>NC_062222.1:135173095-136373095 GCF_902686445.1 Sciurus carolinensis | reverse complement strand
CGAGTGGGGTCACGGTGCACAGTGCTCCTGAAAGGTTCAAGCAGAAGGCTGGCCTTTGCTGCTGTCGTCCACAGAGCTGCAGCTGGGTCGCATGCCCGGCCCAGGAGGAAGTGGGCAGCAGCGGGGGCGGGGAGGGCTGTGTACCTTGGGTTCCCTTCTCCATAAAGGGCACAACGATCCCGGTGGTGGGTTGGTGGTACTGCAGTCCCCATAGGTCACGCCTGTGCCTGGGACCTGCCACTTCCTCGATTGCCATCTGGTGACCCAGGCAGAGGTCTGTACTGGCAGGGGGGTCAGGAGGGGGGCTGCAGGCAAGGTAGAGGAGAGGTAGGGAGCATGGAGGCCAAGGGCAGGAGGGTCCAGGAGAGCAGCCATAGCATGAAGAGGACCTGCCCATTCTCAGAGCAGAGGCCCTGGGGACACAGCTGCTTCCATCACACCTAGGGACCAGAGTTGGCCTCACCCAACTGTCCAGCCCACACCCTCACCCGTGAGGTCTCTGGCTCTGCACCCCAGCCAGAGCCTCTACCTGTCACCCAGAGACTGGCACCTGGGGTGGTGCCACAGGTGGGCCGGGGCAGAAGTCAGCTTTGTTCTGTGCCACCAGCAACTCTTGCTGTTTGAGAGCAAACTTCCTCCCTGGTCAGACTGTGCCCACTTGGCACAATTCTGAATCTCTGTTGACTAGAACACGGTCTAGCACTTAGTAGGTGTGCAGTGAGTTGTTGCTGAATAAGTAAATGACCTCTTCTGGAGAAATGAAAATTGCCCGGGCTGGCTCGGGGGGTGGTGAGCGAGAGGCCCGCCAGGCGGATGGCGATGGGAGCCACAGAAGGCTGTATGGAGGCTCGTGATGTGATGAGGTGTTAGTTTCAGAGGACGCTCTCCGAGATCGCAGCTGTTGGGTGACGTGGCCTGGGCTAGGACAGAGGTGAGAGAGGTGGACGGAGGAGATGGACCAGCCCTGCTGACTGATTCCCACGCCCTAGCCTGGGGAAATCTGGCCAGGGCCTTAGTGGCTCAGTGCCCGAGCCCTGCCTGGAGCCAACCGGCCTGAGGGGTCTGGTGGACACACTGACGTGATGAGACTTGGACGGCTTGGCCTCACTCGCCTGCCTGCCGGCTGGGATTTCAGAAACTGGGCAGGGAGGACAGGGCCTGGGGGACCCCAGGTGCCGGGGGACAGAAGCCAGCAGGGTCAGCTGGCCCGTCCCGACCCAGGCAATCCGTCCAGATCAGCGTCAGCCTGCACGCTCCTCCTCCTGGCACAGGGACGCGCGTCACGGAGCGCAGAGCCCCGCACAGACAGCTCCAGGCATCAGCATTTTGCTGACGGGAAACTGAGACCCAGAGAGCCAGCGGGACGGCGAGAGCCAACACTAGGTCCCCGCAGAGGCTTCGCCTGGTCTGAAGCCCTCTCGCGTCACTTACCCCTGCCATTCGCAGGTGGCCTGCGATTGTGTGTGACAGTAGTGATAATGCACACTAACTGCAGTTGGCGGCTTCCGGCGGGTCCTTGGCGCTGGGCAGTTCTGTCGTCCTGGCCTCGTCCACTCTCAAGCCAGCCCGAGTGCCCCCTGTTGGGGATCGGGAGGTGGAGGCCCGAGTCCTGCAT
This sequence comes from Sciurus carolinensis, assembly GCF_902686445.1. NCBI lineage: Eukaryota > Metazoa > Chordata > Mammalia > Rodentia > Sciuridae > Sciurus > Sciurus carolinensis. Next base: position 136,371,480 of record NC_062222.1, on the reverse strand, counting down.
CTTGCCAAGAATCCCTGGACACAGCAGGCCTGGCTCTGTCGCCTCCCACCTGCTTTGCCAGGGCCCTCGGAGCTTCTCTGGCCGTCTGGCCGGGGAGCAGGGCCCGTCAGGGAATCTTCTTCAGGAGAGACGCCCGGGTGATCTGGGGTGCTGGGGGATCAGGCTCTCTGGAGCCTGTGTTGCAAGAAAGCAGGTGGGGGGCAGGTGGTCTCCTTCACCTTGACCTGTCCTGAGGTCAGTGACTGGCCTCGGGCCAGCTGGCCACCTTAAGGCCATGGGAGTTGGACTGAGGGCGGCCCCAGAGGGCGGCCCTGAAGCTGGGGCCGGTGTCACCCCTGCTCTGAGCACAGTCCAGCCGGGCCTGGAATCAGACCCAGCAGTTGACTGGATCCTGCTGACCACAGCAAATCCACCACTGCCCCGTCCCCCTCCCCCAGGCCCATCTGCCTCTGCCGGCCCAGCCAACAGCCAGCAGCAGGGGGCCCGTCTGGCCTGGCGGGGAGGAGCTGCAATCCCTGCCTCCCCCTCCCGTGTCCCTTTCGGAGTGGCCTGGAGCAGGCAGCGGCCTCCACCCTCACCCCGGCTCATCCCTCAGCTGGCGGAGCCGGGCAGGGCCGCAGTTCGGGGGCCCAGGATGCAGGGGCTCCCAGAGGCTCGTCCCGTCCCACAACCCTGCTCTCTCCTGGGCCCGGGTGTCTGCTGGAGGAGCAGGGCCTGTCTCAGAAGACACTCTGAGGACCGTGGAATATTGCCCAGCCAGGAAGGGGCCCGGGAACTGAGATGTGCTCTGAGAGCCCTGCTAGCGGGGAGAAGCCGCCAGCCACGGGAGGCTGTGTGCAGCGCGGTCCCGAGCAGGCCACGTCCAGGGCACAGGGAGCAGGTCAGGGGTTGCCAGGCTGGGGAGGGCGTGGGACGCCACGCCAGGCCTCGGCGTCGTAGGGGCGGTGGGCTGCTCTGGATTAGCACTAGGCGTGGTTTCCCGCGTGCTGAGTGTCACAACCACAGGAGCGAATGCGTCGAGGTGCTGAGTGATGTGACGTCAGCTCTGCCTCAGCCCCAATGTCCTAAAATAAAAACAGAACCCCCGTGATTCCAGTGTCTCTCCGCGCCAACGAGGAGCCAGGGCGGAGCCGGGCGCGGCCACATGAGCAGTGGAGGAGAAACCCCTGCTCCTGCCGCATGTCCCCTGCCTGCCCAGCGAGGCTCTGCTCCCTCTGGCGTTTGCTTGGCTCCACAAACCTTTCCCAAGAGCTGCTCGGTGCCAGGCCCTGGGTGCCCCACAGGAGCTCCTCTGTGCTCCAGGCACAAGAGGGTTAGAGCCTGAGTCAGATGGAGGCTCCTGACTGGCTCAGAGTCAAGTCCTCGGGCCTCCTCCAGCCTGCGAGGTCTGGGATCCAGGCTGGCTGGACTCTCTGGGTCCTGTCCTGCCCTGCCACCTCCTGCACACATGGCTTCTTGCAGGCCTGCAACAGGCCTAACTCGCCGCAGGGCCTTGGTACGTGCTGATGCCCCGGATATCCTTGCAGCTCCCTCCTGGCTTCCCAGTCTGGCCTGACCTTCCTGACCTGGCGTACCTTGGCCCTTGGCCCTCCCTCCAGAAAAACATCACTTTCCATGATAAGTGACGCTGGCCTGTCTCCCGCTGGGGAGTGAGCCTCCCGTGCCAGGTTGCAACCCAGCGGGCGCTCTCAGTCGGGAGTCTTTGTTTGGTCCTAGCTTCAGCCACCGTAAGCATGCGGTTCAGAGGCAGCACCTTCTCAGTGTCATGCAGCCACCACCAACTCCTGTTCCCGGAGCCCTGCTGTTGTTCCCAGAATCTCCGCTCCCACTGAACCATACCTCCCTCCATTGGTCTGGTTTTGAATGAATCAATGAGTCTCCGGCGGACTCACTGAGTGCCTGCCCGTGTAGGGAGCACGTAGTAGTAAGCCTTCCAATGCCTTCGGAAGGTACACGTTGCCATCTCTGTTGCACGGGTGAACAAATCCACTGGCTCAGAGACTCAGAGAGGTGCAGTGTTTTTCCCAAAGTCACACAGCGACAGGAGTGGGATTTGAAGCAGGTCCTCCCCTTGCCAGACAGCAAGAGCTCCCGGGTTGACTCCAATGTGAGCGCGTAGCCCACGCCTCCCTCTGCTGTTCCTTTCCCCCAAGTGTCCAGTGTCCTCAGTGTCCTCAGCCTGGCTGGCTGGCCAGCGGTCCGCAGCTCCTCTTGGGACTGCTCTGGGCGGTTCTGATGTTCCATTCTCCCAGAGGTCCCAGGGCGGGTGCCAAGGCGCAGGAACTCTCCCCGGGGCCTTCGGGTGAGTTAGCGCGAGGCCCAGGTCGCGTGCGGGAGCCTCCTCTGCGGGCCCCCTGCTGGGAGCTGCTTTCCCTCCCAGGGCCGCTGGAGGGCCCTTGAGTCCAGGACTCACGGCAGCGCCCAGCCGGGCTGCGGGGAGGGTGGAATGCCCAGCCCTGGGCTCTGCCCGTCCCCTCCCTGGCCTGTTCTGGGTACACAGGAGGCGTGACCAGGGAGGGAGGTGGCTGTGTGGGGTCAGCAGCAGGAAGGAGCTGGATCCCAGAAGTGGTAGCACCCAGGCTCCCTCCTGAGGCCAGGCCAGAGCCCGAGGCCCTGGGGTGGGCTCCCGCTTCCTGCCCTTGAGGATGCTCAGGCCTGATGCGTGAGTAGAGCAGGCGGCCCCGGCGCCCACCCACGGGGACCCCCGGCCACCCCCAGCCCTTCCACTCTGCTCCAGCCCAGGGGCCTAAGTGCAGCTCAGCCCCACTCCCCACGTCCCCAAGCCCAGGCTGCAGGAGAGAACTGCTCGCCAGGGCTGCTTGGTGACAAATGGGGAAATTCAGGGACCCTGTGATTGTCACCCCTGCCGTGAGGACCGGCCGTGAGCCGGGGGCCGCAGGTGAGCGTGGAGGGGCACAGCAGGCAGGCCTGTGATGGACACCCTCCCCTGGAGGCCCCTGCCTGCCCGGGGGGCCTGGCCTTCCAGCCACGTCCTCAGCGGTGAACTTGAGACCCGTGCCCGTCCGCACTCTGAGCCTCGCGGCACCTCCCGTGTGCGGCCGCCAGCCAGGCCCGCTCAGAGGCCCACGGCGGGGAAGGGGCCGCGCTGGCGTCTGTCTGCGTGTCAGCCCCGCCCCCACCTGCTCTGGGGGAGGAACCTCAGGCAAGAGCTCTGAGCCACGTTTTATTTTGAGACAGGGGCTTGCTCAGTCGCCGGGGCTGGCTTTGAACTTGCCATCCTCCTGCCTCAGCCTCCGAGTAGCTGGGATGACAGGCGTGTGCCACAGGCCCCTGAAGATCAATGTTCTTCAGGTGGGGCACTTCCTACTGATAACTAGGTGCGCTGCCTCTTTCTTTCTGTGCTAAGTGGCCCCCTGATCGTTCTGTTCCCGGCACTCTTTTGCGGTCTTAGGATTTCCACTGAGTCCTTCCCCGCTCTGTTGAGGTGTCCTTCTCCTTCCTTGGGTTTGAGCAGACTCTATATCCTTCACACGGTCGTAAGAGCTATTTGAACATCTCTGTCAGTCCAGCGCCCAGGACACCTCAGGGTCTGTGGTCCTCGATGTCCAAGGACACCTGGGCCCCCAGTGCTGCAGGGAGCAGGGGTGCAGGTGCCCTTCGCCACGCCGACCTCATTTCCTTGGACGCACACCCAGGAGTGGCGTGGCTGGACTGTGTGGTATTCGGAGGCAGTCGACGTGCCCGGAACCCAGTGTGCACTCTGGCTGCCGGTGGGCAGCGCCGGGACCCTGGACCTCCTCTGAGCCTAGGCTGGCCTGCGCTGTTTGGAGCCTGCCCTGTGCGCGTGGCTGGGGGCAGCCGGGGGCGTGGGCAGACTCTACCTGCCACATTTGGGATCCCTACCCCGATCTTTCCGGAGCCCTCTCTCGCGCCTTTGCAGCTGCTGGGTGTCCTCAGACCGTGTTCTGGTGTGAGCCTGAGAGACGCGGCCCCCTGAGCCTCCACAGTGGCGTGGCCCTGGCTGGAGGGGGAAGCAGGCCCAGCATAGAGCTCTTCCTCAGGGGCCGCGGCCTGCATGGGCCGCCCTCCCGGTGCCTTTAGATATTTCCGCGGGTGGTGGTGTTTTGTGGCCATTTGAGGCCTTGGTTGTCGTCTCTGCGAGGGCTACTGGGTGCACCTACTGGGCCACGGCTCCCTGTGGCTGGTTCAAGGCTAGAGTAACAGCGACCCAGATGCCCCAGGTGGGCAGTGCTCGGTGCCCTGTGGGCACCCCGTGTCCCTAAGGCCCCAGCTGTGGGAGAGGCCACTGAACGGGGGTGGTGGGAGTAGGGCTATCTGGGGCTTCTGGGAGGAGGTGGCCTAGGGCTGAGATGTGCCAGGCTCTCCAGATGAGGGGTGGCCTTGGTCAGGGGTGCACCAGAGCCACAGCTTCCAGGCTTCAGGGATGGGCACCTCCGGCTCTCGGGAGGCCACTTTTCCAAGGGCAGCTGAAGATGGCCTGTGAAAACAGTCACCGTCAGCTCCACCTGCTGGGCCTGAGGCAGCAGGGCAGGCTGGGCGGGAGGGATCTGAGGTCCGCAGGTTGCTCCATGATTATTTGCAGAGCGGGACAGGAGGGGCTAGTGGCCAGGACTTCGCAGGGTGAGGCTGGGCCACGATCCATCTCGCACACCTTAGGACCGGTCACTGCAAATTCTCTAGAGGCCACAGCAGAGGTGACGAAGAGCTTCAGCCTTCTGTCCAGCAGGTTACTTTAACTCATCCTTCCTGGGGGTCCTGGTCCGCACGCCCTCTCACCCCCGTGGGCTCCTGTGCCTCTAATCCCTGGAAGACTCCAATAAGCATACTGCAGGTGAGGAACCGGGCTCAGAGCAGTTGTGTGACTCCCCAAAGCCACACAGCCAAGGGCTGGAGACCAGACTCCAGCCCACGTCTCTGCCTGACCCGTGAAGAGCTCAGGGGTCGTTGTTGCCGAGGGAGCTCTATCTCTGCAGCTGCCAAGCAGAAATAGTAATCTCTCCCCAGGGGCCGGCGTGACGTGCGAAGGAGGCAGTGGTTATGAACCGACATATAAATCGTGAGTCGCCTGCAGACGTTAGTGTCTGTTACTGTGGTAACCACCCGGCTTTTGTGGCCCTCGTTCGCTCTGGAGCAAGGTTACATTGGCATTTAAATTTCATAGCATTGTTATTTTCCACCATAAAAATAATATACATTATGCATATGTCCACACGCATCAAAGTGAATAGATGAAATGTGTGCAGACTTTGCATATTGATTATATCCCAATAAGTCTTTTAAAAAATAGCAGACCTTCATTACAAAAAATCTGGAAAACAGAAAAGTAGAAAGAGGAGAAAAAATTATTTAATTCCAGCCACAGGGAGGGGACCTCTGTCAACGTCGGGGGTTTCTCCTGCCTTCCCTCAGCTCGTTTGATTATTTAAATGGCTCTGATCACTGGTCTATAGAATCAGAAACGTTTCAGAGACAATTTTACATCCTTCTTTCCCCTTAGGGCATTTTAATATGAAATGGGGAAAACAGCACCACATCTGGGAGCCTGGCAGACTGGGCTGAGGCCGGGGCTCTAGCCGAGAGGCGTCCAGGTGTCCCTGGGCAAGGGCAGCCTACGGCCTGTGCAGGGACAGGGTCAGGTGGCCAGGACATTCTGCCCCATGCTCCAGGGCCATGTGCATGTTCCCTTGGAGCCACTTTCTGGGTCCTGTCTTCCAAGCGTAACCGAACGTGCGTCTGTCTCCATAGCCCCTCGTGTGCCTTCTGAGCTCTTCTCTCTCTCCTCTCTTCTGTCACCGTCAAAGCTGGTGGCTCAGAGGGCCACCGAATGATGTCAGTAGCTTGGCCACCACAGGCCACGCATGAGCTTCCAAGTGCTGCTGCCAGTCACTGAGCCTGAGTCCCTGCCGGTGTGTCCTCGCGCTCAGACAGGGAGACAGCCCACAGACAGAGCAGGTGTCCTAGGAAAATCCAGACCGGGCTAAGGGGGATCGGGCTGCTCTGGACGGGCTCCGGGTGCGAATGGCGATTTCAACAAAGGTGGTCCAAGCTGGGTCCTCGAGAAGCAGCCGAAGAGCGGAAGTGAAAGCAGGGGAATGAGCTGTGCTGACACTCAGGGCTACCGCTCCAGGCCCGGGGGCTGTGCCTGGGCAGAGCCCGGATCCAGAGAGGCCCCGGGATGGAGTGTAGGGGCTGAGCCTGGGCTGGGCGTATGGATCTGCCGCTGAGTTATAAACCCCAAACCGCCACACGCACAAGTAAAATGTAGCCAGGCACAGGAGTGTGACTGTGATCCCAGCGACCCGGAGGCCGAGGCAGGAGGATCCCAAGTTCAAGAACAAACTCAACAACTTAGTGAGACCTCAGCAACTTAGACCCTGTCTCAAAATATAATAACAATAATAACAGTAATAAAAGGACTGAGGATGTGACTCAGTGATAGAGCATCCCTGGGCTCAATCCCCAGTACCAAAAATTAATAATTATATAAATAAATCAAGCCGTTTCCTCTCACATCTGCAGAGGTCAAGATCAGGGCTTGTCTGGGCTTGGCCAGAGACTCTCCTGTACCTCCTTCCGCGGCGATGGGGAGGCTAGCCTGGGCAGGGCCTTCTCCTGGCAAAGGCAGAGGTGCAGGGTGGCCAGCTGCAGTGCCCCAGCCCTTTCCAGGGTCTGCGGATGTCCTGCCTGCCCAAGCAAATCCCAGAACTACGCCCACAGTCAAGCCTAACTGGCCAGTTGGGGCACTTCAGAGTCCATGGAGGACACAGGAGAGAGAGGGTTGGCTCCCCGACGCCGCCTACCTCGAGGCTTTCAGCCGTGCATGGCTCTGAGTGTGAGACCGGCCTCTGGAGGCCTTTCAGCAGGGACATGACTTGGCAGCCACAGGTGTCCCCAAGCTCCTGTCACTGCCCCGTGGAGGCTGGACTGTAGCTGGTGAAGACAGGGAGGTGACTGTCAGGAGGTGTGCGGCATCAGGTGGTGGTGCAGGGCTGGCATCTGGGTGTGTCGCCGCGGCAGCAGGTCAGATGTGGTGTCAGGGAGAGAGGGGAGTTGGTGACTTCAAGACTGGGGGGAGTCAGCCTCGCTGGACTGCCATCCCCGGAGACCAGGCAGCTGCAGAGGGGTCGGAAGTCAGGCCTGGGGGTGGCTGGCGCTGCGGGAGAGTGGACTAAGGGACAGGGACGCCTGATGGTCCCTACCTGGGCTGCAGGGAGGGTCTCTCCTGGGGCTTGTTTGAAAGTAGATCCGCATCTCTAAAGCCAGGGTCAGGGATTTCAGTGCCTGGAGCGCAGTCAGGAAGGGGAGGAGGATCGCGCTACCGGGCACTGGGCGGGTGGGGCGCGCGGCTCTGCTCCCGCCAGTTCCTGCTTGGGCTTAGGGGATAGTATTCTAGAACTTCCTGTTTTTGAAGACGTTCTGGAAATGTGGGATTTACAGGGGCACGTCCACTTTTCAGGTATTAGGAGTGAATCTGAATTAAGCTGTGGAAGCCTCCAGGGGTGGCTGGGTGCGGGCAGCTGCTCCTGGAAGACCAAGCATCCTTTGCCAGGCCACAGTCCTGTCCTGCCCACAGCTTTCCCGGCCCCCAGGCTGGCCCCTGGGATGTTCAGGCTGGTCATCCCTGGGACTGGAAGCTGAGAATGCTGCTGGCCGCGGGGGAGGCCAGCACTGGGGCTTGGGATGGGCTGTCAGTTCTCTTCAAACTCCTGCCCCTGCCGTAGGGCCAGCCCTGGCCAAGGCTCCAGGTACTGGGCAACTCCATATGCCCATAAGGAAGGTCCCCAGACATGCTGAGGAAACATGGGTGGAAGAAGGGGAGGGCAGCGGCCAGGAGCAAGCGGAGCTCAGCTTAGCCTCCCCGGGCATGCGGGGCATAGACCCGAGGACCCCAGAAGCCCTCCTGAGGCTCCGCAGCAGGGCCTGGCAGGGAACGCCTTGTTTGTCTACAGAGATGCTGGGAAGGGCTGGCCTGTCCCAGGTGGCTGGAGGACAGGGGCTGGGCTGGTGACAGGAGGAGGAGGCCACATCTCTGGGTGCCTTTAGATGCCACCTCCAGTCTTCACTGAAGTTCTACAGAGTTCCCCTGGCCACTGGGGTCCCCCAGCCCTGTCCCCACCCCATCCTCTCATGGTGACTTCCCAAGGGCCTGAATTCTCCAAGGGAGTCCAGTGGAGACCTGTGAGGGACACTTAGCCTTTGCCCTTGAGGTCCAAGCCCCAAAGGCTTGCCCCATGCTGACCCCAAGTCTAGAAGACGACCGGGTCACGCAGCCCTGAGACTGTGAGCTCAAAGCTCAGAGAGCGTCCCTGCGATGGGGGTCACTGGCTCAGCACAGGAGGAACCTGCACACTGCCCTAGAAGGGAGGGAAGCGGGCGAGAGGGACGCACACCCCAAACAGGACTCCACATTCAGGGGAGGCCGGGAGGGGCCCTCCGCATGCTTCCCCGCCTGCTCCTCCGGGCCCTCTGGGCACTGGCCCTGCTGGGGACCGTCCAGCGCCAGAACCCCGATCTAACGAGGGGCGCCCTCCCGTTTCTCTTCCCCCAGCCGATATCATCTCCACCGTCGAGTTCAACCACACTGGGGAGCTGCTGGCCACAGGCGACAAGGGCGGCCGGGTTGTCATCTTCCAGAGGGAACCAGAGGTGTGTGGGTGGGTGGGGAGGAGGGGGCGGGGCCTGGTGGGGGCGGGGCCTGGCAGGAGGGGAGGGGCCTGGTGGGCGGGGCCTGGTGGGCGTGACCTGGCCCTGGGAGAAGAGGGGCAGGGCCACACTCCCAGAGCCTTGACCCAAGAGAAACAGCTCGGGCTCAGCTGCTGTAGGCGCCCCTGAAGGCTCCAGTTAGACCTTGCTGCGCCTGGGTGACCAGGGCCCTGGGCCAGAGAAGGCAGGGAGGTTTCCCTCCCGTCCAGTGATCCCTGCCCCTGTGCCTGCCCCTGCCCCCTGGGGTTTGTTGTTAGCAGAACTCTGGATGAAACAGGCCTGGGACACCTGCCTCAGGTCACTTCTGAAACGCTTGGTGAAGTCCCCCACTCACCAGGCACCTACTATGTGCAAACGCCTGGCCGAGACTTGGGTGTACTCTCCTCTTTGCTCTTCCTTGCTCACCTCAGAGAGTGAGGGTCAGCACCCATTGTAGAGATGAGGAGACAGACCAGTCACCCAGCTGTGCCCAGAAGACCAGCCTGGAGACCTGGAGACCGTGTGGGCATGAGAGGGGAGGACACCCTGAAGCCAGGAGGAGGGGGAGGACTGGGGTGGGGGACAGGAGCTGAGAGCCGCCCTCATTCCCTCCTGAGTAGCGTCCAAGCTGACCTTGTCCCCCCACCCCGCCTTCCCCTGGGCTGTACCTCGGGCCTGCAGTAGCTCACCAGGGACACAGACAAGAGGACTTCCAGCTTCAGTGACCCAGTACGTCACTGGCTGGCCCATGTGGATTTCACAAGGTGGACCAGTGTCCCCCGGCGCTAGTGAGGCCCTCTTGCCACACTGCGGAGAGCAGCTGCATTGGCAGGTGTGAGTGGCTCCGGTTTGGATTTCTCTCCCGGGATTTTCTTCACCGTGGTTCCACCGACCTTTTTGTCCAGTGCACCTGGGAGATGAGGAGAATTGGAGGCAAAAATTGCAGAGAACTTTAAAACTTTTAAAAAGACACTTTAATAAATGAACAGAAAAACTCAAAAGTCGTGGCTTTGCAACTGTCTTCATCTGTCCCTGTTACAATTTTGTGTCAGATAAACTTGAGTTGTCTCCTGGGAAATGGCCCCTGGTGCGTGTGGCAGACCCTCCCCCTCCTTTGGGGGACACCACCAGGAGCCTCTTGACTGTGATTTAAGTTCTGCTGCCTAAACCAGAACAGGCGCCACCACGGGAAGTCAGGGGCAGTGTTCTGCCCCAGGCCTGACATTGCAGGACGCCCTACCCAGTGTGAAAGCTCCATGCAGTCAGGCTTTCCTCGTCAGGCTCTAGCTGGACAGACAGACACTAGGAACAGATCGGCCCCTGAGACAGGAGCGTGGTCCTTGCCATGACCTCAGGGGAGTGAGTGGTGGCCCTTAGTGGACACAAAGCTTTGGAAGGTCCACTTGCCTAAGTCTCCATTTGCTAGTCAGTAAGATGGGAGCTGTCCTGGTATCCCACCACCACAAAGGAAGCCTGGAAGATAAGAGGGACTGCCTGAGAAGCCTCTAGCACATAGTAGGTGCTCAGTTAAATGGGAGATGGTCTACATTGAACTGACCAGGAGGTGGGTGTGACCTCATTGCTTTAAAATGTAGTTTCCTTTGACCCTTGAATCGAACCAACTGGTGCTGCTTAGTGACCAATACCAAGGCAATGTCTAGTCCTCTGAGATTTTGACCACCTGGCCCCTTCCCTGTGTCCACTTCTGCCTGCCCTGTCCAGTCCTGCAGCTCAGCTCTGTCCTTGGGGTCTCCTTGCAGAGTAAAAATGCTCCCCACAGCCAGGGCGAGTATGACGTCTACAGCACCTTCCAGAGCCACGAGCCGGAGTTCGACTATCTCAAGAGCTTGGAGATAGAGGAGAAGATCAACAAGATCAAGTGGCTCCCACAGCAGAACGCGGCCCACTCGCTGCTGTCCACCAACGGTGAGACCCTTGTCGAGTGCTGCCTTGCCCTCCTTGTGTTGCGAGCTTTCTTCTAGGTCTTCAGCTTCCTGAACACCGTACTTCCAGCAGCACGTCCATTCCGTGGCGTGCCTGGGCCAGAGCCTCTTGGCTTTACCTGCTCGGTTGGACCCGGGTTGTGGACAGTGCGTCATTTACGCTCGTCTGTGGGGTGAGGGGACTTGATGGTCCAGATGAGGGGCACCAGGCCAGGAAACCCAGTGACACTGATTGAACTCGTGAGCCCCACAGGCAGCACCCCACACCACCGGACAGGCTGCTGAGCCGTGGTGGCGTATGGTGGGCAGTCGGGCAGGCTGACTTAGGAGCCCGGCTGGCTGTGGTCTTTCTGCCTCAGGAAGAGGACGTCTGCCTTTGCCACGGGCACCACCAGTGCCCGCGGGGCTGCGTTCACTCTGAGGAAGCAGCTCGGGGCCTCCTGCCTCGGCCACCAGGGCTCCTCTTTCCCGTCCATGAAGGGCTGTGGAAAGTGGACAGAGCAGTGTCCCGCCTCTGGAAACGGTTTAGAGGCGGGTCATGAGCCGTGGAAGTGTCGTGTCCTTGGTCCAGCAGTGCCACCTTTGGGGTCAGTCACGAGGAGGGAAGAGGGTGGACAAAGGCCCACGTGCAGTGTTCACTGTGTCAGTCCAGGTGAACGACGACCCGCTGGCCGCAGGCGGGTAGTGAGAGGTGACTTCAGCGCATGGTGCGCAGCTGGCTCTCCTGCAGCTTCTGTTCCCTGCCCTGGGGTTAATTATGTGTCTCATTTTCCTTTGTCCTGTTCTTAAAGATAAAACTATCAAATTATGGAAGATTACTGAACGGGACAAGAGACCCGAGGGCTACAACCTGAAGGACGAAGAAGGGAAGCTCAAGGACCTGTCCACCGTGACGTCCCTGCAGGTGAGTGGCCCACACAGATGGTCCCGGAACTACAAACACATTTATGCTTCTTCTTTTAAGCCATGAGGATTTTTGACTTGAAGGGCCATTGAGGTTTGAGCCAGGGCCAGAGTCATATCCTGGGCGACTACCTCATTGGGTGGCTGTGGCCACCTCTCTGTCCCGTGCCTCAGTTTCCTCAGCAGCCAAAAGGAGAGAATCCTCCTCCGGGAGGTCTGGTGAGCATGAGGTGCCAGGTGTGAGTCTCCAAAGTGCTTTTCATCAGCAACGGAGGAGGCAGAACAAGCCAGATAACGGGGAAACTGAGACCCCAGAGGGACAGCGTCTCACCTACAGCCACTCAGCTGGATGAGAAGGGGCCAGAGAACCTGTCAGCTGAGCCCTGCCCGCAAGCCTCCGCCACAGCGCACAGGGAAGCCTGGGGCAAATAGCACATGTCGTGAAGGAGGCCAGGCAAAGCCACGCCAGAGCACAGGCTGGTCCAGCGTGACCGAAAGGCCAAGGTCTGCTCTCCTCCAGCAGGAAGTTAAGTGGGCACAGAGGAGAGAGTCCTGGAGTCACAGGCGGGTTCACACCCACCTCTGCCACTGCCTGGCAGTGTGGCCTGGGCCTCCTCCAGCCTCAGCGTCCTCACCTGCAGCAAGAACAAACGCGGTGGAGCGTGTCCCCCAGCCCTGTCCCCAGAGCTGCCTCACAGCGCTCACTCGGGCCTCAGCCGGCCCTGTAGGCTGCCTCCGTCACCATCATCCTGGTCCACAGCCGAGCAGCCGGGGAGCTGGGATCCATCCCAGGGAGCCTGTCCAGATCAGCGTCCCGTCTCTTCCCAGGAGAGCCGTGGGCTGCTGAACTTGTCATGCTGACGAGAGTAACGGTCAGACTCTTTCCTTCTGAAGCAGGGCAGGAGGAGCTGGGCTTCCTCGTCTGCCCCGGCTTCCAGAACCGTGCCTGGACCCAGTCCCGTGCTGCAGTCGATGCTCACACGGTGAATTCGCCTCCATTCACTCGACACACGCTCTCGAGCACCCCTCTGTCCCCCGCTCTGCTCTGGGCAGTGGGAGGCCTCAGTCAAGCAGGTGTCCCAGCCCCCGGGTCGAGTCCGGCTCAGAGGAAGTGAGCTGGGAGTGAGTGGGGCCGCCTGGGGAGGCCCAGCAGCTCCCCTGGCCTGGAATCCTGCCTCCCTCGGTTCCTGCGGGCCTGCAGGGCTGGGGTGCCAGCAGCGGCCTCCTGATGCGAGGCTCCCAGGCGGCCCCGCCCGCAGCTGGTGGGTGGTGCCACACCTGCTCCCTCACTGGCAAAGCCCACCTGGCAAGTGCAGAGTCTGGAATGACTCGCAGGCGCACACGCCGCCCCCTGCTGGAGAGCCTTAGCAGGTGCTCGCACCCCGCCCTGGAGCTTGGAGAGGTGGAAAGCCGCCATGGGGTGTTCCTGAGGAGGAGGAGTGCCTGCCCAGACGTGGGCCTCTGGACTGGACTGGCGGATTGCACAGCCGGCTCCTGAGGAAGCCGGTCGGCCTGATGACGAGTAATGGGAATGACGCCCCCGAGAAGAGCTTCTGAGGTTTTGTGCGGAGGGAGCAGGCAGCCTTGTGTCTCACTGGCCTGGTGTCCAGGCAGTGCAGTGGCCCCTGGGATGGGTGGCCCCTGGGATCAGGAGCCTGGGAGACGTTTCTCTGCACATCACACAGAGCCCGGGACGCTGGACAGAACACGGTTGGTGTCCTGGCCTTTCCTGGACTTGCCTCTTTGTCTTCTCCCCTCCCGCCTGCGACTTCCTGCCCACCTGTGAGTGGTGCTGGAGGAGCCAATGAGCCCGGCAGGCCCTGGGGCCCCAGAGGGAGTCCAAGACTCACTCCCTGCCCCCAAGTGTCCTCAGACGCAGAGTCACCACCACGGGTCAGGACCGTGACAGGGACACACGGGCCGGAGAGCCCAGCAGAAGGCAGAGCAGTTTGGTGGACCATTGCCTGGCTCTGCCACCTATCCTCCCATTTCAGTTTAGAGGTGAGCAGGGTGCGGAGGGCTTCCTTGGCCACTTACCCATGGGTAAGCGCCCAGGCCGGGGCTCAGAACCCATCCCGGGGGTCTGGGCGAAGGAGGGAGCCTCTCCTGCAGGGCTGGGCAGGTGAGGGGCCCCTGCCGCCTGTCACTGCTCCTTTCAGACAGTCAGCATCAGGACGGTGGCCCCTCGAGCACCTAGCCTCTCGCTAAGGTCGTGCCCTGCCCTGCCCCTCACCTGCTCCCTCCTGCCCTCTGACCCCTGCCTGCAGGTGCCCGTGCTGAAGCCCATGGACCTGATGGTGGAGGTGAGCCCACGCAGGATCTTCGCCAATGGCCACACCTACCACATCAACTCCATCTCTGTCAACAGCGACTGCGAGACGTACATGTCAGCGGATGACCTGCGCATCAACCTCTGGCACCTGGCCATCACTGACAGGAGCTTCAGTATCCTTCACCGACCCCGGGAGGGTGGCTGCAGGGCCTTGGCCTGGGGGCTTCCGCTTTGCTTCACTGCTTCCTGGAAGCGCCTTGGCTCAGTGTGAGTGAGCCTAAGTAGTCCTACGCTGTCTATTTATGAAAACCTCAAAGTCGTGGCCACCGAGGGTCCCATCTGACCCCTCCCCTCCTCCAGAGTGGCCAGCACCCATTATCCTGGGGCCTCTTGGGGACAGTGAAGGGCCAAAGAGCCAAGGGTTCATCCGCCCTGGAGGGGGTCTCCGGAAGCTCCTGCAGGCTGCTCGGCGCCCCTCCCTGGGGTCTGAGGCAGGCTGAGGTCCTTCCCAGGGCTTAGAGGGACAACTGGGGAGCAGAAGCCCAGCTGGAGTTGGGGCCAGGAGGACCTCTGCTCTGTGGTCACTGCCTGGTAAGGGAAGGACCCTTGATCCCTGAACATCAGTCTGGGGAGGGGTGAGGCTCGGCCCCAGGGCCACTGCTGGACAGGGCGGGCAGCTGCTGTGATGTCACTATGCTGCAGATCGTTCACGTTGCTGGCCCAGCTGGGCTCTGCCTGCTGGCTCTGTCCTCACGCGCCATGTTGATTTTAACTGAGGTCATCTTCACAGCAGCCCCATGAGGCAGGCACGGTCAGGAGCCCCTTCCAGGGGAGAACACTGAGAGCCCAAGTTCACTTGCTTTAAGGTGACAGCAAACCCGGGCCCTGCAGCTGAGTCTCCACCCAACCTCTGCCCTGACCGCCCTCTGTAGGGGCTGCCACCCAGGCGTGTGAGGGAGATGGACACCCACCTGGAAGCCTTTGTGCAATCGAGCCTGAGTGTCCGTTGGTGCTGGACACCGAGAGCCCAGACGGCTCAGCTCCCCAGGGCTGTGAGCCTGGGTGGTGTTCCTCCAGCAGACACTAGACCTGGCCAGGGGGAGGGGAGCGGGGAGCAGGCTGGGCATTAGAGGAAGGGAAGAGGGCAGCCGTGGCTTCTGGGCAGGGTGACACTTGCCCAGCGGGAAGAGAACTAGGAGCAGCTCGGAACCAAGCCTTGGAGGAGCCGTGGGCCCAGCGGGAGGGCCCAGGCTTCAGAGCGGCTCCGCTGTGGTGCTGACTGCGCCTCCCCCCAGCCTCAGCCCCTCGGTGGTCCCTCCTCACAGGACCACAGCACTCAGTCCGTGCGCCCCTCGTGCTGCGTCCAGCACAGAAGCAGCTTCCAGCAGTGTGGGAGCATCGGGCTCCTCCTGCTCGAGGCATGGAGGGAGGGTAGAAGTGGGCTGGGTGGCCGGAAAGCTTCTGGAACACGGTGGCTGGGGCCTTCTGAGGGGTGAAGGCCCAGGCCTGGCTGGGTGGAGAGGCCAGGCGGCCTGGATCTTCCACCAGGATGAATCTCAGTGGGCCCTGCTGACCCGGGTGCTCAGAGCATTGGTTGGCTGGACGCTTTCTGCTGCCCGGGTCGGGACCCCTCACTCCAGCTGGCTTGCATTTTCTGACCGACGTAACCACAAACAGCTTCAGCCCAGGTGCGTTCGGGGCCTGAGCCGTGTCAGGGGCAGCTCTCTGCTTATTGCCTCTGGTCTCTGTGCTGGCCCGTCTCAGGCTCATGTGAGTGCCAGCAACCTGGGCTACATCCTCCCAGAGGGAAATGTTCAGGAGAAAAGAGGATCCAACAGGACCTTAGAGGGCACCTCTCGGTTCTGAACGGGCCTGGCTTCCTCTCAGCCAATCACTGTGGAGAGGGTAAACGCCATGCCATGACTGGCCAGGACTCACAGGCCCTGGTGCTGGAGGCTGCCAGCTCTACCCAGCCCAGTGTCTGGACGTGGGAGGGGGTCGGTCCTGGAGGACCACAGACACTGCCCACTGCCAAGTCTGAGGCTATGGCCTGACTTTGCAGGAGAGTAACTGACCCACCGACGCCCTGTGTGTGGATGTAGCACAGCGCCAACGGAGACGTGAACGGGGAGGGCTCCGGCGAGGAGGAGGGGCGGGAAAGGGAAGGACCGGGCGTTGAAGCGGAGCAACCCCTGCTATGCGCATTCATGAATGTGTCAGAACGAACCCCACAATTAATGCACTGCTAAACATTTAAAAGAGAGAGAGACTAGAGTTCAGGCACTCCAGTGTGCAAACGGGTGGGGCAGCTCCGAGAGCTTCCTGGAGGCACCCTACCGCTCACAGAGAGCCCTCCATGAGCGTGGTGCTCAGGGCGAAGCTGGGACAGTGGGATGTCACCGCCAGCCCTTCACAGGTGAGGGTGCGGAGAAGTGGGGGCCTGGGCTGGTTCAGAGTCCCTGGCCGGCGGGGCAGAGCTGGACTTGCGCTCAGCCTCCGAGGCCTGGCCCAGTGCTGTCTGCCTTGCCCGGAGCTGCCCACTGCGGACCAGGCAGTGGCGGCCACCCTCTGTGGAAGTGAACCCTGACTTCCTCCTGGTGTGGGCCTGGTTGGGGATGGGGCAGCCCCGGGTGCTGTGCCGAGTCAGCGAGGCCACGCGGAGCTGCGAGGGGTCCATCCTTGCTGGAACCTGGGGTCTGGGGGACCCAGGAGGCGGCGGGAGAGTGAGGGCCACTAGGGAACCCCCTGAGGGGTGTGGGGCCTGACGGGGAGCCGGGCGGGAGGCAGCCACACAGCGGTCAGGCACGCGGCCCAGTTGTGGGGTGCGGGCCCTGCCAGGTCTGCGCCACTCCCAGATCCTTCGCGACTCCCCGCGTCTGCACGCCGCCTGTGCTTTCGTTTACTCTTCCCATTTTCTTCTAAGTTTTATTCATTTTCTTTTAAATCACTTTGCTTTAGTTGTGCCTAAATGACTCTTTTTTGAAAAGAGGTTAGCTTCATGTTGTAAATAAAAATAAAATATCTGTTCGTGGGGTGTCACATGCCGCAAATAGGAAGGAGCCATGAAGATGAGTGCTACGGAGTCGTCCATGACATTTACGTCTAAAGCACCGGGGATGAAGTCCAGCCTCAGACAGCTCTGCCCACACTGCAGGGTGCCAGCTGCTGGCCACCTGTGCCTCTACCTAAAATGTGGCTAGGAAACGGAGGAGTCACATTTTAAGTTTAGTTTGAATAAGTTCCAGCTTAAAGCTAAAAACGCACGGGGGTTGTCGGCTGCTGGGCTGCATCACACGCTCTGTAAACATTGGGCCTGTGGCTGGTTCTTGCGATGGAAGGAGGGAAGCAGACACAGGAGTGGCAGAGGCAGAGCAGCAGGGCACATGAGTCCCCCTCCTCCATCATGGAGTTCCAAACCCTGGGATGCTGGTGTCCGAATGGCCAAGCCCTCGTGTGCAATGGCGTGGTGTTCGCGTGTGACCTTTGCACATCCTGCCGTGTGCTTGACGCCGTCTCTAGGTTGCTTACATGGACAGTGCGACGCATGTGCTGTGGAAATAGTTGAGGGGCTATTGTGCAGGAAACAGTGACGAGGAAAAATAATCCATGTGTTAAGTGGGTGTGACTTTTTCCTGAGTATTTTCTGCTGCACTTGGTTGGGTCTGTGGGTTCGGAACCTGGGACGTGGAGGCCCGCTGCATGTGGACCCGTGACAAAGCCTCCATCTGCCTCCCACATGACTGCTTCAGGCCTGAGAGGCCGTGGGCACACTGGGAGCAGCGGAGCGGCACCAGCAGCTTTGCAGGGGCCGTGAGGCTGTGTGCGATGGTGATGGGATTCCACACACAAGCCTGGAAGCCAAGACCAGCAAGGAGACGCAGGAGAGGGGGAGGGGCAGGGCTGGGCATGGCCACGGGCAGGGAGGTTCCCAGACAGTAAGGATGTAGACCTCACACTCAGGCTGGATGGTAACTGTCTTTGAACTCAAGTGGCCCCAGGAGGTGGAATGGTAATTGTAGAAGTGCTGATCCATCCCAGAGCTGTGAAGTTCTGCCTGAGCGCTGCATCAGCCTCACCTTCCTCACATCCTGAGCACACAGGGCACGCCATCTGCACGCTGAGGGCGAGCCACCCACCAGCAGGTGTTTATTGAGCACTTCTGTGTACCAGGAATTGTGCTTGATGCCTGGGGTGGGGGCAAGATCCTGCCCTCCAGGCGTGGACAGGTGATAGACCATTCGTGAAGTGTCCAGTGTGGGAGCTGGTGGCCGGTGTGCCCAGCCAGCACACGTGAGCACCTTCCCGGCTGTGCTGTCTGCTAGTGGTGGGTGCTGGGTAGGGGCACAGTGAGTCAGGTAGTGGTTTGCCAAGGGAGAGTGCAGACCTGGAGCTGATGGTGCGTGTGGGGGAGAGGAATGTTTAGTGACCGGGGAATCTGAGCCAGGCCAGGGATCGTGAAACGGGGCAGCGTCAGTGGACTGTGGGGACTTCCCTGGCTGCAGATTCTGCCATATAACTCTGTCCAACCAGGACGTGGCCTCTAACTTTGTGAAAATTGTCAGCCGATGAACATATAAAATGCTCTGGCTCTTAGCAACAGAGGAGGCGAAAATATCGAATGCTGGGCTCCAGGCAGCTTGACTGGCAGAACTCAGGCATTTGGAAGGAGTGGAGTGTGGGCTGCAGAGATGCGTGGAAGTCCCCCTGGCTGGACTCATCCTTCAGGCAGCCCCTTGCCCTCTGGCCCTTCCCATGGCCTGGTGGTGCGTGGCCATGGAGGGACAGGTACCTGGAGCAGAGAGCTGGGGAGCGGCCTCCCTCAGCAGGGAAGGTCAGGGCCTGGGTTGCGGGTGCTGCCTGGTTCTGGAAGGTAGCAACCGAGTGACTAGGAATCACGTTCGTCTCTGACGTGGGAGGAGCCCAGAGGCAGTGGTGACTGCCACCTGGAGGGTCCTGGATGTCAGAGGATGACAGTCCTGATGGGTCCTGAGAAGAGAGGCCGGGTTGGAGCCTGTGCCCCGGCAGAGTGAAGGGCAGGTCCCTGCACCAGGGAGTCCTGTTCCTGTGACCACTGCCCGGGAGTCTGCGTCTGCTGATGGCTCTGTGCAGTCCTCCCGGTCCACCGAGAGTCCCCTGCACATCACCGTCTCTCATGTCCAACAGTCATTCCCCACCTCCGCAGCCAGCCCGGCACGTACCTGGCGCAGCTGCACCAAGGCTCACGCGAAGGCTCCTCCCTCCTCCGCCTCGAGGTGGAAAGAGGGCCAAGCCCTTTTTGTCCCCCCACTGGACCATGGGCAGCCTGTCAGCCTCCACAGCTGTGAGGGGCTTGTGGGGACCCTGGTCCAAGCACGTGGGCCCCCTGCCTGCCGCTGCAAGGCCACCCTCAGCCCGGCCAGCTCTCTGGCGGCGGCCTCGGGCCTCACCTCTCGAATTCTGGGGCTCCAGACTCGCCCTGCCTCCTTTCAGGTCAGGGTGGGCTGTGCAGTCTGCTGACCCCTCTGAGCAGCCTGTCTCCCTTGCAGAGCCCTGCAGACTCCCACTGGCTCCAAGCATCTGCCCCCACCGCTCTGGCATCTCCCACCTGTCCTTACCACGAGCCCCTCATGCTGGCCAGGACCCCTGGCCCAAGGTCCTCAGCCACTCTCTGGCTGCACTGGGTTTTCTGAGAATATGACTGCCTCCCCCATTTTGGCAGAAGGCTTGGGATCAGGAGCCTGGGTGAGCGCTGTCTATCCCTGCACTCATGCTGGCCTGGCACACAGTAGGTGCTTCTGAACACAGTAGGTGGAGCAGGCTGGTGACCTTGGGAGTGAGGGAAGGACATCAGCACCTGCTCCTCGGACTGAGTTCCAGGCGGCCAGACCCCAGGCACTAAGAGCCAGAGGGGCAGCCTGTGCCCTGGGCCTGGTGGGCAGGGGCTCAGGCCCACTGCTGGCCCTCCTGGACCGTCGATTTCCCCAAAGGCAAAGTGGGGAAATTTCCTCCTCCTGAGGACATTTGTGAGGGACAGGAGAGTATTCACATGAAGGGCTTTGCAACCGATCAGGGCCAGCCACCTGCTGGTGGTACGTTCCCCTCTTGAACAGTGGCCCTTCAATGTTAAAGGCCAGTCCTCCGAAAGCCCCTCGCCTCTGCCCCCGGTGCCGCTCGGCATCTGCTTAGACAACCCCTCGCGTCCTTTAATACCAGTGCTTTGAGATGGCTGTGCAGCACCAGGCGATTTTTCTAGAGTTGGACGCATCTCAGAGGTGACAGCGGGCCCGGGAGGCCTCAGCTGAGGGCCTCTGCTTCATTTCTAGCACCCGGAGGATTTTAAAGACAGTTCTATTGATTTTCCCTCCCCGAGCGATTCCTCACGCTGGAAGGGGCACCGCGCCAGCCGCGGCCTGGAGCAGATTTCTGATTCTCGTTCATGGAGTGGGTCCCCCCGCCAGGCCGGGAGCTGAGTGGCAGGAGGTTCAGGACCCCAGCCAGCACACACCAGCCTGCCAGCTCCGCCATTTTTCTGTGCAGGGAATGGAGGACCCTCCTCTCGGGCCAGGCCCTGTGCTGGGTCAAGGACCCCAGAGCTCAGCGTCCACCCTGCCTCCTCTACCTGCTCCCCAGGCCAGTCATTCAGCCAGGGCCTTGCTGTTCTCTCTTCCAGTGGGAGACTCGTGTGCCGGGGGCTGTGAGGGCAGAATGGCCCGGGAGTGGGGTGGACAAGTGACCCTCCCAGCCTGCAGGTGGGCTGCCCCTCCCGCTGCCCACCGTGCCGGCAAGAGGAGGAAGTGCTCTCCACGCTACTGGACGGGTGGGACTGATGGATGGAGCGGCGGCCACGTGTCTGCACCCAGGCGCCCTGCCAGCACTGCCGCTGCTTTCCGGGTGCTGTACTAGGTGCGAGGGATACAGGCAGGTCCTTCCAAGTGCAGTGAATAGGTCGTCTACTGCAGAAAAGGAGGTGTAAGTGGGGACAGAATTCCAGGCCAGGCACCAGGGAAGAGCAGATTAAAAAGAAATCCTGCACAGAGAAGGTCTCTTTCCCTAACTTGCACAAAGGCATTCTTTGAGTGAGTGGGGCTCCCAGTACTGGCCTGGAGGGGCCTGTAGTTGAGCAGGAGGATGGACCCTGCACTACACCAGCCCCGGCGCACCCTGCCGGCCCTGCCTTGGAGCTGCAGAGCCCGGCTGCCTCTCCCCTTGGGCGTGTGTCCAGGCCCCTGTTGGCGCTCACCTTGACTGTGACCAGACCTAACTGACCTCCATTCTTAGACTCAGGAACCACCGAGGTTCAGTCTCAGCCCCTCTTTGTGATGCCTCTGTGGCCTGACAGTCCAGGTGGACCCCTGAGGAGATGCCCTCTCCCGGGGCTGCTGTCCCGCATGGAATGTGTGTGGGTTATGCCATGAGCCTCTGGTGGCCTGGCCTGTAGGAGGCCCAGCATCGGGGCTGTCATTCGCCAAGCTTCCTGTGTCCCTTACAGTGTCCAGCAATGACAGGGGTAGGGGTTAAAAACCACGAGTCAGAGCTCACTGCTCAGGGCCCTCTAGAGACTTCCACCGGCGTGAAGTAAGCTCCGCCCCTTCCTTCTGCTCTGAGGCCCCAAGGTGCCTGCCCACTGCTCCCCAGCCGCCCCTCACTCCTGGACTCAGCCTTGCTCAATCTGCCACCTGGTGTCCTGGCAGCCTGCCGCCCCTGCTGGGCCTCTGTGTCCCCTTGGGCGGGGTGTGGTTGGACTGGCACCTGAAGCTGTCTGTCAGCCAACAGGTGGCATAACCTCAGTCTCCCTTGTCTGGCCAGGTGTGCCCCTGTGCCATGCCACCAGGCTGGACCTGGCCCCTTCCCGCTCGCAGGAGCCGGTGATAGCCCTCTACGCACTCTGCGCTCAGGGACCGGCTTCCGTATGAGCTGGGCCGTGGTGTAGTGTGTCCACTGCAGATGTCTATGAACACTACAAAGCCGTCTCCCTTCTTCGCAGAAAGGCAGCTGATAGTACGCCACGCTTGGGGCCATAAGCAGGCCGGGCAGCGGGGCAGGGGCCTCTGGGAAGGCCCGGGCTTCCTGTGCACAGTGCTGCTGTCCATGGTGCTGACCCCACAAAGCGCCCGTGCAATGTGCGTGTGGTCTTGGCCTGGCTCCCGCCCTGTCACCACTGGGCCCTGGGTGTTCCGGGCACCCTGCGCCTGCTAACTCACGCAACCTCCCAGCAACTCTGGTGGCGTCGTTAACCTCCCCCTCCACCAGCCATAGGGCTGAACAAAGGCTGTAACCTGCCCAAACCCACCCTGCTGGGGATGGCAGGGCTGGGCTCCATGGAGCCACCTGCCCGTGGAACCCTGGCACCCAGCTGTCACGCCACAAAGCCTCTCCTCCACCATGGCGTCACCCCTAGCCACGCAGAGGCGGGTGTGCCTGCTGCAGCTTCAACAGTGAACTGCACAGCCCCTCAGAGGTGGGCGCGGCCGTTCTCCACTTGACAGAGGTGGAGGTGAGCTGGAGAGGTGTGCACCCTGCCTGAGGCCTCTCAGGGCCCCAGAGCCCCCCAGCTACACATCTAGCTCCGTGGCGCTTTCTTTAGATCCTAAGGAAAACGTGCCACCCAGGACAGAGGACAGATGGTTTTGTGATGCATGTGGCCGAGGGCAAGGCTTCCTGACACTTTCTCTAGATGGTGGGAGAGGAGACATGTGGCCCTATCATGAGTCCCATCCCTTCCTGACAGACCCGGCATTTCTATGACACACTCCCCACTAAAGTCCCTGTGACCCCAGGCCGGAGCCCGGGCCCGTGGCCTGCTTCTCTCGAGATGAGTCCCGCCACCCCAGCCTGGTTCCCAGGCCCCGCCTCGTACCTCACCCGCCTCACCCTGGGCACCTGCTAAGCCACCTGCTTGCCCAGATGCCCTCTCTCTCGCTCACTCCTCTTCTCTCCTGGCCAGCAGCCTTGCGGGTCCAGCTTGGGCTTCCCCTCCCAGCTCTGCACACCCCTGGTCCCTCCAGGGGTGGCAGTATTGTACCTGTAGCAACTCACCTAGTGTTTGTCTTGTTTTCATTTTTCCCAGAGGGAGTGAGGGACTCTGGTTCTTGATTCTGACTTAAGTTTAGCCAAGTGCAGACCTTCCCATGTGGGTCATCTCGTGAGTCCTCTGTACAGCCCTGCAAAGCCTTCATCAACGCAGCCCGTGGATGAGAGGCAGGGCACAGAGAGCCTGGTTTTCTGAGAGGCCGCACAGCCACACAGCCGTTGGTGGGGTCTGGCTCTGACTCTGAGTCCTGTCTTTGGAATTCCTGCCTGTCCTACCTGGGTGGTGGCTGTCCTCACGTCTGGGCTGGCCCCCTGCAGAGCTGTGTGGCCTGCCCCCAGGCAGAGCAGGGCTTGTGTAGCAGAGCAGCTCCTCTGTTTTCCACTCAGGCACCAAGGAAGTGGGAGCACAGAGCGGGAGATGGGCAGGAGTCGGGCCTTGGGAGGATCAGCCTGTGGGCACCTTGGTCCTGAGCTTCTGGGCCTCGTGACTATGGGAGCCACGCATCTGTCGTTCAAGCCCCTGCCTGTGGCACTGGCTGTGGTGGCAGAGCTCCTGCAGGGTCGGGCGCGAGGGGCCCGAGTGCTCAGCTCACGCTTGAGGCCGGGCCATCCTTTGGAGGTTTGCTGAGGAAAGCAGTTTTCCCAGGACTGTCCCCTGTGCTCCCAGTGTCCCTGGTGTGCCAGAGTCAGCCCGGGAGGCTTCCTGAGTCCCTCTGTCCCTCCCGCAACTGCTTGGTCACCATGGTAACAGCCTCTGGGCCTGGGCAGCAGCAGAGCAGACCCCTGCCAAGACATCTGGACGAACCACACTTCAGGCGGTGGAGCCAAAGGCTGCAGCTTACCCTCTCGTCCAGCGTCCGTCTGCACTCAGATTAGCCTTGCTGAGGGACAGGAGCCAGTCCAGAGGGCCCCAGCATCAGGGCCCGGGGCGCCAACCCACAGGAGATCTGCGCATGGGTGGCTGCGCACCTACCCCAGAACAGGGCCAGCCACTGCTCCACCTACGGCCCCGGCCGTGTTACTGCCCCACCGGCGCCTCCCTCTCCTCCTGGGTGGATGGACATGGCAGCTCCTTCCTGCAGGGACAGGCTCTGTGCCTGGCCTGTGCTGGCCAGCTTCTGTCCTGGCGTGTGGTGGCTCAGGCACTCGCTGTGTCTGCAGGCTGGCTGTCCCCGGGCACCTCCGCTGAGGTGGGAGATGGTGAGATGATTTCCTCACCATCCCCCACCGAACGCTCGCCAGAACAAACGGGGGGCGACCTTCATCTCCTGTGCCTCACTCGGCTGATTCCCCTGTGACGTGGGGAACATGCCGAGGCTGGAGGAGTGACAGCCAGGGATGCGGGGACCCCCTCCCACATGTCGCCAGCCCTCACGATGCCTTCCGTGCTGGCGTGACCCGCTGGGGCTTCTGGTAGTGCAGAGCGCCTGTCACAGGAGACTGAAGCACCGTGAAGGCCCGTGAGCCCAGGCTCCCTGTGTCCTTGGCAGGAGGGACCAGGAACTTCGCTTGCGGGTGGAACACACCCCATTTCTGGGCTTCGTCGACTCCTCCAGGCGCAGCTCAGAGTGCACAGGCTGGATTGAGCTGCCAGGGTACCCAGCACCCCCCCCCCAAGAGCCAGCAGGGCCAGGAGGCCTCATCCTGGGGCAGGTGCTTCTGTCCTGTCTCTTCCAGCTCCTGACAGCTGCCAGTCATCCTTGGAGCTGTGTCACTGGACTCCAACTCATTTTGCAGGGCCTCCCCCTCTGGTGACTGTCCTCTGTGCATCTCACGAGGACCTTCGTGTTAGATTTAGGGCCCACCTGGGTAATCCAAGGTGATCTCATCTCAAGGTCTTGAATTACATTTGCAAAGACCCTTTTTCCAAATAAGATGTCATTCACACTCTCTTGGGGTTTACGGACACATTTTGGGGGGCCATCCGCAGCCCAGAGCAGGTCTGTGGGATGTGCTCCTCTCTCCTGAGTCTCCCTGTGCCAAATTTTCTTATAGGGAAAGTAATTCTTGGCTGCCAGAGAGGGATGGGAAGCGGATCAGAAGCCCATCAAACAGCCAGAGCAGAATTAGGCAGCAAAGCAGGAGGGGCTCAAAGTGCGTCTGATTGTGCCCTTCTCCAAAGGAGGCCTGTCCTGAGATGGACCTTGGACAGCAGAGTCCCACATGTGGACTCCCACAGCCGTCCAGGAGCTGGGAAGGCCAGGGGCCACCCTCTGAAGGAAAGGAGGTTCCCTGCTCACGCCCACTGCCTCGCTTTGCAGATGTGAGACGGGCTGCAGGGCAGAGGCGAGGTTTCTGTGACACGGCCCGCTCTGGAGAGGGCCAGGCTTCGATGCCCAGCCCAGGGCCTCCGACTTCTGACCTGGTGCAGTTGCCCAAAGTTAGAGCCGTCCAGGGTGGTCGCTGTTGGACCAAGCATTTGGTGCCTGCACACGCCTGGCCATTCGGGTGCGAGTGGAGGGCTGTCCTTGCTGTGCCAAGGGGCTTCTTCCACGGTCACCTCCCTTGTCAGGAGCCCACCTTCAGGCCGGTCCTGGGATGGGCTAAATGAAATTCGGCAGGGATGGCGTCCCTTCTCAGTCATTTATTCCATTACATACACGAGGGCATCCATGAAGAGTGAGGCAGCTGGACCCAGTGGGCTGTCCACGGCCTGTAGGGGGCCATGCTGCCCCAGGGGCACTGGTCGTGGCTTCAGAGAGCAGCACTGGCTGCTGGTCCCAGGGTCCCTGCTCAGAGGGGTCCCAGGTGTTGACTGTGACGTGTGTGGCATGTGGAGACCAAGCCCCTCGCAGCGTTGTCTTACAGCGTCCACTGTGCCCAGTGTCCCTTGCAAAAGCAAGTGAGGTTCCCAGAGTGCTCTGGCTTAACAGCCCCGCCCTGGACCACTGGGGGACCCAGTCTCCGGGCCTCAACTCTCCAGCCTGCACCAGCACCAGTCAGAGCAGGCCCAGAAAGGCAGGAGGCCCTTTTCCCACAGGAGGCTCCCAGGTCCTGGGCTGGGAGTGGTGCTGGGGGAGGGGCCGGCCGAGGCCCACACTCAGCCTCAGACAGTTCAGAATGAGAGACGTGGACTCGCTCACCAAGAGTGGTCCCGGCTCGGCATGTAGTAGATGCGCAGTAAAAGCTCCTTTCCTCTGCTCAACACTGGTAGGGGCTGGGAGCCACCGGGGAGAGGGCTCAGGGTGGAGGGAGGCAGTGGGTCCGGCTCTGCGAGGACAGTAGGCCCTCGTGGAAGGGTGGCCGGCAGAAGCTTCTCCTGCAGCAACGTGGCTCAGTGGCCTCTCAGGCTGGGGTGTTTGTCTGGGGGTCCCGGGAGCAGAGGAGGCCAACAGGCTCGCCTGGGAGGCCTCGGAGCTTGGGAGGGAGAGCAGCCAGGGTGCCGTCGCTGCCCTTCCTTGACCTTGGCCCAGACATCGTGGACATCAAGCCGGCCAACATGGAGGACCTCACGGAGGTGATCACGGCCTCGGAGTTCCACCCCCACCACTGCAACCTCTTCGTCTACAGCAGCAGCAAGGGCTCCCTGCGGCTCTGCGACATGCGGGCGGCTGCCCTGTGTGACAAGCACTCCAAGCGTAAGTGCCGCGCCCTGGGCCCTGCCGCTGCTCGCGGGCGGCCGGGAGGCTGGCCCGGGACTGTGGGTGGCTGGCGGGCCGGCAGGGTGTGCTGCCCGGTGCCTCCTTAGCTCTGCCTGGCTCCAGGGCCCGGGACTCTGGATCAGGGCCTGGAGACCCAGGAGTGAAGGAGGCGCTTGCTGTGGCGCCACCCCGGGAACCTTCCTGACCTCCACGCAGGTCAGGGCCTCTGTCCTCCCGCCCTGCACCACCCTTCCCTCCCAGAACTCCCAGGGTGGCCCCTTGTCCCGGAGCCCTCCCTGGGTTGCCCTGGAGGCCCAGGGGGACCAACCAGCAAACAAGACAGTGCCACAGCCCACGCCGTCCAACGCTGGACTGAGCCTGGCCCAGGCCGGGCTCTGGGCTGTCTCCTCTGCTTGCCTCCCAGGCTCCGAGGGAGCCACCATACAGATGAGGAAGAGCCCCAGGGGTGGGCCCAGGGCCCCCAAGACTGAACTCGGCGGGGCTGGGCCCCCAGAGCACCAGAGGCAGATTCAGGCTCCCCTCTGGACTGTGGGGTAGCAGGGTGCGCCCACGTGGGAGGGCGGGCTGCGTCCCTCCGGCCCACCTCCCCATCGGTCCCAGCACCTGTCAGCAGTGTCTGGGAAGAAACGCTGCTGGGTGAGTGAGGCCCGTCCTACTGGTGGCACAGGCGGGCCACACTTTCCCCTGGACCCAGGTGACACTGGCAGCCGGGTGGGCCCCACACTAGCCCACTAGTGCTGAAGCCTCCTGTTCCCTTTCCCTCCGTGAATTCTGACCTGCGCTCCGGCTCCACCGCCCTCCTCAGCTTCTCCCTGCTCCGCGTGGCATGTGGAGCTTTCAGCAGGAGCCGGTTCCCTCCAGGGGCTTGTGTCCGAGTCGGGGAGACAGTGAACACAGCTAGATAGCAGTGTCAGGTGCAGGGACAGAGCCGCGGGTCAAACTGAAGAGTCATGGCAAAACAGCCAGGGGGACCGTGGGGGTGATGGGGAGAATATTCCAGAAGCAGTGCTGTGCTGGGGCAGAGGCGGGAGGCGGGAGCTGTGTCGGAAGGCAGAGTGGCCAATGGGAGAGCGGGAAGGAGGGCAGGAGCCCAGTCAGAGTGGAGCAGGGGCAGGTTACTGCCCGCAGGCCAGGGCAGGGTCAAGGGTCAAGTGTGCTCCAAGCCAGGTGGGCTTGGGTGGGTGAAATCAAGGGTGTGCCTGGGGCGCTGCGGACTCCAGGTGGGGCAGGTGAGGGTGGGTGGACCCGAATCGGTGGCAGACTTGGGCACGTGAGTGGGGCATCTGTACCCAACTCCTGGGAGCACAGTCCAGGAGGCAGCCAGACGTGGAGGCCTGGAGGCCAGGGAGAGGCCTGGGCCCCCGAGTTATCAGCATGCGGACAGGACAGAGGGGAGCCCAGGGGCCACCTGAGGCTCAGGCGAGCGTGAGCAGTGCTGGCCCACAACCAGGCCCGGGACTGAGCTGTCCCCTGCACTGCCACAGTGGACAGGCTTAGCACAGCACAGGGTCATTCCCTCACAGCACGCGGGCCAGTCTGACGCAGCCTCCTCGCCCCAGATGGAGGTGTCCCCAGGGCAGCCTGGCTCCCTGCAGGCTCTAGGAGAGGCGCCCCTCCCTTGTCCTCCAGCTTCCAGAGGCTGCCACCCGCCTTCCTGGGCTGTTGGCTACTCTCATCTTGGTCTCCAAAGCCACTCTGCCTCCCTCTTCCCCTTATAAAGACCCTCTGGTCACACTGGATCCACTGGGGCACTGCAGGTGACTCCCCATCTCAAGGTCACTGACCAGTGCCTGAATTCCATTCACCTGCCGTGATGCACACAGCAGTCCACAGGGTCGCAGCATCAGGTGGCCAGGCCGGGGCCATCCTGCCCTTCACAGGGCCTGGCCACCACCTGTGCCCAGTGCTGCCGACTCAGCCCCGACCCGGAGCCTGGCCTGTGTGCCGCTCTGCCTCGGAGTGCACAGAGTGAGATGGGAGGAAGGGTCTCGGCCCCGACTCCGTTGAGCCCTGTGGAGGGAAACCCAGGCTTCCAGGCACATCCTTCCCCCAGGACAGGGGCTCAGAGACACCCCCGTGTTCAGCAGCGCAAAGGGCCACTGGGCAACGTCCACGCTGTGGGGAGCCTGCTCGGCCACCTCCTTTCCAGTGTTGTTTTTGAGGATTTTTAAATGGCGTGGAAAGGATCCTGTGAAAGACGGAGCAGGTGTAAGAGCGCAGTGGCCACTTTGCCAAAGAAGGAAGCAGAGGAAACCCCGGAAGGGACCAGGCGGCCCGGGGCGAGCTCTGCTTCTGGTTCTGTTGTGTTAAATAGCAGCTTTGAATCGTGAATGGGGGGACTGAGGGGGCACAGAGACCTGTCGTCCAGGGGTGGCAGTCAGACCCCTGGGCTTCGGCAGCCGTGTCCCCAGGTCCCCAGGGTGTGCGGGAGCACTGTGCCTTTCTGAGCCAGCAAGGCCACCTGGATTCTGGCCCTGGTTCCACTCTGCTCCTGGTGATGAGCCAGCCTTGTCTGAGTCACATGCACACTTGAGGGTGGGAGAAATGGAGCCTTAGTTTTGATGACTAACCCAATTTTCCTTCCTGCCCGGTTCCCCAGGGCTGCAGGAAGCATTGCTTTGGGGCCCTGGCAGACCCCTCCCCATAATGCACTGAGGTTCCGAGGGAGAGATGTTCAGGGAGCGAGCAACACTGGGTCTTCAGGGACACTAGTTGGCACTGGTTGGTGACGCATGGCCAGGTGCCTCCTGAGACATCCCTGTGGCCTGTTTTCTGGCCTCCTGAGACTCCCCAGGGAGCTTTGGCCGCATCCTGGTGTCCAGGCCCCTCCGTGGCCTGCAGACAGGTGGGCTGTGGGTGACTCACTGGTCTCATACAGCCTGTGCGCATGCTCCTAGGTGAAGCTGACCTTTGGTTTGACTTCCCTGTACTTTGCCACGCTGAGCTGGGCAGCTCTTCGTTTTCCTGGAAGTTGATAGAAGAAAACCTGTCCCTGACGTCATGGTGAAGCTCACAGATGAACATATCCGGTGTCTCTTTTGAGGGAGATAATTTTTAAAAAGTTCAATTTACCTTTTTAAAATCTTCATTAGGTTTTAATTCGTTCTAATTAGTAAGTAGAATGCATACGTGCACTCTGATAGATCACACAGAGGGGGAGTGTAAGTTTTCATTTTCCTGGTTGGACGTGTTATAGGATCCATCTCCCTCTTGATCCGTGGTGCATGCAGGTTTTCTGTTGGAGTTCATGCTGTATTTTAGTTTTCTGGGCTTTTCAAACCTGCATGGAGGGATCTCCCCTCCCGCCGTGCGGTGCTGGGGTGGACCAGGCCTGGGTGCCTCAGCCACGCCCTCAGCCCTGGGGTCCTCTGCAGGGCTGGAGGAGGGTCGTTCCAGCTCTGACTGCGTGGCTCGTTTTCCTTGCCTCGCTCCCTTTGCGCTAATGAGGAGTGAGGGTCGGACACCCTCCTTCTGCCTGCCTCGGCCCAGCTGTTCCTGGTTCCCAGGCAGATGGTTCCTAAC
The DNA here is from genome assembly GCF_902686445.1 of Sciurus carolinensis. Lineage (NCBI taxonomy): Eukaryota > Metazoa > Chordata > Mammalia > Rodentia > Sciuridae > Sciurus > Sciurus carolinensis. The sequence goes on along the minus strand of NC_062222.1, from coordinate 136,341,565 downwards.
TGGCAGGTGGTGGGGCTGTTTCTGATCAGAGCACAAATGGTTGCCCTTCAGCGAACTGTTCTAGAGGCCTGGAGAGAGGCTCGTCTTGACCTCCCACTGTGTGCATTTTTCCTTTCGGCTCAAAGCTCAGCAAGGGATCCGTAGCGACACCCCAGGGAGACTCATTCACAGCATCCCTTCCTCATGGGACGAATCTGTGATTTTCAGTTCACTCCGCGACCAGACTCTTGGACCACAGTGGATGTTCATTTCCACAGTGGACAGATGAGGAAACCGGAGGTCTGAGAAGCACAGTAGCTTCCCAGACCATCCTGACCAGGGGGTGGGAGGGCACGCAGGCTGCCCTGCTCTCGGGTACATGCCCCCGTTTCTCTCGTCTGCTAGGCGTTGTGACAGGGTAACCATGGAAACAACCCGCCACCAGTCCTCAGCATAGACAGTTATTTCTGCATTGGACAGCACAGGTGTGGAAGGCTCCTAGGACAGGCAGGGGTCCAGCCCTTGGTGGGCACCACGAGACCCCAGCTCACGCTTGCTTAGGGTGCAGCTCGGGCCTCCTCGGGTGGCATCCATCCAGTCCCGGAGCTGCCGTGGAGCAGGGCTGGCCGGGCGTCTCAGACGCCGAGCGGGAGTGCGCCGACCCCGCTGCCACCATGGAGCCTGAGGCTGCTCTTTCCTCTGTGGAGTCAGAGGCGGAGTTGGGAGGCTGGCCAGCTGGTTCCGTAGGGGCCTCGGGTGGAGCCCATCTCCAGCCTCCAGGGGCCTCCCGTTCCCCAGCTGTGGGCCTCATCCTCACGCAGGTCACGCTGAGCTCTGCTCCCATCTCCCTCTGCCTTGAGCCCTGCCTCCCTCTGAGAGGTCCCTGTGTCCTCCAGCCTCCAGAGCCTCTCCCCGTGTGCACAGGTTCCTTAGAGGTCACTCTTGTCTACCACAGTGAAGCACTGAGAAGTGAAGACATTTGCCCAAGGTCACACAGTCAGGTAGCGCCAAGGTAGAGCCAGATGGTCTCCTGTCACCAGCCTGAGCTCTTTCTGTCCCTACAGAAACCTCAAAGGCCGAAAGCTCATGGGAATTGTGTGTGAGCCAGGCTCACGTGGAGGGGCTGTGTGGGAGGGACTCCCACGGCGCACCCCTGATCCTGCATCCGTAGCAGAAATGCCAGATGGCTGAGACCCTGCAGCAATCTGGAGGCAGAGTTGGGCACAGTTCCCCTGCAGGGGAGCAGCCAGTGCAAAGGCCCTGGGGCTGGATGCTGAGGCCAACATGGCAGAGTGAGGCTGGGTGCATGGATGGAGGAAGGCCTGCGTGGAGAGCTTCACAGGTGTGGGGAGAGCTCCTGGCTTACTCTGAAGGGGACAAAGCCACAGGGCGCTGTGAGTGAGGAGCGGCTTGGCCTGGCTGTTTGGCAGGATCTCCCTGGTGGCCAAGTGGAGAACAGTTTGGGGGTGAGGCTGAAAATGGGGACTGGCTGGGGGCAGAGATGCAGGTGCTCGGGGTGGCTGGTCCCGGAGAGGGCTCAGGTCGGCACCGCGCCATGACTCCAGCCCCCTGGAGCGGCCGGGTTGGCAAAGGCAGGCTGGAGGGGCCGGGAAGCGCTGGCTTGAGTCGAGGCACCTGCCGTGCCAGGAGACGGGAGCCCAACGGATGCACGGCGGGCACACAGCAGGGCATTTCTGCAGGGCATCGTGGGCGGGCGGCCAGCTGGTCTCCCTCAAGGTGGAGGGAGAGGCCTCTGAGGAGGAGCCAGCCTGGGAGCGAGACCAGAGCATCCTGGGGGAATGTGCCTTGGCAGCTCGCAGGGACAGGGGTGTGGGGGACAGTGTGGCAGAGCGGAAGGAGGGGACTTTGAGGCACCACCTGCCTCAGGGGGACAGGCGTCATCATCCACCTGTGACTGATGACTGCCCACCACCTCTTAGGAACTCCCCGCCCCCTGACTCGCACAGCCTCAGGGGCAGCCAGATGCCACCCGGCGGCCCCTCCGAACAGAGGCATCCCCTGGATCTCAAGAGGTCACTGGTGCCCAGGGCCCCTCAATCCCCACCCAGCCGCGCTCCTGCAGCACCGCCTGGCCAGCTCCCTCAGAGCACTGCCCGAGGAGGGGCTAGCCTGGGCTCAGGAGCCCCAGGAGGGGCTAGCCTGAGCATGTGGCTTGTTCCAGGCACATGGATGGCCCTGTATCGTGTAAGGGAAGGGGTTCATTGCCAGAGCAGCCAGGTACAGCGACCCAGAGGACCCCATCTGCCCCCCCGTCGCTTCAGGCCCGTGTCCTGTGGTCTCTGCCTCTGAGGACTCGCAGCCCCATCTGCTTCTCTCAAGGTCTCACGGACCTGCGCCTTGTCCCTGGATGTGTGGCTTAGGCCCATGCGTGTGGCCGCTGACCCTGACCCTGTAGCCCAGCTCCACATGCTCCGTGCAGCCCCATCTGTGCCCAGAGGAAAGCTGTGCACGTGCTGCCGGCAACAGGCTGGAGCGCGGCCACCACTGAGAGGGACACCGGTGTGACCCTGGCACTCGGTGAGGTCTTCCCTGCCAGGCCTGAGACTTAAGTGGCATCGCATCCCCTTAGGGGAGAGATTCGGTGAGGGACCGAGGGGCGAGTGCCTGCGCACCAGCAGCCCTGAGGTCCGTGTGTTGAGTGAGCAGGGCTGGGCCGAGCTAGCCGGGCTTCAGGCTCCGTGTGGGCAGCGCTACCAAGGCAGGACCCCTGCCTAAGGTGGTGTACAGCCCACGAGGTGACCGCGACCCGCCATGCACCAGGACACCGGCCGGTGTGCAGAGGTGAGCCTGGAGAGCACGTGAGCAGCATGCGAGAGCGGGTGTGAGAGCCAGGCTCAGAGAGCACACGGGAGTCAGGAAGGAAGGGAGGGCAGCCTGAGGAGACCCTGGAAAGAGCCACGCTGACTCACTGAGCAGCCACTACCTGTCCACAGGGGCCAGGCGTCACCTCGCCACCTTGCCCTCTCTCCAGGCGAGGGAATAGGGCTCCGAGAGGCGGGCTGCCTGGCCCTGTGCACGCCCTGGGCCCCGGCGGGAAGGGGCCCGCTGTGGGGAGGGCGGCCCGGGTGTGCCTGAGGCCAGGGCAGCAGGCTGGGCGGGAGCAGGCGGGAGGGGGCTTGTCGACTTCAGGCTGTGGCCCGCCTGGGTCCCCTAGGCTCCGGCCCTCGTGGAGTGTCCCACAGAAGAGGGCACCATCCGTGGTCCTGCCACAGGCTCCGCCTGGGATGTTCTTAAAGCCCTGGGTCTTCAGAGCCCAGCGTCCCTGGCCTGGGGCAGGGGGACGGGGGCAGTCCCCCAGTGCCCTCACCTGGCCCTAGCTGGGAGGGGAAGGGACACCCGGGGGGGAGGACCCGGCCGTCAGGGCACCAGCTAAGCCATTGAGCCTCCACTATGCACAGTCATTAGGAAGAAAGGGCTGGGACGGAGGTTCTGCGGACTTAGCCCTCCAACGTTCACCCAGAATCGCCAGGCCGAGGGCAGGAGAGAGGGACTAGATTGGGCCATCACAAGTGACAGCGGCTCTGGGACTCGTCTTTAAGTTCTTGGGAGCAGTAATCACTGTGAAATGTCCTTAGCGATTCTGTCAAATAGCGGGGGACCCCTGGCCTCTTAGCGAGGCCCCGGGGGCCGCAGCCCGTGCCTACGTGCCTGCGTGGGGGTTGATATGGATCGAGAGGCAGCCGTCTCGAGGGGAACGCCTGTCATGTCGAACATCACATGGCCACGTTTAAAAAGAAAAATGAGGCATTTTAGGGATGATTTTTTTCAGACTGATGAAGGTCCCTTCCTACTTACCTTTGTGCTTCTGACCCTTTGTTCCCTAGGGACCATCGGAAGTGCCCAAGTGTAGGGTTATGGGGCCGGTGGCCTGCTGTCTGTTTTCAGTGACTGGTTGGTGTCCTCTCAGCCTGTGACCTCTGTGGGTCTCTCCTCCTGGAGGCTGGTGGGAGGCTCAGCGATCGTGGAAATAGCACCCACCTTAGAGAGGGCAGGGTCCCAGCAGAGGAGCAAGGGGCTGGGACAGACCTTGGGAACAGGACATGGCGCCTTGTGACCAGAGGGCCAGCAGGGAGGGGATTTCCTGTGAGCCTCTTGGGAGCTATGGTCAGGGCTCTGCCTCCTTATTTCAGGCCTGGGTTTGTAGAACAGGCCAGCAGACAGGACTGCCACTCAGATGGTGTCCATGGGGACAGCAGGACAGGTTGACAAGTGGTTAAATCCCAGGCTGGTCAGTAAATGACTGCCAACCCCACCACCCCCCTTTCCCATGGAGCCTAAGGTGTTACTGCTTGGCCAGAGGGATCCTGGCATCAGGGCCACCGTGGAAGCCGGTGGGCCACGAGTGCCCTCCGCACCATGAGCAGAGACCCGCCCAGGGTCCCAGAGTCGATTAGTGCAGAAGCCATAGCCGCGCCAGCCTAGGGGAGGACCGTGTCCAGACCCTGGAGGACGTCAGGATCTGGCGCTGGACATCCCCAGGAGGAGGCAGTAGAGGGCAGCCCTGGGTGTAGGGCTGGTTCCCTTCCACCACTTTCTTCCAGCTCTGGGCCCGGCTGTGGTTTAGAGCCGCTCTTGGTTTTCTTGGCTATAAAATGGAGATAATTAGCAATCAACTTGTGCTTTTACTGGGGAGTTAGATGAGGTCCTTCATGGGCAGAGTTCAGCGCGGAAGCTGATGCACAGAGGAGCCCTTGGAGCGCTGCTTCCTCCTAGTGTGGTTGATGTCTGGCCAGGGCCTGACCGCGCTTGGTCATAGGTGTGCTGAGTGAATAAATGTGCACGCGGACAACTGGGCCCGGGGTGGGAACGGTCCTCTGTCCTTCTGACTCACGGGCTGGGCGCTCCAGTGACCGTGATCCATCCTCTCTTCAGTCTTTGAAGAACCCGAGGACCCCAGCAACCGCTCCTTCTTCTCGGAAATCATCTCCTCGGTGTCGGACGTGAAGTTCAGCCACAGCGGCCGGTACATGCTCACGCGGGATTACCTCACCGTCAAGGTCTGGGACCTAAACATGGAGGCCAGGCCCATAGAGACCTACCAGGTGGGTGCCGCTGCCTGGAGACCTCGGGGTCCCACAGGCCATCGCTCCGGGGTTCAGAGCCCGTGGAGGGGCTTCTCCCAGCCAGCCCGCCTCCCAGGTAGCGGGAGCACCCCGCACCCAGGGCCTCAGTTTCGGGGAGGAGAGGGGGAGAACGAAGACGGACATCAGGCTGGGCCTGAAAGCAGGGCAAACCCTCCTCCCATCTGTCTCTTGCCAAGTGGGCAGCTCTGCCCTCTCCTGGGAGCAGCGCGCCCTGGACACTGGCACAGGGCTGGTGAGTCTGCACCTCCCTGAAAGGACACGCGCTGCTTCCTCTCGTGTCCAGCCAGACACCGTGGGGTCGCAGCAGCTTCGCGAGATGCAGCCCAGCACATGGAGTAGAGAGCAGCGAGGCCACCGCGGGGCGGCTCCAGGCGCCTCTGGAGCTGGAGGTCCCGGCTTCCTGGAGAAGCAGGCACTGGCATTGGACCCGGAAGGGCAAGCGGGCGGGACTTGGTCACGAAGATGTGGCGGGAAAACACGCACTGAAGGCCCAGCTGGAGCCTCACGGTGTCACCAGGGATGAGGGGCGTGGGGTGTCACACAGGGTGGCACATGGAGTCACCTCCATTCCTTACTGCCCCTGTGAAGAGGGTGCCGTCCGGTGCCTGTGGAGAGGAAGCCCGGGCTCTGGGGGATGGCGTGTGAGGGAGGCGGCCAGACTCAGGGCCCCACATCCGAGCCCTCCCTCCCGAGGCCTGGGGAGGGGCTGTCCCGGGAGGGAGGGGCGGGTGGGCAGGGTTGGCCAGGGGCACAGAGCTCGGGAGACGGGGTGCTCCAGGGCTAGCCGGGCCACGTGTGAGTAGGACCCACTGAGCCTCTCCCGGTGACGGCCTGCGTTGGCCACGGCGAGGCCATCAGCGCCAACACGCACTGCCCACCCAGGGCAGGAGCCCCTCTTCTGCGTCCCTCTGGTAAGGGCAGAGGCCTAAGAACGGGACAGGGACAAACCAAGCCTTGCGCTGCCCGTGGTCAGTGCAGACCCCTGAACCGAGTGGCTTGATTCCAAGGTGCCTTGTGGAGAGGCGTGTGGGGTCTCAGTGGGTCTCAACTGGCGGGGGACCCGTACCTGACTTAGCTTGTGCCACCTGGCGTGGAGCCGGGTCCTGTGCCCACCTGGCAGCACCTCACAAACAGGGCTCTTTCTCTCTGCCACGAGGAGTCTGGACAGGGCAGCCCAGGAGCAGCAGTGCCCCATGACGCTGTCCCTGTCCAGTGCTCACCTGGCCCTCCTCTCACCAGGTCCACGATTACCTTCGGAGCAAGCTCTGTTCCCTGTACGAGAATGACTGCATCTTTGACAAGTTTGAATGTGCCTGGAATGGCAGCGACAGGTGAGCCTGGCCCGGGCCACCCTGCTCGCAGCGGGGGGTTCTCGACCTGCGGGACCGCAGCGGGCAGCTGGGCTGACCATCCTGGGTGGATACTCCTTGCTGAGTGAAGGTGTTGACGGGGGCCACACCCTGGGGCCATGGGGCATGAGGGCTGAACCCCAGTCCCTCGTCTCCATGAGGCAGGCAGCATGTGGCACCTGGTCACTGTCATCTGTCCATCCCCATGGGCGCCATGATGGCCTCGCTTCTCTGCAGCAGTGACCATTGGTCCTCCTGGCCCCCTCCCACCGTTACTGTGGCCACCATTGGCAGCAGCCCCGAGCAGGCCCTCGGCCGTCCGTCCATGCAGTGTGGACAGGGGTGGGGCCCAGGGGCACAGTCTGGCCTTTCACGTGGATGGCCCCCACCACACAGCTCCTGCTGGACAGCTGGGCCCCTGAGCTGCTGAGGGCTGCCGTAGTCCTGAAAGCTGCTGTGCTGTGACCCGCTGTGGCTCTGGGCACAGGGCTTGGAAGGGATGGGGGACAGTGAGTGGACCAGGGTCAGGAGGAAGTCACATGGAAGCAGGCCTGGCCTTAAGTGGGGCAGAGCCAGTGGTGACAGGGGAGCCCCTGGACCTGTTGCTGCCATGAGGGGCACAGCTGCCTGCAGGGCTTCCAATCAGAGCTGCGTGCAGTGGCCAGCAGGGTGGTCACGGGGGCCTCTGAAGGACACTTAGAGGACTAGGAGGGAGCCCCAGCCTGAGGCTGGCCCCGTACCCCAGGCTTCCTCTCTAGCCCGCAGGCCGACCGCACACCCAGCAGGCAGGACTGCTCAGGCCCTTCTGTCCTGTGGCCCTCACACGCTGGGGACTCCCTGGTGAACAGTGGGTGTAGGTCCAGTTAGAATCTCAGGAGAGGGACATGGTGCTGTAAGGAAGTGACTCCAACCCGGCTACTAGGTATATTTTGGGGTTTGTCCCCAGTTGCCACCCCTGCCTGTCCTGCCTCCAAGTGGCCACCAGGGGGCGCATGTGACCAGGCGACACCTGTGCCCAGAGCCAGAGGCACTGAGCTCCAGGTGGCTGGTGCCCAGCTTTGGGGCTCCACCGTCCCATCCTCCACCCAGCACTGCCTGCAGGCGTGCCCCTTACAGGCCCGCTGTCCCAGCCCTGGTGGTCCCCACCGCTCCCCGCTCCCGCCCTCGTGATCCCGCCCTGAGTGCTCTGCTCCTGGCGGCTCCCTGTGGCCTCTGCAGCAAGCCCTGGGGTCCTCCCCACCCCACCCGCAGCCCCCTGGGCTTTCTTCCCCAACCTGCCACCTACCGTGTGGTTTCCCCTGTTCGCCTTCCCCACTGGGGCTAGACTGGTGCCCCTGGGGTGGAGTGGGGCTGGGGTCCCTGTGCACCCTCATCCAGGGCACAGGGCATGCTGCCCAGGGCTGTCCCATTTCTGGAACACAGAGGCACCTGGCTTCCTCTGAGCTTGGCGTGTCTGTGCTGGGATCCTGTAACCAAGGACCCTGGTGCTGCCCTTTGGGACCTTGCACACAGAGACACGCGCAGGCCCACAGCCCACATCAGTGCTCCTGGCTGACGGGAAGCCCAGCCCCACTGGATAGGGTGATGAGGAGCAGCTGTGCCACAGGGCATGTCGGGTGAGCGCAGCCCCCAGTGCCCACCCCAGTTCCAACAAGGCGCAGAGCCTTCGTGTGGAGGGGTGGGCAGCTGTGCGTCTGGTCCCCTCCTTCCACTGTCCTGCTGCGGAGTGCCTGGTTAAGTCACCCACCCCTGAGTCTGCCTACCTGGAAAGTGGTTCCAATGAAGCGTGGCCGTCCATGGCTGTCTCATGACACCTTGTCCCATGGTGTGTGCGGCCAGTGGGCATCCAGGCCTGTGCTTTCCCTGGTCACCCACTTGAAAGAGTTCTGCTGACCCTGTGGCCAGCCCAGAGCACTCTCCTCCCTGAAGCCTCTACAGTTTGTCCTGCAGGGAGCGGGGCTCCCCAGGGCTGGCCCTCTGCTGGGGCCTCTCCTCTCCTCCTGCCCATGTCTACCCCCTGCCTCCCCTACACGCCCACTTCCTCCTCCCTGCTGGATGACAACCCTAACATCCCCCTTCCCTGTCACAGCTCCCAACCTCTCTTCCACAGTGACAGACACAGCCTCCCTCCGAGGTCCCCGGAAGGCATGAAATAGCCCTCTTAATCTGTCTGAATGTCTCTCCTTTCTCTGTCTCTTCCGTCTGTCTCTCTCCCTCCCTGTCTGCCTCCCCACTTGTGTCTCTGGTGACTCCCCCTCCTCTCACCCATAGGCCTGGGGTTCACAGGTGACAGAACCCTAAACCTACCAGTCCCAGAGCACAACACTTCCTCTGTGGTTCCCTTGGAACCTTCCAGAACTGTTTGGAAGAGCTTGTCCCTAGGACTTCTCTGGTCACCCACTGGCATGAGCTTTCACTGAGACCCCGAGTGTACCCTTGCCAGGTGGGCCTGGGTGCCCCAGGAACATCCACGGAGGCCTGTGGCCCACTGCCCACCTCATCCCTCGGACAGAGCCAGCTGGGAGGTGACAGGAAGGCCAGCACTGTGGCCCTTCCCATGAGAAGGGAGTTTTGTTACGAGAGACGTGTCCCCTTCAGCCTGGGCGCACCGTCACCTGGGGCCCTGAGCCAGGCTCCTGAGCCTCACGGGATGCCCATCTTGGCTCTCATGGCCCCGGGGAGCATCTCACCGCAGAAGCACAACTCAGCTTCCAAGAGGAGAGAGAGCCGGCAGGGCCGGGGCCTCCTCTGCACCCCACATTGCCCCAGAGCCCCTCCTCGGGTCCCAGGCCCACGCGCTGCTCTTCCCTGGGGTCTTCAGTGTAGGCACCCTCAGCCTTTGCCTCCCAGGCAGCACCCCTAGCTGAAGAGAGGAGGAGGAGGGTGCACACAGACCCTCCGCCAGGGACTTGGCGACCCTGGGCGGTGCCTCCCCCCAGTGGCAGTGAGCCTGCAGTCACTCACTGAGACTCCCAGTCACTGGGAGCGGGGCCTGGGCCTGGGGGCCCCGCGACCTCGGTGTCCTTCCCTCTGCAGTTGCGAGTCGGGCTGCCTTGCCTACCCCAGGGAAGTGCCCAGAGGGGGTTTCTCTATGTTGGGGTCTCAGCCCCCGTCCTGAAGTGTGCACAGCAGTGACGGCAGCCAAGATGTCAGGGAGCCGAGGAGGCCCCAGGGAGAGGAGGCGTGAGGCGGGGGTGGCTCCGCTCCAGGCGGGCCGCAGGTGTGGGTGCTCGCCCTGCCCCGCCACTGACGCCTCTTTCCCGCAGCGTCATCATGACGGGGGCTTACAACAACTTCTTCCGCATGTTTGACCGCAACACCAAGCGGGACGTGACCCTGGAGGCCTCGAGGGAGAGCAGCAAGCCCAGGGCCGTGCTCAAGCCCCGGCGCGTGTGTGTGGGTGGCAAGCGGCGGCGAGACGACATCAGCGTGGACAGCCTGGACTTCACCAAGAAGATCCTGCACACCGCCTGGCACCCGGCCGAGAACATCATCGCCATCGCGGCCACCAACAACCTCTACATCTTCCAGGACAAGGTCAACTCCGACATGCACTAGTGCGCAAGGCCCGGGCTGCCCCACCGACTCTTGCAGGGTGTCCCGACCTTCAGCAGTAGCACAGGAGGTCAACTCCAGAGGTGGCTGTGGGGACGCGGTGACGTGGGTGTCGTGGCGAAGGAGGGGAGGAACTCAGCCACACCCTCAGGGGGCGCGACCATGGAGGCTGAGTTCAGAGTCCCTTCGTTAGGTATGTTCCCGCCTCGACCTGCGCTCTTCCCACATCTTTAGGACTTCATGCCAGCAGGTCCTTCCAGGAGGAGCGGGGGCTGGTCCCTGATGGGGCTCTGGGGACGTCGGGCTCTTTGGACTGTGAATGGAGCAACTTGCCCCGTCTCAGAGCTGACAGCGCACCTGGGTTTTTTGGAACGTGCAGAGGCAGGCTCTGCGCCTCGGTGTCTGGATGGTCGTCATCCCAGGCCCAGTTGGCCCGGTTTCCTGCGAGGAGGCGTGGGCCTGGCACCCTCTCCTCATTGTCCACTTTGCCTGGCTGTCACATCTAGGTGTGTGTGAACTGCAGGGGCATCTGGCCCAAGCCGCACCTCCACCTCTTCCCTCCACACTCACCGACGCTTTGCTAAACAGACACTGGCTCCGTCCGTGAACTTCAACATCCCGCTCTCGACCTGGAAGCCATGTCTCATGTCCTCCACAGGCATCGACTGCTTCCGAGTGCCAGGCTGGGGAGGGTGAATGGTCATCATCGCCTTTGCACACAGGGAGGCCGAGGCTCTGAGCAGAGGCAAGTCGCCCGAGGCAGGCACCCACCAAGTGGCAGGGTCCAGGATCCCTCCCGGTCTTTGCACTGGCTCCTGTGGTTCACCATTCTGATGGAAGGTTCTGGAAGGGGAACATCTCTCTATCTGATGAAGAGGAGAGTAGGCATCTGTATGACAAGGGTGATGAGGGAAGATGGAGACCTGCTGGTGGCTGCTCCCTCTGGGTGGTGAGGTCATGCGCTTTTCCCCCACGGACGCCGTGTTCACCGTGATGCACCTGTGGCTTCTTGCAAACACAACTTGCATGTCGTGCCCATTTAGGATCTTTTCTTTGAGGACCACACACCGTCCCAGAGGACACTCAGAGAAAGTGATATTTCCATAGCAAACCCTGCCCTGCCAAGACCAGAGCCCTGGCCCCGCAGGGTCCTCTCATGGGATTCGGCAGGACCATGAGGCTCAGCAACTTGTGAGAAAACAGGGAGCAGCCGGAAGCCCGGCAGAACCCAACCACACCCTTTACGACTTGGACTACAACCCAGGAAAACAGACCCGGGTGAGGCCTCTCAGTGCATTATGGAAAACTTTCGTGTGTGTAAAAGCACAAAACGCATGTCCACTCACTTCCAGCCATGTTATCCACACACTGAAATGGGTCCATTGGTTTTTTTTTTTTTTAACCGTGAATGAAGAATGTTTGTTTATATGTCACTACAAAATCCAGGCAGCCTGGACGGTATCATATGTACATATCTATCCTAATTAAATTTAACAATCAGAGGGTCAGGTGGCTCTCCTGCCCTGTGAAGAGGCTCGAGAATGCAGTGAGTCGTGCATTGGGCGTGGACGCCACGCCAGCTCCCAGGCTCGGGTCCCTGGCCCGGCCTCCTTCCGCGGGGACCCGGGTGCTGACGGGAAGCCTGCATTTGAAGCTAGAAGGCGCTGTCCAGCCACAGGGTCAGCGTTTGCCTCACCTTCAGAGTGCACATCTCCATCTTCAAAGGGGCTCTTAGACACAGCTCCTAGTTCCTTATTTCTGTTTTAAACTTTGTGTACCAAACCGAAAAGAAAAGAACGACAGGAAAAGGTCTTCTCAGAAGACGGTATGTCTTTGAGTCCCTGGAAAATAACCCTGCTAAAGCAGACTGAGCAACAAAAATGTGTGTGGAGGAGGAGCTGAGTGGCGGGCGCGGGGCAGCGGCGCGGCTGGCCCCTCCTCCTCTGCGTGCTCTGGTCTGCGCTGTCTGGCGCTCGCACGGTCGTGGTGGCGCGTTGCTTGTTTCCTCGACGCTGTTCTCGGAGGAAGCTGCGGTGGGCCCGCTCCTTTTGGACTCTGTGACTCATAGGTGCATTCTTGTTTTCTTCAATGTCTCACAAATTATCCAACTGTTGAATAAAATTATAAATATGTTAATACCAGCTTTTTCCAATAAAATAACAAATGTTACATCTAACACAAGGCCCAGAATGCCGTGTGTGCTTAGGAGTTGGCCTGGGAGGCAGGGCCCTCGGGCGGCAGTGTGGGGTCCCACCTGGGCTTCCTCTGGGCCTGGCTCCCATCAAGGCTTGGCTGCCCCGGATCCTCCTGCCACCTAACCCTCTACTCTGGAGCCAGCGCTGTGCAAATGGAGCTCCCAGGGGTGCCTACCACGTGGTCTGGTGTGGGGATGGCAGGCAGGAGACTTGACAATGCTGGCATGTCACACTCAATGAATGGTAATTGTCTTGCTTTGTTTCAAAGCAGGTGTACATAGCCCCCCATCTTTCCAAACTCTCTTGTGCTTTCCACAAGACTATCATACAGATGAGGAAACTGAGGTTCAGAGAGGTTCAGCCAGTGCACACTAGTGTCTATACCCCTTGGGCTGCTGGCCAACTCCTCCTCCAGTGCTCCTCAGCAGCCATATCATGCATGGGCTGCTGGGTCCCCAGGCAAGGCCAGCTGGTTAGTTCACTCAGGAAGCCAGAGGGCCAGCCTCACCTGCTTTGATTGCTGGTAGACAGGAGTACATGTGAGGAAGTGCACCTGTCCTCCCAACCCAGATCTTGCCTGCACTTTCTAGAAGGTGTTGTATCCAGACCTAGCAGGACAAGGGCAGGAGATCTGCCTTGCATAAGTCCCCCATTGACTACACAGCCCCTAGGACAGCACCAGAGAGGAGAAGGCCACTTCTTGTCTGTGTGGTGTTGGATGCTCAGCTAACCTCTCTGATCCGCATATGTAAACAGAGGGCAGGACACACCTTCTCAGCAGCTGGATGACTAAGGAGATGGTAGTTCCTTCACTGACCCTGGTTCCACTGGGCTGGTTGTGACTCAGCACGTATATGGAAAGCATTATCTCATTTAGACTCTTGTTGCAGGGCTTGGGGGTGGTACTATCGTTATGCCCATTTCACATATGGAAAGACTGAGGCTCAAGGAGATTAAATGATTTAATTTATGCCTAAATTAATAGAACTAGTAAGTGGTGGGGTCAGGGTTATGTCAGGACAGCAAGAGCAGGGGCACACAGTGGATGCTGGGCAGATGATGTGCTGTATCGTGAGCCCCATCCTCAGCCTCGCACTCTGCAGATGCACCAGGGGCCACGACGTGGAGAGGGGAGAGTGTGCTCAATTATCCAGGTGAGCCCATCAGCTCAGCTGAGTCCTTGACAGCAGAGACACTTTTGGGTGGGCAACAAAAGAGAAAGGGGCAGGGTGGGGTGGGAACTTGCAGGACCACCGCCCGCCCTGAAGATGGAGGGAGGGCCATGAGCCACAGACCTCAGGCAGCCTCTGGAGCTGGAAAAGGCAGGGCGTGGACTCCGTGCCACCTTGACATTAGCGCACTGAGGCCCACGTTACTTCCCTGACCTCTGGACTGTACAGTAATAAATGTGTGCTCTTTTAAGCCACTGAGTGTGTGGTCATTTGTCACAGCACCCTAGGGACCGTACACCCTGGCGCCTCTGTGCACGTAGCCCTTTAGGTGGGGACGCCTGCCACACTCACAGCTGTCACCCTCAGGGAGGCAGAGGACCTGCCAGGTCGTCAGCACGAGGAGAGCCCGAGAGTGAAAACGCTGAAACGGATGCTTCGGCCGCTGTCCCAGCCCCTGCTCCTGGAGCTAACCGTGCCCCTCACCGGAGCCTTTCAGCTGTGAGCCTGAGCCCGTCTCCTCCCAGTCCCTCAGCCCTTCGCCCCCATCCCGTCACAGCCCCTGTTCCCTGCGGGTGGCATCAGGGGACTACCTTTCTCTCCCCACCGTGTCGCCTGGCCCGGGCCTGGCACCGATGGTCCTTGAGGACCAGCTGCTGCACAGAACCTGTTTGGAAGATCTGGCTCCTGTGGGAAGGCCCAGGAGTCCCGATCAACCTCCCAGACTGAACACACCCCTTTACCACCAGTCACTCCCGAGTGCCAGTAAAAGGGCAGTAAAGGGACAAAATGCAGGAGCCCATAAGGCAGAGAGCAGAAGGGTGGTGACAGCCTTGGACCTTCTGGAAGCAAGCAGTGGGCAATGGCTTGGAGACAGAAAGCCAGCCATGGGGCAGCTACCAGGAAACCCATCGGCACCACAGGACCCCACAGGGCTCTGGACCTGAGGCTTCAGGGCCTCCGAAGACAGGAGCATGGGAGCAGGCTGTGGCCTCCTTCCTGACCCCTCACTGGCACCTGGTCACCCCTGCAGGAGAGCGGTGCACACCCTGTGGCTGTCCCAGAGGCTGCAGGTGGAGGCCCACGCCAGAGGGTGGATGAACCTCCCATGCTGGAACACTGCGCGGCCCAAGAACAAAGACCAGGCTCTCACCCAGAGGACTCCAGAGAACTTCTGCATCCAAGACACGCTAGGAAGTACACCTCTGGGGACACCCTCTGCCATTTGTGGATTCAGCAGCTGCTTTGTGCTGACAGCCGAGGCGGCAGCACTGCTATGCAAAAAAGCAGGAAAAATACCCCAAGCCAAGGGAAAGGCACAGGATGCATGTACTAACAGAATAACGTTTTAAAATATAGCATACTAGCCAGGCTCAGTGGTACACATCTGTGAGCCCAGTGACGCTGGAGGCTGAGGCAGGAGGGTTGCAAGTTCAAGACCAGACTGGGCAACTCAGGGAGACCCTGTCTCAAAATTAAACATTTTTTTAAATTTAATTTTTTAAAATTAAAATTTAATTTAATTAATTTTAAGACCCAATGTAGTTCAGTGGTCCAGCACCCCTGGTTCAATCCGCAGTAGCACACGTGTGCACACGCATGCACAAACTATAATAAATGTCTGGATTGAGAAGATAGAATGTAGGCAACATGTACAGGAAGCAGTCAAAGAACATAAGCTTTGGAACTTAGAAGTGTCACTGCAGAAGCAAAGATTTCCACAGAGATTGGAAGGTCAAGTTGAGGCAATTTCTCAGGAAGCAGAATTTTAAAAATTAAAGTCTCAGAGAAAAATAATCTCTCTGAGGTCTCAACATGCAAAGAGGAGGAGCTCAGGAAGGTGACGAGAAAAGACAGGGAAGGGAAATGATTAGAGAAAACTTTCCTAGACATTTCCACATTAAGGAAACCACAGTGTCCAGCACACTGGATGGGATAACATGTATGTTGAGGCCATCGCTGTGACCTCTCAACACCAGAGGTGAGGACAATGAGGAGGGACAGTGTGAAGAATGGCTTCAAAGATCAGAATATCCCCGGCTGCCCAGAGCAGTAAGGGAGCTGTAAACTAAGGCACAGCACTTCCAAGCTCTAGGAAGACATCATTCTCACCAAGAACCCGGCAGACTATCACTTACACGGGAGGAGGAAATAAAGCCTTCTTTATACCTGCAAGGTCTTGCATCAGTTAGCTTTTGCTATGTAACAATCTTCCCCCCAATTTTAAAAAGCTTGAAAAAGCAACAGGCATCTGCTATTTCTTACTGTTCTATGGGTGAGATGGGGACAGAGCTGAAGCTGCCCGTTCTAGAACAGCCTCACCTGCATACAGTTGGCTTGAGGTGAGACATGGCAACCTGACTGCCATCAACATTTGCTATTGTCCCATTGGCCACAACCACTCTCAAGACCAAGACCAGCATCAGTTCGAGAGGAGACTGCCCGAGGCTTGGATTCATGTGGGAAGTTTTAAAAACTCTCCCACTGGGTAAACGCCCTTCCCTGGCAGGGCTGTGATGACCGTCCTGGCACATACAGGGGACCCTGCTATCATTCTCCCTATGGAAAGGGATGTGTTCCAGACATGCCCAACACGGGGCCTGAAGAACTGGGGAGAGAATGAATGAATGAATAAATAACTGAATAAATGATCCAAAGAATGGAAGAATCCTGAAGAGTGATCGGATGGATGACAGTGTGATGGATCGTTTCTCACTGACTCACGATAACCCTGAAAAGCAGCTCTTCATGATCCTGGTTTCACAGAGGAGCCAGCTGAGACCTAGGAAGCTAGGAAGAATGTGGGAGGTTCACAGATATGATAAGGATAGTTGCAGTGGTGCCTGGTGGAAGGTAGGCAAGGAGGCTTAGGAGTCTGACAAACATCCCAAAGTCACAGGACCAGTAGCTGGGAGAGCAGAGATTAGATGGTATATTAGTCCATCTTCTGCTGCTATAATAAAATGCCTGAGGCTGGTTACTTTACAAAGTGAGGAAGTTCATTTGGCTTACAGTTTTGGAAGCTGTAAGTCCAAGGTCTGCGGCTGCTTCAGTTTGTCCTCTGGTGAGGGCTGCTTTGGCTGTCACAATCTGACAGAGGAACAGCAAGGGAAACAGACACAGGCAGAAGAGGCCCAGCACGTGGGCTGACCTTGTTTTAAAGCAACCCATTCTTGCACAAACTAATTCACTCTGAGAGGCCAATATTGGGTCCTGGGTCAGGGTCTCCTAAGAGTTTGCCACCTAGCCATTGGTCACTCTGTGCAGCAGATTCACCTGCAGCAGCTGATCTGAGATAGGGCCACGGTCTTCTTATGAACCAACCTCTGAAGTGACGGCTCATCCCCTCTCCACTTTCTGCTGGTCACAGACCCTTGCTGCTGTGCTGGAGGGATCACAGGGCTGTCCTCAGGCTGCCACACAGGAGTCTCAGGTGAGCAGCTGAACTTCTCTGCAAACCCTATGCCTCAGGTTCCCAGGAACAGCAGAGGGACAATATCAACCTTAGGAGGTAAGTGAGCCTGAGGTGATGACAGCAAAAGCAGCCTCCAGTGTCTGTGGGGAGCCAGCTGGCTGTTCCCTCCGGTGGCCCTGGCACCCTCCTCTGGTGGGGCTGAGCTTCTGGGGCCTCTGTCAGCTCCTGCAAAAATCAGGGGTGCGTGGACCTGGCCCCCTCACTGCTGGCCCTGCTGGGGAGGGCACCTGTGGGCCCCAGGGGCACATCCCTGCCACCACTGCCCTGGGCACTTTCAAAACCCCAGTACCCAGGCCCTGGCTCTTCTGGGGTGGATGCAGCCCCGGGGGCTCTGAATGCTCCCCAGGAGGCTCCACTGTCCTACAGACAAACCTGTCTGTGAATGAAACAGGAAGGAAAGGGCCCCTCGGACTGCAGGAAAACACATCATCCAGTGAGTGTGGCCAATCGAATCTCTCACTTCTGGGAAGGAAGATGAGGGAGCCGGAAGGCAAACTGCCTTTCAGAGTTAGGCAGCCAGAGGTCAACCACTTGAGGAACAACTGGAACAAAGGTTTGCCAGCCATGCAGGGTGGTTTCCTAGCAACACAGAAGCTTTTAGAGCCTGAAATAATTGCTCATGTGGGGAGCTTCAAACTGAGGTTTTTTTTTTTTTTTTTTTTTAAAGAAAAACAAAGCCCCATTATCTTTACCTGGATGCTGTTAGAATTAGGCATGAGGCCCACGCAGTCAAATGACAGGATGAGTTTCAGAGGGGGATTGAAAGGCCGCAAAAGGCAGTGATATTAGGAGGAAAAGAGTAAAAATGAAAAATATAAAAATTCCATAATTAACTCTATATTCCCCAAAAGTCCTAACATGCCCTTAAGAGCCAACTTCCCCTCAGAAAGATCAGCATTTGTCTTTGCAAACGTGGCTCCTCTGATTTGTTCATTCAACGCAACACGTTTCCTGAGCACCTACTATGTGAGTGGCAATGAAGCTCTGGGTACCTGGATTCTGATCCTGGCTTTGGTGCCAGCCGTTGACTTTGGGGGTGTCACCCTAACTTTACTGTGCCTCATTGTTCTCACCTATGAATGTGATTGACTGTCCCCACTGGTGGGATTATCACTCGCATTGTGACTGACCCTTCAGTGGAGTCTTGCTCAACCACAGCCATCATGGGGAAGCATGGACAGTCTGTGCCCATGCTGGGACTTGGAGGCCAGTTGAGGGCAGTCACTACAACCTGCAGGGGGCAGGGCTGGGGCAAGGGTCCGAGGCAGCCCCACCAGCAGCCTATAAGGGGACCATTTAAATGAGAAACCCTTAATTGCCCAACATTTCCTGCTACCGGGTTTGCTAAGCTCTTTTCTCCATCTCGGCTCCCGAAGGCAAGCCTCGTGCTGAGAATGGAAGCTGGGACTGCTTCCCAAGGCCGAGACACTAGCCCTTTGCTGCTCCGTCAAGCTGTCCCCAGAGATTGCCTCCAGAACCAATGGCCATGGCTGCCAGGCCTACTGGGAAGGTGGGATGGGGGTGCTCTCTCCCCCTGCAAGTGGGGCCTCCCGGGACCTCCAGGCATAGCTCCCCAGAGCTCAGCCCTGGTCTGACAAGGGCCCTGAGAGCCAG
Organism: Sciurus carolinensis; assembly: GCF_902686445.1. NCBI lineage: Eukaryota > Metazoa > Chordata > Mammalia > Rodentia > Sciuridae > Sciurus > Sciurus carolinensis. The sequence continues at coordinate 136,323,124 of NC_062222.1, read as the reverse complement.
GGGGTCTCTCAGCTCTCCTCAGGACAAAGGTCAAATCCCTTGTCACCTCCCAGCCACACAGAGTTCTGTCCAGCCTTGGGCCAGGCCATGCCTGAGGCCTTGCATATTGGACTCCCTCCCTATGGGCCTCTCTACTTCCTCTCCTTGCTTTTCATATCTGGCCGGAGGCCTTCCTGCCCCCAGGCCTTCCTGCCCACTTCAACCGCAGGCTGGAAGGCCACTCTCTCTGGGTTCTCATAGCACTTTCTGACTTGGCACTGGGGCCATCTGCCACACGCCCGCCCCGCCATGTGGGTTATGAATTTCAAGGCAGTGACCAGGGTTTGGCTCAAGTGGGGAGTCCCAGGGCCACCTCAGTGTCACACAGCAGTACATACTGCTCCAGCACAGTAACGGCTTTCAAGGCCACTAGTTAAGGGAGAGGAACATTCCACTATCAGCATGTATTTCTGCCTATGCAGTCACTTGTGGGGGGCAGAGCATTAGGAGACACCAGGCCCTTTGTTTGAATTCAGTCCCTACGGCAGAAGCCAGCATGACATTCCGCTTGTTTTAAAAGGGGGTCATTGAACCGGGAGCAGTGGCACATGCCTGTAATCCCAGCAGCTTGGGAGGCTGAGGCAGGATTTTAAGTTTGAAGCCAGCCTCAACAACTTGGCAAGACCTTGTCTCCAAATAGAAACAAAAAGGGCCAGGGATGTGGCTCAGGGGTTACATGCCCCTGGGTTCAATCCCTACAACTGAAAAAAAAAAGAGGGGTGGAGAGTCATTGCTGAGAAGCTGTGAAAACCACTGATCTCACCCAGACTCCCCGTTTCACAGGTTGAGACACAGGCCTGGGGACAGGTGCCACTGAAGGGCTTCTGGTCACACAGGACTTCACGGTACAATGAGGCGGAACAAGGGATTGGAGCCCAATCCAGGCACTCACCACGAGTCCACACGCCCTCCTCCAAGCTGGCAGCTCTGCTGGTCCAGGGCAGGGGCAGGTGCCTCTCTGTCCTGTCCTGGTTCTGCTGCTAATGTGTGCTGGGACCTCCTCTCTGAACCTTAGTTGTCTGCCGTGGTTGTCACAGTCCTTCCGTCACCGGGGGTATAAAGATGGAGGGAGACACTCTGTGATGGTCTGGGAACCCCCAGTGACTTACCCCCTGGACAATCAGTGGTACATCTAGGGGGCAGTGTAGCATTGTGACTGCATCTCATGGCCTCACGTGTGGCAGGATGGGGACAGGGAATGGGCTGGCCTTTAGCCTCACTCTACTTTCCAGGGAAGAAAGCTAGGAGAAATACACCAGAGCCATGGCAGCTCTTCAGATCGTGGGATCTGAAGTAGACCCTATGAGGGCAGAAGGGACAGAGCTACACCCACCCCAGGGTCATGGGTAATGCCTGAAGAAAATGGAGGCAGTCATATCCCAAATCCTGAAGGCCAGACCACGGAGGCTGTGTGAATTGACTCCATGTTCCCCAACCACAGAGGGAGGAGCCTCCTATAAGGAGCAGGAGGAGGTGCTAGACCTGTCCTCACATTCAGGATAGAAACAAGGACCTAAGGGACACAGACTCATCCCAGGTGGGGCCCCAGCTGACTCAGCACCCAGGAATGACTTAGATTCTGATAATCCTATGGAATTATCATCGTACATGACTGAACACAGGGCCTTTTACCTCCCAACACACTACCTTGTGGGGGTGTGCTGTCACCAAACCATGAATTTCCACATATGCTCTATTTCATCAGTAGTTTGAGTTTCAAAGCAATTGTGACTTCACTTTTCACCTAAAGATCAGAGTCAGTAGCTGAGGTGACATTCCATGCTTGTGGGCACCGGCGCCCCTGCGGCCCCCCACCTGAGAGTTACAGCAGAGACCTCAAGGGCCCCTCGTGCTCTGGGTGGTTGTGGGTCTGCTCCTCAGCAGGGGATCAGCCATGTGAAGGTCAGTTCTGCCTTCTATACCCCAAATGTGCACTTCAACCCACACGAGCACGGGCGCCTGCAGATGCTCACACACGTGCAGAAGTCTTCGGAAAAGAAGAGAGGAGCGCAGATTTCACCAAAGCTTTTTATTTCAGCTGTGGTAGGACTCTGACCTGCTCTACAGTACTGAACATGGCCAAGCTTCCTGGGCATGGGAAGGGATGCCCCAGGGTTCTTCTCCCTGCTCTCTGAGTCCAGGTAGATTCAGGCCGACCGGTACAAACTCATCCACCACCTGCTGGACAATAAAGTCATAAGGCAGGGTGTGGTGCCCAGAGCCCGGTGCAGCACGCCCTGCCCAGGCTGCCTCGCCCAGCTCTGATGGGGGACTCAGCCAGGCCCAAGCACATGCCAGGGTGCAGGCGGCGATGCACACCCCCGGAGAGGTGAACAGCTGCCAAGGCTTAGCAGTAACCAAATAAATAAGAAATTCTCTCATGGAGTCTACACAAACACACACTTGGTTCTTTGAAAAACAAATCCAACACAAAAGTAAGCCAGGGGCAACAGGGAACATGGAAGTGGGGGAGAGGGAGAATCCCATCTGTAAAGTGCTTCTCGGGGCACAGGGTCTTTCTGGTCTAACCTGGCAACCCAACTTCACAGGGAAAGGTTAGGACTGTGGGCAAAGACTGCATGCGATTCCAGCAATGCTCGGCATTCCAAGTGGACAGCCCCGGGCAGGCTACACAGGAGCAGAAGGTGCTCGAAGCCTTGGGTCTGCACACGCACGCTTACACGGCCTGTGCCGCACAGGGAGGGGCCTCAGAGCAGCATGCAGGAAACCTACAAGGGCGGCACCGCTCCTCATGCAGCCGACAGGAACGGGAAGAAGAAGAAGTCGAAGGCAAACTTGAGGGCGCCGTGCACGGTACTGCGCCAGTCGTGCTCAATCTTCACGTGCCGCCTGGCGGGCGAGAGTTGGGCCATGCAGTTGAGGCAGCTGATGGCCTTGAGCTCGAAGACCGGCCACTTGCTGCCCAGGCGGCCCTCGAGGATGGTGCTGAACTCAATGAGGCTGCCCTGGCGCAGGCTGAGCAGCACACTCTTGAACTCGCTGCTGGCCCGCAGCACGATGTCCTTGGTGATGTCGTCCTCCTCGTGGCCGCGGGTACTGTTGGCGCTGCTGCTGAACGGCATGCCTACTGTGATCTCGAACTTGTAGCGGTCAAACTTCTTGATGTGGCAAGGGTGCTTGGCCAGGTGCTTGAGGCGGCAGAGCTCCTCCTCGGCCGTGGAGGCGTTGCCAGGGCTGCAGGATGGGTAGGCCTCGCCATAGAGGCAGCGCATCCAGTCACCAATGAAGTACGGGAGCATGTTGATGGCCGACTCGGCACTGTTGTCAATCTCGGTCACCCGAACGTACTTGAAGCGGCCTGTCCACGTGACCCTGTGGCCCTCCAGGTGGCTGCACAGGATCTGGGTGCGTGCCATGTTGGTCTCCTTCCAGGCCCGTGGCCCACACAGGAAACCGTACTGCTGCCAGGTCAGTGTGGAGTTGTAGACCTTCATGCCCTCTGATCGGTACACATAGAACCAGCAGAAGAGCACAATGGCCGTGAGCCACACCAGGATGAGCTTGACCATGGAGCTCCGTGTCAGGGACTTGACCATCTCCACCACGGAGAAGCTGGTCTTGGTCCACCAGCGGAACAGCAGGGGGACACTGCAGATTGCCATGGTGACCAGGATCTTGGTCAGCTCCAGAGATACAAACCACCGGGCAAACTGTACCACGCCCATGAGGACAAGCCCAGCCACCAGGATGGGGAGAGCAAAGAGGAAGAGGAAGTAACCAATGGAGGCACGGACCAGGCCCAAGCCAGTGGACTCCAGTAGGATGACCACAGAGAGCTCACACCACATGAAGCAGACCAAGTAGGGCACCAAGTAGCAGTAGGTGCCCTTGAAGTTCCTCAGCTGAGCCATGCGGAAGAAGAGGTAGAAGAGGTAGATGTAGAGCAGGCAGGGTAGGCTGACATTCAGGACAACAAAGTGGCCGACGGGCACGGTGAAGAAGGTCTGGCCAAGTACCTTCAGGTAGCGCCCATCCACGGGCATGGTGGGTAGAAGGGAGAGCAGCCCAGCAGCCACCTCGGTGACCAGGGCCCTCCTGGTGTAGGGTTCAGCCGAGCTGCTCAGGCTCATGTAGCTGGTCATTGTAAAGAAGGCAGCAATGACGGCCAGCTCTGAGCAGGGGATGCAGTCCTTGCTGGCTAGTGGGAAGGAGAAGATGACAAAAACAACAGAGAGCAGGAAGTGGGCATAGGGCTCCAGGTGATTCCAGCCAAAGTTGACCTCGGCCTGCTCCACGTCCAGGTTGGGCTCAAAGCGCAACAGTAGGTCAGTGAGGGTGCGGAAATTCTCCCAGGCCTTACTGTCCTGGAACACCTTGAGGGTGCAGATCACCATGGACACAAAGGACAGGTAGAAGATGACCAGGGGAATGAAGAAGGCAAAGAAGTCAATGGTCAGGTTGCTGATGATGAAGAAGAAGATGAGGGCGTTGATGTGGTGGGTGGGCACAATAGTCGACAGCCAGTGCATGCCCGCCTTGGAGGCCACGTCAATCAGGTACTCTTTGATCTCCATGATGGCGTGTAAGGGGTACTTCATCACCTGTGAGGAGAAGGTGCACTGCAATCACCTGACACAAGGACCCACTGCCCTCCACCCACCCTCACTCTGCACAAAATGAATTAGCCTACTCTGCCATTTTCCCATACCTGGGGCTTTGTCAATGGGTCCTCCTACCTGGAACACCCTCCTCCAGGTGGCAAAGTGCTCCTCACACTCTACAATCCCTAGGACCTTCTAAGAGAGAGTCCTGGTCCTCCCTCTTATGGGTCCTAGAGTTTTTCTCCACCCACTCCCATGTCTGCTCCCCACCTTCTGCCACAGTGACAAAACTCATATGTGACTATCTCCCTTGGGAGACTCAAACACCTGGAGAAAGTCACCCAGCTCCCTCCTTACTCCCAGCACAGCCTCCTGCTTGAAGGGACAAGAGCCTTTGGCTGCCTGGCTGGGAATAGGTTTGTGTCTCCCTCTGCCTCCACTGCAGCAAGGACCTCACCTCCCTGAGCCTCAGCTTCCTTGTCTGCTGAGGGAGATAGCAAGCCTTACTTTATAGGACCATGCTGGGCTCCGCAGAGGTGGCAGCATGGGCAGTCCTGGGAGGGGTGGCTGAGTAGCAGTTGAGAGGTCAGGGCGCAAGGACGTAGCATGTCTTTCTTGACTGAAGAGTCAATTGAACTGTAGTGGGGCCAGGTGAGGCCCTGGGAACCAGTTGCCCACCACCTACATGCTTACACACACTCACATAGTACTATTCACAACAGACACACCACCCATGTAGCCCTTCCCTCCACACCGTGGGTCCTAGTCCCCAGTCAGTATCTAGTATAAAGGTCAGAAGCATCTCAGCTTTTATCACCAAAAATGAAAAGCCAAAGCAAAATATGAATGAAGGGTCATGGGAAGCAAGGCAGGGCAGCCTCGGGAGGAGAGGGTGGCTCTGCCATCCAGGACAGCCCCAGTGCTGCCAGTCTGCAGAACCCTCAGTGCTCTCAGCCTTGCCCGGGCACAGGGAAGATGCGGGAGAGTGGAGAAGACAGAGTGAGGAAGAGCATGGACAGTGCCAGCCCTCGCCCAGCATGGTGGGGGTACAGGGCAGGGCCCAGGGCCTGGGCCAACACCAGGAAGTGGATCCCCACAGGGTACAGTCCTGTGTGGGGCAGGGAAGCCTGGCTGGGTGCCCAGTCCACCTGAGGGGTGGTGACAGAGCCAGGCCCAAGCACCAGTGGACAGAAGTGGCAGCTGCACACTATCAGCAATGGGTCAGGGAAGCAGCACTGCCATCCCCTCTCCCTGGGAAGGCTCTCCCCAGCTGCCCCCCTGGAGGGTTGAGGAGCACTCCGGGTGGACAGGAATGAAGTGACCATATCAAGGTGGCTCTCATCTGCCACGAGCCTTGGCTGCTGATGCACAATGACCAGTAGGCTGCCTGCCAAGCCGAGAGGGATGGGGCACACTGGAATGTTCCAGGGGCACGTGTGCACACCTCTACCTGCACGTGTGGAGGACAAGCTTCGTTCTTCCCACTACCTGTAACAGCACCCTCATGTATTTTGTTTTCCTTTTTTGGTACTGAGGATCTAATAAGGGGTGCTTGGTAGTCACATTGCTGGTCATTTCTAATTTTGAGACAGGTCTAAGTTGTGTGGCTGGCCTTTAATTTTCTATCCTCCTGATCAACCTCCCAAGTTGCTGAGATTGTAAGTGTGGCCACCACGCCTGGCACCTCAGTATGTTTTATAACAAGTAAATAAGTGAACGAGCTGATAAACAGCCAGGGGCTTCCAGGGCTACTACCCTTTCCTATGAACAAAGGGACGCCCCCACCTGCTGGAGGTGGACTGGGGCACCAGGCACCGGTGTCAGCCTAGGGAGGTATTTCTGACACATTCCAGAAAGCAAACCGGCACTTATGAAAGCACCCCGCCCCAGGGTCTGCCTGGGAGGAGCCTCTGGCATTAAGCAGCTAGCTAAAATCCACAGCCATGCAGGTCGACAGTGTGCCAGCAGCTCTGCTCACCCTGGGGGGACCTTGCTGGCAGCGAGAGAAGCGAAGGTGCCCTGGGCCTGCTATGCTCCTCATCTTTGTGTGTGACCAGCCCATGCAGCCTGGAGGAAGCAGCCTGGCAATGCCCGAGGGGCTGGCATTAAAGTACCTAAAGTCTAATCAGAGGCACCCATTCCCTTTCTAGCCAGGGAGACCACAGTACAGCCTAGTGCAGAAGACCTGTAAAAGACAATGAAGCTTCTAGAACCTGAGACCCATGGTGGCCAGCGCCTCCTCCCTGGAGCTGCTGTGACCAGGTAATGCTCTCCTTTTTAAGATCCCAAACTGTTTCCTGCCATTTCTGCCCAAGCCCTTTCTCTTAGAGACCCACCAAATTGTGGGACTAAACTTTTATTGTCCTTTTCTATAGAGAATTTTTAAATAAATTAAAATAAACTCTTTCTTGAGCTGGAAAACACAGGAAATAACAATTTAAAAAATGTTAAGTAAGGAATCCAGTTCCGGGAATGAAACGACATAGTGCACTCTGTGCAGGTGGGAGTGAACAGCCCTTCTGCTGGAAACTGTGAAGGGCGCATCGTGCCTGAGCCAGGCCTGGGCAGAGCCTGCCATTAGTAATGCAGCACAGGTGAGTACTCCAAGCCAAGTCTGTTCACAGCTAAGAGAAGATGCACAACTGTTGGACTTTCCAAAAATTCAGTGAAAACATGTTAGGACCTTAAAACATTATTGTTTACTTTTAAGAGGGTGACAACTTGCACCCCCTGCTCAAGAAGAGCTGCTTGACCTGGGGAGCATTGTGTGTGGAAGGACATCAGATCACAAGGTGTCTGTCATTCTCCCGAGTGTGGACGACCTCTCCCAGAACTCTGAAAGGCCACTGAAGCGGAGCAGCTCTGCAGCTGGTTGATGTCTGTCACAGTTCTTCACCTCTTTCACAAAGACTTTAACGAGACACATCGTACAGGAATTAAAGAGCTCTGACAGTTCCAAAGACTGAAAGCAAGCATGGACTCTTGATTATTTCCTGTCACAACAATCAGAGCTTCCAGACTGTTCACTGCGCTGGACTCATCACCTGGAAGGGGTGACACTCCACCTACCGCCCCAACCAGGGCACTCCAGGAGGAGGCATCAATAGTACCCACGTGCGCGCGTACACTGGGGTGCTCTGGCTCTAGAGTCTTCTCCAATTTACCCATCACATCTGACCCTCACTGGCGTTTGGGGGTGTCTACTCTTTGCCAAGAACTATTCCAAGGACCCCAGTTCTCTTCTCACAGTAAAAAAGTCATGGCATCCTATCTGTGAACACCCAAGGGCCAGCGCTGGGTGGGCTCCCTGGGTTCTGGGTGTACCATCCTGTGTCTCAGAACAGTCTCTCCTACCCTGTACACACGCCAGTCCTCAGGGCAAAGAGCAAGCTCTTTCGTTCATCACCCAGGGGACCTACCAGCTTTGCATGTTCCTCAGGGACTCAGACCCAGATGTGAGCTTAGCACCAAGTCCCTGGAGCACAGTGGTCATGCCACTGCTCTCTGGCTGTGGCCTCTCCCCATCCTCTCTGCCTTCCCCTGCCCCCTGCTCTGACTTCCTCCACACTCCCAGCTCCTGCCTCTTCGCCAGACTTCCTGCTGGCTTGGAGTGGAGGCACCTCTTAATTGCTGCCCCCATCCTAACTTGTTTGCTCCATTCTTACACAGTCGTGGGTTCTTCCATGTTCTCAGTTATGAAAACCCAGAAGTGAGGACTGTTTGGTAAGCCACACCCATGGGCTGATGTCATGGCCTCTGCTTGGAGGAACTGACTTGTGCTGGCCCTGACAGCCCGACTCCTAGAAATCCCATTCTTACTGTGGAGCAAGGTAAGGACACATCTAATTCAACCTTGGGGGCTGACCAGGGCAGTTCTGTGAGAAGGCCCATGGCATGGGCCTTCAGGGTATGACTGCAGTCAGAAGCACCACGTGGCCCAAACCCAGGAGCCGTCAAGGCAGGGTGCAGGGCTGCGTTTCTGATTTCTCTGCTCCCCACACACTCCTGCCATCTGTCCCGCTCACTTCCCTCAGGTGCACCCACATCCCACACACAGGCGCTGCTGGCCCACCCCCAAGCTCCTTGGGCCCTGGTGGCTCCAGCAAACAGACCCATAGCCTGGCCTGCCCTGGCCTGCCAGACACCAGCACTTTGTGTCGAGGAACTGACCTCTGGCCTATGTCACAAATGAATAATCTATTTCTCTCTGTGGCGAGTCCAACCAAAAATCCAGCTCCAATGCCTCCACCTGCTGTGCACCTGGCACTGTGTGCAGAAAGCCACCGGAGGAACTGCAGCACTCGTCACTCCTGCACCCACCTGACACTGCTGGGCTTCTGAGCCTGCCTGCCTGCCTACAAAAGGCTCCTTCTGAGGACTCGTCCTTCGCAGGCAGAGGATGACCCAGGAGACAGTGGCACACCTGTAGGATGTCCCTCCCACAGCTTCCTGGAGGGTCCAAGTGTGCTTGGCCTGGCTCACCTTCTGGCGCAGTGGCAGGTCCTCGGGGCTCTTGCCAGCCAGCTCGTCGTCATCATCGTCCTGAAGGAACAGGTTGGTGGGGATGATGCCCTTGGCGTACTTCTTGGTGATCTCCACGAAGTCGTCCAGTGCAATGTAGTTCTTGGCTGAAGCACAGGAGGAAAGAGCATAGTGTGTTCCACACTGCCTACACAGTGACTCTAACACGGGCGGGTGAGGAAGGGGATGGTGGCTTGAGGTCCAGCTGGGACAGGAGCCAAGATGAGGATCAAAGTCCCTTCCCTGGGTGTGATTACAGATGGGGACCAGCCACATGGAGAGAAAGTGCAGGTATGTAACATGCTAACCTCCATCCCTGCCCCTGGCCACATGCCCTCCTCCATCTCAAGTGACCAGCCATCCAGCTCCTGTTGCCTGGAGTCCACTGGACCTCCGGGCCCAGCGCCACTGCTTTCAATAACCTACAGCTCCTGTGCCCTGACTCCTTCTCTCTCTCCTGGGCCCTCCCAAGGGCTCTCATAGCACTGGTGACAAGCCACCCAGGAGCCAGCCACCATCTCTGAGCCTCCACCCAACATGACCCACCGAGAGCCTAACTAGTGCCCTCCACTCAGCACTCGTCTGCTAGGAGCCTAGTATGCACTGGGCACCCTTCTAAGCCTGGGAAATACTTAGGAAACCCAGTGTGCCTAAGTCCAGGCTCACATGGGGAAAACAGACACTAATTAAGAGTTGGGAGTCACCGAGGGCTTCCTGTATCCGTGTTGGAAGTTCTCCTCCAGGTTGGCCCAGGAGGTGTGCAGAGGCATGAATACGAAGGAGTCACAACTGTGAACACCTCTCCCACCAAGTCCTTCTCCCACCAAGTATGGCCTCTGCCTCAGCCCGCCTGTTAGTGCTAAGCAACCCTTATGTTCCCCTGAGGAAGGGTACAAGAAATGAAAAAGGACAGGTAGGAAGGAGACACAGGAAGGAAAAGGAGGTTGCAACTATAATCTGAAAGCCTTACGCTGAAGTTTCTCATACCTATCCTCCCCGAGTTAGTCCTCCTCCCAGGCCTGTCCCAAATTTCTGAGAAATCTACAAATCTTAAAATTACTGCAAGTTCACTCACAATCTTAGTTACTATAAATCCACTCACTTATAAAAACTGCCCTGTGGAATGTACTAATGTGTATATTTTTAGAATAAGCAAAAAGATATATAATATCTTATAGGTACATTCCAAACATTATCTATAGATCAGAAAGAGAAGCCAAGGTCAACCTGAAGATCCTAAGAAGAGATGGACCTCTATGCCACCCTGTGATCACCAGGATGACCACCCCTACACACCTTCCCATGCCCACTCCTCACAGTTGCCTTTGAAAGAACAGCCTGAGACCCCAGAGGTGCTTCTCACCCTTGAGAGAGACCACTGTCTGAGAATAAAGCTCCTCCATCTATAAAATCTGATGCATTCTTAAATTCTTTTCTGCCTTGTGTCAAGAGCCTGCACAGTCTGAGCAGACGTCTCTTCTGCCTCTGTAGACCTCCTCAAACCTCTTACAGTGATACCCCCACCTGTCTTCTCCAGGGTGGCAATCCCAGGATCTCCAGACTGCAGAGACCACCCCACCGTGGAGATGGAGCGATGTCAAACTGGGCAGCTGCATGCAGAGGATGTGAAAGTCTCTTCTAGTTCTCTGAACCCGGATACCCCAGCTCAGCAGGTCCCCAAACCTCCATCCCCTCCTGTGCAAGCTCTGCTCCTCTATCCACTGCCTCCCAAATGCCCAGGCTCGGGCAGAGTTCTGCACACACCTACTGGTCCCCTTTTGGACCTATGCCCACGCTATTCCCTCTGCCCAGAGCACCTCCTCTTGCTGTCCATGGAGCTAACTCCCTCCTCACCCTTCCCAACTCACTCAGGCACCATGGATATGGGCTCCCACACCTTTGCCTGCCAGTCTTTCTCATATGGCAGGGGCAGTCACGTTCCAGGTATTTTTTGCTGGAGTATGGTGAGCCTGGTGGGTAGGGTCTAGATCCCAGTGCCCAGCATTCTGGCACCCAAAGGGACAGGACCGAGAGTCCATTCACATCCCCCAGAATCTTGGTTGTGGCCCAGGCCTGGGATCCACATGAAGGAGCCAATGTTATAGCTGAGTGGTGGGTGGGAAGCACTGATGCTGGGCTGCCAGGTGTAAGACAGGAGGCTGTACTCACATTCACTGCTGACCAAGCGCTCGAGCATTCGCCTCTGCTTCTGCAGGGACTTGGGAACGGGGCCTGGCTGCACTCCTCCATCTGCCAGAGAGAACGTGGATTGAGAATAAGGGCCGTTTGTTTCCTGGTGCCCTGCAACCCACCAAACAGGGGTCCTCAGGCTCCTGGGGGATCACTGAGCTGTGGGGACCCAGGGTTTTGGGCCTTCATGGCAGCCCAAGTGCCTTGCAAGCACCACACCTCTGGTGGTCAACTCTGATCCTCCTCATGAGGAGGCTGGGACATGGTCACTGCATCCTAGGAACACCACCCTCTTTGGTTGGCACTGCCGGACCACAACCACCTTTGGCCAGCATCATCTACTGGTTTGGTTTTCCCACTGAGCAGTGAGCTCCCCAGCAGTGAGGACAAGGCGTTTGTCACCTCTGTGTACCTGGCCCAGACACATGAAGGAGCTCAGCATGAGTTTGATTAATGCACAAACACCGGAGTTAGGATTCACACTGTCCTTCTGTCAGCATGCTGTATGCACCTCTCTACTGCAGGCCCCAGTCCCCATAAGGCAGGCCTGGCCCCCACAGAGAAGGTCCCAGGAAGGCCCAGTGCTGGTGATGAGGCTGGCCTACCGTGCTCGTTGACCTGGTCGACGTTCTCCAGCAGCTCCGACACAGCCACCTGCTTCTTCTTCTTGGGGTTGAGCTTCCAGTACATGACCAGCGCAGCTTTGCGCACAGCCCTCTCCAGGTCGGTCTCGGAGGAAAGTTGCTTCACCTCTGGCTCATTCTCAGAAGTGATACCTGACAGACAGAGGCAACAGTAAATCCTCCCCCCACCCATCTCAGTCCATCAGTGCTGCTCTGAAAGGGCTGGAGAAGGCAACATGTAAGACATCCGTCAGGTTCCTCTGGCTGCTGGATCGTGGCCATGGGAGCCCAGCCCCCGCCAGCACCCACTCTCCTGGCTGGGGTCCAGTTGGTCTGGTGGCAGATGGCTGAGTGGTCACTGTGTGCAGGTGTGTTAAGGCTTTCTACCTTCCTGGCTCACTCCCTTCCCCCATTATCCTCCAAGACCCTTCTGAGCAGGTATTGGTATGGAGCTGAGGCACACAGCAGGGCTCCAGCTTGCCCACTGCCACAGGGTACGAGGGAGACAGAACTGCCTGAACCCAGCTCAGTCTCCCTGCACAACTACCAGCTGGGTGCAATGGCAGGGCCGTCCCTACGTCTATGGCACTTCAAAGGCACAGCCCCTTTGGGCAGCCAAGGGAGCAGAGTCACCCACATGGCCAGCCCTTTCAGAGAGAACAGTGGTGAGCAAGGTCCACAGCTGGTGGTAGCTGCTTTCTCCCTTCACCCCACTCCCACCTGGGACAGCAGTTGTCTCTTCCAGGGGGGCAGCAAGACTTGGGAAGAACCACTTCTCCTTTTAAACACTTCCCAAATTTTCTACACAAGCAGGATGCCATAACAACTGGCCGTCCCTGACTGGGCTCCACTTCCCCAATACCCCTCCTTAACTTGGCCACCTCTGCCCCAGCGCCCCCCTCTTATGAATTATCATCAGTCCACCTCCTTCTACTGTGAGCCCGACTGAGCATGTCTTCCTGGGCCTACAGTCCCCAGCTGTTCTGCAAAGACTGGATGGAAAATCAGCCCAGGGAACCAGCCATCTGACCACAGGCTATGTCACAGGCCTCTGCTTTAACACTGTATAGCTGGCCCTCCTCAGTTGGCTCCAGGATATAGCCTTCAGTTTGGATCACACCCAGAAGGGAAGATGGCTATAATTAATTACTGCCTACACGGACACCATTAGCCAAAAGGCAAGGAAATGGCTCGGTTTGTTAAATTTCCCATATGCCCCACAGTGTCTCAAATGACAAGGCTACTAGCCCAACACAGTACTCATTTTCCAACAGTGTCACCAGCACCAAGTTTTCCCATTATCATCATCTCAGTTGTCCATTTAGCAAGCAGCACTACAAACTGCTCATCCGTGAGGCAGCTGTTGAAGTCCCATGTAGACTCACCTTTCCTGTCTGCCAGGCACCTGCGAAGCAGCTTCACAGCCTCTCTCCGGCCCTGCTTGGCTGCCAGGATCAGCCAGTCCACGGCCGTGCAGTTGTTAAGCTCTTCATCTGCATCACTGGCTAGTCGCAAATAGTGTTTTCCCACCTGCAAGCCAGACGCCAATCAATCTTGCCTTCTGGGACACTTCTGTCCTTGCTCCTGCCAGCCCACTTCTCTCACCCCTCCCTATGTCACCAGACCAAAAAGAAAGATGGTGGGAATGGGTCCCACTGGGTGCCTGCACTAGCCTGGACTCTTGCAGGTCCCTGGGCCCTTGCTCCTCCCCTAAACACTGTGAGGCAGGTGTAGAACCCTCTACAGAAGAAGGAACCACAGGGTCTGTACTGTTTAGATCTTCCTCGAGCTGCTCCTGCCCACCAAGAGCCCAGGGATGGAAACTCAGAACAGTGACAGTCCACAGATCACCTCTCAAAACAGGTGACTAAAGAAAGTCAGGGTTGGAGAGAGGGCAGCCAACCAATGGCTGTACTGGCTCACTGGCCATATTTTTTTTAAAATAAAGTTTTATTGGAATATAGCCAAGGCCACTCATTTACATATTGGACATGGTTGCTTTTCCTGTGATTCATCATAAAACTGGTTAGATATGACAGAACATGGAACCCAAAATCTTTACTATCTGGCTCTCTGTAAACAGGAAAATGCTTGCTGATCTAGTCCAACCCTCTCATTCTCTGGACAAAGTGAGGACCAGGGCGGAGACAGAGACCCAGGCAACAGGCTGTAGAAGGAACTTCAGAGTACAGAGGGGCAGGGTGAGTCACTGCTCCAATAGACCTCTGGGGACTCTGGCAGCCCCCTAGGAATGATGTGGTGATCTCCCTCCAGGGTGGGCCAGGCAAGGCTGGAGACAGAGGTACCAGGCACAAAGCCCTACACGCAGCTCACTTCCTCACTCCGCCCAGACTCGCAGGTTCCCTACATGTAATGACAGGGAGTTGGACTCTGGGAACTCCCCTCACCAATGTTCCAGATGCTAACAGGAGAAACAGCAAGAAGTATGGGGACAACATGGTCCACACTGTACAAGGACCAGGTGGGAGGTCTTAAGAGTTGCTGACCTGGGTATGAATCATGGCTCTGTGCCTCCTGGCTGGGTGAACTTGGACAAATTACTAAAGCTCTTTGGCCTTAGGTTCATTCAAAGAGAGTGAATGATGATTCCCACCCATAAGGACATCACAAAGATAACCTGAGATGACCATGACCTGCTGAGGTCCCCACCCCCTCTTCTCTCCCCATGCACCTCCTTGTGTTTTAGTTCCTGACACCTGCTAAGCTCTCTCTATCCTCAGGACACTTTGTTCCCTTCTGCTATCCTGTACTACCTCAGCTAAGATGGTACCTCCTCAAAGGACACCAGGACCCTCTGCTACTTTCTATATCAGAAGTATCTGTTTACTTTTTTGTCTGTTCCTTCCATTTACCTGTCACCTCCATGAGGACAGGGCCCCAATCTGTGTGGCACTGGGTCCGAGGCGCAGGCACAAACCCATCCCAAGTCAATGGTCACCTCTCTGAGAGCTCTGTGCACTCCTTTGGTCAGGCACAGAGAGTGGCCACTCAGAGACGAGAGTGAGCAGCACAAACAGTGGGTGGGGCACCGAGCAAGTGGCTACAGGAAGGGGGAAAGGGGGAGGGCATCTTAAAGGAGGGGATGCCCAAGACGAGGTATAAGCTGGACCAGCGGGATGACCCCAGGAGGGGGCCAGGGGGATAACACTGCAGATGTGGATCAAACCAACATGGCTGGGGCACAAGCGTGCTGGTTCCCCAACCCCTTCATGAGTCTCCTCTGGGCTGCAGAGCTCTTGGCGAGGCCTGTCCCTCTGTGGCTGTGTCCTGAGTTCCCAAAGGGAACTTACCTCTGTCTGTGCCTTAGGGTCCCCAGCCTTGGCTTTCTCCAGGACTTCCTCAAATGGGATTTCCACATCTCCCTTCATAGGTCCTTTAACAAGGGAAAATAAGCAGAATGTCATAAAGTCAGACCTTGTTTGTCATCTGCCAGAGGAGTGGAGGGGCAGCAGGATGAGATTTCAGAAGACCTGGTGCTGATACTGTAAAATCCAGGGCAAGAGCACCAGAATCAATGCAAAGACAGAACAAGACTAGGAAGCAGCAGTTTGCTTTCCAATTCTACAAACAGCACCAGAGCAATGACCATAAAATCTACCATGTGCAGTGATTTTCAACAGCAAAAATGGGAGGCAGAGGGACAGAGCACAGCCCTGAGTCCCACTAATATTCCCCTCAGCTCAGGCCTCTCTTGCTGAAGCTCTAGAAAATCTGAGGGCTCCATTTGAAAGACCCTGGCCTGAACAAAAAGAACCTGCACCAGGACTCAGCATGCCAACAAGCATCACCACAGACAGATTGTAGTCAGTAGATAGACATCTTGATATGAATGTGTTTTGCTGACAAGTGAGTGTCTTAGTCTGTCAGGGTGCTATGACAAATGCCATAGACTGGGTCGCTTAAAACACAAGAATTTATTACTCACAGTTCTGAAAGTTAGGAGACCAAGATCAAGGTGCCAGCAGATGGGGTCTGGCAAAGGCCCAGTTTATAGTTTACAGATGGCACTTTCTTGCTATGTCCTTGCATGGAAGGGGTAAAGGAGTTCCAGGGTGGGGGTCTTTTTTAAAAGGGCATTAGTCTCATGTATGTGTCCTCTACCCTCATGACCTCAGCAGCTCCCAAAGGCTCACCTCCTAGCAGCACTAGGCAGGGGGTCAGGAGGCCAGCATGTGAACTGTGGGGCACAGCATAGGCTCGCTCAGTGTCCACACTGCACTGCAGGGAGTTCACCACCTCAGGGGCTCTTAAGTCCTCTTAAGGGGGATGTGCTCAGGTTTCCTAACCTTCCTCCTCTGTCAGGACTTTAGGTTGTTCCCTATAATCCCTTACTTTATAAAATAGTACCACAGACCAATATGTGCATCTCCTTTTTTTCCTTTGGGAAATTATTTTCCTAACAGCTTCTTCAATTGAATGACTCGTCGGAGAGCTCATGCTATATTAATCTTTCTAAAAAGTTCCCTACAAAAGCATCATATAACTACATCAATTTCATTACAACCTTATTGACATGGGTATCACAACAATACAGAAAGCTTTTGGAAACAATTCATTTTTACCAGTTCCTTTTCTTGATTTAGAGAGACAATATTTAAGGGCCAACACTCAACTCCACAGCTTGACTCCAACCCCTGCTATGCTCCACAATGGCAGGTGACAAGACACCTTGCTCTGGCACATGTGAAGCATGATAGGAGCTTGGCAGAGATGAGCGGGCTCTCACCCTCTCACTGGTTCTACAGACTGAAGGCAGAAGTACGGGACATGACACATGGTCCCCAGTCACAACACACAGAGGGCCAGCCTTCCTTATCCAATTCCTCTGGGGCTGTCCTAGCACAGGTCTATGCCAGGCCCTGAGCTGGGCTCTGCCTCAGGGCACCCAATGGTCCAGGGGAAGGCAGTGGCAGTGAAGTGGTCTAAGATGACACAAGCTGCCGGGTTCAAAGGCGAAGGTGTGAGTGCCACATCCAGTTTGGAAAGGATAGAGGAAGACTGGGGATGACTCAAAAGTGCAGGTGGCATTAATAAAAGCACAGACAGAGCATTAATATTCAGAATATATGAAGAACTCAAAAAACTTAACACAAAAAAACCACAATAACCCAATCAGTAAAAGGGCAAAAGAACTAAACAGACATTTCTCAAAAGAAGAAATACAAATAATCAACAAATACATACAAAAATGATCAACGTCTCTAGCAATTAGGGAAACGCAAATCAAAACTACTGAAATTCATCTCACTTCAGTCAGAACGGAAATCATCAAGAATACAAATAATAAATGTTGACAAGGATGTGGGGAAAAGGTACACAGTACCTTTTGGTATTTTGGTAGGACTGCAAATTAATGAAATGGGAAAAGGGAAGAACTCCAGATAGCAGTATGGAGATTCCTCAAAAAAACTAGGAATACGACCACCACAAGACACAGCTATCCCACTCCCCAGTATATATCCACAAGACTTAAAATAAGCATACTGCAGTGGCACAACTCACAATAACTAAGCTGTGGAACAAACCTAGATGTCATCAATAGAGGACTGGATATACCCAACGGAGCCATAAAGAGGAACAGAATTACGGCATTCGCCGATAAATGAATGGAACTGGAGGCTATCGTGGTAGATGAAATAAGCCAGTCCCCACAAGTCAAAGGTTGAATGTTTTCTCTGATATGCGGAAAGTAATCCAAAATAAGGGGAGGGTCGGTTAAAAAGAGATCAAGGGGAAAAAGGGAGAGAAAATATCAAAATAGAGGAAAGATCAGAAGAGTAGACAAGGGGGATTGAGAAGGAAGGAGGGATGGGAAAAGGGAAGAACAGTGGAATGAATGAACAAATTTTCCTATGTACATATATGAACAGAGTACAATGAATCACAACATCAAGTATATCCACAAGATACTAATTTTTAAAAATCTATAAATAAATTACAGGGATATCAGTAGAGTAGAGGGAGAGGAGGGGAGGAAGGGAAGAAGAGCTCCGGACCAAATCAGAGCAAAGCATATTCCATGTTTTTTTTGATCATGTCAAAATGTATCCTAAAGTTATATATAAAAAAGGATAAAAAATATTTACAAAATAAAAGTGCATACAGCACATGAGGACCTCTGATGGGGCATGTGCTGGTGAGAGGAACTGGAAGACCTCCTGGGGAAGGCGCAGTATCTCATACATAAGGGCAATTCTCCCTGCAGAGTTTTGGGCTCAACTTCCCTCAAGGATTTTACAAAAACAGTGGTTTCAGGGCTCCTAAAGCAGCATTGAGGACACCCACACTTCCCGAGTGGCCCACTGTGCCTTTCTTGCTGTCGGCTGCAAGGTAGCCCTCTAGGAGTGGTGTGGGTGCAGTCCATTCCTCTGGGTCTACTGGTCTCTAGTCCTGGTTTCTGATACAGTGCTACAGAACAGCTCAGCAAATGCTGAATCAACAGAGGGATGAACAGATGGAGGCCGAGAAGGGAGCAGCGTGAGCAGGGCCCTTGGCGTTCATCTGTCTCCCCAAATCCTAACACAGCCACAGCCCGGCACACACTTGGCTTAGTGACTGAACTGCCAAGTTCAGCTCCCTTCTGTAGAGGAAAGGTGAAGAGAAGGCACCTTCCCTCCCATTAAGAGTGCAGAACTACCCCAGGCCATGCACCACAAGCTCCGGGTCCTTCCCACCAGCCCGACCACGCTGGCTTCCACTTTCACATTACTGTGGCTATCTAGATATGCCTGAAATTTCTGAATGCACATCAAATACTCTTAAAAGAACACAATTAGAAACACAGTCATTAAAGATGGTGTAAGGTGCTGCTGTCACCTACTTCTTTACTTGCTGGCTTTGCAGGGTCCTTGGCCTCAGCATCCCCCTATCCCTCTCACAACAACAAACACATGGGACTGTGGTGATAGAGAGCATGAAGAACAGAGAGGGCGTGTGTGCTCTGTGGCCAGAGCATAGTGCTATGGCCTTGTCCCAACAGGACACCTGGGACTACCCTGGACCAAGGGGATTTCCCACACTGGGGGAAGCTGAGGTTACCCAGGTCCAAGGGGCTGCTCCTCATACAGGGCAGTTGGGGCCACCTTGCATGTAAGGGGTATGCCATCAGCTTCTGTGACACTGACTCTGGCCCTGGGAAAGAACACAGTGAAGGATCCTTGTAGCCCTGTCTTCCTGGGCTGGCATGGAGACAGTGGGTACTGGGGCAGGTCTTGCCCAGGGAATTGCCCTGCCACCAGGTCCTAACAGAATGTGTGAACTCAGCCCTCATCCTCACCCACCAGTGTGAGTGCCAGGAGCCAAGGGAAGCCAGCTGACAACAACCCAGGGACAGCAAGGACAACTCCATTCTACCAGGACAGGTGGAGACATCAATGTTGACAGGGGGAGGCTTCGTGGAGGAGGTGACATTGGAGGCTTGGAATGCAAGTAGGAGGTTAAAGTAATAAACAAGAGGCATGCAGCCAAGTTTCCAAGAGGCCCGGAGGCCATCCCGTGAGCCTCGGAGGCCCCTGCTTCATGCCACGTCAGCTTACAGCTCAGGGGTCACAGCACAAACACAAGTTGACAGCCAGGTCAGGGAAAAGCAATGTATGTAACATGCGTTTTCCTAAGTTAGTTAACAGTGTGACCCCAGGTGCTGCTCAGTGCTATGGCTGGTTCCTCACTCCACAGGTGTAAGGCTTTGCATCTAGTCCTCATTCACATCTGCACTGGTTCCCTGACCCCTCCTCACACCCACTGCCTGGGACCAAACTCTGAACCCTGCCCCAGGGGTCCCATCTCAGGCTGTACCACCGCAGTCCACCTAGGGGCTCCTGAGGTCACCCTTGCTTCCTCCTTTCCCTATCCACGCCCAGCCACCAGGCAGACTGGCCACCTCCCTCATACTCCAGTCTCCAAACCCTACTCTCCTGCTCTGTCTCTTCCCTAGCACAAGTCAGCTCCCTCCCCTATGGAGAGCCTGCCAGCCCCTCATGCTCACAAGAACACTGTTCCTTCCCCAACCCTCAGGGCCTGGCTGGCCTGGCTGACCTGGGCCCCCACACTCTGACCTTTCCTCTGTCTCAGTCCCAGCTGTACACCCCTTTCATCCCTCCCTCTCCCTCCCAGGGCACCATGATCTTGGAACTTGGTGTTCAGTTCTTCCTGCCACAGCCCAGTGTACCCTTCCAGGAGTATCTCACTCCCAGCCTTGGTCAATACTGGGTGGTGCTTCCTGGCAGACCAGCCCTGTCCACCTCAGGGTCCTGCTAATGTCCTCATCATCCATGTCTCTACAGGTGCCCGGCATATGCCATCTGGCACTAGTGAATGGGAGGCCATGAAGACTCAGACTATGCAGGCTGGATACCTGCTGTGGTCCTCCAGGGTCTACAGAAAGGGCACCTCACTATCCTGCAGCCTTGACAGTGAGCGAGTGCCCTGAGTGCATCTCTGAGCACAGACTGTTCCAAGAGCCTCTGTCTCACCTCCTATCTTCCCACCAACTTGGGCTGTGGTCCTCCCTGGGAGGCCCAGAGGCTCCTAAGAGGTCCAGGGGAACAAGTGGGAAGAGGTGAAGCCAGGACCAAAACCCAGGCAGTCTTGTGCTTGAATCAGGGTTCGCCGAGCCTAGAGATGCAGGTCCACGGAATGGTTTGCTTTGCATCTTCCCACCTGTGCCAGGTCAGCCTCCCTGTGCAGCCCCCAGGTCCTCAAGGTTCTAATGCGCCCTATAGTAGTACCACCCCCAGGATGTAATTGCTTGTTTACTCCTATTTTCCACTTGTTCAGGGGCTGAGCCTTGGTCCTTCTGTCACTAAACCTATACAGACACCATTCTGGGAACAAGCCAACTTGTTCTGTGTATTTCTCCTCAGGCACAGCCCACCTGAGGCACCAGACACACAGCAAGGGCACACCCTTGGTCACCGTGTAACTGGCAGCCCATCATGGTGAGTGAGCATACACTCTGAATCTGTTCAAACTGTCCCTTCCCAGCTGGGGGTGGCGGTCCTTAGCATCTCCTTCCCTCCATATTCTCTTCTGAAAAATGGGGTGGCACCAGTGCCTAGCTCCCAGTGCTATTGGGGGTAAGTGGGTTAGTGCACTTAGAGACCTAAAAACTTGTCCACTGGGGTGGAGGCATTAATCAAATATGCACACTTGTGGTTGTTTCCTATGGGCATTTTAACTAATGCTCATCACACCTGTGTTAGGTGGACAGGTGAGATAATTAGTTGAACTTACCATGGCAGATGTTCTGAGCCCTGCCCTCCCCACCAGCCCTGTCTACTGTCCCATATCAGTGATTAGAAAAGGAGAGAGGAGCTGCACAGCAGGGACTTAGGGGCTGGGACCCCCCAGGTTGTCGACCACCAGCTGACTTCCCCATCTCCCACTCAGGGGCAGTCAGAGATCATGTTTGCTTCCTCACAGTGTACCTGAAACTCACGTTCTTAAAGCCCAGCCTCTGTGGGCTATACCACATTACCCCAGACTGAAATCCTGTTTTCCAGTCCTGGGCTCTATCTCTGTGGCCACCAGGCAGCAGAGAGGGGATAAGACTTACAGCCAGGTAGATCCCAGGCTCAGATCCTTGTCCACCCAGAAACATTAGAGACAAAGTGGAAGAACATGGGCATCTTCTAAAAGAGAAGCAGAGATCAAAAGAGCCTGAGGTGAGGCTCATCTCCAGCCCGAGCTGCACAGGAAGCCCAGAAGCCCTCCAGCTGTGCTAGCCAGGCTGCCAGCATACAACAGGAGGGACAGCACTACTGGGTCACCTATGGACAGGGCTGGCACACAGAGAGCCACAGCAGGTGCACACCACAGGTCCAGGGCCTCTGCATGAGTCAGGTGAGGGCACTGCTGATGGGGTGATCTCTCTAGTTTGCTGGGTTCTTTCAGGGAAAAGAGAAGACGGCAGGGCTGGTGTGAGCTGGAGAGAGGAGAGGTAAGCTGGCCAGGGCAGTGGGGAGTAGGACTCCTTCACTCACACTCCATCTCCCAGGGAACAAATGGAGCCTCATGTCCACCCAGCCTGTGAGTAGCCAGGGAGAGTCCAACATCTGCCCAGGGTGGTGGAGGCCAATGAGGCTGCCTCCCCACATACTTTGTAGTAAATAGGCCCTAAGCTATGATAGAAGAGATTCCACACTAAGGACTTGACCCAGCCCACACTCTTACTCCCAAATGCAGCCCTACTTTTTGTGACCAGCCTCCCCGGGGGGGCACAATGAGCCCAAATGATCTACTCCACACATGATTCAACAATGCTCAAATATAAACTGTGAAGTGCAGACAGGTGCCAGGAAACAGCAACACCAACTGGAGAAGTGCCAGCTTAATACATGTCCAGGGTCTAAGTCAATCCTCATAGACTGCACCATGAGGTATGTCTGTCCTCACAGAACCAGAAAAGCCAAGTCCACACTCCACACACAACACTTGTGTTCTTTACTGAAAGGCTCCTTCCAACCGCCCCCTGCTCTCAGCCCCTGCAGCCTTGCACTGCCCTGTTCCTCTGCCCCTCATCTTTGCTGATGCTGTTCCTGGTGCCCAAATCCTTCCCCACAGCCTCACCTGTGTTGTATACCGACTGTTCCTCTCTGCCTGGTGTCCATCATACAGAAGGAATGGAACAAATGCTGCTGCGGGTAAAGAGGTAGTATCTCTACAGCAACTAGTGGTCACAGAATGAGAACCACGTTAGGGTGAAGTCAGTGAGCCTGGGCCTGGTCATCACCCACTGTGGAAATGTCCAGCCTGTCACTGCGAGGCACAAAGCACACTTTCAGCTCACTCACCCACACTGCCATCCCACTAAATACCCAGGACACTTCTGAACCAGGGACCCCAGCAAGATGGGTTCTGCCTCTGCAGACAGCAGTTTTCAAACTGCAGTTTTTACCCATGAGAAGGCCACGAGGTCAATTTAACTTCCCAAAAGCAGCATTTATTTTTAAATCAAAGGAGCAAAGTAGAGAGAACATCAGACTAGAACAGGCAGTGAGGGTGATACTGCTCTGGAATCTTGTTCCCATTCCCAAGCATGTGAACATATGCGTGCATGTGCCATGCTGCAACAGAACATATGTTTCCTGCTATGGGGTCAAGGTCAGAAAGTGCCAAAGGCAGGAGAGCCTTATTGTAGGTGGCATTTCAACAGGTGAGATGGGGGTGGCATATCTGAGGCAGAGGTTCCCACATGGGCAAATGGGAGGTGGGAAAGAATGGAGGCAGATTAGGGGAACCCAGAAAGGCCGTGGTATGTGGGTAGTGGGCCATGAGAAATAACAGGGCTTTCAACAAATACCCCAGCAGCTCTTAAACCTGGGGTTCTGAACAGGACTGCAGGGTTTAAAGCAGGCCCCACGTGAGTCACTAAACGGCCACAGCCTGGGTTGAAGACTGCTGGGCTGCCTGGCTCTGGCCCTGACCCTGACCCCTTACCGGCTCCATCCATTTCTTCGCGGCTCCTGGCACGAGCAGACCGAGGTTCTACTAGAGCAGCTGCTTCTCTGACACCTGGGCCAGGGCCAGCTTGGGGTCTGAGAGCCCGGGGTGCCTCACTCCTCTCCTCTTCCACTGAGGCAGTGGCATTGAGCCGAGCGCGGGCTTGGGGCTGCGGTGCCGGTGGAGGTTGTGGATTGGAGGGGCTCAGAGGAGGGGTGCTGGAGTCCATCTTGCCTGCAAGAAAAGCAAAGGGTCAGACACACACACGGGTCCCCAACCCAGCTTGTGCTGGCTTTTAGTTTTTGGAAAAGAGAAGAAAGCAAAGAGATGGGTGGGAGCTGCCAAGCACTCTATGTTCTTGTTTAACCTCACAGCCCTGTGGGAAGCCCCGTGCTAAGCAACTCCCTCAAGGGTGTCTAGGCTAACACACGGGCAGCAATTCTAAGCTCTAGCCCTCCAGTCTAAGGCTTTAAATCCCAAGTTCCCACCTTACAAGGTCAAGCCACGAGACCTTGGAGTTTAGTGTCCTCATCTGAGAAAAGGGGATGGGAATGACAACATCTGGAGATGATCCACGTGAAACACTGAGCACGGGCTTGGCTATGGGGGCTGAGTGGGGGCTTTCAAGTGATATGTTACTCAACATCTACAAAAGTGACCTTATTTGGAAAAACAGGTGTTTGTAGATACTAATGAAGTTAAAGATCTTGAAGTGAGACCCTCCTGAATTGTAAGAAGAAACACACACATTGAGAGAGAAAATCCTGTAAAAAGAGAGCTAGAAGCTGAAGTGATGCAGCTACAAAAGAAGAGACCCAAGGATTGAGGGCCACCATCAGAAGCTGAGGAGAAGCAGGGAACAGACCCTCAGAGTTCCCAGAAGGGACTACCACAGTCCACACCTTGACCTTAGATTTCTGTCTCCAGAATTGTTTGAGGTACTGGGGAATGAACCTATGGGTGTACCACCATTGAACTACATTCCAGTCCTTTTTATTTTTAAAATTTTACTTATTTTTACAGTGCTAGGAATGGAACCCAGAACCTCACACAAGCTAGGCAAGCACCATACTACTGAGCCACATCCTCAGCCCCTGATTTTTATTTTGAGACAAGATCTTGCCAAGTTGGTGATCTTCCTGCATCAGCCTCCTAAGTTGCTGGGATTACAGGCAAGCATAACCATACCTAGCCAGAACTGTTGGTTTAAGCCACCCAGTTTCTGGTGATTGTTTTTGGGGGCTTTGAGAAATAAGCACCCTGGTATAAAGTAAAAGTTAAATAAATTGAGAAGGCTTAAGGGAAGGATTGGTAGGACAGGGGTAAGAGTGGGGATGGTACACAACTGGTGAACCCAGATTTCTCCAACCAGATCTGCCCAGATCCAGCACGTTCTAGACCAGGCCCAGGGCATGGGACAGGAATCACAGAACTTCAACACCTCATCTATTAGCACTTATTAAAAAGCAAATGAATGCACACAGGGTAGTAGTGGTGTAAGAAGAGATTTCTAGAACAGACCAGGGAGCACAAAAAGTCCATGGAACATGTCATGAATGGGGAAGAGCTCGGTCAACAAAGGGGCCCCCTGCATGCTGCTTAGCAACATGGAAAACAGTGTCAACAAAAGTCAGAGTAACTGCAAGTTACAGACCATGGGGCAGAAATCTCTAGAAGATCCTTAGCCTCGATGATATTAAGGGAGCACAGACCCCTAACTCTCAGGCCCCATGTACACTGTGGGGTACGGGGAGACTTTTCCTCAATTTCCCAAGTGATCCTCCCCATACACAAGGTGCATCTCTTCATCAAAGATGGGGAAACTGAGGCACAGAACGGGGGGGGGGCTGATAATGAGGAAATCTGTCTCCCAACCCTCATCTGCCAAGGCCCCTTGCTTCTGACTCTGGACCCACCAAGCTGTGTGGTCCTGAGAAGCCCAAATCCCTCTCTGTACATCAGTATCCACATCTGCATATGAGGACACTACCCTGTCCTTGGGCTGACTGTGAGGACCAATATGACTAGAGCTACATGAGTGGCCAGAGTTCTGGGCCTAGCCCCAAGTCAGTGGTGTACATGTCTCCTGACTAGTCACTGGAAAACAGGAATGGCCGCAGGCCCCATCAGTCCCAGATTATTCCATTTTGCTCCATCCCCAGCTACCAAGGGGGCCTAAGGATCAGATCTGTGTCCAAAGAACAATGTAGATTTCAATCTGAACATTCCTCCCTCAGAGGGACTGAGTTCTTATTTTAATTTAGTTTTGTTTGTTTTTTTTAGTTCTTTTAGAGTCCTTATATTAAAACATTACTGGAACAAAAAACTGAAGACTGGTCAAGACTCGTGAATTTGCTTGGAAATCAATGCAGGGCTTGGTACTGTCTCCAAACTTTGAGTTTCTGGGAACTGGCAACTCCTGGAAACCTCATCATTTAACTGCATGCGCAGACCCAAGGGCGCACATGGCCAGCCGGGGGCAGAGAAAGTGAACTGCACAGCCCGGCACACAACGCAACAGTCATGCAGGTCACCAGACCATCCGAGTTGGCAAAAAAGGCCATGTTCTAGCTCGCCTTCCCCCATGGCTCCCCTGCCTCAGAAAAAATGCCACCATCTCTAATGGCAGAAGGGCATCTTACCTTTACTGAGAGCTAGTTTATGGCAAGGCACCTATATTAATAACAATGGCTCTGCTCTCAGTGCGCCAAACACTCTTCCCCAGGAGTTCTTCCTAGCCAGGTACAAGAGCATCGAGGTATTGCTGGTGTAGCACCTGTTTCATCTTCAACACTCACCCCATTTCACAGACTAGAAAACTGTGATGAAAGATCTACTGAAACAGTTCACAGAGCTGAGGTTAAAATTCAAATCCACACCTGGGTTCCCAAACCCCAGCAAACTTGTTTCTGAAAAGAGGCCTTTCAAGCTCCCTCCATTCTCTCCTCCCAGGTCCCTTCCCTCCACAGCACTGGCTGCCAGTCTGCTACGACAAGTAGCTGCCCACTCCCACACACTGCTCCACAGCACCCCTTCCGGAGTCCGTCCACCCCTCCTGGACAGCCTGCATGCTGAGCTCCAGAGAAACCTTTGCAGGCATCTCCCAGATGCCTCCCTGAATTCTTTGGCTTCTTCATCTGCTCGCAGATAAACACACAGCAAGTAGGCCTCTCTCCATCAGCCCTTTTCTGACAAGAGGTAGGAGGTACAGGTGACATCCCAGCCAACAGCATGCAGTTTTAAAACCACAAGCACCAGGGGAATGGCTGCTTAATCTGTCTCAGTTTCCCCATCTGTAAAATGGGATAACACCTTCCATGTCTTGGTGAGGAGAAGATTCCAGGTGTGATTGAAGAGAAAGTGATCTGCAAACTGACAGTCATTACTTCCCCATTCAATTGAAAAACACCTTATAAAAGGAAAATGCAGCTCTGGTTAGACGATAGGGTCCAGTATTATATATATTGCATTATAGTCAAAGTAAAATCTTTTAAAGCAAATCCTCTGATTAGTAAGAATGGATGAATGCAGGAGGATTGTCAGGTTCCCTGAGGAATGATCAAGCCTGATTTAGATCAAAAAGCTGTTATTTTAACAATTCCTGGACATGGTTGCTCACAGGGACAAGAAGGACCAGAAAGAACCAACAGAGGAAGGACCTGTCTGGCAACTGCTCCTTTCTTTTCTGACTAGTGCCACTAAGGCAGGGACAGCAGTTCAGGGTACACACTAGTGGCTTAACATAAGATGGGCAGAAGCCTGAGGCAGCCAGGCCCTGGAAAGGCACACCAACTAGGGACTGATGTGTCTGGGTAATCTTAGGCAAGTCCCTCTCAAGGCTTGGTGTCCCTGACTACAGAGCAAGAGCCTCATTGCCCCACCTCTGACCCCAGCTCCAGCACAATCCCACTGCCATTACGGCCACAGCAGTAGCTTGGAACCAAGCATTGTGTAAGATCCCAAAACTCAGAGTGGCTAGCATTCTTTCCCTGTGAGCACCAAGGCATATTTTTATCCCATCAAAATACAAACACCAGCACCAAGAAGCTCAGCTGAGGAGTCGCCACCCCAGAGAGGGTTGCTCCAACACAAGTGCACTCAGAGGTAGAGCAGAATAACCACATTCAGTCTTCTGCCCAGAGTGCACTAACCCTCACCTGGGCAAGCCCCTATTCTGCTCTGCAGGGGGGTCCCCACCCTCTAGAAGTTGGATCCTTGGAAACTGGCCTGCAGGAAGCCAAGAAGATGACCAGTGCCTCCAAAACCAAGATCCCAAGGTGGGGAATCCAGAGAGACATCTGTAGGGCTCACACACAGGGGTGTCCCTCCAGCAACACTCTTTGGCATTCAGAATGATCTATAATGAAATATGCAGTCCTCCATAGGGTACAGCACTACACTGCTATTAAATGTGATTATGTATGTGAATGTTTACAGAAGGGGAAAATGTTTGCATAACACTGATGAGCAAGACTGAAGCAGCATAAGATATTATTCTGGGTCTGTTTAGGATGAAAACAAAATTCATTTGCAAAAAAATATAGAAGAAAATGGCTTTTAAAATGTTAACACTTGCTATCTCTGGGTAAAGATTATGGGTGATTTTAACTCTTTAAAAATGTATTTCCCTAATTTTCTATAATAAATATACATTGTTTTTGAATTAAAGAAAGATATTTTGAAATCTATCTGTAACTGAGTCCAAAGGAAGTGGGCCCAGTAGGTCCCTGGCCTGAAGTGCCCACACTGGCCTGGTCCGACCCAATCTCCTGGCACAGAACTGCACCTCAAGACAAGGGCACAAAGCCCTTGGTGGCTCCCAGGTACCTATTTTTGCCCAGAGTATTAAGGGCCAAACCAAGGAACGTTCCAGCTCTCCCAATGTGGCAAGTTCACAGGAACAAAGGGAGACTCGAACTGGAAATGCCCTCAGTTGTGACTGTGGATGGCTGCAGACCACCACCATCTGGCACCTGTTCTGGGCCTAGCTCAAGCTGTTCAGCAGGCATAGACTGAGAACCTATCTCACACTAGGCACTGTGCTGATCCTCCTTGCCCTAGAGAGGATGCATCCAGAGCCAGTGATTGAGCAGTCCAGTCTAGATGGGCAGACAACAACAAAGAGCAATGCCTGGGGCTACAAAGCACAGAAGCAGGTCCTTCACTTAACCATAAGAAGGGGCAGGCTAGGGACTCTGCAAAAGCCTGGCTGAAGCTCACTTCAGAATAATCAGGCCCAGAGCCAGGTAGGCAGCATGAGGGCATGTGTGTGTGTTTGGGGGCATTCCAGCAGGGGATATACCCAAGAGAAGAGGAAGCACACAGTCAGCAAGTCAGAAATGTGGCAGTTAAAGTGGCAGAAGAAGAGGCCAAGAGAGCAGAACAGGTCCCAAGGGCTGAACAAATGCCAGGCTTAGGAGATGGACCTGATCCCACAGGCCAGAGGGAAGGAGACGTAAGACCACCAGGCTGTCTGGAGTCAGAGGCAGACAAGGTAGTCCAGGGAGGCTGCAGGCCATCTAGGGAGAGCTGAGGGCTCTGGATCAGGGCAGACATGGGGCAGACTGGGATGCAGGAGAGACAGGAGGTCACAAACCATGTGAGGAACAAGGAGGCACAGGGTGGCCTGGCTGATGGCTCGGATGACAGTCTACTTCCTGAGGTGCAGAGAAGTGCCATACAGAGCAAAAACTCCTTACCTGTTGTGGTTCTTCTAGCCACCATTACAGACCATGTTGGCGTCTATCCTACAGTATAGGCATTTCCAGGGGCCAAGACTGAGCTGGGTTCCCCTCTGTGACCAGACCCAAAGGCCTATCCAGCCCTGACCTAGAAGGGGCAGGGGAAGCCACAGCTAGAGCCCCTCCAACCACATCTACCTGGGAAAAGTGAGGGGAGTCTCCCAGCCAATTCTTGTGTCTGGGGGAGGACAAAGGACCAGGCAGGAATAAAGGAATGTCTTTCTAGATCCCTGGTCAGATGGAGAGGGCTACTGTGAGAGTTGCAGGCCCCTGGAGACAGGTAACAGATGGGGAGGGTGAGAGGTATTGTCTCTGGACAACCAGTGGACTCCCTCCTGGGCTGCAGTGAACAGGAGCAGCCAGCACCCAGGGTACCAGGGAGGGCTCCCTGAGTGAGGGAGGGATTTTGGCAGAAGGGAAAGTCCTTTACAAACCATAAAGCCCTGGGCCAAATGCCAGGGGTCACTGTTCAAGGGGAGGGGAGCAGGGCGCACTCACTGGGGGTGGGGGACAGAGGGCCTGGCTCTGCTGCGGATAACCTGCATGGTCCTGGGCAGGCACCAAGCTGGCCAAGACTCCCTCACCTCCTGCCTCAGATGGGACTGTAACTCCTCCCCAGGTTACTGAGAGGGTTAAATACCTGGGGGAGTGGGGTCCTGGGGGAGGCCAAGTTACTGCCCAGGCTTCTTCCTTGGAATTTCATCACATCAACTACAAAAGATGGGGTGAGAGGGCACTGCAGAGGGCTGGGTCGGAGTCTCCAGGGAGCGCCCATCTATCGGACCAGAAGTCAAGTTTAGGTCGGGGTCCCACCCGGCCGAGTCCCACCAGGCGGGGTCGCCGGCTGCCACTGTCCTCAGCAGGGGGCACGGAACTGCTGTCCCGCTCCCAAAGGGGCCGCGGCGGCTTCGGGTCGGCCCGGCGCCCCGCAGCCCTGGGGACGCGGGGGGCGGCGGGGTCCCGTCCCGCCGGGCGGCCGGGCACCGGCAGGACGGCGCCGCTCGGACCCAGCCCCGGCGCCCGGCGGGTCGGGCGAAGGAGGGGCCGGCAGGGGCAGGGGTCTCCTCCCGCGTCGCACGGCGGGCGGAACCCCGGGCCCTCCACCTTCGGGGAACTTGCGGGAGACTTCGGGTCTGGCCACCCATCGCCTCAGAAGGGGAAACTGAGGCGCGCGGCGGGCGTCGCCCCTCGCCTCCCGAGACCCTTCCCACCCCGGCGCGCGCCCCCCGCCCCAGCACTCACCTGCCGGCGAGCGGGCCTCACGCGGCGCCTCAGGCCTCCGGGCCGGTCGCGAAGTTGCTCTGGAGCAGAGGGACGCGCCGGGCCGGGACAGCGACGGCGGAGCAGGAGGAGCGAGCGCCGGCCAGCGCGGCCTGGGGCCCGCGGGGCGGGGCAGGAGGCGGGGCTTCCGTCGCCCTCCACTCGCGGCGCGGCCTCGCGGACGCGGCGCCGGTTCTGCCCACTGAGCGGCCCGCACGCCGGTCAATCACCGCTCACCTCCACCAATCGCGGTGCGCCTCGCCTGCAGCGGCCGTCTCTTCCCTGGCGCCTCCAGGACCGAGGGCGCCGGGAGGGCGGGTCTGGCCCGCCTACAGCGAAAGTTTCCGAGCGGATTCGGCCCAGGACCCCGCCCCGGCCACGCCCACAAGGCGGCCCTTCGTGGAGCTGGAATTGCGCCCCAGGTGCGTAACAGGTGGTTGGACCCACATGCAAGGTTAGGCACAGCTTTCAGCCGGCACTCGGGCTCCTGGGGCTCCACCTTAGGATTCGTTATATTTGCTTTTGTAATATTAACAAACACTTTTTTGCGCCTACTATGCGCCAGACACATTTATTCCAGTGCTGTTAGACATACAGAGGGGCTCCCTCAATGTAGCAGCAGACAGAAAAATCCGGCTGATTTAAATGTGTACGTGTAACTAAGTATTGCTTTAAGTGCACAAAATCAAATGCAACGTAGCAGACTTTTCACTAGGTAATTGTGGGATTCATTTAAAAGCATATATTAGCCCAGAGAGGGAGGTGAGGCTCAGGCAGTTGGGAGACCCTCTTCTTTAGGTCCTCTGAGATGTCAGAGAGGTGTGTTTTGGAGATGAGGGCAAAGGTCCATGCTTTAGACAGCCCCAGATTCCCAAAATGGAAGTCCCTGTCTGCTCTATCTTCAGTCCCCATAGCCAATCAGAGATACCTGTCCTGGGTTATCTTTGCAGAAACTGCAGCTCAAAGCATATTAAAGACAGCACTGCCTGCAAGTTGGGAGCAAATAGTCCATTTGATTTTGGAGATAGGTTCTGTCCATCGAGCACACTACCTCAGGGATTTTGTCAAAGTTGCAAGGTTTGTCAGTCTGCATTTGATCCTCCAGCTGCCCTCATGGTCCCCCATCTCCTGCAAACTTGTGAGGCTCACAGGGAAGGAAAGAAGGAGAGGAAGGAAGGCTGGGCTGAGCAGTGAGGCTCTGACAAGGATCCATTTAGGGGAATTTTCACACATGGAATATTTTTTGTTGTTTCACTAAGGATCAGAGGAAAAAAGTTGTGTTGGACACATTTTTGTTGCTAAGCAAATAGAGTCTTAGTATTTTGTCCACAGTCACTCAGAACACTCCCCTCCATTCTAATATATAAAAGTAGAAAATGCATTTTGGGGCAGTGTGCATTTAAGGGTTTCCAGAAGTCACCATGAGTACATTGTGGGACTGTTTCCTTAGGGCAAAGTGCTGGAAGCAGGAACACCAGATCATGATGGTTTTTTCAGATCTATAGATACATTTTACTAAAAGAAGTTAACAAGTTTCTCAAAGTTGTTTCCAGCTCATCTCTGAGAGGGCATCTACTACTCAGGGGATTACTTATGAGAAAAAAAAAAAAAAAAAAAAAAGAAACCCTTTCCTGAAATGGAAATTGAAAAGTGAGCTCTGTAATTGTAATTTGCATTTCCATGGTAACTAATTATCTTAATCTGTTCTCTGTTGCTATAACAGAACACCCAAGACTGAGTAATTTATAAAGGAAAGAAGTTTATTTGGCTCATGGTTCTGGAGGTGGGCAAGTCCAAGATCAGGCAGCGCCATCTGTCAAGGGCCTTGTGCTGCATGATCACATGGCTGGAAAGTGGAAGGGCGAGCAGGCGTGGGAAGAGGAGAACATGCGCACAGCCTTACTTTACCACCACCTGCTCCGTAGGTAACAATGAAGCTTGTGGACAATTAACCCATGCTTCAAAAAAGTGATTAATCCCTCTTGATAACCACCCACCCCTCTCTTAAGACTTTCTTTTTTTGTGACTGTTAAATTTATGTTTTTAACTGCCATAAAAGCTTTAAATATTTATGGGGTACCATGTGAGTCTTCAATACACATATACATTGTATCATGTTTAAATCAGGGTGCAGGTATCTGTCCTCTCAAACATTTATCATTTCCTTGTGGTGAAAACATTCAAAATCCTTCCTTCTAGCTTTTTCAAATATGCAATTCAATGACATTATGTCAGCCTGCTGTGCAATACAGTCAGCCCACTGTCAGCCTCTTGCTCCTATCTACCTATAACAGGTGCCACAACATGAGTTTTGAGGGGACAAGCCATAGCACTAATGAGTTTAGACATTTCATGTTTCTTAATCTCACGTAGCATTTGTTTCCCATTTAAGTCTTGCTATCTTTGAGACTCTGAAAGCAATTAGATGCGTTTCTTTCATTTTCAACCCACCCACCCTCCTCTGGCACTCCGAGGGCTGGGGCCTACCAGAACCTCCCGCAGCACCCCCTCCGGGGAACCAGCAGCTCTACTCACATCTGTGAGGCTGAGAGCAAGGAGGCCTCCTCCAGCAACTCCACATGATCTTACCAACCCATTCTTTGTTGTCTTCAAGGAATGTGTGCCCTCTTCATCTACCCCCTGCTGGCTGGCCACTACTGCCCAGGACACAAGAGCCTGGTCTTTACAGATACTGCACACACAACCACACAGAAGCAGAGATACTTCACAAACTCTTTGAGGGGACAAGCAAATGGAACCATTCCTCTTGTGAAGGCCTAAGGGGAACAAGAAAATTCAACAAAAATATGCAAGACAGCTCACAGAGCCTCAAGCAGAGCATGGCAATGTTTAGCATCTCCACAGAACTGGAAAACTCATAGTAATAGGCAAATTCAGAAAGAGAACCATGAGGCAGCACAAATTAGCAAACTGGAAGACAATTTGGAGCTTTGTGGAAGAAAGATATGAAAATCATCAGAAAAAAAGGGGAAACTTGAAAGACAGTCCCAGGAAGGGTAGCATACAATGAACAGGAGTCCCAGAGGAAACTGAAAGGGAAACAGGTTAACAAAATGCCAGGCAGCGTCCCTGGTTTCAGTTATGCTCTGAAGCACAAATCCTCAGGAAACAAAGTCTTGAAGGGTTTCAAAAGGAGCATCACATCCAAAGGAAGGAGAATCTGAGTGGCCCTGGATTCCTGCAGGACTTGGGAAGTATCCAGACACTGGTCATGTGATCAAGGTCCCTGTCTTGGGCAATGGTGGGAGTCATCCACAGGGAGAAAGAGAACACATGCCACATGGCACTGCAGAGAGAAGGCCCAGTCTGCCCCTGTGCCGCTGGTCTGGGGAGAGGAGTCCTGACGTTCCCCTCCTGCTGAGAGGGCTCAATCACAGCTGGCCAAGATTGATAAATAGAGCAGGCTTGCAGAACAGGAAGTGGTGGCAAGCAATGACCCTTGCAAAATACATGATTTAATCTAAAAGCGACTGCAGTTGCTAGGATTCCCAAGGTACAAGCCACAGGCCAAGGGGCAGTGAATGTTTGCCTGAAACTGAAACATGGAATCCATCTTAGGGTGGCGAATCAGAGCATTCTAAGGTCACATCTGGGTCAGGGAGAAGGAGGAAGTAGGAAAGTCTGATTTGGTGCGTGGGGAGGGAGAGTGGGGAAGGACGACAAGCCAGGATGAAGAGACTCGTGGCAGGAAAGTTGCCATTTACTATTCATACATTGAAAGGGAGTATCAGTTGGACTATGACTTTCAGGGACTGGAAAGCAGCAACTAGTGGAAAAGAAACAGAGGATTTCTGAGCTAAGGGGTGGAGGCTGGGGGAGAGCTGGCAAGTACAAGTAAGGGAGTGTTGATAGAAAAATCACTCTGAAATAAGAAAGTGCTTGATTTCAAGCCCACGTGAGTGAGCATGCCCCAGAAACAAACTCAAGTTAGCCACATGTGCTCCGAAGGACACGGTTCTCCTGTGAGTTATGCAGGCCATCCAGAGTCCCCTAAAGTAGGTGGGGTCATCACATAGGTGAGCTACCAAAAGGTGGGGAAATCTTCCACAGGATCCAAAATTATTATTTTATCAATAAAGCAGGAATTCAGCCCGGAAACTGAACAGAGCCCAGAGATCTGTGCAGCTTAGCTTGTGTTTATCCAGCAGTCACAAAAGGGCTAGGTCAGACAGCCCATGACAGATGGCTATTGAAGGGGCCCAAAATAGCCCAACACAACTTAAGCTTCCTAATTTATAGCACTTCATCTCTCCTCCAGGTCTCCATGACCCAATCTGCAAAATTCAGACACCTGGAAGTTTCCAAATACAAATGTCACTTTGATGGAGAACTTCAGCTTACAGAATCAAAATCGAGGAAGGGGGAAAGAGAGGAAATAGCAGCCATAACAACACAGTTTAATAAAAGGAGACAAAGTAAGAAGAAATAAATAACTGTAGAGCTCAGCTTTCATAATAAATGGGTATGGGCTGAATTTCCCAGCAAAAGCCATAAGACAGGGTAAAACACTCAAATCCAGCTAGGTACTGTTTACACAAAACACACCAAAAATGTTGGCAAGTAGAGGTTCCAAGTGAACTTTGGAAAAGTGGGATTAAAAAAAAATAAGCAACAAGAATGGCAAAAGCATTTTGGGTAAGAAAGACCTGGAGGCAGAGCAAGTTCACGGGAACAAAAGGTTTTAGGTAATAGGACAAGGCACAGACCACAAAGATTTAATCGTCGTAAATCTCAAAGTACTGGAAACTCTAGCAGCCAAATAATTAAAGCAGTGGCTGCTGGAAGTACAGGAGGACTTACTGGGGCTCAGCTCTGGTGGGAGAAAGACTGGCTGTTGAGTGCCATCTCTCCAGGCCTGCCCTCCCTCCCCGACAGCCCAGCCCCGTATTCTTCGGTTGAGCATCAAATGTATGGATGCATCACCTGTGCGCAAACCCCGTGCAAGTTCTTTCTGACTTATAAGAAATGTGACCTCCAAATGTGCCTCTCCTAACCTCATTCTGATTTCTTCCCACAACTCTCTGAATCTACGTTCATGATCTCGTCCCACTTCCTCGTCAACTTCTATTTAAAACCCACTTCCACTTACTCAGCATTTCTTGACCTCTTGCCAGTTCAGGCATTGGCCTACACCAAGCTTACACAGAAAAATGGAGACAGGCCCAATGAGTTGCCTTCTGAAGAGAGCCGAACTGGGGCCTTATGGGATCATTGATGAACTAGGACAAATAATGTCCCCAGAGATGTCAGGTCCTAGCTCTGGGAACCTGCAAATGTGACTTTATTTGGAAAAAGGATTTTTACAGATGTGATTAAGCTGAGGATCTTGGGAAGGGGAAGTCATCCTGCTCTCCAGGTGGGCCCTGAAAGTAGTCACAAGTGTCCTTATAGGAAAGAGGCAGGGGAGACGGCCATGTGAAGACCGACCAAAGGGAGAGCTGAGAATGCTGGTCTTGGAGTGACGTGCAAGCACAGGAAGCTGGAAGAGGCGAGGAACGAATTCTCCTTGACTTTGGCCCAGTGATACCGATTTTATATTCCTGGCCTCCGGAACTGTGTCAGAACAAATTTCTGTTGTTTTAAGCTACTGAGTTGTGGCACTGTGTCACATGCAGCCACAGGAAACTTACATCATCATAACATCACGATGGGACTGTGATCTTGCTGTGGTCTGGTGTCTAACCAAGGTCCTTCAGATGCGCTTGGGTGGGGCATGGAAACCCCAACCCTTGGCCAGGGCAGCCTTGGGGAAAACGTCAGCCCCTTGGCATTTAAACAGGAATCAGGTGCCAGTTCACCTCTCACAGTTGCAGAAGGATAAAGGACCATTATTGAGGATTGGGGAAGCGGCCCCCAGTGACCAGGCTGAATGTTCCAGAGATTCTGTGGCTCTCAGAGCACTGCAACACTCCTGTGACCCGAGCCCGGGTGTTTAGCCCACTTGATTAATGAGATAAGAACAACGTGTGGAGGCCTGTCAAGCACACCCTGGACTCCTAAGACCACCCACATCGGCCACCCCAGGAGCCAGGCCCAGGAATCTGCATTTAACAGCCTCTCCCTCTGGGGCCTCTGATCCTTAGTGACACTTGGGCGTATGACTGGAAAGCTGGTGGTCTACAGTGCGATGGGTCATGGCCCTGGCCAAGTTTGTGCTCGAAATGCTGAGCCCATGTGCCACCCCAGCCCTCCTGAGTCAGAACTGCACTCTAAGACAGGCCCTGGGTCTCAGAGGCTTGGTGGGGGCAACTCTGCTAGGCTGGGGGCTCTCACCCAGGCCACACACACAGTCACCCTCAGAGCTGCCCTGTGGGGGCCACTGAACCAGAAGCCTGGATTCCAGGGGAGTCACGTGGGGTGAAGCAGTTGCATGGCACCTTGGGGGCTGAGCAAGCTCTGGGCTCACTCGGGCTCTGCTCCCACCTAGGCCCACCCTTGCTGGGTCCCCTGTTGAGGCTGCCCCACCTGTCTTGCCCACACCTAGGTAGGAAGCTGTTTTTGCTGATTCAGCTTGGTGGATCTTCCTCCCACCGTGTGACCCACTGGTCTCCCTCCATGTCTTAGATGGAGACTTCTCAGGGTCACACATCCCACAACTGCTTGGTGGCAGAGCCTCGGGGCTCCCAAGTCCCCTCCATCCACCTCCCTCCACCGTTCTGCCCATGCCACGCCCTGGGCAGCGGCCCCTCCTTCCTCCTCTCCATCTTTCCTTTATAAACTCTGACTGCGCCCACTCTGCCGTCTCCGGGAATCACAGTGCAAGTGGAAAGAGTTTGGGTGGTGCTGGGGAGTTTGGTGCTGGTCACACTGCTCTGTGTCACCAGGGCTGGGTGCTACATCAGGCCCACGCCTGCCAACACCTCCACACACCCCCTGCGCACACGTGGCATTGTCTTGGGGAGCTCTGCGCTCGCCTGCGTGTCTGAGTCGTGATTTACCCACGTCTGAAAGCAGAGAGCGACTGCCACTTAATGCCTTGCGGATGAGTCACCAAGTACACGGGGAAGTTTCACATGGGAAAAGGAAGACTCCAGGAGACAGAGACAACTCTGAGAAGGAAGAATGCCCCGTGTAGGGAGGACTGCTGTTCAGAGACCTCCTGGCTGTCCAGGAGACCCCCAGGCAGGGCCAGGTGAGGGCTGTGCAGCCCCGGTTCTCACCCGTGAAGGGGACTCAGCCTGCCATGTAGGGGGCTCTGCCTGACAAGGGGGCATGTAAGCACACAGCATGGGACCTGGTCTCATGTCCTGATGGCAACTCAGGTCCCAAGGCTGTGTCACCAGGGTTGGGAACAGCAGCAGCAGCAGCACCACAGCTGAGCATGTCAACGTGCCTGGTACCAGGCATCCACCATCCCATGCAAGCCCACCTAACCATCAGCAGGGTGCGGTGGGTGTTCCTTGGCACCTACAGCAAGCTCCACAGCAAGGGACAGAAGTTATAAGTCACATACCCCAGGGGTGCTTACGGGCTCGTTGGTCAGAATCTGGAAACCCCCGTCATCCTTTAGTCCAGGAAGGAGCTGACCCAGGGGAGAAGCAAGGTTGACTGCAGAGTCCAGGCAGGGGGCCACAGCAGGAGGCCACAGCAGGGGGCCATAGTCAGGAGGTCTTCCTGGAGGTGGCGCTGACTTTACTCTGCTCTACCTTATTTTTTTTTTTAAATAACCATCTTTATTTCTTAAAGCAGTTTTAGGATCACAGCAAAACTTCAGCAGAAGTATCAAGCTCCCCACAGCCCCCTCCCCCATCACACGTCAACCTCCTGCGCCAAGTGAACCCTGTTCATCTGTCATTATCACTCCAATCTGTGCTCCAGGCTCGGGGCCACTCTTGGTTCTGTGCATCTTCTGGGTTTGGACAGATGTATAACGACACGTGTCCACCACTATAGTATCACACAGAATAGAGTCGCAGCCCCGCAAACCCTGTGTGCTCCACCTCTTCATCCCCTCATCCCTCAGCCCTGGCGCCCATGGATGCTTTGACTGTCTCTGTCTGCAGTGCTTTTCCAGGGTGTCACCAAGCTGGCATCAGACACCAGCCTTTGCAGGTTTTCTTTCCTTTAACAACATGCAGTTAAGTTTCCTCTGTGCTGTTTTATGGGTTGGTAGCTCTTTTCTGTCCAGTGGGAAGTAATACCCCACTCTCTGGATGCACCACAGGGTCTTTCTTCTCCAGCTCAGCTTCCAAAAACTGCCAGCTTTCATCAGAGGGCTGAGCATGGGCAGGTTTTAGGACCTGTGGCAATTCACAGACCTCTCTGAGTGGCCCTCAGCAGACCCTGCACCCCAGGGCTGTGGGGAAGACCAGGGGCTGGCCTGAGGGAAGTGTCCAGTGGGACACGGCACAGGGAAGGACTCGGAATGCTGTGTGCTTCATAACCTGGGTCACCCTAGGACACCTTGTTGTTCTGATTGTCCCTAATGCCAGCTGTAATGCTGTGCCACACACACTCCGGACTGAAACCCAGAAAGTGCACCGGACTGATTTCCAGTGGCTCTAGAGCTCACATGTCTCCCACAGTCTGTTAAGCATGCGCCCCAGAGGGTGGGTCGGGGGCGGTTCACATGTCTCCTCCCTCATTCCCCACGTGAAGCACTTTCGGCCCCAGCCCCTACTGTCATCCTACGAAGCCCAGAGCTGGTGGGAGAGGGAACTTATTGATCAATTTAGCAGGAAACAATAGAACAAAATCTTAGGCATCATAGAACTTAGGAAATTGGAGGAGTCAAAAATTACCCAATTCAAAATCCTCCCCAAGATGTTCTGGACACTCCCAGAGCTCAGCAGCAGCCTTTGGAGGACAGGAGACAGGTGGTGGTGGGGGCGTGGCAGGGAGGAAACATTTTTGATGCTCGTGGGAGCAATTTGGGCAATTTAGCAGGGGAGATATTGTTTTTTTGACAATCTTTAGAAATAGAAATTACCCAAAAGCTTCCTCTGATCCCAGATCACTGTTCCCTTACATTTCAAACAAGCAGCTGCCACACCCTAGGTGCAAGGTGCTTTGCGAAGTGACAGAGCATCTGGGAAGAGGAAGGAGAAAGGCAGGAGCAGGAATCAGCTTGGAACTTACTGTGGGCTGTTCCTGGGTGGGACCAGAAATGCTCACAGCTGAATTTAAAGTTTTCCTGGAGAAAATAGTCTTGGTGGTGACTCTCAATCCTGCCTGCCTTTGTCCTTCTCAGATGCAGGGACCACAAGTGGCCATCCCAGAGTGCACCCGCCCTTCCTCCCTGAGCAAGGTGGGGGCGGGCAGTCTCACCTGGTGTTGGCACAGAGGTCCCACCTGCAGCAGCCCACGACCCAAAACATGAAAACAGCACACACAGCTGTTTTCAGAATCAGCTTTGGTGGCGTGTGCATAGCAGTTGTGAGCACGGAGGGCCATAGGGTCCAGAG
Source organism: Sciurus carolinensis (assembly GCF_902686445.1). Taxonomy (NCBI): domain Eukaryota; kingdom Metazoa; phylum Chordata; class Mammalia; order Rodentia; family Sciuridae; genus Sciurus; species Sciurus carolinensis. The sequence continues at coordinate 136,283,303 of NC_062222.1, read as the reverse complement.
GAGGCCTGCAGGAGCTGGGAAAGGGCGCCCTTTAATCTAGGTCTCAAAGAAGGAGCAGCAGCACTGTTGGTCTCCTTTCATGGCCAGGGAAAGCCGTGAGGTGACTTGTCCAGGGTCACGCTCCTGGGGGCAGAAGCAGAACTCAGACCCAGCAACCCGAGCCATGCGTGCTGGCTCAGAGCCTCTCTCCTCTTGGACCTCCTGTGAGAATCAAAAGACATCCCTATTTTGTAGTTAAGGCTCAGAAAAGTTAAGACACTTGCTCAAGTCCACAGAACCAGGGCCCAAATTTTGTTTTCTACTTCCTGGCAGGGGTTCTGGCCCAAGGCCACACACTGACAGGCAGCTGTCGATCAGCAAGTGGGATTTTTAGACCTCTGCCTCCCTGGTCCCTCTGGTGTGATCGCCAAATGGCAGCAACTGAACACTTGCTGTCAGTGCACCTACTGTGTCTTCATTTACACCTCTCTGCAGCTTGCCCTTGCACGACTGGATGGAATTAGAGCTCTCTGGGGTGAAATAAGATCTGTCTGCGCCTCTGCCTTCTCCCGCACCTGAGGCCAAGGGAGGATGTGCATAGAGTAACGTAGGTAAGGAAAAGGAACAACTGAGCTCTTTGATAGGAGACTGATAGCATCATTATCAGGAATTCATCACAAAATGAAGAGGTCACTAAGAGAAGCACTGTAACCTGGGGGAGAGGTGGCCCATGGAGCGAGCCACAGGGCCTCTGTCCTCACCGTGCCCAAGCCTGGACCTCCCTCCCAGCCCTGCCCAGGCTCACGCAGGCCTTCGCCCCAAGGTGCTCTTACCGTGGCTCCCTACAGGCCCAGACCAGCAGCCCACCCCCTCGACCATTTCTTCTCATTCACAGGCCTGGCCGTGGTCCTGGAGTGTTTGTATTATCACTTGCTGAATGAATGAATGAATGAATGAATGAATGAATGAACGAACGAATGAACGAATGTTTTCAAACCCTCCACCTGATAGTAGTCAGAACGACCCAAAGCCGAGCATGTGCCACCTCCCCAGACCTCCTGATGCTATCAGCCCCTTCCCTGTTGCCAAAAGCATCATACCAGACTAGGAGAAATGTACACAAAAGAGGTCCACTGTGGCTCGTGGTTCTGTCCCAAAGTCAACCTCAATGGCCTTGCTGGTAGAGTCTAGAAGTGGAGCAGGGCATCACATGGCAGAGACCTGGCCAAACTGGCTTTGGTAGCAGCCCACTCCAGAGATAACCACTGACCCACGCATCCACTGACTGTGGGAATGGCTGAATCCATTCACTAGGGCAGAGCCTGACTCACTTCTTAAATGCTCTTAAATCTTAAACTGCTCCTGCCTCTTGCTATCTCATAATGGGGCTTGACTTTCAACATGAGTTTCATGGGGACACACTGCATTCACTGCCAGTCCTGGAAGAAAGCACGGTTCCTTCTGGGCCTCCGCTCCCAGCCCTGGGCCTCTGGGCTCACACCCTCTCTGCACCTTCCCACACTGGCCTGTCCTGCTGGCCTACTGGCCCTTCCTTGGGGATTCAAGGCTCTTCCCAGCTTGGGGCCTGGCAGAGGCTCTTCCCTCTGCCCAGAATTCCCTCATCACACTGCTGGCTTGTCCTGGGTCGTCCCTCCCCACCAGCTGCACCCACGGCCCTCCTGGCCGCTGGCCTCGCCGTGGGCTCCTGGGATTTCCCTGGCATGGGTGTGTGTGCTTGCTGTCCAGGTGTTTGGTCTTCTCCCTCACTTGAGATGTACCTGTTTTGGTCCCCTTGTCATGCTGGTGTTCTGGAACTGACAAAACAAAGCACCGCAAACCAGGAACTGGGAACCACAGAAATGTGTCCCGGTGGGAACCACAGGCTGGGCCGGGAGTCCAGGTTGGCAGGGCCGCTCCCTCTCGGGGCTCAGTCGGGGGATGTGCTCTCGGCTGTCCTTGTCTAGGGGCACCATTGCTCCAGTCCCCATCCCACTGTGACATGAGAGCTTCTGTGTTGGGAGTGGCAAATGAATCGTGGGTCCTCTGAACTGCCAAAGACAGAGGTGACCCCTCTCTTGGGAATTTCTTGGTGGGAAGGCGCCCATCAAAGCAGTTGATGGCGACCCCTGTTCCAGGGGGATTCTGTGTGAGCCACGGGATTTATCAGTCCAGGGCCTTGAGTTCCCACACCGGCTGCCCAGAGGCAGAGAGCTAAGGGCAGAAGCTGATAAGCCCTAATGGGTCAGTTTGCCCACAATTTTGGTCTTGTTACCCTGAGGAAGTTTTCTTACAATAAATCCTTTTGATGTTTAAACCTACATAAGGAACATGCTAAGCCTGCTCGTGGCCAGTCTTCCTGCACCAGAGGCAGCTGAACCACCGAGTCCCGGCTGTTTTCTACTTTGTGTCTGCCTTTTTTCCAATCCCCTCGCTGCTCTGTTTGGCAAACCGAGTAGATGGTCACACAGGTAGCAGCTCTCCTGGACACCCTTCCTCATGTGGCCTCCTATTCCCTGTGTCCAAATTTCCCTCTCCTTTCCTGCTAGCATTTGAGCAATGGCTCATCTCATCTTAAATTTGTCTCCAAAAACCCTGCTTCAAACGGTCACATTCTCGCCCATGCAGGTGTGAATTTGGGGGAATGTTGTTCAACCCAGCACACTATGAAGAAACCTGAGTTCAATCTCAGTGCTACCCTCTGACACCCACCTACCCCCAGGCAACACTTCTGCCCCAGCCTCGGTTTCCCCCTCTGCAACATGGCGCACTATCCACCTCAGGAGGTTGCTGAGATGGGGCATCGGCTAACGGGCCGTGTGAGGTAACTAGCACTGAAGTGGCCTGAACAGAGCTCCTCCCCCTGCCCAGCCCACACCTTTCCCTGTCCTCTAACCAACTTCGTCACTATGGCAAGACCGCACAGGCTTACAGAGGGGGGTTGCTGAGCGGACTAGGATATTATTTGAATAACTGGATGTCTAAAATAAGCCAACAGGTGGCGAAAGGCGACTAGAAAGACAAGCATCTGCTGGCCCCTCTCCATGCTGAGCTGGGTTCCCAAATAAGCGTTCTTCCAATTCCTGGCACTGGAAGTTCTCCGCCATTCCTGTGGGTGTCCTATGACAACGCAGACCCTGGAGCAGTAGGGCTGGGGCAGGTCCAGTCTCACCCCCAAGTGCCATCTGCAGGGCCAGCAACATCAGCATCTCTGCAGAAGTGCAGCTGCAGGCCCCCCTGGACCTGCTCCCTGGATGCTGCTCTGCAGAGCTGTAACCCTGGAGATGTCCACTCTGCGGCTGCGGAGTTCAGACTGCGTGATATGACGGAGGCTTTCCCAACTCTGAGACGGGGCTCTCCTGAGAGCAGGTGCTTGCACTGACCCACACAAGGTGGCCGCGCTCTCTGTCACACACGGCACTCCACTCACACCCACTGCCTGCTAGAGGCCTCATTCTGCCCAATAGTCCTCTACCGAGGTAGTCTTCCTCTCTCAGCCCATTTTGGAGGTGTGGGAAGGGTGGATCCAGCCCCCAGGGGCCTGTGGACACCGAGGGTTGCAGAAGAGGAACCGGGACTCAGGGACATTGAGTTCCACACTGGCAGCTAATACTGGCTGCTGGGATCTGAATTCAGGACCATCTGGCTGTGCCTGCCCAGGCTGTTTGGGAGACAACATACGCAATGCCCTGGACAGCACCTGACACCCAGCAAGGAGCCCTCAACTGCCGGTAACATGGTGAACTGTCTTGAGGGACTTTTTGAACACAGACGCTCAGGGCCCGCCCTGCCCTGCCCCTCTCACAGATGGTGCGGCATGCTCCAGGGGAGGTTGCCCAGGGGACCCTGCTGGATACCTTGGGGACTTGGCACTCCCAGGCACTGGCTGGAGCATTTGACCATGTCCTGGACTTCATGTGGTAAAACCAGACAGAAGCATGCTCTCCAAGGACTCAGCATTCAGCATCGAAGCAGAAGATTTCACAAGTGAGAGGCTTTGGGGGGATCCACAAGAAAGGGCTTTAAAGAAAGTGGGCATCCTGAGGAAAAGGGGCGTTTCTTTCTGGGGGTGCAGAGAGGAGAAGTTGGGTGGTCTGCAGGGGACATGGTAGTGGTGTTTAGCTCAAACAAGTGGTCAGGCTTATTTGGCCACAGGTTGAGGAGGGAGTTTCAGGTAGGTGGGACAGCTCCCAGAGAGGTCTGGAGGCGGGGCAAGGAGGCTGCCTCTATCGGTACCCCACTTCTGCTCTTGCCCCTCTAGGCTCACTGTCACTCCTTGGACAAAGCCCTGGCCTTGCCACCTGGACCCATTTCTTTTGCTCACTTTCCTTATACATGCTTAAACTCACTCCTGCCCCAGGGCCTTTGCAGTTGTGGCTCCCCGCTCAGTGCTGTTCCTGATACCCACACAGCCGCTCCCATACCTCGTGTTCTGGATATCTGACACCGTCTCGCTGAGGCATTCCCTGAACACCCCAGGGGACAGTGCAGGACCCTTTCCTCCTTCCCTGCTGATTGCCATGGGTCACAGGTGGGCTATTGTTTGCCTGTCTCATAAGAACAGGAGCCTCAAGGGGGAGCGGCTTAGCTGCTCACTGCTGCCCCCAGTGCCTACTGCAGTGCCTGGCACATGTAGGGCCTCTGAATAAAGGTGAAAGGAGGCAGTGGCAGGCACAGGGGTGCTGGGTAGTGGGCTCAATGGCAGGGTGGCTAGGGGTGCCAAGTCTGATGGACAGTGAACCTCCTCAGTGCAGAGGACATTGAGAAGTGTGGATGTTACCTGCTTTATTGTCTAGGGAGCCATTGGGGGGTTTTGAGAAAAGGGGTGGCCTGGTAAGAATAGTGCTCTGAGAGGACATAGCTGGCCTACTGTGGCCAGCAGCCTGGTGGGTCTCGGTTATGTGCTGGGAGCCGAGTGAGGCCTGGACGAGGATCTCTGATCTTGCTATCCTGGCAGAAACCCCAGAGCACTAGGAGCTGCTGGCCAGGGCCTGGACCTCTGCTCCTGGGAGGACGTCGGTGAGTGCTGACTCCCGCAGAATGCCAGGCGGGGATAAACCAGCCAGTTCTGGGCCCCAGGCCCTTAGAATGGAGCCTTTGGCATGTGGGCTGCTGCCCCTGGCTCCAGACACGTGGGTTCTGGTCCCAGCTCCAGCACCGACTCTGGCCCTAGGATCTGTGTCATGGCCACGTCCTTTGCCGGTTCTCAGTTTCCCCGTCTGTGAAACTGGTGGGTGCGTGTCCTCTGTCATCCGCCTTTCCAACCATGCTCACACCCACTTAAGGTGGGAGTCCCCTTATCTCTAGAATGCTGAGCACCTTAGAATCCACCCAGTTCCAGGGGACTACAGGTCTCCCCGGCCTTGAACAGGGCAAGGAGCTTGTCTTGCCTGTGGAGACGGGAGCTCGGAGCTTGGTCCTGGATCTTTGGCAGGCTCTGGGGCCCAGGGAAGGGCTGCATCAGGAATCACTTCAGTGCTAGGCTTAGCCTTGGGGACTGAGAGGGCTCTCAGGAGCCTTCTGGCCCAACCGCCTGCACTTTATGGATGGAGATACTTGGAGTGAGAGAGGAGAAGTGACTTGCTCAAGGTCACCCAGCAGCAGTAGAGAAGCACAAGCACCTATAGCCCCAGGCCTAGGCCCCATTCCAGCATGCTGGCCCCAACTACAGGGGTCTCACAGGGGAAAGCGGCTCTCTGACCTCAGATCAGCAGACCCTTTCCAAATGCAGAATTCCAATTAAACATGTCTTTGAAGAGGTTGGCACAAACTTCTGCCCTGGATCGGGTAGGGGGAGTGGAGGAAGCAGGTCTGTTCTGACATTTTCTCCAAGCTCCTGATTGGTGAATGGAGTAAGAAATGACCTGGCTCTGCTGCCCCCAGGTGTCCAAACTTTAAGTAGCAACAACTGAGACTAAATTTTACAGAGAAAGGACTAGGGTGTGTGGCGCCAGCAGTTCACCCGCCTGAGATTGCCCTTCCCAGAGTCTCATGGACCTACTCATCATGCTGGAATATCATTAAGTGCAGAAGCTGGTTAAGCAGGTCTGGGTCAAGTTCAAGGCGATGTGGTTGCTGCTGGCGCTTGGAGCAAGCACACTCTGAGTGGGAGGAGGGAGAGCACAGGTTCACCTGCACCCCTCTGAGCAGGACCCGAGGGAGTCACCCCACCTCCTGAGGCCACAGGGAGGGCACAGCTGTGACTCCCCCAAGGACACACACTACCCATTCTCGTGGGAAGAAAGTCCACGTTGGAGAATATCACAGCGGCACCTGCAGGTTACTGATTTCTACCTGCATGGTTCTCTCCTGGCTTCAAAATTTGAGGGGTCCAGTTCAAAATTAAAATTATAATTCTGGTCCCTCGATCAAAAAGCAGGGGAAGAGTTTAGGTAAAGAAATTAAGCAAAGGCTTTTCCCTTTAAAAAATTTGCTACTTATGCAATGTGATAGGGATAACAGTGATGCATAAGCAACAACAGAAATGTAAAAAGCATAAAAATAACATTGGGAGAATCGCAATTTATATAACATAACAACACTATTACTGTGGTAGTCTTATAATTTTTCTGGCTCACTTTTCTGCAAATTCATTTCGGTCATCAAAATTTATACTTTCAGCAACTTCATTTTCAATCAATATGATGAAAGTGACATCAGTTGCTCTTGGCAAATGCAAGACCAAACATCATTTTGGATCATTTTTCATTTTGAGAAGGATCTTTCTGTGACTGCAACCATCGTTGAAACTGTTAAGAGCATCTCACAGGCTGCGAACAGGATAAATTTCTGATGAATAATGTTTTTTAAATATTATTTTTAGTTGTAGATGGGCACAATATCTTTATTTATTTATTTTTATGTGGTGCTGAGGATCAAACCCAGTGCCTCATACGTGCTAGGCAAGTGCTCCACCACTAAGCTACAACCCCATCAGCCCCATCTGATGAATAATTTTGAAATAAAAATTTTAGGACATTGAGAATTGGTGACTCATACAGAATAATTTTTCAAAAAAGATTTAACTTTTTATACAAATCAGTTTGCTGTAAGTCTGTGTTTACTTTGGAATGTATACAGCAGTATTTTAATGTTTACTGTCTGCATTTCCTGTACCCTGTGGAGGTCACACAAAGCCAACTGCAGTTTCACAATCTGTATACATTTCAACCTCCTGTTTATGCATTCGATCACTGAATCTTCAATTCCAAGGGGGATTAATTTTAAAATACTCTTCCTCATTAATGCTTGTTTCCTCAAAACTCCATAGGAAAGTGGTGTTCTTTGGGGTCAATGTTTCCATCTTTCCACTTAATTTCTATTTCTGAGGCTTTGGAAATTTGCTATACAATGTTGTGGTGGGTTTCGAATCCAGAGATTCTCAACTAGTTGCTGCCTTCCAATAACAGATGGCTCATATGTCTCTGTGGACAGTCCATCCTGCAGTGATTCACTGACGAGGTTTATCTCCCCAGTTCCTGCCGGGCTCTCTGGCTGGAGAGTCTGTACTTACCCAGGTGCCTGCGACAGGGTCAGGAGTGGGAGGGTCAGTTTCTCTCTGTGGTCTGAGAACTGGCCCCATGAGGAGCCCCTCCTCTCTCCCAGGCCTCCCACTCTCTCTGCCAGCATTGAGGCCTTGCTGCCGGTTCCTCCCGTTAGACGCGCCCCCCACACACGTGTTCCTGCCCTCTTGTCCGTTGTCACGTGTGAAACACAAACACAAACTCAAAGGTCAAACTAAGAATCTGAAGTGGTGACAGCATGGTGTTAAGCCCAGAGCAAGACCCTGTGGAGAGTGGACCTGGGTAACGTCTGAGATCACATGGGTTAGAGGTCGGTCATGGTCACCATGGGAGCCAAGACCTGCTGCATGCTCTCCTCGAGCCTGTGAACCTGTCGACCATCCAGCATGGTCCTCCCTGGTTTAGAGTGGGGAACTTAGCACTCCAGAGGTCAGGTCATTTACCTGAGGTCACCTGCTACTCAGGAGCAGTTCTGCACGGTTGAGAGTATGGTCACCTGCCCCTCTGACTCTCAGGCCATCAGGGTCTTAGCCAGGCCCAGCCCTGCAGGAGGCAGAGGTAGATGCCAGGTCCAGGTTTCTTGCCTCTCAGAGCAAAGAGAGGAAGGAATTCAGGCCTGGGACTCTGATCCGTCGAGTCATGAATGTGGGCGACCCAACTCAGGGTTGCTGGGGGGATTCCTGAGATTTTTAACTCTGGCTCATGACCCATGAGGAAATCAACCTAGGGGGGCGAGCCCAACAGTTTTAAACGTGAAATAGAAAAAACAACCTGTCTGAGGGCATCCCTGAAGTGGGGTGCACACTGTTCAGCAAGGGTTGTGGTCTTAGTTACGTCCCTGTGCCTGTTCGCAGGTAAAAGGCCTTTCTCACTGGCCTCTGGGTGGAGGCAGCCTGAGCCAGACCACGCGTCTCAGCTCGCCTCACTAGGGGGCGCTGGTGGACCCCGCCCGAGGCGTCATCTTTCCTCCAGGTGGCAGGGCAGCCTCCGCACAGAGCATACCCTTTTTGTTGAGGGCACTCTGGTACCGTTCTGGGCCCCATCACCCAATGACTTTGTTTCCTGGAGTCACGTTCCCCTGAGGTCTGGGCACGGACTTATCTGGCCAGGAGGCCACCAGGCGAACTACCGTATTGACTGGGAGTACATTTCAGGGAAGAGGCAAGCACTGAAGCCTGCATCCCCTCAGCCCCCTGGTGTGTCCCAGCCTCATCCTACCAGCTGCTGGGATTTGACTCAGGACAGAGGAGAGGCTTAGGGTCCTGGAAATGCCAGCTCACAGAGTGGGGCATGTTATGCCTTGGGCTGGGGGCTTGCAGGCCAGATGGGAAACCCAAATCCACATGCCAACAGCAAGGTTCACCGTGAAGGGAGTCACTTCAGCAGAGGCTCACCCGGGTTCCAGAGACAATCAGCAAGGGCCTGTGACGTCAGGGGCTTGGGAAGACACTCTGGTCACTGTGTCCCCCAGGACTGATCCTGTAGAGCAACCGTCAGGTACAACATGAATAACCGCATCTAGAGCCTGTGTGGTGTGCAGGCTGCTGCATCAAATGCCTCTGCTTCAGTCCCTGAGCACCCCTGCCGGGAGTTAAGATCCCCATTTTACAGATCAGAAAACTGAGGCTTAGGAAGGAAGTGCTTTGGTCAGTGCCCCACCTGAGCTACATGGAGATAATACTGGAGCCTGGGCCTTGGTGTGTCTTTTTTATGTTCTTTTTTAAATTATTTTTTATTTGCTCTAATTAGTTGTATGTGATGGTAGAATGCATTTATACATTTTGATAAATCATACATAAATGAAGCATAATTTCATTTTTCTGATTGTACATATTGGTGTCTTTTTGACATCCAGACTGGAGGTATCAGACCCAGCTAGTCTGACTCCCGTGTGGTCAGTGGAGAAAAGCAGGTGAAGGGATGGGCTGGAGGTCCTGCAGGCCTGTGGGTCCCGAGTCAGCCCTGGCCTCCATTCACAGGTGGATCCTCACCCCTGCTGCCTGAAGCCCCCCGCTTACTTTCAGGCCCCCACCTCAGTAGGAATCTGCCATTCTCTGCTTCTCTCGGTTATTTTTTCAGAAAAGCCCTGGTCTCAGTCCCAGGTACCTGAACGTAGCTGCTACTAACTTGCTGTGTGTCCTGAGAGTGCCCCTTTTCCCTCTGGGAATTTATTGTCCCTGTGTTGAAATGAAGGACTTGAGCTACAGGAGCCCCCGGGTCAGCCAGGTCTTTGAATAGGATTGCCAGATAAAATACAGGATGCCCCAATATATTTGAATTTCGAACAAACAATGGACAATTTTAAAGGTAAGTATATCTCAAATATGGCATGGGAGATACTTATACTAGAAGTTATCCATCATTTCTCTGAAATTCAGATTTAGCTGGTGTCCCTGTTTTCACTTGCTTCACCTGGCAATCCTATTCATGGTCTCACTTGGACAATTTGTTCGTGATTATTCATCAAGGTTTACTGGGCATGCCCGAGGGCTGGCCTCTGCAGGACGGGAAGCCCAGTCTAGAGGAGGCGTGGGACAATGACTGACACCAGAGCAGACAGGGAGGGGAGGAGGAAGGGTGGGCAGGTGGCGTGCAGGGCACCTGCAGGGAAGGAGAGGTTGGGCAGGTTTGGAAAGAGAAAGATGCCCTCCTCCAGCAAACGGGCTGACAGCCACCAGGCCCACCGTAGAGCACAGAGCCAGGATTTCCATCAGGCCCGGTCATGATGGAAAAGGAGCCTGGCCCTCCCACGGCCCTCCAGCAAGGAACCTGCCTGTCTGCAATTGGCTCCAGGAGCAGCAGAACCCCAACAGGCTGGCCTTCCACCGCTGCTGTAGCCGTTGTCCCCTGGCTGGGTAGAGGACGATGCCAGTGTTCCTCCACAAGGGACTGACCCTGGCAGACTGCCCTCCGGCCTGATGAGACCCGAGCAGACTGGCTCCCTCCTACAGAAACAGTGCACCAGGCAGACTTGCCCTCCGCCCTCCCCAAACTTTTGGTTCCCTTCTTCTTCCTAGCCCAACCCTAGTTTGTAGTTTCAGCTAAAACTACATCTCCCAACCTCCCTTGCAGCTGGAGCAGCCAAGTGCCACCCTCTTGGTTCTTGAGAGGCAATGGAGGGTGCAGCTTGGCGCCTTCTAAAACCTCTTTTCAAGGAGGCAGAACAGCTGGCACCTATCCTTTGCCTACACCCTTTTGCCCCTTTTGCCCCCTGAGGTGGTACTGGAGGTTGAGCAGCCTTGTTGGGGGCAATGGATGTCGGCACAGTGCCACGTAATAGAGGAACTGCCTGGAAAGACAGCAGGTGCCAGGTCTGCCCAGCCCTCGTCACTCACTGTTGGACTTCTCCCTGTGTGATGAGGCCACAGCTTTCAGGCCTTGGCTGCAGGCAGGCAGCAGCCCAGACCCTGGGGTCCACACTCCTGCTGTGCAGGAGCCACCAGGGCGTCCCTCCTGCCCCATGTGTGGCTGTGCACCCATTGCAGACCAAGTGCACCCTTGCAGTATCAGGGAACATGGCTGGCACCCCTGTCCTCACCCTCCTGCCCTAAGAGCACCCTGGCCAGCCTACCAACTATGGCACTCACTGCAAGTCCCTGTCCAAGAGCTCTCCTGGGCACCTGCACAGCAACCTGGAAGTCCAAGGAATTAGCCCTCCCAGAAGTTCCTTCCCAGCAAAGCCTGGAGGGAGTTGGTGGCTTCAGGCCCCCGCCCCCTGCTATCGAGTGGGCCCCTCAGACGTGCACCCTGCACTCCTCCCACCCTCCCCAGTGTCTGGCTCCAGCTGCTTGGGTAACCCACCCTTCACACCTGTCTTCCCTCCCCTGTGTCTCTTCCCCATCTGTCACCTGGGATTGCTTTCCAAATAACCCCTTGCCCATGAACCCTCATCTCAAGGTTGGCTTCTGGGGACCCCAACCTGGACAAGCTGATCATCTTCATGGATCTTCACCCCACCCTTTGAGGCTGAGGAGAATTCACCACTGTTCTTATGATTCAGTGGAGAAAAGCGAAGCAAGCCCAAGTCAGACCACAAGAAGAAGGAGTGGGTTCAAACTCAGGGCCCCAGAGGCAAGGCCAGAGGTGACTCTGGTTCCCTGGTGACTGGTGCCTGGGAACTCAGAATAGGCGTAGGCTGTACTCTCTTAGGGAGGCCCAGTGTGGACAAAAAGAGCGCAGGACTCGAATCTTCCCAGTCAGAGCTGCCCCCGTGTGGTCACAGGGGGACTACTTCTTGGAGAGACATTCTGCCCAGGGGGACACCAGACACAGGTGGAGTCTCACACACACAGGAACATGTGCACACATGGTATATTCTCTTTTTGGTCAGTACAGCTGTCTGACTGTCCCTGTACAAGGTCTTGGGACTTTCCAACCTTCCACCTGGGCGATGGCCTGGGGTGGGTGCTGCAGAGTTGGCAGGGAGAGCAAGGGAGCTCACTGCCGAGCACAGTGAATTCACTCTTCACCCACTGCTGTCCCCACTGCTCCTGAGACCTACCGTGTGCCGGGCCTGGGCCACAGAGCTCAGAGGCCCACTCTGCCCATGACCGGGTCTTGGAGGATGGAGCCTCTGCTCCCTGCCTTGGCCCGGTGGTCAGGCCACACAGGTGCATCACCCAGGATGGCGCCATCACACCAGCAGTCCCCGCACCACCCGGGGCCATCCTGGGAGCGCTGAGAGGAGCTCTGCTCTCACTCCTAGCCCTTGACATTCAGGAAGTGCTCCGAGGTGTCCTCTGGATGGGGTGAACGGAATGGGGAGGGGAACTGAAGAAGCAGAGTGGCTGGAACCCAGAAGGAGCTGGGCCAACAGGGCTGCTCCCGGATGTCACACCAAATGCTTCTGTGGTCAGTAGATGCTTTTGAGAGCCAGTCCTTCCCCATCACAGGAGCTAGGTCCAGCACTGGGAAGGGCATTTAGGCAAACATACCTTACGTGAAGGAGCCCGCCCCTCCTGGAACCCTCCACTTGCTTCCCAGAGTGGCCAATGCCATGAGAATTAGGTCATTAAAAGAGGTCCTTTGCATAAAGGGTGGGACTTGCAGGGTTGGTGGAAAACCCTCATCAGGTTATCTTCCTTCCTATTATTCCCCTCGCCTTCTTGCCTTTCCTTTTGTTTCCACATAATATGCTAACCCACGAAGCAGGTTACCCTGACTAGAATACTAGAACCCTAGGTCACTGAAGTGGCCGGGGAGCTGCTGAACCTGACCACTCATGTTTTAGCAGCTTAGACATAAACTCTTGCAAGGAGCACTAGTTGAGAGAAACAAAACCCTTCTCAGGAAGCACAGCTCCCAGCCCAAGGGACTCAGGGCCCTCAGCTTCCTTCTCAGACTCCACTTTTTTCAAATTCTGACCTTCTTCCTTCAGAATTTGCAGATGCCTCAAGTATTCAGTGGAATCATCTTCAAATTTCCCTAAAAAGCAAAAACATCCTGTGATAGTCAGCTTTTCTTTGCTGTGGCCAAAATACCTGACAATAAAAACTTAGAGAAGGAAGAGTTTATTTGGCTCATGGTCTCAGAGCTTCAGTCCATGGTTGGCCTGAGATGAGGCAGAAAATCATGGCAGAAGGACTTGGTGGAGGGGAGCTACTCCACTCATGGAGACCAGGAAGCAGAGAGAGAGGGAGAATCCAGGGACAAGATAGAGTCCACAAGAGCACCACCTGTGACCTACTTCCTCCAGCCATGTCCCACCTGCCTGCGGTTACCACGCGGTAGAGTAGTCCTTTCAAATCTGTAGTCCACCAAGTGGGTCCCCCACTGAGCAGGCTGCAGCTCTCATCACTGCCTACAAGCTCAACTCTGAGCCTTGCTCTTCTGGGAACTTTGCTTCCCAAACGTGAGCTTTTCAGGTGACATTTTTAGATCCAAACCATAATACATCCATGCGAAGCTCAGCCCAGCGCCGCCTTGGCCCCTGCAGACAGGTGGGTGTGCAAGCCACAGAGACCGGCAGGGCGGAGGGTCCAGGGGAGGCTCCTGGAGGAGGGCCTTTTCCGAGATGGCGTTTTTCCTGACAGCTCCGCTGAGGTCTGATTCACATGCCACGACCCCTGACACGTAGCATGCATTGTGGTGGCGCCTGTGTCCTCCAGCCATGGGCACCCTGCACACGGTCCACTTTGGAAGTCTCACCAGCTCTAGAAGAACCTATAGCCCCCAGTGTGCCCTCCTCCTCCTCCTGCATCCTGGCCCTAGACCGCCAGCGACCTCCTTTCTGTCTGCTGTGGTTTGGGTCTGGAGTGTCCTCCAAATGCCATGTGCTATAGGCTTGGCCACCAGCCTGCGGTGCTCCTGGGAGGTGGAGGAACCCTTAGGAGGCGGGGCCTAGTGGGAGGAAGTTGGGTCATTGGGGCTTGTCCTTGAAAGGGACCTTGGGACTTTGCCCCTTCCTCTCTCTCCCTCTCTGCTTCCTGGCCATCATGAAGTGAACAGGCCTCCACCGCATGTTCCCGCCATCACGTACTGTGACACCGTTGACCCAGAGCAAATGACCCTGGGTTAAACCCCAGAAGCCATGAGCCCAAATAAAACTGTCCTCCTTCAGAGAAGGTTATCTCCGGTATTTTGTCACAGTGTGGAAAGCTGACGGTCAGTCTCTGAGGAGCTTCCTGTCTGGACACTTCCGCGATGGAACCTGCCTTTGGTGTCTGACTTCTTTTGCTTACCGTGCTTCCAGGTTTCATCAGTGTTGTCACGAGTGTCACACTTATCCCTTCTTGTGGCCCAGGATGTCCCCACAGTACAAAGAGGCCAGCTTTGCTTATCTGTTCCGCTGTGTGGACTTTGGGGTTGTTTCTACCTTTTGGCTGTTATGACCGATGCCTCTATGGACATTTCCAATTCGCTTGGGTGTCCACCCAGGAACACACTGCTGGATCCCAGGGTGACTCTTTTACCTTTTGAGAACCTGCCAGACTGTTTTCCAAAGTGATTGCACCATTTCACTTCCCAGCACCAGTGTCTGGGGTGCGATTTCCCCACGTGCCCGCCAGCACTTGTGACCTGTCTCCTTGGCAGGGTTTGGAAGCCTGAACAGGAGTAGGACTTCCCAGGAGATGGCAGCCCAGGGAGAGGCATGAGGGAATGACACAGCAGGTGCCATGGGGCCATCAGTATTCGACATTCCTAGGGAGAGAGATGGCCAGCAGGGAGCTGTGGATACCCGTGGCCCCAAGTTATTGGTCATCGTCATCGTGGATGCCTGAAGAGGGCTGATGGTCCGAGTCCATGATGCTCTTAGCTCTTTACCCCTGCAGGTCCCGGGGTCAGTGCTATTATGACCCTGTTTCTGTACCTGAGGAAACTGAGGCCAGACCAGGACTCTGCCCCTTGGACCAGAGGCAGAAAGCACCAGTGCAGGGTTCAAACTCCAACCCTCAATAGTGACTTCACACATCTTCCCCTAAAGACGTCACCAGGACTGAGATGCTGGCTGGACCCTGCACAGGAGCCACCAGGAGTTAAAAGTGTGGCCCTTCAGTGGAAATGCACCCCAGAGGCTGCCTGGGCTGGGCAAGGGCGTGGGGAGTGACTGCCATTGGGGACAGGCTTCTTGTCAGGTAATAAAAACGCAGGGACGGTGGCACCTGTCTGGACTGCACTGAAACCCACTCTGGGTGGGAGGATTCGTGGCTGTGAACTGCGTCCCAGCAACACTGGTACAGAAAGAGTGCAGACCTCACCTGCCACCTGCTCAGCACCCTGATGAGGAAGCCAGGGTCGGGTGACGAGCTCTGCTTTAGCTTTTTTGCTGCTGTGACCAAAAGACCTGACGAGAACAATTTTAGAGGAAAAATTATTTGGGGGGTAACAGTTTCAGAAGTCTCAGTCCATAGACAGCAGTCTCCATTCCTTGGCGATCAAGTTGAGGCTGAACATCATGGCGGAAGAGCGTGGACGGAAGCAGCTCAGGACATGGCACCAGGAAACACAGTCTCCTCAACAAGAAAAATCTAAGCCCCAAAGGCATGTCTCCAGGGAGCCACGTCCTGGGACCGTACTCCGCCTGCCTACCATCACCCCCAGTCAATGCCCATCGGAGGACTTATTCACTGATGGTGTTAAGGCTCCCACAACTCAGTCACTTCACCTCTGGACCTTCTTGTACTGTCCCACACATGAGCTCTGGGGGGACACCTCATTTCTAGACCACAAGAAGAACGGAGGCCCTTCCTGGTTGGGAGGCCAGGTTGTGGGCTCATGCCTGCCTCCGAAGACCCCAGGTGACAAGAGCCATTTGAGCCCTGGGCCCTGGAGCAATGCGAACTTGAGACCCGCTCTCCAGTCACCAAGCCTCAAAGATGCCAGCCACCAGGGCCTGCCTGCAGCAGCCCTGGACCAACACGGAACAAGAGCTCTTGAGAGCCTGACCGCATCCATACAGTCTCAGGCACATGGAAGGAGGACCACACGAGGTTTGCCCACGGGTCCCCTTTCCATAACTGCAGAGGCCCTGGGAGAGTGACCCCTGGTCACAACCTCGTGTTCCAGCACATGATTTGGCAGACTTTGAAACAAGCCATGACTTTGCAGTGGGTCTTCCACGTGGAACAACCATGCATCCAAGCACTCGCTACACCCCACGGCAGGAGGGAGATGCATTGGTCCCTCTGCTGCCTGCGCTGACCCTGGACAAGACATCACCCAGAACAATCCGTTTCCTGTCAGACACCAGCCACCAAGTGAGCCTCTGCATGTTCTTTACCAGATATTAATTTTCTCCCACAGGTCAGGCATGCACATGGATCACACAGGCTCCTACTCTGCAGACCCGCATGTGTGTGCTGTGTACAGTGTATGTGTGAGCAGTGCATGCGTGCCTGGGCACTTGAGTGTGTATAAGTGTGTGTGCTGTGGAATGTGTGTATCATGTGTAGCCCTGTGCTTGTGCTTGTGTCTGCTGTATGTGTATTTAGTGTGTGTGTACATGTGGTGTGGGGCGTGTGTAGTGTGTTGTGTCACATGTCACGTGTGCATGCATGTGTGTAACACAAAGCACATGTGTGTTGTGTGCATGCACACATGTGTAATGTATAGTGTGTGTTGTATGTCGCGTGTGTGTGCATGCGTATCTGTGTTGTGTTCGGTGCTTGTGTGTTGCCTATTTTGCTGTGTGTTATGCTGCATCATGTGTGATGCTGTGTGTGCAGTGTGTGTGCGCTGTGTTGCCATGATTGCCTAGGGACAGCCTGTGGCACTCGGCCTCCCAGAGCCACCGCCAGGCGCTAGGAGCAGCTGAGGAGCGTGGCCGAAAGGGCCTGAGGGACACTGGGCAACTGCCTTGCTGACTGGGAGGCGGCTGCCCACAGGGAGGTTGAGAGTGGCGTGGGGGCCACCTGAGGCTGGGAGGCAGCTCAGTCCCATGGGGCACGCACCCTGCATGCCCCTGCACAGAGGAACCTGGCCACCAACGTCCTGCAAACCCCAACCTTCCCAGGAGGGGGCAGTGGTGCTCACTGCAGAGCATCGGAGGCTTCAGGGCAGAGAGCGCTGCGCCCTGGCCTGGTCACCATGCGGTCAGCACCAGAGCCCCCGCCACCAGCACCCAACCATACGGCGCTCCAGGCAGAGCCTCCCAACACGCACCCCAGACCCTGTCCTGAGCACACCTCGGCAGTCACCTGCAGGCCACCTGGGGACGAGCCCTTTGCACGGGAGAGCACCGTGACCACTGCGAGGAGTGACCACTGTGAGGTAGGTCCCCTGCGAGGTAGGACCTGTGAGTTGTGTCCCTGTGAGGTCTGTTTCTGTGAAGAGGGTTCCTGTGGGGCGTGTCCTGGTGAGTTGTGTCCCTGTGAAGTATGTCCTCGGGGATGTGGGTCCCTGTGATGCACGTCCCTTTCAGTTGGGTCCCTGTGAAATCTATCTCTGTGAGAAGGGTCTCTGTGAATTAGGTTCCCTGTCAGGTAGGTCCCTGTGAGGTGTGTCTCTGTGACAAGCGTCCTCTCTCATGTGGGTCCTCTGTGAGGCTGAGTCACCTGAGAGTGGGGTCTTGTCTGAATCTGGGTCCCCTGGGAGACATGTCCCTTATGAGGAGGCCCCTATGAAGCATGTCTTCTGAGTTGGTCCCCAAGATCCAGGCCCCCCTGAGGTTCTCAGGTGCTGTACCCCCTCGGGTGCCTTCCTGTTTGCCGCAAGCTGAGGAGCTGCCTGCAGGTGCCACAGTGCAGGCTGCTGCCTTTATTCTCCTGAGGGCAGAAGCGTTTCTGCTGAGCAGGGAGAAGGCTCAGGGCTTAGGCCTTCTCTGAATGAAATGGTGAGGTGTGGGCCTCGGGTGGACATCGTTGACCACCCCACTTCCCCTGTGAGCCCCCTTGGCCAGCAGAGGTGCCTCTGAGCACAGCTGAGAATGTCACCTTGTTTCCAGGACCCGCCACTGGGTAGGAGACTGTGGGATTCGTGGCAGGGAGGCAGTGCAGGTGGCCCTGAGGACTGGGCGTCCGGGGGGTGTACAGCCGTTCTGGCTCCTGCTTACTCTTAAAGGGTTTGCTCAGGAATTGGAGCCAAAATACACTCCACAGTGAGTGTCAAGATGGTGTCTGTCCTCTGACCAAAACCTACATGTTCTACCTCGTAGGGGCTGGTGTACCCGGGGGATGTTTCTGCTGGGTGTTCTAGAAACTGACAAAAGTGGACACCTTGGGGTGTGGGGGAGTGGGCAGATCTGCAGGAGGGGACTCTGACCAGCGACCTTCATTTTTTTGATACCATGCACATATGTCACTTAAAAGTGAAAAACAGCTTTAAAAACATGTAACTGCGTGTCTTTGGTAACATTTAGTGAAAGTTGTTGGAGTCAAAATGGAGGAACGATTGTCAAGCTATAACTGAAAATAAGTGAGTGAAACAGGGAGACCCTGAGGGAGGGGATCTCATGCGTGCGTGCTTAATACCAGGGACCATCACCGAAGTCGCTGCCAGAGCCACACAACCTTGCTCAAAGGCCTCTGCGCCTTATGCAAAGAATACTTTCTGTAAGGACGTCTGTCCAATAGTCAATAACTACTCATTCCTGGACTGTGCCACCCTGGTTATTGATCTTTGTAACCAGGGATCATTGTTTCAAAACAACTCGCGTGACCCCTTCAATTTGCTTTGAACAGCTTCCTCTGGCCTCCACCTCCCTGAACACACCCATGGCTTCCTACGGCACATCTGTCCCCTGTCATGCTCATTCCCCAATAAACTTACTTATCTCTGGAGACTCTGTTGTCAATTTTGCCAATTCTTCAGTTCAGAGATGTGACTCTCTGGCCCCTGAGAAGTGAGGGTTCCTGTCAGCCTCACTGTGTTCACCGCCACGAGCGGTGTATGTGTGTTTCACCACAATTTAAGAAAGCGACCTTGATTCTCATGGGGATTTATGTGCTGGGAGGTCCAGGGGTGGACAGGAAATGGCGCAGCATAAGAGGGCAGGCACCATGTGCCTGGGCGGGGCAGGGCTCCCCTGAGGACGGCACCTTTGACCTGTGGCCTGAAGGACGAGAGGGACTGGAGAGGTGAAGGGGAGTCAGACAGGCTTCCAGGAAGAGGGGGCAGCATGTGTGGGGCCCTGTGGGGGCAGCCTGGTCAGTGCCAGGAGTTGGAGCCTGGGAAGAGGGGGCCTGAGATGAGCCTGGAGGGGCCCCACGCACCTGGGTGACAACTGGGTCATTTTCTCATGAGCAAGCAGGGCACCTATGAGGGCCCTGTGCTGAGGAGCTGCACAGCTGCCGGCCTCTGAGCAGGGAACGGTGCTGGTGGGCAGCAGCCAAGAAAGGAGGGGACCTTGCCAGGTGGCAGCCCCTGCAGGTGGGGGGTGAGGAGGAGCAGTGGTCGGGGAGCTGGAGAGGGTAAGTGGCCCTGCGGGACACAGGCGGGCTGGCCAGACCGCAGCTGGGAGGCGGGATGGAGGTTGGAGGTGTGACTGACAGAGAAGCCAACTGCCATGGGGGACTCTGAGTCTGAGCGCGAGGTCCTCCCATCCAACGGCTCAGGAGCAATGGGGACTACAAGCAAAGGGCACCCCTGGGCGGGGGGGGGACCTGAGTCTGATGAACACGTGCAGGAGCCAGGTCAGGACACCAATCACACAGGTGCTAGAGAGGAGGGCGTTCAGGCCCAACCCCAGGGACAAAAGGGACAGGAGGCGCCTGAAGGAAGACAGAGGGGCTGGGCAGAGAGCGGGAGGAGGCTGGGAAGCCCTGCCGGCAGGGAAGGCTATGGAGGAGGACCTCAGCGATACCAACGACCCCAAGAAAGGGCCCACACACCCACGGGGGCCGGTGCCCAGATCAGACACCTCCCTCGGTACACGCACCTTGACCCCAAGTCCCCAGAGCCCCCCCTTTGCTGGTAGAAACACACCATGGTCATTGTCAAGCCCGTAGTGGCAATCTGGGCTGGAAGGTAAGCCTTTCCGCTTTGGTGGCCTTTCACCCATTTGTGGGCGGGACCTAACTTCAGTCAATCACTGGGACTCTCACTCTGGGAAACCCCTGCAGAGATGAGGAACTGTTATCCAGAGAAAGTGAAGTGCAGGTGCCCAAGAAGCGCCGAAGGGCGCGTCGCCTGTCCTGGTCGCTCGGAGGGCCTTGGCTGCCGGCACTGACGGAGTTTTCCTGAAATCCACGCAGGAGCGGCTCTGTGCACGCCAGGCACTGGCCGCCTGCCCTTTCGTGCCAGCTGCTTTCAGGGCAGCCACGTGGGGCTGTGAGGCCGTGCTGCCCCTCCTGGTGGACAGGGTGCCAGACACAACACAAGAGATCCTGGAAGCCAGTGCTCACGTCCACTGGAGGGGCGAGGGATGGGGACGCCAGGCACAGGCCTTGCGGTGCTTGCATAGGGTCAGGGAGGGCAGGAGGAAAGGCCACAGAACAGCATGCGGGCACGCTGGCAGTCCCCTTGGCACACGGGCACGGAGGGCGGGCAAGGGCGGACGGGGAGATGGAGGCCTGCGTGGGAGGCCTTAGCGGGCAGGCAGAGGGAGGCCTCCAGAGGGAAGGGCGCAGGCTGGGCTGCTACTTAAGCAGCAGACGGTGGACTCGGAGGTCCCTCGCCCTCTAAGTCCTCAAAGCATTTCCTAACGATAAAAGTGAAGTGCTAGAACAACGTCTGCCCTTACAGGTGTGCAAGGTGAAAGTGAACAGTAGGGGGATAAAGTTCAAGAGAAAGGTCCCCAACGTCCCACTTGCACTCCCTGGGGACAGAGGTTTCTTTGTAGCATTCCAGAAAATTTCACCATAAACACATCTCTCTGCCCTTAAAATTCACTTTCAGTTATTCCTTCATTAATTAAACATGTATTCATTGTCAATTAAATCTCAAAGAGGAAGCCGGGCACAGTGGTGCTTGCCTGTAATTCTAGCAGCTTGGGAGGCTGAGGCAGGAGGATCACAAGTTCAACATCAGCCTCAGCAACTGAGCGAGGCCCTAAGCAGCCTAATGAGACCCTGTATCAAAATAAAAAAATAAAAGGGCTGGGGATGTGGCTCAGTGGTACAGCACCCTGAATTCAATCCCTGGTACCAAACAAAACAAAACAAAAAACTCAAAGGGGAAACAGAGTTATATCAAACTTGTCCTAGCATCTGACAACTCCAGTCCCCTCCTTCCCTGTCCTTGTCCCCACAGGTCACACAGTGCCTTCCAGGCATCCTGAACGACTCACAGTGCCTCATATGCTGTCACTGCTCCCTATCTCTGGGCCTCTGCAGGTCCTGTTGCGTTGCCTGGACCCTCTGCCTGCCTCACGCCCCTCCACCCCCAACCAACCGACAGCTTCCTCTGGGAACTTCCCTTGATGCCTCCCTAAGAGCCATCTCAGAATCACTGCCCCCTGAGTCTCTTTGGACTTGCCCAAGAGTCTCAGGGGTCCACACCAGTGTCATCCCTAATTTTAGCAGATTCCTAAAGCACTGTCCTGACCCTCCCTCCAAGGAGACTGGGTCCACCAAGCCCACCTGTGTGTCCCCAACACTTAGTCTTGTGCCTCACAGAGCTGAGCTCAATGGAAATGTGTCCAGGGACCATGGAGAGGAAGGTCACCCTGAGAGGTGTTTGGGCCACAGTCCAGCAAGGCAGGCTCCCAGCCCAGGTGCGTTTGTGTCCTAGGGCTTCTGTGACCAACTGCCACCAACTTGGGTGGCACAAATAATAGAAATTCATTCTCTCACAATCCTGGGCACCAGAAGTCTAAAACCTGTCTGCCTGGGCCAAGAAGCCAGTGTCGGTGGGGCCCTGCTCCCTCTGTTCCCTCCCCTCCCTGCCTCTTCTGGTCCCTGCTGGAGTGCCTGGGCACATCCAGTCACATGCCAGCTCCTATTCTGTGTCCAATCTCCCCTGCCTCCCTCCTGTAAGGACACCTGTGACAGTGTAAGCCTCAATCCAGTTCAAGATCCTTACTTTACATCCCCAAAGACCCCTCCCCTGCCAAATAAGGGGCAACCCCATGCCAGGCATCAAGCAGGCACCCAGCACTCCACATGGCACCCTCCTTCCTTCCCAAACACTCTGTGGACGGCTGTGAAGTCAGGCCTGGCCCTCAGGTTCACTTCCTGGAGTCCCTGGTCCTGAGGGAGAAGCAAAGGAAGTTGGTTTAAAGAACTTTGTCTCAGAAAAGGGCTTAGCCTGATTTGGGGGGCCTCCCTAAGAGGGTTGCCGACCTCCACTGGTCACAAGCACACTCTCAGGAGGCTCCATGCTGCCTGCTGGAGGCTCAGCGCCCAACTCCAGAGGCCCCATGTCAGCCAAGGTCTGCAAATCCCCATAAACCCACAGGAAACACAGGTGCCTCAACACCACCCTTCAGCACCTGGCCAGGTACGGCAGGAAGAAAAGAGAGAAACAAGAAACACAAAAGCAAGTCATTTTTCAGTTTGGTGGATTATGAGTGATAAATTCTTAAAAATGCATATTATGATTATCACCTTTATATTTGTATAGAGCAAACTTTAAAAAATTATGATGTTTTAAATACAGAATCAACACATTTTATTTGTTTGTTAAAAAAAAAAAAAAAAAAAAAAACAAGCTGAGTCGGAGTGGCCTTTCCTTGCAACACTCCAGGTTTTTGCACAATAATTTACAATCACAAAATTAGGAGATGGCCACAGGGCCTCGGAATGAACGAAGAATTAAACCAGATGAGGCTCTGACCAATGGCACTTCAAGGGAGAGAAATAAGACAGGGCCTGACAGCTGATCCCAGGGCACTGGGAGTAAGCTGCTCTTGGGCTGCAGAGCTCACACCCTGACCACCCGGGAGTGTGGTCAGGGCTCTGCTCAGCCCTGGCACTCACAGATCTGGCATCTGTGATGAGGACAGAGGCCTCACTGCTCCCCAGGACCAGCAGAGACCAGCCGTGCTTGTTGGTTTGAGCATGTCTGCTGATTCTGATAGGCTGGACCAGTGGCTTCCAATGGATTTATCTCCAGGCACCTGAGGGAAAGCAGATGTTGAGAGAAACCCACTAAGTTTCTACAATGGAGCTGCCTCTGGACCAACTTGGCCCTCTGCATGTTCTTGTAAATAAAGCTTTATTGGCACACAGCCACACCCCCTTTGTACATTGTCTGTGGCCCTTTCCTGCTATAGTCACAGCTCTGAGTGGTTGTGACAGAGGCCCCATGGTTCATAGAACCTAAGCTATCTGCCATCCATCCCTTACAGGAAAGGTTTGCTCACCCCTCTTTGGATGACGTAACATAAGAGCCGTGCCCCAGAGTAAAGGGAGGTGCCAAGCATGAACATGTGCCTCAGGCCAGGCCCCAGTGACATCCTCGCTATGGTGTCACTCATTAATCCACACCAAATCC
This sequence comes from Sciurus carolinensis, assembly GCF_902686445.1. Lineage (NCBI taxonomy): Eukaryota > Metazoa > Chordata > Mammalia > Rodentia > Sciuridae > Sciurus > Sciurus carolinensis. The sequence goes on along the minus strand of NC_062222.1, from coordinate 136,259,994 downwards.
AAAGAGAAGGTCTGTGACAGCCCTAATTTTCAGATGAGGAAACCAAGGCAGAGAACACTTTAGGGATTTGTGCAAGGCCACAGTGTCAGTACATGGCAGAGTCACTATTCAAAACCAGACATTCAAGAGCGGTCAACTGGGACCAGAGACTGGTTCCTGAACCTGCTGGACGCTACCCTGCCAGCATGTGCCCCCCAGAGGGCACTTGAGCCAGGGCGGCTGGTGGCAGCTGTGAGCCTAAATGTAAAAGGTGCCCAGGCAGGTGTTGCAATTGGTAAGACTTCCAAAAGGAAGCAAAGAAAAACAAGTGGTGAAGATGCCCAATAAACATTTTCTCCTCTCTTCTTGAGACTGGGGCTCCCCAAAGCCAGACCCTGAAACCAGGATTTTGGTGTAAATGGTTGGTTTGAGCACTGATCCCAGGAAGCACTTGGGGGCAGTGGGGAGGTGAGACAGGCTGTGGGCAACCTCAGTGATGTGGAGAGGGACCTAGGCTGTGGCTCCTCCAACCCGGTGCTCAGAGGGAGCTTCCCAGCGCAGAGCTCTGGGGCCCCAGCAGGATGTTGGTGCCTGGGGGCCCCTGGCCCAGCATCATGAGCGGCCTACAGGCCATCACACAGGCAGATGCCCGGCCCTCCCTGGACCTGCCACTTAGGGACCTGACTGTTAACAAGCCCCCATGTCATTGTTGGAGCAGGGGCTGTCCCATAACTTCAGGTTCCTTTTCCTGATCCAAAAAGTAATCACAGCCCCAAACCCACCAACTGTTCTCTGACCTTGCTGAGTGGGAGGGAACAGGTGCCGTCTGTCTTTAACAGGTTCAGGATGGGTCCTGATCTTGGTGGAGAAGGAACGCTGGAAGCCAGCTCTTTGGAGCAGGGAGGATGAGGATTTTCAATCTTTTCAATCGAAGGCCACCTGACTGTGTGGACACTAGGAGGTGGACTCTCACCACCCAGGTTCCAGATGGCTCTCTACTGTGCCAGCACCTCGCAGCCCCAGGCCTGGGAGGGAGCACTCTCCCCATCCACCCGCCAGCCCCACTCTCCACACAGTGTCTGGTGGGTTGCTCGCCTCCGCAGGAAGGCCAGTAGGCCTCAGAGCTCTGGTGGCCTGCAGCTCCCTGATGTAGCACTGCTTGTCCTCCTCGGCCTAGTAAACAGACTTCTGGAAGACAGGGACAGAGATTCTGAGGCTCTCCTGACCTGGTGAGGGTTCTCTTGTCCAGTCTCCCTGGGCTCTTTAGGATGGTCCCAAGAAGCTTCTGCTCACATACCTCCAGGGACAGGGACCTCACTACCTCATAGCAAGTTCATTCCTTGTTTGAATGATCTGAAACTACAGGCTTCCCTTCCATCCTGCCAGGTGTGGTCCGAGGGATGCAGGGAAGGTGGCACCATCCACACCCTCTGGAGGGACAGTAGACTTTGATTATCTTGCATGCAAACATGAGCACTTCACCTGTGCAGTGCTGGGGGCCATCCCTGAACCGTGTGTGGGAACTGAGTGACATTTGAGCTATTAAGCAGGGAAGCTTAAGTTTGGGGAACTTCCAGTTGGAATCCACCGGTTGGAGAATGCCTGATCCGTGTGGCACCCTGTCCTAGCTCACCACTCAAGTTCAAGCACAGCCTCCTGGAGATGGGTGTCACCTGCCAAGTGCCAATCAACCTGTTTCCTGCAAGACCCTGCCACACGGAGAAACAAGCACTGAAACAAGACTCCGCCCACTGAACCCTCACCCTGCCTTTGATGTCATCTCCTTTAAATAAAGAATTGGGGCCTTTTTCAGTTGTTCAGTGCCAGTTCCTATCAGGACTGGAAGAGCCATCAGGCACTCCGCTTTTTAAATCTAACCTTTGGCTTTGTCCTATTTCTTACTGATCCTTTCAGACTTCTTATTTTCCCAGGCGGCTCACACCTCCTGAGCAGGAACCCACTCTGTCGGGGTCCTGGCCACCCCATCAGTGCAGGGTCCTGGAGTGGGCATAGTGACCTAGAGACAAATCAGACCCCCCCAGGCCAGGGATGCTCACAGCTGCCCCATCTTCTCTGTCTCCCTCTACAGCGACAGTGGTCTCACTTCCTCCCTGGGCAAATCCTGCTTCTCCTCCAGACCCACCGCAGATCCTCTCCATCCTCAGATGGGTCCGAGCTTCCTGGATTCCCCAGGCTCCCGGTGCAGATCTTGTCCCCCACCGTGGATTGCTTGTGTCCACATAGGGGTCTCGACCCCTAGACTGCAAAAGCTCCTTGAGGGCAGGGCTGTGACGTGCTTCTAGCTGTGGTGCTGAGACACTGCTGAATGGCTCTTGGCAAACCCAGAGTCACCCTGGGGTGGGGGAGGTCTCTTTAAGGGTGCTTGTCGGGTAATTAAAATTCACAGTAATCACTTCATGCAATTGGTATTTAGATATAAATAATCATACTATTGAGTACAATTTGTTTAAACCCCCCCCTCCCCGGGTTGGCCAGTCCTGGTAAGCTGTGGTGCTTACAGTTCCTCAGAACACCTCTCCTTACACTCCTGGACCCTTTCCCACTGGCCTCTGCCTGCTTCCTGCAGAGACTCGTATCTAGCCAAGTGGCCAGCAGATGATGGTGCAGGGCAGAGCTTTTAGGGTGACTTCAGAGGAGCCCCAGGCACTTGGGCTGGAGGGAGGGCTTCTGGAAAGTAAAAGCAGTCGCTCCCTAGGCCCTGGATTGGAGGTTTCGGTCTCATTTCATGAGTGCTGCCTATTGCTTTGAGATCACCCTGCTCATCTGCAAAGCCAGGTAAATCTGGTGTCTGTCCGGCAGACTGCAACCCCAGGGGCTGGGGCTGCTGTGGCGGGTGGAGACGAGCCGCCCTCTCCCAGAGGTAGCACAGCGGCCTGGCGTTGATGCTTCACATGTTTGCACATGTGTGCTGGGCACCACTTCCCTGCTCCCTGTTTCCTTCCAGACGGAAGGGGAACCCTCAGCTTTCCCTCCTGGCCTCACGTGCCGCCCTCCCCTCCACCCTGGAGAAAGAGCCCATCTGAGTGATAAACCTGGGAATGACAACTAGAGATCCTCAGTGAAGTCCCTCCCTTCCTTCTCTACCCTGTGACCTCCTGACGGGCAGAGAGCCGGGGCCTGCCCTGCTCAGGACAGCTGAGTTGTCCAACCCAGCACCCTGCCAGCAGCTGGTGCCTGATCCAAAGCCATCCTCCACCTGGGTTTTTGAGAATAAAGCTGGCATTTCAATCTCATCTGACTGGCTTCCAGATAGTTTCCAGTTGGTTGCAAACAGGGTTGGGAGGAAGGTAGTGTCAAGAAGAGTTCCCACGACCAAACAAGTTAAAGTTGCAGAAGTTAAAAGTTCATCTAAGGCTCACTGCATTTGACCCAAAGGAAGGACAATCTGGAGGCAGGACACTGTACTGGAAAAAGGATGACTTTGGGGTGGGACATGCTTAGATAGGGCATGGGAGGGCTGCTTGGAGGAGGTGACACTAGAACAGGCAGGGTTTGAGCAGAAGGTGGAAGGGTGGGGGGTGTTGGGAATGACATTGGACAGTGACATGTGTTTAATGCTAAAAGGACTTTGAGTGACCTCCTAAGTGGACCTCTGAGCCCTTGGCCCCAGCTGCAGCAGGTGAGCAGGTGCTCTGTGACAAGGATCCCTTGTCACAGAGATGCTGCAGGCTAGCACTCACACTCAGGGACTCTTGTGTCCAATAGTCCCTTGTCTCTCCCTGTTGTCCCCAACCCAAGACAGTGGGCACCTTGCCTCTCTTGCTCTCAGTTGTATCCCCAGCACCTGAAACTGTGCAGATGCCCCCAGAATATTTTCTTTAAGTGAACCAAACTATATCTGATGTACCTGAAAGTGCTGCAGGGAAAAATTTATTTATTTTAATCTGTTCCAGAATCTCCTGCACTTATGTGACAACTGAGCTGTTTCATGGATTGGTCATTCTGCCTAACCCAGTTTAGGAAATACTGCAAAAGACAGGAACTGGTCATTGATTGCAGGGGTGGGGTGAGAAGGACCACATGTCTGCATTCCAGAAAGCTCCCTCTGGCTCCAGTGTGAAGAGAGCCTAGGACGGGATCCCTGCTCAAGGCTGCAGACTGCTGGGGCTGCTTTGCACACAGGGACTCTCCACACTCCCAGCAGAACGAGACTTACTGGCTCTTCCTCCTGAGACAACTGTGCCCACTGAGCGGCCGACATCTTCATTATTTCTGTAAAAGGTAGGCTGGGGTACCGGGCCCACAGTTGGCTCCTCAGCCTCAAGTTTAGGAACATCACGTACCTGTGCACAGAGGCACCTGCTGCCCTGAGAGTGGCACCTGGAAAGGGTTGCCAGCCTGGGCCGGTTATTTCCACTGTATGTTTTCATAGAAATAAGTCATGGTTTTGCCCATATTTTTCAATTTGACCAGCAAAATGGAGGTTAATTTAAGGACAGAAAATACTGCTGTGGTGGGTTCACCCAGAGTCCCAGGAAAGGCCACAGTCTAGAAGAGGGCGCCTCAGAGACAGGGTGGCTGTGTCGGACAGGGCCCACGTTCCAATCTCTGTGCTGCCCTCAGTGGGCAAGTCAGTTAACCTGCCCAAGTCAGTTCCCCTGTGCTGAGTCAGTTCCCTGTGTCGTGGCTGTGATGCCACCTGCTCACAGACCAGTGCCCAACCCACCCTCCTGATCAGAAAGGCCTTAGTCTGAGGGAGAGTGAGAACGGTTGTGGCCACACCAGTCTTCAGATTGGAGAACCCACTCACCTGAGTTACAGGGAAGTGAGGAAAAGACCTCGGCTTTAGAATTGTGCGCGTCCTGTGGATAGAAACCCATACCAACTTCCAGAGGGGCGGGGAGACCCTTGGGACCATGGCCAGTGGCTGATATGGGTCCTCTCTTCTGCAGCACATGATGCAGAGGACAGAAGCAAGGTTGCAGGGCAGGGGAAATGGTATCGAGCCTCGACTGAGGTCAACCAGCTTGCCAGGGCCACAGTGCACCTGTGCCTTCAAGCCCAGAATGGGAACCAGACTTGCTATCCCCAAACCTCCCCTGTTCCTGTCCACCTCCCATGCCCAGTTTATTCAACATCAGAACCTACTGCAGCTTAAAGAAAAGACAACCCAACCTGCACCCCCTGTAGCGTGGGCCCCTTCGTGATCAAGGGCCCGAAACCAAGAGAGGAAAGCTGAGATGGCATCGTGACCCCATCCACATGGGAAGACCTGAATGTGACTTTCACTTTGGGTCAGCGTCATCTCCCTGCATCTTTCCCGGTGGTAGGTGCTCAGGGAATGGACCCCTGGGCATTTCCCTGCCTTGCCTTCAGGCCAGCCCCTTTTCCTTTTCTGAAGCAGAAATCCACAGCGGAAGACCTGGAGATTGCTGATAATGACTTGGCATATTTGAATCACAGCACACAATGACGGCGATACACCAGCAGGGGCCTCTCTCTGCACCACACAGGCCTCTCACCTCCTAGCAACTCGGCAAGCACAACTGACCGTCCACTGAAGGGAGACTGAGCCATGGAGAGATGCAACAGCTGCCTCCCAGTCACCTGCAGGTGTGGAGCCCTGGGTCCTTCCCCCATCTAAGCTGCAGGATGGTTATTGGGCACACTCCAAAGAGCAGACCAAGGTTGCTAGGTTTACAGTGGACGGGACCTGGCCGTGGTGCTGGGGTGCAGTGGGCAGAGGGCTGACATCTGAGCTTGACAGACACTAACCCTGGGTCCCTGCCTCTCACCTGTGATGTGGCAATTGGCAAATTGTTAGTAGCCCTGTGCCTCAGTTTCCCCACTTATAAATGAGGAGTGTAGTTGTCACTACCTCATGGGTTGCAGTGAGCATTGACTGTGTTGTGCAAGTCCTGAGAACAGAGACAGGCCACAGGACGTGCTCAGTTAGTGTGGGTTGTTATGACCGGTACAGCCCCGACCAAGCCAGGACTCAGGAGGGAATCCAAGATGCGATTCCATTTTGACTTATCTAGTTTCAGAGCCTTCACTATGGTCGAGTCCCCATGGATGGCTGGAGGCTAGACACAGGCCCTGCCCTCCAGTGACTCACAATCTGATGGAGAAGGAGGACCACATATTAATAATGCCAACAATTCATTATAGGCTTGGGGGATTACGGAACAACAGCCCAGATGTCCCTGTTTTCAGGGCTCAGTTTCACATTCTCCCACACCAAACATGCATGCACCAAAAATGGTGGAGAAGAATCAAAATGTGGCCTTAAAACCTCCATTTCAGCTTCTGGGTTTCCAAGTTCCCTCACCAACATGCCCACTTCGGCCTTCCCAGGGCAGGAGACACAGCAGGTCAGAGGTCCAGCCAGTTAGGGGAGTGGTGTTGCTACTGCCAGGCCACGTGTGTTGGGGGCCACAGGACAGAGGTGGTCTGACCACATGTAGGTCAGGCAGTGCCAGTGCAGGTGGCAAAGCCCAGGCAGTGGCGATGTGTGTTAACGAGATAATGGTGCAGAGGGAGCCAGGCAGTAGGCACAAAGTAATGCTACCTGAATGACGCTCTCACTGGCTCTCCTGTGTCAAGACCATGCAGCTCCCGGGTGTTTGCGGTGGAGCAGGACACTTTCAGAACCTTGGAGAGCTCTCCAGCTCCCAGGTCCAATCTCATTTCCGCTCACCACTAAGGGCGATGGCCATCTCTACTGTCTGCTGTCACCAGGGGCTTTCACATGCACATGACCCCAAAGCTGAGCCTCACATTCCCCACTTGAAGCAGATCACTGTCCCATGCCACAGGAAGGGACAAAAGATGACTTGACATGGCCACTGAGTGGCACTGCCAAGCCTGGGCGCACACTCAGGGCTTCTGTTGGAGATGGCATCTCCAAAGGAGACCCTAAAACTGCTGGGGGTCAGGCAGGACACAGGCCAGGTCACCTTAGCCCCTATTACACTGTCACCATGTCCTCTCTTCCTACTCAGTTTCTCTGATGTAGCACCAGAGAAGCGTTTTATTTTGTGTAATCAGAGGGAATATTTTAATATATTTTATGTTAATTCTCCATATTACAGTATTTTAAGTAAAAAAAAATCAGAAATAATGTGCTTATCAATTTAAGGTCATCCTTAGCCCTTTATTTTAGCTTCCTTATTAAAATAAAATCCTTCTGAGTGGTTTCTTAGTTTGCCCAGAAACCATAGTTACTAAGACAAAGGGACTTGGGCAGGCTGCAGGGATATTTTTCTCAGAAGCTTTTTGTTCTTGTTGAATTTCTCCTGCAGGATCTGTGCTAAATTGCCGCTGCCCTAAATAGAGTCACGCAGAGGGCTCCGCATCAGCACAGGGCGCCACCACGCGGACAGCACTGCCAGAGTGAGGACCTCAGTTAAAAGGAAAAGGAAAGTGACAGAGCCAGAAAGGCCGCTGGTTTTTTGTTTACTTATATATTTTTTAATAAGGGGGCTAACAGCACTGCTGAAAATCAGGCAATGGACAAAAGCTGAAGAGAAAAAAAACCCATTCCAGTAAGCTCTCCAACAGCAGACTTTCTATGCTCAAATCAGAGCAGACAGTAACTTCTAGACCCTGGGCCTTACAAATAGGATTTTGTTTCATAAAGAAAACTTCCTTGGGTGTCAGTGCTCAGCCCAGTCCCGCCACGTGAGCCCCTGAACCTCTGCCGCTCCTGACTGTGGGACAACCAAAGGCAGCCGTGTGGGTGCGTGAGCCGGGGTTCACAGCGGGCCACCGCAGAGTGGGGACTCTAGGCCTGTCCTTCCCTTCCTTTTTCAGGAAGGAAACCAACTGGCAGGGTCGAACAAGACAAAAGGAAAAACATTTAGTTTAGGCAACTCGACATATCATTCATTTGGGACCCAGACACCAGCTCAAATGAAGATTATGACCACAGTTAGAAAAGGGCTCACGGCAGGTTCAGGTCCTGGCTATTTCCACGTGGAATGACTTTCTGGAGGACACACAGAATTCCAAGAACCAAACTGTGAGGAGGTTTATTAGGAGGTAGCATCCGTATCACACAATTCCAGACACCAAGAGAAGGTTAAACTGCCAAAGTCTGGGTCCTGGCTTTAGCTATCATGGTCCCAACTTCAGTTAGGATTCAAGTTCATTCATTTATGAGCCAAACTAACACTGGGCTGTGGATTGAACTGTGTCTCCTACAAATTCACACTGAAGCCCTGACCCCAAGCACTGTATCTGGAAATAGGGTCAATTAGGGTCAATGAGGTCTTAAGGGTGGGACCCTAATCCTAAATGGAGGATAGTGGCCTCATAAGAAGACATCTCCCCCTCACTCATTCCCTCGGTATCCACCCACCACGTGAAGACAGACCAAGAAGGTAGCCACCACAAGCCCAGAGGGGAGCCCTCTTCAGGGCCCACTGTGCTGGCACCCTGATCTTGGACTTCAAGTCTCCAGAGTTGTGAGAAAATAAGTCCATTGGCTCAGTTGCCTGGTCTGTGGCATTGCGTGGCAGCAGTCTGAGCACAGGAAGATGATGCGAGGGAAGGGCTTGAGTATTTTCAGCAGATAGTAGGGGATGCCAGTGGCAGCCCTCACCCAAACTCTCACCTCAGTTTCACCAGGTTTGCAGGCACAATGCAAAGGGATGATTTGAAATACTGAGTGGCAGTGGAGGTGGGTGGTTAGAGTAGGGACTCTGGAGCAGGCTGGCTGCAGCCAAGTCCCCTCTCTCCACATCCTAGCTGTGAAGCCCTGGGCACCTCATCTAAGCTCCCTGTGCCAGGTGTCCTCCCCTGCAATGCAGATGCCAGTTCTTCTGTTGCTGGTGCTGGATTCAGGGAGGCAGCTCCAGGACAGGTGCTGGGCACCAGGAGCCCTCAGGTTGTCTCTTATATAACTGAAGTCAACCCTCTTTTGGGGGGTGGTACCAGGGATTAAACTCAGGGGCACTCAACCACTGAGCCACATCCCCAGCCCTATTTTGCATTTTATTTAGAGACAAGGTCTGACTGAGTTGCTTAGCACCTTGCTTTTGCTGAGGCTGGCTTTGAACTCGAGATCCTCCTTCCTCAACCTCCCAAGACCCTGGGATTACAGGCATGTGCCACTGGGCCCGGCGAAGTTGGCCCTCTTACACTCTATTCCTGCTCCATGTGTTACCCGGGGAAGGTCACTAAACCTTTCAGGGTTTGCCTCCACCTGTGAAGTAGGTTACACATTTTTCTGTGCCCTGGGGTCTGTAAGGCTCAGACACCTGATGGCATGACCTCTGCATGTCAAACACTCATGAGTTACAGTGAATGCCTGAAACCAAGGGTCACTTTGCTGGGACACAAATGGAGAGCTGTCAGGGAGGCTGGTGTGGAAGAATAAGCCCCGCCTGTCAGACTTGACCGTCACCTTTCTCCCAGGGAAGCATCATGGTTAAAAAGTTTGGGTTCTGGACCCCAAGTGTGTGGAATCAAACACCAACCCCACGAACTGGCTGCACATCATTAACCACACACATCACCTGAGGACCTATTTCCTCTTTGGTAAACTAGGGGGGATTCCAGGCTCACTGTGTGGGGCCACTGCAAGGTCTGTTCATCCCACTCCTCCCGGCAGAGCACCTGCCGAGTGCCGCACATGCTGGACATCAGCATGCAGAACAAACATCCCAGGCCACTGGAGTTGACATTCTGGGAGCAGGAAGGAGGCAGTGAAAATGTGAAGTTCTCAGGGCAGTGCCTGGGCTCAGCAAATGTTAGCTGTTATTTCAGGGGCACTCTAAATTGGCACGTTTGTAGCTGTCTATCATTCGAAATGTCAAGAGTTGACTGCCATCAACTTTCTGCCCCCACCCCCATCCAAGAGGGAGGCAGGGCAGGGATCGTAACCTCCTTGTACATCGGGAAGGAGGAGGTAGCAATGGCAGGCTCATGTAGCTCAAGCCCATTAGGTGCACATGTGACCACAGTTTACCCTACACCACACACACACACATACACACACACACACACACACAGAGTCACACGTATAGATGGGGAAACTGAGACACAGGGAAGCAGACTGTTGATGATCCAGAACCACGCAGGTGGGAAGAGGCCAGGTAAAGTCTTGAACTCAGGTCTCCTGACTGCTAGCCCCAGGCTTGTCCCCTGCACCACCTACTACAGTGTGCCCTTCATGCTAAGCAGGAAGTAAAAATTCTCAAGGTTGCCTCTTCAGATACGATCTGTCACCCACATATACCCCTACTTAACAAGCCACAGTGTAAAAAACACGCCCTGGTCAAACCATCCCAACAGTAAGGAAAGACGGGAAAGAACCCAGTGACTTTCCCTGGGGCCACCTAGGAAGAGGAAATGAGGCCAACAGTGAGGACCAAACCCAGAGTTCTGGGACTGTCCTGGCCTGTCCCCTTCTCCGTATCCATGCAGCCAAGCTTGGTCCAGACCTCAGGACCCATCGCTAACCTGTGCTTGTTTTTCAATGGAGTTTTTGCTTTGAGTCATAACTCATGAATGCAGCTCAGAACTTCACCGGTCCCCAGAGATGGCAGTGGAAAGGTAGAGCTGCCCAGAGCCCAGAACCCAGAGCCCTTCTGGAGGCAGCCTTTGCCTGGACGCTCTTCCTGTGTATTCCAGAGCTAGTCTGTGAATTTGCAAGCACTTCTGTCCCGTGCACAATGGCACACTAGCCCCACTGCCATTCAGGTGCGTCTTTTGCTGAGTCCTGGAGCCCTCTGTGCCCACACACCCTAAGCTGCCAGCATCAGGTGAAGGCTGTGCCATCTTCACTGTGTGCACAGGCTACAGTGTGTTAGCATCCCCAGGGACGGAGGCAGAGGTCGCTCCTCGTCTCGCACAGCTTCATTTGTGTGTGGAGCTCTCTAGAAATGAACTTTCCAGGTCAAATAGCTCCTGTTTGTGACCCAGATGGACCTTTCTCCAGGGCTGGGTCATGTCATCCCCACCAGAAGTGTGGGGTTCACAGGTGAGAGTGCCACCAATTCCCTCTCTGATCACATCATTTATGGCTCTCTTCATGCCTGGGGCATGAAGTCCAGGCACCCCAGTCTGGCATTCAAGACTCTGGGAGGCCTCGATTCTCCAGCCTCACACTCATCCAGCCATATCAACAAGTCTGAAAGGTGGTGATCAAAAGGGAGATCATCAGGCCCTTTATATATCTTGTCCCATTTAATCTCAACCTTGACCCTTATTACTGTGAAAACATTCATTTTATAGATGGAAGAACAAGTCCACAGAGGTCAGTGATTTCCCAAGTGCCCACAGCAGGGCAGGGGCAGATGAAGCCCTCCACCTTGGCCTGCTCTTTTCAACACACCAACAAGCAGAAATCCTCTCTGGTCAAGGGCAGCCCAAAGTTCACACGGCACGGGGACCAGCCTCAGATCTCCCTACCTTGAAGGATCCATTGGTAGAATGCCCCTGGCTGGTTCACTCATTCAGTGGCTAGTCATAAGTATGGGCTGCCAGGCCCCAGGCAGGGGCTACAGTAGCAAGGCCAAGGCTCAGTTCCACAAATGCAGGACCATGGTGATGGTTCTGACCCAGACTCTTCATTATCAGAGCTTAGGAGAGCTCCATGATTGGCCAAGATCGCCAGTTCAGAGAGCGGTGGCCTGGAGCCCAGGCCTCTGGACCACTGGACAGCATAGTGGTCACACCTAGGACTCAGACAGACTTTGGAGCCAGCTCTGCCACCTGAGATGGAATTATTAAGGGGAGGGAGTGATGGGATTACTGGCACCCAGGAGGCAAGGGAATAACCAAGAACTGCTCTGACTCTAACTTCACAGTCCACCTGGACCCTGAGAAAACTGTCTTTGAATTCAACTTTGGGCTGCAGTGCCAGCTGCCCTCCCAGAACAGAAGCCCACCAGCCAGGGGCACACGATTTGATTTCCCCTTAAATACCCTGCAAAGGCAGGAACTGAGAATGGGGTTTTCTGCATAATGGAGAGTTCTGGACAGGAACCCGAACCTTTCCAGGGTCAGTTTCAACATCTCCATGGTTAGGGCCCAAGCGTTGACCCCATCCACCTGGGTTTGAATCTTAACTGGGCCCTTAAAGAGCCGTGGGGCCAGGCTCAGGTCACTGAACACTACTTCAGGTTCTCACCGGGATTTGGGATGTCCCCTCCTCCAGTGGCTGTTGACGTCACATGGGAGAGGAGAGCAGCTGTGCTGAGGGCGGTCCCATAGCGCCTGATCAAGCACTGGTCTCGCGACAGAGTCGCCTAGATGCGCTTCGCCACCCGCTCAGAGCAGCGGCGGTGACCACAGCGCTGCCTGGGCGTGCCGGCCGCCCTCACCTGCTCGGCTTGCCGCGCCTCCTTCAGCACCGGCGGCTGCGGACGGCTCTGGGTCAGCTGCAAAGAGGGGCGCGGCGCCAAGGCGTGCACCAGGCACCTGCGCCAGCGACGCGCGAGCCCCACCGGGCCGGGGCGCAGGCCCGCGTCAGTGCCAGGGCCTAGAGTCGTCCCAGGCATCCGCACCGCGCCTCTGGGCTGGGGGCACCGGGCACCCGAGCGCTCCTAGGGACCACCCCGCATAGCTGGGGAGCCGGGCGCGCGCAACAGAGGGGACGAGGACGAAAGTCCATCCACTGACCCACAACCTGGCCGCTCTCCCGCTGCACGTCGCCCGCCCGCCCGGGCCGCGGTCCCGCACCGGGTGAGCGGAGCCCTCCAGAGGTCCGGACCACGGCCCGCGCAGCTGCGGCAGGGTGCGGGTAGTGCCGAGTGTCTTGGGCTCCCGGCTTTGCAAGCAGTCAGGGGCGGGACCTGATGGGCGGGTAGATTGAGGGCGGGGCAGGCTGTGGGCGGGGCGAGGGTCGGAAGCCCCGCCCCCGACGGTGCTCCCCAGGCCTTTTTAGCCCTGTGGTGCCCTTAGATTACTCCCAGACAAGAGGGAGCGAGGAGCGATGTCTTCTAAATTCTTTACACGTGTTTGAGTAGATTCGGATCACACGAAAATACACGACGCACGATCGATGTGACGAAATTAGAAAATTCAGAGCATCCCTCTCTGGGGAATCCTTTTAAGAGCCAACCACTACCTTCATAAATATAATTTAGACCATAGTACGAACATTTAGAAAAAACTGCAGACTCTACCTGGGCAATGCTTCCCTGTTGGTATATTAACTTCAGGTCTGTGAAGGCGACCTGAAGGCCATCCTGGGGTTCACACGCTCCTTGCCAGGGGTCATGTTTGGGATTGCCTACACGACGGCATGCTCCCTGGAGTCAGACCGTCTATCTCTCCAGGGTGGCCTTGGGTTGGTTATTTCACTCTGGGTCTCACTTAACGTTGTTAAGTGGGGCTAGTAATCCTCCTGTTAGATAAGAGGATTCTGGGATTAATGAGTTTATACGCCTAAAGCACATAGGAAGCACTTTCCAATTTCCTTAGCTGTTATTACTGAGATCTCCCACCACAGTAATTATGTTGTAGCGTAATTTGGCCATTTCAGATTCCCCCAAAGCTCTCCACTTCAATCCCTTGTTAGCTTTTTTTTTTTTTTTTTTTTTTTGTACCAGGGATTGAACTCAGTGGTGCTTAACCACTGAGCCACATTCCCCAGTCCTTTTTATTTATTTATTCTTTTAGATTCTGAGACAGGGTTTCACTGAGTTACTTAGGGTCTTGCCTTGTTGCTGAGGCTGGCTTTGAACTCGTGATCCTCTTGCCTAGCCTCTTGGGATTACAAGTATATGCACTGTGACCAGCCCTTGTTTACTTTTTAAACTAACCAACACCTTCAGCAAATGAGTTACTAAAGCTTTCTGTTCCTCAAGTTTCTTCCTCAATAGAAGGGAGATAGTATTTAAAGCCTCCCAGGGATGTCTGAGTTAAATGAGATGCTGCAAGGGGTGAATGAGTATAACAGGTCAATATGATGCCTACTACCTGGTCAGTAAGGACAGAAACAGCTGCTCTTATCACTAGGTGTCAGCGATCGCTCAAGGGGTGTCCCAGGGCTAAGCCAACCTGGGCAGGGCCTCCAGTGCAGGAAAGGAGCCCAGAGGGCTAGTGCACCAAACCCTTTCTTTAGGGAAGCAAAAGGCCCAGGAGAGGTCCTGACACTTGCCACATGAAGGGCCTTGTACCTGCACACACAGCTTCTCAATTCTGTACGGCTGAGTGTGGCAAATACACACTGAGATCCACCTACTCACAAAAATGAGTAAAAAAATTCCCTGAAAATAAATCCTTGAGAACAGTTAAGAAAGTTCCAAAATAAAAGAACCTTCAAGTGAGACTCCTGTCTCCTCTATCAGTCCACACACAAAGCCACTGGGAGTGAATCATCATGGTAAGACATGTAGATGGACAAAGAGATGAGGTGGACAGAAGATGGACCCAGAGCTAAATCTGAAACGTATGTTAGGTTCATTTGTGACAAACATAATCATCTGTTCAACAAAAAAAGAATGAATTAATAATACATATGCTGGTTATGGGCTGACCATCTGAAAAGGGAAAAATGAACTCCAACTGTACTCCAAATACACAAGTAGATTCTGGGTGAAGACCCAAATGCAGTAATAAACACCTTGTAAGGATAAGGACGCTTGGAATCCCAACAGTGTGTCACATAGATTTGCTCAACTGATTAAAACATGGAAATGGGGATTATTTACAGTGATCTTAAAATGTGTGGCTAAACTCACAGGGAAGTCCAAATCAAACCTCTCCCCCAAAAGAGGAAACGCAGCACAGAGTGGTTATGAACATGAAAATATGACTTTGCTAATCAACCAGCTACATGAAACTCAGGTTGGAGGGACTCGTCCTGATGAGGACTAAGGACAAAATCTATCTATCTCTGGTGCAAAAACGTAAAAAATAATGGACATAGTCTTGAGAACTGGAGCACAGGATCTCTCCAATATGTGTCTGAGATTCAAATTTATACCCTCCCACGGTTAAGAAAGCTCACTTATGACACCAAGTTAAAATAGCTACAAGGTGGTAGAGCCACGAAAGCCCTGAAGAAGCAAATGATAATGCTCTCTTCCTGGATGGAGGACACTTTTCTATCCAGGTGTGTCACTGTAGGCCATACCTGAGCTCAGAATAAAAATTACCCAACACACAAAGAAATAACTCAATGTATGTGAGAGTCGGCAGAAACATAAACAACAGGGTTAGATCCTTAAACATTTCTGCTAGTAGGCACATACTTCACAGAGTAAAAACAAACAAGTATAAACACAAAAGATTTTTTAAAAATTTAAATGGAACAAAGAAAAGTTCAAAGAGCAAAAGTCAAATAAAATAGTCAGAAAGATCTGAAAAATAACCAAATATTGTGTAATAAGAATTTACAAAAAAAATGAAATAAAATTCTGGATCAATGGGTTACTTGGCAGTCCGTCTTGGCTAAAGAGACAATTAGTTAACTGGAGGACAGACTGGAAGACATTACCCAGAATGCAATTCAAAGTGGGAAGGAAAGGAGAAATAGGAAAGAGGGTTGGATAGATAGGGGAGTCTCACATTTGTCTAATTAATACCAAAAGGTCGAAACTGAGGAGAGGAAATATTTGATGAGGTAGTGGCTAAGAATTGTGCATAACTGTTCAAAGATACCAAATTTCAGATCTAGGAGAAAATATATACCAAGCAGCATAAATAGAAATAATCTACATATATGTCAGATGAAATAAGAAGTATGGAAGAGGAATCAGAAATGGTAACAAAAAAGAAGACAAACATTCTATAAAAGAATAAAAATGATCATATTTCAACAATTCCAAGCTACACCTTTTCCCACCATTTAACATGTCTGAAGTTGGACCAACCTTACTGCTGATAGAGTCTTGTAACTGGAGAGTCCTTGTTCCTTGGTGGAAGTCAACTAATTTTGGGTCATGTATTAGGATGAAACGACTGGCCACAGACTTGTCAACAGCAATGACAGAAACCCAGAGAGAGAGAACTAATATGCTCCAGGTGTAAGAAAAAAAAAAAGAGAGAGAGAGAGAGAGATTTTCTGTCCACGAGGAAAACAAGACATACTATTTTTAAAAATTGTTTTTAGATATTGGAAACAGAGCAGATCAGTGATATCTGAAAGAAGAAAAGCAAATCAGGCCACATCTCTGATCACCTGCTTCCTCCCTGGAGCCACTGTCTTGAATATGAAGCAGGAAGAGGTGGTTTTGCTGAGCTGAGAAGGGGTGGAAGGGAAGGGAGACCCTTGCAGTGGGTTTGAGAAGTAGAGCCCAGAGGAGGCAGCTGTGCACAGACAGCTCTAGAACTCTGCCCTGGGGTCCTCTTGAGTCTCTGCCCAAATAAGCCAAGCATATATTTGGTGGCAGTCCTTGGTTCCAGGCAAAGAAAAGTCACATGGAAGCTAATACATGAGTAACCGTGGGATCTCTGAAAGACTGAGGAACATTTGGATTCCAGTCAGTACAGTGGGAAGACCTTGTTGAGTCTGCACAGCACTTAGCAGAAACTGCAGCATGGCCATGCCTTAGGAGTAGGGCTGACCCAGCTCTCAGATAAAAGCAACTCTAGGACCCACACTACCAGAGACTAAAACCAAACATCAAAAGCATCAAAGTGCCGGACACATGGTGTAAATCCTAGTGGCCGGGAGGTTGAGGTAGGAGGATTGTGAATTCAACACCAGTCTCAAAAATTTAGCAAGGGTCTACACAACTCAAGAAGACCCTGTCTCTAAACAAAATATAAAACTGGCTGGGGATGCATGGCTCAGGGGTTAAGCACACCTGGGTTCAATCCCTGGTTCCAGAAAAAAAAAAAAAGCATCACACAGATGCAATTACATAATAATCAACTATCTGATGGAAGTCAAATATCCTGTAAAGGAAGAAAACAAAAACTAAATATCAACACAAAATTCACAATGTCCTGAATCTATTAAAAACTTACGGGCCAGGAGATAGCTCAGTTGGTCGATGCTTACCTCTTAAGCACAAGGCTCTGGGTTGAATTCCCAGCACTGTTTAAAAACAAAACAAAACAAAACACTTACTAGACAAATAGAGAAACATGAAAATGTAACCATGACCAGGGAAAAACAAGTTAATAGAAAGCTACTCAGATATGAGAGAGGTGATGGAATTGGCGTTCAAGGACTTAGACAAGCTATCAGACATGCTGAAGGCGCTAGAGAAAGATAAGAAACTAATGGAAAGATGAAGCAAGATAAAACAAAGAACAATTGGAACTTGTAGAACCGAAGGATGCGATCTCAGAAACGAAAAATTCATCAGACAGGCTTCGCAGAAGATGAGAAGATGAAAAATAAAGCTACAGTGAATATAAAAATAGAGCCACACAAACTATCCAAACTGAAATAGAGGGGAAAAGACAAAGAAATGAATAAACCTCGGGGACTTGGGGGTAGCAGTGGAGAATATGTGTAATTGGCCTTGGAGGAGCCACAGCTGAAAAGAATACTTGAAGAAATCATGGCCAACACGTTCAGGATGTAATGAAAACTCTGAATACAAAGATCCAAACAGCTTAAGGAACATCAGGCAGCGCGCATGAGCACGCACCCGTGCACAGCCTGCCCCACGTCCTTCCCTGGTGCCCACTGCCATGGACCAGTTGGAAATAATAAAGAGGATGATGTGAAAGGTGGCCAGAGAAGATAGTGCATCAGCAGGTCTCATAGCTCAGGGGGTGTTGGTGACACGGCTAGGCCAACAAAGCAGGGGAACAGGGAGAGTCCAGAAATAGATCCACATGTACATGTCAATTGATTTTTGACAGAGATGCAAAGACAATTCAGTAGAGAAAAGACAGACTTTTCAACAAATGATATTGAGGCAATTGGATATCCAAAAATGAATTTCAGTCCATACCTTGAACCGTATTATGAAAATTACCACAAAATGGATGATAAACCTACACATAAACTACGAAACTGCCAGGAAAAAAATAAAAAAAGAAAAAGAAAGAGAAGAAAATTATGTGGCCTGGAGTTAGGGAAAGATACTTTAGAAATGAAACCCAAAGTCTAAGACATTGTTGAACAATGAAAATGCAAAAAAGAGACTGGGAGAAATTACATCACACACGCATGCATGCACATATGTAAGTGTAAATGTAATATAAATACATATATAAATTCAAAATGTCCACAGTTCAATAAGAAGAAAACAAGCAACCCAGGTTAAGAAATGGTCCAAGACTCAGACACTTCACTAAGAAGATGTAAAAGTAACGAATGAGAACCTGAAAAGATGAGCCCATCATCAATCTTGAAAATTAAGATACAAATTAAAAATCCAATGACATTCACAGATTCAGAAGACTGACCAGGCCGGGCTCAGGTGAAGATGTTGGGAACAGGAGGCCCTCTGCACTGCTGGGGAATGAGCCACACGGAGTACCAGGGAAAGAACAGCACTTCAGAGAACGTTCCATCCACTCTAACAGCCAAGCTTACAGGGCTGGGGCTGAAGCTCAGTGGCAGAGCACGTGCCTAGCACGAGTGAGGCACTGGGCTAGATCCTTAGCACTGCGTAAAAGTAAACAAATAAAATAAAGGCATTCCATCCATCTACAACTACATTTTTTTTTTTAAGTTAAATGTAGATTATATGCTCCCAGCATCCGGAAGCCACTGAAGTGCCAGGAGTGAGGAGGCCTGGCAGCTGCAGGTGTAATCAGTATTTACTGAGCTGTTCTGCATGCCTGGAAGAATTTTTTAAACGCCTTTTTTATATGAAGAAATGCTGCTGGTCTTTTCTAAAACAGGCTAATTATGTAAGATTTTTTTAAAGGTATGAATGCTGAGAATTTCATTTGAGTGTTTGAGTAAAACATTACCTCCATTACTTAAAAAAAACAAAAACGGGCTGGGGTTGTGACTCAGTGGTAGAGCGCATACATGTGAGGCACTGGGTTCGATCCTCAGCACCATATAAATAAATAAGTTTTAAAAAAGCTAAATGTACATGTACCACATGGCTTGGACACTCCTCAGCACTTATCCAAAAAAATAAGGACTTATGCTCAAACAAAGATTCATACACAATGGTCCGTGGCATTCCTAGGTACACAGATAGACATGTTGTGGTCTATCCATACAATGGGACAGTCTCACACAAGGAAAAGGAGCAACTGACATATACAGAGCCCTCAGTGGATCTCAGAATAATGGCACCTAGGGAAACAGAGCCAAAGGAGACCACTGGGAAGTGGGCCAGGCTTGGAGGAGGGGAAGGAGGAAGCAAGGGTAATGTAAGGTGTTGGGGTAATGGGTGTGTTCCAAGTGATCACACAAGC
The DNA here is from genome assembly GCF_902686445.1 of Sciurus carolinensis. Taxonomy (NCBI): domain Eukaryota; kingdom Metazoa; phylum Chordata; class Mammalia; order Rodentia; family Sciuridae; genus Sciurus; species Sciurus carolinensis. Next base: position 136,240,755 of record NC_062222.1, on the reverse strand, counting down.
ACATCCGTGTTTCAAAAAGTGTCTGTACTTTATGCATGTGCAATTTATTCTACACCAACTTCACCTCAACGAAGTACTACAAAAAAAAAAAAATTGAGAGTTTTCGGCAAAAATGATTATAATGTATGTTTTGAATTTAAAAGAAATTTAGAAGTAAAATAGCTCACAAGAGCACAAAGGGAAGAATGGGAAAAAATGAAGCCTAACATTGCACACAGGGAATGTTTTATTTTATTTGAATTCTACTTTAGTAGTTAAGTGTGCATATTATAAATCCTAGACCAATCAGTAAAAAAAAAAAAAAAGTAAGAATAGCTAATAAGTCAAGAGAATTATAAAGTGGGATACTAAAAACACTTCATTTTAAAAAAAGGAAGGGAAAGAGGAAAAAGGAATTAAGAACAGGTGGGAAAATAAGAAGTAAATACTAAGTTGGTCGGCTTCAACCAGGCCGTATCAACAACTGCCTTAAAGATAAATGGAGTAACAGCACAGCCTACAAGACTGTCGGACTGCATAGGCAGGGAGGTCCAATGGTGTGCTGTCTCCAGGAAACCCACTTTCAATGTGAGCATGGACTAAGAGTAAAAGGGTGGAAAAATTAGACTACGCAGAAACCACAAAGACCTTCCTAAACTTTATAAATATCCAATGAAAACTTTACAGCAAGGAAATAGTACCAGTTTCCTTACATTAAAGGGTGAATTCATCAAGGAGACCTGACAACATTAGATATGTTTATCTGTACAACTCTATCACAAAATTGACCTAATCATTATTTATAGTATCTTCCACCCATCAGCAACAGAAATCACATCTTTTCAAATGCATATGGAAAATTAGCCAAAGTAGGCCAGATGCTGGACCACAGAATGTGTCTCAATACATCTAAAAGAACTAAACGTATACAGTGTGTTCTTTGATGGCAGTAGTATTAAGTTAGATGCCAACAAAATTAGACAATGAAGCAACATACTTTCAAAATACACACAACCTGGAATTTGCCTTTGTAACTATTTTAAATATATGGTTCCTGGTGGTGAGCATTTACACATGGTGGACGGCCATGACCACCATCCGTTCACTGTTCCATCTTCCCAGAATGAAACTCTAACCCACTGAACACTCACTTCTCAGCCTTCTCCCCAACCCCTGGCACCCTGTTCTCCCCCTGTGAAGCTGACTCCTCTAGGGACCTCATATACATGGAATCATAAAATGTCTGTATTCAAGATTGGCTTATCTCACTTGCATAATGGTGTCCATGCTGCAGCATTTGTTAAAATGTCCTTCCTTTTTAAGGGTGAAGAATACCTCACTGTGTGTATCTACCATGTATTTATTTACTCATATGTACATGCATGCTTGTATGTATGGCTGCTTCCATTTTTAGACTACTGTGCTATGAACATGGGTGGGCACACATCTGTTCCAGTCCCTGCTATCATTTCTTTGGGTGCACCCAGAAGTGGAATTGCTGGATCATATGTTAATTCTATGTTTAATTAAAAAAAATTTTTTTTTAGTTGTTGGTGGACCTTTTTATTTATTTATAGTGGTGCTGAGGATTGAACTCAGTGCCTCTCACATGCTAGGCAAGCGCTCTCCCACTGAGCCACAACCCGAGTCTTTTTTTTTTTTTTTTTTTTTGTGGTGCTGGGGATTGAATCCACTGCCGTGTGCATACGAGGCAAGCACTCTACCAACTGAGCTACATCCCCAGCTCATGTTTGATTTTTTTTTAAAGGAACTTCCATACTGTTTTCCAGAGTGGCCATACCACCTTCCCACCCCACCAACAGGACACGAAGGTTCCAATTTCTTCATATCTTTGCCAACATTTTTAACTTTCCTCCCCCTCACCCCATTGGTGCTGAACTTGAACCCAGGGGTGTTTAACTACTCAGTCACATCACCAATCCTTTTTTACTTTTTATTTGAGACAATCTCACTAAGTTGCTTAGGGCCTTGCTAAGTTGCTGAAGCTGGTATACTTTCCATTTTGAAAAAAAAATTAACCTGTTATAACAAAATATTGTAGTCTGAATAATTTATAAGCAATAAAAATCTATTGCCTATAGTTCTGGAGGCTGGGAAGTTCAAAATCAAGGTGCTAGCAGATTAGGTGTGTACTGAAGGCCCATCTCTGCCTTCTTTTTGTGTATTTGCATGGAAAGGGGCAACCAAGCACCCAGGGGCTTTATTTATAAGGTCACTAATCCCACTTATAAGGACTCCTCCCTCATGACCACTTAATACTGTCATGCTGGGCATTAGGCCTCAACATATGAATTTCAGGAACACAAACGTTCAAACCATAGCAGCCATCCTAATGGGAGTGAAGTCTCTACATTGTTAGACCAAGGAGAAAAATAAAAAGGATGATAGAAAAGATTTGACTATTGCAACTGTTGGTCTTGACTTAACGAACACACAGAATCCTCCACCTCTCATCTAAATTACATTTATAATTTTAAGAAAGATGCCATTTACCACATCATAACAAATTTACTGAATAATAAATCATTTGACAGATAAGCAAACAAAGAAACTAGAATTGTATCCTGAAAGTCATTTAAAAGATCTGAAGAGATAGAGGGGTTCCCAACTGGGGAGGCTCAAACTTCCCAGATGTCCGTTCTCTCTGCATTCTGTGATAGACCCAGTGCAGTCTCTATCACAATCCCAACAGGGTTCTTTGCAAAAGTTGCCAAGCTAATTCCGTAATTTGTATGGAAGAGAAAGGGGCTAAGAATAGCTCCAATGCTCTGAAGAAGATGAGCAAGCCAGGAGCGTGCGGAGATGGGTGTCAAGACTCATGCAGAAGCTGAGGGAAGTAAGACAGTGTGATGTTAGTGCAGAGACAGACAGACAGACCAGGGGGGCGAGAGGAACAGACCAGGCATGTTGCAAACCTGAGACAGGTCCCAGGCCAGACTGCCGTTCCCAGGGAGAAGGGATGTAGTTTTAAATCAGTGATGCTGGGGCAACTGGGTATTCCCAAAGGAAGAAAGGAAACAGGATCCCTAGTCCCAGCCACCCCTAAAACTCCATCCCATTCCAGGGACATTCATTCTTAAAAGAAAAAAATAAAACTGGAAACATTCTTAAGGAGACATGGGAGCATATTTTTATTGCCTCAAGACAAAACACAAAAGGCACAAATCATAATGGAAAACACAGAAAAAAAATATATTAAAAGTCGTATTTCTGTTCACCCATGGGAAACCATAATAATATGAAATGACGAGCCCGTAGCTGAAAAGAAGATACAGGCAAAGCAGATGCCTGGCGAAGCACCAGGGTCCAGAAGGGGTAAAGAATTCCTGAAACCAGTACGAAAAGCAGCCCGGGAGGAACAGAGGCAAGGAGAAGCCATGCGGGTGGGAATGGAAGTGTGAAGACCCCCACGTAACCGTTCAGCCCCGTGGTTGGCAGAGAAAGGCACAACTGAATTGTCCTGGGCTGTCACTCTCCTTTTGCCAAAGTGGCAAATGTAATTTTGGTAACACTGCATTTGAGCCAAGATGTGGAGACCCTGGGTTTCCTACGGACAGTGGGCTGGTAGCTACTCAGTTGTGAATCCTACAAGAAATACCACAGACGGGTGCCTGGAGCAACAGGCATTCAGGGCCATAGTTCTGGAGGCTGGGAGGCCATGCGGGGTGCCGGCAGGGTGGGCTGCCAGCGCTCCTCCTGGCTTGTAGACAGCCACCTCACAGGGTGGAGGGGCATCTCTTGTGCCCCTCCTGGTAAGGGCACTGATTCCATTTGTGAAGGCTCCACTTTCGTGACTTATCAAGGACCTCGTCTCCAAATACCATTGCCCTCAACATACGGATTTAGGAAGACGCAAGCGTTGATTCCACGGCGACTGAACGGGAATTGACATGACTGTTTTGGAAAACTGTTTTGTGATCTCTGGCCAAGTTGAAGCATTCGTGCCCCATGACCTGGCAATCTCTCTCTTAGGACATATGCTCTAGTAACAGTGGTTCTCAACCAGGGGTGATACTGTCCTCGGGGGACGTTTAGCACCGTCTGGAGCTGTGTTTAGTTGTCACACCTCAGGGAGGATGCCACTGGCATCTACTGAGTTCAGTACCATGAACTCCATTTTTCAGATGAGGAAACCGAGGAAAGAAGAGGCCAGTAATTTGCCTAAGGTCACTGGCTAGTATGGGGCAGAGCCAGCACTGAATCCAGGCAGCCTAGCTCCTATAGCAGAGGGCAGTGGACAGTGTTTTCAGACAGCAATGTGCCCTCCTTATTTATTTATTATTTATTTCCCAGCCTCCTTGGAAGCCAGGGCTGGCCCTGTGATACTGTTCTGGCCAATGGGATAGATGAGGCCTCTGGCTGAGCTTCCAGGAAAGCATTAAAGGGAGCTATTGCAGGGGTGTGGCTTTTGCTCTTCCCCTTCTTGACTGGAATACAGATGTGATGCTGGATGCAAGGCAGCCATCTTGCCACTTCAAGGATCCTATGAGAAAGAAAATTACATGCTAAATATGAAGGAGTGAAAGAGAGATACTGGGAGGGATGGCAGGTCTTTGAGTTTCTTAAGTGAGAAAAAATAATTTATTTAAGCCACTGTACAGCTGTGATTGTACATAATCCTTAACTGATACACATGTATCAAAGTACCACAAACTGAGTGCTTAGAGGGAACTTACTGTCTCAGTTCTGAAGTCTCCAGGGCCCAACAGGGTGGCTTCCTCAGAAGGTGGTTGGGAGGTCTGTTCTGGGCCTCTACGCTCTCCTCTCATGGCTTACTGCCAATCTTCAGCTCCTTGGCCACTGACCTCTGTCTTTGTGTTCACACAGGTTTTCCCTTTGTGTGTCTGCCCAAGTTCCCTGTTCTGTAAGGATGCGGACCAACCTATTCCAGTATGGTCACATCTTAACTAATGACCTTTGCAATGAACCTATTTTTAAGTAACGTCAAATTCTGAGGTTCAGGAGTTAGGACTCCATTACATAAGTTTTGGGGAACACCTGGGTCTCATCCTGGATGCCTCTTCCTCCTGTCCATGCCTGGGCCATGAGTGAGTCCCTCCAGTTCACCACATGGACCTCTCTGACCCTCAGCCTTCCTTCCCCACAAAGCATCCCCCACTGTCCCCTGCGCCTACACTGTGACCCTCAGTCCGGGCTCTCCAGGCAGCCAGAGCATTCATTAAAGACACTCTTGGACCTCTGTGCAGATATGACAGGGTCATGGAGATCTGCACTGCCCCATTTTCTTCAGTCAAGGTAGTCAAGGTGCTTAGTCATGCCGTTCCCTTGGTGTGGATGCTCTTCCTTGTGTCCTTCTTGCTAGAATGGAAGCTTCACACGAGCAATGTCTTCCTGTCTTTCCCTATGGCATTCCTAGATCTTAGGCACTACCTGGTACATAGTAGATGCTCAATAAATATTCGTGGACTCATAGTGAATGAATGAAACCTTCGCCTAACCAAATCCTCCCCACTCCAAGTCTAAGCTGCAAAACACATTGTTCATTCAACTGTTGCTATGCGAGGTGGTTTTGCCCAATGACTCCGGAGTGGGACTCCTTCCGTTGGGATCTGGGTTCTGCCACCTGCTATTTGTCATCTTGAACATTTCCCTTTAATCTCTGACCTTCAGATCTCCTCCCTGTACAAAGGGGGAAACAGTACTCGCGATCGCTGCATCTTCCCTGACCACCGGTGGTCCAGGATGGCCCTGTTAAATACGTTAAATATGCACGCCCCCTCCCAGTTGTGACCCCTGCGGGCAGGGACGAGTTTCCTGGGATCTTCAGCTTTGATTGGAAAGCACCTTCTGGGCGTCTCTCGGTCCCCGCGAGGCGCTGGTTCTGGGACCCCGGCCCTCCCTGCGGGTCCGCGGGCCAGTGCGCACGCTCGGGAGCCGAGCCTCTCAGAGCCGTGGCAAAACCGCTTCGGGCGTAGGCCCGGGGCTGGCGGGCGGGAGCCACGCCCTCCTCCCTGACGGGCGGGAGGCCCGGCCAATCGGAGTGGCGCCGCGGGGAGGGGCGGGGCCGTGCTACGAGCCGGCGCCCGGCCGCCGCGGGGGCTGCAGCCGCGAGCGTGCGGCACGCGCCTGCCGCCTGCCCCGACCCGGGTCCGGTGAAGCTGGCCCTCGACCCCCGCCGGCCGAGCCGCGCGCGCGCCTGCCCTTCCTCCTTAGCTGCTTTTGAGGATTTTTTTTTTTTTTTTTTTGCATGCATTCATTTTCTGTTCCATTTAGTCCTTTCTAAGGCGGCGGCGGCGACAGCGGCGTACGCTCGGGGCGGGGAGGGGGCGGCCGGAGGATGCGGCGCGGGACTGCGCTCACCACGCCCGCTGCTGCTGCCCGGCTCCGGCCGGAGCGCCGAACAGGTGGGTCCAGGTGCGCCGGGAGGCGGGAGGCGAGCGCTGACAGAGGGTCCCGCAGACACCAGGGCGGATGGGCGGACCTGGCGGCCAGGGACCCGGGACCGGTGCCGCCCCGCCCCATCGCCCACGTTCTCCTCCTCCAGCCACCGCCGCCCCCTCCCGACCCCCTTCTACTTGTGCATCCACCCCTCGGCCCCCCGCCCTTCCGTTCCATCCCCCCTCCTTTCCAGAAGCCCCCGCAACATCTCCCGGTAGCTGCGTCGCTTCCCACACGCCCCAGCCCCCCTCGCTCTCTCGCCACCGGTCTTTCCACTCCTCTCCCCATTCCGTGCCCGAGACAAGGGCTGGAAGCGGGGACCCACCGGGTGCTCCCGGGAGAGGCGGGGGGGCGTGGTTGGCCGGTCTCCTGCGCGTCCTCCCGGTAGGTCATACTCCCCCGGACCCCGCCGAGGTGGCACAGAGGAAAAGACGCAGGGCCGCTCCGCGGCGACTGGGGGCCGGGACGCAAGGCAGCCCAGCCGCACCCCACCCACCCCACCTCACCCCACCCCACGCACCGCACACGCCACCGCGGCCCCTGCCACGCACACCCTCGCGCTGCTCCGCCCACGTGGGCGCGGGGAGGAGGCTGGAGAGCGGGGAAGAAAGACTGGTACCCACCCTCCTGCCCAGCAGGCGCGCCCTGGGCGCACTGGGCCTCCGGGATGGCGCACAAGAATTGGCTCCCGCGGTGCCCGGCACCTTGCCGGGCGCGCTGCATTCGGGCCAGGGACCTCACTGGTCTGTGTTAGTGAGCCGGCCTCACCTTCCTGGTCCCTTGCTCCATCACTCTGGCCACCCTGCTCTGGGCTTCTGAGATTGGCCGCGTCACCCGTAGAGGCCCCTTGCCATGCTGGAGGCTTTTGCCTTAGAACCCCCCCCTCCACACCCTAGCGGTTCTTCTCCTGAGGCTTGGCCAGCCTCGGCCCTCCGCCAGCCTCCGCCAGGCTGAAGCTCCAGGATACAGTATCCGATCGCTAGCTCTCCCCCCGCCCCCACCGCGCTCACTCACAGGCCACACTGTCCTTGGCCTTTCTTTGCTCCAAACATTCCCTCTGGGGAACGCCCTCCCTTCATCTGACCAGCTCCTTGTAGACCAAGGTCAGGGAGAGACCCTTGCCCCTCCTGGGATTCCCTGGACGGCAGAGCAGGACACTGCCCAGTCACCAACGGATCGACTGTGCCACCCAGACCAGAAGGGGAGGTGAGAAGGGCCGGAGCGGTGGATGTCATCACCCCTAACTCAGGGTGACCCACTGTTGTGGGGGCGAGGCCGTAGGAGGGCCTGGCTCCTTCTCCAGGAACTGGGGAGGTGGGGGGTCCAGCTCCGTTCACTGGGATGGACAGGGGGAGGGGCAGGTCCGGGGATGGTGTGCCCTGTTCAGGCCCTCCCTGCCCTTCAAACTCCTTGCTTTGCAGGGCGTTGTCAACTCCGTGGAGGCCCTTGGTGGTTCAGGCCTGGAGCAGGCTGGCTACCACCCCAGGAGGTGTGTGGGTGTGCAAAGTGTTTGTCCTTAAGACCTGTTCCAGGTCTGCAGGCTGGACATCTCTGCCCCAGAGGTGGGGGTCCCTCTCACCTGAGGTCACAGTGTGAACCCCACAGGTGAACTGATCTCCGTTTTCCTCCTCCTCACACCATCCATGGCTCCCACTGCCCCCATGAGCTCACAGTTCCACATGCTGGGTTCCTTGGCCCACCTGTCCCCTGCCTGCCACCCTCCACAACCACACGGGCCACCTTCATGCTGCCTCAACACAGGGTTTTTCCATTTAGGCTGCTTTTTCTCCAGAAGTTTCCCCTCTCCTGGGTCTGGAGAACTCCTCTTGACCTGGTGAGACAGCTGTGGCTTTCCCTGGTTCTCCAGAGGCTGCTTCCCTGCTGTGCTTCCCAGAGCCTGCACACAGCGTGACACTTGGTGTGTGATTTTTCCTTAGATCTCACCCACTAGAGACTGGGGGTGCTGAGGTCTGAACTTGTCGCCCTTCATGTCTGTCTTCCTGGGGAGTTGTCACCTGCCCTGTAGGAGGGACACATGCCAGAGAGAGGGAGAGAGAGAGAGAGCTTGGCGGGCTCTCCTCTGCCTGATCAGAACGGCTTCAGGAGGAGCTGGCAGGATCCAGGCCCTGCTCTCTTCCTTTGTCGGGTGGGTTGAGGCCTGGGGACGAGGGGACATGTGTGGCTGTTGAGCCTCTACCTGCTTGGAGGTTCCCTTTCAGACCCTGCCCGTCACTTAGCTGGGATTGACAGGGGCCTCCCATCTGGGCCTTCTAACTAAATGAGGTCCTCCCATGGAGCGGGGATGACTGCAGTGTGTCTCCAGGTCTCCTGGACTGGCCTCCTCTCCCACGGGACACCTTGGACGGGCGGTGGGGTCAGTCTGCAGGGTGCCTGCCCCTGGCCTCACTGTGCCCTATTTCTTACTGATGTGTGGTCTTGCGAAGAGGGTTAACTCTGAGCCTTCATTTCCTGTGCAGGTGGGGGCAGGGATCTCTCTTTGGCTGGATTAGTGTGGGGATCAGAGGTGTGGTCCTTGGGTACAGGTGACACTTAATCAGGGGTCCTGATGATGAGAAAGTGTGCGATGGACTGTGGAAAAGATGACTCCTTTAGGTTTGCCACACAGAGGATTCCCAAGTCGAGGCCCTCTTCTGTCCTTTTCTGACAGTGGAACTAATGGTCATGAGCAGCAGCCGTGGGGCTGGGGAGCAGGGCGGGTGGGGGAGCTGTTGAGCTTGGACCCTGTGGCTGTGTGATCTCTGGCACGTCGCTCGGCCTCTCTGTGCGGGAGCCCTTTCCTGGAGAGCAGGAGTGAGGTTACATAAGGTCGGTGGCTGTCATAGCTGAGCTCCTACACTCCCCATGGCTCTGTTCTGACTCACAGTGCCGCTCAGGTAAAGAGCATGTGCGCACCTGGGGAGGCGGAGGGGGTCTCAGGGCCACCGCGTCCCTGGAGAAGTGCGCTGGGAGCCTCTCGGGCCCTGGTGGGGGTGCTGCCCCGGGGTGGGGGTGCTGCTGCCATCAGAGGCTTGGGAAGGACCCTGGCCAGCAGTGGGACCTCCGCGGCCTGGCTCTGGCCTGGGATGCCTCCGGAAAGCGTTCCCTGTCCTGCCTCTCCAAGGCCTGGCAGGCAGCTCTGGGCCTGCACCCTGAGCTGCACCTGGAGCAGGTGGCCCGCAGGAGGGCAGGGGGGCCTGCGAGGTCACCACTGTGCCGGGCGAGGATCCAGGCCTGAAAGCAGAGGAGGGAGGCGTGGCACAGGTGAGGGGAGGTGCGGGTACCTGGGTCTGCGCTGGCCGCGTGTCCGCGTTTCTGATTTCCTGAACTGCCACAGGAGTGTCATCCCTCTAAGTGACGTGGACTGACAGGCGTCTTTCTGTTATGACAGGTAACACTGGCGAAGCACCTAGCGAGAGCCAAGGTCTGCGCCTGGGTTGATAAGCCAGTGCTTACTGTTTTTATAAATTAAGTCCTACTGGAGCACATCCACACCTCTCTGCGTACGGATGGCTGTGGCTGCTCTGCACAGACACTGTGTGACAAAGTCACTTCCTACCTGGCCCCTTACAGGAGGGCTTTGCTGTCCCTGCTCTGTGCTGCCCCTGATCTGAGTTCATTCAGTCCCCGGGTAGGCATTTCTCATTTAACAGATGAGCTCAGAGAGGGTCTGACACCTGTCCAGGGTCACACAGGTAGTAAGTTCCACAGCAGGGATTTGGAGCCAAGAAACCCATGTTCTCTCCTCCATCAGGAGATTTGTACTTTTTATTAACTTCTAATTGAATTTTCCTATGTTCATAGAATTATATTTATTTTAAAAAATCGCTGACAATTTCTTTATGGCCTTCTGTCTCATCAATTATTAAAATGTTTTTATGTTGATGTGTTTAGTGATCACTAACATAGCGATTGCTTTTTAAGTGCATAGTCCAGCGGCATTGCCGCGTGCCCATCACCACCGGCCATCTCCAGGATGTTTCCCTCCTCCTGGGCGGGTGGCCCCTGCTGCCTGGGGGGCTTGTAGGGGAAGGCAAACCCCGGCAGCTGGGGTCTGGCAGAGAGGGCCCTGCGGTCAGCCTTGGGCTTGGTGCTGGCGGTGCCAGCTCCCTGCTGATCCGTACAGCGTCTGTGCCCTGGGACCGTCGACCGTTTCCTCATTCCGGCAGTGGGGACAGCCTCAGCCTCCTTCCCTGCAAGTTCCGTGTTGGAGGATGAGATAAAGGAACAGGGACGGGGCTAGGGCAGCAGCGTGCCAGGGAGTGCGGTGCCATGTGGGGTGCCGCAGGCAGCGCTGTGGCTGTTGGGTCAGCCTGCACCTCTCGTGTGGCTTGGAGTGTCACCTTTGTCCTTAGCAGGGCGTGGAAGCCTCCTCAGGACCTAGCAGGTGTCCGGAGCTCCCGGCCTGGCCTTGGAGACCCTGAGGCTGTGGGGAGGGCTGCCCTCCTCTCCCTGAGCCGGGGCTTGGCTGAAGGGCCCTCTGGGAATGAAAGGCGCTCTGTGGGTGCCCGGTGCTGCCCATTGTGGCCATAATGCTCTTGTGTGTACCAGGTCAGAGGGACATGCTGGCCCGGCCTGCTGTACTTGGAGTCGGGAGCCTGGGACTGGCCGGTCCCTTCGTGGGTGGAAGGGGGTGGGGCGCAGCACTTGGGTGACCCGCTTCCCGGGAGGGCCGTGTGTGCGTGCTGGTCAGCAGCTTCCCCGTCTCCCCACCCTGGCCCCGCAGTCTTCATCCACTCCATCCTGGTGCTTCTGGAGGTCCGGGCTCCTCTCTGCTTGTCTGGCGGAACCTTCTTTGATTCTGTCTCAGTCCGAGTTGCCTGTTAAAGCAATTCTTTGTTTTTCCTTCTTTCCCCCTTTTGAGAGATGGAGACGAAATCCACCTAATAACACTAACCGTTTCCAAGTGTGCAGTTCAATGCACTTAGTGCCTTCACAGTCTGTGTGACCATCCCCTCTGTCTAGTTCCAAAACATTTTCATCATTCCAAAGAAGACCTGTGCCGCCGGCTGCTATCGCCCCTACACAGCCCCTGATGTCGGTGATCTGCGTCCTGTCTCTGGACCTTTCATATGACCAGAACCCTGTGGGGTATGGTTTTTCATGACCGACTTCTTTCACTGAGCATCGTGTTTTCAAGGTTCATCATGCCGTGCCAGGTGTCAAGGCTTCATTCCTTTTCCTGGCTGCATAATATTCCATTGTGCGTCCATTTGTCTGTTGGTGGATGTGTGGGTTGTTTCCACCTTCGGCTGTTGTGACTAGTGTTTGAAACAATACATAGAGTGTTAAAAATTTCTTCTCCACTTGCTGGTTAATTCATCAGCTCAGCCACTTGCTGAGCAGTGGTCAACGTGCCCTCCATGCCAGGCGCTGTGCTGGGTGCTCCCAGCCTTGGCTTGTTCTGGAGACTGGTTCGCTGGCCTCATTTTCCCAGCAAGAGCGTGGGAGCGCCCCGAGGCAGGAGGCACAGGGTGGGGGCCAAGGGAATGGCCAAGAGAGGCAGCTGGCACAGTGCAGGGAGCCCTGGCTGCCTTTCTGCCAGTTCCCGGAACATGCTGGACTCTCTTCTGGCTCTGAGCATTTGCGTTTGCTGAATGTGCTTCCCTGTCCTGGCCCGGCTGGCTGTCATCCTTCACGTCTCAGCTTCCATTTCCCCTCGCTGGAGACATCTTCCCTGACCCTCCCAGGTAGGGGCTCTGCTTCCCCTCACCCTTGCCATCCTGTCTCCTTCTAGAATCCTCATGACCTCCCCCCGCCAAGAGCCGGACTAGCTCACGGGAGGCCGGAACGGCTCCTGGGTTTCCTCTCTCCCTGTGGCAGCCTGGCGCCCAGCCGTGCCGGCAACAAGGTTGCTGTTCCTTGGGGGCAGAGGGGATGCCACTTCGCCACTTCGCAGCTCCACCTTGTGAGCTGTGCCTCGAGGCCGCTACCTAACCCTTCTGTGCTTCCTTCCTTTTGTGGAATCCGGAGGGGGCGTCCCTGCCTCGGGCGGTGTCAGCAATGTGAGCTAACAGGTGAGAGCGGGGCCACATTGGGCCAGGTGGGGTCTGGAGTGGCGGGTGCTGGTGCTGATGGCTGTGGAAGTTCTGGTCATTGTGACTGAGTCTCCTGATGCCTGGTGACATACACCGTCCCAGGGTGGCCCCGGGACCATTGGAGCTGCACTGCCCGCTACCGTAGGCTCTCACCAGTGGGGCTCCTGAGCACTCGCACTGAACCCTGGCCTGTCAGCGGCCGTGGACTGTAGTAAAAGATACGCCCTCGATTTTGAAGACGTTTCTGTGAAAAAAGGAGACTGTGAGGCCGGGCCTGGTGGCGCATGCCTGTAATCCCTGCGGCTGGGAGGCTGAGGCAGGAGGACGGTGAGGTCAGAGCCAGCCTCAGCCACGGCGAGGCGCTAAGCAACTCAGTGAGACCCTGTCTCTAAATAAAATACAAAATAGGGCTGGGGAGGAGGCTCAGTGGCTGAGTGCCAAAAGAAAAGGAGACTGTGAAAGTTTCGATGTTGGTTACGGGTTGGGACGATACTTGGATTTTGGGGAAATGTGATTTTAAACGTGACCACTGGGACGTTTAAAGTTCCGCCAGGGCTCCTGCGCACCCCTGGGTAGCACTGCCCAAGGCGGTTCCCGGCTCAGGGCGGCTGGCCTGGCCACTCCCTCTCTGCCTTTTTGGCATGTGACTTCAGGCACCGGAGTTACAATCTTTTGTGTACTTCAGTTTCCTCTTCTGTCAACAAGGAGCCCAGTCTGTGACAGCAAGGATAAGGCACATTTGTCCCTAGCTCACCTCCTTGAGTCCTGCTAGGGACCGGGGTCCGTGGGGATGAGCCGCGGGGAGGCCTGCCGTCCACACAACTAAACAAACAGTCCTGGTCACTGGAGCCCCGCCTGGTTCTCTGAAGGGTGCCGTAGGGAGCTGTGTGGACGGTCCTGCTGGGTGACTGTCTGGCTTCTGGCTGTGCCACCCAGCCTCCCAGGTGACCAACTTGGCGGGGCCCAGGGCTGCTTGCACCAGGACTTCAGAGTGGCAGCCCTGCCCACAACACAGGAGACCTCTTCTGTCACCCCCAAGGTGGCGTGGCTGCTGCTCGTCCCCAGCCCAGGACTGGTGGATGAGGGCAGCGGAGCCACGAGGGAGGCAGACCTCTCCCCCCGGGGCCTCGGGTGTCCGTGGGACTGTGCGCTGTGTGGGCTTCAGGAGAGGAGGTGCCGGGGGCCTGGCCTGAGTCCTGCACGGTCAAGGTCATCGACATCCTGTTCTCCGTGTTGTTTGTGTCGCTGTGGCGGAGATCTGACAAGAACGACTACGGGAGGGAGGCCTGCTGGGCTCAGGGCGGACTGCCACCGCGGGGAAGGGCCGCCAGAGGAGGGCTGTCCGCTCCTGGCCGGGAGAAGATGAGCTCCCGGCACACCGGACTCACCTCTGCCAGCCGGCCCGCCCCCGGCCGGCCGTCAGCTGTCAGATGGTTTAATCCACAAATGGATTGACCCACCGACGAGGTCACAGCCCTTGTGACCTGATCATTGCCTGGAAGCCCCCCACTGAACCTCACTGGGGACCGAGCTTTCAGCACATGAGCTCCTGGGCTGTTCCAGATCCAAACGCCAGCCCCCTCCCTGTGCTCATGTGCCCCGGTGTCTGGCTTGTGCGCCGGCGGGGTTGGCGTGGCAGGTGGGGCTGCGAGTAGGCCAGGCCCAGCCCTGGGAGGGCCCATGGAGGACAGGCTGGTGACCTTGTCCCCCTGATGGGACCTGCACCACCTCACTGCTGGAGGAGGGACAGCTCTGCGGTAACCAGGTGCCGGTGGCAGTGGTGGGTCCTCACCCCGCTTGGGCCGTCCTCAGGGTGCTGGCCTCTTAGGACAAGGGCGTGGGATGAGCCAGTCTGGACGCCTGACGTCGGACACCAGGACCGTGGCACACACGGCTGCATCCCACTTGGGATTTCCGTTAAGTAAGTAGGTGTTAGAGGCGCTGGCCACACATGCACGTAGTACAGGAGGTGACAGATGCGTCGGGCGGCTTTGCTACACAGTATTGTCATACTGGAGCATCATGTTACCATAAATTCAATATGCACATATTGTAAAAACCAGAGCACAGTCACCTTAGTGTGGCATTCAGGTCCCCATGTCCTGCTGCCTACTTGGGCTGTTCTCCCTCAGTGGCACGCCGTCCCCCCACACTGCCCTTCCCCACTCTGGTGCCTGCTCCCTGCCCTCCCCACCGTGAACACTGCGGCCCTGGGCCTGCCTGGACGCACTTCCTCTTCCTTCTGGCCCTAGGAGAGACCACTCGCTGCTTAGTCCGCACGTGTGGGTCAGATGCAGTCAGGGGCCTGGGTTGTTAGGGAACAGCCCCGTGGCAGGGGAGTGGACTAACTTCCTCTGCCCTCGGCTGATTTTGTCTGTGTGGCATGATGTGGCATGGCATTGCATGTCGTGGCGTGGTGTGGCATAGCGTGGCCTGGCATGGCACAGCATGTTCCTGGCTCCCCATCCTGCCTTGCCTGGAGTAGCTCCTGTGTCCCCGGCAGCTCCTGACTGAGCCAGGCCTTCACGCCCTGTTCCCTCTGCTGGGTCTGCCTGTCCACATTCCCTGTCCACTTGGCAAACATCCTGCCCTTGGACTTAAGATCCCCCATCATCTTCCCTGACTGCACCACCCCCATCCCACAGGTATGTCCAGGGCTCCCACTGCCCCGAGCATCCCTCTGTGCCCTGGACCCTGCACTAGAGCTGCCAGGGATGCTCTGTCTGGTGCTGGGGCCTACCTGGTAGAGACGCTCTCCAAATCCCAGGTGGACTCCCAGGGCTGGGGGCTGGGTGGGGTGCAGCAGGTTGTCGGCAGACTCTGGCCTTCAGTCGGGGTCCCAGATGCCAGTGCTGGGGGGTGCTCTCCGGGAACACAGTGTGTGCCCTCCCTCTCCTGCACGGAGCAGGTGTCACCGTGTTCTCTGTGGCAGCCACCTCTAGGGACAGCCAGCCATCTGAGCCTCAGACACCACCGTGCTTGGGGTTGAAACACCGATTGTGGGCCAGCCCAGGGATGACACGTGGGGTGCGTCTGTGAAATCAAAGCGTCCCTCCCTCTCTGGGCTGGACTTTCACGCCCTCTTGGCACAGCTTGTTTTCAGTTTAGAAAAATGTTAGAAAGCTGTTCTGCAGAATTCAACCATGCATCTGTGTTCAGGGAAGGTCATACTTCTTATTAAATTGGCCTGGTTTTCTCCTGCTCCCCACTGCACCCTCAGTGCGCTCTGAAGACGCAGCTCCCTGGAAGCTGGCTGGGCTTCTGCTGCCCAGGCAGCTGGGCGAGCGAGCTCATTACGCCTGCTGGTAATTGGATTTCTGCAGCGAGCTTGGAGCTTTGCAGGCTCCAGCTCTGGAGCTTCCTTTTTGTCACCCAGACATCTTCTTTTGAGAGAGGACCTGGGCCTGCACACTGTGTGTAATCTGTTTCAGCCACTGGGCAAACAGCGCTCTCCTGCTGTGACCCACTGTGACCCCCCACCCCCGGAAGCATCCCAGTCACACAGGACGCGTCAAGGTTATCTGCACGGATAGCGCAAGACGAATGTAAGATGCTTTGTACTGAAGATACATAATGAAAAATTGGGGTGTTTCCCCTGAAAATGGGGGAATGCTGGATACCCCAAACTTCAGGTGCCCAAAACTAACAGCTCAAGTTGTAAATTTGTATTCCGCAATTCCTGGGATCCTGGGTTACAGCTTCGGTTCATTTTTGTTGATGAACCCAGAGCGGGGGCTTCCTAGGTCAGGTGGCAGGAGGCTTGCGGGCGTTCTGTCGCTGTCTGCAGGCGTGTGGCTGCAGTGCTGGGCTGCTGTCTTACCTTTCATTGCAGC
Source organism: Sciurus carolinensis (assembly GCF_902686445.1). Lineage (NCBI taxonomy): Eukaryota > Metazoa > Chordata > Mammalia > Rodentia > Sciuridae > Sciurus > Sciurus carolinensis. The sequence continues at coordinate 136,224,488 of NC_062222.1, read as the reverse complement.
AGGTGCAGAAGGGACTTGCCCACCAGAACTCCCTTGGCACTGTGCCAAGTCACTTTGAGAGCAGTGCCACAGCATTTGAAACTACCTGCCTTGGGGACTTGGTCGTGAGTCCTACCTTCCCTCACCACCTTGGTCTGAAGCACTGAACTGTTGCCACAGGTCATGAAGGGGATCCCCAAAACAATGGTCCCATCCCACCTTGTGGGGACACCAACTTGTAGACCTCAGAACTTACAACCCAGGAAGCTGGTAATGGTGTTTATATAAATGGTATCCTTCGACTATTAGATGAATAATCAATTTATTCCCTTTTACTTGAACCAGAGGGAAAAAAGTCTTGATTCATTTGAAAATGAGCCATTTAAGAAACTTAAAATTGTCAGAGAGGTAATCCTTTATCTAAATTAAAAAGAAAAAGCTCTTTGAAATCCTTATCCCTGACGTATATGCCAAACATAGTGCCCAATTCATTTAATGCAAAAGAAAGCAATAAAAAAGGAACAGAGGAAGAGAAGTGATGTGAGGCAGAAAATGAAAAGTGAAATGGAAGATGTAAATCCAACTCTATCAATAACACTAGTGAGAATGGATTAAGGAAGCCAAAAAAAAAAAAAAAAAAAGAGGCACAGGTACTGCCAGACTGGATAAAGTGTGTCGTGCAGCCCTGTGGACTCGTGTAACAAGGTGTCTCAGACTGGGTAGCTCACGAGAACGGAAACATTTCTCACAGTTCTGGAGGCTGGGAAGTCCAAGCTCAAGGTGCTAGCAGATTCAGTGTCTGCTGAGGGTCTGCAGTGCGCTCCGTGTGGCAGGAGGGGCAGGCTAGCTCGGGGGTGGCTTATAAGGGCCCTCATCCCAGCCATGAGGGCAGAGCCTCAAGAATCACCTCTCAAAGGCCTCGCTCCTGATGCCATCACATGGGTGATCAGGTTTCCAAGGTGAATTGGGGAGCGGGGGGAAGGGGTGGGGACACAAGCATTCAGACAACGAACTGCCATAGGAGGCACACTTTAGATTCAGAGCTGCAGATGGAAAGGAAAGAGTGGAAGAAGACGTCATGCAAATAATAGCACAGGAACAGAGTGGCTGTGATATCAGACACAGGGGACTTTAAAACTAGAAGGCTACTAGAGAGAAAGCAACAATAAAGGGTCAATCCGTCAGGAACGTATCAACATTTGCACCTAGTGGCAGAACACCAAAATATGTGAAGGAACAAGGGAGGGATAGAGCACGCAAGTAGTTGCAAACTTCAGTATCCCATTCCTGATGGCGGAAGGAAGGTCGGACAGGAAGCAGGGAGCTTGAACAACGCTGTAAGCTCGCCAGGTGTAACAGGTGCCTATAGAACATCCACCGAGGACCTCGGGACGTACATCCTCAAGTGCCAGAGACCAGACGCTAGGCCGAAATACAATCTCAGAAAAATTAAAGGAGAAAAACACGGTATGCTTTCTGGCCACCGTGCAATGAGGCCAGCAGCCAGGAGCGCCCCACGCAGTGCCAGGCTCGCAGCTGACTCACCTGTCCCTGCCATCTTCCTCCCATCTCGTCCTCCATCACTCCTCCTTACCACCTTTCTTCCTGGCCAAATCCACCACTGGCTTTTCCAGCTTCTGGCCTTTGCTGGCGCTGCCGGCTCTGGAATACCATTCCTCTGCCTTCCCGCCCCTGCCTGGCCATCTTGCTTCCCTCCCTGCTCCTCAGCCGGGAGCCCCACACCACTCCTTACTTGCTGTCCTTCCCATGGCCTCCAGCCAGGGCTCAGCCACCGGCAGCGTGGTTGACTAGGTCCCTGCTTATCTCCGTTACTGAAGGAATGGCTGGGGCCAGCGGTGTCTGATGGCTGCTCTTGTTGCCCAGCACTGCTGAGGCATGAGCTCGCATTGAGGTGATGTGAGAGTTGGCCGGTCTGCACTAGAGTCATATTTAATCCTAGTCTATACATGTCATTTCAGTGTAGTTTTGGTACTTTAGGCAGAGAAGCTGGCTCTGGGCTGTTCAGGGTCTTGCCTAGAACACCTGCTGGTATGGTCTCGGTGTGTGGTGGGCAGCTCAGAGGCGTGGTTCTCACAGTGGGGTCTTGGCCAGTGCAGGGGCATTTTAGACCCACACATCCTCTGGGCCCATCCAGATCTGCTGGGTTGGAGACTCTGGAGAGGGGCCCAGCAGGCTGTTTCTTAACAAGCCTCTGGGAACATTCGACACCGCTGCCGTCTGAGCACTGGGCAAACGGCTGGTTCCCTCTTATCCTGGAGTTGTGCCATCTGCTGCGGTCCCCTCCATGTTGGGAAGCACTCTCCTCTCCCTGAGTGTAGCGGGTGTGGGGCTCCAGCTTTCTGGGGTGTGCGGAATGTGCTTGGAGGGAAGGCCACGCTTGACTTCTAGCATTTTCTTGTGAAGAGTGAAGCCTCCTAGCTCTTGCACTGTGCTCTCCCATTCTCTCTCCCTCCTTGTGACGGTGGGTGTGAGGCAGCAGGGTCAGGAGGTGGGGCCTGGTGGGAGTCCTGCTCACCGTCCCCCTGGGAAGCCTTGGGGTGGGTCTGTTGCTGCTTTCTGGGCACCTGGCTTCGGCCCACTGAGCAGGGACCACAGTCACAGAACATGAGTTTATCCTTGCCTCTCTGAAAATAAAGTGTTTTTTTTTTTTTTTTTTAAAGCTAAACTGTCCTGCCCCGTATTCAGAATGGGAAGTGATGGTTTTATTATCATTTATCTTATGTCTTTAAACTTACAGCACTTACTATGATAAGGTCAGCTCTTTATCTGTAAGTAATGATTTTGTTTTGTTTTAAAGTCCCTTTTGCTCCGATGAATTTAACTTTCAGAAGAAAACGTGGGGAGGACCACCATAGTTGGAACTTTGAAGGCATCCTGGGTGTTGATACGCTTGGTGGGGGGTGGGGAGGTTTCTGTGTAGTGACATTCACTTAGCACCCCTGCAGCTGGAAATGCCTCGTGGGCAGCTGCCTGGCAGGCTTGGGTACACGTCACTGGGGATGACTGGGGAGGCCATTCCCTGAGTCCAAGCACCACTGTGTCCCCTGGCAGCCCAGGTCCCTGCAGGGGGGCTACAGAGAGTTAGCATTCAGTGTGCAGCTCATTTGAATGACTGATTTGTGGTTATAATTACTGCACCTGGGCAGGGAGAAGCATCATTGCTCCGACCCCTGACCCCGACCCCCAGGCATCTTCAGGGAGCAAGGCCAGGCTCCACGGAACATGTGGAAACAGGTCCAGCACCCTGTGTGCCCATGCCTCTGCTCCATTCAGGCCCCGGCCACCATCCCTCCACAGGGCACGTGTGTCTGTGTGTTGTCATCTACTGTCAGTGTCACGTCTGGCCCTTTGTTCTGCCCCAGCCTCCCTGTTGTCCTCTGGTTACTAAGGCTGGGACCTGGGAGACCTGAGTCTGTGGGACTGCCACTGACTGTAGCTGAGCGAGGAGAGAGCTGCCATTGGCGTCCCTTCAAGTCTGGACAGACCGTGAGATCCTGTGACCCCAGGAGCATCCGGGGGGTCCTGTCCACCCCCACGTGGAGTGACTCTGGAGTTGCAGGGAGGACCTGGGAAGAGGAATAGTTGTGCTGGGCCAGGGTGATAGCTTCTGGAAGCTCAGGCCTGCCTGTGTCACTGCACTGTCCTGCCAGCTCAGGACCAAAGAACAAATTCCTTGTGACACGTGTGGCCTTACCGCTTGATGCTCCACTTTCCTGACTGTCGTGGTCAGTTCTGGCTCCCCTGGCTGGGGGCTCAGCAGCAGGGATTTAGTTTCTCATGGCTCCAGGGGCTGAAGGCTGAGGTTACGGTGCCACCGTCTGCCTGGGGCGGGCAGCGCCCTCTCTGGTTCGCAGGCACAGGGACGCCAGTCAGTGAAGGAAGGGATGAATGAAGCTTCTGCGGCTGCTCCTGCTCTCCTGCCTAAGTGCCCACTCAACTTCTGGACCCAGCTCCTCTACCTGTGTGTTCTGGTCTCACCACTGCCAGGGCCACACTCTGGATGTCCCCTCCCTTCACACTGGTCCCCAGAGCCCCCAGTCTCCCAGTTTACCTGGGCTGGTTGCAGTGTCCTCCCAATTCCGTCAGAGCATCTCAGGGTGTAGGGAGCCACTGGGACCCTGAGCCCCAGTATCTTGGGGGAGTCTGTGGAAGTCAGCACCTGATAGGTTGTTCTTGCTCCTTTCCTCCCTACCAAGCTGGCAGTCACCTGGCTGTCACCTGGTGAGTAACACCGTGAGCTCGTCGGGGCTGAGCACCTAGCCCTGTAATTCCTGTCACTTTGAGACCCCTGGCTCCCTACCTTTCTCAGCATCCTTGCCTTCTGCCCTCCCCTCTCCAGAGCTGCTTTCTTGAGAGAAGATAGGACCTCATGAACTCTGGACCCCCAACCTCCCCAGACAGAACCCCACTTCTCAGGGTTTTGTGCACTCAGCAGGTCTTGGTGGGCATCTGTTGAGGCGCCCTTGGCATATCAAGCCACGTTGAGGGGCTGGTGTCAAAGGATGTGGAACCCACAAAAAGAAGATGCTCTTTGCTGGGAAATCACCAACCTTCCCTGCTCATTCTGAGCCTTGTCAGCCTCATGGCTCATTTCAGCAGAGATGGGGCAGAAATGACCTGATGGCTGGGGGCTTTTCTAGGACTTCTTAAGGGGCTCATGCACATTAATAGAGGGAAGATTCCTAAATGATGTAGGGGTTACCAGGAGCCTGCAAGTAGCAGTTGAAAGAGCCTGTATGCTGGTGGGACTTGAGCAAGTCCTTACTCCACTTTAATCTGAAGTTTCTTTCCTATAAAATGAGAAAATAGGTGCTTCAGAAATGTATGGGTACTAAGATCACATGTGCAGACAGCCCAGGAGTGTGGAATGGCTAGCTGAGCTCATTGCCCTATAAATGTAGTTACTTTGACCTTCTCTCTAGGGAGCAGTGTCTGGGCCACCTTGTGGCTCTGACCTTAGGTCCTAGCATAACACCTGGTACCCGGAAGCTACAGAGCAGAGCAGGTAAGAACATAGCCATTAGAGCCAGGCTGCCTTCCACTGCCACTTGCTAACTGTATCATAGTGCCCAGGGCATTTTATTCCTTCCTACTGGGACACTAAGATGGACACTTCTTAGTGTGGGTCAGGTCCTGTCATAGGACTGCAGAACAGTGGGTAATCTGGAAAGTGTAGAACGTTCCCGGTACATACTGAGCTATGTGTGTGGTGACTGTTAGCACTTGGTGCATGCTTGTTGAATCGTACTGGATTCTGTCTGAGGCAGAAGGATAACAGTGCTGTCACTGTATTTAATTCTTGCTGCATGTGTCTTGCTCTTCCCTACCTCAAAGTGTCCCTCCTGTTCATAGTGAAAAACTTACTCACAAACACACACACACACACACACACACACAAAACAACAACAACAACAACAAAACCACCAACCCCCCCAAAAAACAAAAACTCCACCCACACAGAATGTTCTGAAGGAAGCTTCTCCATGTCCTCCTGAATGTTGATAAACAACTCTCGCTCCTCTATTTGATGAGAATTTTATGTGGGATCTGAATATGTGATGATTAGCAGTTTTATCCAAATTGTTTGTGTTTGTGGTGGAGAATTAAAGTGGGTGGCTTTCATGAACTGAAATATTTGGAAATGTTGGGGCCAACTCAGTGGCATTGAATTTTCTGCCAGTGTGCTTGCTTCTTGGAGCACCATGGCTTGCTGGCAGGAAGAGCTTGGCCGTTCATCCCTAGCAAAGTTCTTGGGTGTCTTCTGTGACATGCTAGGCACAGTTCTGTTCTAGGGACAGCAAATGTAACAGAAAGTGGCCTTAGACTCAGCCAGGCCTTGGTATGCCTTTGAAAGCTCTGGATGTTGACAAGCTTTGTGTATTTGGTGTTTCCCTTTCTGTAGTGGGGACAATACTGTTACCTATTTTACAAGTAGGTTTGAAGATTGCATTGAGATGAGGCATGCACGGCACCCTGCCTGACACAAAGCAGACCCTTAAAGTGGCAGTTTTTGGTTTAGCTGCTGAGAGATGTGTGCAGCCTGATTTGGGTCATCGCTGGGCCACTTCCTTACCCTCCTTCTCTGACACAATGGGCAGGGTCACCTGCAGAGGAGCTGGGTGTGTGTGTGTGTGTGGGGGGGAGTGAGAAGCTTTGTTTCCTGTGGTTTTGTGGCTTTGTAGAGTTGTTGACAGTGCCTATGGGGTTTCAGAAAAGCCCAGGAGGGGGTGGTGGTGGATGGGGCAGGGTCTCCCCACCTGGGCTCAGCCTTTCTGCCTGCTTCCATCCGCTATGCCTTGGGCTGTTGAATTTACTGATGCTGCCTGGTGCTGGGTGCTGTACACTCTTCCCTCTCTCCCAACACCATGCAGGGCAGGAGGAAGCTAAGCCGGTAGAGGTGAAATACTTATCAAGGGTGAGTAGGTGGGTCTGGGCTGGGTTGAAAGTTGCCCCTCTTTCCACATATGCTGGCTTCTCCACGTGGTTCCAGCAAAGACAGGTGGGAGGCAGGTATGGGCACCAGTCTTTCTGCTGGACAAGATTTCATTTATGAAAAAGAGCCAAAAATGTTGGAAAAGAACTTTCTAGTGTTTCTTTTCTCGCTGAGGATACATGCTAATTTTCCCCCTGGAACACACTGTGCCAGCTTTGGAAGCTGATCTTAGGTGTAGCAAGGCTTCTGAAGCTTCCCATTACTTGCTGGCCTTGGAGCAGCTTCTCTATCCTAGAGAAACAACTGCTATCAAATGAGTGACGTGGGGATTGGGGGCAGCTGCTCACAGCCCTGTAGTAGAGAAGGGACTTGGGTCAAGTTCCAGGGGCTCTGCTGGCAGGGGATGGGGCCCTTGAGCTGGGTCTGGGTGGGAGTGAGGTCCGTAGAGCCTCCCTGGGAAGTGACCAGAGGATGTGGTAGGCAAAGCTGCTTAGCTGCCTGCGCCAAAGGTCACGCTTCCAGTTCCTGAGGTTCCTCTGCTCCAGGGGGTGGGGCAAGCCCAGGAAGATGGGCGTGGTCTTGGAGACAGGAAGCGGAAGGGGAGGGGCCACGACACCTTTAAAAGTCGTGGGCCGGAAGTGCGCCAGGTGCACCGGAAGCGCCGGTGCTGTCAGGGTTCGTGGAGTTCTGCGCTCTGCCTGGAGGAGGCCTCCCGGGCCTGGGAGGAGAGTCACGGGTAGAGGGTCTGCTCTGTGCAGCGCTCGGACGCAGGAGGAGAGGGGCGCCCAGGTGCTGTGGAGGTGGCGGCCCTGACGTAGGTAGTGGCCCGGAGGAGGAGCGCGGGGCCTTGCTGATGTCGGGGTGCGGCCATTATTAGTACCAGCGTACCAATTAGTACTGATTAGTTGCCTGTGTCAACCGTGCAGGGACTGCCTTGCCTCAGACCCCGCAGGATGCCTTCATTCTTGTGGCCCATACCACTGCCTCCGGACTCAGAGAGGTGATGCAGTTCGAATAAGGACACACAGCAGCTGAGGGCTAGAGCTAGGATTTGACTCTAGGTCTCTCAGTGAAGTCCAGGCTCTCTCCTGGGTTCTATGGCTTTGGCGGGAGGCCCAGGGTGTTGAGGTGCAGGCGCCTTGGCTGTTGTAGAGGGTGTCCTTGAGCAGGTGATGAGGTGGCTTACAGGCCTTTGCTAGGCCAAGTATGAATGAGATCCAGGTAAGAAGAGCTCAGGATTGGGGTGAGGAGGCTGGGTCTGATCCCTGCCTCCCTGTGTACTTTGGATTCACCCCGAACCCGTGTCCCAGCGCTACAGTGTGTATGCGTAGCGGGTGGGGCTGACCAGATGCCCTTTCCTCTGCATTGGTGTTTGCTGAACAGTTTTCCCCTTGGTGAGACCTATACCTGTCTACTGATGCCATCTCCCACCCCAAGCCCCTTTGTGGTTTCAGGATGCCAGTGGGCATGCAGTCATGAACAAAAGTCTGAGTCCTGCTGCTTATTTTAAAACAAACCCCAGTCCTTTCCAGCCTCCTCCTGCTGCTTTGATGTTCACCCATTGGGGAGCGTCATGAAGGGAGTCCTGCTGCCTGGGAGATCTGTATTGAAATGCTGGGTTCCAGAAGTTCTGCTATGAGCCTCAATTTCTCTATTGGTAAACTTGGAGATTCGATCTCCCAGACCTTAATCTCTGACCCCACAGCCCCATCTGAAGTGAATCACTGAGTCACTTCCCTTTTCTGCAGAAAGGAGTGGTAACGAGCTTGGCTAAAAGGTTAAAATATACCCACAGCTGACCTAGAGCTTCATGTGTTCTCTCTGTTCCCATTCAGTTGGGTTTTGTCTCCTGAAATGTACATGTCTGCACCTCATCTTAGGCCTCTTCTTCTCTGACCAAAGACACAGCCTCTGTACTTTCTGCCTCCAGGGGTCCCCTCCAGGCAGCCCTCCATGTTTATCCTGGAGCAACTGCTCTGAAGACCTGGGTGACTGACATTTTCTTTCCAGTTACTCTTGCTGCTAGAAAGTCCAGGTACAGCATAGTGGACTGAGTGGTTAGAATTATTATCTCTGTTTTACAGACGATAAAACTGAGGTTCAGAGAAGACAAGGGCCCAGCTGGATAGGATGATTGTTGAGTACATGTTTAATGGTTGGCCTCCTTCAGGGAAGTCCTGAGGCATCTGTTATTTTGGTTGGAAAGAATCTGAGCTCTGAATCTTAAGACTTTGCTTGGTGCAGAGAGAGAGCACACCAAGGAGTGGTAGGTGTGCTGTGAAGGTGGGCAGGAAGGTGGTGTTCCAGGACCGTGTCATCTGCCTGCTCCAGCCATACTGGGCAGATTCCCAGCTGGGGTCAGGCCACCCATTTTATCAGCTGCACAGAGTGTACCAGTGGTGAGTGAAATGTTTGGGGGACTCTCCATCACTTGGAACACACTGATTTCTTGTCATTATTGCCGCTGTGAATGTTTAAAACTGTCCAAAATTAATGAAATTATTGCTAAGGGAAAAAGAATGGCATCTACCTGTACTCCCACCAGTCTTCAGTCTACCATTTTAAGTGCTCTTTCTGGGCCTGTCCGGAGGCTGTGTGCATGTAGAGATGGTTGGTGCTGACATACATTTTTTTTTTTTTTTCTTTTTACGAACAGTAAAGGAGCCTCTCTGGAGCTTACTTACTTGGGCCCTGGTTCTATCAGTCATGACCTGTATGACTGGACAAGTTCTTCAACCTCTCTGAGACTTCGTGGCCTCAGTCTCCTGCAGAATGCCACCTACCTCTTTGTGTTGTTGCCTCTAACCTTGGTCTGTTGTCAGGGGAGGAAAGTTTAAGAGGGTCTGTTGTAAGGGGAAGTGGGCACAGACCAGGAAGGGCCTTATTCAGGCCAGGGTGTTTGGTTTTTGTCCTCAGGGTGGTGGGGGGAGCCAAGGACAGCCTGTGAATATACTTTACTGTCTTCTGATGCTCAGAAAGTAGCGGTGATTGCCAAGTTTAAGCGTCACTCGGATAGAACTCTATGTGGCTCTAAGTGGTCACAACTAAGGGGCAGAGAGGGCCCCAGGGCGGGGCAGAAGGGGAGGAAGTGGCCAGGGGTACAGTGGAGTGGGGCAGAAGGGACTTGTCTTTCACAGACTGGGGCCACCTGGGAGCTGAGCGTTCTCTCTAGTTTGGGCATGCTAGGGGGGACCAGAATGAAAGATGAGGGGACGGTCTAGGAGGAGCCTTCCAGGGAGCCTGAGGTAAACTGGGAGTGAGTTTAGCCACTCTAAGGGGTTTCGAGAAAGAGCTGGGGCTTCATGTTGGGGAGACTGAGGCCTGGCAGCAGTATAACCTCTCCACAGTGATCCAGAAAGTTCAGAGGTGGGAGCCTGGGTTCCTGGCTCTTTGGTACCATGTCCTGCTTTGGTCCAGCTCTTGAGGACAGAGGGGGCCATAGGGCCTGAGGGTATGTGGCTTTTGATTCCTAAACAAAAGCCAAAGACCAGGATTGTCCTAGGCAGAGGTTCATAGTCCTCTGTCACTGTGCCTGGGATGCTTCCACTTGCCTTGCTTGACCTGATGACGGTGGTCATTAGTTTACACTTCCACTCAGTTATTTTGGGGAAGTTTGTGGGTCAGATAACCTTGACAGAAATCTGGCCAGGTCCTTTGTACAACTGCTCCTTGACAAGTGATCTGAGGCCTGGGTCAAGAAAAACAATCATTTTACTATGTGGGAAATAATGGTGGCTTCGAATGGTAAGTTTTGGTAAAAAATGTAGCAATGATAAAACTTTTGCTTTTGATACTTGTAGCCATCTTTTTGTGTCCACAGGGGTTGGTTCTAGGACCCTCCCAGATACCAAGCTGAGGACATTAGGTCCCTTATAACATGCAGTGTCTGCATATAACCTGTACATGCCGTCCGGGTGCTTTAAAGCATCTCTAGATCTCTCACAACACCTAATGTGGTGTGAATGCTGTGTGAGGAGCTGTACTGTACTGTGCAGGGGATAATGACGAGAGAAAGAGTCTGCATTTGTTCAGCATAGATTCACCTGAAGGAAATCAAATTCCCTTTGAGACAGTTGGTTGAGTCCACAGGTGTGGGCCCATGGAATGGAGGACTGACTGTTCTGTGATTCTGTAACGTCCTTGGTCTTAAGAGATCAGAGTCATAGCATTTAGGGTGAGATGTCATGGTGCCTGTCATTTTCAAGTGATCTGTAAAAACCGTCATGTCTGTACAAAGCAGATGTGGAGCCCTGGTAGTGGGAGCCCAGGAGCAGGCCTGGGAGAGTTGACTGTACTGTGCTATTCTTGGTTCTTTTCTGTGGGCTTTGAATTTTTGAAAAATAAAAAGTTTTATAAACGTGTTCTTTATGGCAGAGGCATCTTGGGGAAGTGGTCCCTGTGTCTGCCTGTGCGTTCCATGTCCTCAGTACCTCTGTGTGATGGCCATCTGAAGATGGAGGGAGCTGCTGGCCTGCAGTGAGCAGGTGCTCCGTGCCACTCTCTTCCCTTCAGCTGAGTCCTTCTGAAACATCAGCCCAATGCTTCTGATCTCCAGGATCCCCAGTCAGACCAGTCTACACCCCTGCAGTCTGACGTGGTTAGAGAGCTCAGGAAAGCTGCTCAGAGCCAAGGGTGCTATGACCAAGAAGCCAGCCTTACCCCAAGAGGTGCTTTGTGCCCCATCTTGGGGACCAGTTTTAAATAAAGGCTTTTGACAGAGTTCATTCCTCTTTCTTTAGAGAAATTGTCATATATTTAGAATGTTTGTGATTAGACCATTTTTTTCCTTTTGTACTTTCTGTAAAGTTTTATTGCCTTTTAAAATTGCTGAAGTAGTATTTGCTGTTCAGATTGAGAAGAGAAGAAATCAGCAGGCATTCTTTCCTTCCACCCCTCCAGATCCCATTCCCATGGATGGCCAGTGCTCTGTGGACCTCCGGCCTTTTCGCTGCTTGTGGGATCACATACAGACATGCATTCATCTTCTGGGGTGTGGGGCTTGTTTCCTCCTCTCATTGTATATCCTTTGTTAACCTGGTCAGACTCCAGAAGACTCAGCTAGGGGCTCACCTTCTCCACAAAGCCTCTGGGCTCTGAGCACTGACCTCGCCTAGTGCCATCCTCAGATTATGAGCTGCCCCTCCTGCCAGGTCTTGGGTAAGGTGAGGACAGCAGCTGTTCCCATTTCCCTGTCTGCCCTGGAGTAGGGAGCCCAGGAGATGTATAGTTGACTTGTGGAGTGAACAGAGGGGCAGGGGAAGTGTCCTGGAGAGACAGCCACATGAGCAGAGCCTTGCAGGCAAGAGAAGCTTGTCCACATACCTCTCTTAACCCTTGGGAACAAGTTCCAGGGCCCCATAATCCAGGGGCAGTAGGTTACTTTAGGAAATATGGTCACTGCCATCCTGGATGCCCATGTCCTGGCTGACTCTGCCCTAGCATTAATGCCCTGTGTGGGCTAAGCTGATGGGATGGCCTTGAGCTACCTACAAATGGGCCAGGGTTGGGTCCTCTCTCCTGATCCAGGACAGGCCAGCTGGGAGTCTTGGGGGAGCCAGGAAGGAGCACAGGCCAGGGCAGAGCAGCACAGGACTTGGATGTGGGCCTGATCTGATTTCTGTCTTTCATGAGCCCTGTTCCTTTCTCATTGGAGACGCTGTTTTACGCAGTTGGAATTTATTAATGTTATCTGCAGATCATCTCATGAGTGCCAAAGGGCCAGGTCATTATACTTGAGGAAGTGGAGAGTTTGCAGGATGCACAGCTGAGGCTGGCTTCTTGGTCATAGCACTTGGACAACATCCTTTGCTCTGAGCAACTTTCCTGAGCTCTCTGGCTGGGTCAGATCATAAGGGTGATTGGTCTGATTGTGGGATCCTGGAGATCAGAAGCATTGGGCCAGTGTTTCAGAAGGATTTACCTTAATGGAGGAGAGTGGGCCTGGAATTCCGGTGTGCCATGTACGATGCACTGGGGAGGAGCAATCAGTGTCATGTAGGAAGCAGGGAGGAGCAGTGAGGAATTCTGCTTTTCCATATCAGTAATGCTTGGCTACTAACTGTCTGCATGACTTGCAAGAGCATACCTATCACCAGATTCCAGACAAGCGCCATTCCCACTTAATTAAGAGGCACAGACTGAGTGGCACAGGGATTTTTTAAGTCAGGACTTTTGTTGACTCAGTCAACAATGAATCCTGGCTCCTAGGGTTGGGGTGTGGAGTCCTGAGACAGGAGAAGCACAGCCCTGCCCTCAGGACCGTCCTGGTCTAGTTGGTTTATGAGGTTGAATCACCAACATTTAAGGTTCCAGTCCTCCCACTCCCATCACTGTTCCCCCTATGGTCTGGGCATTCTGTACTGAATAAATACGGAGGAGAATCGTGGGGGTTTGTGTTCAGCAGACTCTGCCCCTTGCTCTCTCTCAGTGTTCCTTGTCTGCTGACACTCAAGTGGATGTTCTTTGATGACTAGACACTCACTGGTAGTGGTGGTGGTTGTCAGAGTGTCAAGGATGGTGGTAGTGGTAATGATACTGGTTGAGGTGGTCGTTGGTGATAGTGATGGTGGGTGTTTGCACAGGTGAAGATGGTGGGGTTGGTGGTGGTGTACTGACTTGATGTGGTAGTGGTGTGTGATTTAGGTGAAGGTGCTGATGGTGGTGTTGAGGATGGTGGTGGTGATGGTGCTGATGTGGAAGTTGTGGGATAGTGTTAGTGTTGGTGAGGATGGTGGTAAAGAGGGTGGTGGCGGGCTGAAAGGATGGTGATGGTACTGGTGAAGATGGTAATGGCAGTGCTGGGCTGGCAGTGGTATGGTGGTCATGGTGATTGTGGAGGTGCTGATGGTGGTGATGAGGGCTGGAGGTGGTGATGGTGTGGTGGAGGCAGTAGTAGTGGTATCAGTGATGGTGGTGGTGGTGGTGAAATGCATAAAATTCCAGGGTGCATTGTGGGCCCTCTGTGGACATTTTACCTGTGTTGATCTGTTGAGTGCTTATAACAGCCTGTGAAGTAGATACCACCTCTTGCCCTGTTTTCCAGGTGAGACCCTAAGGCACAATGCCACACAGTTGGTGCATATAGAATTGGGATTCAAACCCTGGTAGACTGGCTCAGAGTCCACACTAAATCAGGGTAACCAAGGTCTGATCCTCAGAAGAACTGCATTGCATCGCCAGGGGTGGGTGGAAATGCAAGTTCATGCATCTGACCTATGGACCAGCATCACTGGGGAGGGGCAGCAGGAAAGGGGGTTCAGTGAGCTCGCCAGGTGCTTCTCACACATGTTAAAGTCTGAGAATTGCTGTCCCAAATCATACCTCCCTGCCCTGAGTGGCTGAGTCAGTGTTGAGCCCAGGCTCTCATGACTTTGACCTTGCCACTCAGAGGGATTCTTTCCTGTTTTATCCACCTACTGGTTGTTGCTGGCCTGTAGGAAACAAGGTTCTTGCTCTTTGGTGCTGAACCTCCCACCCAGCACTCCCGGGGCTCTGAAATCCCATGAGTTCCAACGTAGCTCTGGCATTTGACTCTCACCTCCTGGCTGCTGGCTGTGTTTCTCTGTTCGCATTTCTTCTCTGCCCTCTTAGCCTGATATTCTCCTGCTTCCTCAGTTCCTCTTTCTTTCCCTGCCCTTGTCATGAGCTTTCCACTGTGTTCTTTTTCACACAGCCTGGGTTCCCTAGCCCCAAATGGAATTGCTTCTTGGTTTAACCTTCAGCGTCAGGGCTGTGATGCCAGTGAGTGTTTGATGCAGGCTTTCCCTGCAAGATGGGATCACACCATTGTGGCCCACACTCAGCAGGTGTGGAGAGCATCTTCCCAGGCCTCCACCACCATGGCAGGGTCTGCCATTGTTTTAACCAGTTCCTTGCTGAGCCTGTCTCTGCGGATTGTTCCCTTAGAGTGAATTCTAGAAGCGAAGCTAGTGAACAAAACAACCCACGCTTACCCTTTCCCTCCTTCCAGAGAATCTTTAAGTGTTTGTTTTCAGGAGACTTGTCTTCTCCCTTTTCATTTAAATTTGTAGTCTACCTGAAATCTGTCTTGCTGTAAGGATCCAGGTGGGCATGCAGTTTTATTTGTTCCCAAATTGCTGGTCCCTTATCCCAATACAGTGTTGACAGATCAGCTGTTAGATCCCATCTTATGTGCAAAGTTCTCATGTTGGTCCTTGGTCCACTTTGGGACTTTCTGCTCTCTCATTGACCTGTTGAGCTATCTTGTTTCTGTCTAAGGAGAGAGGCACACTTCCAACTTGAGGTTTTCAGGATAGATTTCTTTCCTAATCTAAAAAAATGGACTTCCTGTCTGAGGATGATGACCTGAGGGGTCCAAATAGCCCTAAACGGTCATCACTTCCTTCCACTCCAACCCTTCCAGGATATCTTCACCCTTTTCCCACCCGTGTTCTGCCTGTGGCTCCAAACCCAACCCTTTGTCTAGCTTCCAAACACCTGCTCTTCTTTGGTGACCAGATGAGGGTGGCTAACGCACTTGCCTATGGAAGCCCACTCCTGTCCCTGTGAGGGAAGGTTCTTGGCTTTCCATGGCTTCCATTGTAGCAATGACCATGGGTAGAAAGCCTGGGGCATCCACAGGGTAAAACTTGGGTGTATGGGACATGATGGCACTGACTTTCTCCACACTGTCACCTTCCAGGCAGGGGAAGGAGGCAGGGAGAGCAGGAGGAACATGCCCAGGGTTTCACGTGGGGAAGAGGCAGCAGCAGCCCACAGCTGGAACCCTGCCTCACAGCACCACCCTCTATTGCTGGAGCCCTGGAAATGTGGCCCAGCTGTCTTCTAAAGTTGTGTAGCTGTCTTGGCTTTGTTAAAGTGATCCACAGAAAGCAGTTGGAGCATGATCCAGCACTGCTGATCAACACAGCCATGTGGGATGCTCTCTCCTCACTCAGCGCCATGTCTGATGCTTGTGCTGTGTGTAGAGGTGTGTCTGACCTGGGCAGTGGCTGGTTTGCACACGAGGCAGCTAAGGCTGGAGTGTCAGAGCTCCTGGGGAAGCTGGCATTCTAGCCTCGGGATCCTGACTCAGAATTGCTGGGGTGTACCACTGGCTCATGAAAGATTAGGAGAATTAGAAGAGTTTTAGTCAAAAAAGGAAAGCAATATAGAAAGTATATGCTGAAGTTTATTTGAAAGTGTGAGCATCCTCGTATCTCCATGTTCGTTATTTTCTGAATATCACAACCCCTTATATTCATATAGGTGTTGTTGCTTTTCAGAGAATCATCAAATTACCTATTCTGATTTGGGTCATGGGCCAGATCCCCATCCCAGATTTTGTTCCATTCCCATCCCAAAGAGAATTCGATTCCTACAAGCCTTGGGACTAATTATAGAAAATGAGAGCTATGGTCATTGGCTAATGGGTGTAGTCCCAGAACAGTCCCAGCAGAACCAACAGCTGTCACAGAAGACCAACATCTATGTGCCGGGCATGGCCATGACATTCACGAGGTCAGACATCTGGAGACAGTGGCGTTGAGATGTCACCTGGGTGTAGCCCAGAGTTGACTTCAGCTTTTGAAGAAGGAAGTAGTGTGGAATCCCACAGCTGTGCTGTCCAGAGTCCCCTGGGTGAGTCAGGTAAAAGCCTTCTTTGCCTCAGCTCTTGGATTTGCATCTCTGCAGCTGAACTGTGGGGTCACCAGGAATGACCAGGGCTAAAGCCGAAAGCCCAGAGCAGATAGCATTGGATTTATTTTGCAAATTGCAAGAAGGGTGTATCTAACAGTCTGTTAGCTGTGTTGGCATCTGACTTAAATTTTAATCAGAATTATAAATTCTGCTAGGTCCATCTTTTGCTAAATTGAGATGCCTTTAATAGAAAGATGCAGCAGTACTTTTGTGCCCCTAAAGGGGGGAAAGTGCTTCCAATTCCATGACAACAGGGCATTGAGTGCCAGGTAAGTGATGACAGGGCATCCTCTTTGCAGAAAGGTCAAGAAGTGGGAAGTGCTCTTGGTAGGGTGGACGTAGGGTGGCTGCAGTGTGGGAGCCTTCTTCTGTGTTTTTCTTGGTGGACCACTTCTGTGGGCCTGTTTGTGTGTCCTGTGGACAGGAGACTCAGAGGTCTTTTTCCATGGCAGTGAAAATTCATCCCCAGGAATGGTGTCGGATGTTACTGTGCAGAAAAACTTGCATGGTGGCACACACCTGTAATCCCAGTGGCTAAGGAGGCTGAGGCCGGAGGATTGCAAGTTCAGAGCCAGCCTCAGCAACTTAGTGATGCCCTAACTCAGCAAGACCCTGTCTAAATAAACAATTAAAAGGGCTGGGGATGTGGCTTAGTGGTTAAGCATCCCTGGGTTCAATCTCTGGTACCAAAAACAAAATCACGCAGAATTTTAGATTGCCAGGTCCTGCCTCCAGACATGGCCATTGATTGGGTCCAGGGGAACCCAGGAAGCTGCATTTTGACAGGTACACCAGGGGATTGAAATGCAGGACTGTAGACCAAAATTTGAGATACTTATCAGTGTTCTCCAGTGCATTCAGTTGGTGGATATTTAGCAAATATCTAATTGGTTTTCTTATTCTCCCTAATGAAAACAACATGTCTCTATATTCCCAGCAGCCCTGTATTTGGGTGGACACCCCATGACTTCTTAGGTTCATCAGACAGTGGGGCTGCAGGTAGGTTTTAAGAGTGAGTTGAGAGGTGGCCTTTGTTCTGTCCACCACTGGGGCCTGGAGCCAGACTGCCTGCACTCACACCCCATGTAGTAACTGCACTTCTGGGAAAGTTCCTTTACCTTTCTGTAATTTTTAAGTCCAAAAATGGGTTGAGAATAGTCCCTACTTTTTAGGTTATTGTAAAGATGGGATATAAAGGGATTAGCTCAGAGCTGATGCCGGGCAAGACCAGGTGAGTGTTAGCTGGCTGGTGTGGTGGCTGGCACTGAGGGCCAGGCAGGCGGGTGAGGGAGTACTGTTCCTCTGCAGGGGTGAGTGCACTTCCTCCTTGGGAAGCTGGGGTCACCGTGGAGGAGTGCTCTGGACAGGAAACAGCCAAAAACCTACAATTTTTTGTTGCCAGAGAATGAATTTTGTTGTTTCAGATCCAATTCAGCCCGTCCCCACACTGTCAGCAGAGATATCTTCCCAGCACACGGGTCTGGCTGCATTGTTTCTCTGCTCACATCTCTGGCTGACTCCTCACTGCCTGGGATGAGCAACAGATCCCTTTTCACACTGGACAAAGAAGGAAGGGCCCTTGGAACTGGCTCCACCCCAGATGGTGTCGCCCTTCCCGGTTACTCTGGTTCGTGGAGTGAGAAATTCCGGGGAAGGCTTCCTATGGGAGGTGTCGGTGGATGGCCCTTTGAGGACTGAGTGGGAGTTTCCCAAGTGAGAAAGAAGGGAGACCTGTCTGTTGGTGAACTGGCGCATGTAAAGGCACAGTGGCATGTTTAGGGCAGTGTTCTTGGTTCCTTATGGTTGGGGTGGGGAGCTGGGCATGGGCCTGGACAATAAACAGACTGGTAGAGGGATGTCAGGGACTGGGTCCACAGGAACTCTGTTAGCCAGGGCTGCATATTTGGATGACTCCTGCACGCAGTGGAGCATGCGTCATGGGACCCTGGGAGTCCCTCCAGGTGTCTGTGTGTCTGCCTCCTCAGGTTGAAATGCACCCCTCCCCACCTCACTTTCTATTTCTCTATTTTTAAAGGACTATGGATATCTAAAAAAGGCCTTGCCCAGTTGCTCAGGGCACAGAAGGCTTCCCTTCAGTTATCTGGCTTGTTGTGAAACAGGAACTTGGTAGGGGGCCAGTCTGTTCAGCTCTCTGTAAACCCCATCTGGACGTGCAGACTCCTCATCCTAGTGAATTTTTCTTGCAGTGGTTTTGATGTGAAAATGACTGAATTATTAAAATAATTTAATATACTAAAATGCAGGTAGAAGACTGAGAACTGGGAGTTGCTCTGTCAGACATTTCCTCTTTGTACTTTCATGGATTTGCTGCTCGTTTCTGCCCCCACCTGCTTCCCGCTTTGCTCCAGAGCTTTTCTTCACCTGGAGCTGGCGTCCCCCTAAATGCCATCCCCTTAGCTCTGCAGGGCACAGGCTGGTGACGTCTCACCTGGAGCTGGACTGCATCGGCCAGAGAATGTTTGGGGCTGCAAGGATGGGCCTTGCAATTGAGCTGGTTTGGCAGTCAGATTTAGTATGCATCTGCTGTATACAGGCTGTGGGCTAGACTCTGGTGAGTAACGTGGAATCTGGACTTTCAGAGCTGTAAGGGGCCTCGAGCCATTACTTCATTAGGCGTTACTTAGTGAGACTGTGTGAGAGGGTTTTGGTTCTTGTGTGACAATGTTTTATGTTAATGTGTGTGTTAAGGCAACTATAACTAGCACAGTAGTCTTCGATTTCATGAAATATTTTGGGCTAGATTCATATATACATATCTATATGTATATATGTATGTATGTATTTCAAAATTCAGTAATTTTAAGGAATATTTTAAAGGAAATAAGATGAGTTGCAAAGGGACCTGTGGGAACTTTTAGGGTTTCCTGACTGTATACTATGTCCCCATTGTCAAAACTCTGAGCTGTACCCTTAAGTGTGAACTGCAACTTCAGAAAAGTTGGTTTAAAAAGTAAATGTGTGTTGTATGCCTCATATGCAGAAGCCACAGTAGCACCTGGATGCTCTGGTCCAGCTCTGTCCAGTCTGAAGTCCCATTTTCAAAGGATGAACATGAAGTCTAGAAAAGGCCAGGGTCACACAACAAGCTGAGAGAGGAATAGGCTTCAAAGCCCAGGGCTCCTGTTGTGAAGCTTGGGGCTCCCTTTCCTACTTCAGGTCTGCCCTGTGCCCAAGCCCTCAGTTGAGGCAGGGCCCGAGGCCAGTGGTCAGTGGTGGCCTGGGCTCTGAGCAGGAATCAGGCACTGTGGGATGTGGAGCAGATGTCTGAGCCTCTGCTGAACCAGGTGCCAGAAGAGTCTAGGTAGAGCTGGGTTGACTGGGTGAGGGTGGATTTGCCTGCGTGATCCTCAGGCAGGTGGGAGAGGGTGTGCACATGGATGGGTACATGGGTTGGCCTGTCAGAGAAAAACAGACTCCTCAGGTTTGCTGTGGGTAACTGGCGTGGGCTGTTAGAACTGCCATGGGGAGCACTTGGGGGATTGCAAAGACCTACTGCAAGAGTGAAATTTTATAAGAGTCTTGATGGAAGAACTAGAGTTGAAAGTGGGGGGTCCTGGGGTCAGGATCCCCTGCTGCATTTTTTCCTCTAGAGGCTGCTTGTGATTGGATGTGCTGACACCCGCTGTCCTGCTGGACCTTGCCCTCAGGTCACAGTATACAGGGCAGTAGGGTGCCAGGAGTGGAGGGGTGTGCTCAGGCCTACGCCATACAGCTTCCCCCAGAGAGGAGGAAGTGAGGCTTGGGTAAGTTAGGACTGTTCATGCATCATGGTGGAATGTCATGTCCTGGCTGCATTAGAAGAAACATGTCCTTTAAAGCAGGGTGTGCCAGCTGGTACCTTCCCAGTTCCAGGCTGATTCCCTGACTCCTGTGACCCTGGAAAGTATGCATTTGGTCTTCAACCCTACCCCCTGGTGACATGGCTGTTTACCGGTGATGAGTTCTGCTCCCTCTAATGTTGAAGTTTGAACACAAGAAGCATGCCAAGGCAAGCATATTAAGCAGGTTTTATTTAAAAGTAGTAATAATACAGACTTCTCCTGAGGGGGGAGAAGGGGGCTATGGCTGATGTTCTAGAATCCCAAGAAGTGAGCATGCCCTACATCTTTTATAGGCTGAGGTCTCTTTTGTTTTCCAGTTCTCTCTCCCCTTATCTCCCCTTCCTGCCTATGTGCTGGCCTGGTTTTGCAGGTGAGATGCATAAAGTGAGGAGCGAATGGGCAGGGGGAGGGCCAAAGTGATTCAGCTAGGCAAGGGCCCATGGGGCATTCAATAGCAGCTCCTTCCCTGCAGTCCTTGATAAGGGCAGGTAAGTTTGGTAATCAGTGGGCTCTGGAGATCCTTGACATTCCATTCTCCCAGGGGTAGTCTCCAACTTCCAGAGGAAGATGGCTTTCATGGCCTCCATTTCCTCAATTTGACCTGATTCCCTATTGCTACACTAACTGCCTGTCCCCAGTTCTGGCTTCACTGGCACACAACTCCAGAAGTCCTCACAATGTCCACAGTGATGAGTAGCTTGTATATGATGACAGATGGATGACTGGTCATTCCCAGGTAGCTTTAGGATGGGGTCTGGTTCTGGAACCCCCAAGATAGGAGGGCCCCACCCCTGCCTCTAGGAGGGAATTGGGAGCTGATCACCAGTGCCAGTGACATAATCAGCCATGCCCACTAATGAAACCTGCATAAAATCCAAAGGAGCAGGTTTGGGGAGCTTCTGGATAGCTGAACCCACAGAGGCACCTGGCATGGTACCTGGCTTGTACCTCACCTGTGCATGTCATCTGTATCCCTTATAAATGCAAGTGAAATGTTTCCCTAAGCACCAGGAGCTGCCCAGCAAGGCAGTTGAGCCCAAGGAGGGGGACCATGGGAACGGTGATTTATAACTGTCGGCCAGAAGCACCAGTAGTCATGTGGTCACATGGGACTGAGCCCTTAACATGTGGATCTGACCACCATCTCCAGATAGACAGTGTCCGAATTGAATTGAATTAGAGGACATTCAGTTGGTGTCCACTACAGAATTATTTGCTTTCTTTGTGTGTGGGGTAACTCCCATCAAGTCAGAGGTTGTGTTGAGAGCACGGTGAGAGAGCTGGGTTTATTCCTGTGTTCTCAGAGCTCCCTTCCCCCCTTGTTCTCTCTTCCTTGTACTTTGTCTTTCCAGTCGTGAGACGTTTATTAAGTGGTTACAGTGGAGCAGACCTAGTGGAGATCACTGCAGGCCAGGAGTTACAGGAAGAACAAGGTGATGTCATGTGCCTGCGGCGCCAGCTGCCCTTGCTTACCCTGTGCCATCCGATCCTCCTCCCAGCAATGTGAGCCAGGTGTGGTTGTCTAATCCCATTTTACAGATGAGGAAACAGATCTGGACAGAAATGGATTTGCCTAAGGTCCCACTCCACCCTCCAAACCACTTTGCTTTCCAGCCTCCGTTGCTTTTGACTTCTGACCTTCAGAGGAGTGTGAGTGTGAGGGACAGGCGGACAGGAGGACAGACAACTCCAGCCAGGAGGACTGGAAGACTTGGGGCTTGATCAGGGGCCTTGCCTTTGGGGACAGGCAGGTAGTCGTGGATGGTGCAGGAGGAGGCGAAGCAGGAATAGTGGTCTTCAGTCTTGGCTCTGCCATTAGAAGGCTAAGATCTTGAGAAAGCTGAACTCTTTGAACCTCAGTTTTCCCACATGGAAAATAGAGGTAGTAGTGGGATTTCTTCTTCAGGGTTGTTGTGAGGGTTGAGTGAGGTGGTGGGGGACAGGTACAGTACGTGGTGGACACTGGTTTTATTCTTGGCATGTGATGGGAGAGGCGATAAGCCCAGGCCAGATGGCAGAGGACCTTGGATGCTGGGCCAAAGCACCTGGACATAGCCTGGAGGCAGTGGGGCATAGGAAGGGGATCAGATGGGGCTGGACTGGTGGAAGCTGAGACTGTGCTCTTGGTGGATGGCAGGGAGCTGCCCGCGGAGCTGTGTGCCCCCTGAGCACCCTGAGGGTGATGCTGCAGGTGTGGAAGTGGGCGTCTTCTCTTTGGAGACGTACCATTTTGCTAAAGGCTGGTGGATGACTGTCTTCCACACGTACTTTTCTTTCTCTGATGGCCTTGGAAGTTGGTTTTAGAGGCCTGTGTTTGTAAAGGTGCTTTTAAGGATTCATCTTCCTAGCTGTAACATTAGGGGCAGTTTGAAGGCCCAGAGGGAATCCGTTGGGTTACAGGGAGGAAGCCAGCAGATGCTGATGTGGGCACTGCCCATGGTGCCAGCTGTGTTCATCAAGGTCGGAGCTGTCTGAGCACTGTACA
Source organism: Sciurus carolinensis (assembly GCF_902686445.1). Classification (NCBI taxonomy): domain Eukaryota; kingdom Metazoa; phylum Chordata; class Mammalia; order Rodentia; family Sciuridae; genus Sciurus; species Sciurus carolinensis. The sequence goes on along the minus strand of NC_062222.1, from coordinate 136,202,068 downwards.
GCGCAGCGTCAGGAGCAGGTACTATTCCTGGATGCAGAAACCACTCAGTTCAGCAAACAGGGCTGTGAACCTGCTGTGTCAGGCCATGACCCTGCGGATGCAGAGACCAGTGGGCCTTGGATGCAGCCCTTGAGAAGCCCACTGTGCAAAGGCATTTTAGACAGACAGCTCTGTAACATTTCCACTTCCCAGTCCCTGCTCTTGGGCAGCCCACTTAATTTCTCTGAAGCACAGTTTCTCTATAATGGGGGAGGGGGGGAGAGTGACAACCTCTGGCTGGAGGAATGAGGGAGATTCTGGAGCTAATATCCAGCATGCAGCACTGCCTGCCTTGGCAGTGGCTTATTCTCTCTCTGACATGGTGGCATGTGGTGCTTAGGGAAGCAGTGGTGGGCAGTGCTACCTGTCTCCCCAGGGCCTGGCAGGTGCTCCAAAAACTTGGTGGCATGTTGTAGCAACAAGAGACCTTGGAGGATTTGGGGTTTAGGAGTGGAGAAGGGGAAGAAGGCTGCGACATTCTGACAAGTAGGGCAGTGGAGGAGTCAAGGAGGGACTAAGGAGAGTGGTCTTCTGGGAGAGGTGGGTGCAGGGAGAGTGGGGACCTGGCTGGGAGGTCCCGTGGGGCGGGACCAGCTCGCTCGCCAGCTGTGCGTGCTGTTGCTGAGGTGGTAACTTTTGAGCCCAGCGTGGAAGTGCCTGGCTTCATCTTCCCCAGCCTGTTGTAAAGGGGCCCTGATCTCTACGGGAGCTGAGGTGGGCAGTAGAGGAGCAGGTCCCTGGCTAGATCGGATGAAAAGACCCTACAGTTAGAAAGGGAACTCGATATAACTTGGACTTTGTGATGTAAATATTGAATTTTAAATTAGGTCATTTATAGCCCTATTGTTTTGATATTTAGAGGAGAAATGAAATGGACATTACTTTTTTGAGTGGAGGGTACTAGAGATTGAACTCGGGGCCTTCCACATCCCCAGCCCCTAAATTCATTCTTTCTTACCTGGGTGGCTTCAGGCCTTGTCACTTCATTTCACCGAAGGTCTGTGTTCCCTCCTGTAAATTATGAGTCACTCTCTTGCCACGGGACTGTGAGTGTCTGCAGAGTGGAGCCTAGGCACGGTGCTCACTCCCTTTTGCCCTTTTGGCCATGTTCTTTGGGGAGGAGTCTCCAAAGACACATACAGGCCCCCGAGGCATGACTGTGTGTGCAGGTGGGGGGGGGTGAGCTGTAAATTCATTTGTCTTCTTTTCTGAACTTCTCCAAATTATTTTCTTTGATACCTGATTTTATTTTTATTTTTACATTTTTGTTTCTTTTGGAGGTGTTTTAATTAGTTTTGTATCACTGTGACCAAAATACAAGAACAATTTAGAGTAGGAAAAGTTTATTTGGGGCTCGTGGTTTCTGAGGTTCAGTCCATAGACAGCAAACTCCATTGCTCTAGGCCCAAGATGAGGCAGTGTATCATATTGGAAGGACCCAGTGTAGGAAAGCTGCTCAGCTCATGATGGGGTTAGGAAACAGAGAGAGAGAGAGAGAAAAGGGGCTACAGGAAAGATGTACCCTCTCAGGGCACACTCCCAGTGACTCGCCTTCTCCAGCCATCCCACACCTGCCTACAGTTACCACCCAGCCATTGAAACTTGGATGGACTGATCTAGGTTACAGCTATCATAATCCAATCATTTCACTTCTGAATATTCCTGAATTAACAGGAGCTTTTGGTAGACACCTCATATGCAAGTCATAACAGGATTTTTTTGTTTGTTTTGTTTGCTTGTTTTTGTAGTGCTGGGATCAAATCCAGGGCTTCACATCTGCTAGGCAAGCTAAACCCCTTGCTCCCAATTTTACTTTTACAATTAAGAATATTCCATTAAAAAAAAAAAAACAATAAAGCAGTCCCTTGTTTGAGTCTCTGCCTCAGCAGACTGGCCTAGTGTCTACTGGTGACAGGTGTGGGAAATTGGGAGGCCCATGTCCATGGTGGGTCAGTTGGTGTCACACACTGCTCCCAAGTGTTGAACCTGCAGAAGGCAGTGGGACACGTGGATCCAAGTACTCTGGGCCAAGCATTTCCCCCCGTTAATGTATGCCTCAACCTGTCAGTCCCAGCAGCCCTCCAACCTCACTTTTTCCTCTGTAAGGCCATGGTCCATCAGAGCAGAGGACAGATCCATACTTCTGCTTCCTGGGTGTTCATGAGCAGCTACATGGCCTCTTGGATTCCTCCCCCACCCCAGGAGACCTGAAGTATCTCCAGCACCACCACCACCTGTGCAGGCTTCTGGCACCATCCTGCCCTCTTCTCACCCGACCCAACCACCAGGCCCTGTGGAGAACCCATCTCCTTTCTACATGCCTGTCATGGACATCTATTCATAAGTCAAACATATGCTTTAGGCCAGGCCTGGAATGCCGTGGTCACGTCTGCAGACAAAGCCCTGCCTCCTGAACCTTTGGCTAGTGTGTGTGAGGGCATGAGTGGGAGGGACAGTGAGAAGCAGGTGGAGAAGAAACCAGACCCACAGCCTGCAGGGCAGCTCTCCAGGCCCTGGCTGCACATCCCTCCCTCTGCTCCTGGTTCTCCATGCATGGTTGGTACCCCAGGAAATGCTTGTGGACTGATCTGTTGAAAAAATGTGGAAATTGGCTGCTGCCATCATGAAAAGGTGAACTTTCCCTATGCACAGTCTGTGCCCAAAGAGAGCATTTGGCTTCTGAGTGGTGTCCCATGTGTAGCAAAAGGCTGGAGAAAGTAATGTTGGCGTGCATTTCATGGAGCCTGACGCCAAGACTGGAAATCCTCATTTGCTTAAGAAAAAACAAATGCAAAATGGTGCCTCTCCCCTGCACCAGGAAATCTACTGGGCACCAGCCAGCATTCAGAACTGTAAATCATTCTTTTTCCTGGGCCTTGTCACTGGGAGATGCAGTGTCCCTGCTCTCAGTCCGCGATAGGTGCACTGAAGCCTTCAGGTCATTACTCTGTAGCTGGTATTCAACTTGGAGTATGCTGGAGTCCACTTAGCAGGTGTGTGTGTTAAACTCTTGAGCCCACAGATCTCTGAAGAACAGGGTTTATTGGGCCATTACAGGTGCTAGCTAGAGAAGGGGCCAGGTTCTGGGACAAGTTCCACCACTTCCAGCAGCAGGATTGGGTAGCAGCTGGAGAAGTGTCCACTGAGACCCTGCTTTCAGAGTTTTCTGGAATATACCCAGAAGCAAATTTATTGACCCATGTTGTAATTATGTTCTAGGTGTGGTATTTATTAGAGCACCCTAGGAGATTCTGCTGTGCAGCCAAGCAGAGAACCACCAGGGCAGGAGGGCTGGGGTACGGTGCAGGGACATGACATGGCTGTTGGAGTCAAACTACCTGTTTGCAAATTCTGTTGCCTCCTTAAGTTACCTCACCTCTGTGACCCTTGGGCTTCTCATCTGTCAAGGGAACAGCTTTTGCAGGGTTCTGTTGTGTTGAAGGAGATGCCGAAGGGCATGCTGTGGTAGATTTCACAATTGGTTTTGAATGATCATGCCAATCCAGTGGGCATGCAAAATAGTGCCTGGATACTTTTGGGTGTTTTCTTATTTTTATTTTCCCTGTTGTTTGTGACTGGTGTGTAGAAATTGAGTCATACTAAGCCCGTATCTTGCTACTTTAGTGAACATGTTCACTGGTTCTGGTATTTTATTTTAGTAGCTTTCTTGGTGTTTTCTACATACGAGATCATATCAACTGGAGATAGAGATAGTTTTACTTCTCCATTTCCAATCTGGTTTTTTAAAATTTTCTTTCTTGCCTAATTGCCCTGCTAAAACACTCCAGTTCAGTATTGAATAGCAGTGGGGAGAGGGACATCCTTGTCTCTGGGGATGGTGTTAGCTGTGGCTAATTCACATGGGCCCTTGGCTAGCTTGAGGAAGCCCTTCTCTTCTTTCCTGGTGGGTTGGGTGCTATCATGAAAGGCTCTTGGATTTTGCCACATGTCTTTTCTGCCCCTGTTGACATGATTGTGAGGTTTTTGTCCCTTACTCTATTCACATGGTATAACACCTGGATTTGTGTTTCAATCTTAAACCAACTTTGCATTCCTGGAGCAAATCCCACTTGGTCATGGTATGTATTTATTTTTACATGTTGCAGAGTTTGGCGTTCTAGTGTTTTCGTGAGGATTTATGCATCTGTATTCATCGGATCTGTTAGTCTGTTTTTCTGTTCTCGCGGTATCTGCTTGTTTTGGCATCCCCAGTACCGGCCTCAGCGAGTTGGGAAAGGTGCTTTCCTTTTCGGAAGAGGCTGGTATTTATTCTTCTTTAAACCTTGGTAGAATCCACCCAGGTAGCCACCTAGGCCTGGCTTTTTCTTGGTGTCTGGTGTGGCATATGTTTAATAGACGACCGTGCTCAGCTCTTTGTTGTCGCATTATTGTTTCACCTGAATTGGAAAGGAATGACTGACAGGCAAGGGCTTTTAGGGCCAGTTTACACTAGCTTTGCTACCCTCTAAGTGCAGGCAGGAGGGGCTGGTGCTTGGTCCAAAGCAGACTGTGGCTGGCATGGTGATGCAGCTTCTTCCTGAGCCTCTCCTGCCACTAGGTGTGGGAAGCCTGGCCACCTGTCCCCTCCAGTCTCACCCCTGGAGGAGGAGGGGAGGCACAGGCTAGAACCATAGCTGAGAAGTGGAGGGATCAGGGCTTGCTGGCCCCCACAAGCATCTGTTATCCCCTGCTGAATGGAGAGGGTGCGAGAGACCCAGACTGAATCAGGGAACAGACAAGAGGGCATGCTGCCACCACTCGTCAGTGTAGCTTGCGAAGTGCTTATTTTATGACATGAAGTGGGGAAGGTGGGCTGGACAGTGATCAATAGGCCTGAGTTTAAAAGACAAGTAAAAACTACCCCTAGAACAGCAGCCTGGGAGGAAGTCATCACATCCCAGTTAGCATGTTCAGGGTGGGGTCAGGTTGGGGCCGGGTGGGAGCATTTTCTTTTCCTCTTTTGTGTTCTCTCAGATTTCTTTCATGGAGCATACTTGACCTTTATAATGAGAAAAAAAATGGCTGATACCCATATAAAGAGTGACCTTACCATTGCCTTGAGTGCTGAGTGTTCTCTTCTTGGAGCCTGAAGGTGGAAATGATGAGGGTCTCCCTATTAATACTTGTCCATGAGGTTGCTGTGGGTGCCAGTGGTGAGGAGGGCCCTGGCCCCTAGGCAAGCTTTCTACTCAGTGCAGAAATAGCTCTTGCTTTTCCCTCCTGACTTCTGTGGACCAGGGTGTGGAAGCTGTTAGTGGTTCAGAGGAAGGAGTGTCTCCTGGGTGGGGGATAGAGAAGGGGCATTCAGAGGCATCAGGAGGGATGTGCTGTGTCCTCATTTCCTGAAGGAGTTATAAGAAATGTCATCAGTGTTTGTTTTCAAAGCAGCAATGCAGGAAGGGTTCAGTACTGCCTTCCACATTGGTGGCTGCTTGTCGTTCTCCGTGAGTGTGGTCCGCACCCTCACGTGTGCTCCCATTGCCGTGAGGCCAGGCACAGGCCTGCTGTGTGCACCTGGCTCTACATCCCTCAGGTTGGGGGTCTTGGGCAAGACTCTCTTTGAACCTCAGTTTCTGATTCTGTAAAGAGTGGGGAGGGCCACTGTTTTTGAGTGTCTGCTGTATGCCAGACTGCAGTTCACTTTGGGAAATTAATTATCTTTATTGCCATCACTTATTTGTGTTTTTCTTGATAACCAAAGAATTCCACCAGGTGGGAGAGATACTCCTCTACCAAGTTGTCTGGGGATTGTCTAATCCCTTTTCTGTGTAAAAGCATTTAAAACGCTCCATTTTCATTGTGGAAAGTGTCTTGGAGAAGACAGATGAAAAGGAGATTGCCGCTCACACGGTGGTGACGGGGGTCCATGGAGAGGCCCTGATATTGGTCTCTGCTGTTACCCTGAAGGTGGACTTACCCTGCCCCCGCAGAGGCCCCCAGTCCACACCACTGGAAGGGGCCGCGCGCTGGCGAAGGAAGTTTGAGAGCCTCTGACGCCGGCTGTGGAGGAAGCGGACTGGCCGCTCTTCTGGAGAAGGCTGCTGGTGCGGACTTCCCAGGGCTCGTTGGCAGTCACCCAGTCACTTAGGGGGCACGAATTCCCTGAGCCAGCTGCTCTGCTGGAGCCCGTCATCACCTGTGCCTAGGCACATAGGAAGGATGTGTGTGGCTGATTACAGCACCCCCAAAAAAGAAAAGTCAGCCAGGGGACAGCCTAGCTGTGAGATGGAGATGGTGGTCAGTGTTCGTTCTACTCCATCAGGGTTTCCCCTTCTTTTTATGTATGAAATGGGTCTCAAAGAAAAGTGGGACAATATTTCTTACGTGTTCTCATTATTTAATAAATGTCCTAGTTTCCTCCGGCTGCTGTCTAATAGCACCACAGACTGAGTGGTTTAAACACCAGAAAGTGACAGGAGGCCAGAGGTCCAGGATCAGAGTGGAGGGCTGGTTCCCTCTGAGGTGGTGGGGAAGCTTCTCCAGGCCCCCAGCCCTTGGTGCTTTGTGCAGGCTTTGGACTCCTTGGCTTGTACAGGCAGCACCCCAGCCTCTGCCTGGTTCTCTGTATGACATCCTCTCTGTCTTTGTGTCCTAACTCTTCACCTAAGGACACTAGTCATATTGGGTTATGGCCCACTCTTTTTTTTTTTTTTAATTTTAATGTTTAATTTAGTTTAACTAAGCATACATATTTCTTTTTTTATGGTAAGGTTTAATTAATTAATTATTTTATTGTAAACAAATGGGATACAACTTGTTTCTCTGTTTGTACATGAAGTAGAGGCAAACCATTTGTGTAATCATACATTTACATAGGGTAATGGTGTTTGATTCATTCTGTTATTCTCCCCCCACTATGGCCCACTCTTTTGAACTCATTTTACCTTAATTACATCTTAAAAGTGCTACTTCCAATCAGATTATATTAGGAGTTCAACATGTGAGTTCGTTGGGGGCACAGCTTAATTTGTAATGTATACCAAGAATGGTTTTCAGTGTCATTGGAATGTCCTTCTGAGTCTGAGATTTTCAGTATTGTTTAGCTGGGGTGGGAGCCTTTTGATAATGGAGTCTTATCATCGAACCCATGTGAAACCCCAAAAAGCAGGTTAAAGTTCAGGCAAGTGTACCCAGACTTCAAAGAAGCCCTGAGGAAAGCAGAACTGGCCTTTACTGTTGTGTGTACATGTGTGTGTGTGTGCACACACGTGTGTAAGTGTGGTTGTACTGCCTTCCCTGGAGGACAAATAGGAGGGGTGGGTGAGGAGGCATATTCTGGACAGAAGAAAGCACCAGGGAGCACAGTAGGCCTGGGGGAGAAGGCCATAGAGACCACATCTTTAGGGACCCCTGTGCCTTGACTCATGCTGTGCTTGCAGCAGCCCTGAGAGAGAACAGTTATTATTTCCTCATTGTTTTCCAGGGGGAGGACAGGTTACATGCCCCCGGGATACACAACTAATAAGTGGTAGAGTCAAGATTCTGACTTACCAGCCTGAGACCAGAGCTGGCTCTTGCGAGCACTCCACTCCACAGTGGCTCCGAGGTTCTGCATGTGAACTTCCACCAGTGGCATGTAGGTGTGTAGAAGGTCTACTTGTAGATAGCTTGAACAACATAGTTGTTTTCTGCTCCTTCATTAAAATTTAAATCTAACTCTACTCAGGTTCTGGGGCACCCCAGCTTCTACCTGTGTTCAGATGCCGATAACAGAAGCCACTCTTGAGCTACTTTAAACAGAGGGATGTAATCCAGTGTGGTTGGAAAGTGAAGGCGCAAGGTCTCTGCTGGATCCAGGAATGACCTCCAGAGCAAAATCCTAGGGCTGGCCTCCCAGGAGCTGCCATCTCTGCCGCCCTGGGGAACTGGGATTAGGAGGTCCTGTCTCACGGTTGACCCTAGCCTCAACTGCAAGCTAGGAATGAGAAGCACCAGAGTCCCCCACTGTGCCATTTGCTGGCTTGGGCAAATGGTGCCTGCCCCAACCCGGCTCCCCTTTATCTTGGGTTCCAGCCCTGTAAGAATGAGTGATGGAACCTAAGTCGTGTGCAGAACCCCAGTCCTAAGGGGATCTGGGAAATGTGGTTTTTAGCTCTCCAGACCCTGCAGTTGAGGGAACACGTTTTGTCCCCCTTCATGGTCACTTCCTCGGGCCATGGAATGTGGCCAGGGAGAGAGAGTGTACTCCCCTGCTGTGCTGCCCTCTGGAAGGCCTGAGCTAGTCACAGGCACACTTCCTGCCCTGCGGGAGCAAGGGCCTGGGTTCCTACCTGCACTCTGGCTGCCTCCAGAGTGAGTGGCTGTTCAGGAACTGTCTGGTGCTGTAATGAAGGTTCCCAGGCCAAGCTGTGTGAATTTCCTGACCCCCTGGAGCAGACAGAGCCAAACTGATCTGGCCCTGGTGTGGAAACTGCCTGCTGCTGTGGTGTCCCCTGGATGCCATGGTGCTGCAACCTGCTGAGCCTGCTGCCATTACAGTGCATCGTCAGGTGGAGGAGGCAGCCACATGTGACTCTGTTCCAGGCTCCAAGTGGCAGGCACCGTGAGGCAAAGAAATAGGCAGCTCCTTACTCTGACAATAGGACGGGGAGAACAGCCACCTGCCCTCCACTCCAGAGGGAAGCCAGAGGGGCCTGCAGGATGGGAGCAGAGGAGGACTGGACTGGAAGGGGAAGGCTGCAGCTGGAGTCATGGCTTCCCAGTTCTCCTGGGGCCTCAGTTTCCGTATCTGTGAAGTGGGGTTGTCATTCAAATTCTGTGAGTTCCTCGTGGAAGATTCAATCCGAACCTCTGTTTAAATGCATTCCCCAGTAGGCTGTTGTCTTGACTTCTGCATGCCGTCTTCCAGAGCTTTCTGTGCACTGTTAGAATCTGTTGCCTTGTGGGTTGTGGTCAGTCAACTGCAGTTGGAGAGGATCTTATTTATTTCCTTATTTATTCTGGGTAGACCATTTCTTAGAGTTCTAATTCTTCACCTTGGTTGGGTCTTGATTAGTGCTAATCGCCATCAAACATAAGAGAAGCAGGAAAGAAAAGCACCACTGAGTGAGGGGCCCTGGCAGGAGCTGGTCTGGGCCACCTGAACATGGGCAGTGCCTTATTGTCTCACATGTACATTGTGGAAGACAGGCCTCCCTCTTGGGGCCCGAGGAGGGCCAAACAGACTGTGCTTTGCTGACACTTAGCACATCTAATAGACCTATGATCGAGGCTTCGTTCCCTCATTCCTGCTCCCAGAGGGTTTTGAAGAGCTTCAGTGTCCTCCTGGGTGTTGGTGTTTGAGGTCTAGTCGCAGGGCTGTGCAGAGCCTTGAGAGCGCTTCGTGAGGCTGCAGACTGTCCTGCACTACACATTCCCCACCACTCCAGTCTGCCAGGTGTTAGGTGACAATTTGAGGATGTTAGTGAGAACTGCTATTCTTTTGGGTGTGGGGTTTGGGAGGGACCCTGCAACAGACTTGAAGGTCGGATTCAACTCCAGCCTAAGTGTGGTCCTAGTGTTGTATTCTCAAATGAAAAGTGGGGCAGCAGACAGCTTCCCGGCAGTGATGATTGATGCCATACCATGCAAGAGACAAGATTATTTTAATCTGCAGAGTACTTTGTATATGGTGACTTTTTTTCTAAGGCGGTGTGGCTAGGCCTGGCAAGTGTCCATTCCTGGGGTGGGGTGAGTGCACTCAGCTTGCATCCCATTTGTGTTGTCTGCTAGGGTTAACAAAGTCTCACAGGCTGGGGCCTCTACAGCAGGAAGGGGTTTACCCACCAATTCTGAGACTAGAAGTCAGAGATTAGGGTGTCAACAGGGCTGCTTTCTTCCGCCTTAGTTTGCAGATGCGCGTCTTCTCCCTCTGTCCTTGAGTGGTGTCTCCCCCACCCCCCCCCTCTCTGTTTTCATCTCTTCTTCTTATAAAGAGCCCAGTCACGTGGGATGGGGGCCCATCCTGGTCACCCCATTTTACCTTAACTGCCTCCATAAAGGCTCCATCTCCAAATGCAGTCACATTCTGAGGTTCTGGGACTAGGGTTTCACAATTCAGCCTCTGAGACCCTGGCTTGCAAATGGGAGGAGTGGTCCCCAAGAAGACTGAACAGCCCTGCCCTGGCCACCCTATACCTAAACAAATCGGCCCTGCCTCCACCATTCTTCCTGTCAAGGGCCTGCTGTTCCTACCAGGGCCAGCTCAGATGCTGTCCTCTGCGTGGGGCCCCTAGCTGGTAGGCACCTCTCTTACCTACCAGTTTATCCCTGTTACCATCTTCAGCTGGGCTGTGGTTGTCTATGGACCTGTCACCCCACCCCGTTGGGCTTGCAGCTCTGATGGAGGAAGAGGGGAGGGCATGACTCAGGGTGGCTTATCCATCTTGCCCTGGGCCTGGTGGGTGCTTGTGTGGGTGAAGAAGGGCACTGCTATGGCACACACACCACACTCAACCATTTACCAGCCATCTTAACTCTGGGGCAGGGACAGAACCAGGGTCTTGGTCGTTGAGGCAAACAGTCCTGGCCATGACAGAGCAGCCAGTCTGAGGGGGAGACAGTCAGGAGAGGCATACAACACCAGTACCAACACTGCGTGATTAAGGCTGTGAAAAAGGAAAGCTTGACTGTCGGTGTGCAGGGGAAGCTCTAGCCACTTCTGGGGTAGGGGAGTGACATCGGTCTAAGTGTCCTTAAGGAGGTAGTGCCGAAGTAGAATTGTGAAGAAGATGGGTAGGTGGAAAAGAGGAGGAAGAGCAGTCTAGGAAGAATATCAGTCAGGTTTCATGCAGCTGAGCTGCAGTAACAAAGGAACCAAGAAGTCAGTTCTAGTTCACATGTACTCTGGCACAGGACTACTGGGCCTCTCCTGTGGTGGGTTTTTTAGGGCCTAGCCCTGTCCAGGGATCTGGCCCTGTCCCCACCTCAACACATGGCTTTTAAAGAGTCTGCAGCAGGGAAGAGAAGTCATGTGAGCGACCCAGAAGTGACACAAGTCACAACTGCTCACGTATATCATTGGTCAGGTTGAGTCACATGACCCCATCCTCTGCAAGGGAATCTGAGAAATATAGGGAAACTTACAGGAGATTTGGGGAGCACACCCCTCAGGGAACACACTTGTAGAGGTGCAGGGGCTAAAGAATGCAGTATTGATGGGAAATAATGGTCCCACAGCTTTGATCTCTGCAAGAAACTTGGTAAAGTAGATTCCCTCTGCCCAGCACATACCACTTACTAATGGGCATTGGAAATTGTGTCTGGAAAATCAACCCAGGGAAGGAACAGAGTTTCAGAGGGCAACGAATCTGCTTCCATCACGCAGGGAAGGATTGGTTTTTTTGAGATCCTTTTGTTTTTTAAGGAATTGGGTTTAACATTGGTCTTATTTCCTCCCTTCCTTCCCTCCTGCCCTCCCCCTCAGAGTACAGGTATTCGCTGTAAGCTTTTGTTTTTGTGAGCGCTTTCATCGCTGTGACAGAAAGAGTCAGGTAAGGCTCACAGTTTTGGAGTTCTCAGTCCATAGATGGCCAGCTCCTTTGCTCTGTGCCTGAGTGAGGCAAGCATCACAGCAGAAGGGTATGGCCAGAGGAAAGCAGCTGGGGACATAGCGCCAGGAAGCAGCTCACAAAATAGATACCCCAGAGTCACACCCGCAGTGGTTCACCTCCTGCAGCCACACCCTGCCTGCCCGCTGTCACCGCCCATTTGATCCCTGGGAGAGCACTCACGCACGGATTGGCTTCAGGCTCCCATACCCCATCATCTCACCTCTAAGCTTTCCTGCGATGCCTCATATCTAAACCATAACAGCTTTTCATATGGAGATGGAATGTTTATGTTCCTGTGTCCTTTAAGCCTCACAGAGAATTGTGGCAGAGAGTGGTTCACTGTCCTCATGATGGAGGGAGGTGTGGCAATGCCAGTGAGCAGGAGTGGCGGCCGCTCATGAAACATGCAGAGGCACGGGGAAGAGACCTTCTGCTTAGCTAACTGCAGAATTCTCCCCGCTAGGGCTTTGTCTTTGTGATTTTCATTTAGATACATTATTATAATTTCTTTGTGTTCTCTTGGGCTGCATTATTTCAGAATGTGCTCCTTGAGCATAATTTTTATAACTCATTGAATTTATTACAATGATCTTTCTTTAATTCAAAAGGTGGTACGGTTTGCTTTTTTGGTTGTAGTGTAGAGATTGTGTCAACACTGAGAGATTAGCAGTGGCTGGGAATTAATTCATGTTTTCATTTCCCTTAATTAACTATGAATGTGCAGAACTTGGCTGGCTTTGTGCATGACAGTCTTAAAATTCAGTGCTTTCTGTAGGCAACAAATAGTTGGGTCTTATCTTTTGATTCACTCTGACAGTCTCTGCGTGTAGATCATCCACATTTAAAGTGGTAATCTCTGTGGTTGGATTAAGCACTGCTGTGCTGGTTACTGTTTTCTATTGGTTGCCCTGTTCTTTGTCATGGTGTTTGTCTTCCACTCTTCCTGCTTCCTGTGGTTTTAATATATTTCAATTTTCTCTCCTTTCGAAGATGTTAGTTGAATGTCTAAATTTTTTAGTGGTTACCCTACAGTTTGCAGTTTGCATTTACAACTAGTCCAAGTCCACTTTCAGATATTAACATAACACTTCATGTGAACAAAGTGTCCTGCCTGGCCTCCTTTTTGTTGTGTGTCTGTTTCCCTTATCCATCCTGTGATCATCAGACACACTATTGCTTTCAACAAACTGTTATCTGTGAAATTAATTAACAGTAAGAAAAATAAAAAAAATTCATTTTACCTTCAGTTATCCCTTCTCTAAAGTTCTTCCTTCCTTTATGCAGATCTGAGTCTTTTGAAGTTTTATAGTTTTTGTTTTTTTCTTCTACTTAGATCTGAGCTTTGACCTATGCCATTTTTCTTTTTGAAAAACTTTTAAAAACTTTTTTCAGGGCAGGTCTGTGTAACAAACTCTTTCAATTTTTGCTGTCTGAGAAAGTTTTTATTTTTTCCTCACTTTTGAAGGATAATTTCACAGGGTACAGAATTCTACATTGATACTTTTTTTTTTTTTTTTTTTTCTTTTCCTCTAAATACTTTAAATATCTCACTCTCTTTCTTGCTTGCATGGAGTCTTTGAGAAATCTGATGAAATTCTTATTCTTGCTTCTCTACTTCTCTATGGGTAACGTGTTTTTTCCTCTTTGGTTTCTTTGGGAATTTTTTTCTTTATCTTTAGTTTTCTGTAAAATGCAGAAATATGATATGTAGTATGGTTTGGTGTTATTTTGTTGTTGTTTTAATTTATCCTGCTTGGGGCTCTCTACCTTGTGGCTCTGTGGTTTGGAGTCTGGCATTAACTTGGGGAAATTCTCAGATATCATTGCTTCAGATACTTCCCTGCTTCTTTCTTCTCCTCCTGGTATTCTCATTGTATATAGGCCACGTCTTTTGTAGTCATCCTGCAGTCCTGGAATATTCTGTCCCCTATTTTTTCCAGTCATTTTTCCCTTTGCTTTTCAGTGGAAATACTCTGTTCACATGCCTTTAAGCTCACTCTCTTCATCTGTGTTCAGTCTACTAGTGGGCCTGTCAAGGGCATCTTCATTTCTGTGACGGTGTTTTTGATTTCTAGCATGTCTTTATTCCTTCTTAGAATTTCCATCTTTCCTCATGTTGACTGCCTGCTCTTACATGTTGTCTGTTTCCTCAACTGGGGCCCTTGGCGTGTCAGTCACAGCTGTTTTAAAGCCCCAGTCTGATAGTTCCACTGTCTTTGTGTTTGAACCTGAGTCTGATGTCTCCTGTCTCTTCACACTGTACTTTCACCTTGTATTTTTGTTGTTGTTATTTCTGCTGCTGTGTCACCTGTGTCCCTCTACGTGTTCCTGAGCTTTAGAGATGAACGTGCTGATTCTGTGGCTGGGGTGACAATGCTAGGTGAGGATGGCAGGTGATGGCTGCCAGCAAAAGGATAAAGTGCATTGACCTCATATACCTTCCTAGGGACAAAAGTGGTGGCCATTGAAAATTCATTGGAGCCTGTGTGGCCATATTTAAGTTGCCACAGAAATGATTCCATCCTGATTTATATGTGGCAATACTGAAAGAGCAGATGACAGGAGTCTCCCGGAAGGAGCATTAAGCAAGAGAGGCCACCAGCATCAGGCAGGCAGAGTCTGCTCCATATCCTAGTCCCTGTGCCCAGCATGGTGCCTGTCATGTGGGAGGCTGTAGCAGGCTTGAGCGAAACAAATGATGGAAGGATATCTACAGCCGGGCAAGTTGTCCCTGGTCCCCGAGTGGCCTGGGGAATCTGCCTTCCCAACGGGAACCCAGCAGGTTGTAAACATGCTTCTTCAAGTGAATGGACACATGCCAGACAAAACCCAGCTCAGGTGAGCTAACACAGGAGCTGCGTGCCTTCCTGTGCTTCTTGCCAGTACTCACTCCCCACATGCACCCCCCCAAGCTCACCTTCTACCTGTCAAATCCTCTCTGGAGTCCTTCCTGTCCTCCCTCAGACTTACCACCTCAGGGTGGCCTTTGGACAGCTTTGTATATCCAAGAGTAAGGCCAAGGCCTTTGATGCTCAGTATTACCATTTTGCTGAGGCCATATTGAAATATTAAGGGTGTCCAGCTGGCATGGGCATTGAACCAAGCCCACCACCAGGTGTGGTCATCTGTCCACACACAGGCCAGCTCTTATCTAGTTGTACTTGGCTTTGTGCAGTGGGTGGGGTACTGGTTTGTGTACCAAGGGCTAAGGAAACCTGTGTCCCTTGAAGGATTTTGCCCATTGGGGTGCATGTGGAAGTGGGATATATCATGTTTTCTTAGTTCCTAGACATCCTAGAGGGCTCTGGATGTGACTGAGTGCCTGCTCTGGGCTGGGCCCTCTGGTTGTTACTGGAGACTCCAGTGGACAAGATGGCAGAAAAGAGCTCTGCAGAGTGAGCAGACAGTTGAGTAGGCACCAGGGCAAGGGGCTTGGGGATTTTCAAGGCATCCCCCCTGTAGGGTCTGGCATTATCCTTGGGCACTGGGGCCACATAGCATGTGGTTTGCTATTGCCATGGTTGTTTATATTGTTATTATTTTCTTTGCAGGGGTGGGA
The DNA here is from genome assembly GCF_902686445.1 of Sciurus carolinensis. Lineage (NCBI taxonomy): Eukaryota > Metazoa > Chordata > Mammalia > Rodentia > Sciuridae > Sciurus > Sciurus carolinensis. The sequence goes on along the minus strand of NC_062222.1, from coordinate 136,186,939 downwards.
TGTGGCTGACTTTTGCCTTGGGAGGCATCCTCTTATGGCCTGAGTGGGTGGCTGGGGGAAGGAGGAAAAGGGGACCATCTACCTTGAGGTGGTAAGTCTGAGGGAGGATAGGAAGGACTCCAGAGAGGATTTGACAGGTAGAAGGTGAGCTTGGGGGGGGGGTGCATGTGGGGAGTGAGTACTGGCAAGAAGCACAGGAAGGCACGCAGCTCCTGTGTTAGCTCACCTGAGCTGGGTTTTGTCTGGCATGTGTCCATTCACTTGAAGAAGCATGTTTACAACCTGCTAGGTTCCCGTTGGGAAGGCAGATTCTCCAGGCCACAGCTTGGACCAGCACCAGTGAAGATCTCCTTTGCCTCCCTCTGTCTTCCTTGTCCCCTCTGAGCTCCATGGCTGCACATAGGCTTGGTGCCCCAGCTTTGGGAAACAACATGCTTTACATCTACACACTTGGAAAAACACATTTGCAGCAAAACTTTGCTTGCCCTGTCACCCTGGAGAGCTACTGCTTATGGAACACTGATGGTCTGGGCACTGTGCAATAGTGAAAGATGCCTGTTCCTCAGGTGAGCCGACCGAGGCCCAGAGAACTCAGAGCACTTACAGAGGTCACAGGTGACCATATCTTCCTGACTCCAAAGCCTGGCTCTTTTCTGCATGGTCACGGTAAAGACACTGGGAACCTCAGTTTGTTCACCTGCACGGTAGAGGACTTGCTTGTCACCTCAGAGGAGAATGTCTCGAGGATTGAATGAGATTGTCCTCTGAAGGGGTTATCATATGCCTGGTACATACCGCGTGCTCATTAGACGTTTTCTGTTTATGCCATGATACCCAGAGAAGAGGGGGTGTGGCAGGGGATAGGTGTGGCTGGAATCCTCTGGGTGGGAAGGAGGGGACTCATTCTGGGGGCTTCTGAGTGTCTGAAGGAGCTCAGGGCAAAAGTTCTGAGGAGGCTCTTTCTTGCTGGTTTCCCTTTTGGCTTGAGATAGGGAAGCTTTCTGAAGTGGGGCTGCCTGAGGGGAGTGCGAAGGGGGCTCCAGAGTCACTTTGGATAGGGGCTGGATGACCTCAGGTGAGCATGGAGGATGCATGGGGAGAGAGGGGAGGGTTGGCCTGTGTGGCCTGATTGTGAGTTCTGTGGTACCTGGGACCTACTCCAGTGTTCTGTGGCGTTCCCCAGGCCAGCAAGAGGCTAGGTGCTCGGGGTCGCCTCTGGGGTGAATCCTCCTTGGCTGCGACTCTTCCTCCTGTATGCCCTTGAGCAGTTCATCTCCACTTTGCTTTTCTGAGCCTCCAATGAGCTTGTTGCCGACAGTGGGCCATGAGCTCTCAAATGGAAGGCGGTGGTACAGTGTGTACCCTTGGAAGAAGAGTGGCCTGTGTTCTCCTGCAGGTGAGGCCTTTGCGTGGCCAGCATTTGTGGGCCTGATGATAGGGATGCTCAGTGGTACTGGTTGTGCCATGGTGTGCCTCTGGCTTGGGCTGGTGGCCTGGGGCCCAGGATGGCCCCCAATTCTGGGCAACCTCCCCTCCGGCCCCCTTTCATTTCAACACTCCCTGGAGCCTGTGCTGGTACACGTGGAGGACATGCTGTTGAGAGCTCTAGGCTTGGTGGCAGCTCCTAGTTTATTTGTCTTGGGAACATTGAACTGGGACTTTGAGCTGGGCAAGGGTGGCCCAAGTCCTGTTGAGCTGGAACTTTAGGCCTTGGTGGACCAAGGTAGAAGTCGAGGTCCTGCCCTCCCATGGCTGACCGTTGTGTGGGGCCAGCAGGGCAACAGGCACAGAGTGGCCTGTCTGCTGCTGTTCCCCCTCTTCCTTCCAGGCCACCCTGAGAGAGTCGGGCTCTGGGACTTGGAGCCACGCCTGGTGGGGCCCATGAAGCCAGCAGCCCCACACAGGGCTGTCAGCTGCACTGCCATGGGCACGCAGCCCACTTGCTTTGTCCCCAGTGTTCTTCTTGTGTCCTTCCCAGCTAAGTGCAGGTGTTTTCCTGAAACTTGCTTGCCTTCTGTGCTAGCTTTTCATTGCTGTGACCAAAATACCTGACAAGAACAACTTGGGGGAGGAAGGATTTATTTTGGCTCATGGTTTCAGAGGTTCAGTCTGATTAGCTGATTCCATTGCTCTGGGCCCAAAGTGAAGCAGATCATCATGGTGGAAGGGTGTGATGGTAAAAAACTGCTCAGCTCATGGCAGGTGGGAAGCAGAGAGAGCAAAGGAGGAGCCAGGGACAAGATATAGGCCCCAAGGGCATGCCCCTAGTCATCTACTTCCTCCAGCTACACCCCACCTACCTACACTTACCACCCAGTCATTCCAATTATTAATTGGTCAAATAGATTAATCCACTGACTAGATTACAGATCTCACAATCTAATCATTTCCCTTTTGGACATTCCTGCATTAACATAGGGACTTTTGGGGGACACTTCATATCCAAATCATAATACCTTCCTTAAAAAAAAAAAACAACAAAAAACTTACATTGCTTTCTTTTGAAAGAAGTAGTAGAAATAGAAATTTGGATTTATCTAGAAGAGCATAAAGAAGAAAACAAACATCACATGTAATCACCTCTTAATCTTTTGCAGGGTAGTAGCCACCACTGTTTCCCTAGGGGGTAGGGCCTGACACCTTACAGGTACTCAGTAAAAAAAAATGAAACCATGTAAAAAGAATGAAAAAAAATATATGTATTACAGAAAATTGGAATCATAAATCATATTCTGCTTTGTATCCTGCCCTTCTTACTCTTGTGACATTAACCCTAGGTTAATGTCTGGAGTCTGCTCTCAGGACTTTGATGTAACTTACTGACTCCTCAGGACTGAGCCTTGTGCTGTTGGGATGGACAGCCAGGTGTCATGGCAGAGACTGTCCCTGGTCAGTTCCTTTGGCACATTCCAGGATGGAATAAAAAGGTGCCTGTTTCCTCTGTTGAGTGCTTCCTGCTCATCAAGGCAAGGGCAGGTGGTGCACTTGAGCAACAGAAGCTGGTTTCTAGAACCACTGTGGTTATGAAGGCAGGTGGGTCAGGGGGCCAAGGAATGAGCTATGTAGTAAGCTCCAATTGCGCTCAAAGTTGATGGAGGTCATGCTTTTTGAGGACAGAATGCATCCTTCTGGAATGATCAATGGGGATGCTGATTACTCCTGGGTAGTCCTCCTGGTGCACTGAGAAGTGCATTCCCCTTTCCAGAGGAGCCTCCTTGACTCAGGTGGCCTCCTTCATGGCCTTTCAGGCTTTCTTTTCTGCATGGCACCCTGGTGCCCAGGGCTGCTAGCTCAGGCTCTGCTTAAGCAGGGGCTGCTTCTTCCAGTGCTGGGTATCTGTAGCTTGCCCAATGTACTGGCATTGATTGGGCCCCAGCCCACCTCCTTCTGGAATCCCTGTCCTGTGCTTTTTGTCCCCCACTCCCACCCACAAACTGAGGTCACTGACTCCATTGTTGCTGAATGCAATGACCAGTTTCTGGTCTTCATCTTAACCTCTCAGGAGCTGCCTATTAGCTTCCCCGGCTCTTTTTCTCTGTCTACAGTCTACTTGTTTGTGATCCTCCTTGCCTGCCTTCCTTGTGGTTATCTCTCCTTAGCCCCCAAGATTGGGATTTCTTCCTGGAGTGCTCCCTTGTTCTCGCTCTGCATCCTTTCTTTCCCCAGCCATCTACTCCCAGCGCCACTGCTCACTAGCTGTGTGTCTGCACACAGCTGACTTTACTTCTCAGCTTTAATGTCCTCATCTCTAAGTGCCTAATAACGAACCTGCCTCATCAGGTGTTCCAAGGACTTTAGGACAGGATCCTGTCCTGGATCTGGCATACAATCATTGCCTCGTTATTGTTCCCTGCTGTTGCTCAGCCATTTATTCGCTCATTCCACAAGTCTTTATGGAGGGCCTCTTACATGCTGGACTCTTCCAGCACATAAGATTCAGCAAGGAACAAAACAAACCAGGTCTTGTGTACTAGGAGCTTACATCCTAGGGGAAAAGGAAATAAGTAAACACTGTTTTGTTGTGGAAAGCAGCAGGAGGGCACGGTGAGGGGAGGTGGAGCTGCCACGCCCTGCTGAACCTCAGTGTGGTTGCGCATTAGTGCAGACTTGGGGCCGGGGAGTCAGGGTCTAGCCCTTGCTTCCCTACTTCCAGCTGCGGGCCTAGATCAGCATACCACCGTTTCCTCTCTTATTAGCTGTGTGACACGGCCAGCCCTCAGCCTGTGTGTGCCCCAGTTTCCTCGTCTGTGCTACTGGTGATACCCTCTGTCTGGTAGGGGAAAAACCACTAACCTTATGAGGTCTAAACCCATTTCTCAAAGTTTGGTCCTCTGACCCTGCTCAACGATTATTTAGAGTGTGGCTGGGTAATGCAGATTCCCCGGGCCCTCCCACTCCCTGTGCTTCACGTTCTGGGGTGCAGCCCGGGACCTACCTTTGAAAATGAATCCCCTGGTGATGCATGCTTACTGAGGTCTGCAGACCATGGTCTACGGGTTGTGAAGATGGAGTCCTTTTGTCCTATGAGGGCAATGCTGGAGTGGACTTATGCAAGATGTGGGCACCTGGCAATGTCATGTGGGGGCTTGCTGGAGATGCAAGTTGGATTCTCATTCTGCCCTTAACAGCTTCCAGGTGATTCTGGCACAGTCCATGTGAGGAGCACTGGGTCAGACCCATGAATGGAGGACATCCTCCAGCTGGGGCAGGTGCTGGGCCCACGGGTGGTACATGTCGCATACCAGCCCCACCCCATATGCTAACTTGCTTCCCCCACCTTGCCCCTAGGATCTCAAGTGATGGTGGTTTACGTGGAGGATGAGCTGAACCCTGCACAACTGGCTAGCACGGGGGCACTGGTCGCTGTGCCTGCAGGTGGGCGGGCGTGAAGCTTAGGTTCTCAGAGTTTCAACCCAAGAGGAAGCATGTCCAAAAAAGGCCGGAGCAAGGGCGAGAAGCCCGAGATGGAGACGGATGCAGTGCAGATGGCCAACGAGGAGCTGCGGGCCAAGCTGACCAACATTCAGATCGAGTTCCAGCAAGAAAAGAGCAAGGTGAGAGGCACGGGGCTTTTGGTCTCCATGGAAGGATGGGCATGGACACTGAAAGGACAGTATTGCCAGGGACATGTGGGGAGGGCATGTTCCCAGACTGGAGCAAAGTGGGCGCTTCTCCTCTCCAGGCCTCATCTTGCCCCTCTGCAGAATAATACCAGCAGAGACAAGGAGAGTGCCAGGTGCACGTTCTGGTCCCCCATGTGCTGGCTGGACCAGTCAGGCTCTGTGGACCCCGTGTTTTGGTTTTCCCCGCATGTAAGACAGGGGTGATAACAGTCCCTGATGGGTTGCTGTCAGGACTTAGTACTACGTGAAGAGCTTGGAAGGGGCCTGCTCTGGACCACGAGTTGTTTTGTACTCCTGGGGCAGGTCCGAGCCTTGGAGCCACTCAGGACAGTGCCTGGCTAGGTGATGGCAGACCGCAGAGGACAGTTAGAACACAGCCATACGTGCAGCCTGCCACATCCCATGAGGCAAGGGCCCAGCTCTCTAACCTCCCAGACCTGGGCTCCACCCTCAGCAAGGCCCCTGCTGGCTTCAGAGTCTTGGGCAAGTGACTTAAGGTTTCCAAATCTCTGCATCCTCAGCTTGCATACAGCATGATAATTACTGTCCAGTTTAAGGTTGTCATAAAGGTCCCAGAAGCAGTAAAAAGCCCCCTTAGTGTCTGGTGTCCAGGCACTGTTCTGGTCCTTTTTGTTGGCATGGCTCTGACGTGGGTGGGTCTGAGGGCAGAGCCAGCCAGGGGCTCTGTGAGCACAGGAAAGGGTGGAGACCTGGGCCTGTGCCTAGGTGGCTTGAGTTGTGGAAGGTTAAACCAAATCCCTGCCAAAGTTCCTGGAGCACAGCAGTTGGCTGCCTGGGGAACTGCAGTTGGTGCCTGTCTTAAGGAGCGCTGAGGATCAGGCAGCTGCCGAGTGTGGAGTGGGGTCCATTCCTGGCCTTGGCCCTGGTTTCAACCCCAAGTCAGAATGACTGACAGAGAGCAGAAACTTGGGTCAACCTCGGGAGGAAGTAAGGAAGGCCGGGCTTCTAGGGCGTAGGGACAGATGCGACTCCTCCTGTTCCTGGTCGCAGAAGTTCTGGCAGCAGCCTCTGCCAGCTATGTTTGCTGGTGATGCCGACCTGTGCACACCCTGCCAGTCAGGAGGAGTTCACTTGCTGGTTCCTCCAGGACTGAGAGCTGAGTGCCCAGGCTGCAGGGGCTGGCATGTGTGGTCTAGAAGCAGCAGCAGAAACTGTGGTTAAGAGGGAAGCTGCAACCCAAGTCAGATGCTCCACGCCACCTCTGCCATCTAACTGTGAAGCCACATAACTGCCCCTGCCTCAGTTTTCCTATCTGCTAAATGGGGGGCCTTAATGTGTCTTCCTCCCTAGGTCATTTGAGGAAGAATGTGATAGTCAATACAGGACCTGAGGTTGTCTGCCACCTGCTCTCACTTGGCAGCCAGGTTCTAACGTGTGTGCCTGCCATGTAGATGGCATCCCGTACCTGGGAGATGTCCTGGCCTCACGGTGAGGTGTGACTTCCCTACTGTAGGTGAGAAAGCTGGGGCTCAAAAGGAGAGGTGACATGCTCAGGTGTACTGCCTGAGCCTACCTTGCTAGCCAGCTGGGACAAGGTACCACAGTGGGCACTTAATAAACAGGGACTTACGATATCACTGCAGGAGGCTGGAAGTCTGAGGTCGGTGTCCTGGGGCTGGCCCCTCCCAGTCCTTCCTTCTTGGCCGTGATGTCATCCTCTTGTGTGCTCACGTGGTTTTCCTCTGTGTGCTAGTATCCTTATCTCCTTTTCATATGAGAACACAAGTTAGATTGGATTAGAACCCTTTCTGATGGCCTCATTTTAACTTGATTACATCTTTAAAGGCTCTATTTCAAATAGTCACCTGAAGTCCTGGGTGTCAGGACTTCAGCTTGGGAATTTAGGGGGTGGTGGTTCAATTCAGCCTCTATGCCAGATCAGCACAGCTGTAGGTGGTGCTGGTGGGTAGAGGCCAGGCCTGTGGGAGTCCCCCCATGACCAGGCTGCCTCCTATCTCTGGGACGCATGGAAATTCCCACATGAACACACACTGCCTGCCCATGTTCTCTATTCAGTCCCCTTTGTGGCTCCTCTGTAGGGCTTTACCAATCCGGTCAGTTGGAGAATTTCTGTTCTTGAAGAATTTGGCAATGCACTCCCTGGCTGTTTCCAAAAGCATAAGTGTAAATTTTACAATTGCATTTAAGTGTTATTTTCATATGATCTAATAATAAAACAGCATCACATGTATAGTGTCGTTTTAACAAAGGACTCATTAAACACCACTGGGCAAGGGAGTGTGGTAAGTGTATCTGTTCATCTGTGGCCCCATGTGCATGCTGTGTGCCTGGGCTGGGTGACATGCCTTTGGCAGGGACTGTAGAACAGCCCGGGCCCTCAAGCAGGGTGGTGCAGGATGCTGGGGAGCTAGTGCAGGACAGCATGGGCACACTGCACCAGAGTTCTTAGAAAACCTGTGGGGTGAAAGGCCTGGGAGGCTTCACAGTGGCCATTTTGGAGGCAGGAACAAAAGGTGTTCACACAGTCCTGAGTGAGCCTCATGAGTGCCAGTTGGGGACCAGGTCAGTGGGGCAGCGTTCCTGACATAGAGATGCCCACTATCTGGGGTGGCATGAAGAGAGGACCAGTGTGCAGGACCACAGCTCCTCACCAGCTGGGCATTGCTTCATTCTCACAGTGACTGGCCCACATTGGTCTGGATTTGTGCTGGGCCAGGCACTGATCTAAAGCGAGAAGAAGTGAGTTGGACCTCATCCTGTCCTCAAAGGCTGCTGGCCTCAGTGGTGGGGAGGAGTCTTGGCATTTGGGTGCATCCTGAATGGTGACAGGGTAGATTGTGTTGGGCTCTGGAGTCCAGGAAGGCGCTGGCCCTGGGACTGAAGAAGCTTTCCTGCCCTGCTGAGTTTGGAGGGAAGGTGAAGGGAGAGGGTCCCCAGTTGAGGGAACAGCTTGTGAATAAACTGGGACACACCTGGGGCAGGGGCCCATGACTTCTGGCTGATGTGGAGGCTGTGAGGGAGGCTGTAATAACAGCCTCTTTGTGACCTCTGCCAGTGGTTCAAACTTCCATTCTTTCCTTAGCTTAGTCCCCAACCAGTTATCAGGCACCTGCTATGTACCTGTCTTTGTCTGAGAAGCAACTGTCAGTTGTCCAGGTCCCTCTCCTGAGGCTTGTGCAGGAAGAAACACCAGGAGATTCGTGAAATGTTAACTCAGTGGTGGAAAGTGCCCATGAGAAGCAGCAGCAGGAGCAGGGCTACACAGGGGGCCCTGGAGTGGTCTGCTGGAAGGTCGTCAGCGAAGGGCTCAGGAGAGGGGCTGCTGAGTAGGGGGCTGGCAGAAGAAGCAGTGATGCGGTCAGGTGTATCCTAAGGTGTCTGCATGTCCGGGCTGCAGTGGGCAGTGGTGTGGTCAGAGCTGAGTGGTTAGGGCCAAGGATAGGGGGTGAATCAGAGGAGCACAAGGGTTAGTCCTATGGGCTAGGGAGGATTTGCACTTGAGTTTTAAGTACTTTGGAACTCCTGAAGATTTCTTTTTTTGTTTATTCCATTTCATATTTTTCTTTTGTGGTTAGTTATTTTAGTATGTCAGCCTGCACTCATGGAGACTTAGGCTGTATTTGGATGTAACCCAACAGCATCTTTGTTCTGTGGCTCAGGCTGTTCTAGCTTTGGCCACAGGGAGCTGTGTAGTTGGTGCCTGTGATGCCCCCTCTGTTGTGGAGGGTTGTTATTTTTGTTTATGTTTTTAGTTCTTCTTTTCTGGTGTTCATCTTACCTACTTCTGCCTCCATCCTGAATCTGCCATTTCTCCCAGGAGCCCTGGCTCTTCTTATGGGAGAATGGTGTTAGACAACAGGATCTGGGCATTGGTGTGCTCGCAGCCATGGGGGCACCCCTCTTCTAGACCCTCTCATCTGAGAGCTAGGAGAGGTGTGTGTTATGTGGACGTACACATTATCTATAAATACATCTCCATGTGGCACCGATGACTACATGACCTTAAACCTGAGTTCTTACTGATGTCCCAACACTAGCCCATGGCCACATGTATCACACCAGCTCCTTTCTTGTCTGGAGCCCCTCACTCCAATAGTGAGAAGCCCAGCTTTCCCCATTCGCTATCCATCTCTTAGTTGTTCAGCATGCCACACACAGAGTTCCAGCAGAGTTAACCTGCACCCTGTGGGATCTGGAAGGCTTTCAGTAATGAGGCTGTGTGATTCCATCTTGCTCTGTGCACCTGAACACCTGGCTCATCCTAGCTGCCACTTCCTGCTCCTGCCCAGGAAGCAACCCTCCCAGGCTGCCCTGCCCACACCTGTGCTTACTCAGTTCACTTCCCTCACCCTTTCTACCTGTGACTCACCCTGGGGCTTGCTCACACCTGATGTGCAAACTCTGGACCACAATAACAACGTTCATTTATCCACCCAGCAACTCTCCACCTTCCTGCTGTCAGCATCCTCTGAGGCAGCTGCTGACGTTGCTCTTCACAGAGCCAAAGCTCTGGGAGGTTCTTCAGAGAAACAGAACACACATACACACATGTGTTCTGTTATTTTAAATAAAGAAGTATATGTGTATATACATGCATAAACACATAATATATAGAACGAGAGATGTTTTTAAAGGAATTGTTTTTTGCAGTGGTGGGAACTGGCAAATTTGAAGTGTGTAGGGCAGGCCAGCAGGCTGGAATCTCCAGCAAGGACTGATCTTGCAGTCTTGAGAGTCTGAAATGGTCTGGAGGCAGAATTCCTTCTTCCAGAGGAATCATCAGACTTTTCTCCCAAAAATCTTCAACTGGTTGGATGTGGCCCACCAAGATTATGGAGGGCTATCTGCTTTACTCAGAACCTACTAGTGTAGATGTTAATCTCATTTAAAAAATACTTTCACAACAACAGCTAGACTGATAATTGACCAAATGACTGGTGCTGTGCCCAGTCTGGTTGACATAGAAAGTTAAACATCACAGAGGTTAAGTAATCTGCCATCAAAGCAGATCCAGATCTAATGGGGTCTCATCCTTCTGACCCCAAAGCACTGTCAACACTAACCAGGGAGATGAGGAGACTATGTGGCCTCCTAGAAGGAAAAATGACAGAAGCATTTTGTTCCTGACTTGGGGAGATCGTGTAAATATTTCAAGTCTTGGCCCCTGACATTGAGTCCATCAGGAAGGTTGATTCCAGCTCTTGAGTGAGCTGGGTCAGGGGGCCACTGGTTGCCTGGAGTGTTTGATGGAAGGAGACATAAAGGGCTCATGTTTTCCTGAATGTTTTTATGTGCTGCTTTTCCTGCTGTTACAAGAAAGGGTTTATTGATACCCAAAACTTACAATTAATTTTGCCACCTGCTGCTGTAAATGAGGTGTGGTCTGGGGGAAATGTTGCCCCTTTCTCTGGAATGGCCAGTTCACCAGAGGCAGCTGGGTACAGTTCTGGGAGCCTGCCCTTACCTGGGACATGAACTGATTTTACTGAAGGGCTCCTGTGGAATGGGGGTCTTGGGTGATATTTCAAATGAAAAGCTCCAGTGATGCATTTGCTTAAAACACTCCCTGGGCACATTTTGCCAGTGTTTCAAATTGTTAAGTGGATGGAGAGATTCAGGTGGGGCTGGTGGTCAGCAATCCAGAGTCCAGGCTCCCAAGCCAGGTGTCCCCTGGAGAGGCCTGAGCCAGAGCACTCCACCCGAGGAGCTTGGCGTTGCCCTTCCCTCCCCACCACCTCTGCCCTGTCTTCTTTGACTCAGAGTCCCTGACAGGGGCGCTGGAAATGGTGTTTTGGTTTGGAGTCTGCTCAGCCTTGAGGAGAGCTGTCTGTGTCCTTCCTCATACATACTGGAATGAAGGGGGTTCCCCTCTTGGTCCTCCCTTCCAACACCCTCAGGTGTTTTCCTCTCTCCAAGGAAAATCTCCAAAGTCACCTAGTAGGAAAGATCCTGGTGGGGCTGAGAGGGAGGGTCGGGCCGGTTAAGGTGGCCCAGGGGGCACTGGAGGCGGCCCTTGGGAGGGTCTCCAGGGCGAGGGAGGCTGTGGCCTGCCCCTGCCCCTGCCCCTGCCGAATCTCTGTTCTGGCTGCAGGTGGGCAAGCTGCGCGAGCGGCTGCAGGAGGCCAAGCTGGAGCGTGAGCAGGAGCAGCGGCGGCACACGGCTTACATCTCTGAGCTCAAGGCCAAGCTGCACGAGGAGAAGACCAAGGAGCTGCAGGCCCTGCGCGAGGTGCTCATCCGGCAGCACGAGCAGGAGGCGGCCCGCACCGCCAAGATCAAGGAGGGCGAGCTGCAGCGGCTGCAGGCCACACTGAATGTGCTGCGTGATGGTGCGGCTGACAAGGTCAAGACGGCGCTGCTGGCTGAGGCTCGTGAGGAGGCGCGCAGGACCTTCGACGGCGAGCGCCAGCGCCTACAGCAGGAGATCCTGGAGCTCAAGGCCGCGCGCAAGCAGGCAGAGGAGGCGCTCAGCAACTGCATGCAGGCAGACAAGACCAAGGCGGCAGACCTGCGCGCCGCCTACCAGGCGCACCAGGACGAGGTGCACCGCATCAAGCGCGAGTGTGAGCGCGACATCCGCAGGCTGGTACGTGGCGCCGCACCCACGCCCACCCGCAGCTTCCTGCTGGTGCGCAGTTGCCGTGGGGTTTGGAGGACCCACGGCCCTCGGACTTTGTTAAGGCTCTGGGGTCCCGGGCCAATAAGGAGGCTTTGGAGCGTCCACCTCTCACTTGGTGCGCGGTCCTTGGAAGGTCACCAAGCCCCAGTGCCGGTTTTCTCATCAGTGTAGAGTTGTGGTAAGAAAGGGTTGTGAGTGGGTCAAGGTGCGGGGATTTGTTCAGTTTCTTTAATGAACTCCAGCGGGTCCACACCTGCGGGTCTCCGAGGTAAGTCTGTCGGCCAGCTAGCTGTTGCAGCAACAGGGAAGAACACATCGCAAACTATCCGGTTTTTAAAGAAATCAGAGAACGGTGAAGCTATGATGTCTAGAAGAAGGAAAATCCACAAGGGGTGGGGATGGAGCCCTTCCTGGGTGAGCTGAAAGTCCCTTTCCTCAGGGCAGTCTTTCTGGAAGAGGGAGGGTCTTTTCTCCAGGCCAAAGTTCCACTGGGGACTGAGATGAGCAGGACTTTTTCCACCTCTCAGGGTTGGCATGAAAGTGGAAACCAGAGGAGCCCCCTGCCCAGGCCAGTTTGCTCCATAGAATATTCTCAGAGCTCTGAGGTGATGTGAGAGGCCAGTGAGCCTGGCTGTAGGTAAGCTGTGTTAACATGGAAGACAGCATGGTGGAAGGCAGCATGCCTTAGGGCCTGAGGCAGGCATGGCCAGCCTGCCCCTCAGCACACCTCACTGACCCTGTGGGGTGCACGAGCCTGAGTTGCTAAGTCAGGGGGTTCTTAGACTGGGCAAAGGACCACATTTACAGGGTTGCATCTTCAGGAGGACCCAGGGCTACACTGAGCAGGAGGGGACCCATGCACCACGGCAACACTGACCAGGATAGAGTCATTCGGACTGTGTTGATGCCAGAGACTTCAGGGCAAAAGGTGATCCTAAAGATAAGTAGGGACAGTCCTCCCCCTCTCTTTTGGCAAGGGTAGTTGTGCACAGAGGGTAATCATGCTTTCTTCCAGGGGGCAGGATGTTGCCCATTTCCTCTCACCTTGGCGTGAATGTGCTGCCTCCCTTTTCTTGGTGAACTTGAGGGTCCATTTGTTCTGGAGATCTAGCAGAGCCACACACCTCAGATAGTGTCCTGTGCAAAACTGAGGCTCCTGTGGTGGTGGCAGTGCCTCAGCTTGCTCATGTTCTTGCTCACCCTGTGGCCCTGTTGAGACCATGGCCATGGGATGGATGGTGCAGAGCCACAGCTACTGCTCTTCCAAGGCTGCTACCAGGGACAGTTCTTAGTCATTAAGGGTCAATGAAAGGGGGCTGGGGTGTGACTCAGTGGTAAGGTGCTTGCCTAGCACGTGTGAAGCCCTGGGTTTGATTCTCAGCACCACATAAAAATTAAAAAATTAAGGTATTATGTCCACCTACAACTAAAAAATACATTTTAAAAAACGGTCAGTTAAGAAAACTTCAAAAAGTAGAAAAGAAAAATGTTGTCAAAACTCAAAGGCAAAATGGACAAATCCACAGTTTAGCTAGAGATTAACAGATTTCTGTCAGTGAGCCATGGAACATGCAGACAAGAAAATGGATAATGATATGTGGAAGTTAAGCAGTACGATTAACCAAGCTGACATAAAACCACATTCCAGCCAACTGTTGAGCACGGTTCTTTTCAAGGGAACATGGCCCACTTTAATCAAAATGGTCTGCATTTCAATATTTGTAGGTTGACTTTAAATCAGCCCAGAGAGATGAACACATTTTAGATAAAAAGAAGGAATGCTGAAAATCAAGCATCTAAGCTTCTGTCTCAAGAAGGAATTGAAAGAACAGCCAATGAAACTCCCAGAAAGCAGGATGAAGGAAATCAGAAAGCAAGAATCACTGAAATAGAATCAATATAAAACTCATAAGTTAATTAAAATGTATAAATTGATAAACCCTTTGCAATACCAGTGAAAGGAAAGAGTGACTATAATTCACTAGTATAAAAAGGTGAAGGTGAACACCACAGCTCCTACAGTCCCTGAAACACCAGGAGAGCACACCCCAACGTCTCTCGGTGGACTGCAGATGGAATGGCCCATCATTGAGCACACACAGCTTCCCTGACACCCAGGACATGGAAGGCAGATCATCTGAGTGGTCCTAGACCTGGTAAGGAAATTAAATTGCTGACTCATAGTCTTTTCATACAAAGAAAGCCCAGACCCAGGTGACCTCACAGGCAAAATTTTCCAAGTATTTAAAGAAGAAGTAAAAGAATTCCAGCTAATCATAGGATAGAGTCTTCCTGAAAATAGACATTAACAGGCTCCACCTCTCCTAAGAGGTTAGCAGGACTCTGATTTCAAAACCAATGACAGTACAGCAAAAGAAAAAATTTGGGGTTATCTCTTATGAACATAGATATAATAATAATATGTTAAATTAAGTCCAGCAATATTAGAAAGACTAGTAAATCATGACCAAGTTTGATTTATTCTAGGAATATAAAAATTGACTTAATATTCTAAAATCAATGAATATGATTCACATAGTAATGCAATTAAGAATGGAAAGACGCATATAAGTAAGCATTTTAATAGATGAGAAAAAGCATGTGACAAAATTCAGGTTCATGGTATAAAACTCAGCAAATCAGGAGTACAATGGAATTTCTCTATCCTGATGAATTGTTCTACCGAAAACCTACCAGTCACATACATAATTATGAAATATTAACGTTGCCCACCCATGTTCAAGACCAAAACAGAATGATCATTATCATCAGTGTTCTGTTCAACATTGTATCAGCTAGGATGTCAAATGCAAAGACCATAAAAAAAATAAAAGTTTTAAAGATTGAAAAAAGGGAAAATTCATTATTTGAGTTTCTGATGTTTTGTGCTATAGAAAACCAGGAGGCCCATCTTAGTCTGGTTCTACTGCTATAACAAAATCCAGAGACTGGGTAATTAATGAATAACAGTCCTGTATTTCTCACAGTTCTAGAGATTGGGACGTCCCAGATCAAGACATCAGCAGGTCCTGTGTCTGATGAGGGTCCAATCCCTGCTCCCATGATGGTGCCCTGGATGCTGTGTCCTCACACAGCAGAAGGGACTGCAGGGCAAAAGAGGCAGACAGCTCCCCTACACCTCTGTGTAAAGTCGTCAACCTCATCCCTTCCGAAAGCCCCTCCTCTTAGTACCATCACACAGGCAATGACGTTTCAACATATGAATCTTGGTGGGACACATTTAGACCATGATAGGAAAATACAAACTACTAGTATTGATAAGTGACTTTATCAGAGTCCCCAGATACAGGGACAATGCACCAAAATAAATTTCATTTCTATATACCAGCAATGAACAAGTGGAAAATGAAAATTAAAATGCAGCATTTAATATAGAGCACCAAAAAATTAAATACCTAGGAATTAATCTAATGAGAGTTGTATGAGATTTCTTCCCTGAAAATACTAAATATTCAGCTTTAAAGAATGAAATTCTGGCATGAGTAAATGGATGGAATTAGAGAATATCTTGCTAAGTGAAATAAGCCAAACCCCAAAACCAAAGGCTGAATGTTTTCTCTGATATATGGAAGCTAATTCACAATAAGGGGGCAGGGATAGGAAAGAATAGAGTTACTTTATATTAGGAAGAGGGGAGTGATAGGAGGGGTAGGGGTATGGGGAAAGGAAAGATAGTAGAGTGAAACAGACATTATTACCTCATGTACATATATGACTGCATGACTGATGTGATCCTACAATATATACAATCAGAAAAATGAGAAATCACACTCTATTTATGTATGATCTATCAGAATGTATGAATGCATTCTGTACATTCTGTTATGTACAACTAATTAGAACAAAATTAAAAATAAAAAAATTTAAAAAGCTATCTATAGTTTATACCAACTTGGTAAAGTCTATTTTGTAAACAAAAATAGACACATTTATGTTTTCTTCCTACTCCTCCATAATTTTAAAACTATTCCTGAGTATTTTTATGACTATGGCAATAGGGGTAATTGCATAAATTCAATAAAAATCTGGTCTTTTAAAAAAATACAAAATATTGATGAGAAAAATTAAAGGAAACCAAAATAAATGGATATGCCAATTTCATTGATTAAAGTACTTAGTATAGACATCAGTTCTCCACAGTTGATTTGTAGGTTCAATCCAGTGGGTACCAAAATTCCAGAAGACTTTTTTTGGAAGACATTGACAGACACATTCTAAATATGACATTTAAAGGATCTGGAATCACAGTTTTTTATTTATTTTTTAATTTTTTTAGTAAGTACACATCAGTTTCATTTGGGAACAGGAAAAATGTGAACATTTCAGCACAATCTTAGTAAAGTAATATGTGGTATTGAAAACTTTTTTCATTATCTTTTTTGTGACAGTGAAAATATTTAAAAAATTTTTTTCATACATGTATATGGGATAATAATGTCTGTCTCATTATACTGTCCTTCCCACCCCCACCACCCCACCTCCCCCTTCACTCCCCTCTGTACAATCCAAAGTTCCTTCATTCTTTCCTACACAGCTTCCCACTATGGATCAGCATCTGCTTATCAGAGAATACCTTTGGCTTTTGGTTTTTGGAATTGGATTATTTTACTTAGCATGATATTCTCCAATTCCATTCATTTACCTGCAAATGCCATAATTTCATTCTTCTTTAAGCCTGAGTAATATTCCATTGTGTGTATGTACCACATTTTCTTTATCCATTCATCTGTTGAAGGGCATCTAGGTTGGTCCCATAGTTTTGCTTTTGTGAAGTGAGCTGCTATAAACATTGATGTGGCTGCATCACTGTGGTATGCTAATTTTAAGTCCTTTGGGTATAAACTGAGCAGTGGGATAGCTGAGTCAAATGGTGGGTCCATTCCAAGTTTTCTGAGGAATTTCCATACTGCTTTCCACAGTGGTTACACCAATCTGCAGTCCCACCAGCAAGGTACGAGTGTACCTTTCTCTCCACATCGTCACCAACACTTGTTATTACTTATATTCTTGATAATTGCCATCTGACTGGAGTGAGATGAAATCTTAGAGCAGTTTTGATTTGCATTTCTTTGATTGCAAGAGATGATGAATATTTTTTCATATTTTTGTTGATTGTATTTCTTCTGTGAAGTGTCTATTCAGTTCCTTAACCCATTTATTTCTTGGGTTAGGTGTTAGAGTAGCTTCTATATTTTATTTTTGATTTCTAGTTTCATTTGGTTATGATCTGATAGAATGCATGGTAGTATTTCTGGGTTTTTTGTATTTGCTGAGAGTTGCTTTGTGGCATAACATGGTCTATTTTAGAGAAGGATTCACATGCTGCTGAGAAGGAAGTGTATTTGCTTGATGGATGAAATACTCTATATATGCCCATTAAGTCTAAATCATTGATTGTATTATTTAATTCTATAGTTTCTTTGTTGAGTTTTTGTTTGGAAGATCTAGCCAGTGGTGAGAGAAGTGTGTTAAAGTCACCCAGTATTGTGTTGTGGTCTATCTGATTCTTGAAATTGAGGAGGGTTTGTTTGATGTACCTAGATGCTTCATTGTTTGGGGCATAGATATTTACGATTGTTATGTCTTGTTGGTGTATGATTCATTTAAGCAGTATAAAATGTCTTTCTTTGTCCCTTCTGACTAACTTTGATTTGAAGTCCACCTTGATATGAGGATAGAAACCCCTGTTTGTTTACGCAGTTCATGTGAGTGATATGTTTTTCCCACTCTTTCACCTTCAGTCTGTGGATGTCTTTTCCTTGGAGGTGAGTCACTTGAAGACAGCATATTGCTGGTTGTTTTTTTTAAATCCCATCTGCCAGTCTATGTATTTTCATTGCTGAGTTTAGGCCAGTAACATTCAGAGTTATTATTGATTTATGATTTGTATTCCTAGTCATTTTGGTTTATTTTTGGTTTTTAACTTGACTTGGTTTCTCCTTTGATTTACCTTTTCTTTAGTGTATTTCCTCCCTTTGCTGATTTTCACTTCCTTTTCATGGAATATTTTGCTGAGAATATTCTGTAGTGCAGAGTTTCTAGTTGTGAATTTTTTTAAACTTTTGTTTATCATGGAAGGTTTTTGTTTCATCTTCAAATCTGAAGCTTAATTTTTCTGGACTTAAAATTCTCAGTTGGCATCCATTTTCTTTCAGAGCTTGATATATGTTATTCCAGGACTTCCTGGCATTGAGGGTCTGGGTTGAGATATCAGCTGAGATCCGAATTGGTTTCCCCCATATGTAATTTGATTTTTTTTTTTTCTCTCGCAGCCTTTAAAATTCTATCCTTATTCTGTATGTTAGTCATTTTCTTTATAATGTGCCTTGGTGTGGGTCTGCTGTAATTTTGTACATTTGGGGTCCTGTAAGCTTCTTGTAGTTGATTTTCCATTTCATTCTTTAGATTTGGGAAGTTTTCTGTTATTATTTCATTGAAAAAGTTGTGCATTCCTTTGGTTCGTGTCTCCACGCCTTTGTCTATTCCGACAAATCTTAAATTTGGTCTTTTTATGTTATCCCATATTTCTTGGAAGTTCTCTTTATGCTTTCTTACCATGTTCTCTGGGTGGTCACCTTTATTTTCAAAAGTATATGTTTTGTCTTCATTGTCTGAAGTTCTGTCTTCTAAATGTTCTAGTTTGTTAGTAATACTTTCCATTGAATTTTTAATTTGGTTTATTGTTTTCTTCATTTCAAGGATTTCTGCTTGATTCCTTTTTATAATATCTGCCTCTTTATTGAAGTGATCTTTTGCTTCCTATATCTTCTCTCTAATACCATCCTTCATTTTGAAGATCAGTCTAGCCATGTATTTTCTATACTCCTTCTCTAACATTTCTTCTACTATGTTTTCTGTAGATTCTATTGTTGGAACATCTTGGTTTGTTTGAGAAACTCTGTTCCCTTGTTTTCTCATGCTGTTTGTGTGTCTTCTCATCTAGTGGTATGGAGCTGAGGCAATACAGATTCTACCCTGTAGTCTTTTAGTGTCCCTGAAGTCTTCCTGTTCCTCACCTTTAAGGGGGAGACCAATATTGACAGCCCTCAAGGCAAACGATATACCACCTTTAACTAAATTGCTCCTATTAAGGCCTTTACAGTTTTGTCACAATAGACAGAAATGAAGTGTTCAATTATTGTCTACCATATAAATAGTAAGTTTGCTAAAAGGGTTTACCTTTTCAAATGATGGACAATGAGGGAACAGAAGTAGTATAAGATGTGGTGTTTATGAGGGAGGAGGAGAAAAGATAGAGGTAAAACTTTATATTAAGAATGAGGGAGGAGTTAATAGAGGTTGGCTGTTAGCATGAGAGAAATGAGAAAGAGAATCCAGGAGACAGATAAGTGAGAGAAAAAATATGTATAATTTTTTTTAAAAAGTAAAAATATAAGAATATGCAACAAAACTGTCATATTATTCAGACATCCCATTCCTCAACAAATTGATGCATGAAAAATATTTGGATTTAAAAATGGTAGAGGTGTGAGAAAAGGCAAAAAAAAAAAAAAAAAAGGAAAAAAGGAGCGTCTCAATAGAAAATTGAATGATTGCTTCTGTTGGCTTCCCTTCTCCACCGATAGGTGGGGCTGTCTGAAGTTTGATGATAGCTCTAGTCTATCTGGTGCTGGACTGGTTGGGTAATGAGCAGATAGCAAGATGCCCTCACACCCTCTTAAAGTCTCCCCACCCGTTGTAGCTGGTCCCTTTGTCTCCATGCACTTCAGGACTCACTGAGCTGCAGAGAGCCCAGTTTTCTCCAGTTTCTTTAACCTCTGCTCCCCCCAGGGAACTGTCCCTAGTCTCTGGCTTCCACAGGCTTGCCAAACCCAGACTGGCCATGCAAACCCAGCTGAAATCTGATGGACCTGCGCTTCAGCTTCTCCAGATCCAGCTTGCTGCAGTCCCAAGACCTCAGTGCCCGTTCAACTTGCAGAGAGTCCACCAGGGGTGCACTCACACGAAGGAGCAACCCTTCAAAGAGGCAGCCACATGCAAGCCACTACCACATGGAGCAGAAAGACCTTAGGTGCAATCAGACCTGCAGGTACCCTGATATATCTCCAGGCGCTGGCCTGAGTCCCCAGACTGAGGTGGCCATGCCCTGAGATTGTGGTGGCAACCCGCAGGTGCTGGTTGTTGTCCCCAAGTGGGGGCAGCCACAGTAACCAAACCTTGGTACTGTGACAATGGACTTCCAAGCAACAGTGGCAGCAGGCGATACGCTGGTGGTCTGTGGGTGGTCTGCAAGCTAACGGTGTACCATTGGCAGGTAGGACATTAGGTGATGGTAGTGAAAGCCAGGTGATGGGCAGGCAAGAGCCAGGCATATGGGCAAACGGCAGATGATAGGCAGCAGTCAGTGAGTGATCTGCACTCTACAGGCTGGCGGCATGCTGGCAGACGGCTGGTGATTGCGGTGGACGAATGTGGTAAACAGCAGGGGATCGGTGGGCAGTGACGACTGCCTCTCAGAGAAACGTATTTCCTCTGCTTGAATCCCGAGTTATGGAGCAGCACAGAATGCAGCCTCCCTTTCGTCCGCCATCTTCCATCTTGGAATCACAGTCTGGAAGAGGGACAAATTTGAGGTCTCATTAAGACCTACTCAAAGCTTGCTCCAAAACCTGTAGCAATCAACAGAGACAGAAGGATGGACAGGCCAAAGGAACAGAAGGGTCCAGAAACAGATCTGCTCATAAGCAGTCACTTGGTTACTAGTGCAGTAAGGAAAGGATGATTTTCTAGTAAATATTGTTGAAACGAAATGATCTGTAAGGAGAGAAGAAATAAATTCAGGATATTGATGCTCATGTCATTCCAGCCTCAAAGATTAATTCAAAGTGGCCATAGACATAAAGAAGAAAGTGAAACCACAGGGAAGCAGCCAGGAGACTATTTCATGGTTTGGGAAGGCGCGTGTTCCCTAAGCAGATGTAGATGTGCTGATCATACACATACACCGCTCACAGTAGTAGTCTTTGCGCAGAAAACTGCATCTTGGACATGAATGAATTTCTGCTCATCAGAGGATACTAGTTAGAGGCAAGACAAACTACAGACTGGAAGAAGATATTTTTCAAACGATACCACAAAGACATTTGTTCAGATTATACATCTACTGTAAAACAACATGAAAAGTAACTTGGTAGAAAAATAGACAAAAACTTGAATGGGTGCTGCAAAAAGATATTTAAATAACTAATAAAACAATGAAAAGATTCTCAAACTCATTGAATGTCAGGGAAGCTCAAAGAAAAGTTATAACTAAGTATGCTTTCATATCAACCAAATGACTATAATAATTTTTAAAAAACCAGATCACAGCAGATATTGACTAGCATGGGGATCAGTGGGATCCGCTGCTGATGGTTAAATGGAGTAGCCCTTTGGAAATGGCAGTTTCTTAAAAATAAATTCCCCTACTGACTCAACAGACCCACTCCTAGGTGTCTACCAAGAGAATGAAAACATATGCCTGTTTAAAGGCCTGTATGTAAGTGTTCAGAGCAGTATTATTCATAGAAGTCAAAAAATGGAAACAAGCCAATGTCCATCAGTTGCCAAATTGATGAGACGTGGTGTATATACATAGTGGAATGCTACTCAGCAATAAAAAGGGGTGAAACATTAGTACATGCTACAGCATGGAAGAATCTTGGAAGCATCATGCTAAACAAGAGAGACTGGATGCCCGGGACCATGTGTTGCTGGTCTATTTGTATGAAATGTCCAGAATAGTCAAGTTCGCAGAGGTAGAGAGATGGGTGGTGGGCCAGGTTTTGAAATGGGAATGAAGGATCTTACTGGAGTCATGGGAACACCCTAAAACAGATTCTAATGAAAGGTTATACCATTGGCAACTTATTAAAAGTGGATTTGTGTTTGGATTTTATGATATATAAATTGTACTTTAGGTGTTTAAAATAACAAAATTAGTAATCTGGGAAATTTAAATCACATTGACGAAGGTTTAATTGCAAATTCTGTGTTTGTATTAAAAGATCACCCATATTTTTGGGAGGAAAAAAGCACAGGAGATACCTCTCCACAGCTCCCAGGTCTGCTAAGTTAGAAAGGTTGATGGGACCCAGAAACAAGAAGGGTGTTGTAGTAGTCAGATTTCTTTCACAGTGACAAAATACCCAGGATAAATAAACTTACAAGGAGGAAAAGTTTTTCAACCTGTGGTCATTTGGCCCTGCTGTTTTGGGCCTGTGGTGTCATAGTACATCACAGAGGAGCACATGGTGGAAGAGGCCTGTTTACCTCCTGGTGGCCAGGAAGCAGAGGGAGAGAGAGGTGAAGGGTGAGGTCCAGTAATCCCCCTCAGGGCACACCCCAGTGACCTGACTTCCCTCCCAGTAGACCCTGCCTCCTGAAGGTTCCACCATTTCCCAGCAGTGCCACAGGCTCTGGTGACCAGGCCGTTCAGCACATGGCTTCAGGGAACCTCCAGATCCAAACTGTAACATATGGGCAGTCAATTAGACTCTCTTATGTCATTTCTCATGTATTAAAATGCTGAACAAAGAAGTCCATCAACTCAAATTCCACTTCCAGCCACAACAGTGTCTGAAAAATAAGAGTAAATAGCACATTTTCAATTAGTTAAGTTGATTTGTCACCAGAGCCCAAATCACCAAAAATATTAATGAAGTTCTTAAGGAAAAGGAGAACAGTACCAAATAGAGTTTAGTTCTGCAGGAGAGGAGTGAAGAGCATCAGCAATGAGTAAATGAGTTGTACATAACAACCTATTTTTCTTAATGTCTTTCAAACATAAGTGGCTGTCAAAAGCAAAACTATAACCTTGTACTTTGGAGTGTATGGCAATGCAGAAGTAAAATGTGTAGAACAGTAGCACACAGGACGGAAATGGTGTTGGCGGGTAGTGGCAGGTGCACTCTTGGGAGGTCCTTGCATCTTACCTGAGGGGTGTGCCACCGCTTCAGGGAGACTGTGACAAGTCGAGGGCTGAAAGACTATGCAAAGAGGCACTGTGCAAAGCTCATAGGGGAATAAAATCAGGCACGCAAGACCATTTGTTTATAGTAAAAGAAACTTGGAAGTGGAACGAGATGGTAGAATGGTAGAATTGAATCCTCTCAGTTGTCACATTAAACATAATGGACTAAACCAGCTAAATGTGGATGTGTCCTGCTGCTCATCCATATGCTTCCACGTGTCTGACTGGATACGACGGCACACTGTAACTCTAGAGACCCACTTTCCCTGAAGCACAAGGATGGACCATGCGCTGTGGAACAGTAAGCTTAGCAATAGGATGAGTGATGTGTGTTCGTCCCTGGAATGCCGGACAGCAACATGAAGGAAGGAATTTCTGGTACGTAAGAGAATG
Organism: Sciurus carolinensis; assembly: GCF_902686445.1. Classification (NCBI taxonomy): domain Eukaryota; kingdom Metazoa; phylum Chordata; class Mammalia; order Rodentia; family Sciuridae; genus Sciurus; species Sciurus carolinensis. The sequence goes on along the minus strand of NC_062222.1, from coordinate 136,163,829 downwards.
AATGAATCTCCTGGACATGACGCCAGAAAAAAATCAGCCTTAAAAACTACCACTATATGATTCTGTTTTAGTCAGGTTTTCTGCCGCCAAAACCAAAAGACCCCAGAACAAATTTTGGAGGAGAGAGTGTATTTGCATCTCACATTTTCAGAGGTCTCAGTCCATAGAGTTGACTCTTGCTCTGGGCCCCAGGTGAGGCAGAACATGGTGGAAGGGCATGGAAGGGCATGGAGGAGGAAGGCAGATCAAGACAGGAAAACCAGGAAGCAGAGATTTCTTTCAACCAGGACAAAATATATACCCCAAAAGGCATGACCCAGTGACCCACCTCCTCCAGCCACACCCTCCCCAATACAGTCACCACCCAGTGGTTATGCAACTTGATTATACACCTACAAATCCACTTTTAGTAAGTTTGCCCAGTCGTATAAGCAGTTGCATAAGCAGTTATCCCTATCAGGGGATTAATGCCCTCATTAGGCTAAAACTCTCATAAATCTTTTCACCCCTAAACTTTCTTTGCACTGTCTCACACATGAGCCTTGGGGGACACCTCATTTCTAAACCACAACAGATTCCATTTGTGTGGTCAAACCAGCCCTGGTGCTGGAAGCAGGGTGTGGACGAGCTGGGGATGGGTGGACAGGGAAGGCAGGGGCCTTCTTGGGTGTTGGGAACGTTCTATATTTTCTGTGTAGACACAGGCGGTCCTGGCTTGAAATGGCACCCTGTGAAGTGGGACTTACGTGTGTCAGTACTGTGCCCTCGTTTTGCGTGTTCCTGTGTGAACACATCAGATCTGTCACAGCAGAGCCATGTAGTGTGAGGACTTTGTTCCGCTATGTGTGACTGTCAGTCACAGTGGTGCTCTGCAGAGGGAGGGCTGCCTGTACACGCCAAGATCCATCGTCTTCTACGCTTGCATTTCTGTCAACTCCTCGACCAAGCATAAGATGCTATTTACCAACGTCATTAGGATTCTTGAGGACCTAGTACCAAGCACCCTGTTTGTTATCTTATGTGCTGATTTTCAACCCATTGAAGTGGGAGCAGAGGGAGATGCAAATGGTCACCTTTATTGCTGACAGACAAGGCTAGAAAATACCACTGTCTGAAAGAAGCCAGAATGACTTTGTGACTTCTAACCATGATGGCACCTTATTTGATGGAACATCTGAACATCAGAACGGACACAGGTCCCTGAGTCCTGCCTCCTCCTGGTCCAGGAGAAGAAGGAGGGTGGGGACACGAGGCCCTCAAATTCAGGCGCTGGGTGGCTGAGCACCAGGGAACTGAGCCATGTTGAGGAGGATGGGGTGGAGCAGAAGGCCAGGAGCAGGCAGGGGAACCCAGGGCTCCTTGTAGAACCCAGGGGTGGCATTCCCTAATAAGCAGGATGGACAGACTGTCCTCACTCTGTCCTTTTGCTTGAGTGGAGCCATTGAAGGAAGCAAATATCGGAATTGATTGGCAAATGAAAGACCACAGGTGTCTTGCTGTGGACACTGCTGCATGGAGGGACTCAAAGGAAGCATGGGGCCTGGTCCTTTTCTCCACTGCCCAACCCTGCCCTCCTCTGAGTTGGCATCACTGCCAGACAGTGGGAACGAGGGGCGCTGTGGGGACAGAACTTTATCTAGCTCAAAACCTAGTGATGTCAGTTTCTAGGCAGAGTGTGCCAAGGGTGCCAAGGAAACTGTGCCAACTGACCCTGATAAGGAACATGGGAAAGGCGGGCCTGCCCAAACCTCCCAAGCTGAGTATGGGGACAGCGCACAGGAGCAAGGGCATTGAGCACCAGGCATCCATCTGCACTGGCAGGTCAGAGCCCACCCTGTGTGGGCACCAAATTATAGTCACAACCCAACTCCTAGCACTTGAGCCATCTCTGATCCAGTCCTAGTCTCTGCTTTTCTGTGCTGCCAGTTGCAGGCAGCTGTGAAGCGCATTGCATTTGATTATTTCTCTGGCTCCACAGAGAGCTTTCACAAGCCATGAAATATTCAGAAGACAAATGCTCGCCTTCCTGCTCTCAAGCAACCTTGATCAAAGGAACTCGTGTGCTTCCCTCCAGCTTCCCAAGGGGCAGTCTGGCTTTGCAGTGCAAACTCAGACTGCCCCAGTGCCCTTGCCCAGCGATGGAAACGAGCACCCACTGCGCCTGTAGGTGGAAATGGGGCAGTGCTGTGTGCGGCTGCCTGCGTCCTTCTGGGGTTTTCGAGGGTGAAGGTGTTCTGGGCTCACTTTCTGGGTTAGAGTTTGAGGATTCTGTGCTGTCTCAGGCGCTGTCACCTTTAGAAACTCATTGCAGACGGTACGGAGTGAGCTCTAGGAGAGCCTGGGGTTGTAGCGGTGAGCTCAGCGCTCCTGCCCTCTCTCCACCAGAGGCCACGGGACAGGAAACACGGAGGCAGGTGTAAGTGGAAGCTTCCCAAAACAACGCCACAGTTCCCTCCAGGTTTATCAGAAAACAGCTCATTTTGTCACTAGTCACACAATGGGAGTACCTAGCTCCCGGGAAAGGAAGAGCAGTGCCTGTCAGCTGTGAAGCCACCTCGCACGTACGCAGCAGGGCACTCATCTGCACAGGCAGCCACGAAGAGAACAGCAGGGCAGGAGGATTCCCAAGGGTAAGACGGAGGCCTTCCCGGGGCGCCTCCCTGCGCTCCCATCAGAGAGCTCTTCCCTCACATGTGACATGGCTGGCCCTTCCTTGCTGAGAAGCCCCCATGCCAGTGTCCCTTCTGCAAGAAGGTCTGCCCAAGCACCCAGGGGCCCCTCTGCTGGGAGCTCTGCCTGGTGTCCCATCCGACCCTGCCAGCCACCAAGCCGGCGCAGCTCTTCTCATCTGAAATGTTTATCTGCCCCTCTTGTTTCTCTTAGGATTTAAGTTCCATGAGGGCAGAGACTGGTCCGTCTCGTCCTCCAAGAACTCAGAGCCTGGCAGTGTGGCGCACTAGCTGCTGGGGCTGGGACCCGCAGCAGGCACGCTCCTGCCCGTGATGCTCTTTCCTCATCAGGACCCTGCCGAGGAGGCGTGCAGAGATCACGTGGTGCAGAATGCACCCTCGTGGCCTCTGCTTCCTGCGTCAGCACTGGTATTGTGACAACCATAGGCTTGGGGAGGTGAGCATGTAATCAGGTCAGAAGTGGAACAGTAGCCTGTCAAGTTCTCAGGACTGCCTTTCAGAGCAGCGGGCTGGAGGGAGAAGGCCCCGCGGGCTGCTGGGGGCGTGGGCCTTTTCCTCCTCCCCTCTCTTCTCTGATGTACTTTTCATTTTCTAAAAATGGGCATCATTGTTCATAATAGGGGGGTGAAGCTTTGTTAAAAGGTGCTGCTGTTGGGGAATGGTGTGACAGGCAGAGAGCCCACTGGGCCCTGGGCATCAAGGTCTCAGGGAGGAGGGGCTGGTGGCCTGTGGGCCCTCCTGCAGGGTGGGGCTGTTTCCCGGGGTTCCTCATGAGCCACAGCTGGAGGAGGGCTGGCTCCTTTCTGCTCCTTGCCGTGCCTAGTTCCAGCGCGAGGAACCAGGGCAGAGGAAAGTCTCAGGTTCTCCGAAAGGACAGGAAAGAGGTTGTCATTTTAGTTTTCCAGGCGTTCCCTCTGGTGAGCCACTGTGAGCAAGACCTGGGGCTGCAGGGGTTCTTGGGATTCCACTGTGTGCTTTTGTTGAAACCATAGTGGTTGGTTTCTTAACTTGTAAATGGAAAGTGCCTGCCATACACTGCCAAGTGCCTGCTGGACCAACTTTGATGGGAGGAGGGGTGAACTCAGGGAACTCAAGGTCCAGAAGGCGAATGAATGTCACACATCCTGAGTAAAGGCCTCAGTGTGGGGTGAAGATGAGGAGGTCTGGGGCTGCCCAGGTCAGCGAGGGCAGCAGAAGTGGGGGAGGGTAGAACCCCCACCTGGGTGGTGGGACCCTGGAGCCCTGGCTGAACAGACAAGGAGTGGTGTAGAATTCCGTCCTGGATGTGATTATCCAGACTCCCCTCTTGTTGCTGTGTGATCCCAAGGAAGTTGCTTACCATCTCTGAGCTTCTGATGCCCTATCTATAAAATGGGGATAATCACACATCTGTCACAGAGTTAGGAGAAAGACCACAGGTGTTAGCTAAAGCAGCTAGCAGCAAGTTTCTGTAGTAGGAGACATGAAAATATATTCCTTCACCACAGGGTCAGTGTATATTTAAAAGAAAGAAAGTGGGAAAGAACTGCCTGTGTTTACACAAGCGACTGCTCGAACTGAATTTACAAAGTACCAAGGAGTCAGTGTCGTAAAGGCTATTTCTATTTTAGGGCCACACAACTAACTTAGGGCCTGGTCTGCATAGAAGGAGCAGCAGGAACACTGTCCGTTCACCTGTTGTCCTGCATCTGGTCAGTGTCACTCAGGCAGGTCTGTTGCCATGACAGCATGTTGGGAAGGTCACTTGCCACCCGCCTCCTATAGATAGGTGAGGCCCTGACTTCCACCTGCACACTGAGCATGCCCCATAGGAAGGGGCAGGAGGGAAGCTGTTCCTGGACTGCAGGGCGCAGTGATGGCCTGGCACCTGGTCCTCAGCCCAGCTGGAAGCACTCGGGCTGCTTTAAGGGAGACTCCCTCAGGTCACAGGAGCTTGAAGGGTGGAGGGTTTTTTTCCCTCTCATTTACAGTGTCTGGAGATCTGCAGGCAAAGGGTTCTCTGGGGCTCCAGAGAGTTGTGAGGGACACACGAGTTTCAGGGTTTCCTTAGAAGAAACCCTGGAGTATGGCCCGATCCTCATGGACCTTCATCCCCATGGAGTGCTGGCCATCACCTCTTCGTTCCAGGCTGGTGGTAGGAGGGCAGGTGAAGACGTTGTGGTCTTCCTTTGAGGACACTTTCGCTTTAGAGGTTGCACATACTTTGACCTCTTTGGCCCGCACTTCCTCTCAGCTCCACCTGGCCACAGGGAACCAGCAGTGGCCTTCACTAAGTGCCCAACATCTAGTAAGCCTGGTGTGGTGCTCTGTTAGTTTTGTGCAGGCTGCTGTCACAGTACCACACAGACTTGCTGGTGTATGATGACAGAAGCTGCAGGTCCGAAACCCAGGCATCCGCAGAGCTCTGTTCCCCCCAGCAGCTCTGGAAAGGCTCCTCCCTGCCTCTCCCAGCTCCTGGTGGAGACTGGCCATACTTGGTGTTCCTTGGATGTGGCTGCGTCTCTCCGGTCTGTCTCACGTGGCCTCCTCCTGAGAGCCCCATCTTGTCCTCTCCTATGCAGACGCCAGTGTGCAGAGGGCCCTAATTTGGCACAATCTCACCTTAATGTGCATCTTCATTACATCAGCAAATACCCTGCTTCCAGTGAAGTCATATCCTGACTTTCCAGGTAGGCATGGCTTTGGGGGACACTGCTTACCTCACTATAGTGCCAGGGAGGAGAGCAAAAATGGATGTTGGGGTGGCAGCCTCTTCCCCACTCTTTGACGCCCCCAGCTTTGCTGTGAACAGGAGTCAAAAAATCACTTATGGTCATGGCTCATTGGCAACTGGCCAGTCTGCAGTTTCCACTGAGATGCACGTCCTGGTGGGCCCAGCTGCCCAGAGTGACCAAATCCTGTTTTGAAGGGCAGAGGGAAGGGAGGGTTGGAGAGGCACTTGGATTTGAGTCCTGGTTCTGCTGACAGCTTGGACTTGAGCACATTCCCCCTTTCTGCTCTGTTTTGTGTGTCCAGTGGGGTAACTGGTGTCTGCTTTCAGGGTCCTGAGGACTGCAAATGTCTCGGAAGTACATGCGTAGTACTTCACTCACACTCGCCTGTGAGAGAGAAGTGGCGGCAAGTTTGTCCTCAGTGCCATTCTCTGGCACTGAGGGCTCTTTTGTTCAGGGGACAGAAATTCTACCACAAACCAGCTTCAGCCTTGAGAGTCTGTTGCTTCTGCTACTGTGAAGTTGTAGGATTGGCTTCAACTGCAGCTACAGGGACATGCGTGCCGTCACCCGAGATCCGGGTGTTGGGGCTCTGCTGTCTCACGTGGTGCCACCTCTAGGCCAGGGGCTCTCGTGTTGTGCTGGGGAAAGACTACCACTTTAAGCTTAGTTCTTCACTTGTAAGAACGTGCAGGAAGGTGCTAGGATGTTGTCTCTCACTGGGTCAGGTATCTCTCCCAACCCGATGTCTGGCAGGGGGTGGGCCACATGGGTGGACTGCCCTGGGAACTTGGAGTGTTCCAGGCCCACCTGTCTTCTAACCCGCAGGATGAGACTAGGACAGGGAAAGGAGAAACCATGTGTGCAAGGACCCAGAGGAGTGTCCTGCATGCCGAGGAGGGCTCCGGAGCCAGGGTCAGCACTTCTGCAGGCCCTGAGGCGGGCAGCACTGAAGAGCACACAGGGGAGGCAGGGTAGAGCTCCGGGCTCTTCGTGTGAGGTTGGCCAGTCTCTGGGACCTCCCTCAGACTCGGACCGTGGAAATACATAGTCTAGAACACGTTGGCTTCAGAATGTCCTCTGCAAAACCCGTCTGTTCTTGGATGCCAGCTCCACTGGTTGAGAATATTTCCTTGAATCCTTTTCATTGTGCTTGGGATGGCCCTCTGCTGTCACCGCCGGATTATGGGGAAAGTGGTGCTCTCCAAGGCCAGAGCTTTGGGGTCCTGGAGATGCCCTGCTTGCAGTGGTGCTGCATTTTGAGGGGAGCCCGCGTGAGGCGGTGGTGGGCTGAACGCCTGGGCCCCAGGCAAAGCCGTGTCATCTGGGAAGCCCATACTGAGGGACCAGACTGGAGTCCTGCTGGTCAGGCTGTTAGCTTGGGTCACCCCCCACTGCCACTACTGGTTCCCCTCACTTTAATTTTTCTCTTGGCACTCATTCTACTACAGCATTTACTTCTTATGTTTCCTCTTCCTACTGCAGAGTAGAAGCCCAGGGCATGGGATCGGGTCTGTTTGTCACTGAGGGCTTCCCAGTGCCCATTAAAAATGCTTAGCTGGATATCATTGAATTAAAGAAAACACTTGTGAGTGGTTTAAATTAATGAACTCCTTCCACTAAATTCCGATTGCGCCGGGTTGGCTTCTGGTCTGTAGTGTCTTTGGGGGCTCCTGGCAGGGAGGCAGTGCCCTCCTGCTCGGGAGTTGGATGTGGGCAGAGCAGGTGGGTGCTGATGGTCCATGGCCAGGGGAGCAGCAGCATGTTCCTTGCTGCTCGAGGAGAACCCGACCAGCACCTGCTGCTGAGCCCTGCAGGGGTCTGCCCGGGCAGATGGAGGCAGCCTGAGGTTTTCCAGCGAAGGCTGCCAGGGGCTGGCAGGACTGCAGCTCTTGGCTGGACAGCCTTCCAGTCTAGGACCGGGGCACCGCTTCCCTCCTGTTATCATCGCAAGTGTGTTTTTTTCAGTTTTTAGTGGCTTCCTTTTTAAATGAGAGATTCGTTTCTGAAGTAGAGCTAAAAGAGGTCAATGAGTCAATGTCAGGTTGATGTTGTTGGCAAGCTTGTATTCCAGTATGTTGTCACTGTGTGTCGTCCTTTCCACGGTTGACCTAAAGCTCCCCAGCAGTCCAACAGGGTGATGTCTACAGTCCTCCTTCCACCAGACTCCCAGTCTTTCTAGGGACTGATGGAGTGAGAGGTGGCCAGCCTGCCTCCAGGCACCCAGTTACTGGGGTGAGCTGTGAGCTCACCTCTTACGCAGTGCTCTTGCTGTGGTGGTCTGCAGCTGAATGGAGGTGTGAGGTTTGGAAGGAAACGTGGCAGGCTCGTTGCCTTCTTTCACGCATTGGAAGTGCTGAGGAAGTGCAGCATTGGTCTTAGCTTCTGCTGCTGCCTCAACAAATAAGCACATGTTTAGAGCCTTAAAACAATAGAAACGCATGTTCTTACCCTTCGGAAGGCTGAAGGTCCTAAATCAAGTGTTGGTGGGACTGTGCTTCCTCCTGAAGCTCTAGGGAGGGTCCTTCTGCCTCCCTCAGCTTCTGGTGGCTCCAGGTGTCCCAGTGTGGGCTGCACCACTCCAATCTCTGCCTCCGTCTTCACGTGTTGCCTTCATCTATCTTCTCTTGTTATTAAGACCCTGGCCATTGGATTTAGGGCCCAACTGGCTTATGCGGAAGCATCTCCTTATCTCAAAATCCCTAACCGAATCCCATCTATATGGACCTTTCCAAAGGTCCTGTTCACAGGTCCCAGGTTAGGATGTAGACTGTGCTTGGGGATCATAATCAGCCCACAGTAGCGTGGGTCACTCACCTATTCAGTATCTGATACAGCGGCTGGGAGGACCAGGAGCACAGTGCTCTTCTCACCAGACCGACTGGGTTTGTGTCCAGTGACTTTCAGTGTTTGTCAACAGCAGGGCAGTGTCCATGTCACATTGTTACCCACTGGCTCCCTCACCTGGCAGTCACCAAGGTAAGTTGGATGGACAGTGCCTCAGACATGGCACAGGAACTTTCCCAGGGGTGTGGTTGATACTCTCCTTGCTAAGCCATCCCCGTTCTTTCAGAGCTTCTTTGTGTATGCATCTACACAGAGCTGATTCCTAAATGCCGTGACAACAGAATAATTACTCAGCTCAGGCCATTGTGATTTTTGTCAATTAAGGAAACTCCAGTGCTTGGAAAATTGTCCCTTTTAATGCCTGTCTTGGTTTCCTGGGGCCACTATAACAAATTACCATAAACCAGATGACTTTACAACATATGTATTCTCTGATAGTTCTGGAGCCCTAGAAGTCCAATACCAACGTTCTGGCAGGACCACGCACCCACAAAGGCCAGAGAGTATGCTCCTTCCTGCCTCTTCTGAAGGACCAAGCAGAGAGGCCATGCCACCCAGAGGTTTTGTGATGTTGGGGCTTAGGGGCGAGTCAGGAGCAGGTGTCCATGTAAGTGTCAGCTGCATATGGCAGGAGTTGGTGCCACTGGAGAGGATGTGGCTGTCCACAAGAGGAACTTGGGGAGAAGCAGCCCGCCACTCAAGAGCTCTAGGTCAGGGGCAGCCAGAGCAAGACGTGTCTGTGAGGAAACTAAGGAGCTGTGGTGGAGGGGGGGAGAGGAAGGAGAAGTTCATGAAGCAGGGAGAGGGTGACCCTGTCAAGCAAGTGCTGCTCAAGTTGAGGCTAGGAGGATGAAACTTGTAGTGGGCTGAGGGCCAGGAATGCCTTGGCCACCTTGGCCACCTTGGCTGGAGCTATTTTGGTGGTGGGTTGGGGGTTAGAGGGTGGAGACTGGACTGGAGACTGGCCCGAGCCAGAGCACCTGCCCTGCACAGCAGCTTGCTGCAGAGGACGTGGTGGGGCCGGATCTGCTGGGCAGAGTTTACGTGTTTTGTGGGCTGAAGTGGGGGAGATGTGTGTGCACAGCTGAGCTCCAGTGGCAAGTGCCAGGTGACTGCATGGTCCTGGGACTCAGCTCTGTCTGCTCTGTCCTCGGGAATAAGGGGAGCTGGACCCAGGCCACAGACGTGGGCCTCTCTGGTCCTGAGTGTGCCCAGTTCAGTCGACCCTGCCCACAGCACTGCTTTACCTCCCTAGGCCTCAGGCAGCAGCACAGGAGTGGGTTCCCTGGCGAAGAGCCCCATCCGTGCCTAACTGCCCTCGCTTTCTCTTCCAGATGGATGAGATCAAAGGCAAAGACCGGGTGATTCTGGCCCTGGAGAAGGAGCTGGGTGTGCAGGCTGGGCAGGCGCAGAGGTTGCTTCTGCAGAAAGAGGCTTTGGATGAGCAGCTGGTCCAGGTCAAGAGGCTGAGCGCCACCACAGCAGTCCAAAGAGGGAGCTCCCTCCTGGCATCGGGGACATGGCGGAACTCATGGGGGGCCAGGTGAGGTGCGCCCCTGCAAACCCTGAACCTAATGACCGAGCAGCACCACCCCTTCCTCTGCTGCCCGGCGACCCATCGGCTTGCCTGTCTTCCTTGGGCTGCCCACCCTCCCATCCTCCCTTCTTTCTGCCCTCTGCCCATGTGCACACTCTTTCCTCCTGCTGGAGCTTCTTCCTTCCCATGCTCACTGACCTGTACCATGTGCCAGGCCAGTGCTGGGCATTTAGGAGGTCCAGGTGAAGGCTGGATACCTTGGCCCACTGTGGCCTCAGGGCTCAGTTGCAGAGAAAAACACGGAGACCTCACAGCAGGATCTGCTGTGGGGCCAGGAAGGGACCCAGATAGCACATGGAATGGCAAAGTCAGAGTCCTGCGAGCCAGTGAAAGTAACAAATGCTTCATTCACGGGGCTCTGCTAGGAGTGCTGCATACTCAGCACTACAGCGGACTGGCATTTCAGCCTCTGCCCTCGAGGACTGTACTGGACTGTACGGCCTGTTCTGGAAACCACAGGTGGCATGGGACAGGCCTTTGTGAGAGTTGCAGGGAGACAGGGCTTTGAGGGATCCCTGGGGTCACTGAAGGATTAAAATCTCTGTCACCTTGGAGGTGAAGTCTTCCCCAGGTGTGTGGCAGGTGGGGCGTCACCATCCTGCTGCATGGCCCTCAGCTGGTCCAACAAGGACCTCACTGCCGAGCGCCCTGGGCAGCACTTGGCTCCCTGTAAGCCTCCTCAGAGTCCGCTTGTGTCTTCACTTTTTTAGGATCAACATATGGATGAGCGAGATGTGAGGCGATTTCAACTAAAAATTGCTGAACTGAATTCAGTCATACGGAAGCTGGAAGACAGAAATACCCTCTTGGCAGATGAGAGGAATGAACTGGTAATCTGCTGCGCAGAGACAGATGGTGTCTTGCGAGGAAGGGGCCCCAAGGCCATGAAACCCGCCTTAAACAGAAAGTTAATGCAGAGACCTCTTGGTTTTCTTTACTTTCCTTCTCATTTCTTTTTGATTAAAAATCTATCTAACACACACTCATTGAAGAAATCTGTTACTACCTGTTGTTTCTGAAGGAATTTACCCCTAAAAAACAGTTGGAGAAATTCAGAGAGGCAAGTAGAGAGGGTGTTCCTTGCAGCCCTGTTACAGTAGCAACGAAACAGCCACAGCACGGGCACAGCTGTTCAACACTGAGGCACTGGACAGGGGGACTGCAGGGCTTTTTTTTTTTTTTTTTTTGGTACCAGGAATTGAAACCAGGGTTGCTTAATCACTGAGTCACATCCTCAGCCCTTTTTGTATTTTATTTAGAGACAGGGTCTCACTGAGTTTCTTAGCACCTTGCTTTGCTGAGGCTGGCTTTGAACTTGCGATCCTCCTGCCCACTGGGATTATAGGCATGCACCACCATGCCTGGCCACTTTGGAGTGTTATCCCGTGACTTCTCTGTAGTCATCAAGACTGAGGAGGTAGACCATATTTAACTGACAGGGAAATTTGTTCCCAGTCAATTAAATGTTAAAAGCATTTTACAAAACAAAAGTAAGTCGTTACCATCCTGCTATAGAAAGTTTTTTTTTGGGGGTAGGGGTGATGTGATCATAGAAAATTTTATTTTTATCTTTTTACTTTCTTTTGCATAAACGTTTATATACTTCTATTTTAAAAAATAATGTGGACTTCTGGTTGAAGAGAAAATTTCCAATAATAACAGCAATTTCATAAATCTTTACATTCACTGGATAAACTGCTGAACGAATTTTTATGTGAAGTGTCAGTACATACGCTTTTTGACAAACACCTCATAAGTTTTATGTTTAATTTTTATGAAGGGAAGTGTGTCCAGAATATTTGAAAAAAACATAAAACCTATTAAGTATCACTTCACAGTTTTAACAGTATCAAAATCAATTAATTTTCCCTTAGTATTTTTAAAGGCATGTTTTATATGGCTTTAATCAGACTGCATGTATAATTTGTTTCTGCTTTTCACTTAACTATTCATAAGGTGAAAAACTACTGAGGCGCTTGTGCTGGCTGAGTGGCTTAGGAAATGTCGTGGGCTCCAGCAGCTGGCGCGGAGGTGTTTGCTGTGGGAATTGACCGTCCTCTAGCACTTTGGCCTTGAGCTGGGGAGAGCTCCATTGCTGGTGGCTCTGGTGTGGTTTTCATGCTTTCTCAAGCACTTCACCCCCACCAAGCCACTCCCGCTTGGTTCTGTGGGTGCCCAGTGCTGCTCTGCAGCTTGCTCCTCACAGAATTCTATCATCCAGCATCTGCCTGTCCTGCAGCTGCCCGCATGTCTGGGTGGGATGTGCTAGGCTCCTAGCTGTCCCCCTTGGGCTCCTGAGTCTGTTTCCACTCTTTGCTGTTACAGCCAGTGCCATGTGAAAGATGCACTGTCCAGAGCCTCTGAACAGATAGCCTCTGAATAGATGGGTTGCTTTACCTCCTACAGCCGGTGACTGTCAGCAGGTGTCTCGAGTCAGTCCCTCATGCTTGAGCCTCAGTTCTAGCACCTTCTGTGACCATGTCGCCCTTCTGTCCATTGTCAGGCTCTCATCCATAGTGTGGGGTGGGTTAGCAGCTCCTGGGTCCCAAGGGTTCAAGGAGGGAGAGTGGGAAGGTCCCTGGTGTTTCAGGCGCGTGGCGAGGACTTGGTAACACGCTGGCTGCCTCCGAGTGTGATCCTGACAGCATTTAACTTGTTCTGACTTTCACTGTATGTTTGAGTCTCACTTCAAATCTGAGGCAGGTGACTGCCATTATTCCCGTGTTATAGATGAGGAACTGAGGCTAAGAACATGCATGTGTTAGCAGGGACAAAGGGGCGGTGCTTCTAACTGTGCAGCAGCCCATGTCCTGGCTCCTCCTCCCTGTCCCCCGACCACATTGTCTCACTGGCCCACCCTGCACACTACCGTCAGAGCCTTGGATTGTTCCAGACAATAAACCTGATCATAGAACTCTCCTGCTTCAAAGCTACTGGGATGGAGAACAAATGGCCAAAATGGGCCCCTGAGGGGCTCCCCGAGGTCAAAGGAGAGTCTATTTGTCACAGGGATTATCTGCCCAGAGGTCTGTGGAGCCCCTCCAGGGCTAGATGGCTGTGCCGATCTCCAAACCCCAGCACTGAACCTGGCACGCTAGGTCCCAGGGTGTATCTGTTGGCAGAAGGGTGCTGAACTGTAGTTAGCTTTGTGCCTGGGGAAGGGTAGCCAGGAGCAGCTAGGTAGCTGTATGGTACTTTCTACATGCAACCTCTGACCTCTGGGAGTCATGCCCGGGGAAGAACTATGGAAGGGAGGACACAACCCGGACCCCTGCCAGTGGGCACCCTGAGCCCTATCTGTGGGCCACCCTGTCAGGCTTCGTCCTCTCCTCTTGCCTCACCCCAGGTCACCAAGATGAGATGCTGCATTTGGAGCCTCTTTCTGGTGTTTGCTCTGTCCAGGTCCTCATGGTGGAAGCTCCCAGGGTGCTGTTGAATCTCCGCTCACCTCTGTGGTGGGAGTTTGGTGACCCACTGAGCCTTCAAGCTGCCTGATCTCTGTGTCTGTCCCCACCATAGCTGAAACGCTCCCGTGAGACCGAGGTGCAGCTGAAGCCGCTGGTGGAGAAGAACAAGCGGATGAACAAGAAGAATGAAGACCTGCTGCAGAGCATCCAGAGGATGGAGGAGAAGATCAAGAACCTCACAAGGGAAAACGTGGAAATGGTAAGTCCAAGCCATGCGGGACCATCCTGGGATTCTGACCTGGGTTGTCCAACCCTGGGCTTCATGGTCCACGTTCTCCAGGGCTACCCCTGCCCTGCTCCCAGGAGGCCTCATGGACAGTGTCAGCCTGTTCTCTCCACGTCTCTAGAATGGGCACTGCTGGGACATCTGTGCCTCGAGGGGTCAGACAACTGTGTCCTTAAGAGACATCTCAGTTTTCTCTGAGCCTCAGTTTCTTTATCCGTAAAACGGGAAGGAAAAAGTTCACATTGCAGGATCACCCATAGGGTGCATGACAGCACACAAAGGGCCCATAGAACAGGGGGCTCAGAGTGGCACCCTGTTCATGGGATGGCAGGTCTTTGTGGTCAAGGCAAGTTATAAGATGCTCTAAGGTTTGTACAAATAGTCTGAACGTCACAGCTGAGCATGAGGCCCAAGAACCAGCGCCTGTATTGCTGTGTGGTAGAGGACAGGTGTGAGCGTGCGTGGAGGCTGCCTCTGCCCCACCTGCCCTTCTAGCTTTCAAAGCCCCTTCAGACCATCCTCTGCACCCCTGCCCGAGTGCCCTGCCTGCCCCGCTGCCCCGCCTCCCACCTATGAGCTTTATCGGCCATGTTGCAGGCTTGGTTGGGCCTGTGGCTCTCATCCCCTGTCCTCCCATTTGTCCTTCTGTCCCTGTGCCCTGCGCCCACACTTCAGTTCTGTGTGGTGACCCTGCAGTGCTCTCTTCACTGACCACAGAGAGAAAAGCTGTCGGCCCAGGCCTCCCTGAAGCGCCACACGTCCCTGAACGACCTCAGCCTGACCAGGGACGAGCAGGAGATCGAGTTCCTGAGGCTGCAGGTGCTAGAGCAGCAGCATGTCATTGACGACCTCTCACTGGTAAGCTCCCTCTGTGTGAGTGGCACCATGTGACACAAGCATTGGGGGTGGGCATTGGGGAATCAGGGCCCATAAGGCAGTACAGCTTTGGGCACCCACTGTATTCCCTGTGATGTGCACATTCCTGCTGTGTTCTGCCAGGAAACAGCGCTGGTCTCCATGAAATGAGATTGCTGCTACCTGGGAGTGGTTTCCATGGCTACTCTCATTCTTCAACAGTCTCCCTGGTTTGCTGTTGTTAAGAAGCAGCATCAGTTTTAGGAATGAGTCTTCTGGCCTTTACAGAGTGCGCATGATCCATCCTTGAGAAGTCTAATTATTATTAATTTTTAAAATTTTTATTGTTTTAGCTTAGCAGACTGTGAGTTTGAGCCTGCAAACCTGAACCTTGTGATCAGATCAGAATTTGAAGGGCTTGTTAAGGCTATGTGTTTCATGACGGTTGGGGTGCAGATCTGTGAAAGGGGTCAGGAGTGGGACTGCCTTAGGTAGGTGGGGTGTTCTATCCAGAGAATTCTGCACGGCATTCCTTGGGGCCCACCTGCAGTGAGTGTTAGCTGGATCCGAGCAGTATATACTGCTTGCCCAGGAGGTGCGATGGGTCCACTTACAGGATAGAAGGTCATCAGAATTCTAGAGAAGGCTTTGGCCAATGTCACACTCTCTGTGTCCACCCCTCTTCCTGCTTCTTTCAGTTTTTTCTTCATTCCATACACCCTATCCAAGTATCCAGCCATCTTCCCTTCGTTACACAAAAGAGTTGATACAGCTTAGGACGAGAAAGCACTCAACAGAAAAAAAAAGAAAGAAACCAAATCAAAACTAGGGAAAATAAAAATAATGCCAGATCAGAAGTGTGGACCATAAAGCTGAAACTAAGCACCAGATTTGTTCCGTTGGAGGGAGAAGGAAGATGTGATTAGGAGAGAATCCGGGTTTTATGTGGGGCACAGTGCTACTGCCACTCCCGCCTCATGGGAACCATTCCTACTGACAGCAGCCACCAGATAACCCCAGTCTTTTGTTCTTTTCTAGAGCAATGCCACAGGGCAGGGTCTAGCCTGGGTAGCAGAGAAGAAACACAGAAGAGGGAAATCAAGCTGTCTCCTGGCCAGGAGCAGGCTCTGGGGAATTTGACCCCACTTCTGTCCAAGTTCATAGGTTTCTTATGCCTGCTGCTGTTGCAGGTAGATCTTGCCAAGGCCAGCGCACCCCTGGGCAGCACACTGCTTTACACTTTATAGCTGCAGACCCCAAAGAAGAAGAGGCATGGTAGGACAGGGCTAGCAAATCCGGGCATTTTCCACATAAGGACCTGAGTGAACAACTTATCCCCATAGCTCATTTCCAAGAAGCAGCTATGACTTAGGTGCTTAGAACATGGAACATCCTGACTTGGGGAGATAGTAGGCGTGGCAGTGTCCCTCCCACCCCTGGAGAGCTGGTGGCATTGCTGGGTGTGACAATGTGGGGCTGACTGGAAAAGCTGACAGTAGTGTTTTCTTCCAGGAAAGAGAACGGCTGCTGCGTTCCAAGAGGCACCGAGGGAAAAGCCTGAAGCCACCCAAGGTGAGCCTCGAGGCTTCCACTGCCCTTTGCAGACCCGCAGTGCAGGCGGGCCGTGGAAAGGGAGGGATGCCAGACATTCCTAGAGGGGCCTGTGTGTTGGGCGATGGGAAGTTCGTTATCACCACTTTTCAAAGCAGCATAAATTATGGTTGTGTACTGTGACCCAGTTATGATAATTTATTCATGGAAAACTTACTGATGCAATTCTGCATTTAGGCCGCAGGATATATTCACCCAAAATTAAAAGCATAAATACCTTTTGAAGGATTTAAAGGACTCTCAGACTGGGTTCACACCAACTACTCCCTTCTCAGTGATCAGAGAGCAGGAGCTTTGTGGGGTTTGGAACAATGAAGTATTTTACTTTCAAAATATGGTTCTGCCTTCTCATAGTGATAGTGTCCAAGTGCCCTGGTAAAGGGAGCACTGAGCAAGGCTTGTGAAACTTCAAAGGCCAACAGGCCAAGCTGGGTTGTGAGTCTGGAGTGAGTCCAAAAAATAATAATAATAATAATAATAAATAAAAAAGCATCAATTACACTTGAACCTGTGAACCTGTCACCACAAAAACATGGGCCTCCTCTCCCTTTCACTGAACCAGGAGCACTGCCTGCTTTGTCTTTGATAGAGATATGGTTGTAGAGACATTCTCTCGTCTGTTAGGCCAACAGCTGTGCAGATGTGACAGTGATGGCAAGAACCTGAGGCCTTGGAGTCCAGGTGGTAGGGACTGTGCCTAACTGGGCCCAGAATACTGGTTGCTATAAGAAGATGGGCCAGGCAGGTCGGGCCTTCCAGTCTTTGAAGAGAAGTGTTATACGTTAGTATCCTGGGGCTGTCTTAACAAACTGTCACAAAATGGATGTCTCAGAATGACAGAAATGTTTTGTCCTAGAGGGCAGAGGTCTCATCCAGGTGTGAGGAGGACCACACTTCCTCCCTCTAAAGTCCACAGGAGTCCTTCCCATTCAGTGCCTCTCCCAACTTGCTGGTGGTTTCCTGGCAGCCTTTGGCTCCCTTGGCCGGCAGCTGTGCCACCCTAACTCTGCCCTTGTCCCCATGTGACTGTCTCCATATGGGTCTCCATGTCTTCACGTGGCAGCGGTTATGAGGATGTCAGTGGATTAGGAGCCCACCTTCCTATTAAATCAACGTGGTCTGATGTTAATTTCATAATTACAACTGCAGTGACCCTGTTTCCATTCTGCAGTGCCAGGGCTAGTCCCTCAAAATATCCTTTTTAGGAGGGACACAATCCATAACCCTTTGCTTTATGTAAAATCTCAGGATTTTAAATGTTGGTATAAGTCTACTGTGCTATAGGCCAAATAAAATATCTGAGCCCAGTCTGACCCACTGCTGCCCCCTGGCTGCCAATAAGGTGCATGAAGATTAGTGCTGCAGGCAGAAGGTAGGCAGAGTTTGTTGAAGGCTTGCTGTGTGAGGCTGGTGTGGTATTCCCATTTCATAGTTTCAGGAGACATACAGATATTAAATGTGGAAACAACTCAAAGAGAAATGGTAGGTTGAGAAGGCTGGATTCAAATGCAAGTCTGGGACTCCAAGGTCTAAACGTCCACCACCAAACCAAGCTGGCCAAGGTGCAGTCTCTACATGCTGGCCTTAGACGCTCAGCAGTGGGTAGTGCTTTGGGTAGAACTTGTTATCTTCAAATGTGTATTTTACAGTGGAAATAACTTAAGTGTGCTACAGAACCCTGGGAGGTGAACAGTGACATGCCCCTTGTAGGCCGTTGTCATTCAGTGTGTTCCCCCAGCTGTGGCTGTGGAATGCTCTTTCTTTTTTTCTTTTTTTGGTACCGTGGATTGAACCAAGGGACACTTAACCACTGAGCCACATCCCCAGCCCTTTTTTATATTTTATTTAGACACAGGGTCTCACTGAGTTGTTTAGGGCCTCGCTAAGTTGCTGAGGCTAGCTTTGAACTCGTGATCGTCCTGCCTCAGCCTCCTGAGCTGCTGGGATTACAGGTGTGTGCCACCACACCTGGCATGGAACACTCTTTCATTCCCTGGATTTTGAGTTATAACATTGTCCTATAAGTACTTATCCACATTACTCATGGCCATCGTGCACATGAACTTCTATGGCTACGTGATCCTTTGAGTAGATGAGCCGAGCATTTGTCTCCATCAGCTGCTGGGGTATGCTTGAGTCCAGGACCTTGGGTTAGGATAGCTGCGGTAGCTGTTGTGCCCACAGCCAGCCTCTGGGCCTGTTGTGTTGTATTCTCTGACTGCTGAACATTTTACTAAGGGACTATGCAAATTATTTAGCTACCCTTTACCCTAGTGTTAGACTTTCTGATTCTATATATGTCACCAAAGCAAAGCCCTTTTGTGCAGAAAGCTGTCATTTGTAGTCTGAATTGTTCTCTTGGATAGATTCCTCGTGGGTGGAATGTAGGTTTGATGGTGAGAAACGCAACTTTGAGTGGGGCAGTGCGCCCCCTGCTGCGCACAGTGCCCAGTGTAGATTTCTGGAATATACAAATATTCTAAAATCTCAAAAACTGAAATTTGAAACACTTTTGGTTCCTAGCATTTCAGATGAGGGGTACTCAACCTAAATCAGAATGCCTGGAATATAAAAGGTTTCTTTTCCCCCTTTTCCTGATTTCAGAATGCTCTGATGGGAAGATAAATTTACAGAGGGTTAGAAGCGAAGCGTGCTTTGCTACACCCATGTGCCCGGCAGGCAGGGGCAGGGGCTGCCTTTCCTGCCCTCCATGTCTTGTTCACTGTATGACATAGAGCAGGTGGCCCTAAGTAGTTGTTGGCTGAATAAGTGCATTGCCTTTACTGGAAAAGGCATTTGTCTTTGGATGCTGGGGTGTCCAGAAGGATGGGAATATGCGGCCATGTTAATGGAGAGTATCATGTTCCTAGAAGGCTGCATTTGGGAATCTGCATGGAAAGTTTTCCAAGCTGGCTCAGGGTCTTGCTTGCGCCTGGGCCTACCAACACCGTTGCTTCTCTTCAAGATTCAGTGCAGGGCATTCCCTGTGCTCCTGCTCACTCCTAGCCTGGGAGGGGCTGATGGAATGGACCTTCCCATCTCTCGGGTCCTGAGCACGCTTAGTAATCCCCCCGGGCTGCCCTCCTTCTCCTACAGGCTGCAGGCATTCAGTAGGTTTCCCTTGTCAGTGGCTCCCTTGCTTTCTGTCCTTTATGCTGCCAAGTACTTTCCCCCTTTGCCAGGGATTTCACTTCAGACTACTACAGAGATTTCCAGAGGGCTGAGAGTACCATTCCTGCCCTCTGAGGCTCTTTCAGAAGAAGCTTTGTGAACCTCCCTGGACTCTGCAACTAACCCCTGCACAGACCTCCTCCAGTGTCATGCCCGTGCCCTGGTTTGGGGGTGATGGGGCCAAAGGAGAGTCCTGGATGCCAGCCCTCATCTTCCTGGAGGCCTTTGCATCCCTGAGGACCCTGACTCTCTCAGAGTCTCACCAGGCTTGGAAGTCCCCCAGGTCAGGACTATGACTGTCTGCCCAGGAGCTTGCTGCTTGAATGCAGCTCACATTAGCCCCAGTCAGGGTTGTGGGAGGAGGTCCTAGGTGTGGGGAGGGGCTTGCTCTACAGGAGGCCTGACAGCAGGGTCCCCACCCAGACAGTGAGCTATGCCACAGGCACAGAAGCCACAGCTTAGTTGAGCCCCCAGCATCTGACAGGTGCTTAACAGGGGTGCTGGTGGCTCACAGGCCTCAGGCGAAAGCCAGGTTGGGGTCTCAGATGGCTCTGAGCAGCGGGGGGCAGGGCAGTTGCAGCCATGGGCAATGTGGCATTGGTTAGGTGTTCAGACTCTCAGAACCTGTGTCCCTGAAATAGCCATGTCCATGAGGTCCAGTGATGCCTGAGGCCAGTCTGCTGCCTTGCAGATGGGAGGATGGAAGCAGGCTGCGGGCACCTCTGCCTGTGCAGGGTGCCTGGCGTTGGCCATAGTGGGCATGTATCTTTCTTCCCCATGTGAAAGTGTTTGCAACTGGCCTTATTCCTGATGGTCCCTCCCCGCTCTGTGGGCAGCTGATGAGCTCATGGGGGCTTGTCACACCTGTGTATCCAGGTACTTGCAGCTGCCAGCACAGCACTGTGTTCCTGAGGGTCAGAGTGGTGACTCTCAGGTGTTCTACATCCCCCTGTCCACACTGTGACCCTCAGCTGGAAGGGCTTGTTCTTGTGGCTCAGTTGCATCCTTGACATGGGGTCCCTGCTTCACAACAATCATCAGGTCTCAGCCCATGCATTTCTTAGCAAAGAGAGGAAGCGGATGGCAAGACTTCCTGCCAACCCACCAGGCGGGTGTCTGAACTCCCATCAGAAGTGTGAAGCCTCTCTGGGACTGTTCTGTGTCCTCCCTGCTGGGAGGCCCTTTGGTAAAGCCCGGGGGGCAAGGTGGGCCTGAGTGGGTCCTGGAGACAGGACATTAGGACACCTGTGAGGAGCAGGGGCTGTGTCCTATGCCACACCCAGTACTTAGCACCAGTGCCCACATGGTCTGCACTGTTCTGGTCCCCGTGGAAGCTTGTAGGTTACTAGGCAGCAAGAGAAGAGTAGAGCCAGCCTCGGGGGAGCAGAGCTCAGAAGCCTGACCTGGCCACAGAGCTGCCAAAGGCACCTTGTCTAGAGTAGCCAAAGACTATGTGTCCTTCAGACCCCATCTGAAGACTCTGGAAGATGGGAGATTCTGCTGGTTCTAGGTCATTCACTGAAACAGGGCAGGAAGCCCAGGGCTGGGGAGAGCAGGGTGGTGAGTCTCAACTTCTGCAAGGAGCTGTGGTGGAAGCTGGGCCTGCAGGCTTCTGTCCTCTGCCTGGTGTCAGGAGGGGACCCCAGGCCCTGTGGGGAGAAGATTGGAGCAAAGGCTCCAGATTGCAGTCATATCTGTCCAGGTCACTTGCTTTCTCAGGGCCTGGTTCAGACTATGTCCCCTTTCTGTGACCACTGCAAGAGCTCCCTGGTGGCAACCCTGCTCCCAGAATCTCCCCACCACCTCCAGAGCTGTGAGAATAAGGGACAGGCGCCAGTCAGACCCTGCAGGCTCCCTCTCCTTTTCCCTGGGCCGCAGGCCCCCTGCATACCTGGGCCAGTTCCTGCCCTCTCCATACCACCTCATCTCTACCTCTGCACAGGCCGGTGCTGTTCACCTCCCCTGCTCGCTGTCCCTGGCTCCTTCGAGACTGGGCCTCACAGTCCCGTGTCCAGCTGGGCTAGCTGCCGCTGCTCTGAGCTTTCTCAGCTCTCTGCTCCTTCTGCCCCGTGTATGCTGCCACATCTTGTCACTGTCCCTCTCTGTGTCTGCTTCCCTGGGGCTCTGAGGATGCTGGGGCTGAGGGAGGGAGTGGTGGGGGCCCACATGGTCTGCCTAGCAGCTGTAGGAGCAGGACTGGAGCCAGCACCCTCTGATGTCTGGGTCTCCAGGGGAACTCGTACTGGGAAAAAGCAGAGGGTGTCCTTGGACTTCCTACCTCCTCTGAGTGGACTCAGGGCCTGAGGCTACACCTAGCTGGCTAAGCAGTGAGGCCGAAGGGTGGTTCTCAATCCTCCTGTCCCCTGTCTCTCTAGCCATTCTCTGGGGACTCTCTGACTTGGGTACTGTAGAACCGTCAGGTGACAGGCATGGAGCCTTTTAGCAGCCTAAGTAGGGAGCCTGAGTAGGTTCAGGAACCAGATCAACTCTATGTACCTCATGGTTTCTGCAGACTAAGAATCCCTGAGGCTCAGGCAGCCAGTGAGCGTGCAGGACAAAGACTGTCCTTGACTTCTCTTGAGGATCCAGGTGTGAAAATTAGCCTTTAAGTTTGCCCCAGAACTACATGACAGTTTTTTAGAAGACTTGCTTGCTAGGATTAAGTCTCTCTTTCCCAATAGCCAGTGTGTTTATTTGTTGTTGTTTCTAGTGTTAAAAATGAAGTCACTTAAAGAAAGAAACTGAGGTTGCTGATACATCTGGGTGGGGCTGCTTCAGGCTTGGCTGAGTCCATGTGCCCCACCTCTCTGTCACCTCTGCTTTTCTCTGGACTGGCTTCTTCCTCAAAGGCTGTGTCCATGTAGAGACCCAAATGGCTCCAGTAGCATCAGGCTTGCCTCATACCTGCCGGGCAACCCCTGCAGTAGGAGGGTGTCTCTCCCGGTTCCAGCAGAGGTCCCAGGGCTGGCATTGGTCACAGGCCCGTCACTGACCCAGGCCCAACCCTGGCTGGAGGGCACCTCCCTGGGAAGGTGAGGCACAGGGCTGGTCAGCGCTGATGAGGAACGTGATCCGTAGGCATGTTTTAAAAGGAGCGGAGCATCGTGTAATACCGGGGTTGAGGTAGCTCTGCGAACTCAGCCGTGTGTCCCTTGTGAATTCAGCGTTGCCTTCCTGCGCTTTGGTGTCTGTCAGTGTAGGAGTTTGACTTTCTTATATAATGCTCTCCACTTTTCCAACATGAGTGTCTTTGCCTTTGACATCATGTCCAGTGAGGCTTTCTTCTCCAAGAAGTGCAGGACAGTTCTGGGCGTCCCTGGACAGGGCGCCCGAGGACTTCTTTCTGGTTCAAGGGTCCAGTTTCCCTGACAGTGGTTTGCTTTAGTCTATCCAGATGGAAAAATGAATGCCGTGGAGGTGACTGCAGGGAAGCGGGGGGATAGGTGCACATCTGGGGTACATGTGGGATGGTGGCTGCTCAGACTTCTCTCCCAAGCACGCAAGGAAGAGGCACCGCTGCGTGTGGGGCTCTAGTCTGAGGGAGAAGGCTCTCTGGCACTGTGTCCTCGCCCTGTGGAGGTGTGTTGCCATTGCTGCTGTACCTGGGGACTGTGCAGTGCTCCTGATGACAGCTCAGGGCTCTGTGAGGCAAGTCCCCCAAGGGCTCTGGGCCCTGCACCAGCTCAGACATCCTTTTTACCCAGGGCGCTCCTTCTGGGCGTTCTTGTCCTCGGATTCTGCAGAAGCCTTGGAGAAACATGACAGGCATGTGAGGAGAGGAGAGGGCTCTGGGGAGGATCACGCCTTTCCTTGGGCTGAAGGGCCTGCAGGCGGATGCTGACAGTGTGGCCTTTGGCTGAGCCAATCCCACGGCGTGCCCTGCAGCCTCTGGCCACCATGGAGTACGTCCTGTTTGTGCTGTACTTCTCCTTCTTCCTCTGCCTCTGTGCCCTGGTGTGCCTGTACTTCTCTGGCTGCCAGGAGATGACCTATAAGCATGAAGGTAAGCAGCTGGCTGCAGGCAGAGAGGGGAGCTTCCGTGACAGTCCCCAGCTATGACCCAAACCCCCAGGGGTTCCAGGCGGTTCTGTGAGAGATCTAAGAGGAGACAGGGAGAGGGGCTGGGAGGGGCCGGATCCTGTGGAGGGGCTGTCCGTTGTGGGCATCTCACTTCATCCCTGTCCCATTCCACCTGCTGAGTGTGAGCACCTGGGTGTTAGGTGTCCAGGGAGAAGAAGGGTTTGCTTTGGCCATAGCTACACTTAAAGCCTGAATTAGTTTGTGGAAAGAAGTCAGCCAGGCGTGCCGTTGGTTGTAAGGAGAAGGGAAGGGTAAGGGTGAGCCCTTTGGATATGGCATGTACCTTCAGAGTGAGCAAGCAGTGGGGTCTGTCCCTGAAGGATCTGAGGAGTGCTCAGGGGCTTTTAGAATAATCCAGATGCAGAAAACGTGACAATCTCTTTCACTCTTGGCCTTTAAAATATTTGTTTGTTTATTTGGTACCAGGGATCAAATGCAGGGTGCTTAACTGCTGAGCCACATCCCCAGTTCTTTTTATATTTTATTTAGAGACAGGGTCTCACTGAGTTGCTTAGGATCACACTGAGTTGCTAAGGCCAGCTTTGAACTTGCGATCCTCCTGCCTCAGCCTACTGAATTGCTGTGATTATAGGGGTGACCACCACTCCCTGCTTTGGCCTTTTTTAAAAGCTCACTCTACCAGGCATGTGAGGAGGCCGTGTTTTGGGGGGTCTCCTGGGCCTCTCAGGAAGCAGGCATTGCATTATTTCCTGTATATTTGGAAAAACCATCGTAAAATGAGTTGCACGGTCTTCAGAGATGATGGCCACTGGGTTCACTTGCACACGAGGGTCTTTTTCTCTGTGTTGAGAATGGCACAAATAGACTTGGTGCTTCCAGGCTACCCACCACCTGATCACGTAGGGAGGAAGACAGACCACCCCAGCCTGGCATGCCCCAGCCTTGCTTCTCATTGCTATGGAAACCATGTGGACTGCAGTGTCCCAGGCTCATCTCCACTGTCACAGGGCCACAGGGACTGGCCATGAGCGCTGGGTTTCCTTTCCGTGGATGGCTGCCTGTTTCCCTCAGGGTGGCAGTTCGTTGAGACTTGATCTCTGGGGCATAGTTATCTAGGGATCCCCACTTGGGCCATTGGCTAGGGCAGCTCTACCTGAGCCCAGGTCGGCACAGGGTCTTGGTGGTTAATACCATTAATGGGCCTTGGTAAGGGAGTACTTAACTAGCAGCCCACAGGTTTATAAAAGCAGATCATCCTGGGGAGAGCCCACAGCTGGCCACAGTGCCACAGTGGATGGTCACAGCTGGCACTGTGTCCTAGTCCCGTGGAGGTGTGTGGCTTCATGCTGCCTGGGTCCCTCCCTGCACAACTGCCACCTGTCAGCCCAACGAACAGCCCGGTCCCCGGAGGCCTGGCAGTTAGCCTTGTTTACAAGAAATGAGTCAGCCAGTGGCCCCAGGAGAAGCATGGAACCAGGAGCTTGGGGCTGCTGTGTGTGCAGAGGAGCTTCGAGTGCTGCGTAGGTGCCCTTGCCCCACTGGACATCACTGCCGCCTCTGTCTAGAAGGTCCGGGGAGCTTCCGATGCTGCAGTCGGGCGGGGGTTTGTATCTGGAGGGGAGGTTTGAATACGTGGTGGTCTGCACCTTCCTTGGAGAGGAATGCCAGTTGGAGTTGGTGGAGCCTGACAGGCTTCCTTTCTACCTGTCTGGTCACTTGGGATGCGGCACCGGTGGCTGCCCGGCTGGTGCTGGCTGCCTGAAGAGTGGGGAGAGTGTCACGTGCAAACCGAGAACCATTTGAGGATACACAAACCATTTGGCTTTGAGTGCATTAACAGAGACGGGCTGAGCATACTCACTGAACAAGCACTGTTCCCTGTGAGGGGCCCTGGCTGTCGAGGGGACGAAAGGGCCCTAATCCCTGCTTCATGCAGCCTCCATGCCAGAGGGGAAGCAAAGAAATGTACAGGTAGGCAAAATAAATCTTATGGCAGGCGGTAACAGACGTAGGGGAAATAGAGGCAGGAGGTAGGAGGCTGGGGTGCGGTGGTTGGTAGGGATGTGGACCTGGTGGTCAGGGAGGCCTTTTTTTAAAAAATTTTGTTTTGTTGTTAATGAACCTTTATTTAGTTATATGAGGTGCTGAGAATCGAACCCGGTGCCTCACACATGCGAGGTGAGTGCTCTACCACTGAGCCACAGCCCCAACCCAGGAAGGCCTTTTTGATATAGTTGTACTTGTGCCAAAGAGCCAACAGGAGAGAGGGAGAGAGAGAAGCATACGGATTCTGGGGAAAGACTGCCTTGGCCATGCAAAGGCCCTGTGGTAGGCCTATGTAAGGTGCAGGAGAGTGCTGGGAGTATGGTTGGGTAGAACAATGGAGGAGAGAGGACAAGACCAATCATGCAGGCCACCTGTACCATAACAGGAACCCTGACCTCATTCAGGAATGATGGAGCACCAAAAGGGGTTTCTAAGCACAAGACCCATGTGACACCTTTGTTTCATGATAGTCACTCTGCCTGCTAGGTTGAGGGACAGGGGCAGAAAGGAGCAGGGAGACCACCGGAGGGGTTTTAATGTTTCCATGGGAGCTGGCAGAGGCTTGGGCCAAGATGGAGGTGCTGGCTGGTAGAGGGAGCGAGAGGCGGGATGCCAGTGGAAGGCAGGCCACGGGCTTCTCCCCAAGAGCAGATGGATGTGGGGGTGTGGGGAGAGCTGAGGCCCTCTGAGCTTGGAGCCTGAGCAGCCAGAAGATGCTGCTGCCGCTGCTGGACACAGGTAAAGGTATGGGGAGCAGGCGTGGGGAGCCACGAGGGTCACCTACACGGCCTGCACCCTCTCCAGGTCTGGAGTCCAGGGCAGGCATACGCCGCAGAGCAAACCAGGAAGTGGGTGTGAGGTGGAGGCAGTGGGCAGAAGGACCCATACCAAGGGTGGGGTGTTCTGGGTGTGTGTGCTGGACCCTCCTGCGGAGCTGTTTCAGACACCCTGCCATGCCGGTGGCGGGGCAGCCCTCCTGTCTCCTGCCCTGCCGTCTGAACCAGTCCCCAGGGCCTCAGTTGTGGAGCTTCGGCCGCTTCCCCAGTGTGCAGATGTGCTGCAGCGTTGGCCAAAGCCTGCAGGCGGGAGCACCCTGGCTCCGGGGATGTCGGTCTCCGGGACACAGTTACAGTTCCTTTTTTAGTTTCTTGAAAAACATTTGTTGATCACAAAAACAAATGGAAGTCCTTCCCAGGCTATTTGGGAGTAGAAAGCAGTGTCCCTTACAAGGCATGGATCAGGGGATGACTGGTTGATATCTCTGGACGGAAGCTCCTGGAGGCAGGGACCCTGCCTGATTATGGACAGGAATCCCCCTGGCCTGACATGTCTGACCCATGGCAGCTGCTCATCCTGCTGAATGGGTGAACCAGGCTCCGTGTCCTGTGCTCTTGGGAGCAGGGAAGGGGGAGTGGGCAGGGTAAACCAGAGGTGGCACACAGAGCCTTGGCGCCGCCTGAGTCTGCGTGACAGTGCGTGAGGGCCATCACGCTGTCCTGACTGTAAACCTTCTGAGTTGTCTGTAACGAACAGTTAAGGGAATGGTCTCTCAGCACAGCCTGGGGAGAGCTGGCCAGGCCCTGCTCCCCCACCGTGCCTGCTGCTGTGGTGTTGTCATTCCTGCTCAGATGCTTGACTCTTGGACCAGACTCTCCCTTGGCCCACACCCAGCCGAGCACCACAGCACGGTGTTGCATGGTGCTGTCAAGTGTCCTGGAGCCAGGCACCCATGGGACCCAGGGAGTGGGTTCTCTTCCACGCAATAGAGAAGGGACTGGGGCTCGGAGAGGTTTTGGTCAGCACTGCAACAGCCTGGCAACCCTCTTTCCCACCTTATCAGTTATGAAGCCCATCAGCCACACCTAGGGGTACCCTAGTGGCCAGATGCACGGCATGAGAGTGGGATTGGGGGTGACCCTCCTTCTGTTCCTGCTAACTTTTTGCAAATTGCCTCTTGCAGAAGCATGTTGTGGAGACATTTTTTGGATTTGATGAGGAGTCCGTGGACTCAGAAACATTGTCAGAGACCTCCTACAACACAGACAGGACGGACAGGACCCCAGCCACACCCGAGGAGGACTTGGAAGACGTAAGCAGGCAGCAGCACGTGCAGACTTCCCACCTTGATGCTCACTGCTCACTCGCCTGGAGCTTAAGCCCCAGGCTACCGTTCACTGTGCATTATCAAAGCCACGGGACCAAGGGAAGGAGGTCCCTCTGCCCCCCAGGAGGATACCGCCATGAGTGGCCGTGGGGCAGCCCTTCATTTCCCCAGCGCTGATCTCACCAAGGACTCCAGCTGCCAGGGCCCAGCTATGCCCGACTGTGTCGCCCTGTCGTGTTCCCCCTTGCAGTGAGAAGTGCTGTCAGGTCCTGTCCCCCCACCACACACGCACCCACACCCACCTCGGGAAGTAATGACTAGCCTTTGGGACAAAAGAGAAAGCATCATGGTGGGAGAAACCCAGGGCATAAAGGGGAAGTGGAGCCGCAGTGTCCCCCACCTGTGCACACACAGGTCCACAGCCTCCATGCAGAGCCTTCCCTCCCCTCCAGCTGAGCCCCTCAGGAGACTGCGCGGTCTTGGCAGACCCCATGGCTTCCTGGGTCTTCAGTGGCAAGAGTAGTGGCATCCAATGGCTCTTTTACCCCAGACTCCCTTCAGCGTGGGCTTCCCTCCTCTGTCGGGCTGTGCCAGCCTGGCTGCACTCCCTCCCTCTCCCTTCCATCTCTCTTCCCTACAACTTCTGTTGGCTTTTGTCCCAAGCCCAGGCAGGGGCCTGGGGAGAAGGGTCTGAGCAGACACCCCTGGGCAGCTTGTCACTGGAGCGATGCCCTCAACTGGGGCAGGTGGCTGCCACCTGTCTCGTAGTGGCTTCCCTGGGTTTTCAAAGTTGCTCCCACTGGGGCTGCCCACTGCCCCTCCTGGCACCCAAACGCAGACTCCGGGCAGCTGTCTCCCACGGGCTCCTTGCTCCTCCTGGTGGCCTTTCCTGTGAAGTCCCTTCTATTAGGACTTCCAGGCTCACTTCTGCCATGGGTCCATTTGACCACAGGAGAACTTGCTGTGAGCTGTGTGTACTGGCACATCTGTTTTCAGGGAACCCTCCTCTTTGCGCTGCCACTTCGAACCAAAACTTCAGAAGATACTTGTCACTTCTCCAAGTGATGCCCTTTCTCTTGCTGGGAGGAAGACATGGTCCTCCCCATTCGCTCATCATCCTTAGCCGCAAGTGCCAGCTGCGTTTTGGGGGTGGGGCTGACTGTGCCAGAGACACTGTGGTTCGTGGGTGTGTCCTGCGTGGGTGTCTGGGTGACTTTGTTTAGGTCATGTGCCTTTGTCCCAACATGAGTTTCCTTTCTACATCCTGTCCCATTAACTTAAATAGAAGCCACCAGACCAGGGCTTTATGACTGGCTCTGTCCGGTCAGTGATAGCGACAGACCTCTTTCAGCATTGAAATATGTCACCCTCTCTGTGGCCCTGCGGGGCTTTGCATGTAGATGCATGCTTTGTGTTTAGCGCACCCTGATTGTGGCCCGGTGTGTTTTCCAGTTCTGCACAACTGTGAAGGGCACTCCGATGCTGCCTGGTTGTCTGCACGTTTGTGTGCTCATGGCTGTCTCCCTAGGAGGGATCCCAGGAGGGGTGGAGCAGAGGAGGCACCCTCCAGGAATGAGTGGCCAGCTCTGTGTGTGGCACCCTTCTGACCTGCTTGCACACCGCTCAGGGGTTCCCAGGGCCAGGGAGCTCTTGGAGAGGCTGATGGTGAAGCAGCGACCTTCCACAATGGGGCCCTCATTGCTTCCTGGCAGTGACCAGCTCCGAGCACCCCTGGGCAGAAGCTGTGAGATCTGGAGTGGGATTTCATGAGTCAACTATGGTGCTCAAAGCTACACGATGTCACGTGTTGAGTAATTTTTCTTCTCCATTGTGTTAAGACCACGACCAGAGAAGAAGCTGACCTACGGTTCTGCCAGCTGACCCGGGAGTACCAGGCCCTGCAGCGGGCCTACGCCCTGCTTCAGGAGCAGGTGGGAGGCACGCTGGACGCTGAGCGGGAAGCCCGGGTAAGTGTGGTGGCCTCAGGCGGTCAGGCTGGGCAGGGCTGGGTCCTGCATATCCCTTCCATGGAGGAGATTCTGGGGACGATGGGGAATTCATGGCAAGGTCTCATAGCGGCAGTGTTCCTCAGCGAGGCAGCACAAGCTCAGGAGCCTTGAGTGGCCAGACACGCTCCTGTCTGCAAGTCAACTCTTCCATTCACAGTAGAGTGCTTTTTAAGACCAGAGATGAGGCCACAGCCTTGACCAGTCCTGTAGGCTTCAGACTCTTCTCCCTGCAGACCAAGGACCCCAGCACACCCCTGAGGAGCACTGTGGAGAGCTCCCTAACACACAGGCACAAGGGCCCATCCTCCACCTCCATCCAGGGGGCAAGTCCCTTGTGCTGGACTGAACTCACCTTCCAGAAACTTCTTCCCCTTGGTCCTTCTCCCACCTTGGAGTCCCATAGATCAAGATTTGTTTGCCCTTTTGAATAAGGGGAACACCTGGAGAGCCCATACCAGGACCTTTGTTCCCTCAGTGGCCCATGAGGTGGGAGGAATCTATCCCACCTTCTGAATGAGGAGGCTGAGGCTCCAAAAATGCAGAGGTGCCCAGATGGTCGCCAGCAAACCTCTCAGGCTCAGCGCGCTCTGAGCACCTGCTGGGAGTCCAGGCAGGTACATGTGGGGTGTCGTGGGGACCTGCTGAAATTGGGTGTGATCTGGCAGGCCTCTTGTTGGATGGCAGCTGTGGTAGGAGCAGCCACCTCAGAGTGGGGCCAGGGCCTCTGGGGAGGGAGCAGTGACCCTGCAGGGAGGGATGGGAGCAGTGAGGCCGCCGAGGAGGGGAGCCTCTTGTGCCACAGTGAGGCTCAGTCTTCCTCCCCTTGGTCAGAGCAGGGGACTGCTGGACTTTATTTGGGCCGAATTGTTCGTGTTTTCTTTTTTAATGTCTCTACTTCCCCACATTTGAAAGTGTGAAGATGTCACAGAGAACTCCAGATTCCCAACATCTCTTGAAAGACCAGGCTCCCAGTCCACAGGTGGCATTGACTGCAGCTGAGTGGCAGTCTCTGGGGTAGGGGAAGGTCACCTGCCTCCAGTTTGCCACAGTCCCATCATTCCTCAGTGCCCCAGTCAGCTTCCTGTATTTATGTGCCTGCCTGGCCCTGCAAGCATTTTGGTTTCTAGCCCTTTCTGTCGGTGGTGAAGGACCCAAGTAGGCAACTGAGCAAGAAGGAAAGCCCTGGGTGGCTGGTGGCTGCTGGAAGGGCATATGCTGGCCTTGGGCAGAGAGCTGGGACTGGGCCCTGGTGTGCCTGGCTTCCATCTCCTTGTCTGTGAGCCAAGAGAATGTAGAACTGGCAGATCTCAGGACCTTCAGTTCCTCACTGTGGTATGTTGGCAATTGGCAGCCAAGCCCAGTGCCTCCAGGCCATGTTTGAGTATGCACCGTGGAACCAAGCCTGTCCCCAGAGCTCTGTCTGGATTGCAGCTCCTCTGTCACCCATGTGAGGAGACCTGCTCACTTCCTAGTCTCTTTTGTTCCAGACTCGGGAGCAGCTGCAGGCTGATCTGCTGAGGTGTCAGGCCAAAATTGAAGACTTGGAGAAGTTACTGGTTGAGAAGGGACAGGTGAGCGGACTTGGTCATGTGCCTGTGACTCTTGGTGTTTCTGTCCCTGTGGTGGTGTCCTTGAGGCTGCCTGTGTGCGGAGGCAGTGTCTGTAGGGCTCCTGTAAGATGAGACAGAAATCACCAGCAGAAGCCAACCAGAGTGTACTGCCGAATCAAAAAAAGGAAAAAGAAATGAAAGCACCTTTTATGAAAGTCTGGCTTGGCCTTCCCTTTGTTTATTTGCCAAATTTGCAAAAATAGGAGTTAATTCTGAAACCAGAGTGGGGATCCAAAGATTTGATGGTGAGAGTGAAGTGCAGCGCCTGCCCTGAGACCCACTGATCTATTGCGACCCCACCCCCCACAGGTCTCCCAGCAACGAGTCCCTGCTGTGAGGCATCACAGAAGACCCTGGCACTGGTGCTGCTCAGATCAGAGTCACCTCTCAGAGCCCGTTCTCGCATTCCATTAGGATGAGGCGGGTTAGGCATGTCCTGGTCGACAGCAGGACACAGAAAGGCAGTGCCTGGGCCTGGGGCAGGGAGACCCTGAAAGGCTCAGCACGGAAACCCTGCCTCTCTGAGTCAGCTGCCACAGGTCCAGAGCCCAGTGTGGTGGCCATGCTGTCAGGAGGTACTGTCATGCTTGTAGACAACCAGAGCTTCTGGGTGGCTTAATGTGAACAGACTGACTTCCTGCTGGCATCCTGCCCCTGCCCACCCCGCTGCAACCTTGCCCCACGATGTACAGAGTCATCTGCTTCACATGGCTCCTCAGGGATTTGGTAATAGAGGCCACCATCTTGTGACTGCTCTTTGAAGAACTCCCTTCCACTTGGCAAGGAGAGACTACTTAGCACACTGGGTAAGAGGAAGTAGGGAGATTCAGAAGTAGCCAGAGTAGGGAACCAGGTTGGAGGGAATGAGGTGTTCTCAAATTCCTCTCTGACTTTCCATGGACTCCAGTTTCCCTCCACCAGTCTGAGCTCATGTGGTGTAACTTGCCTGATCACAATGAGGGAGGTGTGGAAGGCGGAGGCAGCCAGGCAAGGTGGCGAGGGAGGAGGAAGGGCAGGGCCAGAACAGAGGAGCGTGGAGAGGTCTCCTATGAGGCCAACTTCTGCCTGATGAACGTGCCCGTGGACACAGCAGGGACCCAGTCAGACAGACCCTCCCCTCCTTGTGCCCCTAAGTGGGGATCCAATAGAAAACTAAAGCAGACGTGTGGACAGAGGGGCACCAATCAGTAATGGTGAGGAGCGTGGGCAGGGAGGAGGTAAGGAGAGGAGGAAATTCCAGAACCTTAAAAGGACAGGTCAAAACTCCCGCACTGGACTCCTGGCTCTGGGGCCCGTCCTCTCTGGAGAAGCCTGTCTCCGTGGCTTTGCAGTGAGCCTGCTGCTTGCTTGCTATCTCTGTGTCTGTTCTTCAGTTCTTTGCTGAGCAAGGCAATGAACCCAGTGCCCAGATGGTAACAAGTTCTGGTTGACTTGGCCTCCCACCCCGTGGTGTTGGATCCTGTGTTTGTGGTCAGTTCTGTGTGTCAGTGCCTGCTGAGGGAAAGGGCAGTCTGGAGGGAAAACAAACCATCATTCAAGCAGCAAGTGTTCATCAGAGCTCTTGCGCTACACCACGCCCTGCACTTGATGAATGGGAGAATGTATCAGTTCACTACTGCTGTGGAATAAACCACCCCAAAACTTACTTAAGACAGCAAGTGTGATTTTTTCACTTCAGTTCTGTGGATTGATAATTTGGGCTGGACTGAGCTGGCTGTTGGTTCTGTTGTTCTTGCCTAGGTTCAGTCTTGATGCTGCAGTTGTCAGGTGGATTGCCTGGGGCT
Source organism: Sciurus carolinensis (assembly GCF_902686445.1). NCBI lineage: Eukaryota > Metazoa > Chordata > Mammalia > Rodentia > Sciuridae > Sciurus > Sciurus carolinensis. Next base: position 136,131,060 of record NC_062222.1, on the reverse strand, counting down.
AGAAGGCCTGAGATGGCCTCATTCTCTTCTTGCCATTGTACCAGCTGTGGCCTCAAGGAGGAAACCTGGTTTTTTGACCTCCTACACAAGCACTTTCCATGTCTCTGCTTACAACACATCTGCTAATATCCCAGCAGCCATGGCATGTCACAGCCAAGCCCAACTTCAAGATTGGAGAAATAGGCCCTCCTCTCGTTGGGAGGAGCTGCAAGTCACATTGCAAAAGAATGTATGCAGAGAGATGGGAGGGGAAGCTTCCACCATCTTTATCCACCATCTGCCGTGGATAAGAAGGCAAAGGGAACAGCTCACAACCCTGCGCCTACCTGAGGGCCAGTGGTGGTGCAGGGTGATGAACGTCAGGTACAAGGAAGCCAGGAGGAGCCAGGACCTCTTCTGGACATTCCTTGTGCGTGGGATCAGACCCTGGGTTGGGCCTTGGCTTCTTAGCTTCCTAGAATACTAAAACTGGTGGGCCTGGCTGCTGGGAGGGATCTTGCCAGTCCAACCCCCACCACTGGCTGCCAAGCGGCACTGGGGAAGGCTTCCCTCACCTTCCCTTACTCACTCCTCTGGCCCCCCGATGCTGCTAAGTACCAGCTCTGTGCCTGACTGGGGATTCCGTAAGTCAGGCCTGACTCCATGCTGTGTGCTCATGGCCCACCCATGTGGGCACCGACTGGGCTAGTGATGGAAGGACCATGTGAGTGGCAAGTCCGTGGGCAGGGGCTGGCCTCCAGGGGTGGAGCAGCGTCTCTACCTGGCAGGGTGGACACGTGCCTATGGGGAGCCGAATGTGGGGAGGGCAGGGCTCACTCCCTGCCGCTTCTCTTTCTTGGGTCTAAGAGTTAGGAGGATGTGGTCACGAAGGTGTGGTTTTCTTAGAAGGTGACCTTTCTCACTGTGAGTTTTATTAGCCACCATCGCACCCGTGGCAGTGACTCGTTCATTGCTTTCCTGCAGGATTCCACGTGGGTGGAGGAGAAGCAGCTGCTCATCAGAACAAACCAAGACTTGCTGGAAAAGGTATGTGACCTGCTTCAGACTCACAGGCTGAGGCCAGCCTGCATGAGGCCCATCCCATGCCCTCAGTATATTCAAGGAACCAGGGTACCTCTCATGAGGAGAGGCCTCTGCTCTGTCTTTTGGTGTGGGCCTACAGAGCTGTCAGAGATGCCACTCACAGGGTCCTGTGCAGAAGTGGGAAGGGCTGGCCTGAGTTCCCAACATTGGACACCCAGGCTACCTCTGTCATTGCTCTGGGATTCCAGAGACCTGCCCCATCCTGCCTGAAGGGCATCTTAGGCACTGGTCAGTGAGCAGGCCCTCAGACCACCTGAGCCCAGCTAGGCTGACCCATACTGGGAACTGAGCCTCTGACCTGCCCTCTCTGACCATAGGCCTTCCCAGAGCTCCAAGGGAGTCTGCATGGGAAGCAGACCAAATGCTTTGGGATTAAGACTATAGCTTTCCCTTTATTTAACATAATTTAATCTAATATTTAGGCACCAGGGATTGAGCCCAGGGGCACTTGAGCCCAAGTCACATTTGCAGCCATTTATTTTTTATTTTGAGACAGGTTCTCACTAAGTTGCTTAGGGCCTTGCTAAGTTGCTGAGAGTGGCCTTGAACTTGGAATCCTCCTACCTCAGCCTCCTGAATCATGGAGATGGCAGGCGCAGCCACTGGGCCTGGCTTTTTCCCCCTTCATTTTAAAAAGTAAATTATGAGTTGGGCTACATTTTCCCAGTACAGTTTAGAACAGCGTTGTCCCCATGAGGACTCCTGCCCACTTGCGGTCACTGCCGTTGCAGCCCTCCAGCCCCTGTACCCACTGGTCTTCTCTGTGTGTCGATAGATTTCCTCTCCTGGATGCTCCACTTGAGTGCCATCAGGCCCTAGGTGGGCTTTGCCCTGACATCTGAGTACAGGATGGGGTGAGCCGGCCTTGCCCATGGGAGGCCAGGACAGTCGCGCCCTAATGCCCACCTGCTGTGTAGCATTTGCTAGCTCACCACCTCAATTTCTGAAGGCTTTTGGGATGGGACTGTCTTTGTCATGGGAGGCAATCCCATGTGTCAGGAAAGTTCAGAATCCTTGATTTTGCTTACTAAGTTCTGGGAGCTGCAGAGAACTCACATGGGTTCCACTTGTCCCCTGGGGGTGGGACTGCCCCAGAAGAGAGCCTTCCCTCATACAGAGAGGAGGGAGGAAATGGCAATCAGGGGTGCACAGCCTCTGGCTGTCTCGCTTTCCAGACTGCTGTGCTCTGGGGTTGACTACTGCCATGCAGGCTTCTTAGAAAGGCTTGGCAGGGAAAGAGACAGGAGTTGCCCTGCTGCAGTCTGCAGGGCTGTCCAGGTGGGCTGATCCTGGGGCTTGGGTTGGAAAGACCTGGAGCAGGAACCCAGGTGTGGCACTCTTGCTTCCTGCACCTTGACCTCTGGGGAGGATCTTTGCCTCAGCTTCCTCATCCTTCATTTGTCCAGCAATTACGTAAGCAGCTTCTAGTCGGCTGGGCCAAGCTCGGTGCTGGCGGGCGCACCCAGCCCAGTGCGTCTTCCTCATCCCAGCCTCCTCAGCAGAGGGCTGCAGCACTTTCACTTGCTGCAAAGCCGCCCTGTGGCTGGTTCCCTGTCTCCCTCAGACCACCATTGAGGCGGCCCACAATCAGGGGACCTGGTGCCGCCCGTTAATGCACAGGTGTCTTTGCTCTAGATTTACAGGCTGGAAATGGAGGAGAACCAGCTGAAGAGTGAAATGCAAGACGCGAAGGACCAGAACGAGCTGTTAGAGTTCAGAGTGCTAGAGCTCGAAGTAAGAGACTCTCTCTGTTGTAAGCTCTCAAACGGAGCAGACATTCTCTTTGAACCCAAACTGAAATTCATGTAAAGCTCCCTGCCGTTCCCAAGCATGTGTGGAGGGACGTGTTAGCGTTTTTCTCCTTCTTTCCTTCTTTCTTTCTTTCTTTCTTTTTTTTTTTTTTCAATCTGTATGTTCAGAATAATTTCACTGCCTTAACGTGTTCTGGAGAGGGTGCTCGCCGAAGTCTGTGGACCTGTACAGAGCTAATATATTTATTGCCTACGGCTTGTTTTGCACTTAATAAAATAATTTGTTTTTGCAATATTTTGCCTTTTTTATTTGTGTTTCATTTCCATAACTACTTCTCTCCTGCATGCATAGTCACTGGGTCTGCATTGTGCAAACCTGGACAGAAGCACTGTTGCAATTAATAACACACCTTTTTAAATGATCTTGCATGCAGCAAATCTCACCTTTTGAAATAGCAGAGTCTGACCCAGCCAGCTGTTGACTCTCTAGTGTGTTTAAAGCCAGTTTGGGCCCATTTTCTATTTGCAAGCTAAACACAAGGTAAGTAGAGGCAGTGTAGAAGGATGTGTCTGCAGAGGCGGTTAAGAAAGGAGTTACGTTGCTCAAATTTTTATTCAGTAAATACAGACCCAGGCACCACAGAAATTTGGACTAAAGAAATTATTATTCGTAACTCCAAACGCAACTCAGAACTACTGGAGGGAGATTGAATGCTGCTCACGTGTAGAAGTTGTGTTCCTCCAGGAACGCCCCAGTGCACCGAGTGGGACTCAGTAACAGAATATCGATGGTTTCATTGCTTCCAAGAGAACTCTTGCCTCGGGTGTGTTACTGTATTGCCTTGCTCTCACGGTACTTCATAACTCCTTTTTGTTTCTGTTTAAAAGTCATCGGCATCTTAAACATCACTTAAGTTTGTGACAGTTTCTCTGAGCTCTCGTGGTGATGCGGCTCTGCTCCCTCAGCTGACCCTTGCATGTGTGAAACCTCGGTGGAACTGAGTGCCTCGCGGTGTCTGTGGCTTCTCTGGTTTTGTTTTATCCTCCTGCTTGAGTCAAATTCTGTTCACCTTAGAACTGACCAGCCGGACCTTGTGTTGGCAAGGCCCGGAGTGAGTGTCCCTCAGCACCAAGTGCTACTGCTACTCAACTCTCTCTAGACCTGAGTATTTTATTCAAGTGACAGAAACTGGAAGTTATGTGAGGTCATCATTAATGCCTCTGCCACTGTTAGAAAACTGCACAAGTCCTTGTTAGGAGCCTTTCTTAAAAGAATCCCATAAGCACTGCTTGGTTTACTAGAATTTTCAGTGTCTCTGCCAGAGTTCAGAGCCACTGGGAATCGCTTTCTGACTTGAGTTCATCATATCAAATGTGATCTTGTATCACTTTCCCATGGAGACTCCATTTAAATAAGCATTGCTGGTAGAACAGTGTCTGAGGAAATAGACTGTGGCAAATTTTGTTCTTGGCTCCTAAGACTGTTCCAGACTTAGGCTAGCTGGGTTGAGCTTCCTGGAAATTCACTGAATTAATAGCCACCTCCAGCATGCAGACACCTGCTGTCTGAACTTGTGCTTGGTTATTTAGACAATGCCTGCCTTACAAGGTTACACTGGGATCAGAGGGCACAATGAGGTGCCTGGCACAGAGGGACACACCACAGCTGGTGGCTTTTGTTCTCCATTGAAATTTAGTGCAAGTTGAATTTTTAAAGGGGTCCATTGGTTCTGTAGCTAGATTCTGCTGAATTGCTCCAAAGCAAGTTATGATTATTGTTCTGTAATTCCAGTCAAACAAAAGCAGTTTGACTTCAGGTATAATTCGAAGGGGTCTTTTCAACCTTCTCATGATGAATTGGCCAGTGCTGGAGGTCTAAAGCCAGCTCTGTGTAGGAAACACAGTCGAGACCAGGGTCCTGTCCTGCTGGTGTGCTTTGTCTCTATAAGCAGCTGGGCTTGTCCTGGCCTTTGTGAAAACTTATCACTTGGTGTATAAAGCCCTCTTCTGGGTAAATGCTTCCTTCATAATTGAGATTTGACGGTAAATCTAAGGCTAGGCAGAATGAAGATCATTGGTTGTGTCAGTGTGGGTCAAAAAGGATTGTGAGCAGAGCCAACAGATTACACTGGAAAGAAAGTGAAGGCAGGGCTGGGCCTGACTCTGTTGTGCACTAGCAAGGGACCTGGGACTCGACAGCCCCGAGCCTCCATCTCTGTCTGCAAAATGAGAACACTGGTGCCTGCCTCTCGAGGTTGCATGGGGATCAGTCAGCACACTGAGGTGCCTGGCACAGAGTGACACACCACAGCTGGTGGCTTTTGTTGTCCATTGAAATTTGGTGCAGTTGCTTTTATCAAATTTTGTAACTGTGACTTACTGGGTTTCAGTCTTGCAACTGGAAGACTTGAGACCCTGCTAACCATTTTTTCCTAGCTGAGTCGGTAAGAGGTAAGCCAGTGTGCAGAGCCGGTCTCCCGCCTAGGAAGGCGAAGATGTCGCACTCAGGGACGAGGACCAGGCGGTCTGAGTGTGCGCTGCGTAGTCACACCTTTGCCAACTGGAGCACGCTGGTTTTTGCTGATAACATGGGAAAATAGCAAGTGGTAAATAATCCAATTGAGTTCTGTCTTTAAACCAAATCTTTTCCCCAGGAGAGAGAGCGGAGGTCGCCAGCCTTTAACCTCCAAATCACCACCTTCCCCGAGAACAACAGCAGCGCCCTCCAGCTGTTCTGTCACCAGGAAGGAGTTAAGGTAGCGTGTTGGGGGGGGTCCTCCAGCGAGCTGGCTCGCTGAGTGCCAGACTGGCGAAGGGGGATTGTGTTCTCGGGCCAAGGGCAGAATTGAGTGTAACGAGATAGCCCTTGGCATCCACCTTGTGTTGAAAGGCACAGTGAAGTCATTTTAAAAGGGTCACTAGGTGTTACCCTGTTCCTCCACAATGAAAGGAGCAGAGCCTTAGGATGTGGGCTTCCTGCAAACCCTAGCCTGCCACTGCCTGGCTCTAGCCTGGAACCTCTCTGAGCCTCAGTCCCTGGGCCATGAAATCCAAATGGCAGTGCTCATACATCAAGCCAGAGTGATCATGAAGTTAGATAAGGAACTAACTCAGCACAGTGCCTGACATGGAGGAGGTGCCTTGCAGGTGGCCGCCGTGGTGGTTATGATGGCCTGCCCGTGGGCAGCGGCCTTCTGACCCACACACTCCTTTTAGAAAGTGTTGTTTACACTGGTGTAAAACTCAGCCAGTAAGCAGCAGCTGTACTGTCTCTCCTCTCTCCCCAAAGGAATAACTAGGGGCACGACTTGCCCTGCTGTAGGCACCAGGAGAGGACGGGCGCGGTCCATCCAGATGCAGGGCATGGCTCTGGGAATTGGTGTGGATGGTCTCTGTAGCTCACCAAAAAAATGAACGTTGGAAATCTTTTCCAGGATGTGAATGTTTCTGAACTTATGAAGAAACTAGATATCCTTGGCGATAATGGGGTAACTATGAGCGATCCATTTCCGGTTCATGTTCTTGTTTTGATCTGGGCGTATTCTGTGTGGCTTTTGTTTTGTTTTAATTTCTCTCTAATTTAAGAGATCTTATAAGTACAATGTAAGGCTTTTGTATGGCCATGTTCCTGTGTGGGTGGTTGGGTCTCAATCTGTCAGAAGTGGAATGTCAAACGAGGTCACCCATACAGCCTGTGAGTAACAAGGGGACACAAAGCCTAAGGACCAGTATCCAGAGAGAAGGTGGGCTGGGCTCATTAGAGGTTGCTGAAGTCAGAAAGGGATACTTTACCTCCCTAATGATTGGCTTGAATGAGGCCCTGATTCTCAAAGTCTTAAATCTCAGAGGCAGCCCAAGGCAGAGGACTCTTGTCCATCTGTGTGGGGACCGTTCACTGTGAAATCCAGAGGGACTGGAGCCATCTGCCTTGAATTGCTGGCCCCGTTAGTGAGTGGGGTTGACCCTCGGGGTACGGCTCAGAGTGGAGCCTGGTGTTGACTGTCCACCCGTGGATTGGGATCCAGTGTAAAATGCCCTTGCCCATTTTTCTGTTTTAGAATTTGAGAAATGAAGAACAGGTTGCAATAATCCAGGCTGGAACTGTGCTTGCCCTGTGTGAAAAGGTAGACCCAGCGGCATTTCTGTGCTCACACCTGTCCCAGCACCAGCACCATACAAGAAACTGTACATTGGTGTCTCGCTTGTTGGGAGCATGCGTGTCGGTCAGTCTGCTCTGCATGTGCACATGCATGCCTCTTCACGTTCTGATGGAAAGTCATACATCACATGCTCATGGTAGAACAGGTCAGACCGCAGGAGAGACTGACACCCTGTCAAGGAAGCGGTGGGTGATGCATATGTTCCCTCCTGGCTTTTTCCCACTTCCGTTTTCTTAGCTTTGTTGAGGTCTTACTTAACACCCAGCTCTTCATCCTGCTTTCAGGCCATTCCAGATGGCTCACGAACATGCATTTCCATGGCTCTGCCTCATTCTGTGGTATGGTCACTCGGCAGAGTCCTCGACCATCCTCCGCCGTCAGGTGCTGGGTCGTCCACTTTGCCCCTACTTGCCATCATGCACTGGTGGACACCTTTACACATTGACTTCTGTGCATTTGAGAACTGTCCCCAGGACAGACTCTAGAAGTGAAATCCCAAGGCCAATGGAAGGACTCTGACAATATCTGGGTGGCTTCCAGAGAGAGGTACCAATTACCCTCTGGTCAATTTCATGCTCAGCTTGGCATTTTACCGTAGAAAAGAAATCTCAATTTCGTGGGTAGAAACGTTACGACATCATCATTTCCTTGTCATTTATTTGGGTGCTAGTGATAGTGAATTTTTTGATGTGTATTATCTATTTTGTTCTTCCTTGTGAATTGTAATTTCATTTTGTTTGAAGATTTTCCACTGGGTTTGTTCGCTCATTCGTCCATTCATTCATTCATTCATTCATTCATTCATTCAACAAACAAGTATTTGTTGTAATTGTTTCTCTTACTGACTTTCCTGTGTGCTTTACATATTAAAGATATTAACTTTTTGACCGTTTATTTTAAAAAATGCATTCCTGATTTGTTCACCTTCTACACTGGTTTAGAGTGTTTTCAGTGTACACTACTCTTTATGTAGTCCTGTCTGTAGATCTTTTCCTTCCAAAGCACACAAGTTAAGCTTTAAAAAGCTACTTTTGAGTAGCATTTTTGATGAGGTCTAACTGATCTTAATCCATACTCCTTCCAGAATCTTTGGAAGAGCATTTAAAATATGGTTTTCTTCCCCAGGTGTCTTTCCATCCCCCGCCCCACAACATACACACACACACAAGTAAAGGGGACTAAATGTTGGTGACAGACTAATGGCAGTACCTTGCCCATGGTCACATGGTTGGGAAGGGTGGTGCAGGCATGGAACCAGGCTTTCTTTGGCTCTGATCTGTCCACTTGGCTGAGCTTGCTCCCTTCAGGGTACAGGGTTGGGGATGGTTCATGGCTAACTGGGTAAGCTGACGAGAGGCAGGTTCCTGGTACTGAGTTGGGCACATTCAGTACACACCCTTGCAGGCAAAACCAAATGTGGTTGTCTAGCTTTCTGTAGCAGGGCTACATAAAGTGTCATGTAAAGTGCTGGTGAAGCACATGGCAGATTTACTGAGAAGGCCCTTCCAGGCCCGAGTGTCGTGATGGCCCTGACGGGGTGGAGGTGCCCTCTGCCAGATCTGCCTCTGTAAGGCCTGGCTTGGATCCTGGTCCTGCTGCTTGCCAGCTGCAATCTCCTGGAGACAGCATGAGAGTCCTGGTGCCCTGCAAGTTCATGTCAGGATCCAGGACACCACTACTTAAGAACCCAGTGTGGCTAACCCTGGCACCGAGCTTGGTTCCTGGAGGCACCTGAGCAGTACCAGTGGACTGGTGGACAGGGTAGGGAACCTCTGTGACTCAGGGTGGCTGGTTCATGATGGGGCAGGGGTGGCGGGCATTGGTGGGCTGCTGTCTCTCTAACCCGCAGCTCCCTGAGGCCCAAGGCTGCAGAGGTTCAGGGCCTTCTGGGGCGCTGTGTCCCCCACCTGAGTCTTTCCAAAGGCCCCACCCATACTCTGAGGCATCAGGCATTCTAGGCCTCAACCTAGATTTTGGTGTCCTCATCTCTTGTTCCCACATTAGCATCTCCTGTTTACAGCTGAGGTTGTGGACCTTCTGGCATCTGGCTTTGACCCTGACCATCCCTTACCAACTCCCAGCTTGCACCCTGCCTGCCTCCTCCTGCCCCTAGCTAGCTGCTGTCCTGGCCACCAGAAACTCTCCAAGCTAGTCACCCTAGTGCCATGTTTGGTGCCCTAAATGCCACAGTGGTGCTGGCTGCCCTGACTTGCCAGCTCCTCACAGACCCCTTGAGGTGTGGCAAAATGCAGGCCTGTGGCTGATGTTTATGGGACCCCCAACTCGGAGTCTATTTCAGAGCTGTCCAGCTCCCATTCGGGATAGTCCTTAGAGACCAAACTTCACTGTCAGTTCAGGATCCTGCGGACAATAGCCTACCCATTTTTCTGTTACTAAAGGTCAAATTGGTTTGGGAGTTACTGTGTATTTTCTCTCTGCTTGGGGGAATGTTCAAGGAGATAAAGAGACCGTGGACAGGGTGGGATCTGGGTCCACAGAACCCCTGAGAAGACCAACAAGACAGCTGGGTGACCAGCAGTCCATGTTGCTTGGGACTGAGGTGTGTACTGGACCTGGGAATTTCAGTGTTAAAACAGGGACAGCTGGGGCAAACGGGGACAAGTTGGTCACCCTAGAGCTAAAACTGCAGAGAAGGTCATAGAGGAGGTAGGTCTCTGCAACATCACTGCCAGACAAGACCTGGTCACAAGTGCCAGGCAAGCCCCTTCCCTCCGATACACCTTGTTTTTTAAAAAAAATGTTACCCAGTGCAGTGCTGGGACCTGAACAAACCAAAGTCCATTCCAGTTTTCTCTCGGAGGCACAGAGCCCATCTCTTAGCGAGTAAGTGCAGGGCAGCCCAAATTGGTCAGGAGCCTCATGGGATGTTGCCGTGATGCTGTCACAGCAGGCAGTATCCTCCCTGGGTGTGTGCCCTCCTCCAACCAGGCTCAGGCTTTAGGATGCAGGCCAGCGAGCCACTGATCCTGGCCCCATCAGATCCCGCTCTGGCCGGCCAGGTACGTGGCCCCCGACCATAGCTCGCTCACCTCGGCCTGTGGCATGTGCCCCACAGAGAGGCTCAGGCATAAGACATTTGCGGGCTTGTGGGTCATCCCCAGGTCTACCTCTTCTCCCTCAAGTTCAAAACTAATCAAGAAGTAGACACAGGACTCAGAAAGATGGAAATAATGAAAAACCTGTTTCCTCCCTAACGTAAGGGCTAGAGAATGAAGTGTAGACGGGAGGAGACCAGCCTACCAGCTGCAGTGGGGCCTGGCCTTGCACCTGAGGAGCCCCAGGGGCTGCCTTTGGACCTGTGACTGCTGGAGGAGGACACTGAGCTTCTTGCAGCACCTCCCCTCCTTGAGAGAGCTCCCCTGGGTTGGAGCAGAGGGCCATGGCCTGGAGTCTCTGAGGTGCCAGCGATGCCTGACAATGCCTGACGGATCTCTGATGTATTCCGAACCTCCACGGGCCAAGAATTCATGGCCAGCTTTCTCTGCCTCCCGGTACTGTCCTGGTGACTGAAAATGACCATGTAAAGGTTTTCCTTTATATGCAAAATAGGCCCCAATACCTCTATATCTGACATAACCACTGCCCGACACTAGGCTCTACAAAGTAGTGTGTGAGCTGCTCGCGGTAATGCCGCAAACCGGGGATGTTCCCCTTTCGGTGGTAGTCATTTCCGATCACGTGCGTTAGGATTTTAAGTAAGCCCACCTATTCCCAGGAAGCTGCTGCTCTCGGCAGGGCTTAAGGAACTGCTTTGTTGGCCCCTGCTGCTGCTGACTGGGGGACTGCTCGGGGACCAGCACTGGCGTTGTTAGGGGAGATCCTATTGTGGCTTTCCCATTTCCTTCCCTCTGCGCGGCCCGCCCACCCCCTCCTTCACTCAGTAGATGTTCATTAGGCACCTGCTGCATGCCAGGCCCTATGCTGGGCAAGGAAATGCAACGGGGGTCAGATGGGGGTCCATGGGGCAGGGAAGCTGACCACAGTGTCTTTCAGGTGAGCTCAGATAAAGCATGCACAAGATGACCCTCTGCAAGACTTAGGAAACGGGGGCTTCCTGCAGGGGGTGAAACCAACCTGGGGCAGAAGGCTAGGTAGATGTTAGCTTGGCAAAGGCCTCAGGCTGAGGCCGGCCCTGGGAGAGAGGGGAGTTACACAGTGGGGCCACGTGAAAGGCTCTGGCGGGAGGGAAGGCTTGGCTTCTTCAAGAGCTAAGTGCAGTTTGGGGTGACTAGGGGGCTTTGAGTGGGGGAGGAGACTGCTCAGTAAAGGCGTGAGCCCTGTGGGGACCCACCGTGCTGGGTCCTGTCAGGGTTTTCAGGAGCAAGGGAACATCTGGGAGGGCCCCATGCAGGCCCAGGGAGGTTCGGACATGCTGGCCAGAGCTCAGGAAGGGTTTAGGTGTGTGAGGGTGGTGGAACATGAGCCTCATGCCAGGAGGGGGCCCTGGGCAAGGAGAGCAACGGATGGGTCCAAGACACAGAAGAGAGGTGCCCTGGGGCTCCCCTCCAGGGCCCTGTGAGGCCAGGCTGGGAGCCACGGGGAGGAGAGCCAGTAGTTGGGGCACGGGCAGTGGCTCAGAGCTGGATGGAGACTCTTCAGAGTGAGCAAGTGCAGGAGACTGCAGAGCCAGGAAAGCCAAGGGCAGGGCTTCTGCCAGGGTGGCAAGAGTTCAGGGCCAGGGGTCTGCTGACGAGCAACTGGAGAAATTTCCCAAGGAAGCTAAGGGAACCCTCAGAGTCAGGAAAGGGACACAGTCACCAGGACCCACAGGCTCAAAGGCACTCCTTCATACCTGCCACCAGCCTTGGATACCCCTCTATGCCTGGGACATCCCACAGTCCTGCTCACAAGTCAGTCACCTGGTGACAGTGACTTCTCCCTCCTAGGTGGGTTCCCCAGAGAGACACACCCATACCTATACCTGCTGCAAGCTCACCTTTAGCCTAGACCTGAGAGGGAAGCTAGACAGATCTCCCACCCCTTACCTGCCATTTAGGTGCCCAACCCACATTCCCAGGCATGTCAGAGACTCAACCTAGAACTTGCCCGCTTTCCTGCCCTTGCACAGCCCCTGTGTGCACGCTCCCCCTCCACCCAGCCCACATGCCACAGTGCTTGGTGCTGAGGGAGGAGAGCAGTGGCCTAAGAGTTCTGCAGGGTGAGTTAACAATCCAGGTTTCCTACCTGTGTGACCTTGGACAAGGTACTTAACAGCTTCCACATCTTGACTTGCAAGACGGGTAATGCTGCCTACCTCAGGGGCAGTCATGAGAGGTTAGGAGAGGTCATATTCTGCTTCTGTGACACAGCTGCATGAAGCTTACTTGCTCATCTGCAGGTCTGAATACACACTCACAGCCTTCCATGCGCCTGCCCACCCATGTGTTGAGTCCACGCTGCCATGCCACATGCAGGTCACCTGCACACCTACTGCCACCTTACACGTGGGCCTGGTCATGTGCACACAGCATCCCTTCCACACATACAGGCGTGCGTGGGTACCCCTGACCAGATGCATCCCTGAGCAAACACCTTTCTATGGTGCAGAAACATCCGTACGGACCGCAAAACCCCAGACCCCCAAGGGGTTCCGGTTCTCACTGGGCTGTGCCCCTCCTGTCCCTGCTGTTTTCTAGTGGCTGAAGCAGATAGAGGGAACAGAGGCAGCCCTGACCCAGAAGATGCTGGACCTGGAGAAGGAGAAGGTAAAGGTCCGACCAGCTGGGGGAGGGTCGATGAGCTGTTCTCAGGAGGGCTCTGCATGCATTTCTAAATGTGGCTTCCACCCTATGGCAGACCTGAGTCATGTCCACCCATTTCCTCTCTCATTCATGACTGTCTACTTGAAACGTTATTTTGGCACCTCTGCTAAGTCCTGAGCTCATAGGCCCATGGGGTCCTATGCTCACAAGCTCACATGAGCAACCTAAGGGACTTGGAGACAGCTCTGACCCCAGGTACTTGGCCCAGTGGCAGTGGAGACAGGTGACTTGAATCTTTGCTGACCTTGAGAGCTTGGGGACCTGGACTTGGTTTTCTCATGGTTCCACTCCGCAGCTGGCTGAGTTGAATGATGAGGGACACCAGGTACATAGCCAGCTTTGCACAGTGCTTGACACCTGGGGTAGCTGACAAGTGACAGGGACAGGGTCTTCCAAGGGGCAGTGGTGAATGGGGGAATGACTACCCCAGATGGGGAGATCAGAGAAGGTTTCTCAGGAGACATGGACCTTGAGTTGTCCAAGACCAATTTTATTTTTCCAAGAAGAAATGGGAGTTGAAGGAGGGACATAGCCTGAATCATACTGGAAGCAGCACGTGGTAAGGAAGAACCCTGGGCATGTGCCAGAGGCCTGGATTTTTAGTCCAACTCCTGCCACCAATGAACTGTGACAACTCTCTGGCCCTGTTTCCTCACCTATAAAATGAAGTGGCTGCAGTTGATGACCTCCAGCCTGGAGACCCTCAACTCAGTAATAGAGAGAGCTCTCCATTCTGGACAGGTCCCTCCTGTGGGGAGTAGAAGGAACCCAGAGGGTGGGGGACAAGTGCAGGGCAGTGAGACTCTCCAGGAGATGAGGATGCAGCCCGGAAGGGAAGGAGGAGCTGCTGGTCAGTCTTCAGGAGCCACTGGGCCATGGGGAGAGGAGTCTGGAAAGTCTCCTGAAATCCAGGCATGGGTACCAGGTGGGAGGTAGTGTCCCTCCGTTGAAGCCAGGCACCCAAGAAGGGAGCCAGTTCCATGACTGCTGCTTTCCAGGAAGGGGAGAGACAGCTCTGCAGAGCTGCACCATCATGGACTCTGGCTCTGATCTCCTCCTGACAGGCACCTCCTTCTTTTTAGGACCTGTTCAGCAGGCAGAAGGGCTACCTGGAGGAGGAACTGGACTACAGGAAGCAAGCCCTCGACCAGGCTTACCTGGTAGGACCGGAAGTGGGTTTGACACTTTGGCCTTTTGGACTCCACATTAGAGGCTGCTTACTCCTGGGGGGCTGGAGCTATTTCCACAGTTAGGGCCCTTGCTGGGGCCATGGGAAGGGGCAATATCACCATCTTCACATTGTGACTAGAAGGACCTGCAGATGGTTGATTTTCCAAATCCATCACAATTTTCAAAAAATATTCAGTTAGCTCATGGTTTCTTTAGACAAGCTTATTAAATTCTAGTAATCATTTGATATAAACAAGAAGAAATGTTTTTATGTGTTTGTTTATAATTAAATATTTATTTATGCTTACAATCCCAAAGTGAGTTTTCCTGTAAATAGGAAAAATAGAAGGTCCCAAAGGAAGTGGGGGCAGAGCAATGAATGGAGGCCAGATGACAGCATAACAGAGGTGGCCAGTGGGTTCTGGGCTTCCTGGTGATCAAGTTCCAGTTCCTATATCCTCACTGCCAAAGCCACACACATGTCCCTGGCACTGAGGGAATCTTCTGTGGGGATGGGGGTGCTGAGTGGACCTCTCCAGGATGTCCCCACAGTGGAGAGGAGTGGCATCAGACTGCTTCAGGGAGCACTGTGTTGTACACAAGCAAATCTCTGCCCAGACCATTTGTAGTTAGCATCGTTTTACAAAGTGGGGACATGCACACCAGAAAACAGCTTGCCAGCCTCGTTCCGGTGAGCGGCTCCAGGCAGACTGGGCTTAGTGGAGGTGGATGGACAACTCTGACAGTGAACGTGTCCATCTCACTGTGACCCTGGCCCTTCCTCTGGAGGCTGAGGCATGACTCCCCAGGACCCCAGTAGGAGCTCTGCAGCCTGGATGGATTCAGCCTCTCTGTTCCTGTTTCGGAGCCAGTGATGTAAAGGCAGGGACAGCTATGAGCAAAGGAAACGTTCCTGGCTGTAGGCTGCCCCTTGGCCTCTCTCTTCAATTGTTTTGACCTTCCTTGACTCTGTCCTGTCTTGGTCCTATCATAAGCACCCTGGGAGGACATGCCATTTCTGTCCTGCTGCACTGCCCCACCCCCAAACCTCCAACAGCCTTGAGGAGCTGCCCAGGAGATGGCGTGGGAACGCGGACTGCCCTAAAGCTGGGCAGGAGAACCAGCCTGGACACTATGAAGGACTTCTCCAGCCTTCATATGCTGAAGATGGATCCAGACTCCAAGAGGAAGGAAGAGAAGCAAGCAGCTTGCCAAGGACTTGATTTTCAAGAAGGCTCATGCAGAATGCAGAACTGATATTTCCCAAAACAGGCTTCAGAACACCTTGGTGTCCACTCTTCCTTTGTCTAAGTGCCACTTGCAGGAAGGCTCTGGGGACGCTGGGGCACTGTTGTGCAGAGAACTCCCCTCCATATGCTGACCCTACTGTCCTGCAGATACTAAATTCATGCCTGAAGTTATCCTGAAGCCTGAAGCGGGCAAGGTGCGCCCAAACCTGATGTGGCCTGATGCGCTCTAACAGTCAGGGAAGTGGGACTCCGTGCACTTGGGCTGGAGCGAGGACCGCAGGAGGCAGATGCACCCCTGTCTTCCATGGCCTTCCTGCCTTTGAGGGTGGAATGAGGTGGGGCAGGCCGGTGGCAGGGCCTCTGTTTTAGAGAGGCTGACAGCATAGTGGTCTCTTGGGGAGGACTCAGCCGCAGACACAGGCAAGAACCCACGCCATGGAGCCCACGTGGGACCACTCAGCTCTGCCATTGTCTTTCTGATTTCTGAGGAAAAGGATAAGGCCTGTGGTTAAAATCAGTCACTGCCCAAGGGTCTGAGACCCCCAGGAAGTTAGCCGGCTGCATCTGGGGTGGGTACTTGCAGAGTGGTAGCTGGTGGCAGGCCTTTGGGGCCACAGGTTGGCCTTGCCATGGCGGTCTCCATGGTGACAGATGATGTATCTGTACCACCTGCAGTGTCTTTGGATGAGAAGCTGCTGGTCCTTGGTGGAGTGGGTTGGGGCTTTAGGGAGACCCAAAAGAGGCATTTTTCTTTCTGTCCCTAAATGTCCTGGCAAGGCAACTGTCTAGGTGTCCAGCTGTGAAGCTGATAATGTAAGGCTTCCCCTATGGGTTAGAACCTGGGCTTTCCTCAGCCCTGAGGGTCCTCAGCCGACTGCTAGTGTCCCATTCGCTTTGCCAATGAATGGCCTCTCACTCTCCTGGGGTGGGGTCTGAGGACATCTTCATTGTCTCTTTGGGTTAGAGTTGCATTCCTAACACAGTTGAAAACCAGATGGCTGCGATGAAGACCCCTTGTCCCACTGCACCCGTTAGAAAGGGGAGGTGTGTCCCCAAGGTGAGGAGAGTCTGTTGGAAGCCAAGGAAGAAATCAAAGCCCGCTGAATCACACTCCCTCCGAATCACACACTTGCAGGGTTATTTCTTTGGTTGTTTCTTCTTGCCCTTGTCCCCTTGTGTACAGAGGAGCAGCAGCTTGAGTGCAGAGTAACTCAGTGGTGTATGTGGGCCAGGGGACCAACTGCCTGGCTGAAGGCTTGCTGCTCCCCGGCCCTGCATGCCCTTCCCTGCCCAGGCCCCCTCCCCACTCGGCCTCCATCAGAAGCAGCCCCTGGCCATCATGGTCCCCCACTCTGTGACCTTCAGTTCTCTGTGTGATTTGGGCCATGCAGAAAATCCAGGACCTAGAGGCCACACTGTACAACGCCCTGCAGCAGGAGCCTGGGCGGAGGGCCAGCGAGGCACTGAGCGCCGGCCAGCGCGAGGACCTGCAGGCCGCAGTGGAGAAGGTGCGCCGGCAGATCCTGAGGCAGAGCCGCGAGTTTGACAGCCAGGTCCTGCGGGAGCGCACGGAGCTCCTGCGGCAAGCCCAGCAGGTAGGGATGCCCCACCCCCTGCACGCCCATCTCCCTCACCACACCGGCACCCTGAGGGGCGTCCAGCCTCCCCGGCACCTCACCCGAGAACCGGCTGTAAGGCAGGGTTCTGTGACGTGAGGCCTGTGTTCTCATGGCCACCCCCACAGCCTGGCAGGTGTGACCCTCCCTGGTGACCAGGAAAATGGCATGCATGGGATTGTGCGTGGTAAACACGCATGCACGCCACAGCCGGTTCTCCTCCCCGACTCTGCAGCGTCTGCACTCTGCGGCAGAGTTGGGTGCCCATCCCCAGGAGGTGCTGACCAGCCCGTGTGTCTTTCTGCTGTATTTTGTGAGGATGGCTGATTTGAGAGTTGGACCTGGAGGCTGAGAGTCAGTTGTAGCCCTGAAGACCTCACATACTCTGAGGCTTTGCCGTGCTCTCTGGGTTTCACCTGCTGCCGGATGGAGGGAGCAGGTGGCAGCAATCCTGAATGACAAGTGGCACCTGGATCCTGCACTATGGGTCCTTTCCCTCATGGTGTCCCTGGAGGAGGGGCAACAGAATGCCCATTTTCCAGATAAGAAAGCAGGCTCGGGCGAGTCTCATGTGACTGAAGGTCACATAACTAGTCAGGGATCCTACCAATAAGGAAATATCTAGATTACCCATGGGGACAGATGTCACAGGAGAGGAGAGGGAGGAGGAGGAGAAGGAAGAAGAGAGGAGGGGAGAGAGAGAAGGAGAAGGAGAGAGGGAGAGGGAGAAGAAGGAGGGGAGAGGAGAGGAGAAAGAGATGAAGGATTGATTTATTTTAAGGAATTGGCTCAGGTCATCTTGGAGGCTGGGAAGTCAAAGTCTGCAGGGTGGCAGGAAAGCTGGACACCAAGGAAGAGGGAATTCTGCCAGCAGAGGCCTCTGGACTTGGACGGAGCTCCCCAGCTGCACTAGGGGTGGCTCTCAGCAGCTTGACTCCGGATGAGACGTGCTGTCCACTGAGTTAGAGATGCTTGGCCAGGCTCCCCCAGGGCAGCCTTCAGGTGACTGGTGTTGCTGTGATGCTCAGCAGCCACCACCACCCCAGTCATCATGTGTACCAGGAGCAGGACACAGAGTCCCTAGTGAGCATCTTAATGCCTTCCTCAAAGGTGCGTGGAATTTGGTGTGCACCTGTGTGCTGGTACTGTGTGCTGGGCACTTCCCTTCCAGGAGTCCCTGGATTTGGACCATCCAGGTAGGGTTCCTGAGCAGAGGGGGTTCTCCTTACAGCAGCCAGGGACACAAGACACTGGTGAAAGTGTATGATGCACCCTCCACTTGCCAGGCTCTGTTCTGGTCAGTGGGCATGGAAGGTGAGCAGTCTCTGCCTTCCTGAGGGGAAGCTGAGATTCCAGCAAGGGGGAGGGAGCAAGCCATGAATAGATCTGGAGGGTGCTGGGCAGCCTGAAGTCTGAGATGCAGGGAGGAGGCAGGCTGGTCAGGCGCCTGGCAGAGGGAGCAGCGTGTGCACAGGCTCAGGGGTGAGGGAGGCTCGCTGTGCCTGGTGAATACTTCCTGGGTGCTGACAGCTACAAGTGTCCAGAGCAACACACCCTGTGTGGACAGAGCTTTAAGAGGAACCACCAGCCTGAGATGACAGTGGCCATAGCATCATTAAAACCACGGTGTGCAGTGCCCTTGGCCCTTAGCTAGTCAAAACAGCAGGAAGCAGTGGCTTCCCCTCCTGACCAGTGTGGGTCCAGTGCCCTGGTCTCCACCCCTCAGGGCTTATTATTCGTTCTTGCAAGTGTCTGTTCTGCTGTAATTTGCTAGAGTTTCAAAAAATCTGAACTTTTCAACAAATAGTATTGCAAAATCCATTTATTTTGTTTGAAGGGAAAAGGGGACTAGGGGCAAGAATTTCAGATCTGACATATGGTGATTTTCAATTTTTCCTCCAGAGTGTGAAAAATGGTGGCTTAGGGTCACCTGTGGGACTGTGGTCTAGGGCATGGTGCCTGGGGCAGACAGGCAGGCTTGGGTTCTTGTGTCCCCTGGCAGCGTGGCCTGAGACAGTGGCTTGGTTGCCTCTCCTCCGGAGGCTGCCTCCTGTGTGCAGCCAGCTGCCCCGCTCACTCCCCCGTCACTGCTCACTGCCTGCTCTGTTCACTGTGTCCCCACTGGAACATCCACTCCCTCGTGGAGTCCGTGTTGATGCCACTCAGTGCCTGGCACAGGGCTGGGGGCAGACGTGACATCATAGGCACCACACGTGGTTCAGCGCCACTCCCCAGGGTGTGACACACGGGCAGCAGCACAGCACAGGCGCCCGGCACCACACAGTCAGGGCTGGGCCAGCACTGGCCACTTCTGGCATGGACCCAGGTCTGGCTACCTGCTCTGGACAGGACAGGCCCTTCACAACTGGCCAGGGACTTCACACCTGGCCCACAGAGTATAGTGCTGTCACCTGCCTGGCCCCTGCCGATACTTGCATTTCCAAGCCCGGTTAACTAGGGGAAAAGAGGAAGCAAAAGGCACCCCCTTAGCAGATGCTGCTTTCCTGAAGGGGAGGAGTCTGCACTCCACCTTGTTCTTCCTGAACAAGGATGAGGTGAATCCGCAGTGACCTCACTTTGCCCTGCCCCTCTGGGGTCTTCTGCAACTCTCTTAGCCCCTGTTGGCAGGCAGAGCCACCTGCTGGGACCGTACCCAATTGCAGCACCCTCCCCTTGCCTCTGTCCCAGAGGCTCCCCTAACACCAGGACCACCTCATCACCATCCTCCCCAAAGACCCTCAGAAGTCTGGGCCGCTTAACTTGGCGCTCGGGGCCCCGGGCCTGACTCTGCAGCAGCACCTCTGCCTTGCTCTGGGATTCCCCTGCTTGCTATCTTGCTGTTTGGTTTTGACTTTTCCAGTGCCCACGTGCCCAGTGCAGTTTCAGGTGCTGGACTCAGCGGTGGGCAGTCTGCCCCACCACAGTCCTACTCCAGGGCCTGGAGAGGTCTGCCCAGGTGGTGAAGGGCTCAGTAAACGCTCTAGGCTGCTAGCACTTTGCACAGGCCTCACTTCACCCTAGGGTCAGGAGATCACTGCAGATGTTACAGAAAAGGGGCCCAGGCTCGGGGGAGTTGGGGAACTCACCAGAGTCCCTCAGCCTGTAAGTCAGAACCCAGAACCCAAACCAGGTTGAGCTGAACTCCCTGCTTGCTTCCAAGATGCTCTTCTGACCCTGCCACACTGTGTGAGACTTGTCAGGGGACTCTTGTCACCAGACTGAGGTCACACACCATCTTTTGGGTTAAAGAATCAGAAGAGTGCCATTCTTAATCAGGAACCGAGTACTTCGCAGCACCAGGCTCTGCTCCCAATCATGGACACAGGCAACGCTGCTGCCCTCTGTGCACAGATAATCGAGCACCGCTTCCCAGCTCCTGCATCTGGGAGAAGATTTCAGTCTCCTCCAGGCCAGCCCACTCTGCTTGGCTGCCCCAGTGATCTTTCTGAAATAAAAATGGCAGCATTTCCCTGTCTACACCCCACCTGGCTCCTCATGACACTCTCACCTCCACGGCACCTCACTGGGACATCCTAGGATACCCACACCCCTCACCCAGGCCCCTGGCCTCCCAGTACAAGCTATCTCCTCCACCTGGACTTCCCATCTCCTCTTGTACAACTGGCAGTCGCCTGTTGCAGCCCAGCTAGGTTTGATGCCTCCTCTGAGTTCTCGGCCCTCAGCTCCATCCTTCACCCTCCTCCATCTCTCAAGCGTGACCTGAGCAGCAAGGGCTTCCCCTGGCACTCAAGTAAGAGAGCACCTGCCTGCCTCCACCCTCAGGACGTGGGTGCTTTTCTGCTGAACAGTCTCTGTTCATGAGCTGCTGCTTTCTGAGCCCTAGCTGGTCTCTGAGCTCTTCAAAGCTGGGGTCTCTGCCTTCTGGCACATAGTGAGCCACACTTGCAGAGCAGTGAACGTGCCCATAGCTGTGTTCTCCAAGTAGGTCCCTGACCTGGCAGGGTCCGTGTCACCTGGCATTTGATGCAAACGCACCCCTGGGGCCCAGCAACCTGCACTAGCAGACCTTCCCACTGACGCTGACACAGGTGGGGAACAGGAGCTCTCCTGCAGAGGACTTCTCTGGGTCTCTGGAGGCCACATTCCTTGCTGACCTAGATTGCCCCCCGCCACAGGCCTCTCTCAGTGAATGAGGTCTCTGTCTACATCCAGGGCTGATGAGGGCTGCAGCCAGCTGGGCCGCTGGTGGGGGTGTCCACTTGAGATGGTGAAACTCCCTGAACACTCGACAAACTGGAGAAGGTTGTGTTCACCAGACCCCAGGGTAGGGGATGATTGACATGCCACCTGGGAGGTTAGACAGCCTGCAGGGGCTCAGCAGGTGCAGGACTGAGTGGAGTAACCCCTGTCACGGCTGCCTGGGATGGACGACTTCCTGCAACTCAGTGCTGAAGTGAGAAAGTTCCAGCAGACTGGACGGTGGTCATCCTGGTACCTAGTACCAAGTGGGGTTCCGAGGGGTTGGCAGGTGCCCAGGGGTGCTCTCTCCATAGTCCTCCTCCCTCACCAGGCTCCTGCTGAGCAAATGTTGGATAGATCTGTGATTTGGAGTTACAGCCAATCCATGATCTTTATTAGCCTGCCTGGGGTCCCTGCCTGGTTTGGTTCAATCTTGACATTTGTATTTTTTAAATTTAAAAGATCTGTCTTGAGAGTGCACACTATGTAACTCTATTTCACACATCCATCTTTAGTGACTGAAGTCGGCAGCATTCCTTTGGGGGGACTGAGTAGAGGGGGGCAGGGCCTCATGAGGTGCTGGGTGATCTCCCAGCAGGGTGGCAGGGTGCTGATGCGTAGCCACAGGTGCCTGCTGCCTCTTCATCCTCTACGCTGGGCTGCCATGAAATGTGAAGGGTAAGGTTTTGAACTGGGAAAACCTACATTTTATGACACTTATCCTGATCGATGTGTTTCAGAGAATCCGGGACTTGGAGGACAAACTTGAGCTTCAGAAGCGGCACTTGAAGGAGCTTGAAGAAAAGGTAGGTGCCCAGAGCTCATGCATCCTGGGCTCTGCCCAAGATGCTACTGGGAACCTTTGGTTTTCCTGTGGTTTCATAATGTCCAAAGAATGGGTGTGGCCTCCAGCATTCCCTTCTCCACTCCGCCCAAAGCAATGCTTCCAGAGAAAATCCACGTCTCCCTCAAGGGCCCTCTGGAAAAGAGGCAAAGAGGAAAAGACTCTCTTCCCAGTGCTGTCAAAATCCCTGCAGCTGGTGTGTGTGTGTGTGTGTGTGTGTGTGTGTGTGTGTGTGTGTACGTGCGCGCATGCCCATGTTCCATAAAATCCCTCTGCTGTCACTCACTGGGAAGTATGCAGGAGCACTAGCAAACATCCCTCTTTTGTCTGGGATAAACCAGGTTAGACTGTGACAAGGCTGTCCTGTCCCCCACCACAGACATGGGCCATCTTCCTGGAGTCACTCATGTTAAACAACTTCCATAGACCAAAACCCAGGCATGGGTTCCTAGAAGACATAGCCTCTTCCCTCCAGAAAGGAAGAGACTGGTCTTTTGCTGACCTGGTGGGTATTTCCCACTCAGCCCCATTGGCCCCTGTGTCCTTGGGGCTGTCTTATGGGTAAGGAAACCAAGGTTGAAGTAGATTGGTCTTTGGTTCTAGCTAAGATGGAGCAGCTGGGGTCTTCCCAGATGTTGTGACCACCCCACCTGCTCCCAACTCACACCATTGATCCTGATGGACACACAGGACTTGTGCAGGACCACACAGGCAAAGCTGCTCTGTGGGACCATTCACCACTTCCCATGTTCCCATCTGGTGACCACGGATCACTTGAGGACACGTACCAAGACAGGGAGTAGGGCCCCTTCCCTTGCTGGGGGACAAGTAAAGGAAAAGCCATGCATGAGAGCAGAGGAAGGCCTTGATGGCGTGCCTACCGTGACAGGGTGCCGGGACAAGGCGCGGAGCTTCGGCTCAGTCTGGCCAGGGGCAGGGGAGTCAGTGAGGCTGGTGTCTGAGGAGGCATCCCACTCTTAAAGGGTGATGTGGAGATAGTCCAGGAAGGAAGAGGAAAAAGGGCATTTCTGGGCCTAAGTGCCAGGGCCTGTCTTGTGAGCCCCCCCAGGAACAAACCAGGACCTAGTAACTAGCGGTCACTGGATGGCAGATGTCAGGGCTGTCCAGAAGAGGGATGGCAACCCTCCCTAGCACAGTGCACAAGGAAGATAGGACTGCTCAAGACTCCATCTGAGTCAGACGCCCTGCTGCCAGAAGCACAGCCAGCAGAGTCCTCAAGGGGGTGGCAGGGAGTCGAGCAGGGATGGGGCTGGGCTCCCTGCCCCGTGCCCTGCAGCCCTTCTGGGAATCCTGACACTGCTGATTCCTAGAGCCCCCATCACCAGGTGCCCGCTCCTGTCCAACCTCCCAAGAGGATCTCTTCAGGGCCACTGAAGATTTCTTGGGGTGGGCTGGCTTTGCAGGCCGTGCATCTGGGCTCTGCTCTGGCTTGGCGCAGGTGAGATCCGGGGGAATGCGTCCTCTGCTCCAGGCCCAGAGTCTGATCTGCTGCCGGGAAGGCTACCCTGTCTCCCATGGTGGTAGCGAGGATGACATTAGACAGAAGAAGTGAGAGCTCTGAGCCCCGGGGCCCAGCCAGGCAGGGACCAGCACCCCCACCTGCCTTCCCATCTCTCGGGGACTGGAGGACTTTGGTCAAATAGTTGCAGAGCCATAGAGAATAGAGAAGAGACTTGAAACACAACCACATTTGCTTGGTGACTGACATGTCATCAGCTGCACCCCCGTGGGGAGAACACAGGGGAACACTTGAATCACCTTCCCGTTCCTGTTTACTCTTTCCTCAGAGCAGATGTTTGTGCACTGGTCTGTCCCCTTTTGTCCCAGAAGGGACTTGCAGAGGCTGGTGCAAGGGGCAGGAGGGGTCAGCCAGGAAGGACTTCTGGTCAGGCCTGGGACCAGGAGCATTCCAGGGTGTCTGCTGGTCACCAGCGTCTCCTCATGGGCACTACCTGGCTGTCCTGGTGGAGGAAGCTCCAGCCACCATCTTCAGTGGCCAGAGACTCTCTGCCACATCCCACTAGGTGGCCCTTTCCTGCCCTAAGCCTCAGTTTCCCTATGTAGGACAAGAGGACTGGGTGGTCTGATGGCCCCTCAGCTCTCACTTCCAGGGATTCTAAAGAAGTTGGTGACTGTTTGGATTTTTACCGTTTTTAGTAAATAAAAAAGGGAACTATTACCTTGATTTTAGGGGGAAACAACCATTTTCAAAAACCCCTGGTGGTGACGTTCAGGTAGACCTCTTCTAATGATTAATGATCCCATTTGAGCAAAACAAGTCATGAAGAGATTCAGAAATTTTTTTCAGTCTGACTTGAAAATTGTATCATTTTTTTGTTCCTATATGGCCACCTTCTGCTATTTATTTTTATTTTTAAAGTCAACTGATCAAAGGGTACAAAGAATTTTAAACAGTGTATCACTTGGAAGAAATAACCCTGGCAGGGATGGTGTGGGGGGTTTGCTTGTCTGCAGTATGGACTGGATGACCCAGGGTGTGACCTCATCCCTGCTCAATAAGGCCCCATCTGCTTGTGGGAGTCACCAACCATGACCTCTGGAGGGTTAAACTGTCCTACCCAGCCAGTTTCAGCACCAAAAAGCCCTGGACCGTGTTGTGGCTCTCCCCTGGGTTGGCAGAACATTCAGGGAGTGTGCAGGGTAAAGCCCCCGGCAGGGCACCTGGAGGCTGGGCATCCCAGGTGAAATCGCTCCTGAGGCTGATTACCTCCAGCTCCTGCCTCTGAACCCAAGCCTTCTGTCACAGATCTTGTAAGATGCTGTCATTGCAATCCATGCCACATATCTTACATCTCTTTTCTCTTCTTTTCTTTTCCTCATTTTCTTTTGGTCTTATGTTATAGTTTTTGTTCCTGTTTTTGTTTTTCTCACTAGCATTCATTCTGTGGCCTTGATGACTTCAGTGAGCCAGGAACTCGGGTTGGTATGCTTTCCTTTCCACTCATAAAGTGATGATTTTCTGACAGAGAAGGATCCTCCCAACTCTGGCTGGAACAGTGCTGGAGAGAGGAAGCTCCTGGAAGGGGCCTCATGCTGGGTTCCTCAGCCACTGGGCTCCTGGGGTCCCGGTGATCCCAGGGTTCCTGCAGTCTGGCCATGGAGGGAGATTAGGAAAGTGTGCTGGGACCAGGAAAACCTGGGGTGGAGTTTCATCTGCAGAGGGGTCTTTGTTTTACTCCGAGGCCCTTTCCAGTCTGGCCTCAGGTTCTGGTGCTCTCTGTTGCCTTGTGGACCTGTAGTTCTTCCATAGAGTGCAGAGCCAGTGGGCTTGCAGGGCCAGGCATCTGCAGGTGCAGGCTGTTGATATACAAGAGGCCAGACTGTACCTACCTGCCCAGTGCCCAGGGAGCCCTGCTTCTTCCTCCTGCAGCCCCTTGCCCCTTATGCCTGGTATTGATGTCTGTCTGTGCACAAGAACCACAAACAAGAAGCCATCCCAGCAACTAGTCCTGCCCTGATCCTTGGGCACCTGGCTGTCACCCTGACTCCCTCCTTTAATATCTGGCCCCTTCTACATCTCCTATGCTGAGTGTCCATTTTGGCCCTGGGGTCTGCCAGGGCTCCTGGTACTGTCCTAAATTCAGCCCAGGCTAAGGGCCCCAAGCTCCAGGGCCCCAAGCTCCAGGCCCACTCAGGCCTGGACACCTGGGCTGAGCTCTGATGGCTGGCCCTGCCTGCCATCCTCAGGGACATCCCTGATGCTGACCACTGTCCACAGGGGCTTAGGTGTGGTACCTGGTACCCCAGGGGCTGTGACAGGGGTGACCCACGCTGGCCCTTCATTCAATGTGAGTGATCAAAGGAATGCTCTCCGGTTGAGACAGCTTGCCTACGTCCCTGACAAGGGGGCACAGGTGGGGATGGGGGTTGGAGGACAGGTGATCCAAATCCTGCTTCCTCCACCCCTGGATTATCAGGGAATGTCCCTGGGGGACTCAGGACAGTGGGGTGGGGGAGGGCAGGTGAGCCAGGGACCATCATCCATTTGAATCCTACATTCTTGTGTCACTTCAAATTATTTTTTTATCTTACAGGATATAAAAAGAGTTTGTGGAATAAACTGAGTCCCTACGATAGCCCCAACCCCACTCAAACCAAAATTCAATAGCAGACAAGCTATTAAAAGCCCAGAGACTGAAAACAGAATTCACATGTGCTTGAAAACAGCTTTAAGGCGAGGCCTCTCAACATGTGGCTGGGTCCCAGTTAGCCTAGGCTGTAAGGACTCTGTGGGACAAGGGGGACCATGTCAAGCTCAGAGTCACAGCTGGGTCCCAACCATGGCACCTTCAGGAGCCTGAGAGGCAGAGACCTGGAAGCCAGGAAACCAAGTGCAATTAGCAGAAACTGAGGGGCTGGAGAGCCACTGCATTGTCTGGGGACCAACTTGAGTCCCTGTCCCCACACTGTATGCCTCCCCCAGCTGTGGTGAAGGTGCCCAGCTGGAACCAGATGCCCCCTCTGCCCAGTGTACATAAATCTCCATGAATTGTGCTGTGTTCCTCACAGAGTCTGTCTCCTGGAGCAGCTTGAAAATGTCTCTTAATTGCAACAATAGGCCCGGCCTGGCCAGGAGAGCCCTCTGGTTCTGTACACAACTGGATGTAGCAGCTGGCAGCAAGAGAGAACGGAGCCTCGCCCACCACGGAGAAGTGGACCTCAGGGACTGCAGATTTCCAAGGAGAGCTGCAGGCTTTGGCACTCTCGCCGTGTAGCTTGGCAAAAGTTCCAAAGAACGGCTCTCGCCAGGACCAGTGGAGTGAGGACTGGGAGTGGACACAGCCACCCACCAGGCCATGGGACAGTGGAGGAAGAAATGCTGGCAGATGGAGTCGCTTCAGCCACCCTGAGGAAACAAGGCTCCTTCCCAGGTCTGGGGCCAGGGCACTCTCTTCACCCCAACGGGGACCCGAGCCCCCCTGCTCCTGAGCCTCTGAAACCTGAACTGAGCGGGGAGAGGTGTCGTGTCGGCTGGTGCTGCCTCCCTGCAGAGTGGACCGCAGCAGCCTTGTCGAGCCTACTGGTGGAAGTCACGCCGGAGAAGTGCCTTGAGTGCTGTCTTAGGCGGGGGGGGCACCTCAGAACGCGCCTGCTCACATGGCTGTCCTCCCCAAACTTGCGGAGGCAAGACACCTGCATTTAGATGAGGTCGTGAGAGGCGTGTGGGTGGAAAGAGGATGTCTCCTCTGCAGGCAGGCCGGATGCCGGCTACGCTCCAACGGCAGCATCCCGTGAATTCCAGAGAGAAGAACCTTTGGAGAAAATGGAAATGACAAGTTTCAGCACCTGCAGTGCCCCTGGCAGGGGGACCTACGGAAGTGCTGAAGTTCTCGGGAGCTCTTAGGAGCCCAGATCTGAGGATGGAGAAGGAAGGACCCGTGCTCCGCACCTAAGGGGGCCCAGCCAGACAGGGAAGGGGAGCCCCTTCACACCAAATCCAAGGGTTCAGGGGCTGGAGGCAAGCACCCCAGAAGAGAAGCACCCACTCTCTGTTGAAGACTGAACCTCGGAGCATCTGTGTGACTCACCTTCGCTGGGAAACCAGGTGCCAAGGCACTGGTGTGTTGGCTTGAAAATGGCCATCTGTGCCACGGAGGCCAGGATGGGAACGTGGGGTCTGCATGAGTGAGAACCAGAGGCCTCCCTTCTCCAGTGAGCAGGCACAGGAAGGTCCCTGCGCTGACTGCTGGGGACCAGCTGAAGGTGGTGCCAGTGGTCCTGTAGGTGCCCAGGCTCTCTGTTCCTGCAGTCCAGTGTCTGACCAGCACCCCTGCAGGACTGTGCTGGGTGGTCCTTGTGTCCTCCTGTCCCTGAGCAGTGTCTGTGCCTGCTCAGCTGTCCCACTCAGACAGCAGGAGGCAGAGTGGATGTAGCTTTGAAGTCTGAGCCATCTGGTCACTCCCGACCCCCACTTCCTTGCTGCGGACGTTGCCATGTCCTCACAGCTCTGAAGAGCAGGGTGGCAGTCCCCATGCCATGCCT
The DNA here is from genome assembly GCF_902686445.1 of Sciurus carolinensis. NCBI lineage: Eukaryota > Metazoa > Chordata > Mammalia > Rodentia > Sciuridae > Sciurus > Sciurus carolinensis. Next base: position 136,103,179 of record NC_062222.1, on the reverse strand, counting down.
CACAAGGTCATCTGTAGCCACATCTAGACAGACAAACCTGCGAGACTCGATGGACCCCTCGGATCCTGGACATTTGGCTGGACTGGCACTCCAGGGAGTCTACAGCCACAGGGGCCAGGGCCCATTCTCCAGGGAGCCAGCTCAGGACAGAGAATGAGGTTCACACAGGCAGGGTGGGGGCTGCCCTGCTTGGGAGTCCAACGTCCCTAGAAGAAACCAGCATTTCTTGTCACAGTCCCAGGCATAACTTCCCAGGTCCCTGCCCGGGACAGGTCCAGCCTGGGAACAGGAGCCACAGTACTCCAGGAGCCTCGCACAGCTGGCCACCAGGTGCGCACTTCTGCCTGCTCCACAGCCCTGGGGTTCTGGGCTGCGGCCTGGGGGCGGCTGCTGTTGCCTAGTAACACTGACAGGTTTCCCTGGAGCAGAGCCACAGTCAAGCCCAGGTCACCTCCTCCTCCAGGAGGCAGAAAGGCGGGCCCTCCCTTTCCCTCCACCCTGCCCTAGATCCACTGCAGGCAGAGAGCGGGTTTCCGCCTCCCACCCTCATACCTCCAACCTCTGTTGGCCAGGCCACACTGGGGACCTGGGACAGAGACACCGCAGTGGTCAGAGCTGCATTCTGGCTTCTGGCAGCCTGTGGAGGCCGGGAGTGAGGCCCAGCCTCAGGCCAGGAGATTGGCTGTGAGATTGACATGCTGGGCCAGTGTGCGGGACCCAGGGCCTCTGGTTCTAAGGTGGGAAACATCCCGAGGCTGCACGTGTCTCTGGTTGCCCCTTCGCTCTGGGTTCCAGCTGGTCCACATCGGTTTGCTACAGTGCAGATGCTGAGTGGCTGGGTGAGGTACAGGAGGTGGGGAGCTCTGGGCAATTCCCACCCCACCCATGAGCCAGCGCACCCCAAGTTCTTGTGAGGCCTCAGACTGGGGTTGGGGGAACCAGTGCAAGGCAGGGTTGGTACCCTGGGGAGTTGCACCCCTGCTCCCCACACTCCTCCCTCCCCAGTGCCAAGGCACATGGCTCCTGCTTTTCCTGAAGCTTCCCTAACCAGCTTGTCCCCAGGAGAAGTCCCACCTGACACTCCCAGTACAAACAGCCCCTGATTTTTGCTTATTTCTCACATTTAACTGGAACTTGCTAGGCATCTGGCACATTGGATGGGAAACCCCAAACCAACCAGTTTGGGGACTTCTTCCTTCAGGATATCTAAGAATTCTTGGGGACTCTCTGCAGACCCTAACCCATGCCCCAGTGGCCTGCTCTGTGGAGGGTGGAGCCTTCTTCCCTCCCTACCTCTCCAGGGCTGCCGTGTTAGGTCTCAGCCACAGCCTCCGCCCTCCCTGGGATCATTCTCAGCTGTGGGGACCCTCACCAAGGCTCCCAAGGGTGAGGACCCCTTCCTTACAGCTGCTCCAAGTCCATCTGCTCCCCGCCCCCACCCTCCAGGACCTGCCCTCAGAGAAGACAGGAGCAGTGGGCTCAGGCCTGCACCCCAGCAGCCCTGGGGGTGTGGGGTGTAAGCCACATTTCATTTCTCTCCCCCAGCCCACTTTTTCTCCCCCAAAAGTCTTGGTTAGTCATCCAAGATCAGAGCCCAGAGTGCTCTCTCGGGCAGAGGTCTGGGGCTCCAGCTGCCCTTCCCCGTCCTCTGGAGGGGCTGCTGCAGGCCTCCCGTCTTTCAGCTGCTTGGGTTGCCTTCAGCCTCTGCGATGCTCCTGCTGCAGGGGCTCCTCACAGCCAGGGTCCCTGGGGCCAGTCCCAGGAGCAAGGGGGACTAAGGTCAATTTCTGGTTCCAAGGGACTGAGTCAGGTGCCAGGATCCTGTGCTGAGAGGTGGCGAGGCTGCATGGTATGGCAAGCCAGGACAGGGTATCCCTGCTAGTGCCCAGCCAGCATGGCCTCCGGGGTGTGCAGGGCACTGCCGAACGTGCCTCACCAGGGGCTGGCCCGTTCTTCCCCTGGACACAGAGGCCACACTACCACCTACTACCTACGTAGGTAGTATTCATCCCCCTTTTTAGGAGACATTAAGTAATTTGTCCAGGGTGGTGCCCGGCTCTAGGCCAAGTAGGCTGGCCCAGCACCAGGCTCTCGGGCTCCCTCTGCCCTCCAGGTTGGCACCCACCCACCCCTTCTGCCTGCTTCACGCCTGTGCAATCCCTCATGGCCACCCACACGTGGTCTCTTCTGAGGAAATAAAATAAAGAAAAAAGCTCCTCGCAGCTCAGATGCTGCCAGGGAGGGAAAGAAAACGACTCCATGGGTGAATGAGCCTGAAGCCGGGGGCCATGTGATCCCAGGCGGCCCTAGGGGCAGGAGGCAGGAAGCGCGCCCTGTCGCAGGGCCCCACGATGACCTGTCACTAGTCCTCGAGTCAGGCTGACGGCACCCTGCTGCAGGGGACTTTTCCCACGTTCCCCTGGTAACCAGGGTGACCCTCTGTGCTCACTGGTCTACTTCATACAAAAGGAACAAATCAAACCTCTGTCTCATGAGGGGAGTGGTTTGGTGACTGGGAGCCAGGCCCCAGGTAAGCACCTACCTTCCAAGGACCAGAGGGGTGCTCTTCTTGGTGTTCAGTTCCACGTAGGTGGCTCTGGGTCCTCAAGAAAGACATTCTTGGGCCATGAAGTTGCATGGCTTCCCTTCTGCATGGCTTCCAGAAGGGTTCACAGAGGCATGCAGCCCTCAGGATCCGGGGGCTCTTCCTCTGTGAATTCAACCAATGGCAGATGAAAGTCACTTGGAAGAATGCCGCCTCTGCTGCAGGAGCAGGCCTTGCTGTTGCCAGCACTCCCTGGCCACGCAGCGGAACAGCTGGATCCCAGTTCTGTCTTCTGGGGGAGTTGCACCCATCTGTGGGACGTGCGTGGGTTCTATGGGAATCCCACGCTGTTGCGTAAAGGGCCTTGAGCATCCAGGGCCTTGGTATTTGTGGGCATTGTGGGATGCCAGAACTTACCCAAGGCCAAAAAGAATCACAGAAAGGTCACCTGGCATTAAAAGCCTAACAGTGTGCACAAAGGAAAACTGGGATTTCCCGGTGGGTGCCAGGGAGCCCCTCCAAGCCCTGAAGACAGTGAGGGTCGGCTGTGTTGCCAAGAGATGAAGAAAAACCCTGCGCGTTTTCTAAAGTAAATGCTCAAGGAAAGCGGGGAGCGGGCCCTCCCTACCTTTACTAGGAGAATTAAGGTCTCACTGTCCTTGTATGGCTCGGCCTCCTGGTGTTCTCCCGAAGGACTGGCTGCCCCGATTCTTGCCCTCTGCAAACCCGAGGGCTGGGTCCTCACTGTAAGGCGAGGCAGGCCACCTCCCTAGTTTCACCTACCTCGGTCACCTGCCAGTGCCTCAGAGACGCCAGAGTCCCTGAGCGCCTACCTTCATATGACCCCAAGCTACCCTTGAGGGCCCCTTGGCCAGTCACACCAGCCACTCCATTTCTGAGAGGCCGTGGCCTGAGGATGGTTCCCTGGGGGCTCTTCCACCCTTTCCACCCGTGGCAGCTCAGCGTTCCTCCTGCATCTCTCAGCCTCGCTCCCTCTCCCACCTCTGGGCTCCCCAGGGCCCTCTCTTCTGCCCTGGGGTCCCGTTGCACCCACACCTGCTGTAGCTCCCGGGTCAGAATGTACACTCTGCAGCTTGGGAGTCAGACCTGGATCTGAATCCTGATTCTGCCATGTTCCTGCCTCTGTGGGGCCTGGACAAACTCCTCCACCCTCCTCTTCTACCACCTGGAAAAGGGTCACGTTGATGGCCACCTCACAGGCCACCGGGGTGGGGCATGGGAGGACTCCCACGGCAGCGTCAATGCCTGTCCCTTCTGCCTAGCAGGTTCCAGGCCCTCCCTAAGTAGGGCTCCACGGGAGGTGGGGCTTCCTCCATGCTGGGGTGAAGACTCGGTCCTCGCTTCCTTTTGAGATCTGGGACATTCTGACGGCCCCACGAGGACATCTTATTTTCCTTCTTTGTGCTGGTTGTTAAGCAGTTCATCCCAGGTGTTTTTTCCGAGGCTCTTGGTTGCTTTGGTGAGTCTGGCTGGGGACTTGTAAAGCGAGAGGTTCATGCATGTTGGATGAGCTGGCCGAGGGAGGCCCGTCACTCACTCATGAATAATCCACCTGTTCTTGCCCTCCTCAAAGGACAGTTCCCTAAGGATGTTTCCAAAGTCACTGAGCCACCTTGAACTCTCCAGAAAGTCCACGTTGCAAACTCAATATTATTAAATCTTGACCCATGAAGTGTTTATGGGATGGAGCCCACGGCTCAGGGACGGACTGAAAAAAGCTTCAGCTATGTCATCAGAGCTCCCAGCGACGATGGGTTGGATGTAACGCACGTCGATGTGAGGATTGACACGTGCTGGATATGCCGAGACCTGGAGAGTGACGAGGCACGGGGGTGCCTTCCAGAAGACGCGGCCGAGGGTCCAGAGGTGGACACAGAGGTGCTCAGGAAGCAGCTGGAATCCTCAGAGCAGAAGCTCTTGGCAGCCATGGACGTACACACGATGTCGGAGTCCAGGCTGAGGAGCAGGTGGGTGTGTGTTGTGAGCTGTGTGTGTGACAAGTCCCCGGCCTCATGATTGTGTTACCGTGGTGCATCACATCATCTCTCCACCCGAGGAACGGGCTTCCCGGGTGACGCCCTGCCTGTGTGGGCACCCACTGTCTTGTCCTCTGCTCTGCATTCTCGGAGCTCCCCACCTCCATGCTTCATCCCAATCTAGCCAATGGGAGGCTCCATGAGGGAGTGAGGAAGGGAGAGGCCAGGGGACCTTTTCCTCTCTTCTGCTCCAGCTGTGGCCGTAACTCAGGTTCTCTGCGCCTTCTCAGGTTCCTTGCTCCCTCTGTGGCCCCTACGGCTGCTGGCAGCCTGACTCACTCCTGGGTGCTGGTCATGGCTCCCAGCCCGGGCAGACGTGGCTCCGAGCTGCTAACCTGGGCTGCCTGGCCTGTGTCTGGCCTTCTGGCTCTCCCTCTCTGCCCCAGGAGCTCCGTGTGGATTTTTCTCTTGCTGAGCTCCTTGGTGGGGGCCGTTTCCTTAAAGGGTCTTCCATGGCCCTGAGTATGGACATTTGAAGCCAGGTCTTTCTCCAGACCCCATGCTTTGGATCATTCATTCCTTCCTTCTGTCATGGGAAAAGACCGTCTCTGAAGAAGAGTCCCAGGAGTTCCCAGGAGAGGGGGAATTCAGCTCAGGACCAGAGTGCTCTTGGCATATGTGATGAATTTCAGCAGGCACCAGCCAAAGGCATGGGTGGAGGTTTATTTAGGAAGCAGACACACATTCAAGGAGAATGTGGGCTGTCTGGAGAGTGAGAAGTCCCGTCTTGGGCTACAACCCCCATATTTATGGAGGGGCCATAGTTAGGGGCCCGACTGGAGTGGGCCAGGTGGCGGGAGCAGGGATTTTGTGCCACTTTTCCCTGCACATGTGCATTTCCCTCATTTTACCAGGGTGCAGACCAAGGGCACGTCGCTCTGCAGTTACGACTGCTCCCCAGCACCGTCTGCATCTCAGTGGGTCACGGACGCCTCCTTGGAGACTCAGTAATTCCAGTCTCACTCCCCTCCTCTCCCTCTCTCCTCCCTCCCTTCCATGCTGGGGATGGAAGCCAAGACTCACATGCTAGGCCGGTGCTCTGTGCTGAGCCGCACCAAGCCCTCCAGAGGACCTCTTGACGCCCTGGCCAGCAGAAAGAGGCCACGCTTTCTCTGAGGGCAGTCCAGATTGGCAATGCAGTGCGGTTGTGGCTGGGTCCCTGACATTCCAGCAGCCTAGTTATGTTGTTATTTGCCTTTGTTTCAAGTCATGAATTGCATATTTACATGTAATTTACTGTTTTTCTTCTGGATAAAACCTTTCATGTAAACTGTAATCCCAGCTACTGGGGAGGCTGAGGCAGGAGGATTGCAAGTTTGAGGCTAGCCTCAGCAACTTATCAAAACTCCATCTCAAAATAAACAATAAGAAACATCTGGGCGTATAGCTCAATGGTAGAGCACCCCTAGGCTCAATTCCCAGAGCTTCAACAAACAAACAAAACAAAAACATCTTCACACAAAGAATTTCATGAAAGTACACATGTGCCTGAAGGAGCCAGGCAGGCGCTGGGTGGGGTTGCTTTGTTTGGGCTGCTGTAACAAAGCCCTGCAGGATGGCAGCTCAGAAAATGATTCCCTCACATTCCTGGAAGCCTGCAGTGCAAGGTCAAGGGCTGGTTCCTCCTGCAGCCTCTCTCCTGGGCTTGCAGGTGTCCGTCCTCCCCCGTGGGCGTCTCCTTCGTGTCTGTGTCTCATGTTACAAGGACAGGTAGGATTGGGTGGGATCAGAAGCCTTCACTGGAACAGCTTCCTTTTAACTCTCTCATGGTGGTCCAGGCCCTGTCCCCAAGTGCTGTGGTGTTCTGAGGTCCTGGGGTTAGGGCTTCGGCAGATGGATTTTGGGGAGGCCATAACATCACTCGTAACCCTGGTCCTGGGCTGAGCCCTCGGGAGTCAGGGTGCTGGGCGAGGCCCTAGCAGTGTAGCCCCCATGTGCCACATTCACGTCTCGGAGGTGAGTGGCCTGAGGAGGATGGACGTGGCCCCTCCACGTGAGGGGAAGAGCGTGGCAGCCTGGAGACACTGTGGAGCAGGAGAGGAGGGACCTCGCAGCTGGGCCTGGGTGAGGCCATCTGGAAGGGGTGTCCCTGACCGGCCCACAGGGGAGGGGGCTTGGGGTCTCTGGTCTCTGATGACAGGGTGCCCACCTTGCCAGAGAGGGGCAGCAGGTGCAGAGGCCAGGACTGCGACAGGGGCGAGGAGGACCGGGAGCCCATGGCCCTCGCTCTCCTTCCAGGCCCCTCTCAGTTCCTTGGCCCCAGATGCATGGAGGTGCCCTCTCCTTCCCAGATGGGAAAGCCGGGGCTGATGGGAGGCGCTTGTCACCCAGTCACCCGGATCCTGAAGCACAACTCTGAACGCAGGTTGCAGGCCAAACTCCTTAGGGGTGTGGTCTCACTAGGGTACGGCAAATGGCGGGCAGCATGCAGTGGGTTCATTTCCATGGAATAGTCCAGATCTTAAAGTGTTCATAGTAATGCGGCAGCGTGGTTGGAATTTTGAGAAGGAAATCCCCCTCCTGTCGTCCCAGCATGAGCATTGTGGCAGAGGTGACCCAGGATGAAGGATAGCGAGGACCTTACTGAACTCTGGCTTGATGTCGGCCACGGCCTGTGCCTATCCAGCAGGATGAGCCTGGTCAGTCCTCAGGATGGCCCTGGGAATGAGGCCCTCCATTGTTCCCATGCCCAGATGGGGAGCCCGTCAGGATGGTACCCACGGCTGCTGTGTGATGGAACCTTCTAGTTTTTTACAGCACTGTCTGCTAATGCTTTCAAAAACTTGTCAGTTTAACCAGCGAAAACATGCTATTGTTCATTTCCTCATGAGTGTCCGGTGGCTGCTGTAACTGATGCCCATAAACTTGGTGGCTTAAAAGAGCACACCTTGATCGTCTTCCAGTTCTGGAGGTGAGAAGCTGGTTGTGAAGCTAAGGGATCAGCAGGGTCCTGCTCTCCTCAGAGGCCATGGGGAACACTTCCTTTTGTCACTTTTGAGGTCCTCTTTGAGGCCCAAGTACTGGAATAGGAGAGGGGACTTATTATTAATAATGCATCATTGTATTAAACCTTCACAACAACCATGTGAGCAAGATATACTCACCCCTATTTTACAGATGAAGATCTTAGGGCCATAGTGAACAAGCTCAGTTCGGGGCTGCTAAATGACAGAACCAGGAGGCAGGGCCGATCTTCCCCCAGGGGAACAGAGTCTTTCCTGGCTGAGGTCGGCAGTCTGGACTTGGGAACGGAGCCAGGATGCACAGGGCTTGTTGGCAGAGGCAAGTGCCCCCTCCTCATGTACGTGGAACTTGCCATCATAGAGGCAAGGCTGGCACCTTGGAGACCCCCAGTCTCTGCAGCGCCTTCAACAGGAGCAGGCCCTCCGCTTTCTCTTCGGATTCCATCTTGCGCGCATCTCTACAGACCTGGGGTCATGGTGCCCTTGCCAGCCACTGCTGGCTGGTGACACAAAGCCTCTGTGGGGCTCCGCTGCTCCCGTCGTTAAGCTGCGTCCCACTTCTCACTTAGAAGTGTACATTATACAGAGTGAATTTTCTTTTATTCCAGAAGCTTTTTATGAATGTCAATCATTTCCCTAGAAAGACTCCTAAGAATGTAGCTGAAAGCATGGATTCAGTAGACAGCCGAGACTCTACAACGCTGTGTGACCTTGGACAAGTTACCTGATCTCTCTGAGCCTCAGTTTCCTCATGTGTGAAGTCAGGGTAACTATCACCTTCAGGTGGTTAATGTTGGAGGACTAATTGAAGCCACCCAGATAAAGCTTTTAGCATAAATGACTCCTGCCAGTCCCTTTTGGTGTCACCCCAATACGGGGTTCCTGGAGTCGGGGGTACGATTCCTAATGCATGGTATTCTACCATTCAGATGATGTCTTTCAAGGATCCAGCTACTCTTTAGCAAGGTATGTATGAAAGTTTTAAATGTGTACTTTTGTCGGAACATCAAATAGACCAAATGACAAGAAAACAGCGGTGGCCCGGGTGTCTGTGGAGCCCTTAGGCAGAGTTGCCCACCCTGAGCGCCGGCCTCCTGCTTCCGGTGCTGCAGGATCCGGGAGCTGGAGCTGTCGGAGAGGACACTGCTCCGGGAGGTGGACCGGCTGCGTGCCCGCGTGGTCCAGGAAAGAAGCGCCTCACTGTGGGCCTGGGGGCAGCTGCGGGCGCCGCAGGGGGAGCTGGCCCCCCAGGTGAGTTCCCCTTCCACTTCCTGGTGCTTGTCCTTGTCCCAGCAAAGCCCAGGGAATGCTGGGGCCGCTGCAGCTGAGGAACACGTCGGGGGCAGGCCTGGCGAGATCAGGGGGTCACCCAGCTTCCCATCTATGGAGTGGGACCCCTGGCTGGCCCGCCTGCCTGCTGCATGGGCTGGCTCATCCTGGGACAGGAGATGGCTGCAGCTGCGGCAGGCCCTGGCCCCAGGGAGCTTCCTCGCAGTGGTGAGGAAGACCAGTAACCCCAGGACTGGCCGCTGGGAGCCGGCAGAAGCGGGGGTGGGGTGAGGCCAGGGGAGCGATGGAGAACCGGCCTCGTGCCCTGGGCCTCGCGCCCTGGGCCTCGCGGGGCAGGGCGACAGGTGTGGAAGGAGCCCTCGACACCGGAGGCAGAGGTGTGTCAGGGAGAGGAGCCGCAGACAGACAGAGGGCCGCTGCAGCGTGGCAGTGTGGGGGCAGGCTGTCGGGGCCCTGGGTTGGGAGGGCAGAGGCAGGGAACGTCATTCTGACAGCATGAGTGAGAGGCAGGGTGGGGGACACAGAGAGCTCCCTGGAGGGGCAGCAGTGGCAGAGAGGGTGGGCTCTGCTGGCAGATGCCAGAGCCAACGCAGCTCTACCACTGGCCTCGCTGTGTGACCGTGGACAAGCAGCTGCTCTGGCCTCAGCTCCCCTCCTCCAAAGTGGGAGTAAGGGAGCACCAGCCCCCTGAGGTTGTCGTGTGGGCTCGGTGTACCTGTCAACAGCACTGGGCTCTCACCTCACTACCTGCACTTACAGCTCTGCCTTTTCTGACCTCTAGGGAGGCGGAAGCAGCAGGACTGGCGGCACTGCCTGTGTCCCCAAGGTCCCCAGGCATCCGGCTTCAGTCAACTGTGGTTTAGAATGCAGCCCAGGGATTTTCAAATCACAGGCTGCAACCCATTCGTGGAACAGCAAAGCCACCCTGCAGACACAGCCAGCATTTTCAAAGGGCTAGACTAGGAATATGGGTGGGCACGTGAGTAAGAGGGGGTGTCGTTTTGCATAGTTTGGGTTCATACAGACCTTAGGGGGTGTGATCTTTCTCTGGAAAGTACTGGGATAGGTTCTTGGAGCTGTAGCCCCGGGACACTAGGAACTCAGGCACAGCCCTGCAGTCAGAATGTCCATGGTGTGATGGGGGACAGAGGCTGCAAGGTAAACAGGCCGTGTGCTTTAGGGAGGGCAGGCCTTAGAGGCACTGGAGGAACTTGTGGGTTTTTTTTTTTTTTTTTGGGTGCTGGGGATCGAACCCAGGGCCTTGTGCTTGCAAGGCAAGCACTCTACCGACTGAGCTATCTCCCCAGCCCCGGAACCTGTGGTTTTTTGGGAGGACACTAAGCCCTTTACCACAGTGTCCCCTATTTACTGTTGTCTTATGTGATATGCATGTGCCCAGGACAGGCCTGTCATGAAACCACATGTCCAGATGAGAGACAGAAGTTCAGGGCAATTCCCAGGAACCATTTGCATAGAAAGAGGCCTCATTTCTGTAGTGACCTGTGGTCATTCTGAAGCTTCAGAGGCTCACCCACTCAGGCCGTGGAGCCCAGTCCACCAGCACCAGGCAACCCAACCTCAGGGACTCGTTCTTATCTAGCCTCTCACCCCTGCCAGATAAGCCATCAGGCAAAGCACCCGAGCTGCCCACAGGGATTCTCTTCCCGGTGTGTCCCTCAGCTTAGCCTGCGGCTTTTCCACCTGTTTGCTTGTATTCATTCTTGAAACCAGGGGAAGACTTGCAGTGTGGGGGGCAGCTGTACCCCAGTCCAACTCGTAGTGCTGGGGGCCCAGCAAGGTGCCAGAACAGGCAGGGGGTGGAAAGGAGAGGGAGCAGACCTTGAGTCGGGGGGAGGCTTTGGTGGTGTGTGATACTAAGCAAGTCACTCTGAGTGTCTCAGGGGCTAGTGACAGTCCCTACCACCAGGAGAGCGTTTGCAATAAGGAAGTTGCTGTGGCCTGGTGGTTCAGGGCCAGCTGACCCTGGCTGGGCCAGGCACTGACAGTTTGGGTGCTGGGAGATGGGGAGCTCTGGGTGGCTCTGTGGTGGAAGTGCGGACAGCCAGGGACTCTGGCAGCAGCTGTTTGCCAGATGCTGTGTGGTGTCAGGCCTGGACCAGCTCCAGGTGGACAGGTATAGCCTCCCTCCCCAGACACCTGCTCCTCCAGCCCACTGTGATTCCCTTGGAAAGATTTGAGGAGCTCACTGGGGTGCAGGACCCAAACTAGGGTGGTGTGCGGGTGGTCAAAAAATCCAGTAATCGAGATAATATTTTGATGCAAAAAAAATAAACCTTTCATCATGCACAAAATATGGAAACGTTAGGTAAGATAGGATCAGGGTGAGACATGGCGTTCTTGGGGCGTCCTGACGCCTCACCACCGCCAACTTGTAGGTCCGGCAAGAGGAGAGCGTGGTCTGGCGGCAGCGGCAGCAGCTGCAACGACTGAGGGGGCAGCTGCGGCGCAGGGATGAGGCGCTGGGACTGCAGGCGGAGGCCCTGGAGCGCTGCCGGCGGATCCAGCAGTGCCAGCTGGGTCTGGTGCGCGATCAGGAGCGCACCCTGCGGGCCCAGGTGCAGCGGCTGGAGCGGGACGTGCAGCGCCTCTGTCGCGCCTCGGGCCTCCTACTGGCTCAGCGGGGCACTGCAGCCCCTGCGCTGGTCCCAGACAAACCCGGGCTGCAGGTCCCCATAGATCCACTCAAAGCCCGGAAGGCAGCTGCGGAGCTGCGCGCCCTGCAGGAAAGGGCCGAGCGCAGCGAGCGGGAGCGGGAGGAGGCGGAGCGCCGGCTGCGCGAGCAGCGGTCCAGGGAGCGCTGGCTCCGCCGGCAGCTGGAGGAGCTTCGCTGCTGCATCTACGGGCTGCAGCTGTCTGAGATTGGCCTGCAAGGCCAGCTGGAGGAGCTGGCCCAGCAGAATCAGAGCCTGCGAGAGGAGCTGGGAGCTGGTGGCTGTAGCCTGGTAAGTGGGCACAATCCAGGGCTGGACTGATTGTTCCATTTTCTCACTTTCCCATCCAGTCCAGCATTGACCCATTCATTCACAGTACCCTCCGTACACACCTGTCCAAAGGACCCTGTGAGTCCGTCCATCCAGCCTTCACTCTACCAATGTGCTCACCGGCCTCCGCCCACAGGACCTCACCCACCATCCCTCAGCACGCTTGCTCACTCCCCACCTGCCAGCCACCCACCTAGGTGCCCACTTGTCCATCTATCCGCCGTCCGCCCACCCTACCCCTGGGCCTTTCATCCCTCATGGTCTTCCAACTGTCCTGTCTGCCGCCTGTCTGTCCATCCACCTAGCCACACAGCCACCCACCCGCTCCCAGCCCGTCCGCTGTTTACGCGTTGTCAGCCCATTCAGCTCCTGTGACAGGGCCCCGGGGGTGGGTGGCTGGTCGATGCTACACAGAACAGCTGCTGCTCGGTCCCGGAGGCCGGGGGGTGCAAGGGCAAGGTGCCGCAGGTTCAGCGTCAGGTTCCCAGTTCATGGATGACATGTTCTCACATATCCTCACGTGGGGGGCTCTCTGGGGCCTCCATGACCCAGTCACCTCCCAACACCATCGACATGGTAACCAGGTCTCAACACCCGACTTCTGGAACCAACTCGGGCCACAGCAGCATCCACCTGCATGTGCACCTGTGCGCCGTCATTTCCACGTTCTCCTGGCCGCCTTCCTGTCCGTCTGCCCCTCATCCAGCTCCTCGCCAGGCAGTCAGCCTGCCACGCTGCTCCCCTCCTGGTCCCCCTGTCCATCCACTTACTCCAACATTCAAGGGGTCCCTGCTGTGTGGGGCCCTGAGCTCGAGGAGCTCTGTGCAGCTCTGTCACCCAGTGTGCTCTCAGGCTTTCCTGATCCAGTCCTGCCCCCAAGTCAATCTGCCCTTCTTCCCCTTTGTTCCAGCCTCACGGCCACAATGGCTCCTGGTGGCAGCTCTGCATGTCTTCCTCTCCCCTTCCTAGACTGTGAGCTCCTCGAGGGCAGGGTCCAGTTTGCTGGTCTCTGTCCTCAGGCCCCAGCAGCAGCACACGGGAGGCCTCGGGACCGTGAAGGAGGGTCCCTTTACTGTTCTCCTGATGACTAACTGTGACCTTGGGCAAGCTTCTTAGGCTCAGGAGGGCAGGCTGGACACGTTTATTCCTGTGAGTGACGACAGGAGAACGAACGCATACCTCTGGTGTCTTTCTGTTGGCTGCGTGGCACCCCACTGGGCACTCCCCAGGCCTTGACTCCTTCCTGCTCATGAGGACTGGGACAGGGACTCTTGGCACCCTTGTTCCATGACTGAGGAAGCCGAGGCCCAGAGAAGCACATCTATAGCGCCTGTTGCCGTGAGCTTAAGGGATAGAACTGGAACTTGACCCAAAGTGGACCGAGTTCACAGTGCTCGGCTTCTCCTGTACCAGCCCACCTCCCTGGACAGGAAGTTGGCTCTGCACCCTCCCGAGTCTGGCCCCCTTCTCTGGTGAGTCAGTGGGCACTTAAGGAAAAAATCTGTGCGTGACCTTAGCTCTAGGAGCGTTGCTCATTTAAAAACCGAATGTGTCTTTTCACGGAACCCGAAGAGCCCTGTGTTTTCTTCTGGGTGGTGGCATGTTCCTCGCCTAGTTGGCTTCCTCGTGGCTTTGTCTGCGGTTGACTCCGCCTCGGCAGCACTTCATCTTCCTCTTGTCCTGCGTGCACATCTGTCCTGCTCATTCTTCCTGGGAGGCTCACTGGATGGAAGGAAACAGTGTGCCTTTAACGTTGGACCTTGCTGTTTGCAAAATAAATCATGCCGAGATGGAAATTGTCGTTTAGAATCCTGTAATTTTCCCAAACATGAGACGTTAACTTAGGTATTGGCACACGTCCTTACTCCCCCACCTCGGCATCCGTCGTGCACCCTGTGACTTGCTATGTCTTCACAATAGTTCATGTGGAGACAGAGTGGGTACCTGAATATTTAGCAGGTACTTGTTCACGCTTTGTCCATTTGGGGATCTTTCCTTTAATCCTGAGAACAGAGCGTGGACCAGGGACTGTACTGCTCTACAGAGATGGAGAAATAGACCCAGGCCGGGTAAGTGATGTGGTTGCAGGCTCCAGCAACTAAGCCTCAGGGTCCGCAGGGGGCAGGGCCAGCCCAGAGCGTGACCCCAGCCTCTGCCAGAGCTTGTCCTCAAAGAGTTTGGAGAGCTTCAGTGGCTAGGCTGATTCAGAACTGTGCCATCGGCTCATGAGCCCCTTGCCGACGTGATCTTCTCGAAGTTTCACGCTTTCTCTTTGGAAGGTCCTGATGCCCCGAGGGGCTGCATTTCACGTGGGGCTCACACTCTCAAGGCTGTGCTGGAGTCTAGGGTGCGAGGTCCCAAGTGTCCTGAAGATCCCCCAAGCTGCCCTGAGGTGCACCCCGCCAGGCCTGTGCCTGCGTTGCAGAAGCCTGCCTCTCGCCAGCCGGGCAGCAGAGGGGCGGCTGCTGGGTAGGAGCCTGTGAACCCTCGCACAGGAGCCCCGCACTGCTGCGGGCGAGATGCCCCTGAGGGTGAGCTGCAGGTGGGAACCCAGGAGGAGGGGCAGGGGCAGTGGGGGATTTTAGCGCAACCGTGATTCCTTGGGCTGGTTTCCAGCTTCCTGGCCTGAGTTCCCTAGTGAAATGTGTCTGATGCTGTGAAGACTGACATCGCTCCCTGGCGTGTTCTCAGGATGCACTGAGGAGGGCCAGGGAAAGCTCTTAGCCCATGCCCAGCAAGCCCGGCCTGTCGGCATCCACCATCCACCCCACGCTCAGCCAGCCTCCTCCCGGCCGGCGCTCACCTGCGAGCGTTGGTGGGATCACCTGACAGCTCACCTTGTGGTTGGTTCTTGGCTTCTCGCCTGCCTTCCCCAGGGCGGCCCCTGGATGGGAGAGTAGATGTGAATGATCTGCCTGTGGATCTGCTGGAAGATGCTGGAGGTGCAGGTGACAAGGCCCTGGGGAGCACAGGCCTGCGGTCAGTAGCACCCACATTACAGCAGCCCGTGCATGGACGGAGGGGACAGAGAAGCCTCTGTGGCTGTCCGGGAAGGGTCACTGAGGGACTGAGAGCCTGACTGCCAGGGTCGGTGTGCAGGGCTGGGACGGGGCCCTCAGCGGCAGAAGGCCTGTGTCGGGATGTTGGACAGGGAGGGCGCCTGCTGCCCTCACTTCATCCCCAGTGCCCTGCCAGGCAGGTGTTCCTGATGCCCTCTTCATGGTCAGACTGGACTTCAGGGCTGGATCCCTGTGTTATGTCACAATGTCCTGCTCACTGGGAGCCTTTCCCAGGGACACATGCTCCCCAGCTCTGGAGGGGCAAGTGCAAGGCCAGGGTGTCCTCCGGTTGGTTCCTCTGCGGTGTGAGGAGAATGTGCTCTGGGCCCTCTCCTTGGCTCATGGGCTGCCCTGCATCTTCATGCCGTCCTTCTACGTCTATCTGTGTCCACATTTCCCCTCATCGGATCAGGGCCACCCTACTCCAACAGGATGCCATCCCCGTGGTGACATCTTAAGGACCCTGTTGCTAGATAAGGCCACATTCTGAAGTTCCGGAGGTTAGACTTGGGGACACGGTTCAGCCCACAGCGTGCCCCCTCTGGATGAACCATCCTGAGGCCCAGCCAGGTGGAGAAGCTTGTGTGCTGCTGCTCCTGCTGGTGGGAGCAGAGGCTTCTGGGGCTCACACGGGCAGATGGGAGCGGCCCTCACAAGACGAGAGTGTTTCAGAGCTGACCCTGTGGTCAGCCTTTCCCACTATACTGACGAGGAGGTGGGGCATAAGCCGTCCCTGACCACCCAGAGCCACGTGGTGTGGCTCAGTCCATCAGGTGCAATAGGTGGCCATGGACAGAGCGACACCCACAGCAGACACTTGCTGTCCCAGCTCTGTAGGTGGGGACATCCCAGATCAAGGGCCTGCAGGGTTGGTGTCTGGTGAGGGCCATGGCGGCTTGGATAGTGTCCCTGAAGGCAGTGTGTTGAAGACCTGGTAGCTGTGGTGCTGTTGGGAGGTGGTGGGGCTTTGGGGGAAGTGGGTCGCTGGGCCTGCCTTGAGGGGCACACTGAAGCCTGGCCTCACCTCTCCCTTCTCTCTCTCCTTCCTGACCACCAGGAAGTGGGTGGCTTCTTTCACCATGTCCCTCTGCTGTGGCACACGGTCTTGCCACAGGCCCAAGAGCAATGGGGCCACCTGAGCCAGAGGCCCGCCCGCCTCAGCAGCTCAGCCACTGCTACTCCTCTCTCCCCTGCATGTCCCCTCCTCCAGGAAGACCCCCGACCCCACGTCAGAGCGCACCCTCCTCCAGCGCCCACAGTGGCACGACCCACCTGGTGGTTCTGGTTTGCCGTGCCGAGCTGCCCACGCCCACGGCACTGCATCCCTCACCACTGTCACCAGGGCTGGCCACGGAGCTGAGATGTCCCAGCAGTCCTTTCCCACAGTTCTCGTGGTCATGCCAGAAAGATCTCAGACATGTCAGTCAGAGTAGCAGGCAGGGGCTTATTGGAAGGGATGGAAGGGGAAAGGGGCGCTCTCAAGGGAGAGGGTGGGTCCTCTCAGAGAGGAGAGGGACGGCACACCCCTCCACACTCCAGCTTTATGGGGGTCCCAGGGAAGTTTCCGGAGAGTCCTGCTGAGGTCCTCCTCTTGCCTCTTGACTGACAGCAGCATGACACCAGACTTTCAAGTCCCCACTGCCGTGACCTCTCTTTGGCCCATGATGACTGGTTCTAACTGGAGCCTGTTCTCACAGGTTTATGGTTGGGGGAATCGTCCTTAACTCCCTGAGTTCTGGGATCAGGTCTGCATAAGGGGCACAGAAGTCCCCCTGAGGGTAACTTGGGTTCCTTTTATCAGCATTTCAGGCCTACATTTCTCCTTCAGATAGCAGAGCTGGCCAAGGTGGCCGAGGTGGCTGAGGTGTCCTCTACCGCAAGCCAGTGGGAGACAATGAATTGCCCAGCTGTATGACCTCCCACATTAGCAATTTTTAAGTCAGCTAATGCAAGTGGAGCTGGAGGGTCTATTTAGGGTTTTCCTTGGTGACACTGTCATGTCCCCAGCACAATGTGGGCTCAAGAGCTGGGAGCTGAGCCAAGCAGGGACCCTGTTCTCCAAAACTATGGGGAGACAGATGCAGGTGCCAGCATGAGCATTCAGGCTTCTAGGCTGCTGCAGTTGAGGACAGCACGGCTGTGACCCGGCCTGAGGGTCACAGAGAGGCTCTGCAGAGCTGCAAAATCAGCCTCTTAAAAATACCAGGCATCTGCTGTCATCCCAGGGCTGAGATTGCACTTTCCTGTGCTCCGTCTCGTCTCTCTGCCTCTGTGCTGTGTATAGAGTGACCCCTGGTGGCAGCCACACCGTCTTTTCACGGTTTGGGGAGTGGCAGGCAGCTGCTGGCATCTGATCAGGACTGAGCATGAGGAACCTGCCACTCACTCAGGCAGCAAGCAAGAGACAGCATCAGCTCTGCAGAACAAACAGCAAAAGTCACCGTGTACAAGTCATATAAAAGGAGATCTAATGGACAGCGGACATAAAAATTCTCACAGCTTTTAAAATAAATGCAAATAAGCAAAACCTCAAGATCCCATTTTCTTCTATATATTTGCCCAATGTTAAAAGTGCCTGCTGCTGCATAGGAGCTGAGCCACTGGGGGCACAGATGGGCAGAGCCTTTGGGAAGGCCGTCCATCAAGTAGCACTCCACACCACACAGATGCCTGTGCCCGAGGCTGGCACTGTTGACCTGCAGACCTGTCTGAAAAGCGCAGAGGGCATGAGGAGCTGGCCACAGCAATGTCCATCCCAGCGCTGCTTATAGGTGGCAAAAAGTGGGAACAACCTAAGGTCCACAAGGAGCTGCTGGTAATGTCAGGCGTGCCGGACAGCAGAGACTCTCAGGCAACCCTCCAGAACCACACCACAGAATTCGTGGAAAACACCATCCTTCCAGGACTTTTGATGAAAAATGCAAAAAGCAAAATTTACATTTTCAATAAATAGAATTTGAAGTCGTCTGTGCACAGGAAAACACCTCCACATAGACGTCTGGAAAGGTACATTCTAACATACTAACGTTCGTGTCCGGTATCTTTGTGCTCCTTGGTTTCTTCTTTTTGCTTATCTCAAACTTTCACATTCAGGCTAAAGTCAGAGAAAGTTACAGGCAATGTTTCCTCAAGTGTTGGAAGCAGGAGGACCAACAGCCTGAGCAGCACAGCGCAGGAGAGGAGCGTCCAGCGGCAAGTCTGGCTTTCCTCCTCCCGCTGCCTTGCTGCGTGACCTTGGGCAAGTTGCGCTCTCTCTCTGAGTGTTGAGTTCATCATTCATGAAGTTAAGGGCGTAAGCTGGACAGTGGGTCACACACCTCAGAACAGTGTCTTCTGGGATGTCCCTCTGGATGGACCCTCAAGGCAGGGATGTGTGTGCATTTATCCTTGTCTGTGTGCCCAGCTCCAGAACACGGCCTGCCAGGTAACTGGTGATCAGTGAGCATTTGTTGAACTGCACTGAAACCAGCCTGGAGGCCTAGCAGGATTGGCAATGAGCGCAGTGGTAACCATGTGCACCTTCTTGACATGGACCTGTGGTCTCTGACAGCCTCCCGGCCTCTTCCTTGTCCTGACTCCCTCCTTCCTCCAGCCTCTCTCCTCCTTCTCACTTTGAATTTCTGTCTCTTCTTTCTCCACCCCCTTCCCTTTCTCTTCTGCTCCTTGTCCACTTTCTTTCCTGCTCTCTCTTAATGATGGTTTTAAGCTCTGCACAAGAGCATTCAAATCTGATCAAGTGGAAGCCAAGTGGATAGAAACAGAGGCAGGTGGCGGGATGTGAGCACAGGAACAGTGGTGGCCAGCCTGTTAGGACACAGGCCTGTGCCCGTGAGTTGGGCTTCCAGCACTGATGTCCAGGGTTGGGGTCGAGGTTCCGGTTGGTTCCTGTTGCAAGTTCTTGGGGCATTCCACGATGTAGCCAGGGTTAAGGTCCCTTGTTTGTGAGCAGAAATGGCCCTGACACAACCCGTGACCCAGAGAATAAGAGGTCACAAACCTGGGGCAAGGAGGAGGCCATGAGGAGGGTCACGGGGACTTCATTTTGGGGAGGGCTGAGGGAGGCCAGAGGGAGGCTAGAGAAAGCCTTGTTCCGGGTCTGACCAGCAGTTTAGGAGATGTGGCACCTCTTTCCACTGTGTCCTTTCATTACTGCTATCTCATGTGACATGGGTGTGCCCAGGCAGACCTGTCCCCAAACCAATTTGCAGATGAGGGGCAGGATCCAGAGTGATGGACTTGCCACGGCCCCTCGGCCCCACCCCGTCCCGCCGCAGCCCAACCCTGACCTCCAACCCTCAGCCTCTGCTGGAGGTTGGGGTGGAGAGGGTGGTGAGGCCAGGCAGGGGCTTCTCTCGCAGTGCCGGGAGGAAGCTGGAGGGCAGTGGACCCAGGGTCCATGTCAGTTCCAGTGCTCGGAAGCCGAGTGGGCGGGAAGGCAGGAGCTGCGGCTGGGTGCAGGGGAAGGTTGCCCGGGAGGCGGCAGGCCGGCCATGCCAGGCAGAGAGGCAGAGCCAGGGAAAGTGAGGCCTGGCTGGGGCAGACCAGGGTGCTCTGAGAAGGGGCCAGGATGCAGAGGTCAGGCGAACCCACGAGACACGGGGTGACCAACGGAGCTGGACAGCCTGCTGGTGGCCTCCAGTGCTGTCTATCAGCATAGAGCAGTCTAAGATTGCAGGTCAGAGGGGGCATGGAAGGGTCTCCTGGTGGCTGTGAGAGACGTGGAAGGAAGCCCAAGTACAGCGGGAGGACCCTGCAGGGTTCCATCTGGGGACAGGTGAGGAGGGGACGGGACATTTGTTCCCTTCTGTTCCCCCAGCCTTGAGCAGCACCTGGTACCTGTCAGAACCTCCAAATATGGGCTTCAAACATGCACTAGAGGTCTGACGTGCCTGCCTTTCTGCAAGTTCTGTATGTACTTGCTGTGTGCCAGGCTGCGGGGACGGTCCAGACTGATGCCCTGGATGGTCACGGTGATGGCTTGGTCTCTTAGACCTGATGGTTGAAGAACAGGATCGTCCAGAATCTCTAACCTCCCTTGGTGGGACATGGCCAGAATTGCGGAGGAAGGAGGGTGAGACCCTTGGGTCCCTTCATGGAACCCAGAGGCATCTTGCCTGGGCAGACAGACTCCTCTGAGGACAGAATGCAGTCCCTCCGTATCTACAGAAAGGAGCCAAGTGCTGATTGGAGCAGTGTGGCCGGCGGGCCTGGCACCCGGGACTGGAGGGGCCCATGAGCACCCTCAGCCAGGGCACTTATGAGCCCTCCATGCTTTGCCTCCCTCCAGGATGGCCTGGGCAGGGTTCAGGAGGACTCGCCATCCCCGCCCAGGGAGGAGGCGCTGGATCCCTGCAGAAGCCAAGGCCAGCACGACAGTGCCCGTGGACCACGGGCCTCCGCAGGTTTGTGGGTGCTGCCCGTGTGGAGGACGGGGCGCCTGTGTGACGCCCAGTGCAGTTAGCTCACTTAATGCTCAGATGCAGGGGCGGGGTGGTCCCCTCTACTGCCAGGAAGCTGAGGCTCAGAGAGGCAGTGCCACTTGCTCAGTGTGGCCAGCTGGGAAGGCTGGACCAGAGGGTAATTCCTGCGAGGCGCCTCCGACTTCTCCTCAGCTAGACATTTGGACTCGTGCTCTCAACCCTGGAAGGTCGGCAGCTAGAGGCTCTGCCAGGTCAGCAGAGTGGCCGCAGGGACTTGTCTTCACACGAGCCCCTGTGGTGACGGGGAGCCGTGCCCCTCCGTCACGGGGCAGCTCCTGTGTGTAAGCAGTGAGGCATGCCTGAGGGGCTGGGAGCTGCGAGGTCTGGAAGCCCTTGTCCCTAAGCTGTCCCTCAAGAAGCCGTGTCTTATGCTGGCCCAGCGCGGCTTCCAGGCTCCCCCTGCGAGGCCTGGCTTGTGGTTCGGTCAGAGCCCCTCAAGGCCAAGTGGGCTCAGGATGGCATCACCCCAGCTGCTCACCCCTTTAGCTGGGGCACAGAGCTGCCAAGTGGACCCAGGTCACACCTGGCCTGCCTGACCCTTCCCCTGGTGCCCACCGTGCAGGGCTGGGGAGGTGGTAGCTCTTGCCCGCCTGATAGATGAGGACACCAGGGTTGGAAGGGTGTGAGCACCATCTGTGGCCCGAGGGGTGGCCTGAAGCGGCCGCTGTCCTCTCTGGGCCTCAGCCTGCTCCCCTGCAGAGGGGAGGGGAGCCATCCTGTGCTCAAGCCTTCCGGGAGGAGTGCTGTGGTGTGGTCACAGGGGAAGCTGCTGGGAGTCTTTCTAGCCCTGGTCATGTTGCTCCCAGGTCAGCTCTTGGAGGGACCCCACACCCGCATCTGCAGTGGAGCTGGACCAGGCCCGGAGAGCACGGGCGAGCTCTCAGAGGACCACACAGGGTCTGAGCGAGAACAGGTGAGGCCAGAGGCTTTGATGTGCGCAGGGCAGTCGGGCACTGTAGCGTGGCCACCTCAGCAGCGGAGGTGGGTGAGGAAGCTCTGGGTGTGAAAGGAAAGAACATTCTGGAAATGGTTGAGAGGGAGACTTGAGGGGATGGAATGCTTCGTCCTGGGACCTGGCTAGGGAATGGGAGGAAGGGGAGCCCCTGTGTACCTGGGCTTGGGTGGCCACACAGCGAGCTGTGCCTTGTCAAAACCTCCCGCCCCATCCTAGAGGGGAGGCTCTGCCGCCCAGGGCGACCAGCCCTGGAGCCCAGCCAGAGCTCCAGTCCCTTTGCCCACACCTCACCTGCCCTGAGGCCGCGGCCCATCACCGCCCCCTCAGCTCATCTGCCTGTCACTAGAGAGCTGAGCCTTCAGGCTGGGATGGCTTGGTGGCAAAGAGCTTGCCTAGGATTCCATCCCGACACTGCAAGGAGAGAAGAACAGAGCAGAACAGAACCAGGCCGAGCTGGGACAGGCCGTGGCCCAGTCTGACGTGGCTCCCCAGTTCCAAACAGAGGCCAGCCTCGCTCGCATCCTCATTCATTCACGCCCCTTTCTGAGCCTCTGTGTGACAAGCAGCTTCACAGCCTGAGTGAGGGAAGAGCTGTGAGCTGACCGGCCGTGTCGCCAGCCCCTCAGCTGCCCCTCAGGGGATGGACAGCAGGGGGCTGGCCCGACAGGCAGGCACTCTTACTCCACCTTACAGAGTCGGGGCTGCGGCCAAGGCTGTGGGGCAGGCAGGCGCGTGGACTCTGGCCTGCTTGTGCAGGGAAGCCTTGCTGACTTCAGCTGCCACTCTGCCCCGCCCAGGAGATGCCCTGGCACTTACTGGCTCCCAGAAGCCCCTCTGCGATGGCCCAGCCCCAGGTCCCCACAGTACCCGTGGGAAACAGGCTCCAAGACCACCTGCTGCAGAGGGGCAGGATCACTGGACTCTGCCCTGTGCCCTTTTGCCCCCCCCCCATGTCCTCTGCTGACCCTGGATTGGGTAGGCCCAGCTCATCTTGCAGTAACTTTCCACGAGCCGCCTCTGACCTCCCTCGTTCCGTGACTCTTGTCTGATTCCTCCTGGCCCCTTTCCTTACAGCCCAGGCAATATCCATTAACTCTGAGAAGCCTCGGGCTAAGAAATTTGCCCCAGATCTAGGCAGGATTCGGAACTGGGTCCGCACGTGCTGGGGAGAGGACTTTTCTCCCTGGGGCAGCCAGTGCCCTGGCATCCTGTTGGATGGACTGCAGCCAGAGGTCAGCAGTGGCACCAGAGAGCAGGGCTGTGGCAGGGCAGCCTGCTGGCCCTCACGACCCCTGTGTGAAGGTGCTGTCCAGCTGGCGCAGGGCTGGACCCCTCTCTCCTCTGTCCTCTCAGACGCTCCCTCTGCCCTTCTCGCCTGGGCCTTAGACCTGCCAGCCTCTCCCTGCAATCCTGGAGGCCCCACTGGGAGACTGTGGCAGCCTGCCAGGTCCCCACGGGTACAGGGGACCGGGAGCCCCCACAGGACTCCCAGCAGCCTGGCTGGCATTCAGCCTGGGCTCCCAGCCTCCCTCCCACCCATTCAGGGGTGCAGGGAGCTCGGCCGTCCTCTCTGCGTGGCGCCCTGTGGAGTGGACGTGAAGATATTCGAGGCTGCCCAGCAAACCCCTCCGATCTGCCCAGCACTGGGGTGAGGCAAGGAGAGCTGGGCACTGGGACCTCCATGGTGCTGTGCCACATCCGTGCCACCCAGCTGCCAGCCAGGAGGGCTCCTGAGGCGTGGAGCGTGTCAGGTGCCCCTGCAGAACTGAGTGCCAACCTGCTGAGAGCCTCTGCTGGCTGGTGGCACTCAGGCTACCACGCTGGACATTCAGGGCTCCAGGGGCGTGACATAATACGAACCCATGCATGTGACGTGATGCGGCGAGAGGGGGGAAGGAAGGCAGGCCAGGGCTCAGGGAGAGCAGCCGGCACTCGGGCTGGATGGGGAAGGACACTCCAGTTGAGCTGTGGGGGGCAGTGAGGAGGAGATTCGGGCAGTGGGCAGGGCTCGTGTGAGCCCCCGGGGTGGCGGCAGGCTGTGTGGGGAAGAGCCAGAGCGGGTGGTAGGGAGGTGGCACAGAGAGCATGACAGTGTCCTAGTATTGGTCCTGATCCCTCTTTCCATCCGCAGCCTCCTCTGGCCGAGCCCAGCTCGGGTGGACAGACTCTTCTCCTGGTGTGTGGTTCCTCCCCAGCGCGGCACACGGACGGGTCACTCGTCCCCCTGGACCTGGCCTGGATTTCAGAGGGTCTCGCAGTCCCCCGAGCCCAGGAGCCCTTTCTCCAGGTGCAGACCTGCACGCTTCCGCTCCGGGTGCTGGCTGGGGCCCCTGGGCCCCTGCTGCCACTGCTGCTGCAGGAGGCTCCCCGAGAAGAGCTCCAGGAGACGCTGGGCACTGGACGTCCCGGCTGGCACTGTCCCCAGACAAGGAGCCTGGTCGCCTCCCCCTGCCAGGGGTCTCCACGCACTTCAGACCACCCATTTCCCATGAAAGGGTCCGAACATGGAAAAGACACTTGGAACAAGGAAGGAGGGGCCCCAGCTGGGGGAGCAGGGGACAGGGAGCCGAGGACTTCAGGCAGGATTGAGGGAGAGCTTGGTGGCAAATGCCAGCTGGGTCAGCAAAGCTGCGGGGACCTGGGCCTGGGGAGCGGGGTCCAATCTCCAGGGGGTGTGAAGGGCAAGAGCATGGCTCTGGAGACACAGGCCACCACCCACTGCCCCTGGCTCTGGCAGGCGTGTCCCGAGCCTCTTTTGCAGGGGGAGGACTCCATGGAGGAGCCTGAGTCCCTGAGCAGGAGGCAGAGTGTAGAAGGATGTGGTGGGAGCCTCCCGGAGGGGCTGTCATCAAAGGAGGGAGCCACACCCCCAGCCACCAGCTCCAGGGCTCATGGGACAAGCGAGTCACGGCCAGCTGGCAGCGAGCTTCCTGCAGGGCAGAGCAGAGCCCTCGAGAGGCGGGTTCCAGGCAAGGAGGACAGCCCACCGTGGTGTGGAGGTGCTCTGCCTCTCCCAGAGGAAAGTCCTGGGGTCGGAGGCCAAGAGGAGAAGGAGGAGGGGCTGCATCAGGGGGCATCCGGTCTGGGGAACAGGGGTGTCCCCCAGGAGCTGGACTCCAAGCAGTGCCAGGGCAAGCGGACACTTTTCTTAGCGGGAGAGCATGGTTCGCTGCAGCCTCCCGGACGAGCTGTATCCATTGAAGACACTGGGCCCCCTCCGGCTCCGGGCAAAGGACAGGATAGATGTTCTCTCCAAATAGACGCATTTGAGCGGGATGTGGAGGCTTGCTTCCTGCAACTGAACACCCTGACACTTGGCAGCAGGGGTCACCCGCGGGAGGTGTCCCTCTTGGCAGGAGCGAACTGGAACTTTGCTCAAGGGAGGCAGAGTGGAGGTGAGGAGAGCAGAGAGGGCACCTGCCAGGAACAGACTGTGGCCCTAGACACCTGCAGAACTCTTGCAGGGATGGCGCCTGATTGTGAGGGAGCCAGTCTGGACCCTGCAGTGCTACTCGGGAACCCGCTCTCCACATCCCAGCGTGCCCTGGAGAGGGCCAGGGCCACGTTCCATCAGCTCCTTTCCTCCCTGAAGAAAGAGAGAGACCAGGTCTTATGTGACAGGGCTGCTCCTCGGGAAGACCAAGAGGGACGCCATCATGAAGCATGCAATCTGGAGGCAGAGAGAGCGCAGCAAGCAACCCAGGTGAGCCAGCTCCAGCAGGCCAACCGCACCCTGGAGGGAGACCTGGCCGGCCTCAGGAGGGAGCTGGACCAGTCCCTGCAGGCCATTTCCCACCTGGAAGAGTGCAATGGGGAGAGTTATGTCAAGATTTCAGAGCTCGAAGAAGAAAATGAACAGCTGAAAAGGGACCTGCGACTTCAGAAGGCCAAGTCTGAGAGCACCAGGAAGTCCCAAGGCATGATGGAGCACGTCACTCTGGAAAACAGGGAGCTCAAGGCGCTGATTTCGGAGCTTGCGATCAGCTATAAGGAGCTGATAAGGGATGTGGTTCTGGGGATAGAAGACATGATCCGGGCGTTAAAGGGGGAGAATGAGCACCTTCTACACAGGGTCCGAGTCCTGGAGCAGGAAGTTACCTTGCAGACCAGCGGGGACAGGGGGTGTTCACTGGGAGGGGGTCAGCAACCCCAGGAAAGCACCATGGCGACCGCAATCAAGGTGTGTACCATGGACAAAGAGGTGCAGGCGACTCCACTCTCTGGGCAGCTGGCCACAAGTGCCTGCGGGGCACCCTCGGTGGAGGCAGTGGGCGTCCCTGGGAGGCAGACAGGACCTGCCTTAGACCTGCAGGATTCCAGATGTGGCGCTGGTTCCACCACTCCATCCCTGGTCTGGAGAAATGCTCAAGTCCCCAGTGACCTGCGAGGAACGGGCGGAGCAGGAGGAGCAGCAGCACAACTGGAGACAGAGGAGAAAAGGCCATGGTGTTCCCACCAAGGGCACGCTCCGAGGTCCCCACGCAGTGGCCCCCAGGTAAGTGGACCCGCTGGCCTCCTGTGTGCTGGCTGGCTCCAGGGCCCACCCTGCAGACCCAGGTGTTCCTCCATCAGCCCTATGGGAGGGGCCATCACAGCCCCAACTACCAGGTGACTAAATGTAGGCACAGAAGAGTGAAGGGGCTTGCCCAAAGCCACACAGCGGGTGAGGCTGGAGCTGGGACTCACCCAGGAGGCCTGGTTCCAGATCTCGGTGCAGCCTGCCCCTCCACGTGGGCCCAGAGGAGCTCAGCCCTCAGGACTCCCAGGAAGAACCCCCACCGGTGCTGGCCATGCCTGTGGGACAGCCAGTGCTGAGCCCAGGTCCGCTCAGCCTCTCCTCTCTCCACCCTCCGGCTCCCTTTCTTCTGCTCCCATCTCCCCCCGATTCCCTTGTCCCCCACTTGCCATTTTATCCCATTTCAGAGAATCAGCTTTTAGGTTTTATAGATTTTCTTTATTATTGGCTTATATTTTATTTCCCTGACTTCTTGGGTCTTCCTTTTCTCTTTGTTTAATTTGCTGCTCTTTTTCTTGCTTCTTGTGTTGAAAGTTCAGATCACCGTTTTTTCAACTCCTTTTATTGGTGGTTTGCCTTCTTGGTGAACAGTTTACCATATTTACCTGCTTCTTTGCCTGTCTAGTAACTAAAAGAACTTTTTGCTGGACTTGCGAGGTGCTGTGGAGGTTGCTGATGGCCGTCATCCTTTCGAGAGGGTGAGGGGTTCTGTTTTGGCTGGCCACCGAAGGACTGGCAGGCTGTCCCCTGAGGGCAGGACATCTTATTCTCAGGCAGGCCTGGTGCAGCCCCAGGGCTTGCTGTGACCCCCACGGTGTGGCTGTCTCTCTAGGGCAGGGCCTTTCAGTGGCGTCGGCCGAGTGTGCAGACTTCGCTGCGGCTGCTCACCTGGCTTTGGCCAGAGTGCTGCCATCATGGTGGTGGCCTGTGACCTCAGAGCTCTCTCTGGCAGCAGCCTCCTGGTGGCTCTCCTCGGCAAGCCGTTCAGTCCCGCACGGTACCACACAGCCTGACTCAGCCGAGGCGCCCAGAGGCGTTCCTGGAGTGTCTGGGCTTCTTCTCTCAGGGCGTCTTCTCCGTTTGTCCCACAGTCCCCAGCTGTCTCAGCATGCCTGGGCTCAGACCCTGGTCCCCCACCCAGCAATGCCACCACTCTCTTAGGGCATCATTTTCCGTAACCATAGTTTGAAAACATTTCAGAGAGAGAGCCCAGGGACCTTGGAGCTTGCCCTGTTGTGCTTCCTTTCTCCCAAGGATGCAGCCCTGCTCGGTCACCTTCTGTCACCTGCACAGAACTGTTTTTGGGTATTCTCCCCCTCCCCCGATCTTAGTTTTCCAATACCAGCTCTTCTGACCTGGGGCCAACTGGAAACTGAGGAGGTGACGGTGGAGCTAGAACTTCCAAAGTTAGGGAGGAAGGGTGAGGAGGAGATTCCAGGCAAGTGGCCAGGTCTGTGGCAGTGGGGAGCCAGGCTCGCTAAGCAGGACGGAGCTGGTGCCGCTGGGCCACAGTGACCCGGAGAGGCCGCTAGGAGGCGAAGTTGGAGAGACTGTGCTGTGAGGGAAGACAGGAGGCTCCTAGGCTCCTTCTAGCCTTTCTAAGTACAGCAGGATTTTGAGCAGAACAACAGGACCCAGGGCAGGCTGTAGAAAGGCCCGCTGCCTGCTGCGAGGAGGGGTCGGCGGGGTGCAGGGACAGTGGAGGAGGAGCGTGGGCTCCATGACCCAAGGTGGTAACTGGGAGCAGAAGCCGAGGGCTTGGGGATGGACAGAGGCAGGGGGTGCAGAAAGTCCCCTTTCTCTCTCCCTCAGTCCCAAGCCCGGCCATGCCGCTCTGGGGCCTAGAACCCTCCCGTGGCTGCCTCTCACACCAGGTGCAAAAGTCAGCTGCTCCCCTGAGCAATGCCCGGCCCAGGCTCTCGGAGCGCCAGCCCCGCCTGCCACACGCCCAGCGCCACGGCCAGCTTCTCTGACCCCTCACCTGCCCCTCTGCACTGCAGCTCCCTCCTAGCATCCTGAGGGCTCATGTCCTGGCAGCCCCCAGGTGGGCTCAGGGCAGAGGGTGCTGGAGCTGACGTGTGCCCACCCCTGTCCCTCTCTGTGTTCACCGCATCCTCTTGGAGGTCATGGTGGGAGCTTTGACACCGTGGGAAGGGGGCAAAGGCTGCAGGCTGGTACTGCCCCAGCCACGGGCTCGGTGCTCAGCCCCCCGCAGGCTCCTGCAGCCTCTGGCCGCCTGTGTCTGTGTCAGTTTCCCCCCCTGCTGGAGCTCCTTGAGGGACATGTCACCACTGTCCCCAAGGCAAGTGCAGTGTGCAGTCAGAGCATAGCTCACATGTCTGCCCTGTGGAGCAGGCTGGTGACAGGCAGGCGGGCCCTGACCTTCGTTCTCTTGAGAAGATGCTGTGGATGCTTTCCCAGGACCTGAGGGACAAAGACTTTGTCTAAGTCACTTCCAGAGACGGGAGGGACAAAGACTTTGTCTAAGTCACTTCCAGAGACGGGAGGCGACAGGGAGCACCCACTTCCCAAAAGGCCAAGTTGTTTTGAAGTCTTGGAGCTGAGTTTGATGGAAGCATTCAAAGCACCCATCTGTTCTTGACAGAGCCCAGCCTGTGAATCTCAGGCCCACGCAGCGTGAATTTCCGTTAATTAAAAAACATCACGTTCTGCTCTGGTGGTCCTAGTTCACAAGGAGAGGCCCCATTAGCCTACCCACTGGCCCTCCACCCCTCTCCTCTCCCTTTCACTAACAGAATAGCTCAGGACCCTCCTACCTGCTCCCACCAGGTCAGAGATGGTGGAAGACGTGAGCTTCATGGGCCTTAACCTTCCCAAGTGGCTGCTCTGAATCCCGTGGACTGCTCTAAACCAAGAGAGGGCGTTTCTTGCTCCTGGTTACTGTTAGCCACGCTGCTCCTTCCTGAACCGCCTTAGAGCAGTGGACCCTGAGCTTAGTGATGCTCCCACCCTTTGGTCTGGAAGCTCCCCGCTATGATTCTAGGGAAGAATCCAGAGGCCTGTTCAATGCTAGAATGATCCTGTGCCCAGCATGGCCACAGAATGCCACCCCATGTGGACAGCAGCATGTGTTTGTGGCCGGGTATTAGGAGAGAGTCAGGGTGCGTGTTGCTTATTAGCTTTCCTGGAGGGAAAATCTGCGGGTGGTGTGCACACATGTAAGCTCATGTGTCTGCATGTGTGTGTGAGTTATTCTAATAATCAGGACTTAGACTCCGGGACCATTTGGGGGCAGTAGTGTCCCTCATTTAGCCCACTTCCTGCAGGGCCACGTCCTCCAGAGGTTCCCTTGGCAGCCAGAGGGAAACACCCTCCTTGCGCTCTCTCCAAGAAGGGCGAGAAGCAATTTTGTAATGACCTAAGACGGCGCTCATGGGAAAGCCAGCATTTTCTGCTTTACATAAAGACATGGAGAAAGTGATCATTTGACTTAGATGTGGAATTTCATCCACTGTACTCTCTCTGAGGATAATGGTGACGGACAGCCATTAAACCAGACTCTGGTTCAATAAATTGCATTTTGCATGTTTTTGAGAATAATATTGTAGGCTGTTGTTCTGGGATTCCCTGAACCTTCCGGATACCCTCAGGACACCCAGTGTGAGCCTTGCAGGGAGGAACAGGAGAGGCCATGGAAAAGGCAGCATCGGTGCCCACCATTCTGTGGATAGTGGGATTCAGGGTCATCTTTGTCCCCTTAGTTGCTGAATTTTATTTATTTTTACTGTGAGAAAAGTATACATAGACCAAATAAAAGGAAGGGGATGGGGACTTGGATGAGAACCTAAGCCGGTCCTCCAGATCTGTGTTTCCACAGCTCCAGGACACAGAGGCCGACGCATCCGAGGAGGACCCCAGGCTGTGTGTCCGGCGGCTCCATCACCAGGTGCAGACCCTGCAGTGCCAGCTCAGGGACCAGGGGTGGGCGCACCGGGAGCTGCAGGTGGCTCAGGTGGAGGCCTTGCGCCTGCAGGAGGAGCTCACGGGCAAGGTAGGTGGGTCAGCTCCTCCTTCCCTGCCGGTGGGGGACGCTCTGCTCCCAGGGCTGGGTGATATTTATTAGGTATTTAAATAGAGATTGTGGAAGGAAGGAAACACCAGGAAAAACCAGCAGCCTCTGTTAAATAAAATTTAAAACCACACACAAATATGGTTTTTAACCAGTTTTAAAAGGCTACATAAAATGAAGCCAAGTCCTTGGTCTGCAGGAATGGGGTGGGTGTGTTCTGAAAGGCACCAAGAGGATTCCTACACTGTCGCAGCTGCTGGGATGCGGGCGGGTGGCCACATGCGACCTCTGTGGGGTGAAATTTCATAGACCCAAGTGGAATGGGAGGAATCTGAGTAAGATCAGGGGTGGCATCAACCACAGTCCCTCATGGATGTTATACCATAGTCCTCCAAGATGTTCCCTGCAGAGGAAACTGGACAAAATGTACCGGTATCTCTATCATTGCTTACAATTGTATGCAATTCTGATTATCTCAAATTTTAATTAATATGCATCGATACATAAAAATTATGCATAATCTTTCACATAGAAAACCCTAAGGAGTCCCTAAGAAAACCACTAGAATGGATGAGTGATTGGACATGTGATTGGAAAAGTAGTTTCTCCATATCCATGGCTCCTCTTACTTTCATCTCACTTTTTAATTGCAAACGCCCCCACACACATTCCGAAGCAACAGATTCATCTGTCTCCTAAACCAAGGCAGGGAGAAGGTCCCATTGCAGCCTTCAAATATCACTCCGTGCCTTTTAAATATAAGACAAACTGCTTGAAGCTGGAATTCTGCTTTTTGATTATATTCCAAAAGGTATCCCCAAACAGGTTTGTAGAAACATCCATGAAAGTTTGTTTATAAAGCAAAGAAACGGAAGCAGTATAAATTCCCATAAACAAGGAAGCGACGAAGGAATACGCGTGACTGGAAAGGGAGGAGGCTGGTTTGTAGTGCTCCTGTGGAAACTGCACCAGGATTTCCATCAAATGACAAACAAGCGCAGTGACTCCGTAGGCACACACGTGCACACACACGCACACACATTCTGATGTCCACGGGTGTGGAGGGCTGAAGGACTCTTAGAGGCCAGGAGAGGTGGGGACCAGGAAGGAGGGCTTGTGTTTATGGCTTTTCAGGCTTCACGATGGAAAGAGTTCAGGCACACCCACTTCCTCACGTAGCATGGGTCAGGGTTTCAGATGGAACTCGCCTGGGCATGAGTGGAGGTCACTTGGTGGTCACTTTCTGGACACTGGGCTGGGCTGGAAGTTCCAAGGTGGCGCCATACGCATGTGCCTGGCACTTCTGCAGGGTGACTGGAGGGCAGCACTACCTGTCCCCTCTCCCCTCTGTTTTGGGTCTTTCCTTGTGCCTTTCCCTGAAAAGAGTTGAAAGTGGACACTCTGATCCTCTGGAAGGCCAGCCGGTGTCACTTCTGCTGTGCTGTGAGCCAAGCACCCCAGGCCAGCACAGGTTTCAGGAAAGG
This sequence comes from Sciurus carolinensis, assembly GCF_902686445.1. NCBI lineage: Eukaryota > Metazoa > Chordata > Mammalia > Rodentia > Sciuridae > Sciurus > Sciurus carolinensis. Next base: position 136,071,798 of record NC_062222.1, on the reverse strand, counting down.
GCCCTGACTCCCCCTCTCCAGGAGCAGTATCAGAGGGTCTGTGTCCATCCTTGCTGGCCCTAAATGGCAGTGAGAGCTGACACCCACTGAGTGCCCATGGGATGCCAGGTCCACAGGGCCTCACTGCAGTCCTCACTATGGGTGGACAGTGACATCCCCCAGTTGGTGAGAAAACAGAGGCAAAGGGACTTGCACAGGGTCGCTGTGAGTGGCCGAGCTGGGATTTGGAGCCGGGCCGAGCACGCCAGGCTGGAAATCTCTGCGGCTGCAGGCGTCCACCCATGGAAGCAGCCTCAGGCTGTGTGCCCCGGCCACAGCCCAGCAGGGCGTCTTCTGCAGTGCCACAGCCCCCGTCCTGCTCCTGCCGAGCGGGGACGGAAAAGGCCCCATGCAGGGAGAGAAGGTGGGGTAGCAAAGGGCCAGTCCAAGCCCACTCACCTGGGAGACCGGGGTGGCCAGGAGTGGGGCACGGAGTTACCGAGAGCGCTTCTGTTGCAGCTTGAAGAACTCCAGAGAAAGCAGCGTGAAGCCCGGGTGGCGGCGGCCCCCCTGAAGGTAAGCGCTCGCGATCCGTCTCTTCCCACAGCGTCTCGTGCCTCCCTATCACGAGCACCGTCCATCTCCATGGCCAAAAGTGCTAGAACGAAGGGCCAAGCAGACAAAGTCGCCCACGTCGCCATTTGGAAGTAGCGTTTCAAAGTGTTTTCCAGTCTATTTCCTCACATGCCACCTTCGGGGGACCTCAAGTTACCCACGTGCTTGAGTCCCGCCTGGTGGCATGACCCAGAAGGTGCCGCACACTGTGACCTGCCCTCCAGGCTGAGGCGGTGGCGTGGGGGAGAACACGCCATGGGCCTCAGTTCAAATCGCCTCTGCTGGTGGCTTCGCTGTTCAAGTCCTGGCCCGGTGCTCGGCTTCCCCGTCTCTCTTCCTCCTGCCTCTCTGCTTGTCGCACGTGAAACTGACGTGCATTTTCCTTGGCGGGTCCCCACCCATCCTGACATTGACGTTTGAGACAAATTCCTAAAATCGGCTCTGTGGCCTGGAGGCTGTTCTCTGCTAGCTGGGTGTGGAAGCTGGCTAAGGTGGCACCTCGGGTCTGGGCCTGGGTGTGGGAAGGGGTGGAAGGGTCTGTTCTTCCCTTCAGATCTCTGGGCAGGTGGACAGGGAGGAGCCCTGGGCGTCAGGGCAACATGGTGACACCAGGACCCCTGCTGCCCACTGCCCTGTGGGCATCCATTTCTTCAACTGTTAAATCAGAAATGCAGTCCCCACGGTCCCTGAGTCATGTCCCTCCCAGAAGTCCAGGTCCCACCTGAGCTTCACGGGCACATCTGTGAGATGGAAATCTCAAGGATTTCTGTTGAGAACTTGTGGAAAGTACTCTGCAACGGTCACACCAAGTCCGCCACACCCTCCTCGGGTTCATCATTTGTCACACGCCACTGATTTAACGAGCTCCACGGTCCTTGTGCTTAAGGAACATGTGCTCAGTGGGTGCCGTGTCTGCAGGTCTGGGGCCCTGAGCAGCCCTGTGGCACAGATGGGCACGTCCAGCTGTGGAGAGGACCCTGGCCTCAGCGATAGGGCCCAGGTCCGTGCTCTTCACCCCTGAGCCTGGGCCCCACCAGAGGGCAGCAGGGAGCCCTGGGGCCGGCTTCTGGGTGGAGGAAGTGCGGCAGGGGGTACTGCCCTGGGCCCAGGCAGAGCTGGCCATGAAAGCAGGTCGCTGCCCACCTGGGCCCCTGCTTGTCTATGCAGCCCTGCGGGAGCTCTGCCCACACTTCCCTCCTTCCAGGCCAAGCTGGCCTCCCTGGTCCATAAGTGCCGAGAGAGGAACCGCCTCATCACCCGGCTGCTGCGGGAGCTGGGCAGACACGGGCCCACCGACCTCCTGCTCTCCGAGATGGCCCAGAACATGGTCCATGACGAGGCGCTGTCCGAGTACGCCGCTGCCTTCCTGACCCCTGGACTTCCGGAGGTACATTCCCACAGACAGCCCTGTCCTTCCCCGTCCAGCCCTGTCCTGCCCTGTCCCTCCCCGTCCAGCCCTCTCCCTCCCTGTCTGGCTCTGTCCTGCCCTGTCCTCCCCGCCTAGCCCTGTCCATCCCTGTCCATCCCTGTCCAGCTCCGTCCATCCCCATCCATCCCTGTCCATCCTGTCCATCCTGTCTATCCCCATCCAGCCCTGTCCATCCCCGTCCAGCCCTGTCCTACCCTGTCCAACCCTGTCCTGCCCTGTCCCTCCCCATCCAGCCCTGCCCATCCCCATCCAGCCCTGTCCATCCCTGTCCAGCCCCATCCATCCCCGTCCAGCCCTGTCTTTCCCCGCCCAGCCCTGTCCTCCCCATCCATCCCTGTCCATCCCTGTTTATCCCTGTTCATCCCCATCCATCCCCATCCATCCCTATCCAGCCCCGTCCAGCCCTGTCCTGCCCTGTCCCTCCCCATCCAGCCCTCTCCCTGTCTGGCTCTGTCCTGGCCTGTCCTCCCCGTCCAGCCCTGTCCATCCCTGTCCAGTCCTGTTCAGTGTCATTCAGCCCTGTCCATCCCTGTCCATCCCCATCCATCCCTGTCCATCCGTGTCCCTCCCCATCCAGCCCTGCCCATCCCTGCCCATCCCTGTCCATCCCTGTCCATCCCTGTCCATCCCTATTTATCCCTGTTCATCCCCATCCATCCCTATCCAGCCCTGTCCATCCCTGTCCAGCCCTGTCCAGCCCCGTCCAGTCCTGTCCCTCCCTCTCCAGCCTGTCCTGCCCTGTCCATCCCCCTCTAGCCCTGTCCATCCCTGTCCATCCCTGTTTATCCCTGTTCATCCCCATCCATCCCTATCCAGCTCCATCCATCCCCATCCATCCCTATCCAGCTCCGTCCATCCCTGTCCAGCCCTGTCCAGCCCCATCCAGTCCTGTCCATCCCCGTCCTCTGCCTTCCTCCCTGGGCCTGGCTGTTCCTCCGGGTCAGTGCCTGGGCTCCAGGATGGTGGTCAGGTGCGTCTGGCAGTCCTTTACCCTTGAAGTACCCAGGACACTGTGCAGGGGACAGACACAAGCAGGGATGGTAGCTCAGCACCAGCACCGTGATGTCACGCCACCCGGCTGCTTTGCTGGTGACTTTGGGCCTTTGCTCTGCGGCCCCAGCAGGGAACGTGGCCATCAGCAGCCTCCTGTCTGTCCCGCAAGGACAGCCCGTGTGTCCTTGCCCAGGCAGCGGCCCTGAATCTTCAGGACCACAGTTAGCCACGTCCAGCCCCTCCAGAGGGGCTTGCATGTGACTTGCGTGACGTGGCACTTGTAGGGGATTGTCCCCATGCTGTCTGAAGAGTTCCTTGGCTCCTCCCTGTTGGGGGAGAGTCACTCTGTAGCACTCTGTCTCTCTAGTGCCTGGCACAGAGAAGCTGCCCAGGGGGTTTTCTGAGTGGTGAGATACTGAGGTAAATGAAGGAGGGGCTCCTGTCCTGAAGGTCAGCAGAAGAGAAGCCTGAGGCCGGAAGTTCAGGAGTCACTGCAGGTCACTGGCGGGGCTGGGGCGCCAGTCCTCACTGACGCAGCCCCCAGGAGGCACTTCCAGGGCTCTGCCTGGCTCTGAACAGCAGCCTCTCGGGTGCCCAGGGGTGCTCTGCCAGGTCTGCCCACGCACACGCACGGCCCCGTTCCTGGGGACAAGCCAGCTACACCCCCTCAGACAGGTTCTGCTCCGGATGGTGCGAGGGCGGACGCAGCTCCTGAGTAAACAGCGGGAGCTGCCTCCTGGCTGCTCCTGCCCCAGCCCTGCGGGTGGGGCCTCCTGGCTGCTGGGCCGGCAGAGGCTCCTCCCGCGCTCCAGCCTGACCCAGCAGCGCCCTCTCCTCCATCCCTCCCTCACCCTCTCAGCCTTCAGTCTTTAGATGTCCCCCGGGCTAAACCACTGCACCGCCAGGAGAGGGCGACCCCGAGGCCACGAGGCCTGCCCAGGGCCTCGGTGACTTGGTTCCGAGCCAGAGCTTGAGTGCAGAGCCCTGGACTCCGTGTCTAGTGCTCTTCTCTGCCTGAGGGCTTCAAGCTCTTCAGGGCTGGAGTAGGCATGAGGACAGAGCGTGCCATCTTGGAGTGCCTGATGTGGTCCCTGGTTCTCGGTAGGTGCCTAGTAACCGTGTTGAGGGAGATAGGACTGAAGCACAGTTCCAGGAAGCGTGGAGGGCAGCAGGTGCCACCGGGGAGCCCGCTGACTGACCCCAGGCGGGCTGGTAGCAGCAATGGCCCTGTTCCCACAAGCCGCTCCTCAGTCTGGCTGGCCCTGTTCACTGGAGATGGACAGGCCGACTGACAGGACTGAGCGGCAGGTCCTGAGGAGTGAATCAGGACATTAGTGCGTTATCTAGGAGAGGCACCACTGTAGCAGAAGGGCGAGTATTTTTTGGTTATTGTATTTCTTTGTGACGTGCCAGTATTCATTGCCGGCTGAAGTATTTTGCAGGCGATACGCATGGATGAAAAGCGTCTGCGTATTCTCTTCCTCTACCCAGTTATCTAGAAAGTCAAAGATATTAATTAGTTTATTCATTTGCTAGTCAATAACTGTTGACAGTCAGAAGGTCACGTGGGAGCCTGGAATGAGGACAGGGAGAGTTCCTGGTGTCACTGGCCTGATGTGCTCATTCCTGGGCCTGGACACACCTTCTCTCAGCCTGGGCGTGGACTTCGAGGGGCCACTGTCAATGTCCATGATGCCGGTGCTCTGGCCACAGCTTCCTGTCTAGTCTTGACTGAGCTCGGCCTCAGTCCCTCGCCTAAGGAGGTTCTGGTCCTTCCTGATCCATCAGGTGCTCTCCTGACTTGTCCCTCAGTGGACACCCCCACGTGGTCTGGAAACCCAAAGCCTGGCTCTGGGGTGTCATGCCACACACTTACGAAGCGCCTACTGCTCTGAGCCAGGCCCGGTGCTGGGGCACTGGGGAGAAGTGGGGACCAGGCAGGCCAACACCTACACAGATGGGGCAGGAGCAACAGCACCTCATGACGAGCGTTGGGAAGGAAACACGCCAGGGTTCAGATGGGCGCCCGCTCACGAGTGTGCCTTGACTTCTTTGAGCCTTCGCTTTCTCATCTGTAAAATGGGATCATCTAGCCTGCTTGCTGTGACTGTCCTGAAGTCTTGCATGGGTCTCCACAGAGCACAGCTGGTCCTTGTATGGGCAGCTGGCAGAGGCTGCCCTGAGGCCGGGGCCTGGGGTTCGTGAACCTCTAGCTCTGTGACCCTGGCAGAGGACACTTAGCTGTCATGCTGGCCACACCAGGACATCACTATTGTCATTCCTCTCAAAAGGCTCAAGTGGGCACCGGCCTTGCTCAAAGACGTGCCCCCCAGGCAGCTGCCTAGCTCGGCCTTCGCGTGGTCAGCGGCGGAGCGGGGCTGCAACGTGGCCGCGGGAGTCCGCAGGGCTCATGGCTGCCCGGGGCGGGCGGGGTGATGCTGCTGGGTGGGACTGGGGGAGTTGGGCAGCAGGTCTGGGGCTGGAGGGCAGTCCTTCTGGGGCTGGAAGGTCAGTCTTCAGTGTGCCGCATCTGTCCAGGTATAAGGCAGTTAAAAAAGAAAAGGACTGCGATGTGTTTAAGAAGCCAGAACTGACTGCGGGTTGGCTGCAGAAGGGTCCTCAGAGGAGGCCTGCAGTGGAGGCCGGAAGCAAGGAGGTTGCACAGGAGGGAGGTTGTACAGGAGGGAGGCCATGGCCCTGGCCAGCGCAGGGACATCTGCTCTTGGTTCTTCAGTTAAGGGGGAGCTGCTCGAGGCTTTGGCGGTGGGAGTGGCTTTGGGAAGACCTAGCAGAGGGTGTGGCGAGGCTGACGGCCCTCAGGGGAGCAGGCCGGCAGGCGCAGTGCCTGGCTCCAACCACCAGGGATCCAGGCTGGACAGAGGCACAGGAAGTGGTTCCAGAGCACCTTGTTTTATGGGCCAGAACAGTTGTTTCAGAGAACACAGATGGGGTTCCCGACGGAGGCCTTTGGGCTCGGCTGAGAGCCCGGGAGGGCTGCCTGCCCCTGGGGAGGCACTAATGGGCCTGGAGTGGGGTGTGCAGAGCAGAGGGGTGTCTCTTGCCCCCAGGTCCAAGTCTGGAGGCCATGTGGACCTCTGAGGTGGGGCCTTCCAGAAGCATCCCAGGAGGGGCTGAGCCCTGGGATGTTCAGAGTCCTGGGTGGCTCATGTTCTCTGGCCCCTGCCGTTGGGATGGAGGCTCACAATAACCCGGTGTCAAGCGCACCTGGCGGGGTGGTGGGCTGTCGGAGATGTGTGGCCTGGAGCGCGGCCGCCTCCACGGCTGCAGTCTTTCTCTCCCCTTCCTTCTCCTGCCCTGGTTTGGGCGGGGTGGAACCCAAGCCTCAGCTGGTCCGGCACCCGTGCCCCTCCTTCCAGACATGACCGCAGGGTGGCGGCCGCCCACCTGTGCTGGCCTCTGCTGACGGCTGTCCCTCTGCGTCTCTGGTCAGCAGCATCCCAGGCTGCTCGTCACCCAGCCTGCTTCCTCCAGCTCCGTGGCTCCTCTCCAGCTCGGGCTCTTCTGGGGTTGATTCCAAGAGGTCGGCTGGCCAGCTCCCCCTCCAAGCCCTGGCCTGCGAACACTGGGGTCTTGCCACCTCCCTGGCTTCAGCTGGAGGCGGGGCAAGGGGACAGCAGGTTTCCTCTGCTCTTCCGTCCCTGGCCATCCTCCACATCCACCCTGAGTGGGCAGCACTCGGGGCAGCTCCTCGGGTCCTTTCCTCTCCCTCCTCCCCGCAGCCCAGCCCCAGGGAATCCATTTTCCTGGCTTTCACTTAGACTCAAGTTGTGGGCATTCACATGCCAAATATGCCACCCTGCTTGTGTTGTCCCCTCGGTGACCTGGGAGGTGGCAGCCTGGGTGCCAAAGGAGGTGAGAAGAGCTGCAGGGCTCACCTGGGAGAGGCGCTGGCTGACGTGGCAGCTGTCCCTTCTCCTGCCTACACGACCTTGCCCAGACTCCGGCTTGGAGCTGGCAGGACAGACAGAAGGCTCCAGCAGAGGCCCTGACGAGCTGCCCCCGGTGCTCCTGGGTGTGTGGCTTGCTGTCTTCCCTCCAGCAGAGCAAACACGCCCTGATCCTGCAGAACTGCCCTCCCTGGACCTTGTGCTTCCCTCAGCTCTGTGAGCCCCTGTCCTCTTAGGCAGGTAGAGGTCACTGTCCTCACCAGGGCTTCTGAGGTTTGAGTGAGACCCACGTCAAACGCCCAGCCCAGCACCTGTCACAGGCACCCAGTGACCTTCAAGCCAAACCAAAGTTTTGCTGTCCTGGGGAGGCCGGGACCCTGGCTGTGCTCTCCATGGGACCACCTGGACCCGGCCAAGGTGCGGGCGACCAGGCCCTGCTCCCTCCGCCTCCTGGAAACACCTTGTTCCTTCTGGGTACAGTCAGGGAGACCTACCCGTGGCCTCAGAACTGGAACCTCATCTGGAAGAGGAGAGTGGAGGCTGGGACGATGGAGGACCCCTCACAGCCTGAGCTCTCTGGAGGGACCGTGGCAGATCAGGGCTTGACGCTCACACAGTTCACCAGAGAGCGCGGGCTCCAGCAGGGGCTCTCGAGGTGTTGGAGCGGAGACGGAAGCAGGTCTGGCTGCTGGTCCGGAACCCCCGAGGATCCTGCAGTTGCTTTCCTTGCACTGACTGGGCCGACCCGCTGAGTGACCATGGTTCCTGCCTCTTGCAGACCCGGGGACACTGTGGCTGTGTGGAGCAGGTGGAGATATTGAAGTCCGAGGCTTCCTCATGTTTGAAAAAGTTATTTTAACAGCAGATTCTTAAACGCATTTGTTACCAGCTCCATTTAGAGATTTAAAAAATGAAGTAGATGGAATTGTGTCCTTGTGAGCACGTCCTAGGGGCAGGGAGGGAGGTCCCCACCACTTCCTCCAGCACCCTGGCAGAGCTCATGCCACCATGGACGCTGTGTAGGGTCGGGGAGTCGCCTGTGAGTCCTGGCTTCGGGCTCCTGAGCAGGGCTTTCTGTCCTGTGCCAGAATCACCACTCGGGTGTCTTTTCTTCCAGACAAGCCACGGCCTGCATGTTGGCTCCCAGGAGATGGCAGCTGCCAGAGGTCAGTGCACTTTTCAGTGAGAAAAAGTCTGTGTGTTCAGAAAAAATCCCAGCCGGCAGGACCGTCTGACGAGTGGGCGAGGGCCTGTCCACTGTCAAGTTCACACTGTTAAAAGGGTGAGGCCCACGCTCTCCCTCTTCCTGGGACGCGTCGCCCCACCTCTTCACACAACTTAAGAACACAGAGGAAACATTGGAAGAGGCTCAAAGCCTCACCCTGGGCTTCCATCTTGAGTGTGGCTTCTCTCCTTGGCCCCGGGAATTCATCCAAGGGCACAATTGTGTGTGTGAGAAGCTCGAGGAGCCGTGAACCCACGTGGGTTCATCCGCGGGGACAAAAGGAGGTGCCCCAGCATGCTTAACTCCACATCCTCGGTGAGCTCACCTCCGTCACTACAGGTGCTGATGGGCGGGGCTGGGCGTGGGGGCTTCGATATTCTACACCGAAGCGATGGGGAACCAGAGCCTTCTGTAATCACAGGGGTACGGCACACGCCCGCTTGTGATTGGCAGCCTGGCTGGCGGGTCAACTGCAGTATCAACAGTGGCTGCTCAGCATGAGTGACTTTCTGTTGTTTTTTTCTATTTAAAAGAAATTAAAAGTTTCCTGAACAGACAAAATTTCCCTGAGCCTTAAGTGGTGCTTGCTAACAACGTGGGGATGGGGCAGGGCTCATCAGTAGTATGGAGCGAGGTGGAGCTTACAGATTTGTTTAGGGTTGTGTTCTAGCAGGTGAGTGCAGATGGTGTTTGTTACCTTGAAGTCTAAACTCACTTGAGATCTGTTCGTGTAGTGGTTCATATTACTGGATTCCATTCTTGCCAGCTGTGTGATCTTGGTTGAGTTAATTAACCTCTCTGAGTTGCAGACTCCTATCTTCAAAAGGAGGATACTCCGATCTTCCCCTTTGGTGCCCTACATAGCAGAGTGTAGGCACATAAGAGGAAGAAAAAATTTAAAAAGAGGAAGGCCCCTTCTCAGGCCAAGTCAATGGCAGAGGGCTGCCCTCTGTGCCTTGGCTTTCTTTCCCAGCCTCCTGGGTTGGTACCCATGTTCATAGTTGGAGAGGTACTGGTTCTTGCTGGTCCCAGCTCAGCCTCTAACTCGAACTTTCCCTGCGCCCCCACCCCATCCTCTGGGCTCAGCTTCCTCATCTCTCGAGGAAGGAAATGCTCTAGACAGATGGATACGTTTCCATGCACGGTGTCGGGAGGGCTGCCATGCCTGCCTGCGGGTAGTTGGCAAGGTGGGCGCTGCAGTGGAGGCTGCAGCCAGCAGGGGAGGTAGGCGGCACCCGACCAGGGCAGTCTCGTGGGGTCGTGGCACTTGGAGTCCAAGGGCTTTTGTGGGGCCTCTGTTGAGGGCAGTGGGGACCTGGAATGGCCAGGGTCAGGGAGAGAAGGAAGGAAGAGACTGTGGATTTTGGAGCAGATCCCTCGGCTGAGGCTTGACCGAGAATATTCCCTTCCAGTTCGGGAACATCTGCTGAGTTCTGAAATAGACGGTGTCCTCCGAAGCTCCTTGTGCTCAGAGTCCTGGCCTGTTCCCGAGTGGCCAGCACAGACTACTCCGCTGGATTCTCAAAAGGTAAGAGGGCAACGGTCACCTACTGTTGTAATTTTGTTTTTTGTTGAAAGTATCGTGCAGTTATCAAAGTGCGATTATCAATCATCCAGTGTTACGTTCTATAAAGCCACGGCCAGGTCAGGAAATAGAACCTAAGCCACACCCAAGGGCCCCTGGCTTCCCGTCCCAGCCTCTTTCTATTGTCTATGTTCAAATGTTTGGCTTGGATCAAATCATGTGCTCTACGCCTTAGGCTTTTCTTTGAGGAGGGTGGGTACTGGGAATTGAACCAGGGGTACTCGACCACTGAGCCACCTCCCCAGCACCTTTTTATATTTTATTTAGAGACGGCCTCGCTGACTTGCTGAGGCCGGTCTAGAACTTGGGGTCCTCCTGCCTCAGGCTCCAGAGCCACTGGGATCACAGGTGTGCGCTGCTCCTGGCTGGCCTTGTTACTGCCTGACGTGTGCTGGACACACGCGTGGGCGCCTGGAGCCCGCCCAGGTCCACCTGACAGTGTCGCACCCACGGGGACTTCCCTCCGCTTGACCGGGCGCGCCCGGCACTCAGCTCCTCACACCAGACCGATTCCAAGATGCGCCCCAGTCCCGGGTCTCTGGCCCACGTCCCCTTCACTCACGTTCCTGGGCACGAAAGCCGGGAGGGCCCCGAGTTCTGCTGGGAGCCTCAGTCAGCCTCATCTGCTCTGCGGCAGCCCGAGGGGAGGGTGGCCCTGAGCCCCGCTGGCTCTGAACAGCGCCTCACATCCTCACAGCCTGGGTGGCTCCCAGCTCATCTGGAAGCCATGAGTTGTTACATCGTGTCTAGGTTTCTAGTCCACTTAGGGCAGGCTCCGTCCAAAATTCCCTGACCGGGAGGCACAGAGGAGGTGAGCGGCCACCAGGTGCCTGGCTCAAGGCTACCCTGGAGCTCAGGGTGGGAAAGAGCTCATTCCCACTGACACGGGGCAGAACCCACAGCTAGACGCTCAAGGCGGAGGGACAGCGCGCCGGAGCGGGCACGGCCTCGGGCCTCCAGGGCCCCCTCCGCTGTTCTGGGACCCTCTTCAGCACCACAGCCCTGGATGGACACCGCGTGCTGGAACCCTGTCCAGGGCACGGGGACCTCAGTTTCTTGGGAGTAAGATGACAGGGCCACTTTCAGGGTTTCCTTCCCAAGTTTGCAGGGCACCTGGTCCTCAGAGGCCTCCGGTCACCCATGAGGGGCAGTCCTGGCAGGTGCAGGCTGGCTCTTTCTCTGGAAGGTCCTGGGCACCTCGCCTGTCCCCAGGGACATGTGTTGGGCTGTGTTCAATTGTCACAGCTGGGAACAGACTGTGGGCCACAGGTCGGGCTGGGCTGGGGAAGGGCCTCCCGGGTGAGAAGAAACGACTTACTGATGGCCCAGGGGATTGGTGGCCTACAAGGAAAAGCAGGTCGTGGAGTTTTGAAGGGCAGCAGCTAAATTTGTCACAGGTCACAGTCATGTTATTACGTAGCTGAGCTTATGGGAAAAGAAGCAGAGGTGGGAGAGCTAAGAACACAGGCAAATGCAGCCACAGGCTGGAAGGCCAGCAGCCAGTGAGGACATGCCTTCCTCTGTAGGCCACACAGCCTGGTCCCTTCACCCTCGGGACCTGTCGCCATATCCAGCTTCAGACGGCAGTGGGGAATAACACAGCTTCAGAGCCATGTGGTCTGGGTTTGAGTCTTGGCTCAGCTTCCTTAGCTGTGTAGCCTTGGGCAAACCACTTAGCCTCTCTGGGCCTCTTCTTCCTCTGCGTGTCGGGTAATAAGCCTTCCTTGTGTTTTTACCTTTATCTTTGGTGTAGCTCAAACGAAGCAGCATGTAGTGAGTGACCGTGCTGCCTGGCAAGCCCCAAGAGCTCGGTCACGGCCCCGGGCACAGCCAACGGAGCTGCAGGAAGCACTGTGCTCCTCCTTCCCTACAAAGGTGGCAGTATCAGTGATGTAAGCCACCGTCACCACGACCAGGTGCAGCGCAGACTCCTAGAGCGCGTGGGCTCCTGTGGGCATCGCTGGGTCGGCTCCTGCCGAAGGGCGGGTGGACCTGCTCCTCCTTCCTGCTCGCTCAGCCTCCTGGCTCCCCCAGGCGCGGCCCCCGCCCTCCTGGGTGCCCCGTCTTGCCCGTGTGCCACCTTCCCTCCGGTGCTGCAGCAGGCTTGTGCCCACGGTGGGTGCACCTGGCGAGGCAGAGCCCACCGCTCCTCTGCTGCCGGCCTCCTCTGCTGTCAATGAGGCAGGTGGCGCCGAGCAAGCAAGCTGCCCTGCTCCCTGCTGGCTGCGGCCCAGGGCTTTGCTCCGTCCTAGGGCCTGGCCGGGGAGGTGCAGACACGTCCCACACCTGGACGGAAGGGGAAGGCGCCAGGGGCACTTGCTGCCTGGCCAGGCCACCAGCTGCCATAGCGGCTGGCGGAGGCCAGAGGGAGTTCTCCTGAGAGGGCCTGGGTGGAGGCAGGCACTCAGTCCCACGCTCTAAGACAGGGAGCTCCAGGTCTAAACTGGGCCCATTTCCACGGGGCACGGGGCCTGGTGATAGCCTGTTGGGAGCGTTCCGTGGGAGCAACTGTGGTGGCAGGTTTGGGGGCCCTGGAGGAGCTGCCTGCAGCACGTGGACTGCCCGTTTCCTCTCGTCCCTGGGAACAGGAAGCTTATAGTGGATGTCCACTCAGGAGGGCCACCAGCAGTTGCACTGCTGGGTACCTGCTGGATGGCATGTGTGACAGCCTATGACTGAGGATGATAGAAGGTGAGCTGATGAGGAGGGACCTCGAGCAGGTGCAGAAGTGCTCAGTGAGGGCTTGTCGTCTGTCACCTCTTCCTTGGATGAAATGCAGGGTCTGAGGGACTGTCATAAACACCAAGCGCAGAGACCATTTCACTGTGCTCTTGCCTCCAGCTGCCCCTGCCCTTGGAGCCCATCCTGGATCCTGGACGGGGGCCAGCAGTGGTCACTATGGAACCAGGTGGAGAGCCCCCTCCCGTCCCCCAAGCCCACAGCCTCCTGCCGCCCTCCGAGCTCCTGAGCCCCGCGCGGATCCTGGCTTTCCACCGAGAGCTCAGACAAAGCATTTGCAGCAGTTCCCAGTTCAATAAATCACCGCTGGAGTTATGAATGTCATAGAGCCACTCATTCTCCGGGGCCATTCCAGGGACTCCATGAATATTTGAAGCAGAACCTTCCGAGAGTGCTTTAAGAAATCGGTGGCAATCAGAGCTCTCATTTAGTGGCAAGTGGTTTTGCCTTTGGCGTAGGGATTTGTGTCCCCATGAGCCTTGGGAGAAAAGCCGGACGGTGCCTCGCTAACGTGAGGAGTCTGGCTTTGCAGGTGCCAGGCGGCAGCAGAAGCCCCAGCCACCTCCACCCACGACCCACCACGCACCAGTCCCTGCTTCTCAGCCGGCAGTTTTATCCTCATGGCAAAGTGTGGCCATGTCTGGAGACACTTGGCAATGGCAGCTGGTAGGCCGCAGCCAGGGGGACAAGGGTAGGTGCTACGGAGCGTCCTCCAGTGCGCACAGTGGTCTCCAGGAGGGTCGCCTGCTGAGAGGCCGAGGTGCCAAGGCCGAGGTGCCCAGGCCAAGGCCCAGCACTGGCCGGGAGCTCCTGGGCTTCAGCCATGGAGAGTAGCTCTGTCTTTCTGCCCCAGGGATCCTCCCTGTGTTTTGTGCCGTCCGTGTTTTAAAAGATTTTTGTCTACTCGACGAAACCCTAATTTGAGTAATTGTATATTTTACATTAAAAACATTAAAGACAATCAGAAATTTCTAGTCAGCCATTCGTTCCAAATTTGTTGATAGCAACCACATGCTGGGCAGTGTGGTGGGAGTGAAAGACTGTGTTGGTCCCTGTCCGTGCAGGGCCACCAGAGACTCACGCGGGCACATCAGCCACTCTGTAGTCCACGGCTACACTGCCAGGAGCCATGGGTCCAGGGTAGGGCAGCGCTGCTTGGCTGGACGAGGACAAACTGGACACCAGCCAAAGGCCGAGCAGCGTCTCTGGCCTCATGGGGTGTGTGACACCTAGGCGCAGAGAGGAAGGGCGCCTGATGAAGCACAGCTGTGGGAGGAGGGTGCAAGCAGCCCCGAGCACGCCCAGCTGCAGGGTGCCCTCCAGCACCCAGTGTCCCTCCCTGGACCGGGTGGGACCAGAACTGGGGAAGAGCACCAGCATGCCGCGGGCAGGCTGCCCAGACAGAGGCCAGGGTGGGAAGGGGCCAGGGAGGGCTTGAGGGAAAGGCTAGAGCTCCCTGCCCAACTGTTCCCTCCTGGAGGACGTGCCTTCATGTCAGGACGAGGAAGGACAAGGACGGGAACTGAGGCTCCCAGAAGAGGCAGGGCTCACAGACTCTGCTTAAACCCACTTAAACTACTAAAATGGAAAGCACAGGGGGTTCCCACCGCCCTTTACAGCTTGTGCAACTAGCCATGGTGCAGCTCTGGCCACCAGATTTCATTCCCAGGAAGGTTGGGGCATGATTGACAGGTGCACATCCGGTTGCTACAGTGTTGCATCTGCTGCAAGGGGGGTTGGGTCGCTGGGGCCATCCACGCATTGGCATTTGCTAGCGGGTCTGCCATCCGTTTGTCCACTAAGCATCGTGGTAACTGCAAAGCGAGTGCTGGTCCTGGCCTAGGTGCTGGGAAAAGAGATAAAGAAGATGCTGTTCCTCTCAGTCTTCAGGGACTCCCTGGACCTCCTTGCAGCCTCTGATGGGGCCCCCAGATGAGAAAGCACTGCTGTGGTCATTTTTAGAAAGTTTTGAAATTTACCTTTAGCTGATACATCTGTGCTCACATTTGCCATGTCAGTCATTTCCAACAGCGTGGCCCCTGCGAGCAGGTCAGAGGGTCAGTACCACTGCTTGGTGACCCCTCTTCTGCTCCTATGTCCCCCTTTATCCCAGAGCCTCCCTAACTTGGAGCATGCAGACTGCTGGGGAGGGCAGCCTGGAGCTGTTGGGGTGAGGGAGGCCAGCGGGGCCCCTGTGAGCCAGCAGATGCAGTGTGGCCATTTCTGGCCTCTGGGACACGCCCCTGGGCTCAGATGTCAGGGTGTCATGTCACTTGCTGCTCCTCCTGCCCCTGCTCACATTCTGGGCCTTGGCAGAGAGACCACCCAGGAAAGTCCACCCAGGGAGGATGACCACCTTTGCAGCCCGACCCGATGATTCCACGCTAGCAACTCCACCGCCCTGCTGCCAATGTCCACCTGGGCGGCACCCGGCGTCTCCAGCTGGGCCCTGACTGTGCTCTGGCTCCTAGGCACGTTTGCCACGGTAGGAGGCAGACTCCTGCCTTCTCCTCGCGGTCTCTAGACCCACCCTTGGAGGGCACATGTTGGCCACCACCTCAGTGGGCCAGATGTGGTCAGGGGACCCGGGGCTGGGGCAGGAGCTGCTTGGGCGACAGAGAGAAATAGGAACTGGGCCACAGGAGTGCATCTCAGGTCACCCCACGTGCCAGAATGCCACTGCGAGTGACCCCGAGGCCTCTGAAGTCCGGCCAGATGGCCAGCCCTGCCACTGCAGCACGAAACACTTTATCATCTGCCGTCAGCAAGCAGCAATGGAGGACTTCCCGGGAGCCAGCGAGGCAAGCGTGGCCTCCCCCACGCCACACGGGGCCGCCTGTTCCCAGGCCATTGGATGGGGGTGCTGGCTGCAGACCAGGCTTTGGCCCTGTCGCGTGGTCTGCTCTTTGCTACCCAACTCACTGTGCTGGGGTGCAGAGCCTTAGGCTCAGTGGATGT
Organism: Sciurus carolinensis; assembly: GCF_902686445.1. Classification (NCBI taxonomy): domain Eukaryota; kingdom Metazoa; phylum Chordata; class Mammalia; order Rodentia; family Sciuridae; genus Sciurus; species Sciurus carolinensis. The sequence goes on along the minus strand of NC_062222.1, from coordinate 136,056,367 downwards.
TTCCAGGAGCACCTACTGGGGCAGGTGAGGTTGGAGTTGGTCTCAGGGCTCAAACCCCAGATCCCTGTCCTCCAGGCTTCTGGTCACACCATGGCCAAGTGGCATGAGCAGGCAGAGTGTAGGGGACGAGGGCCCTGAGTGGGCAGCTGATCCATGAGAAGTCTGAGGGCTTCCTGAAGGAAGTGTCCCTGCGTGGAGCCCGGAGAGCAGCAGGGATCTGCCGGGTGGGGGGACGCCTCGAGGGCAGGGCAGCCCAGGCAGATGCAGGGTGAGCTGGGACCCTCGAGCGTGGGAGCTTGTGGCCCTCCATGCTGTCAGCGCCTCGTGGACCCAGTGGGCCTCCAGGCCGCCCTCGCGGGAGGAGTGGAGAAGGCAAAGGCTGGCTGTCTGTCTCCACAGTCGCCGCAGGCGGGACAGTGTTTCTGGGACTGGCAAAGCAGCACACAGGACCCGCGTGGGGGCCGGGGGCCAGGGCATTCTTAATGGCAAGACCAGGGGGGTCACACAAGTTATCTGACGCAGCAAAGTGGCTACGAGGACCAGCAGCCAGGGGCCCGGGCCAGGGTGGACGGAGAGTGCGGCACAGGTCCTCACACACGCAGCCTTGGCGCGGGCCTGGGGGCCTGCGTGCGAGGCTGCGGCTCTGTGCTGAGATGGCTCTTGCGGGGCACCCCTCCTTCAGCACCCCGCCGCGGTCCTTGCTTTGGGCTCTGTTGACCCCACAGTGCGCTGACCATGCTCACATAGTAAGTGGGTGCTCGACTCCCGGACCCCACGGAGGGCTGCCCGGGTCCACCTGCAGGTGCTCCCAGCCTAGGAGGCAGGGAATGTGTGGGCAGGCAGGCCTGTCGGGGGCTGTGACCTGGTCACCGGGAATGGTGGACAAAGCACTAAGGGAGGCCTGAGAGCAGAGGAGGTGGCCCTGGGGCTGCGCTATGAGGGTGATATGGTGACAGAGCTGGGCTGAGGGCCAGTGGGGGGGCCTTGGCTCTGAGCATCCCCTCTGTGGGGGGCATGGTTCTCAGCTGTGGGAGCCTCGGCTCCCGTTTCCTTTCGGGGAAGGAATCCAGGCAGGACCTGGGCAGAGGGCACATGGGCAGACAGCCCTGGAGACTGTGGGGGCAGCGTGCGGCCTGAAGACAGAGCCTGCAGGCACACCCGAGCCCCTTGAGGCTTGGCCTACTCCTGCACAGGGAGGCTGCTCGTCACGACATCTCAGCCGCAGCCTGGTGTGTGCCGCGCTCAGGTGAGGATCCGTCTCCCTCTCCTCCCCTCTAAGCTGGGAGGCTGGTGGCCCAGGGACCACGCACACCCCTCCTGACTTTCGACTCCAGCTCTCGTCCTCCAGCCCCGCCTGGGGTCCAGGGTTCCAATCTGTGGAATGGCTGCCTGCCTCCTGGCGTGGCCGGGAGGAGGGGGCTGCTACCTGTGACCACTAAAAAGAGCCCCGGGAGGGCTGCCAGCATGTCTGTGCACGTGACCTGTGACTGGGCGGGAAGGACGCACTGGAGCGAGCAGGTGACACAGAGGGAGGCTGGGCTGGGCAGAGGGGCGCCCCCAGCGGCAGACCCTGATGACTGTCCACGTCCTCCTGGGGCCCTGCGCGTCAGGAAGGCTCCTGCTCTGTGGGGTGGGCTGCTGCGCTGTGTGTCTGAGGCCTTTAAACCTGGGAACTCCAGCACAGGCAGCCTGGGCTCCCAGAGCCCGCGACCTCGGCCCCTGGCTGGGGAGGAGGAGTGGAGCTGAGGCCGCTCCCTGCTTTGCTGCCTGGAGCTATCCCGCCCTGCTCCATGGTCCTCCCTCAGCCAAGTGCTTCCCCACACCCTCCAGGGCCCAGCTGCAAGGTCATGAGAGTCACTTAGCCTCTGGAAGCCAGCGGGGTGATAGGGAGCCGCGGGGAGCTGGGCTCTCGGGGCCCTGGCACCTCACGTCCCCCTTGCTCTCCCTGGCAGGCCTCCACAGGACGCGGCACTTCCCACAGAACCAAGACTCAGGCAGAGTCCTTCCCGCAGCAAGAGGGCACAGCCAGAAGGCCTGGGAGCCCTGTGGGAGGCCTGGAGCGTCCACACACTGTCTCCGGACTTTCTCCTTTACGCTGTCGGAAGGCAGATGGCATCAGGCTGAAGGTCTTACCAGCCTTGCTAGCACTTCTAGAGTCAGCGCGTAACGTTGTCGAACAGACCGAGCGAGCGCGTCACTGAGCCGAGCAGGGAGGCTGGCTTCACCGACAGAAGCAAAGGCAAAGGCTGATCTGTGGCTCCGGTTTCTTACTCATAAGGTGAACTGGAGCCATAGAAAACAACCGACCCGCCAACCTCAGGTGGTTGGGCTTTGTAGGCTTTGGAGCAGAGGGGACAAACTGACCCGTGGGAAACCCGTCTCTGACTCCCTGGTATCCCCGAAGGACACATAGCCGCTCAATCTTGGTTTGTTAATGTGCAGACTTAGCACAGGCAACTCCATTTTGGTTTTAGGCTGGTCCATTGGGCTGAGCAGGAGCCCAGTCCAGAACAGTGGTCTAGCCACCTGGACATCTTGCCCTCTCCTGTGTTTCCCACGGTTGGGATGGAGACATCCAGAAAGGAGGATCTTCTAGTCATCTGTCTTTGATCTCGTAGGAAGTTTGAAGTATTTTCCTCCAGAGTTCCCTTATGGAAGGGGAGTGGTGTGGGAGTCCTGAGGCCCCAAGCTGAGGACCAGGCACCTGCAGCCGGGTGGAAGTGGGCAGCCAAGAAGCCCTGGGAGACAGAAGTCAGGAGAAAACAGGCCCCACGATGACAGAGGAGAGTTACTGTCTCAAATCATCTTCTTGGGCTCAGGGGCGCAACTGGCCTTTTTTTTTTTTTTTTACTTTTTAAAATTTGTTCTTTTTAGTTATACATGACAATAGAGTGCATTTTGGCATATGATACATACGTGGAGTCTAGCTTTCCATTCTTGTGACTGACCGTGTATCATATATGAACATTGGAAAGTTATGTCTGATTCATTCTACTACCTTTCCCATTCCCATCCTCCCTACCTTCCCCCACTGGCCCCCCACCAATCCAGTGAACCTCAACTCCTCCCCCCTACATCCACCTATTGTGACTCAGAATCTGCATATCAGAGAGAACATTTGGCCTTTGGTTTTGGGGGATTGGCTTATTTTACTTAGCATGATAGTCTCCAGTTCCATCCATTTACTAGCAAATGCCATCATTTCATTCTTCTATATGGCTGAGCAATATTCCATTTTCTTTATCCATTCATCTGTTGAAGGGCACCTGGGTTGGTTTGATAGCTCAGCTATTGTGTTTTGAACTGCTATAAACTGATGTGGCTGTGTCACTGTAGTGTACTGATTTTAAGTCCTTTGGGTATATGCCAAGGAGTGGGATAACTGGTCAAATGGTAGTTTCCATCCCAGGTTTTCTGAGGAATCTCCACACTGCTTTCCACAAAGTTTGCACCAATTTGCAGTCCCACCAGCAACGTATGAGTGTACCTTTTTGCCCACATCCTCACCAACATTTATCATTACTTGTAATATTGATAATTGCCATTCTGACTGGAGTGAGAAGAAATCTCAGGGTAGTAATTTTTTAAAATTCTATTAGTTACACATGACAGCAGAATGCATTTCAACTCACTGTACACAAACGGAGCACAATTTTTTATTTCTCTGGTTGTACACGATGCAGAGTCACAGCATTTGTGCAATCATAGATGTACCTAAGGTGATAAAATCGATTTCATTCCACCATCTTTCCCATCCCTATATCCCCATCCCTCCCCATTCATCTATTGAAGGGCACCAAGATTAGTTCCATAGTTTAGCTATTGTGAATTGAGCTTCTATAAACATTAATGTGGCTGCGTCACTGTAGTATTCTGATTTTAAGTCCTTTGGATATAAACTGAGGAGTGGGATAGCTGGGTGGATTGGTGGGTCCATTCCAAGTTTTCTGAGGAATCTCCATACTGCTTTCCCGAGTGACTGCCCCAATTTGCCGTCCCAGCAGAAATGTATGAGTGTGCTTTTTTCCCCATATCTTCACCAACAACTTATTTTTGCTCGTATTCTTGATAATTGCCACTCTGATTGGCATAAGATGAAATATTAGAGTAGTTTTGATTTGCATTTCTCTAATTGCTAGAGATGTTGAATACCTTTTCATATATTTGTTGATCAAATGTATATATCTTCTTCTCTGAAGAGTCTGCTCAGTTCCTTAGCCCATTTACTAAGGTTATTTATGTTTTGGTATTGTTTTTTGAGTTATTTCTTGTTAAGGAAGTCAAGTCCTAAGCCAACCTGATGAAGATTTGGGGCTACATTTTCTTCCATTAAGTGCAGGGTCTCTGGTCTAATGCCTAGGTCCTTGATCCACTTTGAATTTTGTGCAGGGTGAGAAATAAGGGTCTAATTTCATTTTATTACATATGGATTTCCAGTTTTCCCAGCACCATTTGTTGAAGAGGCTATCTTTTTTCCAACAAACGTTTTTGGCACCTTTGTCTAGTATGTGGATTTGTCTCTGTGTCTTCTATTCTGTACCATTGGCCTTCATGTCTGTTTTGGTGCCAATACCATGACATTTTTGTTCTTATAGCTTCTGTAGTATAGTTTAAGCTCTGGTATTGTGATGCCTCCTGCTTCAGTTTTCTTGCTGAGGATTGCTTTGGCTATTCTGGGCCTCTTATTTTTCCAAATGAATTTCATGACCACTTTTCCTTTTTCTATGAACAATTAAAGTTCATCAGAACTTTAATAGTAATTGCATTAAATCTGTATAGTGTTTTTGGTACTGTAGCCATTTTGACAAGATTAATTCTGTCTATCCAAGAGCATGGGAGATCTTTCCATCTCCTAAGGTCTTCATTTTCTTTCTTTACAGATCTGTAGTTTTATTATGGAGGTCTTTCACCTTTTTTGTTAGATTGATTCCCAAATATTTTTTTGAGACTATCATGAATGGGACGGTTTTCCTAATTTCTCTTTCAGTTGATTTATCACTGATGTATAGGAATGCAATTGATTTATGGGTGTAAATTTTATATCCTGCTACTTTGCTGAATTCATTTTTGAGTCCTAGAAGTTTTCTGGTAGAGATTTTTTGGTCTTCTAAATATAGAATCATGTCATCAGCAAATAGGAATAGTTTGAGTTCTTCTTTTCCTATTTTTATCCCTTTAATTTCTTTCATCTGTCAGATTCTTTCATCTGGCTAGGGTTTCCAGGACCATGTTGAATTGAAGTGGTGAAAGAGGGCATCCCTGTCTTGTTCCATTTTTTAGAGGGGATGCTTTCAATTTTTCTCGATTTAGAATGATGTTGGCCTTGGGTTTACAATGTTGAGGTACATTCCTACTATCCCTAGTTTTTCTAGTGTTTTGAACATGAATGGATGCTGTATTTTGTCAAATGCTTTTTCTGCATCTATTAAGATAATTATGCGATTGTGTGTTTAAGTCTATTGATGTGGTGAATTATGTTTATTAATTTCCATATGTTGAACCTACCTTGCATCCCTAGGATGAACCACACTTGATCATGGTGCACTAACTTTTAAATATGTTTTGGTATTTGATTTTGTATATTATTTGCCAGTATTTTATTAAGAATTTTTGCATCTATGTTCATCAGGGATATGGGTTTGAAGTTTTCTTTCCTTGACATGTCTTTGCCTGGTTTGGGTATTAGAGTGAGATTAGCCTCATAGAATGAGTTTGGAAGGGTTCCCTCCTTTTCTATTTCATGGAATAATTTGAGGAGTATGGTATTAGTTCATCTTTAAAGAAGGTCTGACAGAACTCAGTTGAGAATCCATCTAGAACTTTTCTTGGTTGGTAGGCTTTTGATGGCATCTTCTATTTTATTGCTTGAAATTGATCTATTAAAATATTCTTTATCCTCCTGATTCAATTTGGTTAGGTCATATGCCTCTAGAAATTTGTCAATGTTTTCAAGATTTTCTATTTTATTAGAGTATAAGTTTTCAAAATAGGTTCTGATTATCATCTGTATTTCAGTAGTGTACATTGTGATATTTCCCTTTTCATTGCAAATTTTAGTAATTTGAGTTTTCTTTTTGTTAATGTGGCTCAGGGTTTATCAATTTTGTTGATTTTTTCAAAGAACCAACCTTTTGTTTTATTGATTTTTTTGGATTATTTCTTTTGTTTCAATTTTATTGATCTCTGCTCTGTTTTTAATTATTTCCTGTCTTCTGTTGATTTGTTCTTCTTTTTCTAGGGCTTTGAGATGATATGTGTAATGTTAGGTTATTTATTTGTTGACTTTCTATTCTTTTAATGAATGAGCTCATTGCAATGAATTTTCCTCTTAGCTCTGCCTTCAGAGTGACCCAGAGATTTTGATATGTTGTATCACTATTCTTATTTACCTCTAAGTATTTTTTATTTCATCCCTGATTTCTTCTGCTATCCATTCACCACACAATATTATTTAGGCTCCAGGTGTTAGTGTTTCTTCTATTTTTTATTTTTTCATTGATTTCTAATTTCATTCCATTATGATCTGATAGGATTTAGGTATTACCTGTAGTTTTTTGTATTTGCTAAGAGTTGCTTTGTGGCCCAAGATATGGTCTATTTTAAAGAAGGATCCATGTTCTGCTGAGAAGAAAGTGTATTCAGTATTTGATGAATGAAATATTCTACATATGTCTGTTAAGTCTAAATTATTAATTGTATTTTTTAGTTCTATAACTTCTTTTTTAGTTTTTGTTTGAAGGATCTATCCAGCGGTGAGTGAGATATGTGTTAAAGTCACCCAGTATTATTGTTTTGTGGTCTGTTTGATTCTTGAAATTAAGAAGAGTTTGTTTGATGTATATAGATGCTCCGTTGTTTGGGGCATAAATATTTTTATGAATTATTGATGTATGATTCCCTTAAGCAGTATGAAATGTCCTTCTTTGTCCCTTATGATTTACTTTGACTTGAAGTTCACTTTATCTGATATGAGGATGGAAACTCCTCTTGTTTATGTGATCCATGTGAATGATACATTTTTTCCCATCCTTTTACCTATAGATGTCTTTGCCCTATGAGGTGAGTCTCCTGGAGACAGCATATTGTTGGGTCTTATTTTTTTTTAAATTTTTTAATTTGTTCTAATTTGTTGTACATGACAGTACAATGCATTTATGTCTTTTGATTGATGAATTTAGGCCATTTACATTCAATGTTATTATTGAGATATGATTTTTATTTCCTATCATTTTGACTTATTTCTGGTTTTTAATTTGAATTAGCTTCTTCTTTGATTAAGTATTCCTTTAGTGTAGTTCTTCCCTTTGCTGTTTCAATTTTATTTTTCATGAAATATCTTATTGAATATGTTCTGTACTGCAGTCTTTCTAATTGTGAATTCTTTTAACTTTTGTTTATCATGGAAGGTTTCATTTCATCTTCATATCTGAAGTTTAATTTTGCTATGTGTAGTATTCTTGGTTGGCATTCATTTTCTTTCAGAGCTTGGTATATAGAATTCAAAGACCTCCTAGTTTTGAGGGTCTGGATTGAGAGATCAACTGAAATCCATATTGGTTTCCCTCTAAATGTTACCTGTTGTTTTTCTCTGGCAGTTTTTAAATTCCTATGCTTAATCTGTATGTTAGGTATTTTCATAATAATGTGCCTTGGTGTGGGTCTGTTGGAATTTTGTATATTTGGGGTCCCAAAAGCCTCCTGTATGTGATTTTCCATTTCATTCTTTATGTTTGGGAAATTTTCTGATATGATTTCATTGAAAAGATTGTGCATTTCTTCTTTGGTTTATATCTCTGAGCCTTCATCTATCCCAATAAATTTTAAATTTGGTCTTTTCAGGTTATCCCATATTTCTTACAAGTTCTGTTCATGGCCTCTTAACATCTTTTCTTTATGGTTATCTTTGTTTTCAAGATTATGCATTTTGTCTTCATTGCCTGAAACTCTGTCTTCCGAGTGGTCTAGTCTGTTGATGATGCTTTTCATTGAATTTTTAATTTGGTTTATTGATTCTTTTATTTCAAGGATTTCTGCTTGTTTTTTTCAGAATCTCTCTTTATTGAAATGATCTTTTACTTCCTATATATTCTTTCGGATTTCACTCCTTATGTTGTTCTTTATCTCATAGATCAGTTTAACTATGTACATTCTAAACTCCTTCTCTGACTTTTCTTCCACTGTGGTGTTTAAGGATTCTGTTATTGGAGTATCTTGGTTTGTTTGGGGCACTTTGTTTCCTTGCTTTTTCATGTTGCCTATTTGTCTACCCATCCAACAATGTGGACCTGAGGCAGTAGAGTTTCTACCCTGTGGACTTATAGTGTCCCTGAAGGTTTCCAGTCCCTCACTTGCAGAGAAGCTGCCTGTCTGCTTTCTTGGCTTAATGGCACAGAGAAGCTAGGAAAGCAGTCTCCTCTATTCCACCATCTGGCTCACTGGCATTGCCTGCCCCATACTTCAGGAGAGGTCTCAGAAGCAACTCATCTTACTTGAGGGATGATATCTGGGTGCTCCAGTATGGGAATTCTTGAAGGCACCAGGAACACACCACCTGATTTCTAAGAACAGGGGGCTCTGGAAGGATGAACGACTTTTATAAGAGAAAAGATGTACAGTGGGATCTGTGTAGACCTTCCAGGTGATGCTAGAGGAGAATGGGTTCCAAGTCCAGTTTTCCTGCCCTTTTAGGAGTCTGCCCAGGCTTTGGGGCCAGTTCCTCAGTTTCCATTTCATCATGGAAGCTAAGATTTTTAAATGAACTTTTATCAGGAATTGAAAGGGGAAAAAAATCAATTTAGGGCTTTTAGTTTTAAAGAGGCCCTGCCACATCCAACCAGTGCATATCATGTAGCTCCAGCCAGTCCCCCACCCCTGGGGCCCTGCCCACCATTCCTGCAGAGCCCACATCCAGCCTTCCCAGGAGTCCCAGGTGCAGCCTGACTGGCTTCCCAGGCATCTGCAGGAATTCTGTACAGCAAAGAAAGCTGAGGAGGAGCTTGGTACCTGTTGCCTCCTCCCACCTTGCCTCCATCTCCATACATATCTTCAGATCCACTCCATCAGCCAGTCCCGTCCCCCTCTCCCTTCAGGGACTGGTCATGTCTTTCTGTCCCCAACACTGGTTTATTGGCAGCTGTATCCCCAGTGCCTGGTACCCACTAGGGAGTCAATGAATGTGTGCACTAGTTGCTAATTTTATTTTAGTGATGCTTCCAAGCACATCTTTTATCATATCTGGTTGTCACTAGCACAAGTTCCTCTGAGTGAGAAAGTAGCATTCCTTTTTATTTTTGCTTTGGGAATGGAAGGGAAGGAAGGAAATGGTGTGGAGAGCAGAGGAGAGCAGCCCCCTGCCACTTGGCACCTGGCCACCAGCCTTCAGCTGCTGAAAGAGCAGAGGGTCCAGGGACTGCTGGGTGGGGGCAGTTGGAGAGGCAGGTGGGGAGTGAGTGAGGGTAGGGGAAGCAAGGGGCATGGGCAGGGAGAAGGGACTCCCTGTGGTCTTGGAAGTCCCTCTGCTGTTGGTGGAGGCGTTGGCTGCATACCACCTGTCTTCTTTGGATGCGGGCATTTCATCTGAGCCACTGACATGAGGACCACGTGTTCATCTCAGGTTGTGACACCTTTCCTCCAATTCAGTCACATTTCTCAGACCACGAAGGTGATTCCTGTGCTGGTTTGCAGGGTCTCTGACACTTGGAGTGAGACAGACGGGAAGCCCCATCCTGGATCTGTCTCTAGTGAGCTCCAGCAGCTAAGGTGGCCTGCTCTCTGAGCCTTGGTTCCACTTCCAGTTCCCTGACTTGGTAACCACCTGCCCTCCGTCCCTGCTGGTGGTTTTACTGTGTTGTCCTGTTACTATGAAAGAGGGGAAGGAATCTGGGTGTGGCGACAGCAGCCCTGCTCCTGGAGTGTCCACTGTTCAGTCACAGGCTCGTAAGGCCCGGTCCTGAGGAGGTAAGGCAGCACACAGTGCAGAGCAGAACAGAACGAGGCACCAGCGTGCTGGTGGAAGTGTAAGCAGAAGCAACCAGAAGTTTCTGAAGAACAAAGGGGCAAGATGGTCTGTCCCTCCACCTGGCACTCAATTGTACTTTCCCCACATGGTGCCTCTACCCGGCCTCTCTCTTTATCAGCTCCTCGCCTCCCCTAGAGCCCCTGGGGACCCCTCCCCACTCTCTCCCCTGGTGGTTCCAGGAGTCTGAGCCTCTGGGTGAGGAGCCCTCACCCACCTGCACCTAGGTAGACCCTCAGGGCTTTTCCATGCTGTCAGAGTGAGCCCCTCTTGCCAGACCATCCCTCCCACCCCTCTGTGCTGAGCCTCTTTGGCCACCAGCCTCTCTGGCATCTCCTTTCCCATGGGGAGACCAGCTGTCCTGCAGACACCTTGAAGTAGATCTTAGGGCTGAGTGTTCTGCTGGCATCTCAGTTTACAATGCCCAGAACTCTGGAGGCAGTTCCAGAAAGCAGCCAAGCCCCCAGGGGCCCAAGTCAGGGGAGATGTGGGACACTCCCCCAGCCAGGGGCTGGAGGGCTGAACCTCCCCATGGAACACATTTTGTCCTGGGAGATGCCAAGCACTGGGGACATGGTCACAGCTGCAGAGCTACAGGAGGAACCCCAGCTGGAGCATCTTCACCAGCCGGGACTCTGAAGCAGTCTCTGCCTGCATGCCACCCCTTCACCCACGTGGTGGTGGAGTGAAACCAGACACTGTGTCTTTTAATTCATAAATATTCCAGATCATTCCATTGTCACTTGTCAAATGATGACTCTTTAATTTTATCAAATAGCCAATCTGTTCAAATGTCTAAATGCTTCATCGATTTCACGATTATTATTTTGCAATGCAGTCTGTTTGACTCAGGGTCTAGGGAAGGCCTTCTCACTGTGGTTGGTGGTGTGTCTGTAGGGTAGAACCCACCGTGTTAGCCACCAAGCTCGCTCACAGGGCTGGGGTCTGTCAACACCACCCATCTGTCTTGGGAATGTGTCACCTTCCCAAACTGAGTCTCTGGCCCACGAAAACGCTCCTGGTCCCCTCCCTAGCCCTGGTACCCTCCGTTCTTTCTGTCTCTATGGTGTGACTCTGCAGGGACCCCATCTGAGTGGATCCTATGGGATCTGTCCTCTGGGGACCCTTGCCCTCAGCTTGCTTCTTCCTGGGTGGTCCGTGTGGTCGCGGGTGCAGGGGTGTCTTTGCTCCTCAAGGCCAGATGCTCTTCAGCTGTACCAAGTCACCACGCTTCCTTCCTTCTTCCTTCCTCCTGTCAATGATCATCTATGGCGTGCATTTTATGTGTTTCGGTCTCTAAGTTTCCCCTTGTTTCATGTTCCTGGAAGAACCCGGGTTATGGTTCTGTCCTCCATGGCAGGCCTCGCTGGCTGTGCCCCTGTGGCATTGTCTGTTACCAATGCATTAGCCACTGACTGCAGAGGTTTGCCAAGATCCAGACTGGGTGGTGTTGTTCAAGGCTATTTTAAAGGAGCGTGAATTTCCTCGGTCAGGAGAGGCGCCTCTGGCTGTGTCTTCTGTGAGGCTGGCATTTGCTGCTGGTACCTGGGTTGGGGGATCCATCGGTGGTTACAGGCTTGGGCTACTCTGTTCTGTCACTTCTCCTTCATTTGCCAGCTGTGCTGCTTCTGGAAAGAGCACCCTCCGCTCCTCTTCAGCGACTCAGTTAATTTTCCTGAGCTTTCCAAGCTGGCCTGCTGTGTGGCACCTGCACACCCCCTCAGTCCTCAGGACTTGCTGCCCACTTGCTCCGTGCTTCTTGTGGGGCTCACAGAGCTGAAGGGCACCCCTGCCTCCCAGGTTGTCACGGACTCATGGAGAGGGAGACAGGCGAGCTAGAGAATCCAGAGCAAGGTGGCTGCAGAGGTGTGGACAGGCCCCGTGGGTGCACAGGGAGCCCTCTAAGGAAATGAGGGGTGCCCGGAAGAGATCTTTCACAGGGACTTGCCTCCTGTTGAACACAGCCAAGGCCAGCTGACTGACACGGGTCCTGGTGCTGGGCTGACAGCTCACACTCTCCAAGCTGAGCTTTTAAAAACTGAAGTCAAATAAAGCAGCCCTGCTATTCGCAGGCTCCCGGAGAGCAGGCCCAGCTGCTGTGCCCAGGCTGTGCCCCCGGGGTTGAGGAGGGGTCAGTTAGAGCCTGGACAAGGCCGGGGGTGGGGCTTCCGCAGGAGTGACAGGCAGGAGGGAAGCGCCGGGGCTCCACTACAGGGACGGTGGGATCACGGTGGCTGTGTGGGAGGCCCCGGGCCGTGGGACGCCCTGCCTGGCACTAGGGCGATGCTGCAGGGCTTCCAACCTGACGGCCTCTGTTCTCCCTGGAGCTTGCGCTCTACCTGGGCGGCTTCCAGCTGCTCGATCTGCTCGGTCACTGTGGGCGCCCATGCTTTCTGCTTTGTGGCGCTGGGAGGGAGCCAGGCCGCTTGCCTGCCCAGCACACGCTGCCACCAGCCTTCACCCGCCTGTGGAGGCTGCGTCCTTTCACCTCGAAGCGCAACACCTCGCCGTCGCTGGGGTCTCTTCCTGCCGTGAATGACCCCGTCCCTGGCCCCCCACTGACCACAGACCTCCACTCCAGGGCGAGCAGGGCAGGGCAGGAAGTCTGCCCACATCTGCAAGAGGACAAGGGAAGACGAAGTCCGGTTCTCAGAGGAGGCTGCGCTTGCTGTCACCCACCGTAGCCCAGCAGGAGGGAGCGACACCAGGGCACAGGAGAGGTGTTTGCTCCTGGAGGGTGGAGAAGGGGGCCATGGGGCAAGAGCGGGAAGCCACTGCCACCCAAGTTGGAGGCCTCCTCCACAGATTTGTGCTGTACCGGGAAGGGGAGTAGCAGGGGCCTGGCTGTCCGCGTGCTCAAGGGCGGAGGCGAGCCCGCGTTCCCCACAGACGGGGACTTGTTTTGGCACAGCAGCTCTCGGCCTCAGGGTGAAGGGCAAGGGTAACCCAGTGGCCTCCAGGCTGAACTGCCACTGGAGGGGCCACGTCCCCAGCCACGTCCCTTGTGAAGGGCCTTCTCTGGCAGAGTCCTCCGGGCTGGTTCTGCCAGCAGGCACAGGCAGGGCCCATCCGCCAGCTCCCCCTTGCTTTGCTCATGGTTGTCGTTGCTGCGGGTTTGACGATAGTGACTCCATGTTGACGCTGACGGCTCTCACCGAAGTGCATGGGGTGCAGCGCTCTGGATGCTGGTGAGAACTGGGCCTGCTGTGGAGGGCTTGGCCATGCCCACCTTCTCCTGCTGGGTGGAGGATAAACTCTGGAACTTTCTGGATCCCCCCCTGGGCTCCCCATTGTGTGTCTTCCCTCTGGCTGAACCCCGGGAAAATCAGACTCCTTAGGGCCAGACTTCTGGTCATCCTTACAGGTCAACCTCCTGGCCCAAAGAGTGGATGGAAACAGGGCCAAGAGTAGATGAAAGTACAGGTGGAGACACACTGGCTGGGGTCCCTCAGGGCCCTGCCCAGGGCCAGCTCAAAAAAAATCAGCTCTCTCCTGAGGGATTAAGAGAAGCCCTTGAGATGAGAACAAAGAGGCTGTGGGTATGAGGAAGGAGGAGACCCGAACGTGCCCCAGCTGTGTGTCCTTGGGCAGGCAGCAGCCCTCTCTGGGCTTGTCTCCTCCTCTCCAAGCAGAAGGCATTGGACCAGATCAAGTCTCCCAGGCTCCTCCTTGATTCAGAATGCCCCACGATTCCTGTTGCTCACTAGGCACGCTCTGAGTCCCTGAATCCACGAATGTTCCCCACACACATCATGACCCTCCTACTCCCCATCCCTGCCTCCTGGAGCCGATCTTAGACCCGCTCATCAAATGCAGAAGACCTGGAAGAAAATGAAGCGAGTCCCCTGAGATTTGGCCTCAGCTGGAACCTGAGTACTAGCAGCCACTCAGTCCCTGAGGATCGGTGCCAAGCTGCGTCACGAATAGCCCCTGGAAGAAGATTGATGGAGCTGTCACGTCATGCGGGCTGTCTAATTGGAGAGCTGCCTGCTAAGGGAAACGCCACTCCCTGCTTCTGCTTGCTTTGTGCAGTGGGGGCTGGGGACTCCGAGGACCCTGGGACTCCGGCTTCATTGCCCAGGGCACCTCCACATGCAGCGTCAGGTGCTGCAGCTGCTGGTCTCTCATGGATTTCACTTTAGGAATCAGGAGCTATGGAGCTGGACGTGTCTGGGGCGAAAACCAGCCACGCCTCTTACCAGCCACGAGACCGGGGCAGGTGTCTCTGTGTCTCGTGCCACCGCTCCTTGCCTGGAGAGTACTTTCTGTAAGGAGGGTGCTAGTGCAGGCTCGTGGGCAGTGTTAGTCCTCTCCCCTCCGTCCCCACACCGCGGAGTCTCCCTAGACCCCACCCCATGCCTCTGCACCTACTGGCTTCCATGTCCCATGGTGCCAGTGAGCCCTGTCCCAGCCACTTGCTCTGTGTCCCTGTCACCTGTCCTCCCCCCCAGGCTGAGTGCCCTTCAAGAATGGGGTGCGTCTTGCTCATCTCTGACCTCCGTCCCAGTTCTGACCGGGGAGAGTGAGCTTCTCCAAGGTATGACTGTTGTGCTCCGGCTCGCCATCCACATGAGAACGTGCCCAGGGACTCGGGGTCACGGTTTCCATCCTGATGCTCCTGCCCTTCCGCCTCACCTAGTTCCGCACACGTCTGCCTTGCCCAGTGTGTCCGAGATGCCAGGGAACGGAGGACAGGGGCAGATCTCTTGGAGGCAGGTGGAGAGAGATGGCCATGGAACAGCTGTTGCCCGCAGTGGGTAAAGAGGGGCCTCAGATCACAGTGGAGGGTTGGGAGGATTGCTCCAGGGAAACCCAGGAGAGGCCGAGAGCCAGTCTTCGGGAGCAGAAGGGAACTTAGTGTGTCCACTGCAACTGTCCAGGGCAGGTGAAGATGTGAAAGTCAGTGCTGTGCTCCAGGTGACCCGAGCTTGGCTCTTCTGACGTTCTGTCCAGGACTTTGTCCCAATGGCTACCACAACAGGTCAGAGACATTTGGCAGAGGGCTTGTGGAGGCCAGCTGGAGGCCAGCTGTTCTGTTGCCCTCCCTGATTGTAGGTGGGCCGTGACCCCCATGGTCTGACCTGGTGCTGTTGGACTCTGTCTCCATGTTTGGACAGCTGTGGGTGTTTATCCTCCCTCTCAGAAGGCACTCGCCAGGTGAGGGCATAAGGTGAACCTCCCGTCGTGCACCTCACAGGGAAGTGCTCCTAACCCCGTGACTTCCAGGTTGAGAAGGTGTGGTCAGTTTGGTCTCCTGGCCTTTGCTGGCCCGTGTCGTGCGTGTCTTCCAGGCTGCTGGGCTGAGATGCTCAAAGGCATTTTCCGTACTTGTTTCTGGATGGACTTTGCCGTCTGTCCGGCGTCTCCTGACGTGTGCCCGTGTGAGGAGGAGGGTCAGGGAAAGGGTTCCTGCTTCTCAGATCAGGGAACTGAGGCTCAGAGGTGCACCCAGCCGGGGCAAGTGGCAGAGGCCAGTGTTCCTCTGACCCTCCTACTCCCCATCGGATGGCCTGGAAAGGACATCTCCAACTGTGCCAGGTTTCTTCTGCTGGCGCTGGGACCCCACGCAGAGAGGCCCTCTCCAGAGGAATCCCAGGACTAAACACGGGGATGCCAAACGCCGCCTCGGAGAACCACAGATTCACCGTCACGGTGGATGTGGAGACGCCATCACCTGGCTCTCACTTGGTTCTGCTGTGTTCAGAGTAGTTGGGAACAGATGTGACCAGCGTAGGAACCCTGCTGAGCCTGCATCCGGGGAAACTCCACAGCGGAGAAAGCGCTGCTGGTATTGGGAGGAAGGAAGCAGATCGTTTGTCGTGTACCCCTGGGTCGGGCTGGAGGCTTTCCAGATCTGCCTGGAAAACAAGTCTACTCCACGCCCGGTGCCTGGCCATGCCTGGCAGACAGAGACACGTCCAAAGACGCTCTCGCACTCTCTCTCCATGTCTATGTACAGAGATCTAGAAAAGACAATCCATAAGGTAGCAAAAACACACGGATTCCACCACTGAGATGCTAATTTCAGACATTTTGATCCCATCCTGAAATAACCAAGGTTTTACAAAAGTAGAGACCAGACGGGATCCAATGACATCCAGCTGTATTTCACACCAACTGTGCGGCTGGCAGGGTCTCTGGGGGGCGGGATGGTGTGCTGGCCACCACAGTGGACCCCTGGGCCAGTTGCTCAAGCTGCTTCTGAGTGGTGGGCAAGATGCTTCGGCCCCTTGTGCCAGCATCTCCCCATAAGTGAGCGGGGAGGGCAGCCCCTCCCTGTGCGCTGTGGGAATGGCCGAGCTCACCGCGGAGAGGCTGGGAGCAGGCCTGGCGTGCGGTGCGCTCTCACTACTTGATGTTGCTATCGGGCTATTCATAAACTGTCATCATTGAAGCCCGGCTGGCTATCTAACTGCCCTGGGCATTTTCCAAGGTCTTTCACACATGGTGCCACATGGAACTTCTAAATGACACCACAAAATCAGTACCGTCTCCCATGTCACAAAGGCTGAAGCTGACTGAGACTGGAGCACGGGGTCCCTTGCAGAGCCAGCGTCCCAGCCCCTCCAGCCCTGTCTGACCTCCGCGCTCCCAGCCTGAACCAGGACCACTCTGCTCCTGCTTCTGCTCTCAGCTCTCCGGAAACCAGACTGGCACCTATTGATTTCTCTGGCATCAATTGCTGCTGCCTCCCAGGGCTCTGTGTGCAGAAAGGCCCTTGCAGTCCCCTTGACCCATCCCTGCCCCCGATTACCTCAAACAGCTGCCACCTCTCCTAAAGCTCCCAAGGGCCAGGCCTGTCCCCAGGACCTGGCAAATGGCCTGCCTCCTGTCAATGTACCCACAGTCAGGCTGAAAGGCTGACGACACCGAGCATCCAGGAGGTCCTGGGACTGGACCCAAGACCCAAGAAGGACAAAGAAGGGAAATGGGAGCTTAGTTTGGAGAACTTAGGGGCCACACGCCCTGGGAGTAGGTAGTGTGGGGAGGGGTCCTGTGGGAAATCAGGGAAAGTCAGGCTGACCTTGGTTCCGACCCCTGGGTGACCTGAATGAGCTTCTGTCCTCCTCACCTCTAGCATGGGGTGATGCTGGGGGCCAGCCAGGCTGTGGGAGATGACTCACAGTGTCCAGTGTGACCCAGACACCCAGGGCAGAGGCTGGTCTCTGTGCCCTGGAAACGGGCACCCTGCATTTCCAGAAGGACACTGGGCACATGACGGGTGTGAGGAAGGGTGACTGCACAGAGGAGCACCAATAGGGCCAGCGCTCCCCACCCGCGTTCCCTGCAGGTGCCCAGGGCTGGCGATGGGGGCAGGGCAGGGGGAGGGCCGTGCGGTGGGAGAGGAGAGTTGGGCAGAGCAGCCTGGGTGCAGGAACAGTGCCAGTCTTGCCCTGAGGCCTCCTGAGACCCAGAGCAGAGGCCCTCCGGCCCCAGGCTGCAGTGAGTGCAGGTTGCTGGGGACCTGCTGACAGAATTGTGGTTCTGGGCAGCAGCAAGATCCAGTAGATCCCCACTGTTTGGGACAGAAGTACATATTGGTCAGGACAAAGGTGGCTTCATGCAAACCAGCACCTGGTTTATCTTAAACTAATATCCAAGAGGCAGGCACAGTCATGGTGCCAGGCCCCAGTGGTAAAGCTTCACGAACCGCCCTTCTGGTTTGTCCATTTCTAGTTTTCTGGGGAGCCATGCGGGGAAACCTGACCAGGGCAACTCTGGGGTCATTCAAGATGGCTGCAGCCATGTCAAACTGAACCCAAGTTCCAGTTAGACTCAGCCACCTGCAAGCTCTGTGACCTTTGGCAAATTATCTATCTCTTGGCAAAATATCTATCTTTCCTCAGTAGCAAAAGAACAATAATAGCTCCTGTAGCGTTGTTGTAAGAATGGTAAGAGTATTTCACTTGTTCAGGCTTTCAAGCACCCAGTTAATGTGACTCTCCTCCTCTACCGCCACCACCAAAACATCGTGTCAGTTGCAAGAAGGAGAGTGGGTTAGTTAAATATCATTAGGTGATAAAGCACCCCAAATCCTACTGCTTACACCCCACCATTTTATGTGTGCCTACACATGGGCTAGCCTTGTGGATCGACTCTGCAGGACGGTTATCTGCTGGTCTCACCAGGGTCGCTCGTTAGATGGTCTGGCGGGGGCTGGGGAGGTAGGAGGGCCTGGTGTCTGCTAGCCCTCAGTTGGCAGGTCTGCTCAGCCAGGTTGTGCTCTTCTCCACCTGGCCTCTCAGCCTCCGGGAGACTCACTGAGGCTAGTGCACGTGAACCCCACGGGGGCATCCAGGAGAGCGCGGGAGCACCTGGGTCTCCAGGTGCAGCAGAGGTCCCACTGTGACTTCTGCCTTTTTCTATTGGTGTAGGCAGGTGACAAGGCCAGCCCCAGGCATGGAGAACCAGACTCCATCTTTTGCACACACAAGTGGGAGGGGTCCTGGCATCCAGCTTGGCAGAGAGTCCTCCGCTGGAGGGACTGACACTGAGTCCCCAGTTACTTGCCAGGTTCTTTAGCCCCCAGAAACATTAGCCTCACAGCAAAATTAGCACCTGGTGAAGCGAGGACTTTACTGTCACTAGGAATGTTCAGGTCAAGCCATGGAAGGGATGGAGATGGTGGGATTCTGGCTGCCCTCCAAGGACTAGAAGGTCGCGTGGGAGCTTCGTCAGTGAGATGGCAGAGTAATCGGAAAACACGCAGCAGTAAACCATGTGCTGATGAGCTGCAGAACCCTACCTGTGCAGGACTGCGGCCTGCTGACGTTCACCCGCGAGAAGTCTGTCGGACAAGGTTCTCCCGGATGGAGGAGC
Source organism: Sciurus carolinensis (assembly GCF_902686445.1). Taxonomy (NCBI): domain Eukaryota; kingdom Metazoa; phylum Chordata; class Mammalia; order Rodentia; family Sciuridae; genus Sciurus; species Sciurus carolinensis. Next base: position 136,037,532 of record NC_062222.1, on the reverse strand, counting down.
AGAGCTGAGGGAGTGCGGAGAAGCCTGCAGTGCTGGGGAGTGGAACAGCTGGCCAGTCCTGTCCTGCCGACGACCTCAGGTGCTCACCATTATGTGGCCTGGCCACAGGCTTCTCACCCACACACTCCCTGCCCCTGCCTCTGAACTTTTGAAGCTTGAGGGTTTGGGTTAGCAAGTAGGATGCAGTTCTGGGTCAGATGGAACTGCTAGCAGCAGAAGCCCTCTTCTGCTAAGGACAGGAAAGGCTGCCTTATATGAAATACAGAAATTATCCGGTTGAATCCAGAGCAGGATGGGAGTGGCAAGGACTGACCCACCTGCTGCCTTTCTTATCCCATGCTGGGAAGTCTTTCCTTCCAGTCCCTGGCAAGGACTGATGCTTCAGGAGTGGAGCGTCATGGAGGGCCTGTCCCCTGGGGTCTTCTGCCAGGCAGGGGCAAGTTGCAAGGCTGACAGTCCAGGTCAGGTGCTATAGGTTTGGATCTGGAATGTTCTCCACAGGCCATGTGTTGAAGGCTTGGCCCCAGCTGGTGGCACTATCAGGAGACTGTGGAACCTTCAGGAGGTAGGGCCTAGTGAGAAGGAGTTGGGTCTCGGAGGTATGCCCTTGAAGTGGACATTGGGACCCTGGCCCTTTCCTGTTCAGTTGCTCCCATGCCACCATGAGCTGAACAGGCCTCCTATGCCATGCGCTCCCTCCATGGCATACTGTGCTGCCACAGGCCCAAAGCAATGGGGCCAAGTGACCAGAGGAAACCTCTAACACTGTGAGCCATAGACTTGTCCTCTTTTTAAGTTGGCCTCAGGTATTTTGTCATAGCAATGGAATGCAGACTAACTCACCTGGTGCAGAGATGGCCACTGCTGGAGACTGGAGGGACTCCACACACCTGGCTGGTTTCACCACCAGATGTTGGCCAAGTTCTACAGCTGTGCAGGGAGGGGAGGAGGAAGATGAAAGAGCAGAGTAGAGTTCTCCAGTCTCCCTCAGATGGAAAGGCCAGCCCTCAGACTTCCAGGGAAGGGACACAGTGGGCATGCAGGTTCTCACCTGGCTGCTGCCCATCGTGAACTTGTAGGGGAGCCCCAAGCAGGAGGACGCCTGCTCCGGGCTCAGGAAGACCATTTTTGGACCAGGTGGGGAAAGGATCAGAGAGAGCGGGAAGTTGGTGAAGAGGGCACAGTGAGACGCTGGCTGAGGGGTGGGTGGCGATTGATTTGTCGCTTCTTTCATAAATCAAAGCAGATAAATGCCAGCAGACAGAGGAAGGCGTGCCACTCGACGAAGGAGCCATCTGGCTCAGCCGCCAGCCTGGGAAGACGAGGGGGAAGCAGAGGGGAAGGCAGGCCGGCTCGTCTTGAAGGAAAGGATGTGATGTGATGGAGGGCTGGCGGGCTTTGCAGTGAGAGGGGAACTTGCTCGATCAGTGTGCTGCTAAGCAGAATCGAAACTGGGGGCGGATTCAGAGTAGGCTGAGGAGAACACAACATCTTCAGAACCCAGGCGGATCAGCCCAGCTGTCTGATTTGAGGAAACCGAGGCTCAGGGAGAACGTAGAAAAGGCTTGTTTGGGGGACCCAGTAACCTGATTCCAGAACCACCCTGCTGTCTTTCTTATCCCACGCTGGGAAGTCTTGTCCTTCCAGTCCCTGGGCCACCTGCCCCACTGGAACGGCCCTCCTGTTACCACCGGCGGACACTTGGCGCTTTGTCATTTGTTCTCTTGTTGGAGCAGGTCCTGAACAGAGTGGGTGGAGGCAGAGGCTCCATGACTCCCTCAGCCCTACTGACTCGCTGTCCATGCAGGAGTTATGTGGAAGCACATTCTTAAAATTCCTAATGCATGGATTCTGTTGTGTTTTAATTGCAGTGTAAGCAGAGAGTGTGGTCTATGTGACCTCAACCTTTTTACTGTGGGCATTTGCTCTGTTGTCAAGACTGGATACTTTTGGCACATGTTCTTCGGGTGTTTGGAAATGGCGTGCATTTGGTTATGACTGGATTGAGACGTCTACTTATGTCCGTCACATCACACTTGTTAATTGTGTTCTTCAGATTTCATGGTCTTTGGTAATTTTTATATGCTTAACCTGTAAAATCTGAGGAAGATGTGTTGAAACCTCCAACAGTAGCAGTTTCTCATCTTTCTCACAACAGTCTCTCTTCAGGGGGAAAGAGCCCTTTGTCTGTTTTTCTCTTCTGTGAAATGAGAATACAGATGCTTCTCATCTGACTAGGGCGTCCCATCCCGATGAAGAAAATGTCGGAAGTTGAAATGCATTGGCTTGTCACCCCACCACTCATCCTGGCTCAGCAGAGGGCACACTGCAGGCCCAGGGTTTTCCCTTGGTCCCGGACTGACTGACAGCTGCCTCGTGGCTGCTGCCCGGCACTGTGAGAAAGGATGGCACGGCGGTCACTAGCCCAGGTGAGGGTCCACAGCCACGATGTGAGCTCAGTTTCCAATGAATTCCACACCATCACAAGCTCAGAGAAGAGCAGGTCAGACTGTCGTGAGTTGGGCACCATGTGTGACGATCAATGATTGTATTTTCTGCAAAGAGAGAGTGACTGAGAAAGTTCTTGCAAACCAGAGCCAGGGACCTTCGGAGCTGGAGATATTTACAGGATGAGGAGCCCTAGCTCCTTGTCTTCTCGTGGTCTGGATCCCCTGGGGACCTTGTGTGGCGTCCTCTGCACTGTGCATGGTGGTTGTGCGTCCTGTGGTTCTCTTCTTTTGCCCTGCGGTGTGGGAACGTGTTGGCCAAGCGTCCTGGAGCTGGAGTGCAGGGCGTCATCCAGGGCTGGCTTCGGCTTAGTCCAAGTCTTGGGGCGTTTTCTCACTTGCTCAGGTGTGCACAAGGCACTGATGTGCCCCTGGCTGGGGATGTCTCCCTTCTTTCTTTCCTGTCCTCTGCCCTCCCCACCTCTCTCCTGCCTTAGTGCCCAGGCATCAGGGACAGCAGGGACGAATCTGACCTGGGGCCACTGGCTCCCTGGGGAGATGGACCCTGCAGAGCATTGCCACCACAGACTGCTCAGGTATGTGCTCTGGGGGGGCGGGTCCTGGAGGGAGCCTGTGGGTGGCGGTCAGACCTGCCTAAGTGAGGGGTGAAAGCACCCCACACACCACTCTGGACGCGGGAACTCACACAAGAGAATTTAATAGGCAGACGAACAGAGTGTCTGCCCTTAAGGGGGAGAGAAAGAGAAAGAGTGCTAATAGCAGGGGAACTACCCTTAAGTAGGGGAAACCCATGGGATAATTGGACCAATGACAAACGGGGAAGTTAAAAATCCAGATTGAAAAATAGTGTGTGTGTGTGTGTGTGTGTGTGTGTGTGTGTGTGTGTGTGTGTGTGTGTGTGTGTGTGTGTTGGGGCAGAATCAGGGGAGAAATGGCTACAGTCTTGTTCCTTTCATTCCCCCTTTTTGTTTTTTTAAGAAGATCCCTTTTGGGCATATGGGCGAAGATCCATCTTCAGTGACTGCTTTCTGCTGGACATGGGCATAGAACTGATTCAGGGGAGGGTGATGTCATTGCAGTAGGCAGGGGTTGGGGACTGGATAGTTCCCTTAGGGGGTGCACTTATAGCCAGGCTCTGATTCATCCTTTATGAGGTCCTGATGGTCCTGTAACACAAGCTGGACAGATCTGTTTGGGAAAAATTCCAATAGTTAGGAAAATGGCAGACAGGGTGAAAGGCTGGAAAGGCAAGAGCATAGCTAGCAGTCAGTCCTCGTGGCCAGGTGTGGTGCCTGGTGCCTTGGTGTTCTGGTCCTCAGCCTCAAACAGGAAGAAGGGCAGAGGACTTGATGGCCTTCAGCCTGAGGCAGAGAGGTCCCATTGGGGTGCCGAGTACTGGTTGGAAGAAACCTGAGGTTTAGAAGTTGGAGAGGAGTTTGTGGATTGAGAGCAGAGCTTAACCTGAGAAATGCGTAGCCATCCTGGTAAACCTCGCACCTTGACAGCCGTTGGCGTAGCCAGGATCACCGTATGGGGTCCCTGCCATTTGGGAGGTAGAGGGGCTGTGGCCTCCTGAGGAGGAGAGATGAGAACTTGGTCTCCTATTTGAAGGGGTTGAGCCAGGAAGCCAGACAAAGGCCTGGGCAAGGAGGAGTCGGCGTGGCCCCACAGGAATGCCCGAATGTGGTTTAGAAGAGGAATGAATATGTGAGAAGGAAGAGGGGATGGAAGGGGCCACCCCGGGGGAAGGACGGGGTGACTGTGCATCAGCTCAAAAGGGGAGATATTGGCAGGTTTCTTTGGGAGCGAGCAAAGACGCAGAAGAGCAAGATGCAGGAGTTTAACTCAATCAAGGTGAAGTTCTAAAGAGAGTTTGGTTAAGATATTTTCAAGAGTTTGGTTTATTCATTCTAGGATGCAGCTAGAATTGGTGATGGAGTTCCCTTTTGTGGTAAGAAGGCCCCTCTCCTTCCAAATGGCAGCATGGGAGAAGATAATGTGAAAAGCATATTTGGAGTCAGTGTAGATGGTGAGGGATTCTCCCTTTGTGCGGGTGAATGTGCGGGTGAGGGCGACTATTTCTGCCGGTTGGTTGGTGGTGGTGTTAGGTGGTGGTCCCAGCTCTATAAACTTTTCCAGGGAGACAATGGCATATCCAGCCCATTGAATCCCTTCATGGAGGAAAGAGCTCCCATCAGTGAACCATATGAAAGTAGGGCTGTGTAAGGCCCCCTCCTGAACATTGGAGGGGCAGGGGAGTAACTCCTCCAGGGTCTCAAGGCAGCTGTGGGTTGCTGAAGCATGTATGTCGGAAGGCAGGGGTAAGAGGGTGGCTGGATTTAAAGGAGTGCATGTCTTAAAGCAAATGGAAGAGTCCTCAATAAGAGCAGTTTGCAAGGCTAACACCCGACAGGGCGGTAGAGTTTGCAGACCTTATAAGTAAGAAGCTCGGACAGATGATGAGGCGAGAGCACTTCAGTGGGAGCCCCAGAGGAAAGCTTTTTTGATTCCTAGGTTAAGACAAATGCTGCAGCCAATACCCTAAGACATGGTGCCCAGCCTCTTACGGTGGGGCATAGTCTTTTTGATAGATATGCCACTGGACAAAGATAGGACTGAACATGTGTCCTTAGACCCCCAGAGTGAGCCCGCTTTTCTCAGAGAAAAACAGGTAGTATAGTCTGGTGATGTCAGGGAGGTGTAGGGCTGGGGCTTGAAGAAGGGCTTTCCTTAGGGTCTGGAAAGGGGCTTCCACCAGGTTGAGGAGAGGTGCAGTGGGAGCGCCCTTTGAAGCCTCATACAAGGGGGCCACCAGGATCATACATATTCTAACCCTAGAAAGGAAAGGACTTCTTCCTTGGTGGATGGAGTGGGCATGTCCTGCAGCGATGCTTTTCTCTCTACATTGATGGCCTTAAATCCAGCTGAGAGGCTGACTCCTAAGCAAATAACCTGCGGATGGGAAAGCGTGCCTTTGCTGAAGAGGCCCTGTACCCTCTGTCAGCCAGAAAATTTAGAAGCTTAACAGTGTCTCCTTGGGAGTCCTCTAGAGAGGGTCTACATAGAAGAAGCTCATCAACATACTGTAAAAGGGAGGAGGAAACGGAAGTACAAGAGGCAAGATCATGAGACGGTGTTTGGCCAAAGAGGTGAGGAATATCCCAAAAATCCCTGTGGGAGAACTGACCAGGTCAGCTGAGAAGAAACTTGAGTGAGAGGGTCAAGTCCAGGTGAAGGCAAAGAGATCCTTTGAGTCAGGATGAAGCGGGACAGTGAAAAAGGCATCCTTCAACTCCCACACAGAAAGCATATGGTGGAGGAGGGGATGGAGGAAAGCAAGGTGTAGGGATGGGGCACAATGGGCAAGATGGGAACAGCCGCCGAGCTGATGACGTGGAGATCTGGCACCAAGTGGTAAGATCCGTTAGGCTTCCTAACAGCCAGGACAGGAGTGTTGTAAGGTGAGTCGGAGGTGAGTTGGAGGGGCACAGGGAGCCTTTCTGCCTTAAATCCTGGATGACTGGGTGAAGCCCTAAGAGGCTCCTTTGGGGAAGGCGATATTGGTCCTGGGCTGGGTAGGATGTTGGATCCTTCAGACGAATGAGTACAGGTGAGCATGTGGCTACAGAGGGGTGTGGGTGTCCCAGACCTTGGGGTCCACAAGGGAGGGAGGAAGGGGATATGAAGACTCAGGTTGGGTTGTATATTCCTGCAAGTCATGAGGACAGGAACAGCAGAGGAGTCTCGGTGGAGGTGCATGGTGGGTGAGAAGGAAATAGAGGCACCCAATTTGGTTAGGAAGTCCCATCCCCGGAGGGAAATGGGACACATAAGAATTGTTAAAAAGGAATGAGTAGAGCAGATTTGTCCAATATGGTAACTTATTGAAGGGGTTTTAGGGGGTGGTATGGTTTCCCTCTACCCTGACAATAGAGGATCTGGCAGGAGAAGTGGGTCCCCAAAACCCCTGCAGCACTGAGAAGGTGGCTCCAGTATCTATAGGAAAGGGAGCTGCCTGCCTGCCACCGTAAGGGTCATCCAGGGCTCCTGAGTGGAGACGGTCGTTGAGTATAGAAGTCCCTTCAGTCATCCATTCCCAATCCCAGTAAGTCACTGGGGGAGGGGGCGAGGGTGACCTGGCACTTCTGTGAGCACCAGGGATTTCACTGCCCAGTGTTCCAGTTGGTGGCATTTTGGACAAGGACCTGGGGGTTGCGGGGGGTTGGGGCAGGCTTGTGCCCAGTGGCCCTCTTTCTGCACTTGAGGCACGGGCCTGGAGGGCTTCTGGGAGCAAGGGTGTCCCTAGTAGTGGCCGGCTGGGCAGGTCTAGCTGGCTGAAAGGCTTTGACCAGCATTAGGTATTTTAGTTTGTTTTTTTGCTTCCCTTCCATTATACACCCTGAATGCCACCACTAGAACCTCTGGCTGTGGGGTAAGGGGCCCCCCTCCAGCTGCCTCAATTTAGCCTTTATGTCCGAATAACTTTGAGGAAAAAAGTCATGAGTAGCTGTTGTCCCTCTGGAGTTTCAGGGTCCTGATTGGTATACTTGAGCCTCTGGGAGGCGACTCAGAAATGCGGATGGGTTTTCAGTTTTGTCCTGTGTTACTTCGCAAAGTTTATCAGTTAATGGGCTTAATGGCAGCCTTTTGGAGACCTGCAAGGACGCAGGTTTGGAACTCGTCCCGCTGTGGACGCCCCATCCCCGTGTTATAGTCCCACTGGGGCTCCCTATCTGGTGCTGCTTCAGCCCCAGTGGGGTGGGTCGGGGTCGACTGGTGACCCTCATCTACATAATTGCATGCCCGTTCCCAGCCTCTTCTATGCTCCTCAGGGGTCAAGGTGTTGGACATGGTCATGTAAATGTCATGCCAAGTAAGATCGTAAGACTGAGTGAGATATTGAAATTCCTTGATAAAGTTCGCGGAGTTGGAGGTGAAGGAGCCTAGCTGCTTCTCTGGGAAAGATCAGACAGTGAGAAAGGAACAGGGACTCTGATCACTCCCTCCACACCAGCCACCTCCTGTAAGGGGGCTAGAGCATGTGCCCAGGATCGTGTGACAGGAGGACTGGGCTGAGTGGGGCTGAGGGGGGGCATAAGCAAAAACAGAATGGGGCAAAGGAGATGGAGGAGCCGGGGCCAGAGGGGCCTCTGCCGCAGGAGACGGGTATGGGGGTGGGTCGCCAGCTAGGTCACAGTCAGAGGAGGAGGAGGGATTAGGAGGGGGAGAAAAAGGAGGTGCTCAGGCTTACGGGAAGAGCAAAGACCAGATTTAATGCACAAGAAAGAAAAATCTTGAAGATAAAGAATTTCTTTCCACTTGCCCCCTCTCTCACAGAAGTTGTACAAGTCCGGTAAAACATTAGTATCCAAAGTGCCATTAATTGGCCATCTAGATTGATTATCCAAAGGATACTGTGGCCAAATAGCATTACACAAGCAAATAAGTTTTGGTGGCTCTGGGTCAGGGATCAGGTGAAGGGATTCAAGACTTTCTAGCAGACATCCCAAGGGTGAAACTGCCGGAACGGAAGACCCAGATCCCATGGTGGAGGCTGATGAACAGCCGAGTCAGTGTCCAAGGCGTCCCAAGGTCACAGACTAGTTGGCTGGAGACAAGGAGGCAGCACACTGATGGGAGTGGTCACCCCTGTCAGTGTGTGCCGGGCAAAAGCCGAGGGGGTTGAGGACCTGACAGCAGAATTTTCGAGAGGGAAAGTGAAGAGGAGCCTCAACCCAGAGAGGGAATCTCCACCATAAGGATCAGGGACCCACCCATCAGATAAGGTCAGCTCAGGGGGCAGCCGTAACTGTAAAAGTGGTGGCTGGGGACCCCTACTCAACCGCCTCGAGGGCGCTGGATGACCAACGGTCAGCAGAGGAGTGTTTAGTCGGCCAAGGGGAAAACTCACCACTCTGAAGCCCAGTGTCTGGGTGTGGAGGAGAGCGTGGGGCGAATGGAAGGGAAGAGCAGTGTCCGGGGGTCCGGGGAGACAGATGGGATTCCGCTCGCCTAAGTGGTGGTAGAAGAGTCCATCCGAGTCACGGCGCCAATGGAAGCACCCGGAAACACGCCCGGACGCGGGAACCCACACAAGAGATTTTAGTAAGAGATGAACAGTGTCCGCCCTTAAGGGCGAGAGAGAGAAGAGCGCTCATAGCAGGGGAACCACCCTTAAACAGGGGAAGCCCACGGACTAATTGGACCAATGACTAATGAGGAAGTTAACAATTCAGATTGAAAAAGTGTGTGCAGAGGGGGCGGAATCAGGGGAGAAGTGGCTACAGCCTTGTTCCTGTCAGGGGGTTCCCATCAGGGAACTCTGGGGAGAGGCTGCTCAGATGCACCACGTGATTAAAATTGTTAAAATGGGGACCAATTCAAGCCAGTACTGGGAGCCAGAGTCCATCTGGAGCCATAGAAAGATGGTAACAGGAAAAGAACGAGGAGTGAGGGCTGAGCCCCAGAGGTTTCTCTTTTTTTCTTTTTTTTTCTTTTTTGCGTGCTGGGGATTGAACCCAGGGCACTCTACCAACTGAGCTATCTCCCCAGCCCAAGCCCCAGAGTTTTAATGAGCAGCTGAAATTTAAAAACAGTGGTGATGTCTCTTATGGTCAGTCACTACTTTCCAAAGAAATGAAAGGTGCCGTCCTTGAAGAGCAGAGGAGGGACCTTTGGCCAAGGCTGTGAATGAGGTCCTGGGGCACGTCAGTGGTACAGTTGTGACATGACACCTCATTCTGGTCCCCTGATTCTCAGTTCTGTGCCCCCCAGTGTCCAGGGCAACTCTGTCCAAGATCTAGCATTTTCCAAATCACTATCTGGTTGTCATTGTGGCTGAAGTGTCACCAGAGTCCTGCAGACACCGGAGCAAAATTTAAAGGCCGTAAATCTTCATGAGGGTGTCAACCTATTATGTCAAAGCCATTGTATTGGCCCCTCTCTGGGAGAGCCCGGGAAGATTGCCCAGGGTGGGGTGGCTCATAGTTACAGCTGGCCACTGTCACCGCAGCTCTTAATGATGCAGCATCTTCCACACGGTTTCCCTGCTTAGATAATAGCAGAGTAAGGCAACGGGGTTGAGTGCCCGCACGTCTGCTCACCCTCTCCCATCTGTGTGGGGCATACAGGAGGATTCTGGGAGCACCTTTGGGCTGGGCTCCTGGGGGCTTCTGGGCCACCCACAGCTTGTTGCCATGGACTCACTCCTTCCATGCTTGCTTCCTTCACCTGTGGGCCGGGTCCCAGAACGTCCTACTTGCATGTTCTGCTGACGGAAGTGAGATGTAGATTTCCTTTTCTTTCTTTCTTTCTTTCTTTCTTTCTTTCTTTCTTTCTTTCTTTCTTTCTTTCTTTCTCTCTCTTTCTCTCTCTCTCTCTCTCTCTCTCTCTCTCTCTCTCTCTCTCTCTCTCTCTCTCTATCCATCTATCTATCCATCCTATCACCTATTTTTGATGATACTGGGGAGTGAACCCAGGGTCTTGTGCCCGCTAGGCATGCACAGTACCACTGAACTGCATCCCCTTCTTTGAATTTGGTTTTGAGGCAGGGGCTCACTAAGTTGCCCAGGCTGATCTTGTGATCCTCCTGCCTCAGCCTCCTGAGCAGCTGGGACCCCAGGCCAGTGCCCTGGCTCCTTTGGTCCTTTTGCTTCCAAAACAAGTCTCCTTTATCTGAAATGGGAATCACCACAGAGCCGGTTCTCCTGTTTCTCAAAGCTCACATTTCACACGGGGTGTAAGTCAAAAACACATAATGTTATACCTGGAGGAGATTGCACTCGCTTTAGCAAAGCAAAATGCAGATTCTGCCTGCTTGTGTTGAGTTCAGGATAAAGGAGTATTTTCATAACTTCCAGCCCTCAAAGTAGTGTAGATACTGCTTTCAAAAAAACACCTGCTAGCGGATGAGTCAGAAGCCAGAAAATGTCCACACCCTCTAAGTAGGAAATAACTCCTGTGGAGGTTCCGGTTGGTCATTGACACAGACATGACAAATTGCACAATTTATCATGGTGTGATTTATAATAGCAAGTGATTAGGAAGAGGGAAATGTTCAATTGCCTTAAGTAAATGATATGCCCACTCAGGGAAGGACTGGCCATTTAGCACGCATCCAGCACATCTATACTGAGCGCCTACTGTGTGACAAGGACCACATCAGGAGGTGGTTATTGAATGATGAGTGGCTTGCTGTGCCCTCTCTACAAGGCTGCTGGGAAGACAGTGCTGAGGGAAAATCCAACAACGCTGAGTCAGAAAGCCCGCGGAACCTTGCAATCTGTTGAAAACACACACACTGGGAAGATCGACTTATTTTTTGTTTTTATCTATTTCCATAATATCTTTAAGAGGCACATAAAACTTGTATAGTGGGGGGAAACAAGAAAGTTTTAAAAAAAATTCCCAGCCAGGCACGGTGGTGCATGCCTGTAATCCCAGCAGCTTGGGAGGCTGAGGCAGGAGGAAGGCAAGTTCAAAGCTTCAAAGCCAGCCTCAGCACCTTAGTGAAGCCCTAAGCGACTCAGTGAAACCCTGTCTCTAAATAAAACCTCTGTGACTCAGAGGTTTAGGGCCCCTGAGTTCAATCCCAGGTACCGAAAAAAAAAAAAGAAAGAAAGAAAGAAAGAAAGAAAGAAAAAAGCATTTGCCATACAGCTAGAGGCACTTCTACGAGGTTTTGTGACACTGAGTGACACAGGCATCCTCCATGGGAAGGATGGCTGCTGGCCCAGGAGATGCCTTGTCCCCACGCAGCAGGCAGGTTGTGGGTGCTGTCAGAAGAGCTGGAGCCCACGCTGCTTCCTCAAGCCCTCAGAGAGCCCTGGACACATCCACATGCGACCTGCGCTGCCTTCCAGAGGCCACCGGAGCAAACAAAGGTGCTTCTCCGCCTCCCAGCGCTGGCCTGAGACTGGACTCAGTCGCTGCCAGAGGCCTGTGCCCGGGAGAGGGAGGGGAGCCGGCCAGCTCCCTGGCCTTCGCTCCACTCTGCTGGATGCAGCAGCAGGACGCACCTCGCGGAGTGTACCCCAGGCCCTGCCTGGGGTGGGCACTCAATAAAGACAAGATGAACGTTGTTTTGGGGGAATTCTCTGAAAGGTTTTTATTTTTTACCTAATGAGCTCTACCTAAATTAAATTAAATCATCGTGTGTATTATGAACACTTACAGTTTATAGGAAGCTATAAACGTTAAATTTCTTAATATTGCAAGTTCCACGCAGTAATTTCAGCTCCATAGTAGCAGATGCCTCTGGGGAGTTGCAGTTGAGGCCCAGAGAGGAGTGGGCCAAGTCTCCTGTCCACTCAGGGATGCATGGCAGTGTCCACAAGCAGGGAGCCCTGGGGAGGCACCTGGCCTGGTGGAGGCTGGGATGGGGAGGGGCGTGCAGTTGAGGACGGTGTCCTGGAGGAAGCTGGGTCTCAGCTGAACAGGGAAGACAGGTGGAGTGGACAAAGGGCAGGGACAGAAAGACCGGGAGGAGCTGAGCGTGGTCGACAAGGAGTGGGCAGTGGGCAGTGATGGCTGGTGGAGGGGCAGGGTCTGGGGATACTGCCCTGGAGTGTGAGGATACCAGTGGTGGCCCCGGGCACGGGTGGCAGTCAGATCTCTTGCCACAGGACCTGTTTCTGCGTGCCGGTGTGTGGCTGCCTTCTGATGACCTCTGGCTGCCATGACTGGGCTCCCAGGTGCTCCCTGCCAAGTCCTGGCCTGCTTTGCTGTTGTTCTTGGTGTCCACTGCTTGCCACCTGCCTGCCCCTCCCCTGGCGTGGTCCCGCAGTGCCCGGGGGATGAAAGCAGGCACGTGTGAGCGCGAGTGCCCTCGTGCCTGAGCTGCAGGGCACTTGGCTCCTCCTCCACCAGGGACTGGGTGTCTTGGGGCCGCGGGGAGCAGCGGGCAGGGCAGCCTCTGCATTTATAAACTGTTCCAACCGCCATACTAGCTTCCATCTGGCTCGGAGATGGGGTGGCACAAGCCCAGGGTGCAAGGGCCCTGCTGGGTCATCTACTCTTTTAAAAACGGAGGCCACCAGTGCAGCCACTTCTGAGTGTGCCCGGCGGTGGCCTTTGGTATGTTCACAGTGCTGAGCGCCTGGCGCTGTTCATTTCTGAACACTCCTCCCCCAGGAGCCCTGCGCCCTCAAGGCCCGCCCGACCTCGCCCGCTTCCCTTCTGCGTGGATCTGCCTGCTCTGGGCATCTCATGTAAGCAGAATCCCATTGGTCCCGACGCTTCCCTTTCCTGGCAGTTATGAAAATCTAAGCTACCAAATTAATGTGTGCTCCTTCTAAAAATCTAACCCCTGCAGAAAGACAGGTACACACAGTAAAGGGGACAGTCCCTGGGAGCCCCCCAGAGGTCATCACCTTGGCCCTCCAGGCAGGATCTTCAGGCTTCTCTGTGCTGCTGGGGACTTTCCCTAAGGAAAAGTAGCGCCTGTGTCGAGGACCAGCACCCGGGGCACCTGGGGACACCAGGTTCCCTTCTTCTGAAGCAGGAAAATCCCGTCCACCTTCAGGAAAGTGGGTCGCGCGTCCCTCCACCGTTCTGTGGCTCCCAGGGAGATAATGTGTGGAAAGTGGTTTGTAATTGCTGAAGTGCCATAAAAATGTTTATGACAATTATTGCTAATTAAAATTTAGGGCAGCCGGGAGAGAGGCGTGGGGAGCTGAGGCTCTGCTCCTCCTCCCAGGTCTGTCAGAGGCACAGAGCAAGGAGCCGGGGAGCCGTGGCCCTGGAGGGCCAGGGAGTGTGTGGCTCTGGGGGGCGTAGCCACCCCCTGTCGTCCGGGTTTGCGTTTCCTCTGGCCTCTTCTCACTTCCCTGTGCTGCCAGGAGCTGGCACGCGGGTAGAGCTGGCTGCTGTCGCTCAGCAGTGCAGTTCCGGTGGGGACCTTCCCAGGAGGGGTCAAGTGGGACCAGAGACACCCACGGCTGCCACTGGTGTCTACGGGGGACTGAGCCCCTGCTGCACCCTCAGAACCATGCTCCTGTGCCCGTCCACCTTGTTCTCGAGGGCTGGCAGTCGGGGCCTGGGGGAGAATGGACCCAGGCCCTGCCTGTCAGCGGCTCTTTCTTCAGGAAAGCAGCGCTTTCCCGACACTCCGGGGTGCAGGGACGCCTCTCCTGCTTTCCCCACCGCTCTCTGCAGCGCAGAGTCCAAGCCTCGCCCCTTCCCCGTGCCCTCCTCCTGCCCCAGCTCCACACAGCCATCCACCTACCCGAGGCTGGTCTTGGACACTCCGATCCCCCTCGCCTAAACCCCTGCCCTGGTCGCGGTGGCTGGGCAGAGGACAGCAACTGGAGCCTCTCAGATGCCTCCGCCCAGGGCCGCAGGCTCCCCCGGCTCAGCCAGCTCCTCCCTGAGTTCCTGGCAGGAGCTCACTCACACGCAGCACTAAGTCACACGGAAGGCCTAGGGTCCGCCTGGGGACGGGAGGGGAGACACCACCTGTGCCACAGCAGGCCAGGGGCATCCCTGCGGCACATCTCTCCTCTCCTGTATCCCCGCTCTGGGAGGAAGGCCCCGCACTGACAGGGAGTGAGCTGCTCCTGGCGTGTGGCCCAGCTCTTTCCGAACTGCCCCAGCTGCTTGCTCAGGTCTCAAGGTCTCAGGTCACCCAAACGGGCAGGGCACATCCCTCAGAGGTCCTGCTGTGACCTCGGTCCTCAGGCCCAGGAGGACCGTCAGCCACTCCTGCTCTTCCCCAGGCAGGGCTGGCTGGGGCCCAGCCATTCTGCGTGGGCCTGCATTTTGTCACGGTGGGGCTGAGAGCGGTCTTTGCAGTCGGTGATTGCTGATAAGGACAAAGTTGTTCTCTGTTGCTCTGCCATCTTGGATGGAAGATATTCCCTCAGCTGGAATCATATTCACAGCTAATGCATAGCGTGTGCTCAGAATACCCCAGGATCCCAGGATGCCGAGAGCACTCTGCCCACGTCAATTCAATCATCGCAGCCCACGCTGTGAAGCAGGTCTTGTCACCATACTCTAGCCATACAGTGAAAACAGAGGGGTTTATTAATTTACCCAAGATCACACAGCCAGTGAGTGGGGTGGGGGAATCTGTACCTGGCACGTGGGCTCCAGACCCGAGCTCCCAACTGCTGTGCAGTGAGTAATAGCGGTACACTTTCCCTGCTTGGAGCTGACCCGTCAGGCTGCTCTGTGAGGCGCGTCTCTGTCTCTGTGCACTCCACCCAGCAGCATTGCACCTGGTGTGGTCCTTCCAGAGCCGGTTAGGTGCCAACCAGGGTTAATGACATGACCCTCAGGTCACGGTGGTTTGGTTCAGCAGGAGGCCCTGCAGACAGAGGCTGCCCTTGCTGTCCTGGCCTCCGTGCCTGGGACTCGCCTCCAGCTGGCCTCCTACAGGGACCTGCAGCTGCTGGAGGCAGGTGTGTCTCCTTTAAGAAGGGTGCCCACTCCTGTGCCTGCTCAGTCCACTGCTTCTGAGCAGTGTTGGAAGTTCCGTGTGTCACCGGAGAAGCGATACTCACCCCGAGTCAGTCCATCCAGATTTCCAGAAACTTCCTGCACCCTGGTGTCCATGGAAACTGGCATGGGACCACTGACCCCGCATCCTCCACTTCCTCTGAACTGCAGACAGGCCCTGAGTCAGGGCAGCACATTTGGCTCTGGAAGTGGCACTGCGGAGGGAACAAGAGAGGAGTGCTGGGACACCCGCCCCCGCCACTCATGCAAGTCTTCCTCTGGAAAGCGGGAGGGAGGCATGGCCGTCCCAGCAGGAGAGCCAGGAGTTCTCCGAGAAGCACCGAGCCCTGAGCAGGGCCTGAGCTTCGCAGGGTGTTTCCCTCCACGCAGAGAGGGTCTCACCCTGGCTGCACCCAGGAGCCCTGGGAGCCGTGAGAGGCAGCCCTGCGGCCCAGCCAGACTCCATTCGCTTCTTCTGGAGGTCGAGGACTGACACTTTTGGAAGCTCCTCAAACTGGGGGTTTGACATGTCTCCAGCTGAGAAGCATCAGCCCAATTCTGGGGCCAGCGTCCCCCAGGACCCGCTTGCAAAGGGGATCAATTGCAGGCAGCCGGCCGGGAGAGGCGTGTGCTTCCCAAGTGCCCTGGGGACCAATCGGGAAAAGCTGATCTGCAAGCGCCAGCTGAGCCGCCTTTGGACATCTCCTTCCCCTAAAGCACCCTGGGAAGAGCACACAGCGAGCCCAGAGCTGGCACCGCCCGAGCTCCGCTGGGCGACCGTGGAGGCGGTCCTGCCAGGGGACCTCTCCTCCTTCCTCTCTCATGGTTGTTTTGGGGTCTCGTTTCTGGGCTTCATCCTGACAACAGAAGTGACAATGTGGGGTTTTTTTTTCTTCTTCTTCTTCCCAACATGGCCCTTCCCCTCCACACCTCACCGCTGGGAACCCAGAGTCGTTTTTCTTGACCTCACTTGTGACGGTCCGCCCTGCTCTGATGAATGGCCACCGTGTCTCCCTGCGCCGGGCGGATGGCGCTAGCCGCCTGACGCTTGGGCCTCGGGCCTGCGGTGATTTATGGGAGCCCAGGCTGGGCAGCTCCCCGCGACCTGAGCAAGCCAAGACCTGGGCTGGGCGCAGCCGAAGCGCTGCAGTGCTGGATAATCAGATGCCTTCTGGGTGGTGCTCTCAAGACTCAGGAATGCAATGCGCTCGCTTCGGCGGAAACACGGGCGAAGCCCTCACACCCGGCACTGCCGAGCCCAGGTCGTTATCGGAAGGTCCCTTCATTTTTCAGTTATGCCTTCCTGCACGCTGTGCGTCCCAAACACAAGTTTATTTTAGATGGCAAGAAGCTTTGCAGCCCCAGGCGGGCTGAGCAGGGCTGGGCGAAGGAGGCCCCTCTCCGTGGCTCCCGGGGACCGGACTTCATTCCTCCGGCCCTCGCTGCTGAGGGTCTCTGGGAGGGTCTCTGGGGAAGTCCTGGTGTCCTTGTGGCCACCCGGCTGAGGAGCAAGGCAGATCTGGATTCGAATGTGATTCTGTTGCTTCCAGCTGGATGACTGTGGGCAAGTTATCCCGTGTCTCTGAGCCTCAGTTTCTTTACGTGTAACACGGGGTCATCACAGGATTAGAGAATCACACTGGGAACGTGGGGGTTTGGTGGTATAGGCAGGATGCGGGTGGTCCGGAATGCCAGATCCACTTCTGTTAGGCAGAATCTTTACTTGGGTTGGACTAACAGGGGCCCTTCCATCTTCCAAGAAAAGCTGAACTTCTTGAGCTGCAGTCCACGCCTTCGAAGCCTGAGCCTGCCAGGAGACGGGGCATCTGGGCTCGCGGCTGCCTGCCAGCAGGCCCAGGCTCCTGGGTCGCCCCAGGCCGCGGCTCCTGTCCACGAGGCAGGAAGTCCACCAAGCCTCTGCACACTTCTCCGCGGTGCTCTTGGGGTCATGAGCCACGGGTACAGGAGGGACCCCAGGACCCCCCTGGACCCTGGCTTCTGCTTCTGGGCTCACTGCCCAGCTCTCCTGCTTCCTCACCGGCACCCACCTCCTGATCTCAGGTTCTGCATTTGGGGAAGACCTTCAGTTTTTACGAGCTGCAGACTTGCCCTGCCGCCGGTCCCCGCCCGAAGGAGACCTAGTTCTCCTCTGTGCCGGGAGGCAGAGGGTGATGACTTGAGGGAGCCACACAGGGTCTTGCTGTGGGCCTGGCTCCCCCTTCTTTGCAGTGGGTGGATCCCCGAGTTGCCAGGTGGTACAGCTCCGCCCCCACAGGTGACTGGTTGGCAGTCAGACACCGGTCCATGTCAGGCCAATAGGAACTCTTCTCAGAACCTTAAATCCTAAGCTCAGGACTCCAGAATGATTGCAGGCCTGTTAGTGTGTCCGCCCACGGCAGAGAGGAGGCCAGTGCAGAATGAGAGGGGGAAGCGTCATGGCTGGCCACGGGCAGGAAGATGGGCCAGGCCGGCTCACCCTGGGTGGCTGCTCGCCCTTCCGCTCAGGTACAGGAGATGGTCCTGCCAGGAAGTCCCGCTTGGCCCAGGTGAACTCAGTTTGGTTTCTTTCACAGGAGCTAATTATATGCAAAGTAAAATACAAGTTCTATGTACAGTGTATTCCCGACAGAAGATGCAGAGAGAAGAGGAGAGGAAACTATCATGGCCTGAGCTTGGCAATTGTTCTGGGCACTGAACTCACCACTTCACACACATTTCCCCGTGTGAGGAAGAGGGAGTCAAGCAGGAGACAGCTGGCTGCAAGAAGCAGGATACCGTACACTGGAACAAACACACGCTTATGACCTCTCTGTCAAGGAGCCGAGATACTTGGCTTAGGTCTGGTCTAGCATCTCAGTGATGCCATCAACCACTGAGCTGCTTTCCACCCTTCAGGTCTACTGTCTTTGACTTGTTGGCATTTCTTCTTAGGGGCTATTGCCTCAAGGTCACAAGGTGACTGCTGCAGCCCCAGGCTTCACATTTATCTTCCAAGAGGAAAGGAGAAGTCAGTGTTTTTTTCTAGATGACTCTAGCAGGCATTGCCTTGTATCTTGTTGGCAGGATCTGTCCATAAACATGTCCCCTGGCCATTCCCAACTGAGAATCAATAACCACCTTTCCAACTTCTGGAGTAGGAGGCAATGAGGGAAAAGTGGGTTGGGAATACCTGTGGACATGATGTCATGTCCAAGCAGAGGTGTCCATGATGGCATGAGGAACCATGTTGGAGATGGTGAGGGCCGGACACGACTGGACCCTCGGGTGTGGGGACAGGGTGGACGCGAGCCTGAGGTGACCGAGGGACCGTGAGTGGTGGAAAGGGACGTCTCAGGACGGGCTCTTGCAGTAGTGACCTGGAGAGGCTGGGGGGAAGCAGGTGGTGCCCGTTCTGTGACTAGAGGTGACGTTGTCGGTGTAGAACTCAGGTGCTCCTTCTGAGCTGCCTATTGGATCAAGGTGTTGATCAGGTGGACAGTTGAGGCTGAACCGAAACTGGAAACGGAGGAGAATTTACCCGTGGGGACAGGGACCCCGGATGGCATCCATAGCTGGTGAGTGATTTGGTGGGAGATCCGCACAGGAGGTGGCCGAACCCGGCGTGTCTAACGGTGAAAAGGGGAATGCGATCCTTACACCCTCTTCTGCGTTTCCAGGAGGGCGCCACCGTCCACTTACAGCTATAGGAAAATTCACATTATGGAAAGTGAGTTTGCGTGCTGTGTGCTTGGCAGAGAAAAAACAGGAAGCAGAAAAGCAGTTAATATGAAAGCATCCAAGTCCTTAAAAACAAAGGCACTGTTACCCTTGGCCCGTGTCTTTTTCTGTTTATTCCTACGGGTAAGTTTCCTGACGACATTTGTGATCATCGATACACTATTTCAGGTCCTGCCTCTTCATCTGCTGCTTGGCGTGGCCTTCCCAGTGGACAGTCTCCATCAGCTTCATTTTTGTGGTCACACAACAGGAAACTTTCCTGATGCCTGCTGTTGATCATCCGGGCGGCTTCCGTCCCCTTTTTTCCCTAGAATAAATAACTTGCTGATTATCTTTGGACGTAAATCTTTGCCTCCCCCAATGGAAGACTAGTTCTGGGAGATTGAGTCTCGGGAATGGGATCGCTGTTTTAAAGAAATAAACATTTTCAGAGCCATCGATACCTATTGCTGATTCAGACACTTTCGCTTTTGATGGAAATGAAACTGGAAACAGCGCGCTGAGAAAGCCCGGCGGCCGGCCCCTCCCTTGGCGACTTGTGGGTCTGCTCCTGACGTGCGGGGACGATTTATTGCCTTATTTCTGAATCAGATCGATGCTCCCAGGAGCCCCAGTGTAATGAGATCCAGGGCCCCCGACTCAGAACAGGTCCATCAATTAGGCCAGGACATTGGGAGGAGGGTGCAGACGGCCTCAGGAATCTTGAAGCACAGATTAGGGCGCATGTTTCCGTTTCCATGTGACAGACGCTGGAAGCGGACCCGGCTAGCTGCCCCGCGTGCACTCTTCCCACACTCCACCTGGCATGCCACCCACTGCCGGCACCTGCTCGATTCCCAGGGATCGTGCACACCACGGGGGACCACCTTGTGCCCAAGGAACTCTGGGGCCTCAGGCGCCAGCTCACCATCTGCTCCGGCCCGAGCATCCACTTCTTCACACCAGACCCGTGGGGGGTTATCCTCGTCCGCTGACGGAAAACAGGAAGAAGGCGTCTTGTAACTTGCCCGAAGCTGGCGGCAGGAATCACTTATTTTCTGCATTTTACGATGCTTTGCCTTCTTGGGCCATTGGCCAGGGACAGCCACCCTTGGCGGGCTGTCTGACCCCTAGACAGGGGAAGCACTTCCTGTCAGGTGCAAACTAGACCATCAGAGCCGGCACCCGGCCACCCCTTGTCTGAGCCGGACACACCAAACCAGCACTTCTGTCACCCCAGAACCAGGCACAGACAGCGGGAGGCAGCCCTGGAGCCCGGCATCCCT
This sequence comes from Sciurus carolinensis, assembly GCF_902686445.1. Lineage (NCBI taxonomy): Eukaryota > Metazoa > Chordata > Mammalia > Rodentia > Sciuridae > Sciurus > Sciurus carolinensis. The sequence goes on along the minus strand of NC_062222.1, from coordinate 136,017,644 downwards.
CGGACTGTCCAACCCAGCCTTGCTCACCTGGCCCGCCCTTCCCACCCCTTCCCGCAGAAGCTGTGGAGGCCCTGGGCAGCCTCCGCTGGCCCCTGCCTGCCGCCTGCCCGCAGGGCCTTCGCTGCCTCTCCCCGGGCAGCCGCGAGAAGTAAGCTCTCCTTCCAGGGCAGCGGTGTCCCTTGACGGCGATGTTTCCACATCTGATTAAAACAAAGCCGGGTGCCGGGAGCACACTGCTGCGGCGCTCGCACACACCCGCGTGCACGCGCCCGTGCTCCTGCGAATGCCTTGCTCCGCCCGTCAGGCCTCCACCATAAGGACACACGCATTCCCTTGAAGGTAATTTGGAGTCATAGCTAAAAATGCTTCTTGTATCTATCCCAGATGGTTTTCTTCATAACATTGTATCTACTGTAGTTATAAAAATATTTTTTTGCTCATTCTGGTTTTCTCATATCACTTTTGTAAAATTAGTATCCAGCTCTCATTCATGAACTCCTTCACTCTCTCACATGCACACTCTTACCCAAGCCCCACCCACGGGCGCACTGAGCTGGCCCCGCCTGGCTTGCAAGACCCCAGCTTCTCCGTGACATTGTGACAGTGGCTGGCACTCACCCATAGTGAGAGTGTTTACACCATAGGAATCAGCAAATATGAAAACTCAGGTCTGCTTTTGTCTGAGAGCCAGCTGCACATTTACCTGTGGTCTGTGCAGTTTCCTCTTCTGGGTCCTGCCAGGGCCTGAAAGCAGCAAGTCACCTCTTTATATTTTAACCCGTGACAGATAAGCAGGTCACGCTGCTTTGGGTAGAGGACATAGCAAAGCTGGTCTTTCTGTGCATTCTCTCCTAATCCTGGGGAGTCACAGGGCAGCCAGGGAATCATGTGGACCAAGCTCAGCATGTCTGCAGAAAAACCCTCTCCATAAATGAACCCCAATTGGCATGTGAAACATTTGTTCTGGGGGCCACACACGTTCCTACAAGTCTCAATTCATGGATCAATTTCCCAACCATGACAGCTGCCAATGGAACAGGCCTCCCTGGCAGGGTGCTCCCTGCCCCTCAGAGATATCCAAGGGCAGGTCAGCAGCCATCTTCATGGAACCTCCAGAGGGGAGAGACCTCACTTTGAGAAGGGCCAGAAAACTTCAAATGTTTGGTAGACACAGAGGGGAAGAACCCACTGGTTTTGTGGAAACATCTGGAAAAATAGGGACACTATCATGCTGAAGGTGGGAGAACCAGGAAGCTGTTCCACACTCAGCCATGATTGCACTGGGCAATCCCAGTGGGGTCGCTTGCTTTCCGGGGGGCGTCTGTTTCCTCATCTAAGTACGTGGATGTATTCTGCGTGACTCTGTAGGAGCAGCCAGCACGCTAATTAAAACTCTGAGATTCACACCAAACGTGTTTAGAGCACAGCATGGATCACAAGCACAGACAGCATTTGAAACATAAAAATTAGTGACCAGATGGAGCAAACGGAGTGGATTCTTAAATTTTGAAAGCTTTTGTTTGAAAAAAAAAAATCATGAAGGTTACACTTGATTCCCTTTACCTGCTGAAAGTGCTGACTACCCCCGAGAGCACGCTGGAGCAGGGTGCAGTCGATGAGTCACTAGGTCGGTCCGCGTCCTGCCTGTCCCTGCTCAGGACGCGTCCCGCTCTCGGGCTCTCACGGGCAGTTCCCGCCGGCACGGGCTGTTTTCACCCTCTTCCTCTGGGCATGGGTCTGGCAGGTCTCTGTAAAATCCCATGCCACCACCTCCTCCAGTGGGACCTTGGGGACATTTCCCTGTGCATCTCAGCATCCTTGTCTGTACATGGGAACTTGATAAATATGCTTCCTAGGGAGCCACGAGGATTCCGTGTGGCTACCCCTGTCCAGGGCTGAGGCGGTGGCCCACACGGGGCAGGCACTCGTGTACCTCATCCTGTAACTCGTGGCCCGTCCTGCTTGCCCCCGCCGGTCCTCCCTCCTAGAGCGCTGGGCTCACTCTCTTCGGGTCCGCCTGGGGCAGGTGCCTCCTGGGGCTCCCACAGAACCCTCCTCAGCCTGCACCTCCAGGCTCCCCTGGCGGTTCTGGTCACCTGTGGAGCCTGGCTGTCCTCGGTCCTCAGGGCCGCGAGCTCCAGGGAGCACACGCACAGCCTGCTCCTTGATCCTGAGCACTCAGCAGTGTCTACGAGCCACTTGGAGCTGCTGCAGGCTTGACTGATGAACTGGATCTCACACCTGGATGCGGGCCACTTGGAAAGCACAGCTATTTCTGGCCCGGAACTGCCCCTGGTGCAGAGTCATGGAAATGGAAGCTCCCAGATCCCGGACGCCGAGAAGAGAACGACGCTGGAGACAGCCCGGGAGACTGCCGCCCTTGCCAGGAGTGCTGCCCTTGGTGGCCGGCATGCGTGCCCATCCACCCGGGCACCTGGCATCATGCTGGCAGGTTGGCGGCTGTGCTGGGTCTCCGAGAGCCCCTGTGTCTGCCGCAGTTTGTGGACCGGCCTGAATTCCAGAGAGCAGCTGGGAGAGGCAGCCTGGGCAGATGTCACAGGCTTGCTGGCGTCTGGGTGCGTCCTCAGAGTGGAGAGAGACGAGGTTTGAGGCAGAGGAATATGTCATCCTCCTTCTAGTAACTGGTGGCTGTGTGCACGGGGGTGGGGCCAGCCGTCGGGAGCCTGGTTAGGAGGCTGTCCCTGAGGTCCGGGAAGAGATGGCGGTTGGCCACTGGTGGGATGGCAGTGCAGGAGAGAGGGCCGGAGCCCCAGCTCCGCACGAGCAGGGGTTCTCCCTCTTGTCCTGGGTCAAGTCACTCCACTGGGACCTACAGATCGGAGGGGGAGGAAAGGTGGTGATGAAGCAGTCCCCAAGGGCGACCTTCCCCTGTCCCCCGAGCTGCCTGGCCCCGAGCACAGTGTCGAGGACAGCACGTCTGTGCTGCTCTCCTGGAGGAGCTCTCCTCTTCAAGGGTCTGGAACTAAGTAGGGCATGGGCTTCTGTCCCCATTTTTGGCCTCGTTTTCTGATGCCCCAGGGCTTCTCCCCTCCCCGTCATGTGGTCGCGTCCCTGCTTGGGTCCCCGCCGCCTGCTCACTGGCTCCTTCCTCCAGTGGACTGCCAGGTGAGGCTGCAGCCTGGTCTCAGTTGCCCAGCTGCCGTACCTCACGTCGTGGGGTTGGTGGGGGCCTTGAAGCGCCTGGGTTAGAGCCTCCTTCTGCCCTGGTGTCCTCTCTGCCACCCCCCTACAGTGCAGAGAGCTCTCTGACTCCCTCAAGAAGTGCCTCCCATGCCTCCGTCAGGTCTCCCAGGGGCTCCTTCTCTGACCCCACACCCCACTCTGTCTCTTCCTGGCTGGCAGTCTGTTCCCTTGTGTTAAAGCTGGTTACTGGTCCATTGGCTCACGCAGGGAGGCCCTTGAGGACCAGGTGCCGAGCTTTATCCATCTCAGCACTCCCCATTGCCTTGAGCACAGGGCCTGGCACAGTGGCACTGCCAGGGAACCCGTGAGTGAGGGAGTGAGTGTGCAATGGCCGCTCTGCACAGCTGGGGCATGGCTCCCCTTAGCCCCACTTCTGGGCTGGTCTCCTGGCTCCTCTTCTCCACAGAACCTCCACAGCCACACAGGGTCTGCTTTGTGTTCCTCAAACACGCCCACCTGCCCTGCCGAGCTTGTCTGCCTCTTAGGCCTAGGACCCTCAGCCTCACTTCTTTCCATGACGATCTCCCTTGTCTTTGGGTCTTAACTCTAAGGTCACCTCCTCAGAGAGCCCATTACTATCCACTCAATCTCAGCAACCCCTTCCCCCAACCTTTTTATCTGTCTGTGCTGAATTTTGGGTGATTTCCTCATCACTGCCTTGGGTTCACTAAGTCTCTCTTCACCCATGTCTAGTTTGCTGCTTAACCTACTTATAGAGATCTTATATTGGTGACTCTGTTCTTTTCTTACAGAACATATAAGTGGGTGTTGTAAGCATTATTTTAAAGTCCTTTATAGAATTCCTATTCCATGTAACCCCTTAAAGTGATTTTTCTGTTTTTTCTTTTTCTGCTGACCATTTCTCAGGATATGTTTTTGTGTACTGTAATTTTTCTAAGCATAACTTTGTCAGGAATTATTCTGACAAGGATACTTTGGGACACTTGGGTTGTGGAGGGGACCCTGTTCATTAATTCTGGAGCTGTTGTTGCATTAATTTCTTGGTCAGTGCAAGAATTTGTGTATGAACCATGTGTGGGACCCAGGCAAGGAATGATGATTGCTTTGTGTTTGGTGTCACTCAGCTGCTTCTAGTGACAGCAACATTACTTTCCTGCTTAGTCCTCAGACTGCAGCATCACTCAATGCAGCAATACCCAGATGCCGGGTACTTAGTGCAGGAGCGGAATGAATGGGAAGCCCCTGGCTGACTGCAGGAGAATGGTACTCACTGGAATCACAGGCTTCAAAATCGCTCATGGACATAGAACCCCGAAGGCCGGAATTGAGCGTAGGGATCTGAGCATTTACAGAGGTCCCTGAGTGATTTGGATGCATGGGGACGTGTGGTATCAGTGGCCCTATAAGGTTTGAGGATTTTGTTTAAGTTGCTTATTCCCTCCCAAAAATGCATGTGATATGGTACACAGACAGATATAAATACATTTAGGAAAGCAGACTCAAAAATACCTGCACAGATAAACGTGCAGCGAGAGCAACTTCGTTCCAAGATTGGAACTCCTCACCAGTGTCCGTGGTGGACGCGGCCACAAGCTCTGTGACCATGATTATCCAGCCCTGAAGACCCCCAGCAAGTCCTGCCCCAGTGAAATCAGCCGGGGCGACTGCAGAACCACGGAGGGATTCCGTGCTCTGATAGGTTTGAACTTTCCTGGAACCCCTCAGTAAGCTGCCACCTTGCCCAGATGCACTTGGGAATCTGGCAGCGTCCATGCAGGTTCCTCCTGGCACAGAGCTCACTGGACCCCTCTCTGCCCACCTGACTCCCTCTGCTGAGCCCCTCTGGCCCGAGCCATCTCATGCCGCTGACTCCTACCCAAGCTCTGTTCTCTGTCCAGGAAACTCCTATTGGTCCCCAACCCTGCCCAGATGTCACTATCTCCAGGCACTCCCCACCCCTGACACCTTTCCTTTCTACCTCCCTCTCATCCTTCCATGCCATGACTGGGTCCTCGCCCTGTCCTGGCTCTGACCTGGGACACTCCCAACATCCTCCAGCTCCTCCACACAACTGAAGAGCCCCTTGTGCCTCTGTCCTCCTGGCTCTGGCGTCTCCCTCTCCCAGCAGGGCCTCAGTGCAGGGGCCTGGAAATCTCTTCCGGCTCTCCCACCTCCCCTGTTCCTTCCTGCTGCCCCCCATGGCCATCTCAATCTGTCCTTCATAGCTACAGCAGGACCTGCACTCATCCTGTGGTTCCTATACTGCCCTGTCTTCTCCTGTGCACTGGCACCTTGGGAGGGCACACACTGAGCCCCAGAGGCACCCAGCCTGGCATATAATAGGGTCTGGGGATGGAGGAGTGAACACATCCATGAGAACCCCAATTTCTCTCTTCCTTTGGGTCAGTTGCTCTGACCTTCTGATAGCCACTGACCTCTTTAAAAGGCTCAGAAAAAATTAGAAGCCCCATCTGCATGGGGTGCACAAAGGCCTGGCCACAGAGAATGTCCATATTACATCAAGGTTCACAAGCCCCAGAGAAGAGGCTGCCCCTGTGAATCGCAAACACATTCTTTCCTAGAGTACAGCAGGTGGGTTGTGTCACAGGTGCCCACCGCGCAGAGCGGAGGTGCCTCCCAGCACCCCCAAGGCTGATGCAGGTGGACAGCAGCATGTGGAAGTCACACTGGTAGGTTTGGCCCCTCTGAGGACTCACCCCTGCTTTCGTTGTTGCAGGAAGGAAGACCACACAGAGCCACCACATCACCCCGGGGAATATTACCTCCCAAGTGACCGATGGATCTATGACCCCCCCCGGAAAGCCACGTTACAAGCCAGACCTCCATCTTCCTAGCTCAGCTCGCTGATGGGAACATCTCTACCTGACACCAGCCAGGAGCCAAAGGCCCCAATGGACCACAGGAAGGCTGTGTCAGCATCGGCGGGAACCTGGGGTCTGGAGTCCCGAGGACCTGCTGGCTCTGCCACTCCTAAGCTGTGTCACCTGGTGCTGACTACTAACTTTCCTGGAAAGAGCATTTCTTCACCTGTTTGAGGGTCCCCTGCCTACAAGACAGCTGTGGCTCAAAGGCGCCCAAACACCGCAGCAGCTTCCCCCGTGCCGGGGCATCATTGCGTTGGTGAGCTGCGACTCCATCTCCTCCTGTTGGCCTTAAGGACTTGGTGCATCTGTAGCTCTGCATGGTTCCTCCCAGAGTGGGTGAGAGGACCTGCAGGGGATGGTTTCAAAGTGACCTCAGTGCTCACTTTGACACTGTGATGCTCCTGCAGAGGCTTGGCTGAGCTGGACGACCTAACCTGTGCAGGAGACTTGGAGGGACAGGGTCCTGGGTCTCAACAGATTCTCAAAGGAGACTGGAGCCCAATGGTCAGGTGCCCCTCATCTGGAGAGAAAGAAATCTATTGGGGAGCCCCAAAACCCGACTCTGCTTCGAACGCTGGTGACTTTCAGGCCATCCCTGGGCCTCCAGGGGCCTCAGCTCCTCCTCTGGACAATGGTGTGGCCACAGGCCTTCCAGGTCCCCTTGCCGCTCTGACATGCTGGCCTGCAGCTCTTCCCAGCAGCATGTCCACATCCGCCCTGTTTGCTGGTGCCCACTGTGTAGCAGGTGCTGACTGGGGGGGAGGCCCCAAGCCGTCTCCCTGCTCCAGGAAGAAGGGCGAGCTCTTTCTCTCTACATGTGTCACTCTAAGCAACTTATGCTTACCTGTCACCCCCAAATAACCACCGCACCCAAAGGACCCCAAGCACAGCATCCTGGATCCAGCACCTCCGCCCAGCAGTTGAAGGGCATCCTGGCCCAGTAGTGCAGCTCGACCGAGGCTGTCCTCTCTCTCCAGTGAGCTTCAGGACTGTGGGGCCAGCTTACCTGGATGCTGGGAAGCAGGAGTGGTGATGGGGACAGGTGAACTCTAAGCACCACCCAGAAGCTGCCTGGTGAAGCCCAAGCCACTTATTTCCTGGCCCTGCTGCTGTGAGGCAGGAGTCCAAGTCAGGAGGCGGCCTGGGGGTCGGGGTCAGTGTGGTGTCGTGGGGGCGGTGGTCAGTGAGGGGCGAGTGACTGACCCTGCAGCTTCTCGGCACAGCAGGTACACAGTGCATCTTACTTGGTTTGCACCTTTTGCTTTGCCGGTTGGTTGATTGGTTGGGTGAGATGAAGGTGGCATGAGATCGCCATCTTGGTGAACCATCTGGGTCGGGCACTGAGCACACTCACTGTGCCCCGTCACCCCCACCATCTCTGGAGCTTCCCAAGCTGAAGCGCTGTCTCCATTAACACTAGCTCCCCGTCCCCTCCCCGGGCCCCAGCAACACCACTGTCACCTCTGTCTCCAGGGACCTCCCGCAACTGGGATCCCACAGAATGTGTTCTTTGGTGACTGGCTACTGTGCGTGCAGGACGTGTCTGGGTCGGCGCATGGCGAAGCCTTCCTGCTCAAGGCTGAGTGGCGTCCTGCCCTAGGGACGCACCACCCTCTGTCCACGCTCACCATCAAGGGACAGCTGGCTGGCCTCTGCCTGGAGGCTGTCGAGAAGACTGCTGCTGGCTTGGTTTACAGATACCTCTGCCGCGTTTCCAATGATTGGCAAGTGACTTAAAGACCAGGAAAGTCCTTATGTAATCTGGTGTCTGACTATCTTGGCTCATTGGTGGCCCTATAACTTTGGACCCTCCTTCCTGGTCACGGTCACAGTTGCTTGAGGTCAGCAACCCCCCTCTGGCAGGCACCTGACCCAGTGGGCCTCAGGGACCCACTGATTTCTCAAGTCACCATGAGCTGCAGGTCTCCACTGCTGTCACTTGGTGACACTGGGTCTTTTGTCACCTTCATATTGTGGGTGAGGATCCAGAGGCACAGAGAGGGACAGTGGCCTGGCCTGTCCCCCAGGTGAGCAGTCCCAAAATTGCACTCTCCAGGAGTGGTCCTGGACCAGCTACGCCCTGCTGGGGCTGGACCCTCAGCTCTGCTGCCACTGGTCCAGTGACCTGGGGCAAAGCCCCTAACCATTCTGAGCCTTGGTTTCCACTGTGGAGGACAGAAGAGAAATGCAGCCTCCTCTTCAGCCTTATGGTGAAGATGAAGCGGGGCACATGTCCACTGAGCCTGAGTCGGGCTGGGATGTGGCGCACCTGCCTAGCGTGCAGGAGGCTCTGGGTATGACCCCTAGTACAGGGAGAGCGGAGGAGGGGGAGGAGGGGGGGAGAGATCAAGTGGCATTAACAAGATTGCAGGTCAAGTCGGGTGACTTAGTGGTGGAGGCTGGCACCCAGCAGGTGCTTCACAAATGCTACTTTCTAACAGTGGGACCCTGTCCAAGGGCTTCAGATCTCTTTCCTGGCAAGATGCATGACATCATGGAAACAACCTGGCTTCAGAATTTGTAAGCCTGATTTCAAAGCCCACCCTGGGCAGGTTAGCCTGCTGTCTGATCTGCAAAGTCCTCTCTTGGTAAATGGGGGCCATATTACTGTCCTCACCAGCACCAGAAGAAATAAGAGCGCTTAGTATATGCTCAATAAAGGGAATAAAGTTTCCTTTTCTTCCCTTCCCAAGCAGAAATCTGCCCCCTAGGTTAAAAGAATGTCATGTTTTCCAAATATTAAAAAAGAAATTAGGAAAACTCTGTCTTCTAGTGCCCCCCACTCCGCCCGGCTCCCTCCAGGACTCACAGGTTCTTGGGGTTATGGGTTGTCCCTTATCAGGTTCATTCCTTCATTCAATCAACCAGCACCGGCTGCCAGGCCCAGCAGTAGACTCTGGACTAATAAGTGAAGGCAGATTGCTCCAAGTCCCCACCTACTGCAGTGAGAATTCACATTGGTCACCTGGTCAGCCAGTCGCTAAGCACTTGGTAAGCGCCCCCGAGCTGGCTTTCTGCAGGGCGCAGCTTGCCCTCGGGGCTTGTTGCTGGAGGATGGGGTATCCTCCGTTCCCGGCCCTGCCTGCTTCTTCTCCAGCCCCAGATGGCATGCTCGTCCGGAGTCCCCAGCCATCCCCTACCACTGGTCTTCCTGCCCATTCATGTTGTCACCGTTACCTCTGTCCTTTCCAGAAGTCCTCCAGAGAGGCTTCCATGAAGTGAATGGTCCATCCCACTGCACAAGGGGGACCCTGGCAGAACCCCACCTCTCAGCTTTGAATGAAATGGAAAGGTAGATGGAAAAGCATTTCATCATACAGGAGAGGTGCTATTGACTTTCCACATGCTCCAGAGGTGACAGACACCACCTGGTCTAGGAGAAGAGGATTGGGGTTTAAATCAGAGGAACTAGGCTCCATCTGAGTTCTGCAACTTACTAACTTGGAGACCAGGGAAAGTAAGTTCCCCTCCTCGGTTTCCTCATCTGGCAAATAGGGGTAACAAAATAGCTGCTTCTGCACTTGCTGTGGAAACAGTGGATACACTGGGGGGAAGGCACTGGTCAGACCTAAGTGTTATATTTTGTTCAGGTCATCAACTCAGCGCAAACTTATTATGCACCTACTCTCTGCCATTATGAGCATGGTGATGATCTGTCTTAGGACAATTTGGAAAATGTCCCCAGGCTCAGGAAGAAAAGACTCGCTTGTCAGATGGTTGTACTGCACATTCATAGATTATGATTAGCAACAGCCAGCCAGTTGGCATGGTAACATTTCCCTATGAACCACTAGGCAGTATGCTTAAAATAGGTATGCTGAAGGTGCGATGGCAGCCGGGAGCCGAGGCAGTGTGGGCAGATCACTCTGTGGACGATGCCAGGTCATGTGCTTGGGTGGTCACTCCCTTGCCCTTCCCCCGCAGAGCAGGAATTGAGATAACAGATCCAGAAATGCCCTCCATTGGGACTGGAGAGGGCCTTAGACTTTAGGATCAATGCCCGCCTTTCCTCTTTCTACCAGGGAGGAAACAGAAGCCAGTGGGGTTCCCCTGAACCCGTCTTGATTCAGAGGGCAAACCTGGCTCTGAAGTCTTTATGAAGGATTCCCAGCTGTGCCACAAGGCGAGCTCCTCTGGGTTGGAATGCCACAATGCAATTCATTTTTTAGCAGGTCACAGTCTGTGTGGCTCCACCTAGCAACACATTAATGCCAGGAATTCTCTCCTTGTGGGTCAAATCCATGAGCTTGTTTCTCCCTGGGGAAGCCCTGAACCCCAAGGTACCTTGGAAACTCACCTGTTCTTGGCTAGACTTTTGTGACTGAGGTTTGGATCCACCCTCCACAACCTCCCCTACCTAGTTCCTCAGTATGAAAACACAGCAGAGTTGATGGAAATTTCATGAATGATTCTATTTTGGAGTCTAGTTACCCATCACTGCAGAGTGTGGGGAACCCAAATCCTCTCAAAGAATAGTTCCATTTTTTTGTTGTTTTACTCAGCAATTTATTGAACAGACTTTATCAACTTGAGGGGGTCTTTTCTCCCTTGGGCTGCTGAGTTTCTTTTAAGAGATCACAGCTCCCATTTGACTCCAGGCTGAGATTCCAGGACTGGAAAGTGGAACTTTTTGAGAACTCAGTCGACTTCTGAGAATAGGGTGCCAGACAATTCTGACGTCTTTCAGACCATCGACCTTTCCTTCTGTGTTGAGATCATGCTGTTCAGGGGCGGGGAGGAGGGAGTGTCCCAAGAGATCTGCCACCCGCCTTCCAGGCCACTGGTAGGCCGTGAAGACCTGTGCTGGTGGTTCTTGACCACGATTGCACTGTGGACTGCACTGCAAGCTTTCTAAAAGGCCCAGGCCTCCACCCAGGACACCTGCATCAGGTCGCCTTGCCGGGGCCAGGCAGGGCTCCTTCACAGAGCTCCCCGGTGGTTCTGACAGGCACCAGGGAGAGAACCTTCAGACTATGGCCCCACAGCCCCTTGCAAAATCTCCCATCCCCTCTGCTAATTAAATTCCAAGATGCCACTGCGGGTTTCTCCGGTGTTCGACTCATATTCACTTTTACTCCTCAGTGGGAAAAAAATGTGCTCTCAGAGTTGACAGGAGGAAGTTTCTCATCTTGGGAGTATTTCTGTCTGTGAGCCGGCTTTGTGACGGTGTTAGAGGGCCTTTCAAGCTGAGGATAATCCTTAGGGAAATGGATTTGCAGGACACGTGATGGCACTCTGCTCCACAGGGCAGCTCTGGGGCTGGACTCTCGGTGGCTGTCACTGCACAACTACCTGGAAGTCCAGATAAAGTCCAGACACTGCCACTGATGATGTGCTAGAGACACTGAGCGAGCCTCCCGGGTGGAGCTCCTGCACCCTAAGCCCTTCAGAGACAGATCTGGTGAGCGGCCTTGTCAATGGTGTAAGCAAAGAGCACTAGGTTTGCATTCAGCCTGTGCACCCATGACCAACTTTATTCCTACTTAGCTTTGAAATGAATTCTTTGAAATTCTCTGGTGCCTTAAGGAAAATGAGAAAGAAAACCCCGGGGGCTTGCTGATATATTTAGTCCTCTTCCCTGTGTCATGAGAATTTCTAGAGAAAGAGAATTCATACCTAGGACCTAAAACTGCTTTCAGTAAGGCGACAGACCTGGCGTTGAAGAATGGCCTTCTCTTTATCCCACCTGATCTTTCCCACGCCTGGTGTCCATGCAGTGCACAGCCACGGAGCCGAAACCGCGAAGCTGCGGCTGGGACAGAGCATGAACTGAGCACCTCCATATGCTGGCCGAAAAAGGGCAGAGAGAGATCAAGGGATAAGAGTGTCACAAGTATCGAAGAGCTTCATTTCAACTCTGTCTCGACATTCTCCAAAGTGTCATGATGCCGTATTTGAAGCAGGACCTGGAAGTGGAGGGGAGAATGATTCCCGTGCAGTGATGTGACCGCTGCGAACCTAGGCTCCTCACAGGGACAAGGACAAAGCCTGCCCCTCACAGAGGTGGGGCGAGCTCTGGGGCTGGGAATGGACTCTGGGCTTGAGCTCTGGCGGTGCCAAGCAGCTGTGCCAGCTTAGGCGTGGGCTCCGGTGCCCAGCCCCTCTGCAGGAACAGCGGGGGGGTGTGAGCGCTGAGGGAGCACGTGGTTCGTAAAGCACTGAGCACACTCGTGGCCGCCAGGCCCCCTGGGAGAGGAGGCTGTGCAGATGCCGCTCCGAGGGGTGCTGGAGCATCTCCCTCCACCCTGAGCTGCGGCCCATCCGTCTTCCACAGCTCAGGTTTTGATGGTCAGGCAGGGAGGGGCGTGGCACCACCGGCAGAGATGTGAGTAAGATTTGTGGGTTCATTTTGGCAGGTCCTCCAGGCCTCCTTACTCTTCCTGGATTGAATCCTAGACAGAAATCCCAGGAAGTCTGTGAAGCACAACATCCGTTTGGAAAGCGTGTGTTTCCCACTGGATCCCTAATGCACAGTACGACCGTCCACCCCTTGCGGCTGCCTAAATGTGAAGGTCCCCTAGGCGTCAGCGTGGGTAAGGACCTCCCACAGTGGCCGTGCTTGTTCACACGGGACATCGAGCCCGGGAGCAGATGCCCTTCCCTTTGGACACTCTTTGGCAGGACCCTCCTTGGGTGCTGGGACAGTGTCTGTCCCACGCTGCCTGCCACCCATGACGTGAACAGAGCCACCTTCCAGGAGTGCATCTTAGATTCCCAATCCCTGTGACTTGGGCTCATCCCTCCCTTCCAGGTTTTCCAGATTTGTAACAAGTGCTCCATCTTGTGTGAAACAGGCCAGGATTTTCTCTTGTTACCCAAGAGAATGTATTTTTCTATGTTGGTTAAATGTATACTTTGTGTAATTTTGTACATTAAAATGTCTGCTTTTCACAGAATTTGTTTTCCTTTTTGAATGTTTGATTGATTATTGGTTCACCCAGTGTTGGAAGCCTGACATGACACAGAGAGGCAGTGACTCCAGGACTCTTTGGTTTTGGCAGGGAACGGAGTTTCCTCACGAGCGAAATCCAGTTTGCACAGACTGCCAGGGGATTTCCTTTAGGATCCATCTCGTCCCTGCATTAATTTCCTCCTGCTGCTCTGACAGATGCCATCCATCCACCTAATGCCTAAAAACAATGTTTGCTCATCCTCCCACAGTTCTGGAGGTCACAGGTCTGAAATGGGTCTCGCCAGGCTAAGTCAGGGCCCCGCTTCTTTGGGGGGACTCCAGGGAGAAGCTGCAGCCTCGCTCCCCCCACCTCTGCCTGGTGGCCCCTTCCTCCATCCTCAGAGGCAGCAGCGTGGCATCTCCAACCCTCTAACTCCGACCTCTGCTTCTGCTGTCACTTTTCCCTCTCTCACAGTAACAGACCCCATCTTTCCCTTGGCTGGATCCATATAATCCAGGATGATCTCCCCGTCCTGAATTCCTATGTAAGCACACAAAATATTCCCACTTGCCATGTGACATGAGTTCCAGGAATGATGTGACCATCTCTGAGGGCCGTTATTTTGCTGACCACAATCCCCGACATACTGATTTGGAGGTAACAGAAAAAGCAGACCTTTTAGAATCAAACTGGCCTGGATTTCTGTCACTCATTGCCATGCCACCCTAGGCAACTTGCTTAACTTCTCTGAATTTCTTTCCTTATCTCTAAAATGAGCACATTAACTCATGACTTGCCTTGCAGATTCACTAAGAGTAGTATACAGCTGGTCACAAATGACATTCCCTTTTCTTAGTTTTCTGAAAAGATTCTTTTTACAACTTAGGCTTAAAAAAAAAAAAAAAAACTCTTTTGTTTTTTGTGTGCCTAAACAAATTCCACCATGGAACTGAACTGGCCTCTCTAGTCCTCTCCCTGTCTGTCCTTTGCTACCACCCTGGAAGGCTTCACAGTCTGAGAGGATTGCTCAGATTGGTCTCTCACCAAGTGTCATGGTGCAATTCACTCCTGGGCACTCCCTGGTGCACCTGCAGGACAGGAAGGGCGGTCACAGCCGTCATCAGGGTAGTGCTTCTTCTAGGGACCAAGGGTGGTCTCACAGCAAGTTGAGGTGTGTATTTCCTAACTGCTGTCCTGGCTCTGCCCCCACCATGCTTGGATTGCTGGCCTTGAGACCAGGAGAGACTGTGCAAAGGACTCCAACATTGTATGCAGTTGGGCAGTCGAAGGAGCAAATGTGTAAGACAGAACATCAAGTGTGAAAAACGAATGATGTGTGCGGACCCTCATGGAGAGCGGGCAGTCCACGCCTGCCAGGCCCCTGCCCCGCAGGGGAAGTGCGCCGTGATGGGGCGTGACAGGGCGCCCCGAATGTGGCCAGCTCGCTGTTGAATGACTCGTTGCCCAGGGTCGCACAGGGGCCAAGCTCCAACCCCCAAATCCAGACCCTTCTGGCCTCACCACATCCATTCTCTCTTCTCCCTGCCCTGCTTTTGGGGAGGGGAAACGGGAGTGGATGCAGACCTCGGCATGACTGAAGTGTCCAAATCCCAGCAGTCTCACTAGACCAGAGGCAAGTCACTGACCTCTCTGGGCCTCAGTTTCCTCATCTGTAAAACAAGGCAGCAATGGTACCTCAGAGGTTGCTGCAAGGTATAGCAGACCTGCCCTTGGTGCAGGGCCTTCAGTTGTCCCCGGCACGTGGAAAACTCTAGAGTGGGGACTGTTATTGTGCTTTCTTGCTTTTGTGTAAAGACAGCTCTTGTCCACCTCCTGCTTGTATCCCTCCAGCCTTGAAACAGAGCCCTTTCTTGCAACAGAAGGAGTTCTCTTCAAAGCAGTGAGACCCCATTGGCATGGGCAAAGCCCAAGACACCATTTCCTTAAGCTGTTGAGGGTAGACTCGGGCATGAGTAGGACTGACCTCATGGGGCCCATCTAACTCAGACTGTTGAATTCCTTCATATTCCTGTGGACTTTATCCCCGAATATTTGTGCAGCTCTAGGAATTTCTATGTGGTCTTCAACATGAACTTTCCTTGCCTGCGATGTGCTGGGAATACTATTTCACAGGGCAGAGAGGTCTTCAGTTGACTTTTGGGAACACAAAGGACCTGGAGTCCTTTGTCCCTGAGGAGTGTACCTGTGGCATAGATCTGTACAGGCACCAGGTCGAGAGGAGGGAGGACCCAGGACGTGGGTGAAGATGGTGGATCAGAGGTCCACTCTTCTTGTTTGTGTTTGACAACCCTCTCACAAATTACAGTATGCACTTCTTGAAGGCAAGGGCTTTCTAAGTACCTTTCTTCCCAGTACTAGTCTCTCTCAAGCACAGAAACACACTTGCAGGGATGGGAATGTAGTTCAGCTGCAGAGTGTTTGCCTAGCATGCACAAGGCCCTGGGTTTGATCCTAAGTACCTCGAATAAATAAATAAATAAATAAATAAATAAATAAATAAATTTTAAAAGCTTAAAAAATAAAATTTAAAAAAATTTGCTATATGCCCACAGAATGAATGAGTCTGGGGTGCAGGCTGGCTTAGCATCCACTTCTTCCCCCCACCTCTCCATTCCTAACTCATGACAGGGAAAAGTACACACTTGTAGCCCAGATTGGCTTGTTCCAGGGTGGAAACAGTAAATGCAGGGAGGTGTTGGCTGCGGCCATGCATCCAGATTTGCCAGTCTTCAGTCTTTGGGTCTCAACAGTCTCAGAATGCAAATCTCCCCTGGCTTGGTGCTGAAGGGACAGCTCCCACCATCCAGAGGACACACAGGCAGGGCTGTGGAGAAGGGGCACTGGGCTCGCTGCTGACGTTCTCCCCAGCAGTCCCCACATGGTCTTAGACTGCATGTCTAGACTCGCCCGCAAAGCGCAGCCAGACTGCTGGGTCTCTGCTGGGAGTACTCATGGTCCTTAGCCTGAAAATCATGGAGAGATGAGGGAGCCTGCCTACAGGAAGCCCCCATTGTCTGGCCCCCGGGAAAGACAAGGAGAGACCCAGCAGAGGGACACCCCCGTCCCCATGCCCTTTCCGGGTCCAGCTCAGAGGACCCCGGCAAGGGCGAGCTGAACCCTGGAGGGTGGGAGGTGCTCCTCCACAGGGCACGTTTGACTGGGCGACCGCCAGGTGCTTGTGTGTGTGCTCTAGCTCTTTGTGTGTTCCTCTCTAGAGCGTTTCTATTTCAGCTTGGGACTTATTTCTGGTGTGGATGTGTGTGGGCGTTCTGTAGGGAGTCTGAGCTCACGTGTGTGGAGTCGCCTTTGCCTTTGGTATTGGTGTGGAAAATTTCTTTGTCATACTGTGTCACTGAAGTGTGCATCCAGTCCACGTGTGAGTTGTTGGCTCAGTTGTGAGAGGGCCTTTGTCCTCCTGTCTGCAGGAGTGAGCTACTGGCATGTCCCTTGCCCTGCGTGTCACCCTCTGCCCTTAGCGTTGCAAGGCACATCCTACCAGAGCTTGTGTCCTCCCCTTCTTAGAAGGTCAACTCCTAGAGGGCAGGGGCTTCTGTTCGTGGCCCTGTGCCCAAGCCCATGCCAGTGCCAGGTACTATCAGGCAATCAACACAGTAGCGCTGAGTGAATGAACGGTGTCTGATATGTGTGTCTCCTAGGTTGGGCAATTGATTTCAGTGCGATGCTGTGTATGCATAGGGATTTTGGACAATAAGAATTTCTGATTGTGTGTGTGTGTGGGGGCGGGGAGTGCACTCCAGAATGTGTCCAATCATATACGTGTATGTGTGCAAAATTGTCTACGGCGTCCGTGAACGAGCCTCTGTCTCGGAATTGACTTGTGTGTGTAACAACATGTTGTACATCTCTCACGTGTTTGGTGTAATTTGGTGTAATTGTCTGGTGTGCGGGTGAGAACCTGTGTGCCTATGTGTGCCTTGGTGTGTGTGTGTGTGTGTGTGTGTGTGTGTGTGTGTGTGTGCATGCACGCGGCTCCCACCCCTCGTTCCGCTAGCGCCCTGCGCTCCGCCGGGGGGGCGGGGAGTGGGGGTGCGTCGAGGGCACTGCGGTTCGGCCGCCCGCCCTCTGCGCTGCGGCTCCCGCACGTCACCGTCGTTCCCCGCCCCAACCGCGGTCCCCGCCTCCCGGTCCTTTGTAGCTGGTGGTAGAGCTCGGCCGCAGCCGCCTGGAGGCCCCGCCCCGCCCCGCCCCGGCCCCGCCCCGCCGCGCGCCCCGCCCCGCCCCGCCCGCCCTCTCCAGGCTGCAGTCGCGCCTGGGCAGCCGCGGGCCCGCACCGAGGCGAGGAGCGCGGCGCACGGAGGAGGCGAGGGCCGCGGGCGGGAGCGCGGGCGGGCGGCCGGCCTTGGACGGGTATGGCGGACCGGCGGCGCGCGTGGAACACGGAGGACGACCTGCCCGTGTACCTGGCGCGGCCGGGCAGCGCGGCGCAGACCCCGCGCCAGAAGTACGGCGGCATGTTCGCCGCGGTGGAGGGCGCCTACGAGAACAAGACCATCGACTTCGACGCGTACAGCGTGGGCCGCCGCGGCTCGGCTCGCACGCCGCGCAGCGCGGGCCGGCCCGACGCGGTCGGCCTGCCGGGGCCAGGCGGCAGCGAGGACACGGCCAGCGACGTGAGCGAGCCCTCGGGTTCGGCCGTCAGCTCACCCGGCGAGCGCGACGAGCGGCCGCCGGCCCTGAGTATTCGTTGCCCTGCGCCCCGCGACCTGCCACTCGGCCGGGACAATAGCCAGGTACCCTCGCGGAGCGCGTGGACCGGACGTGGGGGGCGGGGCCCTCAGGAACCCTGGGCTGGGCTGCTGCCACCAAGCTTGGGAAAGCTACGGAACGGCCCCTCCCCCACCTCATCATACAGGAGGTTCAGAGAGGTTGTGCGACTTGACAAGGGTTGGCCAGCGTAGTCCGTGAGACTCCTAATGGACCTCTGAGGTCCATCCCAGCTCCTCTTCTTCAGAAAGGAAAAGCGAGGTTCTGAGAGGGGAAGTAAGTAGTGTAAAACTGCCGCATGGACCCTTGAGTCGCAAAGGAACCTCTGGGATGAGTTAACTCGGAGCGCCGCGTTCCTGTTCTGTGCAGAGAAGGAACGCGCCCTTCCGTGTTCTTCCAGCCATGTATTTGCTCACTCAGTAATTATAGGACAGTTACTGCGTACCCGCGCCGGTAGAGGTTTTGCGAATTGTCCTGGCCACCGGGCCTCAAGCGGGAAAGGGCCTTCTCGAGTGCTCCCCTCCTGGTTTCTGGGGTGAGGATTCAGTTAAGGTCTAGGTCGTCGCGTAGTTAGAACTGGAAAACCCTCCCGGCAGGTGCCGCTGTCTTTAAGGGATACCCGCGAGGCTCGCCCCACAAGGCTGCTGTGACCACCTTGCAGGGCAGGTTGGAGGCAGAGCTGGGATTTGAACTGGAGTCGATGTCCTCCTGGACTTGGAGGTTATCGTCCCTCTGAAAGTGGGATGGGGCACCAGGGAGGAGGGACGCCAGGGCCTGGGCACTGTGGTCTTCGCCCCTAAGCTGGGGACCACCAGGGAACTGGGGGAAGATGGGTGTGTGGACGGCACAGCCCTGGGATGGATGGATGAGTAGATGGATGGATGGATGAGGCTTAAATTCAGTGCCTGGAAAACAGAATAAAGAGCCCCCGAGGGACAGCTGTCGGCTTGGTCCAGAACTCAGTGCCTGAATCTGCAGGGTCCCCAGCCCAGAAACCCGGCCACACCCTCCAGAAGTTCCTAGGCTGGCTTGAGTGACAGGTTCATTATGAGAATTAAATCAATTAATGCCGATAGACAGTGCCCATTCAAGAAATGTTTGTTGTTGAGTTTTATTGTTATTTTAATTAACCCTGCCCCCTCCAGTGCTACAAGAGGCATAAAGTGAACCCAGAGGCAGAGCTTGGTCCAGACGGAAACCTGGGAGGGCTTCCTGGAGTAGTAGGAGCTTGCGACTGGCAGGCTGGTGCCGCTTGGGCCCGCATCCCTTGCGGGACCGCCCATTCATTAGCTCGAGAGCTCTCCGCGGTCCTGAACCCGGGGCCTCTGAGTCGAAAGTCTAAGCGAGAGCGTGTGGGGGGTGGGGTGGGGTGGGTGGGGAAGGGAGATGGCAGAGTCCAGTCTCCTCTTCCCCACCCCTTCTTTATCTTTCGTGCCAACCCTTTTCCTGGGTCCGACCTTGCTTGGGATACGGGCTCCCCAGCTCCACCAGAGACAGAGAAGCCGCGGCCAGCACGAGGGAGCTAGCCAGAGAGCTTGGCCCTCTTTAACGTCGGCGCCTCCATCTGGGAGATGCGGGTGGCCCACTTCCCTCGACCTCCCTCAAGGGAGGGAGTGGCGGGGTACCGGGGAGGCGAGGACGCTTTGTGCTCGGCCAGGAGCTGTCCGGAGCGGCGCTATGCCAGCGGAGTTTTGGGCTTTGCCGGGGCCGCCCGGCTGCCGCGCCCGGGCGACTGGGGACTCCGGTCTCTGCACCTTTCCCAGTTTCCTCCCTCTCCGCTCCAGTCCCCTCTGCCCTTTCTCATAGCTTTTTAGGGGCCGGACAAAAGGCGGCGCCTCTGGCGCGAAGAGGGCTCTAAAAGCACTAGCGGGTCGGTCCGAGGAGTGGAGGGGCTCGTGTCTCCCTGGGGGGAGCATTTTAATTCCTGCGGAAAGAGCGGCCGCAGGGTTTGGGTTACTGAAGGCCGGGGTTCCGGGGCGGGCCTCGTTGCTTCTGCGCTTTGCGGCCGGTGCTGGGACCCCTCCCCCGCCCACCGGCGCCTTCCTGGGAGGGAGGCGGGGCTTCCGTGGCGCAGGCGCAACCTTTGCCTCTGCTGGAGGCTGAGTGGCTGCTGCACTTGGTACCCTCGAAGTCTGCTTGGGAGCAGCCATCTGTTTGGCCAGTCTGGAGAAGGTGCTCCTCCCCCGGATTCGCACGTGGTCCTGTCCCCATCTCCGCAGCTTTCCTGCCCAGGTTTCCAGCCTGACCCTAGAGAGGGTCCGATGTCGGAACCTAGAACTTAGCGCTGAGGAAGGAGATATTGGAATCTGAGGGAGGGAGGGAGGAGGTCCCCACCCGCAGTTTCGGGTCATTAGCGAGAACTTAGAAATCAGCTGAAGCACTAGCCTAGGGACACCTAGACCCGGTGTGCAGGAGCCTGGTTTCCAAACCCTGCTCCGCAGTGAACGCGTTTTGCACCTAGACTTGGGCCACGTCAGTTTACCCCTCGAGCCTCAATTTTACCATCACACACATGATTATTTAAGAATTATTTAAGAATTAGAGATTCACACCCCCCTGCAACAATAGACTGGAGTTCCTTCATAGGAGAGAGTTGAATTTCGCCCTATTTATAATTTTGTATTCTGTAATGTTACTAAAACTCAGTTTTTTCCTTGTTTTTTCATACAAGAAACATTTACCAGATATAATGAGTAGACACTCAATGCATCTAGTACTTTTTGAATGTGGCATAAGAGAGTAAAACTACAATTCCTAAAACTCAATAAGGATAAACTCTGGGGTTAAACAGCCTGGGTTCAATTTTGACCACACCGTGTTTTAATGCCCTTGACCTTAGAGACCTTTGTTAGCTCTATCCCTGTAAGCTTTAATTTCCCATCTGTGAAATGGGAAAATCATGGGCTTGTGTTCTTGGAATACTAAGTTTGTTCTCTGTGAACCTGGAGCCCCACCCCCGTTTTAAGGCCCAACCTCTGATCTCCTGCTGTGAACCAGGGAACTGGACTAGGGAACTGACCTCTGTGGTGGTGGAGATGAGGACTCCAGGCCCAAAGCCAAAGCCCCCAAACTGAGGGGTTTTACCAAGCCCGGCCTACCTCTCTCTGGGTGGCAACTGGGAAGTAGGGAGATGTATCTTCCAGGGGCCGCTGGGCTTTGCAGGCAGAAAATGAGCAGGGAAGGCAGGAAGGGTTGGTGTTTTGTCCGGTGCTGGGCTGGCTTGCTGAGACTCTCCCCTTTCCTCCCTCTCCATCTTTCTTCCTTTGTTATGAAGTTCATCAACTTATGTCCTAGCTTCCTGCCCACCTCTCCCTGAGCAGAATCCTGGGCCCCCTCAGCTAGTGAACACTCAACTGAGAGGCAGGAGCATCCTATTCCTTCTCCTGTCCCACAGCCTGTCCCCAGGAGCTGTGGAAACGTTGGTGCAATGACCAACTTCCAGGCACTCACTGTTGGGCAGGCCAGTCTCCGAGTGACCCTTGGCCCCAAGGCCAGGCCTCTGTGTGCTGGGAGAGCTGCTGCTGCTTACTTCCAGCAGGTCAGCAATGAATTGTGGCCTTGTCTCTTTTCTGCGGCTGCATACCCGAGGCCTTCAGGGAAGGTGATTTAATGATGGGGATGGGGAGGGTAGTGAGAGACTCTTTAGGGAGAATGCACTGGGACGGGTTCGGGAGAACGATTAGCCTTTTGTCTACGGTGGGATATTCTGGGACAGGGTATAGCTTGAGTAGAGGCTTCTAGCTGGAGATAGAAAAGGTCTTGGTCCATTCAGTGCGTGGCGCGGGGACGGACTAACAGAGGCTGTGGAAGAGTGGCCGGAGGGGGGCGGTCGTTGGGCGCGATCCCGGCGACCAGGAAAGCTCCTCCAAGCTTGGGAGGGTCCTGGCACCTGTCCCTCGGCTTCCTCCCTCTGCACAGGATCGGGCGAGACCCTTAGATGCAGTGCTACACACCTGTGGCGCTGCCTGCGGGCTCTGTCTGTCCAGCGAAGGCCGTTTCTTGCCTTAAAAAGAACCCTGAAAAGCAGACCCTCCCATTCGCGAGAGCGAGGCTGGGGCGCAGTCGAGGGCGCGCGTGCGAGGCGGGGGTCGGCGGGGCTGGGCGGGTGGGGGGCGGGGGCGGAGTGGGGGATCGGAAGGGAAGCGCTTCCTGGTTCGAGCCGAGAGGGGCGAATCGGGCTCGGCTCCCGCCGCCGGGAGGAGCTGTCTGTCTGCAGCCCCCTCCTCCCGCCCTGCCTCTCCTCCTCCCGCCCTCCTCGCCGAGCCGGGCGGTGTTGGCAGCCGGAGCGGCGGCGGCGGCGGGCCGAGTAGCCGCGCTTGGGCATCCGCGGGCGCCGAGCCACTGTCCCTCTCTCGATCCCTCCCGGGCCTTTGTCACTGCGCCCGCTGGCAGCGGGGCCGAGAAGGAGCCCGACAGACCGTCAGAGAGCCGGCAGGTCCAGCGGCCGGGCCGAGGGCGCCAGAGGGGCCATGTCTTACCAGGGCAAGAAGAGCATTCCGCACATCACGGTAAGCGGCCCCCGCCCCGCCGCGCCCCGCCGCGCCCCGCCGCGCCGAGGTTCTTTGTGGCTGGACGGTGGTCGCCGTCAGGTCCAGATCCGCGGGGGGTGGCAGGGGCGCCCCCGAGGCTTCCTGCGTCGCCGCGGGTGGGGCGGGGCCGGTCTGGGCATGGCAGCCCCCTCCCCTAGCCTCTGGGGACAATGAGGGGGGAGCCCCACATGGCGGGGCGGGGCTGGAGCCTTGGGTCCCTCTCCCCGCGGGCGTGCAGCCCCCTCCCCCTCCGGGATGTGCAGGAGGATGGCGTGACCGCCGAGGATGCCGAGCCGAACAAAAGAGGGAGGGGCGCGGGTCCGAGCCCCCTCCCTCGGCTCCGCGGGTGGGAGGTGCGCTGAGCCCGGCGCGCGTCCCCCTGCACCTTTCGGCCCTGGCACCTCGCAGCCGCCAGAAGAAAGATAAGACGGAATCGCCTCTTCCCACTCCCCACCCGTAATGATGGGTGGAAGTCCGGCCGGGAGACAGCGCCATGATGGAAGCCGGCGCCCACCCTCCCCGCAGCTAAAAATAGCCTCTCCGCGGACACGGTGGCCGCGGCCCCGGAAGGGTTAACGCGCTGAGGCTGGGCCGCTGGAGGGTGGGAATGGTAGTGTGGGCTGAGCCGGCAGGCTGTGTCCCTGGGTGTGGCCGGAAACAAAGGATCCCTGGTCTTTTCGCTTTGTCTCCTGGGGAGCTGAGGAAGCCCAGGGCTCAGCGGTCAGGAGCTGGCGCCTCCACCCCACTCCTGCCTGACCTCAGAGTCCAGGAGGCCATTGCGGAGGGATGCACACTGCTAGCACTGTGGACCTTGGGTGGCAGGAGGAGCACCAGGTGCTGAGAGGCAGGGTTCCAGGCGTAGTGGAATCCTCCAGGAGACTCCTGAGGATCTGAGACCAAGCCTGCTCATTTATGCAGAATTTGGGGTCAGGGGAGGAAGCTGTCATTTCCTACACACCTGCCCGCTGTGGCCAAGCCCTCGTTTTATGGAATCCTAGCAGTCCTTTGAGGGAGACATTGTCCACATGAAGCACCCAGAGGCTGGAAGTGGGCATACCTGAGCTGGAGGTTGGGAGGAGCCTAGACCCTTTGCCTCCCCTGCCCTGCCCTGGATCTGCTTGACTGGGCTAAGCCTTGAGTTGGAAAATCCACTGGGGGCTCAGCTCAAGTTCCTATTCAAAGGCATAAACCCTGGGGATCAGGATACTTCCCATCCATCTCTGTCCTCTGCTTTAGAGACCCAGAGGCCTAAGGGCAATCTGTAAACATTAGTTGGCAAAGAGTCAGCAGAAGGAGTGTGGTGGCCCAGGCCAGGCAGCAGAGAAGAAAGCACAAGAATATTCTTCTGATGTGGTCCCTGCCTTGGGAACCCTGCCCCTGCTCCTAGGAGGACAGAGGCAGGCGATGGAGGTGGAGTCAGGAGCCCTGGGTTCCTCTGCCCCTCAGGACATGGGCTTCCCAGATGGAAGTTTAACAGATGGTCTTTGAGGCAGGTGTGTGGGAATGCTGCCCCTCTGTGTGGTTCAGCTCAGCTGTGTGGCGCCCTGCTGTGAGCTCTGCAGTGGAGAGGAACTGCCCATGCTTTTGCAGCAGATGGCTCTGGATGGGCCTTCTGCTGTGGCACCTCTCTGCACATCAGTGTTCTGATCCAAAGTGCGTTCCCCCTCCAGCAAGACTCATGGGCAGCCTCGGCTGTCCCCAGCGGCCCCAACAAAGTGCTTAGGTGCATTAGGTGCACCTGACCCAAGAGGGGCTTTGGCTCTGCTGGCTGGCCCCCTGCTACTTTGGTTCTTCATGCAAAGCAGTCAACCTGTGTGTAAAGGTAAACCTCAGGGTTGGTTCCAGCAGCCTCAGGACATGGCTCCCCGGAGCATGGGGAGGAGCGATGCTGACAATTTTGTTTTTGTGTTCAACCCTAGCCAGAGAGAGTCGTGGTTTTAAGGAGAAAAGAAAGCAGAGAGGATAGACTTGCATGGGGCTTCTTAAGACCCTTCCGCTGCCTGAGGGTCTTTTGTTGATAATGTACATGTTGTGACAGGGACCAGGACCTTTCCTGAGAGGCCATTATGGCTTTCCAAGCGCAGTACCCCAGCCTGTTCCACCGCAGTCATTGGATGAGTGAATAATAATGGCAAGCATCTGGTCTGTGCCCGGCCCTTGCTGGCTCCAGGGCAAGTGGGAGGGAGATGGCTTGGCACTTGGCTCTCCCAGATGTAGCATGGACTCCCCTGTAGAGGAGGAGGAGGGGAAGGCACAGGCACTTGGCTTCTGCCCCCAAGGACCAAAGAACTGCTTAAAATATTGATGAAGCTCTGTTTCATAAGTGGATTTATTTATTTATTTATTTTAATAAATGGCACAGCCGGGGATTAACTTAGCTGAAGCTGTTTCTATGCCCACTGAGCATTAAGCAAAGAGAGCATCCTGGGTGTGGCTCTCAGCAAACAAAGGCGCTTGGCTTCATGGCCCTGCAGAAACTCTGGGCTCCAAACAGAAGCACCAAAGGGGGAGGCCTGCTCCATCTTGTGTTGGGGGGGGTCCAGGGTTTCCACCCGGGGATTATGGTGACTGTTGTGAAAGTAAGGCCTCCTGCCTTCTGGTCCTGGGAGCTCTTGCTGTGGACCCAGCTTTCAGCATGAATTTCACCATCACCTGTTCTCAGAACAGTGCTGTGAGGAAGGCACAGGTCGATCATCGTTGCTTCCCAAAGAGCAAACTGAGGTTCAAAGACCTTTGTAGCATGCCAAGTTTCTTACACTGGATCGTGGACACTCAGGTTCACATTCAAGTAGTGAGAGTAGATGTGCTGCTCGGCTCGCTGAGAAAGTCACACGCAGGCGTTCCCCCTCCCTTTCTCTGCCTCTCAGGGCACTGGTGTGTGTATCTGTAAGCGTGAGTTTATATCTTTGTTATATAAATGCGTGTGTAAAGTTGCTATTCAGTCAAACAGTGAAGATAGGAAGACCATCGAGCAGAGCTGGCACCGGGCTGAATCAGTTATTCTAAAGTGCAGACATGCCAGGTTCCTGCAGGGCCTGCCCTGCCCTGAGCGTGCCGCTGTCTCCTGTAGGTGTGTGGCAAGGGCAAAGGCGGAGATCATAGGCCGCTGTATAAGAGGCTTTGTAGAGGCGAGGATGATGCCTGCCTTTTCACACAAGGGGTTTGGGATGCCTGCCATTGCATGATTTGTCACACATGTTGTGAAATCAGATGGAAGTGGAATACCAGGACGGAGGGTCCGGAACGAGTAGAGAACAAACTTGCCAATAATTAAGCAAATGCCCTCAGTCATGTCCAGGTTGTGATAGGGAAGACAGAAATGGCGCTATGTTCAGGGAAAAATCATTTTGTTTACAGCAGATTGTTAAAAAGTATCTCAGAGGGGACATAAAAGTGACTCTGAGTTATGACATCTTCCATTTTACAACTGTACCACCTTAACCCTAAGCATGTGCTTCTTGTAATGAGCTTGGTCAAGCCTTAATCCAGGGCACACGGGCAGGCTCGGCACATAGTGTCTGCCCATCATATCTCCTTTCTCTCTGAGAAATGGAAATTCAGAGTCCAGCTGGAGCAGAAATTCACCACATGTCCACTATGTTCTTTGACCTGTGCTAGGTGCCTTAGAGCCTGCCATCCAAGGGACAGAGTGCACACACAGGAAATAAGCTGAAAATGGCCCAGGGCAAAGTGAACCAGAGCCCAGGTGTTAAGAGGAATTAGAGCAGAGAGGACCCGGCACTGGCAAAGCAATGGAGGAGCTTGACCGGGCTCAGAGTCGGAGTGAATTGGGTGCTGATCGCTGGGGAGTAGGGGTAGCAGGATATGCAGGGGGAACCAGGTGAATGAGGCCAGGCTTGGGGGCGAACGTGATCCAAAGAGAGTGAGGAGCTTCACACAGCTGAATCAGAAGTTGAGCTTAAAAGGTTCTGCAGGGCTTTGGGAGTCTGCAGAGTTTATTCAGTGGACATAATACATGGGTTCTAGGTCTGACCCGGACTCCAGTGAGTTATTTCGTCTGGGGCAAACTTCTTGGGCCTTGGATTCCATTTCTTTAAAGTGAAAGAGTTAGATGGCCAATTTAGTTCCAAGTTATAGGGCATTTTGACTTTCTTCTGTGGGTAATAGGGAGCCACTGCAAGTTCTTGAGCTGGGAGGAGGGTGTGACAAGAGTGTGGATTCTGAAGTTGGATATCTGGGTCTGGATCATGGTTACTCCATTTACTAGCTGTGTAATTGGGAGATTTACCTATTCTCTGTTTGCATCAATTTCTTTTTCTAAACAAATTATGTTTGTAAAGGAGGAAATTTAATAACCCATAGATTTTTTTCCCTGAAAATTAAATGACTGACAATATATGTAAAGTGCTTAGATTAGTGGCTGAACATAGTAATTGCCTTGTGGGTGAGCTGTCATTATTATTATTACTACTGTGTCAGCTTTGTATTGTGGTGCAAGCTTCAAGATGTCAGGGACACATGTTTACATCTTGTTCATGCTCCCCGTGGGCTGTGGGTAGCCGTAACTTTCCCCCTGGCTGCTGGTGGACAGTGAGTCTGCGCCCTGTTTCTCCTCACTTTGAGACCTGGCCGAAGAGGTCGCAGAGCCCAGGGATTGGCAGCAACCTGATGGGCCTTCAGGGTGGCCTGATGGTCATCTGCTCATAGTCCACTGGTCGGAGCAAGTCATATGAACAAGCCCTAAATTGCCAGGGAGAAGACCTCCGTCTGGAGGAGATAAGAAGATGAAATGTGGAAGTTCTGGGCCGTGCAGACACCTGGTGAAGTTGGTGCTCGGGTAGTCGGGGGTGTGATGGGGAAAGGGCTTGAGAATTGACTGGGGACAGGCGCCAGACTGAACTGGTCGGGAAGGTGGAATTCAGATTGGAACAGGGTTGAGGGGCAAGGGCAAAGGCGGAGATCATAGGCCGCTGTATAAGAGGCTTGTAGAAGCGAGGACGATGCAAGATATTCTACCAGCCCGTGTTTCTCAGCCCATGTGCTGTGAGCACAGTGAAAAAATCCTCTGCAGATGTGCTGCTCAAGTTTGATCATCTTGTGAAGTTTGGGTTGCGACAACCACACGTAGTTTTAGCAGCGTCTCTCAGGGCGGCTGGAGTTCTCACAAGTGGAGGGCTGCTCCATCAGTCTGTCTGCTGTGAGTAACAGGAAGCTCCCACTACAGAAAGGAACCTTCCCAGGTCTGCACCTTCCAGCATGCAAGAGGAGGAGGTCCGGGCGCGGACAGCACTGTGATGCCGAGGACCCAGCCCGCGCCGTCAGGAGCTGCTGAGGGCCCGTTGAGACCCAGAACACTGTGGTGGGAGTGGCCGGCAGGGTTGGTGCTGTGTGGTCTTTAATCCTTTCAACAATGTTGCAGAATTCTATACTATTTGAAAGTATTCCTGGAACACAGAAAGGCTAAGAAGCAGTGCACTAGAGAGACACAGTGGCCAGGTGACAACTGTGTTCTGGGAGGAGACAGCTCTGAATTGGTTGGTGTTGGTGGTGGGAGGGAGTAGAAGCTAGGGCACTCGTAGAAAAGATGGCTTAGGACCCAAGCAAGCTGGTGTGGACGGGTAGGTGAAGCTCTACTCTCCCACCTTGGGCCTGTGCCCTGGGCATCTTTCTCCCCGACCTAGCTGCCCTCCCCGGGCCTCTGCCTTAATGTCAGCTGTACCTGTCCTCCATGGCACCTGCTCCTCCTGGGGCTGGAGACTGGACTTCCCGCCTCAGTTGTCTCTCAGGCCTGTCAGCTCTGCTTGACTGTGATTGCTTGCAAGCCTGGGCCGTGGTCTGTTCTCAGAGTTCCTTCCGGGCCACTCCTACACACTGGTGACTCATGACAGGGACATGGAGCCATGTGAATGGGTGAGTGAAGCCAGTCACAAGCCGCACTTTTGGCTGCCAGGGTGTTAGCGGTGCATGCGCTGGCCTTCCTTCACAAGGCCCTGCCTGGGGATCCAGCCTCGCAGTCGTCACCATCCGGGGACGAGGGTGGTGGGAAGGGCTTTTGGAGCCTGAAGAATGAGAGAGGGACCTCTGCAGCAGTGCCGAGGCAGTGGGCAGAGGCAGGTCTGATTCGCTCACGCTGAAACGAAAACCTCGCCCCAGCGGCTTTCCCCACCAGCTGGATCACCACGGCTCCCCTGCGCCCTCCCCGGGCCCTTGGCCAACCACGACGACGTGGTGCCACAACTTGGGGTCAATTCTGTGCGAAGACTCGGTGATCTGAAGCTGAGCGGCATAGAGCAGACCGCGGCCATTTGAGGAGTCTATGCGTGTCCCCAGGTCTTGCTGCCACATGCTGTTTGTGACACATTCACAGACCCTTAGGGCTTCATCCCAAATCAGATCTCAGCAGCTATCTCATTTCTGTAACCTCAGATCTGAAGGGAACTTTTTAAGTGTGTCAGATATTCTGTTTGTGCATTTGAGGAGGCAGGGAAGATCGTCCTTTGCTTCTTCCCTGCCCGCTTCTCCTGCAGGGACCCCAGATGCCCTCTCCCGGCTTTCCTCCGGGGGTGGGGAGATCATCACTTCATGAGCAGCCTGCCTTGCAGTGGGCAGCTCTGTTTGTGGGTCACTGCGTGGAGTGTCCTCCACGTGCCCTTGGGTTCTCTCCTCCACACTGCCGTTCCTGGAGGCCCTGGAAGGTATTCAGAAAATGAAACTTTAATGATTGGAAATGTCTTTCTGCTTCCTCAAATGCCTGAACTTGGAGCACGTGGCACAGAATGTTGGATGTCACAGTGTTCAGTGTAGGGAGCACTTTTACCTATTTTTCAAGTGATCCTGTGGTCTTGTTGGTCACTTTGGCTACTTCTGTTAACAGATAAGGAAACCAAAGCCCAGGGTCTCACAGCTGAGAAGCTGTGTGAGACCAGTGCCCATCTTGGCACCTAGACAGGTTCCTGCAGTCCCTGGGGAACATGTGTAAGCATGAGCTGGAAGAAGGCGCCACACCACCAGCGCTGACTGGAGGAGACTCCACAGAGCGACCCGAGGCCTGGGAGTCAGACGCTGCACAAGATGGAGAGGTGCAAGTCCAGGGGCAGAGCGGTGTGGCAGGCGGCCATGCTTGCAGGGTGGTGCAGGCCCAAGCTCAGGGCTGTGCAGGTGCAGCTCAGGGAGACTGAGGCAGGCCGAGGGTAGACGTGTCCCCACAGTCTTGCACCAGGAGCATGGTCCCTGGCACAACAGTAGGAAGCAGAGCCTAGGACGGGTGAGGAGACCGTGGGCCCACCTCACAGAGGCACCAGTGTGGTCCTCATGGGGCAGGGCTGGTTACCACAGAGTGGACTTTCTATAGAAGTGACTTGGCCCCTCTAGCTCTCTTGCCCCCTGCCTTCTGCCACAGGAGGACACAACACAAAGGTCTTCGTGAGGAGTCAGCGCTGTGCTCTGGCCTTCTCAGCCTCCACAGCCACAAGCCAAATACACTTCAGTTTGTTTATTCATTACCTCACCTCAGTCATTCTGTTACAGCAAAGAAAGTGGATTCGGACAGCACGTGAGGGGGGTGAGGGACCTGCAGGTGAAAGCACTGCTCCCATCTCGTTTAGTCTTAGTTTTTATTTTTAATAGAGAAAGGGTTTTATTTGTCAGCAGTAATTTCTTCTTTTCTTTTTTTAAAAAAAAATATTTTACTGGTTTTTATTCCTTGTACATGACAGTAGAACTGTACCTTTTAATGAGACCTGTCTCCCTGCATGCAAAGCTGTTAAAAAATCAGGCGGTCTTCTAAGTGCTATTCATGTATGAATTCATTTAATTTCCAAAATAACCCTCAGCACCATAGGTGGGAAAGAAGGCACAGAGAGTGAACTTGCCCACAGTACAGGGTGGGGAGGTGCCAAGCCACTCAGAACCCTGCTGTCCGGCCTCACACCGTGTCCTGAGCTGCAGCCGGCTGCATCTTGGCTAACCAAGTGTTCAGTGAGGTAGCAAGGTGGAGGGCCTGGCTGGCAGGCCCCGGCCAGTGTCAGAGTGAATGGGTCTGAGAGTCTTTTGAGGCCTTCAGATCCCTCTTATCTTCCTGACTTGCTGTGACCACGTTCACAATCGTCCTGCCAGGAGGGTGGTGTTGGACAAGGTCTGTGCTTGGTGGATAGTGGTGTCTCTCGTTCCATCTCAGAGGGGAGGAGCTGAGGCTGAGACACATCATCTAGAGTTCTCTGAGCCTCCTCGTTTGTAACCCCGCACTCACTTCCTGTGTGATTTGTGAGTGGGCGAGAGAACCACGTGCTGCCGGACCATTGCCTAGCACGGGCTCAGGCAGGGTGGCTCTCCTACTGACAAAGCTTCCTGTCCAGACTTCTTGATGAGAGGTAAGAAGCAGAGGCACGCAAACACAGAAGAGGGTGGAGCGTAGATAGCACACATCAGTATAGTTAGCATCCCCCTCCTGCAGGCGAATGAAGACCCTTCGCACCCCAGAGGTCAAAGGACAGCATGTTATTTTAAAATCAGACACTCCATCCACAGGGAGTATTTCCTGAACCTCTACAGGCAGGACAGGGCCTGAGGTCCTGCTGTCCTGACTGCCGTTGTCATGGAAGGAGTCTGAACTTGTAGCGAAGGTGGCAGTCCATGGGGACCAACTGCACTTCTCTTTCCTACAGCCTGTGGTCTTTGCCACACCTCCAGGGAAGCAGCCCAGGAGGTGGCAGTGGCGTGAGGCAGACTCCGACTAGCGGACATTCCTGTTTGCCTCCTTTCCCACGGATGACTTGGCAGTCGCTCCACAATGGGGGATCTCTCAGACCCGGTGTGGACGCCCATGCATTGACCCTGGGTTCCATGTCAGCTTTAGTGGCGCATCATAGGGGAGAGGACGTGGGGCATGCCGTCCCCCACCTTCCTGACTGAGAGAGGAGCATTAGGGATTGGAAAGGTGGCCCTGGGGCCTGATGCATCCACTGCGATGAAACGTCTAAGTCATCGTTACTTGGGTTTCATGGAGATGTAAAGAGTACAAATTTGCCTGCAGGCTGAGACTGAGGAGCTCCAGGGCAGAATGAGGCTGGAGGGAGAGGGACAGTCGGCGTCAGCAGCCTCCCTCACCGTTCCGGTGCCCAGTGTGTTTCAGCACCATGGACAGCACATGGTCCACCTGTTCCTCACCCGGGGCACCTCACCTGGACTCTTAGGACACTGTGTGTGTTATTTATTTTGCTGGAGTGTTCTCCTTTTCTCTGTTTTTCCAGCTTGATGAATTTCTGCTAATATTTCAGAACTCAGGCCAAAAGTCCCCTCCTCGATGACACAGTCACTGTCTTTCTCTGAGTCTGTAATAACAGCTTTGGTTCTCTGCTATTTTCCAGATAGCCAAAGTTGCTAAACCAGTGATTTTTGGATAAGTGTTGGTTTGGTAAGAACAGCACATCTTATTTTCTTCTGGGGATCCCCAGACCTTAATGGATTTTGTGTATCTCCTGATGGCCACCATTGGACCTGTGTGCAGAGGACAGGTTCCATCCCTGCTGTGTGAGAGGGAGAGGGGAGCCCAGGACACTTGAGTGCTTTGCTGGCTTGGACAACAATGCAGATGCTTCCCTGTGATCGAGAACCACCCGCTTCCAGCAGGGGCTGAATGTTGAGTGTTTTGTGCTGGTTGGTTACAAACGGCTGATGCTTTAAAGGCTGATTTTCCTAATTGTAGCTGGAGAGGATATTTAATGTAGTGAAGTGAGCATAGACACCCTGCCCACATTAGCTCTTTTCCCCATTGGGGCTGGTGGGAGACATGGCAGGTCTGGAGAAGAGGTCTTTGCTTGCCTGGGCTGTCCTCTAACCCACAAGACACTTGGCAGGAGACACTCAACTGCCGGCCAGCGCCAGGCCTAGCTGATCCTCACGAGGTGGCCTTCCAGCATCACCTGTACCATGCAGGCTTCACACCTGGCACGTTTCCAGTGAGTGGGGCAGGCTTTCAGGAAACTTCAAAAGCAACAAAGTATTATCTGTCTGTCTATCCTTTCCCCACGGAGGGGGCCCTGGGTCTGCTGGGGAGGTGTCACTTATTGCCAGAAAGACCCACTTGCCCCTGAGTTACTGCCAGGTAGAGAGTTCTGCAGTTTGCTTTTTCTCCTGTCATTTTATTGTCTTTTGTTTGCCCTCACAACTTCTACAACATCTTGAGTAGCTGAGTAGTAGCGATGTGCTCTACCATTGTAATTGATTCTGGATTATATCTCTGTATAAATCTTTGACCTTGTTTAGGGCTATTTTCCTGGGGACAGATTGACAGCATTAGATTTCTGGGTCAAAGGGCACAAGCCCTTTTAAAAATGTTAAATGTGTGAATTTTATGTTTAAAATAAAAAAAATTTGTAAATTACGTATCTATCTCTTTGTATGTGTATAGTAACATTCCTTCTGTTTGGTGTGCAGTTCTCTGAGATTTTACACATTCTTTAGAAGGTGGATCTGACCTCAGAGTGTTGCTAGATTCCATCTGCTTATGGGGTGTCATGAATTCAGGGCATGAAAATATCTAAAACTGCGACTCAGTGTGGCTTGGTGGCCTACATGTGGGCAGGGAGTCAGGAAACCAGGGTCAGGAGCTGCCGTTGGAGGCTACACCAGTCTGGAACCGCATTTCCATGGAGGTCAGATCAGCATCCCCCACAATCCATTCGGGGTAGGCAGGCAGAGAATGTGACTCTCACAGAATGTTTCCTCAGGTGCCTTCTCTGGGATTTATCCCATCAGATTTCCCACAGTACAGAAGGATCTAGGCTTGGAAAAGCCGAGGGCTCAGTTCCTCTTCCCATGTTCATTGCACAGGGGTGAGGAAGGGCCCTGGAGGATCCGCGGGAGGGCTGTCTCTGCTTGTGAACAGTGTAGGATTTTCTAAACTTGCTGCTCTGGGGACCCCTTTCTGGGGTAGTACCTATCAAAAGGCCTTTGAGTTCTGCAGAACATGTCTTTGAAAATGCTGATTAAAAGGCAAAGGGATGACTAATTTTAAGAAAGAAAACGAGGAAGTCATATCAATTCTTGCCTTATTATGAGTTTTTCAGAAATGTACTGTCCCTGGAGAGCAGCCAGAGATAGGACCCCTTTGTGGTCCCGGTATGCAGTATATGGGCAATTGAGCAGGGGGTGGGTTTGGACCAGACTCCACTGTCTGACTCTTGGAGTGCAGAGCAGGCTGGGCAGATCTTTTGACATGCAGTGCATCAAAACACCCCCTTTGGGCTGAGCCTGAGAAACCTGCAATTAAATGTGACAAGGGAGGCGCTGCCTGCAGGAGGCTGGGTTAGAAACTTTGCTCTGACTGCTGAAGACTCATGTGATTCTGCTTTCTGTGCTGGGGAAGCTTGGCCTCCAGCTGCCTGTGCTTCCTGGACACGCAGAGCCAGGCCTTGCCTTTCCCTTGGTCCTGGGTAACCTCCAGGGTGCTTGGTGTGTCTCTTCCTTGCAGATGCACAAATCCTGGCTGGCTCCATGTTAGGGATGCAGGGCAGGTTGTTCGTGGAGTGACTGCTCTGGGGGCTGCTTTCTCTAGAGCCTCTCCTGCCGGGAAGCAGGATATGCCATTTCACACTCTTCCTTGGCTTGTGGCTGTGAGGTCTTTTCTCTCCATCTTCATCCATTCATTTTCCAAGAACCAGCTCAGGTATCCATTCATCCATCCTGCTGTTCATCTATCTTGATATCTTCATCCATCCATTCATTCATCTGTCCATTTGTTTATCCATCCACCTACCCATTTCTCCATCTTGCCTGCCATCTACCCATCCCTCTTGCCTACAGTCCATCCATCCATCCACCCATCCATCCTTCAATAGTTCCATCTATTTGTCTGTCCATCCATCTGTCCATCTGTCCATCCATCCACCCATCCACTTACTCATTCCATCCATCCACCCACCCACCATCTGGCCAGGTGGGTCCAAGGTCTTGAGGATGCCGCGGTGAGGAAGCAGTCAGAGCCCCTCCCTTGTGCAGCTAAGTCTCGTAAGGGCATCTGCAGGGCATCTGCAGGGAGAAGAGAACTCTGGGTGGTGCCACCCACTGGCATTCACACAGGATTGGTCCCTTGTGGGGTTGTGCCTTGCACGGCCAGTGGGTGACACAGCAAACTTGGAATCCAGTGGGAAGAGCCACATTTTAGCCAGACGGGTAAATATATGGTATGTCTAGAATGCTGTGATGGCTGCTGTGCGGACTAGGTGGGTTGGGGTGCAGGACCAACTGCAGGGCAGCATGGTATGGCGTTTCAGACGGGGTGGTGGAGGGGGTGCTCTCGACACTGAGCAGAGCCAGGCCGGGACAGCGGGAGGGCAGGCTCTCTGGGGTCTTGCTGACCTTGGCTTTCATACTGAGGAAAACGTGATGTCGCTGCAGGAAGCTGCCAGGGAGTCCTGCTGCAGGTTGCAAGGCCGCTTCTTCTCAGGAAGCTGCCCGGTTGCTTGGTTGGCTTGAACTCTTCTCTGGCTTGCGGAGCATCCTCTGCTACTCTCATGGTGTATGCTGGGGAACATTGGAACCACAGAACCGTGGCCTGTGGGACCCTCCTGGTGGGATGGAGCCCCAGGTGTCCCTTTGTTGTGTTGTTGTGGCAAGCTCTGCTTCTGAGGGGACCTCCCATCCCTGTCAGAAGTGGTTGCACTGAATTCTTAATATTTCCTGACTCTCTCCCCCTACACAAGGAATGGGCCCTAGGAGCAACTTGAAGATAATGAAAATAGTAAATAAACACATGGGGAAAATATTTAAGCTCCAAAATATGGAAATTAATAAATGTTAATGATAGGCAAAGACACTGGGTGTTCCCACACCTGGCAAATTGGGCAATACCATTGGAAAGCAATTCAGCCATGTTTATCAAGGGCGATAAATAAGGCTCATGCTATTTGACCCAGTTGTTCAGCTTCTGAGAATTTGGCCTGACACATCATCCTAACCACAGGAAGTCCTGCACAAGGGTGGTCGGTGCAGCTGTCTGCCTCGCTGTGAAAAGCGAAGAGCTTAGGGGTCAAGTGGTGGGGGAATAAACAAACAAATGACCATGTGGCCATGAGGCGTGGTTTCTGCAGACATTTAGAAATCGCCATCGTGAAGAACATGCCCTAGCTTGGGATGTGCTTATGGTGAAACGCGTAAAGGACGCAGCTCTGTTCTTTTCTGGCCTTGGACTTGCTGCCTCTGGCCTTGCGTGTCACTCCAAGAACACCCGATGTTTGCCCTTCCTGGACGCCTTCCCTTTGTTTGGTCCAGCCTGTCTTATTTAGTAGCTTTTAGCTCGCCCTGGCTGCCTGCCAGCACCCTTGATGGCCCCTCCTGTTCCTGCTCTTCCCTCCTGAGCCACCTCTCATCCCATGGCCCTCCTCTGCCACCCCAGGGAGCAGATCCCAGCTCTTCCTGCTTTCCTCGGCTCCTCAGGGCCTGGCGCTAGGCCAGGAGCCGAGACCATCAGCCAGGACCTGGTCAACGCCCAGGTACGGGGGTGGGTGGGGGTCCTAGAGTCACTGTGGGAGAGACAGGGAAGCAAAGAGGGCAGTACCCCAGGGGCACTGGTGCGCATGCTGGAGGAGCGGGGCAGGTTGGCGCTCTTTCCATCACCCTCGCGTTGTCTCCAAGGTGACCATGGTCCTGTTCAGAAACGCCTTAAGAAATTCCTGTCCTACAAGTGATTCTGTGTGTTCAGCTAGCGGGTGACATTCACAGGGAGGAGACTGCAGAGACCACAGGGCAGGTGTGCTGCGGGGACTTGGTGCACACCCGGGCACAGCAGCCAACTGCAGAAAGACTTCTGAGACAATCCAGTAAACCGAACGAGGTCCGTCCGGGGCTGAGAGGCAGGAAGGAGGTCATCGGGCTGGCTGGGGTGGGGACCGTGGCCAGGGTTGCCGAGGAGACCTTCGTGGTTGGAGACGGGTACTAGGTGTCTGCAGGTGGAAGGATCCTGTTTGGGGCTTGTTCTGAAGTGCTTCCAGGGGAAATGCAGACATCCCGAGGGGGGCGAGGGCGGAGGGGGCTTGACGTGGGGTGGCCTGGGGGCTTTTTCAGTGCCCTTCCTTTGCCCTTGAAGACATTGAGAGCTTTTATATTAAAAGTTAAAAGAAACCCATTCCCTGACTTTCCCCCAGTGACACTTAAAACTTTGCTTTGCTTTCCAGAGTGACCGACTCCTCATCAAAGGTGGACGGATCGTCAACGAGGACCAGTCCTTTTACGCTGATGTCTACTTGGAAGATGGGCTCATAAAGTGGGTGGACCCTTCCAGGCCCTGCTGGCCTTCTGCCCAGGGTGGCTGTGCTGTGTTCCTGTATTTCGGGGCTCCAGACTGGGGAGGTCAAACTGTGCCGGTGTGCTGGGGAGGGGGATCCCTGTTGTCCTGGGCTTGCTGCTCCTTGGGGTGCCCAGCTGTGAAATGCAGATGTGGTGGTTCACTGTTAGGGATGGGAGAGACCAGTGGGGTTAAGCAGCTGGGTCCTATTTCAGGGTGGACGAGGGACAGCCTGCCACCGAGAGCCTCTGACTGAGTGCACAGGGGTCTCTACCAGCCCACAGTTCCTGGGCTTGGGTTGAGGGGATCAGAGGAGAAATGGGGACTGGTGGGCCTCCACAGGAGCCCTGGCTGGTCTCACAGAACAGAGTCCTGGTTCTGCGTTTCCCTACTTACTCCCCTGGGCTCCGTCTTCAGCCTGACGTTGGTGACCCAGGGTCGGAGCCCCCTTGAGATGCTGTACCTCAGTGATGCAGGCCGAGTGATTTAAACAACAGAAATTCATCTCTCACTCTTCTGGAGCCTGGAGCCCTGGGTTAAGTGCTCGCAAGGCTGGTTCCTCCTGAGGCCTCGCTCCCGGGCTGGCAGGTGGCCCCTTTCCCACTGTGTCCTCAGACGGTCTTTCTCGGTGATACACAGGCATCCCTCTTCTTATAAGGATACCGGTTCTGTTGGGTTAGGGATGTACTCTGGTGACCCATTTAAGCTTAATTACCTCCTTAAAGATCTCATCTCCAAAACAGTCACTTTGGGGGGTTGGGGCCTTGGCACGGAATTGGGGACAGTTCCGTCCTTAACACCAGGCAGTGGTTTCTCTGTGGCCTCCCACGTTTTACTAGCTGGTGATGGGGGGCTGTGGCCTGGGTTCATGGCTGCCTGGCCTCCTCCCTGGGCTTCTGGGAGGGCAGAGGAGACTGTCTCAGGGCCAGCTTGGGCTACTGATGTAGAAAGGAAAGCCCAGGGGACTGTGGGCAAGGGGAGGCCAGACGGGAGTGGCCTTGGTAACAAGCCAGCCTGGGGCCCCATGCTTTGATGCCGGTGATGGGGAGGCTGGGGTATCAGGTGCACAGTGCCCATCAAGGGTCAGAGCCCCTGCCTCCCTGTCCGCCTGCCCAACTCTGGTCCTGGACAGCAGTCTCCTTCCCGCCATCCTCCCTCCTCCTCCCTCCTCGCTCTCCCCTGCCGCCATGGTGGGCATGGCCAGGCCACTTCCACCTGGGAGCCCTGCAGCCACCAGCCCCCTGCCTGGAACGCCTGTCCCCACTTTGCCAGCCCCTGGGGACATCTCAGGCCACCTTCCCTGCCCCGAGGTGGCCTGGCTGCATTCCTCCATCCCTATGACCTGTGAGCTGCCATCTGTCAGTCTCCCTCACAGGGTGTCTGTCCCTCGACCAGGGCAGTGTGACCTGCACACCCTGGAGCATGGCCTGGTTCAGAGTAGGTGCCCCAGAGTGCGGACGAGGAAACGCACGAGGCGTCCAGACCCCGCAGGAACAGCTGAGGGCACGGTTTTGAGCCCTGACGCAGCCATGTGGTGGGTCAGCTGAGCCCAGGGCATGAGCTGCTTAGATCCAGAGGAAGCAGCTCTGGTTGGATCCTCGGGCCTCCAGGGCAGCTGCTCATGGGATTGCCATTCTCACAGGCCACCTGCTGTTTGAAGTTTGAACTGGTCACTTCTGCTTCTGTCCTCCTGGGGACCTGTGGAGCCAGTGGTCATGGACCGAGCTGCATTTCTTGAGTGCTTGCTGTATGCAGGAACCCCTGCAGCCTTAGAACTTTGGCTCGCCAGGCTGCGGCAGAGACGGGCAGCTCTCTGAATTCAGTACCATCAGCCCCTCTGACTCAGAACCCCATTTTGTTTGTGCCCCGATGCCAAGGCATGTGAGCTTGGGCATCCCTCTTCCCGCCCTGTAAGGTGGAGCAGGTGACCCTGACTGCGTGCCTTGCACTTCAGGGGGTCCTTTCCAGCACGCATCCTACTGGCTGAGTGGGGCGGGCACCGCCTGTGCCGACCCAGGGACCACCTGGCACGCAGAGGCTCAGGTTTTCTTTACTTTGTGAATCGTGAGAGTCCTTCCATTCTGTGACCGTTGGCCGAGTTTCTAGGAGCTGTTCAGCTGTTAGGGTGCATTCAGCTGTGATACTGAGGATTGCGCCTGGGTCACTGAGCACGGTGATTCAGATGCTGGTCTCACAGGGTTTCTTCTGGCCACAGTGGAGTGGGGCAGGATGTCTGAGGCCAGCTGAGCTTCCTCTGTCCTCTCCTCCCCTTCTGGGCTTGTTCCTGGTGTGGGCCATGGACTGAGTCTTCCTCCTGATCCATGGGAGTCCCCTTTAGTTCAGTCCCAGTCTGAGGGGATCCGCTGCTCCTATATCAGTGAGGCAGTCAGCCTGGTGGGCAGGTCCTGCTGTTAGACTCGGGGTGTCCCAGGCACACCCTGGACTTGCTGTGTGACCTTGAACCAGTCCAGCTGCCTGTCTCAGGTCTGCGTCCTCGTTTTGCATAGTGGGACCTCCCTCCTTGTAGGGCTGTTGCTGGGAGACTGGAGAGGTTGGTGGAGGTGTGACTTGGCCCCTCACGGGGACCCTGGCATGGTGGCAGAGTCACAGGCTCCATTCACATTGGGCTGTCTCTACCACAGTGGTGTGTAGGACGGGCCTCAGGCCTGCAGCCCCTCCTGTCTGGCTGAGGGTCCTGTGCCTTTGCTGGGGTTAGCATGCAGGACACTAGCTGTCTTCTTCACAAGGTGGTGGGGGCTCCAGCGCGTCCGTCATCCGTGCGTGCTGGGGAAGCTCCTCCTCCAGCAGCCTCCAGAAAGGGCAGCTGCCTTTATAAGGCTCAGTGTCCTCCAGAGCCCCTTCGCTTCAGCTCCTGGCAGCAGCCCACATGTTTGGAGAAGGGTGGCAGAAGGATCTGGAAGAACAGAGTTTCTGTGAACTCAGGCTGGCAGTTGGGCAGGAGGAGGGCTGGTGGTCGAGGGCGTGGCAGCGGCAGCTGTGGTGGGGCTGATAGTAACAAGTGCTGTCTGTCATTGTCTCGGTCCTCCCCTTGAGCCCGGCTCTGTGCTTTGCTGGACTCTTTCCAGCTTGGAGAGGCCACGATGTGCCCAGCTCTGCAGGGGAGCCACAGCCGGAGCCCTTACTCTGTCCCCCCGGCCTGGACCAGCCTTGCTCGGGGCTTCAGCAGGGCCAGGACTTCTGCTCCTGTCCCCTGTGGGGTGGATTCTGTTTGGGGCCTGACACTTTGGTCACTGAAGCAATATTTTCTTAAGCCTTTATTACTGGTATTTTTATGTGACTGCCTAATCCCAGGAGTTCAGAATAACTGAATTTTCAAATTTGCAAATAAAAATTATTTGAGCTCAGATCTTAGATCTCAGCCAAGGGGTGGCTGTGGAAGCCATGGGGTCCCTATCCTGGTTCTGGCTCAGACTCTGCTGATGCCCTGACATTTTCTTACTCTGGCTCCAACATATAGAACAGGTGTCACCCTCTAGACATCAGGTAGGTCCCCGCGTGGCTCACGGGGGCCAGCCTGCTGATTGCTTAGGTCCATCTGCCTCCTGGGCTTGTCCGGGACTCTCCCCCTCCTGGAGGAAATTTCAGGGCACAGCAGGGAGAAGGGATGTCAGCCTGTCTGGAACCCTGAGCCCCTGTCCCAGCCCCTCGTGGTGGTGGCCTGGAGGGCTGGAGTAGCTTTCCTGAGGCCAGCCTCGTGAAGTCTGCTGGAATGTGAAGCCAGGCGCCCGTCTGCGTGCGCCTGCTCAACACGGCGCCTAGCCTGGGCGGCCCCAACATCAGAAATTTACTTTTCACAAGTAAATGAGAGTCTGCAGGTCCGAGATCGAGGTGTTGGCAGGGCTGGCTCCTCCTGAGGCCTCTCTCCTTGGCCTGCACATGGCACCTCTCCTGTGTCCTTATGTGGTCCTCTCTGTGTCTGTGTCCTGCTCTCCTGCGGACCCCAGACGGTTGGATTAGGCTCACCCGAATGACCTCATTTTACCTTAAGCACTCTGGGAAGATCCTGTCTCCAATACGGTGACTTTCTGAGTTGCTGGGGTTAGGACTTCGTATGAATTGGGGATGCAATTCAGTCCACATCAGTGTCCCTGAAAGCTCGCAGAGCAAAGGGGCCTTTCCGCAGCCTTGCTGGGTTGGTGCTCGTCCGCGTCTGCCTTGCCAGAAGCTTTCAAGAAGCCTAGAAAGACTGGCTCTTCAGACGGCCCGCGTCACGTGATGGGGAGGCAGCTCTTGCCTCCATTGGATCCAGTGCTGCCACGAGCCCTGGAGAAGCCTTCCTGGATAACCAGGCCAGGTGAAGCTGCTCACCTGTGCTCTCGGCCCTCTGCCCTGCTGGCCCAGCAGTGTGGACAGTCGAGTGTGAGCGCCTGGAGGGCAGGCCCCGCCTGAGTGCCCTCCACCCGGCGGGTGCCTGTTCAGCCTGGCTCAGACATGAGTACTTAGTGGGACTGAAGCTGCTGAGCTGAGGGCCCATTTTGCTTTTAAGAACCAAAGTCCCTTTTGTTGTTTGTCTCCAGGCAAATAGGAGAGAATTTAATCGTTCCTGGCGGAGTGAAGACCATAGAGGCCAATGGGCGGATGGTCATTCCAGGAGGGATCGACGTCAACACATACCTGCAGAAGCCCTGCCAGGGGATGACCGCGGCCGATGACTTCTTCCAGGGCACCAGAGCAGCGCTGGCGGGCGGGACCACCATGATCAGTGAGTCGCAGGGCCCCTGCCTCGGGAGCCTGGCTGTGAGTTCTCCATCACTACAGGCAGAGCAGCACCGGGTGCCCAGTACAGACTGGGCCCTGAGCTCAGGGTGTCCTTTTATTTCCCTCTCACTGGGATCCTCCCGTGAGGCTCAGTGTTTTTCAAAGCGATGTAGACGTTAAAACTTTCAAAACTCATTTTAGTGTGTATTGAAGTAAAATTACTAGCACTTTCTGATTATTATTATTCTAGGCTGAGATTGAAGTTAGCATTTAGATTATTAGAAACTGAACACATTTGAAAGTATTATGTAAAGAATGGTATGGATTACAGGGAGGTAAGGAAAGACATCCTGAAGTGTGAAGATGGTTACAGTTTTGGAAACCATGATGTGGATGTTATTATGATAGAGGATAAAGGCTCAGAGAGTTGAGGTAATTTGCCCAAGGTTACATAGCTAGAAAGTAGATGTATTAGTCAGTATTGGTGTAAATAATGCTGTGATAATGCTACATAACAAACAGTCTCCTGTTAAATATCTGTTTTCCATTGCTGTAGCAATATACCTGAGGTTAGGTACTTTATAAAGAAAAGGGGCTTATTTAGATCACAGTTTGGGAGGCTGAAAGTCTGAGATTGGGTGGCCCTCTTGATTGATTCAGCCTCTGGTGAGGGTCCCCCTGTCTGAGTCACAACATAGTGTGTGGCACCTTGGCATAAAAATGTGTGAGAGGGACAGATCACATGGCAAGACAGGACAGGACGCTGGAGAGAGCAGGGAGGGGCCAGTATGGCTCTCTTGTTGTAGGTCACTCTCTCAGGACAGTGAACTCCTGAGAGGCCAGCATCAGTTCCTTCTGAGTTTGTGCCCCCAGTGGCCTGCTTACCTTCCGCCAGGCCCCGCCTCTTAAAGGTCCTGCCCCCTCCCAGCATGGCCACCCTGAGGCCAAGCTTCCAACCCAGGAACCCTTGGGGACACAGGCAAGTCAACTCCAGATTGTAGCAGCCCCCAAATCTCAAGCAGCCCTTGCTTTCTTATTCAGCGTGTGTGGCAGTGGGTGACCCCACGGCGGCACGGCTTTGGCCCGCAGTTGGACTCGGGGTCTCCTGTCCTGGCCCAGCCTGGCACAGCCCTGCCCGCCTCAGGGCATGCTGGTGTGCGGGAGGGTCTGAGAGACTGGCCCTCTGCCGCCTCATCTCTTCACTTACACCCCAGTTCCACCACGCCCTGTGACTGGCGAAAGCCACCTGGCCAAGCGCAGAGTCCCTGGGAGCACTCTGCCCGCAGTGAACCACGGTGGGGCGTGGGGCCACGGGGGCAGATGGCACTGCCCAGTGCGTGGCCTGGTGGGGCAGCTGGACTTCTCTGCTGCCGTTTGGCTTTGTGTTGCTTGAATAGTTGCTTTGCTGGGATTCCACCTCAGTAAATGGTTTTAATTAAGCAGGTAACAGCTGATTATAAATGCTCTTTGACCTGTCACGCTGTGTGGTCTGAACTGGCCGGCCCCAGCCTGTCTCCACCCTCCCAGGTGGCCCTTTGGTGGCCCCCTCTGTGGCTGGTCCAGACACCCAAGCCCTGAGCCAAGAGGTCTGGCTCAATGCAAAGGCGAAGTCCTGAACCTTTCCAGCATCTGACCTGCTGGGGGACAGTGGGAGGAGCCAGGACTTGGCCCCGACAGGCTTGAACTTGTTGCCCTTGGGCTGCAGGATTGCGGGCCTGCCCTGGGCCTGAGCCCTGGCTGCCTGGCCTGCAGTGCGGGCCTGGTGACTGAGCCCCCGAGGGTGCTGGGGAGACCTAGTGAGATCCTGCAGTACAGGGTGCGGAGCCCTGCGTGAGAGGCCGGGCCCCCAGGGCTCCCCTTGCTCTTTCCCCGTCACCCATGCCCAGGCCCATGTGACTGTAAGCTGTGACTCGGCTGCAAAAGAAAGGGACACAGTGCTGAGAATGGGGGACGGGGCTCAGAGAAGGCTTCCCTGAAGAGGCCACATCCCTTGGGGAGCTGAGGGATGAACTGGAGTCAGGTGGAGGAGGCAGGAGGAGAGCAGAGGCCGGGAGGAGGAGCGGCTCACGCAGAGTCACAGTGGAGAGACGGAGGAAGGCCCATGACCAGGCTGGGTGCAGAGACCGAGGGACGGGCCTGCGGCGGGCTGCAGGGACAGGAGCGGGGCAGTGCTGGGCTCAGCAGGCAGGGGAGAGTTCTGTGTGTTTTCGTCTGGAGGCTCTGGAAGGGCTCAGGGAGCGCGTGGTCCATGCGGTGGAGCAGGTGGGAGGCTCCTGCAGTGTTTCCGCTGGCACGCAGGGTGGCCTGGCTGTGGCGGTGGACGGCAGTGGGCAGGTCCAGGGGCACGTGCGGGGCGTCAGCGGTATCACGATGTTGGGCATGGGGATGTGAGGGAGGGGAGTGGCAAGCCCTCACGTGCGTCTGTGGGACCGAGAGGTGCTGCACTCCTGTGTCCCCTGCAGCGGGCGGGGGGCGCTGCGGGAGGCTTGGGCCGTGCTGATTTTGAGGCACCTTGGAGTCGCCCTGTGAGGGAGGTCAGGGCGCAGCTGGGCGGCATTCGGCAGCTCGAGGCCGTTTCTGCATGAGCCAGGAGTGGAGAGGGGCCCTGGGGCAGCTCGGCGTGAGGGCGAAGGCGCAGGAGGAGCTGGAGCCTGTGGGGACTGAGGAAAAACCCAGAGACCGGGCGAGCTGACCTGGGAGACAAGAGCGAGTCAGAGAAGACGGGGTGGCGCTGGGCGCCCGAGGGCCAGCAGGCAGGACCGCAGTGTCCAGCAGGCCCCAGCGCCAAGGCCCGTCCGCAGAGGCTGCTGCCCGGGTTGGGACGAGGTGGGCGCAGAGGCTGCTGTCTGGGGACGTCTTCCTGACGCCTGGCCGTGAGGGGTGCAGGG
The DNA here is from genome assembly GCF_902686445.1 of Sciurus carolinensis. NCBI lineage: Eukaryota > Metazoa > Chordata > Mammalia > Rodentia > Sciuridae > Sciurus > Sciurus carolinensis. Next base: position 135,973,577 of record NC_062222.1, on the reverse strand, counting down.
AAGCAGGGGTCGCCCCAGCGGCAGGCGCGGTCCGCGGAGGTTGAAGACAGGCCTTTGAGCTATTTTACGTCTCAGATTGTGCTTGAGAAAGAGGTGACGGGCCGGGCCCGTGGCTCGGTAGAGCACGCGTCCAGCGTGAGGCCTGGGTCCCTCTCACCTCTGCATTTAAATAAGATAAAAGTGAAGGTCCACAGCAACTAAAAAAAAAACACACAAAGAGATGACAGAGTCGCCTCTAAAGTCCTTTCCACCCTTGGCGTTCTGGGCCAAGGCCAGCCCTGGGGCGCCGTGTGAGAGCGCAGACCGCCTGGCAGGTCCCCAGGCGGTCTTCCTGCCTCCTCTCGCTAGTTGTGGGCCTTGAGTGAGCTCTGGCTCCTCTCCCCTCCCCTCCTCTCCTCCCCTCCGCTCCCCTCCCCTCCCCCTCTCCCCTCTTCTCACTCTCCCCTCCCTCTCCCCTCCCTCCCCTCCTCTCCCCTCCCCCTCCTCTCCTCTCGTCCTCTCCTCCTCCCCTCCCCTCCTCTCGTTCTCCTCTCCCCTCCCTCTCCCTCCCCTCCCCCTCCTCCCCTCTCCCCTCCCTCTCCCCTCCCCTCCCTCTCCCCTCCTCTCCTCTCCTCTCCTCTCCCCTCCCTCTCCCCTCCCTCTCCTCTCCGCTCTCTTCTCTTCCTGGTACTGGGATTGAACCCAGGGTGCTTCGCCACGGAGCTGCATCCCCAGCCCTTTTGTGGTTTTTCTCATTTTGAGACAGGGTCTTGCTAAGTTGCTGAGGCTGGTCTCAAACTTGCGATCCTCCTGCCTCAGCCTCCCACCTTGCTGGGATTACAGGCGTGCGCCACAGTGCCAGGCCCCAAATGGGGTTAGTACTCTTCACTCCTTGGAGTGGCCATGAGGGTTAAAAGAGGTATTTATAACGCTTCCTGCTACTGTCTTGAGGTGGAGAGCATCAGAGAGATTGTGAGGACAGGAGGGCGGCGATGACGGCAGTGGTGGCCATGGAGACAGGGATGAGCTGAGGCTCATGGGATGGGGTGGTGGTGATGGTGATGGAGGTGCTGGTGGCTGTGGAGACAGGGATGAGCGAGGCTGATGGAAGTGCTGGTGGTCATGGAGACAGGGATGAGCTGAGGCTGATGGGATGGGGTGGTGGTCATGGTGATGGAGGTGATGGTGGTCATGGAGACAGGGATGAGTGAGGCTGATGAGATGGGGTGGTGGTGATGGTGATGGAGGTGCTGGTTATCATGGTGACAGGGATGAGTGAAGCTGATGGGATGGGGTGGTGGTGATGGTGATGGAGGTGATGGTCGTCATGGTGACAGGGATGGTGTGAGGCTGATGGAATGGGGTGGTGGTGATGGTGATGGAGGTGATGGTCGTCATGGTGACAGGGATGGTGTGAGGCTGATGGGATGGGGTGGGGGTGGTGATGCGGGTGGAAGATGTGGTCCTAAGCATCATGACACGTTTTCTCTGTCCCAGTTGACCATGTTGTTCCTGAACCCGGGTCCAGCCTGCTGACTTCCTTTGAGAAGTGGCATGAAGCAGCTGACACCAAGTCCTGCTGCGACTACTCCCTCCACGTGGACATCACAAGCTGGTACGATGGTATTCGGGAGGAGCTGGAGGTGCTGGTGCAGGACAAAGGTCAGTTAAAGCCCTAGAACTGGGCCGTGGAATCCCTGGTTCCTTGGTGGATCCGGGTCACGTAGAACTAAATCCCTTTATCCTCATGGGCCGTGACTCCAGTCATGAAATGTGCTCTGCCACCTGGACAGAAGACAGGCTCTCCCTAGGCCCAGTTTCCGTGGATTGGCAGGCAAGGCCCTTGCGGGTCTCACCTCACATTTCTTTCTCTGCCATGACCCATCTGGGTGCCTGTCATCCTGGCTGCTGTCCCTGCACTGCCACGCCGCTGGGCCTTTGCTCAAGCTATTCCTCTGTCAGGAGTGTCCTTTTTCTCTGCCTGTCAGATGCTATCCTCCTTCTTGCCCCAGGTCAATAATTACCTTCCTCCATTTCCCCATCAGAACTGCTTTCTTCCTCCAAAGCTGTGCACCTGGGCCTCCCTGGGGCACATTTTCCTGTTCTTGGGTTGTGGGATGTTGGTTGTCTGTCTGGTTCTTCTGAAGCCACTGAGCTCTGTGAAGTGTGGGTCACCCACGTGGCTTCCTCTGCGGGGTTGCACTCCTGACCCTGCAGTGTGGATGCTCAGCAGGGTCCAGGGTCGAGGGGAGGAGGTGAGGAGCAGGCAGGGGAGAGCCGTCAGCCTGGGGTCAGCCCGGGTGGAGGGGCTTCGAGGAGTGTGTAGAGTGTGCTGTGTGTTCTCACAAAGGCGTCGTCACCTCCAACACTTCCGCCATCAGGAAACCGGGAGAAGGAAAGCAGCGTGCGCTCGTTCTGCCTCCGCCGCAGTTCCCGAGGTGGGGCCCCTGTCTTCCTGGCCTGCGCCTCTCCAGGGCGTTTCCCTGCCTGGTTCCAGCCTTGCTCTTTGGGGTCTTTCTCTTCTCACTTGAGTTTTATGAGCAGCTGGGCTCTGCGTCAGCAGCTGCTAATGAGCCTAATGTGGAACGTAGTGGCGAATTTGCTCAGCTACTCTCTTTATGTTGGCCGTTTAGGTTTTCTCTTGGTTCTGTTATAAATTGTATTATGGTGAACATCTTCATTTGTAAGCATTTATTTGCATTTCTAATTATTTTCCTCGGATTTCTAGAAGTGGAAATCGCAAGTCAGAGGTTTTCACGTCTTCAAGGTCGTGACCCTCCTGGCCAGGTTGGTCTGCTGAGCGGTGTGCCCACCCGCACACCCTCGGCCCGGCCCGGCTGCTCCGCCTCTGCGGGGTCCCTGCTGCTGACGGGTGGGGGCCCAGCAGACTCCTCTGTGACTGATTGCACTTTGGTGTAGTTTTCCTTGTGGGAAGACCCCTCGCAGTCTTCTGTGCTGCCATGTGACCCTTGTGTCCAGAGGGCATTGTCCCTCCCCATGGTTGCTGTGAACCCCACGTTGACCCCGCAGAATCGTGATCCAAGCACGTTCACTGTTCTGTCTCGCTCTCCTCTCCTGACCTGGGTCCCGAGGAGTTTCCCACGTCGCCCCTGTGGACTTCACCACGGCAGTTCTAACTGCCTGACCGTGGAAGGGACAGGAGGGGCGCGCAGAGGGCTGGGAGCGAGCCCGGGCCCGTCACTGGGGGGAGAGTGCCACGTCCACCGGGCAGCATGGCTGTTGGGCTCCTGGTGTTCGTGGCGGTGCCCTCTGGAGGGCAGAGAGCGTTTTCCTCCGTTGGCTGGTGCCCCCGAGGAAGAGCCCTGTCGGTGTTCCAGGAGCCCTCGAGGGCAGGTGTGTCCCCGTCCCCAAGCGTGGCAAATGCTTTCTGTAGATCTAGGTTTCCACATTCGTACTTGCTCATTGAAACAACGTGGAAGTGTCTAAAATAAAAGTGATAATTTGGAATTGACTTTCTAGAGTTTCCCTATTTATATATGTAGATACAAAAGTTTTGAATTATACATATACTATTTGCATATGTATAGACACTGTATATATAGTTTTAACATAAATGGAACTGTAATATGTGTTATATTCTACATTCCTTTTTTTTTCTTACTCAATAAAATATGGAGATCCAGGCCCACCACTCAGTAGCTGTCTCACCTGGGCCAGTCATTCAGGTGTCCCAGTTTCCCCTGTGAGTAAAAGGTTGTTCGAAGATGAAATGAGAGGTCGTGTGACAGGTACTTGGAGTCGCGCTGGCCAGGTAAGGGCTCTGTTGAGCCATGACTTCTTCTACCGTTCCCTGTCAGTGCGTACCTCATTTCCCTAGACCTCCAGAGTATTCCATTTAAGGTGGAGCATGTTGACCTGGTGCCTACTGGTAATTTAGAAAACTTGTGTGGTCAGGCCTCTGAGGACAGAAACTCTGAGGCCAAGGTGGTTCTGCAGCACAGGAGCATGTATTAGTTTCGTTTTGCTACTACAACACAACCTACACACTTGGTGGCTTAGAGAACACAAATGTATGATCTTACAGATTTGGAGGTCTTCCAGGCTAACTCCAAAGTGTTGGCAGGAAGTGTTCCTTCATACAGCATCACGGACCTTGGGTCCATCAAAGCAATCAGGATTTGGGGGCTTCTTGCCCTCTCTAGCTCCAGTAGAAAGCCTGATTCCCACATCCATCACCTCACATGCTCAGCACTCAAGATCTATCCTCTTGGAAAACTCTCTAGTACATAACACATTATCCACCAAGGTCCCATGCTGTACAGTAGACCTCCAGAATTGATTGCTCCTGTCTAACTGAGGTTTGTGTCCTTTGACCAAAATCTCCCCATATTCCCCCAGTCCCCTGGCAGCTGCTGTTCTCTGTGCTGCTGCAAGGTCACCTGGAGTGCAGTCACGTGTTCTTGTCTTTCTGCCTGGTTTATTTCATTTAAAATGATGACCTCTAGTTCCATCCATGCTGTCCCAAATGGCAGGATTTCCTTCTTTGTCAAGGCTGAATATCATTCTGTTATGTGTCTGTTGTGCATCTTTATCCATCCACCATCTTGGACACTTAGTGTTTTAGTCAGATTTTTTTGCTGCTGTGACTAAAAGACCTGACCACAATAATTGTAGAGAAAGAAAAGTTTATTTGGTGCTCACGATTTCAGAGATATCAGTCTACATACTGAGCCCCATCCCTCGGGGATCAAGCTGAGGCAGAAACACCACGGCAGAATTGTGTGGTGGAGGGAAGCAGCTCATGTGATGATCAGGAAGCAGAGAGAGTCCACTCTCCAGATGCAAAATATAATCCCAATGGCTCACCCCCACTCGCACCTCCTCCAGCCAAACCTTACCTGCCTTCAGTTTCCACTCAGTCAATCCATCAGGAAATTAATTCACTGATTGGGTTAAGGCTCTCATGACCCAATCATTCTCCTCTAAACCTCCTTGCATTGTCTCACACAAGCTTTTGGGGGAACCTCAAATGCAAACTATAACATTCCACCTCTCAGCACCAAAAGCTCATGAGCATCTCACAATGCAAAATACATTTTGTCCATTTCCAAGAATCCCCATAGTCTTAACAGCTCCAAGATTACCCAAAGTTCAAGTCCAGAGTCTCCTCTGAGACTCAGGACAAGCTCACATCATCAGCTCCCATAAAAATCAAAAGCAATTTACAGGTATCCAGTGTATCAAGGTACTGAGCAAACATTTCCATTCAGGAAAAACAGGGGCATAGAAAGAAGGGATGGGACCAAAGCAAGACTGAAATCCAGCTGGGCAACAAGTCTTGTAGCTCTACATAGGGGTATCTGGGGCACACGGCATCGTGATGCTCTGTCCAAAGGGCTTGTGTAACTCCATCCCCGTGGCCTTGTTGGTTGCAACCCAGTGCCCTTTCTGTTGGTTTGTCTCTGTTTAATTCCTATAACTTTCCTCAGTAGATGTCACACATTACTGGCACTTCTAATCTGTGAGTCTCCACAGCAGCTTTGTCTTCCTCCACACATCTCCACACATTGCCCTCTCAGGGCTGCCCATAGGGACTCCAATCCTGGGGCCCTTTTCCTGGCCTCCCAGGCCTTCCTTTGAAATCTTAGTGGAAGTCTCCATGACTCCCTAACTCTAGCATACTGCATTATTGCAGAACTAGTAGTTGACACCAAGGTCTGCCACCATTTACAGCAGTAGCCAAGGCCTCCAGAATCCATGGGCTGGCAGCAGCTCTGAGTACCTGGGTAGCTGAGCACCACTGAAAAAACTTCCTAGACCCCTGTGAAAGAAGGATTTCCCATGATCTCTTCTCAAGAGAATTTTTACTTTTACTCCTTTGAGTCTGAGATGGATATGATCGTGTTAATCCCTAAGATGCCTTCAAGCCATCTTTCTTATTGTCTCTGGTCAAAGTCTTTAGCATTTCTTTAGTGGTGGTAAAGTCTTAACAACTACAACTTCCTTAGCCCCAGTTTTACTTCCATCTTCCAAGTTCAGTTTTTCAGACCTTTCTGCTCTGCTTTCTGCTCCTGATTATCACAATAAAGTGGCTAAAAGCCACCAGCAATACCCATGCCACTGCCTGAATGCTATGCTGCCTAGAAATGTCTTCTGCCAGATAAATAAGTCCATCACTTTAAAAATAAACCTCAAAGAAAGTCTCAGGACACAGACAAAATGCAGACAACTTTCAGCCAGAACATAACCCAAATGGCCTATAGTCCAATTACTAATAAAGTACTCCTCTAAACCCTCTTGAGCCCTGTCTTTACTGTCCATGGTCCTGTTGGCATTCTGGTCTTCCAAGCTCCCACCAGAATCCACTTGAAACAATCTAAAGCATTTCAGCGTGCATTGCTAAACATCTCAAAATTCTTCCCACCAATTCCAAAAAGCTCCAAAAGCTTCTGAACTATATGGTCAGGTTAACCACAGCAACAACCCCACTTCTTGGTACCAATTTCTGTTTAAATCAGCTTTTTCACTGCTTAACTAAAAGACCCGACCAGAACAACTTTAGAGAAAAAAAAGTTTATTTGAGGGCTCACAGTTTCAGAAGTCTCAGTTCATAGACTGAGTTCCATTCCTCAGGGTTTGAGGGGAGGCTGAACATCATGGATAGTGGAAGCATGTGCAGAGGGAAGTGCTCACATGATGATCAGAAAGCAGAGAGACTCCACTTGCCAGATTCAAAATATACCTCAAAGGCACGTCCCTATTACCCACCCCTCCTCTAGCCACACCCTACTCATCGATGGTTACCACTCAGCTAATCCCCATCAGGGGATTGATTCACTGATGATTAAGGCTCTCATAAATCAATCATTCTCCTCCAAACCTTCTTGCGTTGTCTCACTCATGAGCTTTTGAGGGATGCCTCACACCTAACCATAACACCTGGTTGATCCCAGACCTTGGCAGTTGTGAGTAGTGTGCAGCTGTCTCCTCAGCAAGCTGACTTCAGTTCCTTCGGATGTGTATCTGAAGGGGGCAAGTGGGACTTGCTGGACCTTCTCTTGTTTTGTGTGTTTTTAATTTTCGAGGACAATTGGTGCTGGTTTGCATGACACCTCTGCTCATCTACATCCCTGCAGCAGTGTTCAGGGTCCCTTTCTCTACTTGGTCATCGACACTTGTTGTCTTTCAGATGTGGGTTTTTTAAAAAGCAGTCAACTTCAGTGGCTCCACACAGTCCCCAGGATAATTCCCAGTGCCACATGACTTTCAGGGCTTTTGCCTGAGGACACTACCCTCATGGTTTCCCTTATGGCCAGGCTGTCTTGTTGGGTCAGGGCTGTGTGGATGCCAGTCCCCTCTGAAAGACCCTTCCTGCCTTTGCTTGGAGACTTTCCTGTTTGTGGCTGAGCTGCACCTTCCTCGTGGAAGATTCCTGATGCCCTTGCTGGATTTAGCACCATCCAGTAGCCCCTGCACATCCCTCATCATGGAGTTTCTAAAGCTGGCCGTCTTGCCTGAGTATTTGTGATAGCCCCCTACCCTACCCCAGACCATGAGCTCCCTGAGGCAAGGACTGTCCTCTGACTCAGTTGTGTGCCTGAGCTTGCTCACTGCAGAGCACAAATACCAGGTACCAATACCCTGCTGACTATTCCTTTCAATAATTCCCGTGTCCAAGGATCTTAGCACATGTCTGGCATAAATTAAGCTCTCAGTAAATGTTCATTGCATGAATGAATAAATCAGGGAAGGGAGGAAGAGAGAGAAAGGGAAGGGAGGAACATGCCTCGTTTCCTTGGTCCTGAAGCATCTTGGCACATCTTTAAGTCGCAAGGGTTTTGCTCAGAAATCTCAGTGTTCACCATGACTGTGTGACATCAAGTGCAAGACATGTTCATGTTGGGGAACCAATTTAGAATACATTCAGTGCAGTGTCCTCCTCCATATAGAGATGGAGAAACTGAAGCCCAGAGAGACGCAACAACTTCTCCAGTGTCACACAGTACAAGGACTGGAACTCAGCTCTCCGTGACAGAGCTGCTGTAGCTCTTGCTGTCTGTGGAATTGCAAGCAGGCACCCTTTCAGGGCACAGGCTGGGCACGGTGGGCTTAGGGTGAATTTCAGCTCTCCTGGGCGCTTCCTTTGCCAGGAGTCTTTGTGTGGGGCACAGCTCTGCAACCATCCAAGCTGCACCAGCCCCTGACCTGCATCTTTATATTGCATGTCAACCCTTGAAGGCTAGCTCCAGGACAAGCTCTGTGAGGATGAGAGCCAACGCTCAGTGGTTGCATCTGTCCTTGGACTCATCGATCCCTGGCTTGTTTTAGCAACCTCAAGAGGCCAGGGGGAGTCATTCTGGAGTCAGCGGTGACAAAGTGCTACATGAACTTGATGAGGAGAGTGGCTGTCCCTTGGGATGGAATTGACTCAGTAGACCACTGATGAGGAAGTCCTGCATGTTATTTCTCAGCCACAGACCTCAAACACTGTTAATATTAATTTTCATTTTGATGGATGTCATCAGCATTTAAGTCTCAAAGAGAGACTTTAATTTAAAAGCCATTAAAAGGTGAAGAACAAGCTGTAGTGAAGAGGAGAGGACCTCGTGGTGCCTGGGAGCCTCCCTGGACCAGACTCTTGCTGATTTAGAGCAGCAGAGCAAGGGCAATGGTCTTACTTACTCTCTTGGATGGACCTCCTGATCTTCTTTGGGACTCTCATTGTCTCTTTATCATGCTCCTCTGTGCATCAGCTAGCTTTGCTGGGTAACGACTGCCCCGAATCTCAGGCTTAAGATGGCAGTCGCTTATTAACATTCTGTTGGTTGGTGATTTTGGCTGGGCTCAGTTGAGCAGCCCTTCATATCTTGCCTGGGCTCACTTGGGCATTTGTGTCTCACCTGGGACACCTGGGGTGGCTCCATGCACCTCTCTCCCCTTCCGTGGTCCTCTAGGACTTCTTCCCAGGTGGCAGTGATCCAGAAGAGCAGGAAGAGAGGCTGGAGGGCCACTCGCAGCTTCAGCTGGGTCTCACACAGCACTTGAGTTGCATCACTTGAGAAGTTCCTGCCCCAGGGCCCGGCTGCCCTCCTTGGCAGAAGTGCCCAAGTGGTTAAAGCAAGTCACAAGAGCTGCCCGGGGTTCACGGGTGGGAGAAGGGACTCCGCCTCTTGCTAGGAAGCACCTGAGAGTGTGTGGCATCTTATCCACTATGTTCCTCCCAGATTCAGAATGCGCTCACCCTCCAGCAACCCAGAAGTTTCATCCAGGTATAGCACAGGATTCAGATCCTCGGTCTCACTGTCATTTACAGAGGCTGCTCTTCATCCAGAGGCCTGTGAAGTGGGAAGGGAAATGTGTATCCCACTCATGGCCACCGTGCACTGGTGGACAGGGACAGGGACAGGATAGGCACAGCTAATACTCTTATTTAGAAAGGGAAAGAAAATGGGGGCCCCTTGCCATGATGGATGGATATTCTGGAATCCAGCTGAGCACACACTGCTCAGTCCACCTATTCTGGGGTTTGAGAAATTCCTGCCCCAGGGCCCGGCTGCCCTCCTTGGCAGAAGTGCCCAAGTTCCAGGCCAACAAACTACATAGAGCCCATGGGCCACATCTGGCCATGGACTGTCATTGTGCTGCCCTGAAGCTGGGAATATCTTTCGCATTCTTAAAGGTTTTCAAAGTAAAACAAAGCAGAGCAAGCAAATGGCAAAAACACGTGGCAGAGACAGTATGCGAAGCTCAGGTGTGACTTTCCTGGAAGGCTCCCTGGACTGTCGCCCACTCCCACGTGTTCCTGGTGGCACCTTCCTCGGCTTCCCCCGCGCCGCGTGGTGGTGTGGAGGGAGAGCGTGCTTCTTCTCTTCACACGTTTTCTCTCCTTCTTATCTTGCCACAGGCGTCAATTCCTTCCAAGTCTACATGGCGTATAAGGACCTCTACCAGATGTCCGACAGCCAGGTAGGTCCCACTCAGCTCCTCCACCTGGCAGCTCCGGCCAGCCCGGCCGGTCACGGGGCGCAGGAGGAAGGAGACAGGACTGGCAGGGAGGCTGGGGCTCGGGTCCTGCCACCCGTGCTAATTGCAACGTGACCTTGTGCCATTGCCCTTCCTGGGTCTCCATTCCCTTCCTGCTGTGGAGTAGAACGGGGATCCCTGGCAGGCTGGCCCCCCGTGGGCTCATCCTCGGTGTCATTAGCATACAGAGGCTGGGAGCACCTGGCGGAGGTGTGGGGCTCAGGACGCGTATCCCTGGGAGCTCCGGGTTGAGTCTGGGCTCCAGCAAGGCTGGGGACTATTGCGTTAGCCCTGAGCTTCCCTCAAACCAACCTCGAGGCCTCAGGCACGTCACTTCCTTTCTCAGTTTTCTCATCCAAAAGATGTGGAGTCCTGGCCCTGCGGACCTCAGTTGTCATGTGGGTGCCAGGAACTCAGGAGGGTGCTGCCCGAGCTGTTCTGCGGGTCTGGGGACTACTCACCAGCTACCCGGTCTCCCTGCGCTGTGGGGTCTCTTCCTTGGTTTCCTTACCTTTCCCTCGTCCCTGTGTGTTAGTGTGGCAGAGGGAACCATGGATGCTAGGGCCAGCCTGCGGCTTGCTGTGCAGCCCGGAGCAGCTCTCCCAGCCTCTCTGGGCTTTAAGCCCATAATAGCGCCTGCCTGGTGGAGCTTGTGGAGGACTGAGCCATCCAGTACAGGTGGACGGCGAGGACTGCCTAGCGCACAGCAGCACCACCCAGGTGTTAGGAGGCGGTTATTCCCTGTTAGCCTGGGGCTCGAGGGACAGCGGGCTTCAAATAAGCACTTGGGGTGTTAGAAAAATAACCTGCCCCAGGGTGCCCGGAGCTGAAAGCTGCAAGTAAGTTCCATCTCACGGAAAGAGGGGCGCGGGACGCACCAGTTAACTGATTTCCCGCTGTTTCTTTCCAACACTGGTTCTACCAAAGCCCTAGACATGGATGGAATCCTGTGGCCTCCCAGTGAGGGTCCTCAGAAGCCCCCTGAGCCCCCCGGAGTGTCCCCCACCTGTGGTCTGCATCTAGAAGGATGCACCTGGGGTGTTGTCGTGTGCATGGAGAACAAAGCTGAGACCCAAGTGCCCTGAGAAGGAGCTTGGTGGCCGTGGTCCTCACAGGGCGGCTTCTTGGGTAGGCAAGGCTGGCCGTGGCTGACCAGCCTGCTGCTTGGCCAGCCTGTGTTGAGTGAGTGGAGTCCCCCCCACGTCCCCACGTGGCAGGTGCTCAGGTTTTGGAAAGGTGTGCCCGTCTTCTGCAGTGTGGGCTGAGCAGGTTCAGCTCAGTGAAACCAAAGACAGCTGCCTGACCCACTGTCACCGACGTCACAGGCACCCCAGGGGCCAGCAGGAGGAGGCCCCGGCAGGAGACTGGGGTGTCGCAGAGTAGCTTCTGCCTCGCCCCAGCCTCCTGCTGGTGGGTCCGGGAGGCGTCAGGCAGGGGAAGATCCCTCTGCCTGTGGCTGGTGGAACCCATCCGATGGGTATGCGTGGACGCCCCCTGCGGCGGACCCCGGTGTGGGCGTGAACGGGAGCCATCCCTACAGTGCCCGGAGTGGCTCCCTCCGCTCACTCCCACCCCTGCCTGTCCCTCCTCAGCTCTACGAAGCCTTCACCTTCCTCAAGGGGCTGGGAGCTCTGACCTTGGTCCACGCGGAGAACGGGGACTTGATAGCTCAGGTGAGTGGCGCTGATTCCCTCCTTTCCTCTGCCTCATCCCCGTAGGAAGGGGTCCGTGAAAGGGGGTCGCGGCCTTGATTAGTGAAAGACCAAGGCAAGAACCACGTCGTCTCAGACCATCACCCACACTCTCCGTGGTGTGGCCTTAGCGGGCCAGGTTGCTTCTGAGACTCGGTGTTCTCACCTGTGCAACGGGGATGACATGCCGTCCTGTCACCTTAGAGGGTGTGCGTGGGGGCAGGTGAAGATCCAAACGAAACACCTGCACACCCAGGGTGCCGGGGCCTTACACACCTGGAGGTGCTGGGGCCTTACACACCTGGAGTGCTGGGGCCTTGCTCGCCTGGGTGTACTGGGGCCTTACACACCTGTGGTGTTGTGGCTTTGCTCACCTGGGGTGCCAGGGCCTTACACACCTGGAGTGCTGGGGCCTTGCTCGCCTGGGTGTACTGGGACCTTACACACCTGTGGTGTTGTGGCTTTGCTCACCTGGGGTGCCAGGGCCTTATACACCTGGAGTGCCGGGGCCTTGCACCTGGGGTGCCAGGGCCTTACACACCTGGAGTGCCAGGGCCTTACACACCTGGGGTGCAGGGCCTTACACACCTGGAGTGCCGGGGCATTACACACCTGGGGTGCAGGGCCTTACACACCTGGAGTGCCGGGGCCTTACACACCTGGAGTGCCAGGGCTTTACACACCTGGAGTGCCAGGGCCTTACACACCTGGGGTGCCGGAGCCTTACACCTGGGTGCCGGGGCCTTACACACCTGGAGTGCCAGGGCTTTACACACCTGGAGTGCCAGGGCTTTACACACCTGGAGTGCCAGGGCCTTACACACCTGGGGTGCAGGACCTTACACACCTGGAGTGCCGGGGCCTTACACACCTGGAGGTGCTGGGGCCTTACACACCTGGAGTGCTGGGGCCTTGCTCGCCTGGGTGTACTGGGACCTTACACACCTGTGGTGTTGTGGCTTTGCTCACCTGGGGTGCCAGGGCCTTATACACCTGGAGTGCCGGGGCCTTGCACCTGGGGTGCCAGGGCCTTACACACCTGGAGTGCCAGGGCCTTACACACCTGGGGTGCAGGGCCTTACACACCTGGAGTGCCGGGGCATTACACACCTGGGGTGCAGGGCCTTACACACCTGGAGTGCCGGGGCCTTACACACCTGGAGTGCCGGGGCCTTACACACCTGGAGTGCCAGGGCTTTACACACCTGGAGTGCCAGGGCCTTGCTTGCCTGGGGTGCCAGGGCCTTACACACCTGGAGTGCTGGGGCCTTACACACCTGGGGTGCTGGAACCTTGCACGTGGAAGCTGCCTTGCTCTTTATCTTGGGGGACGGGAGTGGGCACGGTGTTGGCGTGGAGCAGTGTTCCAGCCCTGCCTCCTGCATGTCCCCGTCGTGTGACCTGAGGTGACAGATGACCCCATGAGGACTCCTCCCGAAGCCCCCACCTCACGGAGCTGCTGTGAGGACGCAGCAAGCCCACAGGTGTGAGGTTCATCCTCTGGCGCGTGACAGGAGACTGGGCAAGGACTGGTCCCTCCTGCTGCGGGGTGAGCCTGCAGAGGAAGCACGGGACGGGAGTGGCCAGCAGCCAGGCTTTCCTCCAGCAGCTCTCATGGGAGGGGCCGAGGTGGCAGAGGGGCGGCCAGGGGGGTGGAAGGAGGGAGCAAGGTGGGGTGGGGTGGGCGGTGGTCCTCCTGGGGTCTGGCCTCTGGTTCCTGCTTCGCTGTCTATTCCAGGAGAGGAAACCAGGCTTCTTCCCCTGCTTCCTGCCCACTAGATTTGGGGGCTCTGACTGCCCTTCATTCTGGATGCTTTGTTTCCAGCGGGTCTGAACTGCCAGTGTTTAGCTAAAGTGATTCTCTCAGAAACCTGTGGGCCTCCTGCGAAGCTCACTGGGTGCACTCCCTTAGATGAAGGACACCCACAGAGATCTCCCAGAGACACCCTCTCCCCCTGGTGAGAGCCGAGGAACACATCCTTGAGCTCCCCAGAGCCCTTTGCTTGATTGACAGGATCTGTGGACACATTGACAATGTTAGGCTCTTCAAAGGATTTTTTTTTTTTTTTTTTGTGAGTGACTAGTGCTTGGAGGCACCACCCTTGTCTTTATGGATTCTTAACAAAGCTTGTAGGATCTCACTCTTGGAGTAGCAGGAGTCTCCTGTTGATCTGGCAACCTCCTGATTTGAGATTGGCTCAGAAGCCATTCCTTGATTTTGTATCTTTTGCCCTTTGGAGAGGCTGAGAATTTCCAAAACCGTCATGTCCTGGTTCCTTTCTGTTTGATCTGCTGTGTTTGGATCACGTGACGGTAGGTGTCTTTTGACATATTGTAGGTACGTGGAGTGCAGCCCGTTCCAGTTGGGATCCCATTCCTGTGGTTGCACATGATGCAGAGTTTTTGTACTTCAGGGTCACTCAGCCAGTGAGCCACACCCCGAATCCTTTTTTCTTTCTTGAGAGAGGGTCTCACTAAGTTGCTTAAGACCTTCCTAAGTTGCTGAGGCTGGCCTCAAACTTGCAATCCTCTGGCCTCAGCCTCCTGTGTCACTGGGATTATGGGCATCCAGCCTGGTTCTTTCTGATTTCACGGTTCTTCTCCCCATTAGTCTCTCTCATCTAACATTTTACTCTAAGCAGAGAGAAGAACCAGTCAGTACCTTCCACAGTAGCTGGGACACCTCCTGAGCTAAACCCCAGCTCGCCAGGCCTTCCCCGGGCTTCGGAAGACAGTGCTGCCAAGTCCCCTCTACTGTGCGGCAAGGCCCTTCCTTCAGTTGCCTCATTTCTTTTCAAGAGCTCTCAGGCAGTGTCCTCAAAGTCTGTATCTCTGGGAACAGTCTGTTCCAGGCAACCTACCATGCTCCTTGAAATTCTCCCGACCTCCTTTCCCTGGTTCCAAAGCCACTTGCACATGTTTAGGTAACTTTTATAGTAACACTCTGCTCTGGTGCCTAAATCCGTATGAGTTATCTGGCTGCAGAAAAACTTAGCCAGCACTCAGCTTGCATCTTAAATCAATAAACATTGACCTTATCCCCTTCCTGTGGGGCAGGAATGCAAGTGTGGCTGGGTCCTTGGCTCGGGCCTCTCCCAGGCTGAACCAAGGTGTCAGGCCAGGTGGGAGGCAGCTCCCGGCCCCACTGGGGCAGGACGAACTTCCAGCCTGGTGCAGAGGGTGGTGCTCAGGATTCAGTTCCTTGCAGACTCTCAGACTGCTGCCCCTGCTCTTGGCTGGCTGTGGGCCAGAGACCACCCTGGTTCCTTGCCACACAGGGCTACAGTGTGGCAGCTGGCTTTCTTCAGAATGAACAAAGGAAAGACAGGGCGGGAAAGCCAGAGACTGTAACCTAACCCTGGAAGTGACATGCATCCTTTGCCTCAGTCTGCTCGCTGAAGGCAAGGTGTGAAGTCCAGCCCCCGCTCCCAGGGAGGGATCCCCAGGCCCTGAAGCCAGGATACGCCATCCCCAGGCGCCATGTTGGAAGCTGCCCACTACACACATCTGAGTTTGCTCGATTTTAAATTTCATGAGAATGGGGTTAACCAGGTGGGCGGCAGGTACTCCTTCAGGTCTGCTACCTGTTGCTCACTGGTGGCTTTGTCGTGTGCAGTTACCTTCTGCTTCTTTATGAACAGACACATTTTATTTTTCAGTTGTGGGGTATTTGGACAGTTTCAAACTTGGGACTGTTATAAACGCCCAAAAGCATTCTTGAGCATTCTTTCGTTCACCGTGTTCATGTGGGTTAACCTATGCCTTAGAGTGGGGCTGCGGGCCCTAGGATTTGCAGGGATTTGGCTTCCGTGATTTTCCAGAACATCCCAGTTCCCACTCTCCCCCGGGTGTGAGGAGCCAGCTGGGCGCTCAGCCCTCAGTTCTAAGTCAGGGCTTCTTCCTGCTCCTCGTTCCTCTGCCAACTGAAGACAGCATTCTGCTCCAGGCCTTCTGTACATCCGCTCGCCAGCTTCTAGAATTTTCTGTGTTCTCTCGGCATCTTTTAATGTGTGTGTGATTCTCGCATATCTTTTTGTCACTTTAGCAGGGTTTCAGGAGGGAACAAAAATAACGCATGTGCTTAGCCCATTGAAATCTCTCCCTCCTCTTGCCCTGTTTCTCCCTCACCCCTTCCTCCCCACCCCCTCGCTTCTTTCCTCTCAACAAAAACAGTAACTGACATTTAAACTATTTAGTGTAGAGCTTTCTCTCTCTCTCAGAAAATTGTTTTGTAAACAGTTTCCAAAAATGCTCTGTAAACACCGTCTTTAGTAGCTGAAATTATTCCAGAGTTTGCTTCGATCCACCCCAGCCGTCAGACCTTGAAATCGTTTCCAGTTCATGTTCTCATAATCAACTGGGGCTTCATAACCGTAGATGCACAGTTGAGATTGTGAGTTCTTCGTGTTCAGTGGGTCCAGAGCTCGGGGCAGGGCTGCATCCAGGAGTGATGACCCAGAGACACTTGGCAGCCACACAGTAGGCATCTTGGCAGTATCGAAGAAGAAAAAAGAATTTTGTTTTTTAGTGAAATTAAAGTGTTCCTGGGGCCAGGAAACCTGTAACAAATGGGTTTGAATCTGGGCCGTCAGCTCAGGGAGGCATTAAGGTCACAGGAGAAATTCAAGGTGGTGTTTTCCTGCCAGAGAGAGCGACAGCCACCAGGGAGAGGAGCCTACGTGGACGTGAGGAGGCTGCTGCTCATTCAGTCTCACAGCGCTCGGGGGTCAATACAGGCACTTTGCAAGGCGACTCCCTCACCTCCGTACCTGTGATGTAAGCACTGTCAACTCCAGTGTGCGGAAGAGAAAACTGAAGCTCAGAGAGCACGGCCAGCTTGCCAGCAGTCAGAGGTGGTCAGCTTTGCAGCAGGACTTCCATTCAGAACTTACTGAGTTCAACATCCTTGTAATAACCAAAGTTCCATATTTCTTTCCAAAGGGCAGCCTGCAGGGAGACTCAGAGATTGGAAGGATGAACAGTGTTCTCTGAAGCTCATTTCTTATTAATCAATATGTCTCAATTGATTTTTTTTGTTGTTGTTGTTGCTGTAACAGAATAACCAAAGCTGGGAAATCTATAAAGAAAAGAGGTTTATTTTGGCTCATGTTCTGGAGTCCCAAGAGCATGGTGCCAGCGTCTGCTTGACTCTGAGGACAGCCACATACTCTCTGTGCATGGCAGAAAAGTGGGAAGGGAAGCAGGAGCATGTGGAAGGAGCACAGATGCGCGGGAGACCAAGGGGAGGTGCCAGCTTGTTTTATAAAAAGCCGCTCTCACAGTAACCACTCCAGGTCCCTGAAAACCACCCCGGACAAGTGTCGATCCCCAAGTGACCGGGTCACATTGCGAAGGCCCCAGCCCCTCAGCGCCGTCACGCTGGGGACCACCCTCAGCATGCATTCCGCCATACATTCTGCCCGCGTCCCCCTGGCACGTGAAACGGGTGCTGTCCCGGTGGCCCAGAGCCTTCGTTTGTTTCAACGTCAACTCAGAAGTCCAAAGCCCAGCCATCTGAGGCTCGAGGCGGACTCCTTCCCGCTGCCGCAAAGGCGAAACCAAGCCGTCCGCTTCCAAGATCCAGCGGTGGAACAGGCAAGTGTCACTACTCCTGTCCCCAAGGTAGAGGTGCTCCCAAGTGAGGAGTGACGGCTGCCCCAGACCCGGCAGGGAAGTTGTCGGATCGTAGCTGGAAGAGCGCCTTTCACTCCAGGGCCCCTCCGAGGCACTCGGGTCCCCACGGCCTTGCCGGGTCAGCCCTGTGGCTGCTCCTGGGGTTGGTCGGTGCCTGTGGCTTCTCAGGCACGCGTCACACCCTGCACTGGCACTTCTCTGCTGCGATCCTGGAGGCGAAGACCCTTCTCCCAAGGCTCCTAGGCGTTGCCCAGTGGGGAGCTCCGAGGGGCTCAGTCCCTGAGGTCGGTGTCCTCCTGGCCCTGCTGTGGTCCAGATGTCCTTTGAGGTCCACAGGAGCCGCCACGACGCTGCGGCTTTTCCATTCTGCCCGTCTGCAGAATCAGCACCCTCTGGAGCGGTGGTCCAAGCCACACTGGCCTGTGTGAGCCGCGGCTGGGGCGCAGGCTGCCCTGGCAGCTCACCCTGCCTGCCGCTGAGGGCCTGGCGTTCTGAGCCTGTGCCGCAGGGGCGAGCCGGGGCCCTCTCGGGATCCCTTCCGGCCCTGCCTCTCCCTGGTGCCCATCTCAGGAGCAGCGCTCGGCCGTTCTACGCCAGCCTGCTTTTTTGTGCTTCCTGTGACCTGGCTGGGATTATTCCAGATTTTTATGCTCTCTTTCCTTCTGAGTGATAAATTCAGTCTTTGAAGAACCTCTTTTCTTCTTAATCCCAGTTATGTGGTTTCTTCTTAATGTCAGCTTCTATATGTGGCTTAGAAATTTCTTCAATCAGAAATTCTCTTTTCTGGCTCATGGGTTCCCTCTTGGGTAGAGTCCTGGGTCATGACGCCATCATTATAGCAATGACCCCCTTCTTGGTACCGTTTTCCGTCTCAGCCATGTTCTGTTGCCCTAGCAAAATTCCTGAGGCTGGGTTTTGGAGGCAGGAACAGTGCCAGCAGCTGCCCAGCTTCTGTGGGCCACACGCTCCTCTGGACAGGGTGCAGGCCACGCTCTCCTCGGACAGGGTGGGAAGTGGAGGGGGACCAGGCCTGCAGCAGAAGTTCCTGTGCAAGAGAAACCGTGAGGGCCAGGCTTGCTGGGGAGCATCCATTCCTGGGAGGAGCACCACCCACACCCGCAAGAAGAGCATTGGTATCTCTTAGGGACCTAATCACCTCGAAGGCCTCAGTCCCTCTCCACACTACTACTTTGGGGACCAAGCCTCCACAGGAGTTTTTGGGGACAGACCATATTCACACCATAGCTCTCTGCTTCCTTCATCGATCCCAGGAAATTGAAATAAAGCAGATGTGGAGCCAGGTGTGCCTGGGTGGAGCCAGGCTGCAGGGCAGGGGCAGGCGGCCCGTGCAGAGTGGAGGGAGTGGGGATGAAGTGGGGAGGCCCAGGCTCACCCCTTTGGCTCCTGGGCCTCAGGCACTCCTGCCTCAGCCCTGTCCCTCCAGCGGGAGGGGCAGGAGCGACTTCTTCCAGCTCTGAGGTTCTGTGATCACTCACTCCTCTGTTTCTGTCACAGGAACAGAAGCGGATCCTAGAGATGGGCATCACCGGCCCCGAGGGCCACGCGCTGAGCAGACCTGAAGAGGTGAGACTGGCACCTCTCCAGCGTTGCTGCCGCTCACCTGACGGCCTGGCTGCGCCCAGCTGCACCCAGCTCCTCCGTTCCCCTCTGGGGAAGGCCACAGGCCACCAGCGGGGCCAGGAAGAGGCCCTACCTGTCCCAGGTCCAGGAGCTCCAGACAGACCCTGGGCACACTTCAGTGTCCAGACCAGATAAGAATCTGTGCCAAGGGCGACAGGGAGGTGGAGCCACGGGCCCCAAGCCTCGCACCTAGGAGATGACCACCCTGCCTGCCGCATTCCCAAACTGGAAATGGATTGTTTTCCCATGGTGGCTGTGTGTGTAGGGAGGGCCCAGACGGAAGGCTGGCAGGTGGGGCATGGAGGACGGACTCCTGAGGGTTGGAGTCGAGGGTGTTTTCCACGCCCCTAGGAAATCACTAACAAGTGTCCTGGACCTCCCTCCACCCCTGTCCTGGCCCTTCCGGACGCAGGGGACACACAGGAATAGTGCAGTGGGCATGAGCTCCGCATTCCTGGCCTGTGGGGACATCAGGACAGGACTGGAAACAGGGTTTATAAACTTTCATAGTGCTTGAATGTGGTTGACACATCAGGGCCTGTGACCAATGACTGCCCCAGAGAGCAGGGCGGGGACCCTCTCAGGTCTTGTCAGGCTCCAGCAGGGCCACGCTTGGAGCCACACCAGGCTAAACTAAAAGAAAAAGTATAGCCGGGCACATGGCGCATGCTAATAATCCTCCCCTGGGAGGCTGAGACAGCAGGATCAACTGGAGGCCAGCCTCAGAGACACCTCCTCTAGAAATTAAAAACATAGTAATAAGGAGGACTGAGGCAGCTCAGTGGCAGAGTACCCGAGTTCAATCCAAAGTACCACAAAAAGCCACCAACCAGTCCTTTTGTTAACTGACTCCCTGCGCGTCGGTGGGGCTGGGGTATGGAGATGGACAGAGCCGCAGGTGCCCCCTGGGTTTACTCAGGGCAGGAACAAGTGGGTGGTGGCCGACATGAATGCGCTTGGCACAGCGTCTGCATACCGTGGGCCGCTTCCTGTGCCTTTTGATTCCATCTTCTGCCTAGTCTCTCCCACTCGCGTGTAGAACACTCCCAAACACACCCAAGAGCCTGGGTCTGTCCCCCGACCCTCTAACCAAATTCATTTTGACTTCTTTTAAAAACATTTGCACTACTTTACTGCTTGATTTGGTAGCTTTCCTTTCCGATCACATTTAATTGAGGAAAGTCAGAGGACACTGGTTCAGAGAGCCCTGGGAATTTGGGGTGGGTGGTGGCTGCCCCCGGCCCTTCCCTCCCGTGACCCTTGTTTTTGCTGTCCCCAGCTGGAGGCTGAGGCTGTGTTCCGGGCCATCACCATTGCTGGCCGGATCAACTGCCCCGTGTATATCACCAAGGTCATGAGCAAGAGTGCGGCGGACATTATCACCCTGGCCAGGAAGAAGGGTATGCGGTGGCCGGGCCTCCTGAGGGGTGGCTGGGTGTCCAACAGGCTCCAGCTATTTCCAGGGCACAGACCTGCCAGGAGCCAGCAGCTGGGCCTCACAGCCCATTCAGGAAGAGGGGGACATGGGGGGCGGGGGCGGAAGGTTTTCTGGGCAGCTCGGCTGCTGCAGTCCCTGTGAAGCACTTGGCAGGTGCCGGGTGGTGGCCGGCAGAGTCCAGGTCCCTGTGCACAGCTGGCTGACTGTCCCACTCTCCCCTCCCCTCCTGCACCCTCCGCCTCTCCTGCAGGCGGTGTGCAGTGACCATGCTTGCTTGTGTCTGTCCCTCCCAAGGTCCTCTAGTTTTTGGGGAGCCCATTGCTGCCAGCCTGGGGACCGACGGCACCCACTACTGGAGCAAGAACTGG
Source organism: Sciurus carolinensis (assembly GCF_902686445.1). Taxonomy (NCBI): domain Eukaryota; kingdom Metazoa; phylum Chordata; class Mammalia; order Rodentia; family Sciuridae; genus Sciurus; species Sciurus carolinensis. The sequence continues at coordinate 135,952,842 of NC_062222.1, read as the reverse complement.
GCCAAAGCAGCGGCGTTTGTGACCTCCCCACCCCTGAGCCCAGACCCCACCACGCCTGACTACCTTACCTCCCTGCTGGCCTGGTGAGAGCCTTGGATGTGGGGAGGTGGCCGGGCCTTTGGGGACAGACTGGGTTAGATGCGGGGTGGAGCAGGCCTGGGACTCGGTGCTCTTCTGGAACGACGCTCATGTGGTTCGCGACAGGCCTTGGGGACCTAGCCTCTTGTGGCCAGTGACTCTCTGTTCCCACTGATTGACTGGCTCCTGCTGTTCAGCCCTTTGCAGGCCCACTGTGTTCCTGGCCTGTGACATGGTGGCAGCCCAGGGTTAGGGAGAGAGGCCCGGATGCAAGTCCTGACTCGCGGGCAGTTGGCTGTGTCACCCTGGGCTTGTTGCGTCCCTGTCTCCCTCGGTGACGCCTTGGCAACGTGGAGAAGATGCAGGGGCCGCGGCTCTAGAGCTGGTTCTGAGGCTCGTTCCAGGCCTGGAACTCGGAGCTCAGGAAGCAGCCGCTGTGCTCGCGAAGCTCCTGCAGTCGGGCGCGCACGCCACCCAGCCGCCACCTCAGGTCTGCCCCGCCTGCTGGCCGGCGCAAGGGAAGAGCACTCTGATGGCCGAGCCCGCAAGGCCACGTGCCAGGGATGCAGCTGCCCGGGAGTCAGGGTGACGCTCAGGACTGGTGGGGACGCGGAAGCCTGTGGGGCAGGCGGTTTGGGACCGGCCTCGGGAGAGCAGGATTTGCACGGTGTGCGAGACTGAGGCGGGCTTCTCGGGAGGCGGGACCGCACGTGCAGGCAGGCGGGTCCAGGGTGTGCCCTGTGGGCACCTCGCACCCTGGGCCCCGCAGAGGCCCTTGGCTTGCGCCTTGGCAAGGGCTTGCTCAGCCCCTGCCGCTCGGCCTCTGGATGGCAGCTGCCACCTCCTCACTCCGGGTAGAGTTCCCGTTTTCCCTGCAAAGCCGCTGCCTGCGGCTTTGCCAGCTTAGAAAGGCAGAGCCAGGGACCTGAGGACTTCCCAGCCGGCTGCCGGTGGCCCTCCTGGCCTCCTGAGAGGCCTGTGTGTCTCCACGCCCGCCTCCCGCATGCCGTCTGCTCTCAGCAGACCCCCAGGCGTTTCAGGTCCTGAATCGGACCAACCGCCCTCTCACCGCACTCCGGCCACTTCTCTCCAAGTGGGACCACGGGCGGAGTGTGATCTGGCCTCCCTCTCACTTACGTGGTCCTCACTGCAGACCAACCTCGCTGGCCTCCTTGACTCCCTCACGGGCAGGGCATGTCTGGGGCCCTTGCACTGCGCAGCCCTCTGTGCTCTTAGGCGGCCCGGGGCTCCTCTTCCCTGCCTACAGATCTTTGCTGGAAGGTTCCTTCCTGATGAGGCGTTTTCTGATCCTCCTGTTTAAAACGGCACTGGCACCCTGTCCCACTCCCCTCCCCTCTGCCTCCACACCCCTCTTGTCCCCGACCCCTGTTCTTCCAACAGGCCGCAGGCCCCATTCACTGCTGTCGATTGCCTGACTCCCTGGTCTCACTGGCTTGTCAGCCGAGGACTGCAGGGACCCTCCCTTCTCTGTGCCTAGATGGACCCCGTTGCCTTCCATCAGACCAAGCTGCTAGGGCATGCGCAGCGCCATTCTGCTGCAGAGCGTGTAGAGCTTTTAGAGGAACCTCCAGGCCTCTAGGCACTGCTGATGTGTCCTGGGCCTCTGAAGTGGAGGACAGCCTCAGCCTCCATTTCCAACCACAGAATAAGGGTCCCCCAACCACAGATTCAGACATCCAGATCAGGGCTCCAAATCATCAAAATGGTGTTTCCTTTCAAAGTTCTGGGGGACTAAAAGGCAAACCTGATGAACTGTGTCACCAAGGAACAGTATTTTGTTCTGTAAGCCCAGGCCACACTTTAACCAGTAGCCTCAGATGGAGAAGACAGAGGTCAGCATGGGTGAACCTCTGAGGGGCACAGAGCCACAAGGTTGGGGACATAAATGGGGCGTCGCTGACTCACAGGCTTGTTTTGGGTCCTCTGAGCTGGCTGACTTATGTGTTTATTCACTACTTATTAGTTGCCATAGGGTTTTCCTTACATTAATATAAAATTCACAACATCTATTGCATCCTTCATGGTCCTCCTCCCAGAGCCTCTGGGCTTTTAGGTCCCAGGGTCTCCATTGGTGACTGAAGTTGGGGTTTGCCCTTCAGAGTGATCCCAGGTCTGAACCCCACCTTCTTTTGTCCTTGCCAGCGGAGACCTGCAGGTCACAGGCAGCGGCCACTGTCCCTACAGCACTGCCCAGAAGGCGGTGGGCAAGGACAACTTCACCCTGATCCCCGAGGGCGTCAACGGCATAGAGGAGCGGATGACGGTTGTCTGGGACAAGGCAGTGGTAAGGTGTCCCCCACCTTTCCCCAGGAATATTCTAGAAGCACCCTGCCTGGCCCGGCAAGGCCCCATTCACTGTGCACGCCAGGCTCTTAACCTTCCTTACTGGAGGCCCGGCAGACGCACAGGAGAACTCAGGACCCGCGCTGGCGAGAATGTCCCGTAGAGCCCTCCGTGTTCGCAGGTGTCCCGTTGTCCTTGATGCGTTAAGGATGAGGAAGGTTTTGTCGTGATCCGCACTTTAGTTCCTTACGGGTGGCTCTGTCAGTTCCACGTGTGCACGCAGGTTCTGGGAGCTGGGGTGGCGAGTGGGTGGAGAGCTCTTGTTACAGAGGAAGCCCGGGTCACTCACTGTGAGCAGAGACCTGAAGTCCGAGGTCTTCTTCTCACTGAAACTTGGGCCCAGTGACACTGACAAACTGCCACAGGGCCCTTGGCAACATCACTCAGTTTTGCTCTGAGGCCAGGCCTGACCTCTCGGAGGCCGGCGCATTCTCAGCTGGGAGGAGAGCTCGGCCGACCGGCCGCAGGACCCTGTTGGCAGGTCCCATCTGCGCCTGCTGCCCTTCTCCCTGCTGTGTGGCTTCTCTCCTCATTGGGACTTTCCCTTTAGGCTACAGGCAAAATGGACGAGAACCAGTTTGTGGCTGTGACCAGCACCAACGCAGCCAAGATCTTCAACCTGTACCCAAGGAAAGGGCGGATTGCCGTGGGCTCTGATGCCGACGTGGTCATCTGGGACCCGGACAAGGTGAAGACCATAACAGCCAAGAGCCACAAGTCGGTAAGTCCTGGCCCCACCACGCCTCGGCTGCCTGAACGGTCTGTGCTCACAATCGCACTGGAAGCCTCCGGTTAAAATGATTTGTGAACTTTCCAAGTCTGGCATGACTCCGCACTCAGGTTTCTCCTTCAGTTGGCGACATGGAGAGGGCTGTGAGCAGGGGCTCCCAAGTCTCAGGCGTGTCCTCCCCACAGCTCCTGTCCGCAGGCGTGTGCATTCCTAGCCACCCCACTCTGCTGCTCCTGATTCCAGGTAGTGAGCCACCGGGCTCAGAGAGGGGAAGTAATAGGCCCATGATCCTCTCTCCAATTTCACTGTCAAGCTGGGAAGGATCCGATCTGGTCCATCAGTGACCTCCCACTTAGCTTTGTGGCTGATTGCCACAGCGGGCAGGGGAGGGTTGGCCCTAAGGTGCACCACATCTGGGCACGGCCGAGGGGCACACCGTTCCGTGTTCCGTGTGCACCCAAGCCCGTGGTTTGGGTTGTCTCTGCTTTGCATCTTATGTGGCCTGGATTTCTCAGGGTGCAGAGATGGCATAGGGTGCTGCCTCCAGCACTCACTCTGCAGGACCGGCCGTGGTCACACACAGAAGAATGGCACAAGAGCCATATCCTGGTCCCTGCTCACTGAGGTCTGTTCAAGAAACAAGCCCGAAGCAGAGCTGTGCAGTGTTGGTCTGCTGTGGGAGTCCTCCCTGTCCCCGGGCCACTCTCTGGTGAGGGTCGAGGCACCACATCAGCACAAGGAAGACTCCTATGGAAGTCACTGGAGCCACTTGCAGCAGCTCATGGCTGTGGCCCACAGGTGCCTGCTCAGCTACCAGAGGCATCCCACGGGAAGCAGAGGTTTTGGTGGTTGATCGTGGTCTTGTCCAGCTCACCAATCCAGGGTCATTCTGAAGAGAAGCAGTGCTTCTGGTAATACCACGGAGCTTCACCCTCCAGCTCCCTGGATCAGAGTCAGGAGGAAATAAGGCTGAGTGAGGTCATCCTCACCGGAAGAAGCGTGTGCTGTTGTGCACACTCATGGTCCTGCGGGGCATGCAGCCGGACCTTCAGTTATTAGGCAAGCTGTGCACACTGTGGAGAGGCTGTAGGAGAATGTTCCAGGTCTGGTAGGCAAGAGGGTGCGCCCTCCACCCCCTCCTCCACCTGGCTGCTGGATTGCTGCTTACTGCTCAGGGTGGTCCTGACCCCGAGGGGAGGAACGTCCAAGCCAGCTCCCCAAGGCCACAGGAGGACCGGAGGGGAGTGCACCTGGCTGAGCTCAGGAAGGCCTTGGGTTCGCTGCGAGTTCACTGCCCTTCAGTGCTCGGTGACCCAGCCAAATGCGATTTTGCAGTTGGTCTGTGCTTTGTGTTCTCCATGCATCGTCTCATTAATGCTCACGGTCCTCTTCCAGGTTAGGTACGTTGTTATTAATCAGCAACGGCAGGGACAGCCAGGGCAAGCACGGCAGATTTTACCGCTGCCATGATAAGCACCACAACCTGGCTGGCGTACACGACAGAACTGTCTTCTCTCGGTTCTGGGGACTGGAGGAGCGTCAGTTGTTGGCGGGCTGTGTGTCTCCGAGGCCCCGGGCGGAGCCGCTCCCTGCTCCTGAGCTTCTGGCCTGCCCAGCCGTCCTCCTGGGCTTTGGGGTGTCCTCACTTCTCCTGCCTCTGTCCCCACAAGGCTTCTCCTTCCATGAGCACCAGCCTTTGGATTCAGGGCCCGCCCTACTGCAAACGAGGCCACATCCCAGTTCAACTCACAGCCCTAAGGCATGCACCCGGGGTTCCCCATCTGGGAAGTCATTGTTCAGAGCAGGAAACTCGGGGACGCATCTCCTCTTGGTGCCAGGGCAGACCTGAACTCCTGTAGCAAGGAGGACAGTGCAGGGTCCCAGGGGCAGTTTGGCCGAAGGGTTTTGTGTCCCCTTCTGTGAGGCAAGGGTACTCAGGCACTGCAGGAAGGTCACGCGTCTCAGACCTGGGTTGAGAGGTTTTAAGAAACGTGCTACTCTTACCAACTAAAAAGAGTTCACTTCTTAAAAACTGAAGGGATTAACTTTCTACAGTATTCTCTGTAAAAAGAAGGTAACTTCTATTTTTCATATCTTGGTAGAAACTGTGGTTGCTTCCGAGTGCACGGCACAGGGTCACGGGCGCAGTACGCCCGTGGGTGGCACGGGTCTGGAGACCCTGACAGTGGAGATGCTCTGCATTCAGCATGTGCAGAAGGTTCTCCATCATCTCTAATTCCAGAATGTTTTCTTCACCCCAAAAGAAACCCTGCACCCCTTAGCAGTGGCTCCCGTTCTGCCCGCTCCCCGCCCCCAGCCACCACCCACCAATCCGCATGGATCTTCTCATTCTGGACACTACATACATGGAGTTGTGCCCATGTGACCCACTGCCACCGACTGCTCTCGCTTGGCACGTTCAGTGGCTCCCCAGCCGAGGCTCGGATCGGTGCTTGGTTCCCGCGGCTCGTCTGGCCGCTCCACACTCTGCTGTTAGCATCCATCAGCAGACAGTGCCCTTGAAAGGGTATAAGAGACACAGCCCAGCAGTCACCCCAAGGTGGGCCCCAGGGGACTGGGGCTCTCGGAGGGGGGAGGCAGGCTTTTTATCATGGTCCTTGATATATCTGACTTTTAAAAGTTGTTCATAGTCTTCCTTTAAGAAAGGAAGAAACAGGTGGAATTCTGTGCAGCTGTGAACATAGAATGTGATGTTTGTGAGTAACATGCCGAAGCCCCTGAGAACCCCCCCGAACACCCTGTGGCAAGTGGCCGTCACCTAGTACAGAGGCGCTGTCCCTTTAGTACCTCTGCAGTCACCAATCACTGCCCAGCAGGCCACTTCAGGAGACTCAGTGGAATGCAAACGCGTGGTGTGTCTCTCCTGGGGGCAGCTCATCCCAGGATGCCACCTGGGACGTGTGTCCAGCTGTGTCCAGGTGCCACCGTGGCCTGGAACACCCCATGTGTGCACTGCACAGTCCTCAAAAACTACAGGAGAATCTGTCGACTGATTATGAATCAATATGAAGAATCGGGGCTGGGGAGATAGCTCAGTCGGTAGAGTGCTTGCCTTGTAAGCATAAGGCCCTGGGTTCGATCCCCAGCACCCAAAAAAAAAAAAAATAAATAAAATAAAATAAAAAAAATATGAAGAATCAATAACTTCTCTTAGAAATAATTAAAAACCACCTTGGAAACCAACAGTAGCAGCAATAAAACTGAAGACTTGTGTAAATGCCAGGACTTGGATACCGAGAAGATTCCACATTGCGGGCTTGTCAGTTTTTCTAACGAAGCCTGTAAATTTGAAGTAATCCCATCAGAAATGTCAACGGGTTATTTTTTCTTGATGGTAGATGTTAGAATAATCAAAATATTCCTGGACAAAGGGAGCATTGAGGAGGGGCTGTCAGTCATCTCAGTTATAAAAACATGTTACAAAACTACAGTGATCCGAACAGCATGGGATTGGTGAGACAGAAGAGAGAGCCGAGAAGTAGACCAACCACAGATGAGAATTTGGTTTCAATAGAGGAGGCACTTAAAATTAGTTAGGAAAAGGTAGTTCTCGACAATTCTGTTAGAACACTGGTCGGAAGGCTTGACCTCTGCCCCACTCTTTATTACATAAAATAAAGTAAAAGAAAAGAAAAAAAAAAACCCAAAACATCAAATATTGAATGAAACTGGAAGGAATGAGAATAAAGCATACCTTTGTAAAAATGATCATTTTGAAGAGGAAGCAAGATACCAAACTTAGAAATTGTAAAGGAAAAGATTGGTCTGTTTGACCACTGACAATATAAAAGTGAAACAAAACAACCAAAAGAGCTTACTTCCTCTGAGAACAGAAGACAGTGGGCCAGTGGGGCGGTTTTTGCCGCACACATACTGCAGGAGAAATTCTTTACCGTCTAGTGTGTACGTAGAAATCAGTAGGAAAATACCAAGACCCTGGTCCACGGAGCAGCGTGAAAGACGCCATGACCTAGGAAGAGATGTAGGAGTGGCGTCTGTTGGTCTTCAAAGACCTGGCGTCACTGGCCTGCAGCACTGAGACGTCCAGGGACCACGGTCCAGGAGCCCCCGCGCACAGGCACTGTGATGGGAGCGGTCGGGCTGGGAGACGGGCGGGCGGGCGGTGGGGGCCGTGGGAGGGAACCTCAGGCCGCCTGTTTTGAGGGCCCATCCACCAGGGGCGAAGACCCGCTTTCCCTCACCCGAGCTCCACATCTGGAGCCGGGCTGGCGGCTCCAGTAAAGGACACGCATGTCCTTTACTGTTGCTTTAGCACAGGTACAGAAATGGCATGGTCCCTCCCTGGGACCTGGGGGTGCGTCCACGTGGGGTCGCAGTGCGGGAAAAGCACTTCAGACCACGCCCTGGGCGGACGTGGCACGGTCTCTGGGCCAGGGAGGGACATCAAGGTGCGGGGTCCGTGGGGCCCGGCCCGTGCGCCAGGTGTTGGCCACAGGAAGTGCCTGGGCCCGCGGCAGCTCTCCGAGGTGCTCGCCTCTGGAGCGTGAGAGACGCTGTAGTTGAATTCCCTGCATTCGCTCTTTTCAGCCACGTACCTGACCTACTTAAAATAATAGAGGACAGCCGTTGGCTCCGGGCAGTCACGCGGCAGGAGTGGGGACAGGAGCGGGCGCTCTAAAGAAAGCGTTCTCTGGTCTTTGAGCCCAACAAGGACAGGAGCACGTCTACCCGGCACTGGTGGGGAGTGCCAGCTGTCCCTTCCGTGGTCCTGGACTGACCCCTTTGGAGAGTGGTTAGGTGATATGCAGCAGGGGCTTTAAGTAAACCTAAGCCTGAGTCCTTCCACCGCGTAGGTCACATTTTAGAAAGCTACCCTACAAACGTGATTTAAGACAAACGCCCCCTGTAGTTGGAGCTGCCCCACCTCTTCCCAGGCCACTGGTCCCCTTCAGCACGCCCTAGGACAACAGGACTGAGGGCACAGGGCCACCAGCAACCTCGGTGCCCTGGGACGCCGTGTGGCGTGGGTGGCACTGTGCCCAGTCCTGACGACAGGAGGTGCTGGGCATGAGGTCAGCTACTTGGCTGTTCCCTGGCGTGGTTCGTGCGGAGAAAACCCCGAGCCACGGCGGGTGCAGCGCTGCTCTTGGCACGCAGGCCGTGGAGTACAACATCTTCGAGGGCATGGAGTGCCACGGCTCGCCGCTGGTGGTCATCAGCCAGGGCAAGGTCGTCTTCGAGGACGGAAGCATCCTGGTCAACAAGGGCGTGGGCCGCTTCATCCCGCGGAAACCTTTCCCCGAGTTCCTCTACCAGCGCGTCCGAACCAGGAGTAAGGTGAGCGGGTTGGGGGCGCTCGGCCTTGGGTCAGAGTGACACCTTCCTGGGGAGTCGGGTCTGTCACGGCGCAGTGGACGGACGTCACAGCCAACTGCCTCCCCGTCTGCTCCCGTCGGCGGCTCTCGTCCCAGGACAGCGGCGGGCTCCCGACGAGGCCGTGCAGACTGTAGAGGGTGCTCGCTGTGGGCGCGGGAGGGCCAGGGGAAGGCCACTCCCCAGCCGAGCTGGGCTCTGTCCCGCATCCTCTCGGGAGCCTCAGTTCTCGGGCCAGAACCCTGGTGCCCACAGCTGTGAAGGACTCGCCAGCCACACAGCGCGCAGGCCTCAGGCCAAGGCCGTCTGCTGGGGATATAGCCCCAGCGTCCTCCAGCTCTGGCTGGCTTCCCACCTGCCGGCCCCGTCCTCCCATCCTTGCAGGCAGGCTTTGCGTCTGCCTTTCCTTCTTTTCTGAAGACCCTCAGCCCTGGTTTGGGAGGGCCTGGCACAGGCACCGGGCGGCTCTGCCCCGTCCCTGCAGCTCAGAGCAGGAAGCTCCTCACAGCTGAGATGAACCCCTCTGTGTCTTGCCTGCCACTCTCCCATCACCGTGGCAACCTGCTTCCCACTCCAGCCAGCAGATGTGTGCCAGAGGGCCTGCTGTGTGTGTGTGTGCGTGTGCACTGTGCACGTGTGCACACTTACCCGGGTGTGTCGTGTGCACGTGCTAGAGCGGGTGCGGGCAGTGTTGGGGCGTGTGCATGTGCGGGCGCCCCTCCCCGTGGTCTTCGCCAGCGGCATCACCTGCTGTTCCAGACAGAGCAGTCCAGACCCCTCCCAGACCCCAGCACCCAGGGCTGCTCCCCGTCCATCTGCTGGCCCTCTGCCTCTCCCGTGAGGGGCAGCGCCAGTCAAGAGACACCGAAGTGCACAGATGCTGCCATCAGGGGGAGACAGGCATGGGCAGCAGCGAGGCAGATCCGAGAAGTGCCGGGATCTGGCCAGGAGCTGAGTGGGGACCCGGGGGATCCGGTGACTGGCTGGGACAGCAACGCCCTGGGCTGGCTTCATCCCTTCTGAACCTGAGGCCCATGTGAACAGTCTGCTTCTCCAAGAGCAGAGGTCTGCCCTCAAATCCCGAGTCCTGTTTGCAGGAGGAGGGCCTGGTCCCTCTGCTCAGGGGTTGCCCTCCCGCGTGCCCGGGGCAGAGGCCAGGGCAGGCAGGGAAAGGCCTGCACAGAGCCTGCTTCCGGCCAACCTGAGCTTGGAGGTGGGTGGAGGGGGCTGGCCCAAGAAGCAGGAGGCCCAGGTGGCCATGGGTAGGGCTGCGTGACAGCGAGTGTTGTCAGCTGGCGCCTGAGAGCTGGGGCTAAAATGAGCCGGGAGGGCTGGGGTCAGGACTCTGTCACCTGCTGTCACTGACCCCTGGTGGCCCTGCACATGTCCCTGGACATGTTCTCTCTGAGGCTTGGAACACTTGCCCAGTCCCCTTGCCAGCTCCAAGGTCCTCTGCAGGCCCACAGCTCCTATTTAGAGTGTGGCTCAGCCTCTCTGCTGCAGGATTCCCTCTTCAGGGCAGCCTGAGCCCTGGGCCTGGGCCCGCGTCCTATCCCTGTCCTCTCAAGGGCTGTGCAGGCCCAGCCATGCCCTGAGCCCCGCTGCCCACAGGCCCTGCCCATCTGCTACCCCTCTCCTTCCTTTCTGTGGAATCATGTCCCAAACAGACTCTCTGGCCCTAAGTCCTTGTCTCACTGTGGACTTCTGCTAGGACAGAGGAATACTGACCCTTGGGTATGGCCAGTGTGGGATTCAGGGCCCTGGGGGAAGTGGGGTAGCCTCAGTGAGAGTGCCTTCCTGTTGGAAGGGTCTTGGGTCCTCCTGCGTGAAGCTTGTGCACATCTCTGTGTATTCATGCACGTAGATCTGTGAGTGTGTGTATGCGTGTTTGTATAAATAGGTGTGTATAGTGTGTACATGTGTGCATACGTGTATATATATGTACATTTGTGTGTATTATGCATGTGTATGAATATGTGTTACTCTGAGTATATCCATGTTCAGGTGCATGCGGGTGTGTGTCTTGTGTGTGCACTAGTGTGATTGTGTTTACGTGTGCTCAGTGGGGCTCAGGTGAGTGTATGCGTGTGTGCATGAGGAGCTCAGATTCCTGTCTTATGGCAGGACTCAGCCTCTGTGCCAAAGGCACAGGCGTGTCAGGCACACAGTGTGGTCACCCTCCTCCCTCCATCTAGGTTTCTGCACTGCAAGGGGTTTCCAGGGGCATGTACGACGGTCCCGTGTACGAGGTGCCAGCTACACCCAAATATGCAACTCCCGCTCCTTCCGCCAAATCCTCGCCTTCCAAACACCAGCCACCACCCATCAGGAACCTCCACCAGTCCAACTTCAGCTTGTCAGGTAGGGACCCACCCAGGCTCTCCAGGCCCTTCCTACTGCACCTGCGGGAAGGGACCTGTGCCTCGGGCAGGTGACGGTAAGCAGAGCAGGGCTGGGGCGCCCTTCCCTGTTGTCCTGTGCAGGCAGCGTGGGCAGGGAGGTCACAAAGCACAGGGGTCCTTGGGGCAGCATGTTGGTTCCTGACCTTGGTTTTTGAAATCCTTGGGGACGTCTGTACACAGGTACCTGTGAGTTAAATGAGGTTCAGGGCTGAGCAGGGCAGTCCATGGTGGGGAGGAAGCAGGTCTGTCTTGTGTGATTTCCCAGTCGCTTGTGTGATCCATGATCTTTTCCTTATTTAGAGAAGAAACCCAGGCCTCAGAAAACTTGTCAAAATACCAGGACTCAGTGCTCAAAAAGCAAAACTCAGGCATTTTCTTAAGACACACCCCCCAAGCATGTGCCTGCAGTTTCATGAGCAGACCACGTGAGGGCGCTCTTGTCACACTGGAGCGATGGAGTGGAATTTTGTCCACAGCCTGTGGAGGTGTCCGGGTGCCTGCTGTGTGGGGTGGTAGGAGCGCCAGGGGGGTGATAAATGGACAGCCTCAGTCTAGCTCTGGAGCCAGCACACTCTGTTAAAGGGCCAGATAGTAAATATTTCAGACTTTGTGAGTCACAGGGAAAAATCCAGTGGTCACATCAAATAGCCATTAAAAATGCAATTGTTTATTTAAAATGTGAAAACACTCATGAGCTATATAAACACAGGCCCTGGGCCAGGCATGGTGGCACATGCCAGTAATCATGAGACCCTGTCTCAACATAAAATGCAAAGGGCTGGGCTATAGCTCCATGGTAGAGTGCTTGCCTAGTACGTGAGAGCCCTGAGTTCCATACTGAAAAAAAAAAAAGCAACAAAGGTAATGGGCCGAGTATGGTTCATGGGGCACAGTGTGCACCTCCTGGCAGAAAAGGCGATCAGCCTGGCAGCACGTGGGAGGGCAGAGGGAGGAAGTTAGCAGTTCACACTGGGGACAGAGCCTCCTGCCCGGAGCGGGTCTCCTTGATGAGGCAGTTGTGCCCGGGCCGTCTCCTCCCTCCAGGCTCTCGGGGAGGCCTGCCTGCCCCCGAGCTCCTGTGTTTAGAGATAACCACTGTCGCACAGCACGGACCCCAAACGCCTCTCCAGTGTCTTGCTGGATACTTGACCAACAATGCAGGGACTGTTTTAAGGCTGGGAAGAACCACTGGGGACAACACAACCTCTCAAGGACTTTGCAGACTGGACCTCTGTTCTCAAGTGAGACGAGACATTGCACAACTGCAGTTAGACATGCATAGGAAGTTCCCTTCAGATAAGGGTAACAAAGAAACTGAAGGGCTGCGGGAAGGGTGCACACGCCCTCTCCTCCCTGCTGTGCTCTGGGTCCTCTCTGAAGCCCCAGCGCTGCCTCGGCCAGCTGCCTGGCAGTTTGACGAATGATTTCATTTGGCATCAAGTGCAGAGGTGTTTGCAGCACCAGGAGCACCTTCACAGAGTGCTCCCATCTCTGCAGGGCATCATGCTACACAGACGTAGCGCTGTTCGTTAGTGGCCTTCGTCCAGTGTTTTCAGAGCCCGGACACCTAACCCGCGAGGCACAGGTGGTTATGAGGAGGAACGGTGTTCCGTGCTGATCCTGACTCCTGAGCCTTGAGCAGATTCCTGAGTTACCAGGAAGACGAGCGTCCACCAGTGGAACTGTGGGAGGGTTTAAAGCAGCCCTCCAAGCTGACTCTGGTGACTTACACAGACCGGCCACAGCATGTCCGAGTCAGGCGGGGCCTCCGCCAGGCTGCTGATTTAGTTCTCAGAAAAGGAAATGGGGCCCGGGTGGGGGAGGGGGTGACTTGCTTCAAATCAGCCAGGATCAGAGCACAATCTGGATTAAAACCTGAGTCTCCAGCTGGAGCTCAGCTCGCTCCCCAGCACCCGCACCTCAGTGACCCCTCTGCGCTGTTCTCTCAGGCATAAATATGTATCAAGCGCCAGGAACTGGGCTTCCTGCTGGAATTTTAAGTCTCTGTTTAACTGAAAGAGAATGCATAATATTAGAAGTTGGCTTTGAAAATGTCAAACAAAATACCGCTCCCCACGTGCAGATTTGCCCCTTACAAATGAAGGGGTAAGTCCGGCTCTGAGTAATTAACACACTTAGGCCCATGCCCACACACACTTATGTAGCTGCACCCCTCACACACGCCATCCATGGAACACTTTTGGAGCAGGGGACACCATGCACAGGGGGAGGGGCTTTGGAGACAAACCAGCTTGGCCCTGAATCCTGCCTGGCTTCCCTGCCCACTAGCTCGGCCCCAAGATGCACCTTGAGCCTCGATTCCTCCTCTACAAAGGGACAAAACACACCCTTGGCTCTATTGTCATGTGCTCCAAAACAGTAACATTTGCTAAAGCGCTGAGCCTGTGCCTGCACACAGTAGGCACTCAGTAAGTGTTTGCTCACCTGTCTCAAAAATGTCAGATTCTCCTGGGAAAGCCAGAAGAGAAGGAGCATGGGGTGGACAGGGCTGTAGGAGGGTGGCCCAGGGACCCCGAGGGTGGAGGAGAGAGCAGTCCACTCGGGGCTCAGGGAGGCTGTCCAGAGGTGACCCTGGACATCTCAAGACAGGACACAGCGCGCCCCAGGTAGGGACATGGCAGGACTCTCAGCCTGCAGAATCAGCAGGTCGAGCTGGCGCTGGCAGGTCTCATCCAGAAACGGTGTCTCTTTGTCCCTTCCAGGTGCCCAGATAGATGACAACAACCCCAGGCGTACGGGCCATCGCATCGTGGCGCCCCCCGGCGGCCGCTCCAACATCACCAGCCTGGGCTGACGCGCAGGCGCAGAGGCGCCGAGTGCCGAGTGCCGGCTTGGGAGTGGCGCCGCTCCTCCCGCCCCTGTTTTCGGAGCCCACGGTTTCAGTTGGTGCTGATGCGGGGGAGGCCGAATGAGGCTCTTCCCTTTCTTGTTTAGGAAGAAGTGGTCCCAGTGTGGTGTGTTTGCTTGGAAATGTTTGCCCACAGAAGCGTGTCACTCCGAGCCACCTCAGCATGGTGTTTTCATCCTCCCTCCCTCGTGAACCGCAGGTGTAGCCTCGTGTCGTCCGTCCCCTCCACTTCCGACGGCCGGCGGCCGGCGCGCTCCGCGGCGGTTCCTTCACGCCCTGTAGCAGTTCTAGGATGTCCATGCATGTTACCGAGTTCCTGCCCGAGCCCGCGGGCGTCGCCAGCGCCAGGACTGTCGCGGTCCCATGACTGCTGAAGTGAAGCTGTGCCCTCCCGCCCCGCCCGAGCCCGCCGCCCAGGCCCTCGGCCCTCAGGGGAGCCGTCCACCTGGTCACGGGAAACACCCTCCACGTCCTGCGTCGGAACCCCGTCCTGTGGCGCCTGCGACTCACCACCGTGTCCTTCTGGTCTGCGTGCGTTCTCCAGCCAGGCTCGCGCTCTGAAAGGGGCCTGCGTCCCACGGGGCCAGTGATGGTGCGCTGACGGCTGCCCGGGTGGCCTGTGGCCTGCGGCCTGGGTCTCAGGAGGTCGACGGGGCCGTCAGATTTTTAAAGTTTTGTACAGTTTTCCTTTGTAATCACCCCCATTTTTACTTACTAACTAACTGATCGTGGCTCTTATTTCTGAATTCAAAGCTTGTGAAAAATAAAATAAACTGCCCACCAACGTGCTTGCGTGTTTGCTCGGGTTTGATGAAAGCCTTGGCTCCCAGCCCTGTGATAACCGACAGTGGGCATGGCTTCCAGAGGATGCAGGAGGGAGGAGAGTGAGCTCAGGCTTGTCCAGATGGAGACCTGGATGGGAAGACCCGGAGGAGGCCAGTGGGTGGGCTCTTGCCTCATTCCCATGAAACACACACACACGTTCTAAGGAGAAGTAAAAACTTAGGCAAAGCTTGGCTCCCCTAGCTATAAGTAAATGAAGACCATGATGACAGTGACGATGACCACAATGACACAGGCCAACAGCTATATTGCCCTTGCCGTCAGGCAGGCTCTCTATGCGGTAGTGACTATTATTTTCCCCTGTATTCGTCTGTTTTCATTATTGTAATAAAATGCCTGAGGCAGTCTAATTTATAAAGAAGGTTTTTCCTGACTCAGAGTTGGATGGAAGGCTTATGGGTCTCCTCTGGTGATGGCTTTCTTACTGGTTGTCCCAAGGTAGTGCAGGGCATCACATGGCTCGAAAGGAAGGACATACATGCTTCTCTGATCTCTGCCTCTTCCTATAGAGCTCGCGTGATTCCACCTTGGGGGCTCCACCCTGATGACCTTGCCCAGTCTGATGGCCTCCCAGCTCTGCACACTGTAGGGGATGCTTTCCTCCCTCTTTGTGCCTCGTGGTGGGCATACATTTCAACACAGGAAGTGTTGGGGACACTCAAACTATATCTAAACCATGGTGCCCCTTTGACAGGTGGGAAACCAAGTCGGACCTCAATGGCTTGTCCAAGATCATGGTGCCTGGCTGAGTCCAGGACCCAGGCAGTTTGGCTCAGAGCCAGTGCTCCTGCCCCTAAGTCCTGAATTTCTGTCACTGGAGGCCTTGGCTGTGGGTGGCCCTGCCCTCCCTCCCCACCCCTCAGCTTGGTGAGGGTACCCTTGGCTGAGGCCCCAAGAGGTGTTGACTCAGGTCCCTTACAGACTCTCAAAGCTGCATACTCGGAGAGGTGGAGGATGGATGTTCGGAACAGTCTTGACCCAAGTGGACCATCAAAGAGCCACAGAGGAAGCTTCCAGAAGAGTGAAGCTGGAGCTGTGGTGTGCCCTGCTCTCTGGCCTCACAGCCTCAGTCCTACCGGGGTAGCAGCAGGAGCCGGAGCCTTCCCAACACCCTTTGCCTTCGGCAGACTTTTGGGGCCTCTGTCTGAGCCCCGGGTCCTGGAGCTAGTGCCCAGGCAGCCTCACCTGGAGCCCACGGCCAGCACCTCCAAGGAGCCCTGCTGCAGGGGATGGGGACAGGGGTCCTGGCAAGGCATGGCAGTTCTTGGAGGCTGAGCTGGAACATGGCTTTTAAGGCACATGATTTTGTTGCGTCTCCTCAGATCTTGGGGCCTGGTTTCTCAGGAAGCTGCAGGGGTGGCGACTGGTTCCCTCATCAGGGGACAGTGCCTCGCAGGCTCCGGGGTCAGGGCCTGGCCCCGGGTGGTGCAGGGTGGGCATGAGCTGCCTACCAGCCCGTCTTCTTGATTTTGTCCTGGTCTTTTGCCGTTAGGCCCGCCGCTGTGCAGTGTGGGCGGATCCAGGGTCGCCTCCCGCCTCATGCAAGGAGCCGGCAGTGTCACCGGCCCCTCACGCGGTCCCAGCAAGCAGCAAGGGGGCCTCTCTGACTCGGCGGTCCGGGGTGTGCGGGCAAACAGGGCTGCAGGAGGGCTGTGGGTGGAGGGTCCTGGCGTGGTGCTCGCTGACGTCTGTCCATCTCCCCACAGCCAAGGTCACGCCCCCACGAGGCCCACCAGCTGGGACTCCTGAACATGTGAGTCAGCTCTGCCGTCCCAGGAAGGCCACTTGTGGCCCTACTGTGCAGGTTCGCTCAATACTGAGTCTTCAAAAGCCGGGCGAACCGGCTGCCTGGGCGCACCTCCCACCGCGTGCGGCCGGGTGCTCCAGGGCCCCTGTGCCGCCCGGCTGGCTGCACACCCCACAGCTGCTTGGGCCACCTTGGCCACAGAGCGCGCTCAGCCTTCTGCCTGATGTACAGCCACTGTGGAGCCACTGTCCCCACAACAGCGCAAAGACCCTCCCTGTTCCTCTTCCAGGGAAGGCGTGTGCGGCCCGGCGGACGTTCACAATGCCGTTTAGCCCAAGCTTCTCCGCATGAGCCAACCCAGGGCTGAAAGCGAGGAGAGAGGACTGCGAACCCAGCGGGACTCAGCAGATCCAGTTCGTGTTTTTCTCTGCAGACCTGCGGAGGTTCCCATAGGCGGGGACCCGGGCCCTGGCCACAGGGGAAAGGCCCCATTCCCTGGTGGCCTGTTCCCATGAGGAGAAAGGTGGTGTGGCAGTGCTGGGTGTCCAGGGTCCATTTGGACGCTTGGTGGCCCTCGCCCAGGCCTGGCTGTAGGCCTTCCATCCCTACGGGCAGTGGTCCAGTCTCCCGTGGACTGGGGACTCGTCCAGGCGTGAGCTGTGTGGGGCAGGTGGCGTGCAGTGCGGAAGAGCCCTCACGCCCCAGCAGAGGCTCTGTAGCACTCCGTGCCCAGGACAGCGAATTTGGAAGAAACGAAGCTCCCTTGACCTCCATGGCTCCCGCTTCCTGGGGGTGTAGCCATGCGGGTGGGGCATCCCTATGGCCTCCAGGCTGGGTCTCAGCCTCCTGACTCCCGCTGCGACCTCCCCTGTCCCTGTCTGGTCATGATCGGAAGCTGCCACATGGTTTCTGGACCGTAGGCCAGGGCTGCTCTCTGGATGTTCTGGACTCAGAGTTCTAGGACACTAAAGGGTTGCTGAGCCTGGGATGGTCTCTGCCAGGTCCTCTGAGACACAGACACTGAGGCTGGATTCTGTGTGTTAAGGATTTATAGGTGGAATAACCCTCAAGGGAAAATGGTGGGGGTGGAGAAGAGCAGGGGGTGGAGAAGAGTGGGACGGTGGGAGGCTTCTGCCGACTCAGCGCCTGCCCCTCCTGGCCAGGGCTTCCGGAGTGGGACCCTGCAACACTGGCACCCCCAGACCGGAGCAGTCTGCAGAGGGCGAGCCCCACTGGCTCCGTCCTGGAGTCCTGAGCACAGACCGAGGACACCACCGCAGAACAGGCTGATCCACTCACCTCCCCTTCCATTTCCACCTCTATCCAACACCATAGCAACGCACAGCCCATAATGAGAACAGGGACCAAAGCCACGGTGGGCCAGGGCAGCTGGCTGCAACCTGGGCTTCCTCGCCCACCTGCCTGACTCAGCTCAGCCCTCTTGCCCCTCACCCCAGGGTGTCCCCAAGCATGCCCCCCAAGCCTTTGTGGAGTTGCGTCCCCAAATCTGTGCCACGCGGGCACAGGTGGGCAGCAGGGTGGGGGCAGGACACATCCCCTCGGGCTGAGGAAGCCACACTTGAGAACAAACCCACGACCTGTGAGCCGGTACCGTGAATGCACCTGCAGGGTGGGGTGGGGAGCAGCAGGAGCGTCCTTGGATGGGAGGTGTGGGCTGGGTCGTCCTTGGATGGGAGGTGTGGGCTGGGTCTGTGAGCCTTAAATTGGCACCTTAACTAGGCCTGGATCTTCTCAGAGATCTAATCTCAGGTTAACTGACCAGACCTGCTGCTGCAGGGGTGGGGGTGGGGTCTGCATTTGGCACACGTGCCACCAAACAGGGCATCCAGGACACAGATGCCATCTGCCTTAGGGCATCTCTGTGCAAGGACCCTTGAGCAACACAGAAGTGATAGTCTATGCAAGCATCCTGAGAACACTGCACAAAGGACTCCAAGCCACTTAGGAGACCCTGCGGACGGACACGGTGTCTCCTGGCGCCGCCAGAGGGCACTGTTGGGTAACTTTAGAGATCCCACTAGAGCCAGTTAGGGCTCCAGGGTCTCCACCTCCAGCATTAGAAAACAGGGCTGCACAGCTGCTTCCGGGGAGGAGCCGCTCGTCCACCAGCAGGGTCTAATTCAGGTTTTGAGAAAGCAAAACTCACAGCCCAGAAAATCCCCCTGACGGGATCTGAGCCACCCAGGCCCCAAACCAGCACCCATCATTTTGGAAACTTGTGGAAACACATTTGTCACACCCTGGGCTTGGCTGGGACAGGCACACGTTGCCTTAGACCTGTGGAGAGTGGCCCCTGGGACACTGGGCAGTGCTGGAGACATGGTGGGAGGACCTGCCATCTCATGGGTCGAGTCCAGGGATGCTGCTAACCTCATGTTAGCCATGAGACACAGGACAGCTCTGGGCCCCGTCCCCCTAGAGTGACACAGCGGGAGGCTCTCCACATCCATGGGTTTACTCAGGACTGAGATCTGGGGTGCACCTGTTAGGAAGGTCACAGACACACCCAGGGAGGCCAAGGTCCTGGGAGCTTTGAACAGGTGGAGCTCATGGGCGCCATTTGAGAACCAAGTTCTTCAGTCACAGAGGCTCCCAGCGAGCTGGTTGTTGGTCGGTAGCACTGAGTACCCCCGGGCTCCTGCTGCACAGCCTGTGACGGACAGCTCTCCCTTGATGGGCCAGCAGGAGCTCATGCCCCCAGGCACCCTGGTTTTGGTTCGGGTCTGAGATAAGTGACCCCATCTTCCAAGGGATGATCTCACCAGTCTCCACAGTGCTGAGGCGGGAATCTCCCAAGAGCAGCCTTCTCTCTGGGAGGGAAGGGCCTCCCCTGGTGGTGGTGTACATGTGGCTGGTCTGGAAGCTTCTGGAAGTTCTTACCATCCATCAGGAGAGGCAGGTGCCCCCAGCGACACTTCTTGGAGGGGCTCTGTCTGGTAGAAGGACTCGCCCTCCCCCGTGAAGCCCGGGCTGGGCACGGCCTCCTACTGTGTGCTTCCCTGTGCTCTGAAGAAGAGGCCTGCTGTGGTGGACATGCGTCTGTGGGTCACTGGGCCCAGGTGGGTCAGGACAGGACTAGGGACCAGGACTCCATGGTCTGTGTTATGGTTTGGATGTGAGGTGCCCCGGAAGCTCCCGTGTGAGACAATGCAAGGAGGTTCGGAGGAGAAGTGACCGGGCGGTGAGTCTTAACCACATCAGTGAAGTAATCACCCGATGGGACTGAGTGCTAATTGATGGCGGGGGGTGGCTGGAGGAGGTGGTCCCTGGGGGGTGCCTTTGGGGTATACACTTTGTATCTAGCGCCTTAAACGAACTTTTCCTCCCATCTAGTTGTTCTGGCAGGTGCCTTAGTCACAGCAGTGGAAAGCTGACTGAAGCAGCCTGCATGGTGGCGTTGGTCCAAGACTCAGGCTCTGCCTTGCTGACCAGTTCTCAGTGCTGAGCTGGACAAAAATACCCATCAGTGATCCTGATGGGAATACCGTGGCAGCCAAGGGTAGGCTGGGGGAGTGGAGGATCAGGGACAGTGACCTTGGGTCTAGGAAACACAGCAAGCCTGAGACCCTACCTGGCAGCACGGGGCAGAGAAGCTGGGGAGCAGAGCCCAGGGCTGTACCCAGGTGAGCTCAGCTTATGGCAGCCTCTGGACATGGGGTAGAGCTGGGTACAGAAGGCCAGGGCAGGGTGACCCTCGGGAGGTCGCCCAGGGCAGGGGTTGAATGGGTTGGCACCCGGGCTAAGAGTGCTCCGAGGCTGGCCCCGGCCTCTCAGGTGTGGCCGTCGGGGGCAGGCCTGCACCCTCCTCTGTCCTCTCCCAGCATGGCCATGTCCCCAGGCTGTGGTGGGGGGTGGGCCCTGCACGCCCAGGCCCAGGCCCGCGGGCTGCCTCCAACTACAGGTTGCTCCTCCTCTTCAGCAGCCTCCTTGCGTCCTCGCCGTCACCAGCCTCGCTTTCTTGCTGGCCCGGCCTTGGGCTGCAGGGCGCAGGAGAGAGTGGTGGTCAGCACTCTGCCTGTGTCCAGGCACAGTGACCCCACTAGGGCGATGGTAGCACAGCACCGAGGTGGTTTTCACAGTGACCTGTGTGGTGACGAGGCAGAGCCCTGGTTCTGGGGCATGCGGGCTCCCACACCAGGCCCACTGGCACAGGCTGGCGGCCAGTGCTGACCCTGGAGGAGGCGGCTGGGGTGGTTCCAGCTGGACACCCACAGCGTGGCAGCAGAGTCCCTCCCCTCAGGGACAACTGCAGCGGCTGCAGCAACGCCCCCACCCGCGGTGTGGCCAAGCCTCGCGCTCAAATCCCGGCTGCCCATTCCCTCTCGGGCTTCCCGGGGCCTTCTCACCCAGAGGCCACGGGGGTGGTGAAGAAGCACCTGAGCGAGAGCTGGGGACCCTGTACCTGAGCGATCCGGAGGCGTGGTCCCCTGAGGCAGGGTCGCCATCGCTGGGCAGCCCCGGGTCCCCCCTCTCCTGAGGCAGAGGCTTCTTCCTTTTGGTCCGTAGAGGCTTCTCTGGAAGAGAGAGGACCCTGGGCCTTCAGAACTCCTCCCGGCCCCAGGCCGACATTCTCGAGCGCCCAGTGGCCAGGCGGGCCCTGCTTCTCCACGGCATCATGCCCATTTCACTGACAAGGAAACTGAGGCTCAGAAGACGAGGCTTTCCCAGGCCAGCTGCGCTGGTAAATGGCAGCGCCGGGACTTAACCAGATCTGCCAGGCCGTGTTCGTAGCACACCCAGCGGCCTTTGAGACTTGGGGTGCAGAGAGCAGCTGGCGGCGGAGCGGCTGTGCTGGAGCGTCTGCCTTCGTGGGTGTCTGGGTGAGCACACCTTCAGGTACCCTGATTCTGTCACTGGCAGGGAGGGGCTTACTCCCCACTTTACAGAGGGGAACAGAGTTAGGGGTGAGGCATGGTGAGCCGCAGGCCCAGCAACTGGGATCATCAAACACGGACAGCCAGGGCCCGCCCGGGTGCCCTAAGGAGCCTGCTCCTTTACAGATGAGGTCGTGGAAGCCCAGAGAGGCTGGGTATGAGCCCGAGGCCACAGAGCCAGGCGGTGGTGGGCAGGGAAGTGGAACCCTCCTCCTCAGCCCCGAGGGTTCCGCTGCAGCAGACACTACCACTTACCCGGCGGCCCGCGCTTCCTGGAGAGCGGTTTGTTCTCAGCAAGGGGCACTCGGGCCAAGGCCGCCAGCTCAGAGATGAAGCTCTGCTCCGCGTCCTGATGTGCAAACGGGAAGGATCAGCTGGCCCCTCCCCGAAGCTCCTGGGCCCGACAGAGCCTGCCCTGTGCAGGAGCCTGGTGGGACACGTCCCCAGCAGGAGGAGGCTTTCCCCGAAGTGCCCCGAGAGGCTGCGGGGCCCGGCACAGACGAGAACAGGGCGAGAGCTCCGCGGTGGTGGCCGCAGGACAGGACCTAGCCAGTGTGGCCCGACTCCAGAGCTGAGCGCCTGCCACCAGACAGGCCCGCCCACCGCTCGCTGCCCTGGGACCCTGTCAGACCCTCCCCTCCGCCAGCCCCAGGTTCCCCACCTGTCGTCAGGACAGGCGTGGTAACTGCCCCCTGGCTGTAGGTGGAGGCATGGGCCAGCCACTGTCCACCACAGACCTTCCAGAAGTAAGGGCCAGTTTCCACGGTGGCACGCTTGTCCGCGTCCCTGTCCTGGCTGCCCTGCTCTGGGAGACCTCCGACAGGGCCAGCACGTTCCTGGCGTCCCCTCAGAAACGCAGGGTGTTTGTCCTGGGCCACGCCCAGGCTATCGCTTTCTGTCCTGGGTTGAGCTCCTGTGTGCTCTGGACAGGATGCAGGCCTGTCGCCCCGCAGGGCCCACAGGACAGACGGCAGTCCTGATGCTGAGCAGTCCACCTGGTGGCGATCTGCACACATAAGATGCTCAATTTTCTGCGCCTCCTAGGATGTGGCCAGAGGCCACAGGGGCCGTGCCACCCGAGAGGCTCCTGATCTCTTGGGCAGCTGCGCAGCACCAGCCAGTGGGACGGGGACGACCATGCACAGACGGCTGAAGGCTCTGCACCTGGCACAGGGCCCCCACCCAGAGGCCAGGCTGGCCCCTGACCATGACCTGGCCGCTGCTCCTCTCGAAGCCGCCTGCTAAGGCCGCTCGGCTCTCACCTGCAGCTGCGCCTCCAGCTGGGCCTCCAGCTGGTCCAGAGCCCTGGCCTTCTGCCTCTGCGCGTCCAGGCGGAGCTGCTGGGGCGTGGACAGCTGGGCCAGGAACCGCCTCTGCCGCGACCGCAGCCTGGTGGGGAGGGGTGGTCAACACTGTCGAGCCGCAGGCACTCGGAGTCTCCACACCAGCCCTCCCAAAGGGCCACCATGCTGCAGAATGAGTGACCCGTAGGTGCCACTGACGCCTGGGGCCTGGGGACCCGGGAGCAGCCGGCCCAGCGCTGGGGCCACCGTCCAGGCCTGAAGAGCAAGGAGCTGACAGAATTCTGCACGCACGTTTGTCTCGATCCTCAGGGTAGCTTGGGGACATCAGCAGGACAGAGAAGAAGAGCCAGGGGAAAGGAGAAGCTGAGAAGCGGGCTTGCCTGGGGTCACAGCTGCCAGGTGCTGGCAGAGGTGGTATATTGTCCTGAAAGAGCCATCTTGCCCAGGGAGGAGCGTTCTCCTGAAAGGACCAGCGGCCCGGGCCACATCCTGATCTAAAATCTCAGAACGGCCCGGCCCGTCCCTTGGGAAACGGGGCTCTTTCCTAGAGGGAAATCCCAGTGAGGCAGCCCCTTCCTCTGAGAGGCAGGGGACAGAGCGGGGCAGAGGCGCGTCCGCGAGCGCAGGGGCCCCGCCTCCCTCTGGGGAGCAGAGTGCTCCCCTCCCCTCAGCTGGCCTCAGCTGGCCTCAGCGAGGGGCCTTCAGGCCGGCCTCGCATTCCTCGGCCTTCCTCCTCTTGGTCTCTGAGGTGGACTTTCTGAAAAGGCTGAATTTCTGGACCTGAAGGCAGAAGCCCCTTCAGCACCGGCAGGCGGTTGTCCACACGGTGTCCCCAAGGCACAAGATGCCACCCGGCTTCACGCTGTCTTCGCACGGCCCGCTCAGCCCCTCCTCTGAGGCCGCCCTGCTGTCCACACCCCTCCGGCAGCACCACTGACCCTCCCGCCTGGGGTGACTGGCGGACTTGGTCCCAGCCCTCAGCTCTGCTAGGAGGGGCGGTGGAGCATGAAGGAGGGAGCCTGGTGACAGCCCTGCGGAGGCCGAGCCTCACCAGAAACCCTGTCCGTGGATCCACGAGACCGGCAGAGAGGGAGGGAGGGCCTCGGGCCATGCCTGGACCCGGCACACCCGGCTGGACGTCCCCTTCCCTACACCAGGTGGGGCTGGCCCAGGGGGCCCGGGGGCCTCTCCTCTTAGATCGCCCAGGGCAAAGTGAAGTCCTCGGTCGGACCGCGGCCTTCCGGACCCCCGGGTCGGGGTGTGCGTGTGAGCAATTCAGATGCCCAGGCTCCCCTCCGCCCTGAGTCCCAGTCTTCAGATGTGGGGCCTGGAATCTGCAGGCCCAGTGAAAGCCACCTGATGCTTCTGTGCCCAAATCTGGGAGCTGCGGAGCACGGGTGTGGAGAGTCAGTGCAGCCCAGACCTTGCAGTGCAATAGCGGGCCTTTGCTGACCACGGCTAATGGCCAGACGGAGAGTCATGGGGGGTGTCAGGCTCAGTTTGATCCAGGTGCTGCAGTGCTTGCCATCTATGCCAGCCGCCAATGAGCAGCTGACCTGGACTCTGCTACGTGCCAGGGCTCCCTCTCCTCCACTCCCATGGCTGTTGCCTTTCTGCCACTTTTAGCAGCAGGACAAGGCAAGGGATCCTCTGTGGTCCGGCATGTCCCCCAGCACCCCCACGGACTGACTGCTGATTCCTCACTCATGTTGTTCTCCCCAGGCCCCGAGCTCCTGGACAGACGGCAGGCACGGCCCTGGTACCCGCCTAGTGGCCAAGAAACAGCAGGTGCTTACGAGGGGCCCGCTGGCACTGCACCCGCCTGCAACCCACAGGGGGTTGCCTGCAGGCGCCTGCAGGGCTGTGGCCTGCCTGGGGACCGGGGTGGGCAGGCGAGTCAGCACCCCCAGGACAGACCCTGACCCGTTCACGCCACCTGCACGGGTGTCCCTGGAGACCGTTCTGCACAGCTCTCTGAAGCTCCGGGGCGGCTGGAGCCTCACTGGCCCTCAAAGCCACAGGCGTGCGGCCTTCCCTCTGCTGTGCCGGTCACACGACATCCCCAGAACTGGCCACTTCCCCGTTCATGTCCCTAAGCATGCTCAGGTCCCAGAGCCCTTGAAGATGGCAAGGGAGTCTGCAGGCGTGACGAGGCCCAGGCGCCAGACTCCTGCCTGAGCCGGTGCCGGGCGGTCCCGCCACAGCGGCTGAGCCTTGGAGCAGAGGAGCCCCGCCCACCCAGGAGAGGGCAGCAGAGGTGGCAGCGGCAACCCCAGGCGTGAGCAGTGTTTGTCACTGCTGCTCGTTCCCAGCCGGGGACCCAGAGAGGACCAGAGAGAGGGTGGCCCCTGTGACAGCCGGCAAGGAAGTGGCTCAGTTCTGCAGCAACTGATCACGCTCGGAAACGGTTCCCCCAGGGCCTCTAGGAAGAGCCCCGCCGGCTGGCGCCTCCGTCTCCACCGCGTGAGACCCAGAGAAGCCAGGAGCCCAGCCTCCTGAGCCACGGGTGAGGCTATGGTCATGGCAACGGCCACGTGGGAAACACCTGTCTCTGCTCCCTTCCGCTCCCTCTCTGCTTCCCAGGTCACCCCACATGAACACCTGATCCCACACCCACCCCAAGATCAGCCGCTGGGGGAGCGAGAGCAGGAAGGAGAGCGGAGGGGCTGCTGGGGCTGCAGGAGCCACCCGAACCCGGATGCCCGGCGCAGGTGCAGGTGCCACTGTGGCAGGGGGCAGGCAGGCCCAGGGCCTTCCGTGCTGGGTGGGGGACAGAGGACCCCGAATCCCTGCCTGGGGGACCCACGGCCTCCGCAAGCCTCACCTCTGGTGGACAGCTGGGGAGGTTCCGGGAGCTGCGCCTGCTGTGTGGCTCCTGGGTCCAGGGTCGCCGAGTTCTTGCTTTCTCCACAGCTTGTAGCCGTCAATTCTGTCACCTGGACCACAGGAGATAGGACAGTGGGCCACGTCACAGCAAGGTCACTGACTCTGCTGGCTGGGCAGTGCTGGCTCCAGGGCTGGGCAGGACACTTGTGTCCACCCAGCGCTGCTCACCCCAGTGCTGGGACAAGTGTGGCATGCGCAAGAACCCTGGGGACAGCCACAGGCAGCTCTGGACAAAGCAGCTGCCCCTCCAGCTTTTCTGTGAGTCTTTAGAGGGAGGACAGAGGATTCAGCACTAAAGCACCAGGAGCAGCGAGCTTGAGGAGCGCAGGGCGGGCAGAGGCAGGCAGGAGCGCCTGCAGTGAGCCAGGGTGCCGGCTGGCACGGGCTCTCCAAGGAGCTGGGGCTCTGCCCTTCCTCCCTGCCCATTCTTGTTTGTGGATTCAGATGCTCAGAAAACGCAGGTTTTAAAAGCAGTTCAGATGCCCAGGTGCCCTGGGTTCCTGGGGCCAGCTCAGTGCACGCCTGTCCCCAGCAGGGCTGTTACGGCGCCCCACCCAAGAGGGCGCCCGCTTCAAGGCCCCACCTGCCAGGCAGCCCAATGCCCAGCAGCTCTGGGGCAACGTGGGGGTGCTGCCCTTCCCTGGCTCTTGGGCGCCCAGGGGCCGCTGACCTGCCTGGGGCACAGAGGCTGGGCAGGGATGAGCTCGGCCCACCCTCTCTGTGGCTCCCGGGGGGGTGGGTTGATGGGGAGGGGTCTCTGTGGACCCTTAAGTTCCACGGTCTCCAGGTGCTGGCCGTGAAGCCCTGCGTGAGTCGGGGTCAGGGAAGGGCAGTGAGAGCCCGGAGGACGCCCGGGGCAGTCCAGCCCCTCCCACAGAGCGGAAGCAGAGACCTGGGGAGGGGAGGTGGCGTGCCCCCTTTCCAGAACGTCCTACAGTGGCCCGCGGTCACACCTGCCTCCTGCTAAAGGAACCCAACTCTCCTCTGGAAAGCCGCGATGGGGCATCTGGCGCCACCTGCCCACGTCTGGGTGAACCCAGAGACAGAACCATTCGCCTCTACATGGGGGCTACTGGCCTGTCCTGCCTTCCCAGGGTCTACCTCCTACTGATTCTCTGCTTTAGAAACCTTGTTGTACTGTGTGCATGTTTCTTTACATGACTTTTAAAAAGCATTTGGGGGATAAAAAGAGGGGGTGAATAAATACATGAAAACATTTCAAAATTAAATTGCTCCCAGTTTGGAACACTTGACACCCCATTTGTGGAATCTGGCGGTCTCCAGGGGCCCGGGCAGCGCACCCTGCAGGGTCTTCAGGAGCTGCAGCTTCCTCTCCTCGTGGTCCTGCATGACCCTCCCCACCTGCTGGTAATAGGCCTGCACCAGGTGGCCCACGCTGGCGCTGGTCACGTGGACGCTCTCCACCACTGTCTCCACCAGCGTCTTCTGTGGGGAGGAGAGAAGGACGGGCGGGGTGGGAAGGTCACGGGGGGCCACCGTGCCAAGCTGGGGCTGGCTCCCCCAGCCCGGTTCACATCTCCCTCTTACTCCCAACCCAGACTGGCTGGGGACCAGGCAGAGCACAGGGCTGGTGGCAGGCGGAACCCTGCCGTCGGGGGAGACTGGGCCTCGCCAGTCTCAGAGGGAGGGCAGCCCACCCTGCAGAGGGGAAACTGAGGAGGGGGAGGCAGGCAAGCTCGGCAGGGCGCCCGAGGACCAGTCCGGGTGTGCTGGCCCGCCCACCCAGTCCCTCCTGCCCCGGGGACAGGGCTGGCACGTACCCTGAGCTCCTCCCTGTCCTTGGCCCGGCTCTTGGTGGCCGCATTCCTCGCGTGCCCCAGCAGCGCCTGCCCGAGGGCCCGCTCCGAGTGCCGCTGCAGGAGCTGCCCGGCTTCCTGGGCCTCGGCCAGCAGCTGCTGATGGAGCTGCAGCCGTGTCTGCTGTGCCTCCTCCTCCAGCCGGCCGGCCTCCTCCAGGACACGCGCCTCCTGCAACGAGGCCAGCAGCTGCCCTGCACGGCGGAGGCTGGGAGGCTGGGAGACCGCCCCTCGGTGGGTGCAGACTCGGCTGCACCTGAGGCTCAGGGCCACGTGCGTGAGCCGGGGGTCAGCCCGCTGGGTCTGAGCCCGGCTCCGCCACCTGCCTATTATCCTCCTTTGGATCTGTGACATCCCAAAGCCCCTCTGTGCCTTGATGGCGGTACCGTTCTCCCTCTGATTGGCTTAGGTCTCCTGGCGCACCTCACTGTGGCACCAGGGCACCAGGCCATGGGGCGCTGACAGGCGGGTACTGTGATGCGCTCAGCCGCTCCTCCCCAAGGTCACGTGTTCAGCTCTAACCCCAGGGCCCCGGGACTGGACGGATTTGGAGACAGGATTTTTAACGAGGCAGTTAACTTAAAATGGGATCATGAGGGTGGTCCTGATCCAAAGTGCCTGGTCCGCAGTGAAGACAGGGCAGGACACAGACAAGCACAGAGGGACAGCCGCGTGAGAAGTGAGAACAGAGGGGAGCGGCCTCCAAGGAGCAGGCCCGCCACTCCGGGACCTCCTTCGTGCGGCCTCCAGACTGAGACGGGAGCTCTGCCGTGTGGGCTGTGGCCGTGACCTTGCTACAGAGCCCGAGCAGGTTCACGGAGCAACTACGGGGGCAGGATCTGGGTTTGGACGGACATGGCTGGCCCAAGACCCAGTGGGGCACTTCCCGGGGGGCGCTGGGGGACGGGCTCACCAGGGCCTGGAGCAGCTGCCACTGGTGCCCGTCCCGACAGTGGGAGGAGCCCTGCTCCAGCGCCTGCTGCTCCCGCAGCTCCTGCAGGAGGTTCTTCTTCCCAGACAGCCTCATCTGGGCCAGGGTGGCCATGGCGCCGGCGCGGAGAGCCAGCCTCCGGAGGGTGGAGCACAGGAGCAGCTCGTGGCCCTGCAGGATGCCCCGCGTGGACCTGTGGGGAGAGCAGCCCGACAGGCTGGCGCCCAAGAAACTCCCTGGTACCACAGGAGCCCACTGCGTGGGACGGGAGGAAGCTCCTGTGCTGCCTCTCAGCCACCACAGCCACCTGGTGGCCACCAGCACCTGCCTTCAAACTACTCCCACCCACGTTCCAGAGGCACCTGGGCAGGGCCCTCAGCACATACCCAGTGGATTTCAAACTGAACACACCCCACACTGAAACTGAGCTAATTTGAGTTCACATCCCAGTGACTCAGGGAAACAGCCTGGGTCCACCCAGGAGGCCCAGCGTTTGGTTTCGTGACGTAAGGTGTCGGCGAAGGGGCCGGCAAGCTGGAGAGCGCCTCGGCAGTCTGCATGGCAAAGGGGAGGCCCAGCAAACAACGGGGCTGGGGACAGGGGGCTCATCCTAGAGAGAAGGATGCGTCCCTCACGAAGACCTAATGTGACTCGGCTAAACTCCCCAGGGGGTGGAGCTCATCTGCTACCGTCAGAAATTCCTGCTGGAAGAAAGATAAATCCCCTTTAGATGATGGCCTCATTCAGAGTCTTATGTTCTCTCTACAATTGTTCATGGATAATGTCCAGCAGTCAATGAAAATAACCAGACATGCAAACAGATAGAAATCAACCCAAAATAAAGGGAATAAAATGGGCAGTAGAAAAATAACCACAAGATACCAGATTTTGGAATAATCAGGCAAGCATTACAATGATTATAATTTATACACTCAAGGAATGGATAAGATGAAGAATCTTAGCAGATCTTTAGAAAGGATGTAGAAAGTCAGAAACATTCTAGAACTCCCAGCACGACAGCTGACATTTAGAACTCCACAGACTTCAGAGCAGAGAGGACACATCCAGAGAGACAGGGAACTGGAATTCAGCTCAGAAGAAATCCAGGATGTACCAGTGTGCCAAGGGATGAGAAATACTGAGTGGTGTGGAGAGTCACACGTGCGGAGAGGCTGGAGCCCAGCAAGACAGCGGCAGAGACCGGCAGGAGGGACCAAAAACGCTAGGGGCGAGCACGGGAAAGATGGCTCAGTGGCACTGGTGGCTTCCAGGGCTCTGCGGATCTACCACGCGAGCACAGACACAAGGCTCCACAGGCTGGTTTCTATTCCACGACTCCTAAGTGGGACGACTGGGTTCTCACGCTGTCAGAGAAAGCTCGCCCAGGTGGGTTCGGGATGGCCTCCGCACACGGCGCAGCTGATGTGGCTTTAGAGAGGTCACACAGGGCCTGGGGTGGAGCTTGGGGGTGCAGCACTAGACTAGCAGTGTGAGGCACTGGGTTCAATCCTCAGCACCACATAAAAATAAGTAGAATAAAAATTATTCTAAAAATTATTTTAAAAGAAAAAAGAAAAAGAGAACACACACAGACCACACAGGTGTTCAGCCACACCACACTCAACGGGTGAAACCGAAGAACAAAGGAAATCTCAAGTGCATCCAGAAGCAATGAAGTCTAAGACAAGGGCCCTTTTAAAGAACTGAAAAATGACCAAGATAAGGTTGAACGTACACGCTGATCTGGGTGTTGGGACTGACCCCAGTCTGTCAGCATTGGGAGGGAGGCCCGGGGCACCCTCATGGCTGGGTCAGGGCCCTCATCAAAACAGCATCAGAACTTGCCCCCCTCATCACCCCTCCGCCCCCGCCATGCAAGACAGAGCAAGAGGGCGCCACCTTGGGAGCTGAGAGCAGCCCTTGCCAGGCACAGAAACTGCCGCCACTTGGTCTTGAACTTCCAGGCTCCAGAATTGGGAGAAATCAATTTCTATTGTTCATAAACTACCCAGTCTCAGGTACTCTGCAATAGTAGCACACACACACCTACGGAAAACATTCCTTACAAACGAAGGTTAAGCCATTTTTAGACAAAACCTTAGAGAATTTTTTATGAGTTGATCTGAACTGAAAGGAACCTTCAGGCAAAAATGATCCCAGAGGGAAACTTAACAATGAAAGGAAAGAATCAAGAACAACATAAAGGGTAACTGTGTGAATAAATCTAAATGAACATGGGCTGGGTTAAATAATGACGACCACGCCCTGGGACTGGAAGTAGAGAGCCAAAACCCACGAGGACAGGAGAGCGACCTTCAGAGAGGACGAGCAGGTCAGGCGCTGGCACCGCCCAGCGGGCAGTGACATCTGACTGTGTGGTCCATCCTGACAGGTCAGGGAGGCCGTCTGAAGTCTCCAAATCACCGAAAGCACAGAAGAGCAAGACGTGCGGAGCAGCACCCGCTCATCTGTCCCTCTCTGCGGTGCCTCCGGGTCACCCTGGCCTCAGCCCCGTTCCTGTGTCTTGACTAACCCAGACTGGGTTCCTGGGAAAGGCCGGGCAACTACAAAAGCATATCGGTCATTTTTATCATAAGAAATAGGAAAAAGAAACATTTCTCAGCAAGTTGGAGAAATCCTATTGTACTGCTAGAGCAAAAATCTGAAAAATGAATATAAAAATTGGTAAGTGTAGCTTGTTATAAATGGATGCAAGAGGTCTCTGTGGGGAGATGGAAACCTAAATGCGGATCCTGGTGATGGGTGTGGAGATTCACTAAAAAATCTGTAATGACGTGTAAATTACATCCCCAAAAGCTGTTGCAAAAAATTCCTACAAAACATGACACTGTAGAATTCTACTGGATTCTACTGGATTCACTGTAGATTCTATTGGAGGTAGAATCATTAGCCCCATTTTGCGGAGGAGGAGACTGAGGCCCAGAGGCTGAGAGCCTAGTCATTCACATTCAAAAGAGGCAGGCGGGAAGGCCAGCCTTACAGAGGCGAAGACGGAGGGGCGTGGGGCCGTGCAGGACGCTCCCTCCCAGGATGGCCCCACTCACTCTTCACTGAGGCCGCCCAGGCGGTCCAAGACTCCCCGCAAGGTGCTCTGGTGGTCGTCCCGCAGCTGGGTCTGCAGCACCGTGGACAGCGCGCACTCCTCCATCCACACCTGTGCCGTGGGGAACAGAAGGCACTGTGGTCACTGCGCAGGAGCCAGGCCAGCTGCCTGCGCTGGGGCTGGTTTGTGTCTTGCTTTAAAAACCCTTTCTCCCCGGTTCTGTTAAAACCTCTGGCTCCACCCTGCTCCTCTCTGGGAGATCATATCTGCAGGGAGAGACGCGCACCTCAGGCAAGGTCAGTGCACCTGAGGACTCGGCCATCCAGATGAGTCCTTCGCTGTCCCCTTTCTGCAGCTTTGCAGAAGGCTCTCTGTCCAGCAGCCTGCCGGGGCTCCCGCCGCCCACAGAACACCATGGAACAGTGGACGAAGCCCCTGCCGTCCACTGCCGTTCTCAGCCCGGGGTATTCCTCGCACACCCAGCCTCACAAAATGACATGGCGTCACCCAGAAAATGTTGTTTAGATCATTCTCTTGAGTCCTTTGAGGAGTTAGAATGATCTAAGGGTAAACAACATTCTAGAAAACTCGACACCATCTTGATTCCTTAAAAGGCAAATTAACGTCGTCTCTAGAGCACGTAGGGGTCTCAGCTGTGCTGAGTCTGCAGAGAAAGCCAGCAGCAGGATTGGAGGGTGACAAGGCCAGAGGGACAGCGCTGCAGCGGTCACGCCAGCCCCAGCAGGGCCACACGCAGGCTGCTGGTGCCTGGAGTCGGAAACAGCAGCTGCTGCAGGGGCCTCGGCACCCACCCTGGACATGGCTACCAGGTCATGCTGTGGCTTTGTGCTTTTGGTTTCAAACTTCCACGTGTTACTGGGGGACAGGAAAGGGCACTAAGGGTCGTCAAAG
The DNA here is from genome assembly GCF_902686445.1 of Sciurus carolinensis. Lineage (NCBI taxonomy): Eukaryota > Metazoa > Chordata > Mammalia > Rodentia > Sciuridae > Sciurus > Sciurus carolinensis. Next base: position 135,920,645 of record NC_062222.1, on the reverse strand, counting down.
CTGGGTACGTGCTCAGGACTGGACAGCGGGTGATCTGGAGACCTCAGGGTGGGTCCTGAGGTCAACACCGGGGTAAACCCTAGAGTCCAGGGCAGGGAGGGACTGTGGTTTTCAGAATCCTGCTCGAGGAAGGCCTCACTGTGAGGGAGACCGGGGACAAAGACCTGGGAGCACAGAGCCAGTGGGGCCGGGGAGGCGCCTGGCAGGGAGCCAGCAGGTGGGGTTGGAGGCGCCAGGTCTGACACGTCAGGTCTGGCAGGACCTGAGGAGGACACTGGCCACCCGGGGTTTTGAGCAGAGATATGACTTTGGCTTGTCATTGGTGGTGCTGATGATTATAAGATGCCCAACGATTTCAGGCCTCACTAAGACAGAAAAATCATCGCTGGTGAAATTAAGATGCACTTCAATTTGAGGGATGTCAAAGGACTCTTCAGAGCGCATCCTAAAGATGAGTGGCATGGGTGTGTCTTGAAAGTTTCTCTCTGGCTGGCATTGAGAATCCAGGGAGGGCAGTGGCCGGCCGCTGCAGTGAGCTGGACAAGAGGCCCAGCGGCTTTGGTCACTGCGCTGCGCCGGAGATGATGGGAAGTGTCCACCTTATGGGCGAGGCTGAAGGTGGGGCCAGCCAGGGGGTGCCCTGTCCACAGCACACAGGGTGTGAGAGAGAGAAAGGGGAGCAAGGTATTGGCCCAGTTAAGGGGAGAGTGCGACGGGCAGGTTGGCAGGAAGAGCAGAGGTGCTGTTTGGGGTGCACTAGATCACGCGCCTACTGACCGCCTGAACGAGACTTCATTTAGAGAGTCAAGTTCAAGGCAGGCTCGAAGCTGGACATAAAAGTCTGGGAGTGGCGAGTCCTCAGTCCAACAGCTCCCCAGGCTCCGAGTCCTGCCCAACCAGACTCCAGCCTGTTTGAGTTCGGAAGAGGCTCTTCTCAGCCTCCAGAGCAGACCCAGCCACTGTTGTGGCTGCAGCATCGAGTGAGACCCTGGGGGGACCCGGCCAAGCCTGGCCTGGATGTCCAGCCCACAGACGCTCCGCGGTAAACAAATGCTGCTTTGAGCTGAGGGGGAGTGAGCCAGGATTCTGACTGGAAGACGACCCCGGGGCTGGCGTTGTATATGTGAGGCCGAGATCCTCACCTGCCACCCTCCCTGTTAAAAACGCAGATTTCCATGCAGTGGTTTAGTAGTTTCCTGCAGCTGCTTAGCAACTGACCACAGGCTTAGTGGCTTAAAACCGCGCATTTATTATCTCACACTTCTGGACATCAGTAGGTCCTAAGGGAGCCCTCTCCTCGCCCTTCCCAGCCCCTGGAGGGCACCTGCTGACTGGCTTGGACATCACGGCACCAAGGAATGCTGCCTGAGTGTTTCTGACACCTGCTCCGCTGTCATTGCAAGGACCCCTGTGAGCACGCGGGGCCTGGCCAGCTAAGCAGGGAACTCTCCCCACCTCAAGGTCCTGATGTAATCACATCTGCAAGGTCCTTTTAGCCTTGAACCTGACTTTGGTTTTAGGGAGCAGGGTGTGGACCTCCTGAGGGGGGCATTGTGCCGCAGGAGCCCAGAAACCTGCGCCAGAGTGGATTAGGACCTGACAACACCTCTGTGCATTTCACCAGTTCCTTAATTTCACCGACTTCCATGAGCAACAGCTCATGGGGCCACCACTGTGTTCTGGACAGAATCTAACATGGAAGGGCCGTTTGTGGTCTGGGTCTGCTTTTGGTTTTCCACAAGATGAAGCCTCATCTGAGCCACAGAAAGTTCATGTCTTGCTTTCTGTCATCAACGAGGAAACATGGCAAGTGGGAGACGACTTGGGTCTCTAAATGCCTCGTAGTAATTTAGTGAGTCAATCACGACGTGCACACCTTGAGCAGGCTGTCTTCGTTAGACTTGAATCTGTTGACGAAGTCATCAGCTCTTCCCCTTGCTTCTCGAATGCAAAACGACTCTCGAGAAACTTCCCACAAGCCCAGGGAGAATCACTATCGTATCACCAAGTAAATACGTAAAAGACAAAAGAGCTAGGCACAACTGGCACTTAAATCACGTAACCAGAGAGTTGTAGATGAATCGTGGGTATTTTGTGGGAAATAAAATTCAGGATTTTTTCAATGCCAATATCATCAGGTGATTAAATGGGCATTGTGCAAGAGATTATCACATGATTGCCTCATGGCAACCTGCTGGGTATTTTGGTCCCTCGTTGTCACACAGGAGCTGGAGTTCTGAGACATTCCCTAAGCCATGCAAAAGCGGTTGGAGGTCGGCTCACTGGCAGTCTCCAGCCTCTTGTATGTTTGCTCTGGCTCACACCCGGGTCTTGAGCTCTGAGGTCAGGGGCCCATCTGCAAAGCCCCGGTGGTCACTGGGGCCCTTGGTGAGCTCCAGAGGCACGCTGACTCACCTGCCAGCTCTCCAAGCCCTGGCCTCTCCACTCAGCAGATGGGACACAGAATGGCCTGGGTTTGGCATAAATTGGATGACTTTGACTTCATTTAGATCCCTGGCAGAGCACAGGGTCAGGGTGACCGTATGGTCATTTCCACAGCTGCACTGCTGTTGCTGGAGACAGGACACAGTCCTTCCAGAGCACCTGCTACATCTGGGCCACTGGATCTTGAATCAGAGAGTACAAACAAATCAGGGGAGCTGTCCTCAGAGGACGCACAGCCAGGTGCAGGAAACAGGCATGTGACTGGCAGGGCTGACGTGAATCGAGGGTCCAACAATCCAGACAGCAGGCTGCAGGAGGCCGCACGCTTGCCCAGCTCTCTCCTGCTTCCTGGGCACTTCTCCCGCTCTTCAGAGAGCCCCCGTCACATGCATCCATTGTCATGGCTTTCATACTGATGGAAAACCCAGTGGAAGGAACAAGGAGTTGTTCCCTGTAACAAGCACCCAGGAGGGCGGTCCAGGGCACGGCTGTGGCGCACCACCCTCCGTGGACTCCAGCTGCCCCCGCTCACTCTGCTCGCTCCTGCCGACCGCCTCTAGTCAGGGCCACGCGGTGCCTGTGTTCCAGGCAGGAAGGAGGACTCCGGGGAGGACCGTGCTCCTGGCGCCCTGGCTCTGGAGCTAGGGAGGAGGAACCCTTCACGGAACCGCAGCTTGTCTAGCCGTCAGAGCTGTCACTCGGCCACTGCTGACTGCAGGGGTCCTGGGATAGTCGACATCAGCCTCTCAGCCTCCAGGGTGCAGGAAGCAAGGGAGAGGGAAACACGGTGGGCCTGGTGTCCGCCATGCTGGGGAATTCCTTCTTTCACTTGGTAGTTTCTATGTTTCAAAAATAAGACTGATGGACGTCACAATTGTTTTCTTGGCACTGAGGTCAGAAATCATTGAATGTGTCTTAATGGCAAAAATCCAGGTGCTGCAGGGCTGGTTTGGGCAGGAAGTTCTGTAGGTTGGGGAGGATCTCTCCTGTGCCTCTTTCAGCTTCTAGAAGCTGCCAGTGTGCCCAGGATGAGCTGTACCACTCCAAGTCCTGCTCACACCTTCCCGTCCCCTCCTCTGGCCCTGACCCTTCTGTTCCCACTCACAGGAGCCCTGTGATGACGTTGGTCCAGCTGGACTATCCAGGATGACCTCCTCGTCTCAAGATGGTTAACTTAATCACAGCCACAAAGCCCTTTTGGCCACATGAGGTCACATATGCCCAGGGTCTGGGGATTGGGATGTGGACATCGAGGGCCATCATGCTGTCCATGGCACATACCTCTGGTTTTAATAATGCAGAGACGTGCACTGGGGCCCTGTGTGCTGCCCTTTGGCCACTCCAACACCCACCTTCCTTCTCGGCCCCTTGGATTCACAGCTGTCTCCTGACCGAGTTGGAGAAGCAGGTCCGCGCTCTCGCACCACCCCTGGGTGGCTGTGGCCAAAGCCTGGCGAGGGTCTTCGCAGACCGCCCGGAGTCACTAGGGATGCCCACACCATGCCCGCCATCTCTCCTGGTTCAAACCCTCGCCGACCCCGCGCCCGGGGCGCCCACCTGCTGGTCTCGCTCCAGGAGGTCCTGCAGGAGTCCCCACTGCCGCCGCCGGAAGCGATCGGACCTGCCCAGCCGCCGCGCTGCGTCCTCCTGCACCTCCTGCCGCAGGGCCTCACACTCCGCCCTGGGCAGGCCGCGTGCGCTCAGCGTCTGCAGGAACAGGGTGTCCACGCACTCCTGGAAAGTGCCCATGGTGCCACGGTACAGCTCCTGAAGCAAAAACCACACCAGGGCACGGTCATGTCCTGCCCTGGCCGAGCGTGGCTCTGGCCTAGGCCTCCCACACACCCGGGGACCTAGGGACCCAAGACTCCTGTGGCTTGTGCACGTGCACACACATGAACACACACGTGCACAGACGCACACCACAGTCTTCCAGCCCTCTGCTCACCCCCGCAAGCCTCACAACTGCCTCCTGAGCCCTCTAACCCCCACCTGGGCCTCCCAAGTCCCCACCCAGATTGAGATCACAGGGTGCCCCTCCCCCCTTCCTCCCTGCTCCCCACTCCTGGCATAGGAAGTTAGAACCTCAGTTAACTTGGAAGACCCTTGTTCTCATCACAGTGGAAATTCCCTAGCAGGCCTTCCAGGCAGTTCTGAATCCTGCCCCAGGGTCCTCTGTTGCCTTCAATGACATCTCCGGTCCCTAGTCTCTTTCTAAAAATGGTTTTTATATTATAAAAAATGCCTGGTGCTCTAGATAATAGTATGTTTAACACCTGTGAATCCACACTCTTTTTTTTTTTTTTTTTTTTACACATTTAAAACACCAAACCATACAGGCCTAGGTTCACTGGACCCACTGTGTCCCCCACCATACCTTTCCCACCCTCTGGGCACGAAGATGGCCATTTCCAAGACGTTGGCATCTCCCTGTCCAGCTCACATCCTGTCCTGTCTCCATATGTATAATGCCCGTCAACACGCTTGCTGTGTCAGCTCACACACCACTGGCATCTCATGGCCCATTTTGCTATGCAGTCCCTTACCCCATCCGCAGGTACTGCACACCTGGAACAGGCCTGCCTCCTCTGCAACTCCCCCCACAGTCCTCTCTCTACGGAGCCTTCCTTGGGCCACGGGCTCCCACAGTCCTCTGATGAGCCTACCAGGGCAGAGAACCACCACTTCACCCCACCGACCACGCCCCCTGCCAGGCCACGCCCCCTGTCAGCAGAGGCTGCATCCTCCTCAGGTCTGCAGCTGTGCCTAGCATCCTCCCCAACCAAGCACCTGGCTGCAGTCCCCAGTACCTCATGCACCACCCGTACTCATGCCCACTCCCCGTCCCTTTCCAGGAGTCTCCCGTATATCCCCAAGCTCAATTCCAAGTCTCCTTCACTGGCAAGACCTGGGGCCTCAGGGTTGGGTGGGGTGTGAGTGGTTGAGCTAAACACCTCACTGTCCTCTGGAGTTTGGCATCGTGGTGGACGCTGGGCAGAGGGCACCCATGGGCTGACCCTGACAACACCCTGGCTCCTGGGTGGAGGCCATCTCCCCTGGTAGACAGCATCTCCCACCATGCTGTTGCAGGCCAGCGCTGGGGAATGAGCTCATGCCACACGACTCCACAGGGAGTGGACTCCCAAGCTCATGCCAGAGTCCCCCTGGATTTCACCCCATGCACCTTTTTCTTTGCTGGTTTTGCTTTGACTCCTCCCACTGTACCAAATCTTAGCCATGGGTGCACCATGTGCTGAGTCATGTGAGCTATCCTGGGGAACACCCCCCGGGTGGTCTTGGGCATCTCTCTTTGCTGCCACCCTCCAGCACTTAACACTCCTCCCAGCCACTGGTTGGTCATCCTTCTCATGGCCTAGACCTTCTGAAGTACTACACTCCCTCTTTATCCAAGTTTTCCTTTCCACCATCTCAGTTGACCAAATATATCAAATGGGTCAAATATATCAAATGGAAAATCCCAGAAGGGAGCAATTCATAAGTTTTAAATCACACTTTGGTCTGAGAATTGTGTTGAGATCTCACACCGTCCAACTCCATACTGCCTAGGATACAAATCATGTCTTTGTCCAGTGTATCCAGCCGTATATGCTACCCTCCCAGCAGCCAGCCAGTGTCTTAGTTATCAGACACACTGCTGCAGTATCACAATGCTTGTGTTCAGGTAGCCTTTATGTAGTACTTAGTACTATGTCACAATGCCTATGTCACTCTGCTCAGTTCAGCTCATCACATGGACGCTGTGTCATCTCACATGACTGTGAGAATGACTATAGTGCAGTGAGAGAACAATCTTAAAACTTTTATCGCTGTATGTTTTCATAATTGTTCTTTTTTGTTATTGTTGTTAATCTCTTACTGTGCCTAAATCATAAATTAAATTTTATCAGAGGTGTATAGGTATAGGAGAAAACACAGTATATACAGGACTCGGCATCATCTGAGGTTTCGGGCATACCATGGGGTTCTCAAAACGTAGCCTCGAGGATGAGTGGGGACGACTGTCAAAGTTTTCTCTTGCTACCTCTGCACGTGCAGGGTCCAGCAGAGTGGCAGGCAAATTGCTGGTGATAATTATAATCATCAGTATTGATGAATTCTTACCTTTGCCAGTGTCATTGACCCTGTTCCTCTCGAAACTCATGCAACCCTCATGGCAGTCCAAGAAGGGGGCTGTTATAATTGCCACCATTTCACAGGTGGGGAGTGGAGGCACAGAGCAGACAGTTAGCTGATGGCCGGCCCTGGTCCCTGCACTCTGGGACTCATACTTAGCTAATGTGCTACCTGGATAACTGTTTTTTTGAAAATGGAATAAACGTACTGTCAGCACCTGGTATGGTGTATGCACCTAGACCATAACTTACTGTGCTCAATGAATTTAAGTTAAATTTAATTCAAATCTCTGTTCATCAAATGCAATGAATAGCTGGACCTTTGTTCAGAATAAAGTGACAATGCCTGAGGAATAAAGGACCTGCATCCTTCTGAAGAATGCAGAGACCCTGCCTGGAAATGACTGACCACGTAATCCGAACTAACCCTCCAGGAAGATGAGTGAAGAAAACGTCAGGACTCCTGAGTAAGCCAACATAAACGTCCCTCGACAGTGAGACCACGTGGACCCAGGCCTGGGGGCAGACACGGTGGGCTGCTCTTAGCAGCTGTTCTGCCTGGGGTCCTGCCTAGCCCAGCTGGCTGGCAGAGCTGCCAGGGGAAGGGGGCTGGAGTTGCGGCCATCGTGGGCGGACCTGGTGAACCGCTCTGCGCTCAAGCTCAGGAGCCGGAAAGCCGCCCTGGAGAAACCAGAGTGACGTGGAAGGAAACCAGCCCGCAGTGACCTCCACAGGGCCATCAAATCATTCAGCTGCTGGCACTGTAGTCTGGGTCTGGGACGCCCAAAGGTCTCTGTTTTAAGGTATGGGTCCTCAGCCTGGTGCTTTGGAAGGTGGCAGAAACTTGAAGACGTGGAAGGGGTTACGTCACTGAGGACGTGCCCATGAAGGGTACTGTGGGACACTGGTCTTCTCCTCTCCTAGCTTCCCAGATGCCACCAGGTGAACAGCTCACTCCCCTGCAGGCTAACCCCTGAGGTGCTGCCTCCCTGCAGGCCCGAGAACAGCAGGACTGACTGACCATGGACTGAGATCTCCAAAACTGGGAGCCCAAACAAACATCTCCTGTATAACAGTTGTTTGTTGCAGGTATTTTGTTACAAAAATGAAAATCTGACTAGCACATCCAGGATACCCAAGCCTTGATTTCAAATGAAGGTGACACCGGATCATCGGGAGCCCTAACAGAGCAGCAGCAGGAGAAAATCCTCTCTGGAGAAAGAGGATCGTCGTACACTAGACCAATTCTACAGGTAAATGTGCAAACCTGGAATATTGTACGTGAAATATACAGAAGACAAGACAGCATGAGGAGACGGACGCTGTGACCAAAGAGCTACACAAACAACAGGCATGAAAGCAAACCCACAGGTACGGCAGAGTGCAAAGACAAGACACAGACTGCCGGTGTCTATGCTTCCCATGCTCAATGTGCTAAGATCTGGAAATTAAAAAAAGTAATATTGTTCATTAAAAAGAACCAACTAGAAACTCTCGAATTTGAAAAATACTGTCCGGTGTTAAGAACTCAACATACAGGTTTAATTGCAGTTTGGAAGTAGCTGAAGAGAGAATTAGTGCACTGGGAGAAAAACCAGAAGAAACTACCCAGAACAAAGCAAGGAGATCTATCCTACAGGACGGAAAATGTGGCGAAGGCAATGGCACAGAAGGGACAAGAAGCTCTGACATGTTTAACTGGAGTCCTCAAAGAGAAGGGAGAGTCGGAACAGTTTAGTTCAGCAGAAAAATGAAAAAGTTCTACATTTATGTGCCCCCGGCATTACCTGAGTCAAGGCAAGGTGCCACATTAACAGGATAAGGTAGACAAGATACCATGATGATTACTTCAGAAGATGAAGGAGAAAGTATTTTGTAGAATAAAATTCTTTGCATGAGAAATGCTCTTGGTAAATTAAAAATTGAGGGAAACTTCCTTAATCAAATGAAAAATAGCAAGCATAGACCTATTATGCCACATGAAGAAAAATTAAACCAAACACCTAAGCAAATGCAGAGAGAACCATGTGTCTGGGTTGGAGGATTTGATGTTGTGAAGTCTTTCATCTCCCCAGCATCACCTCTAAATTCAAAATCCTGGTCGAGTTGGTGGACCTGTCAATAGCACAGAGGAAATCAATCCTTTGCACAGCCCAACACTCCCTCCTTGATATATACCCCAGAGAAATGTGCATGCATGTGTCACACTTGTGAATGCCAAGTGCCTGTGTGTTAAAGACTTGGTGGCCAGAAAGACACTACTGGGAAGTGATGGGACCTTTAGGAGGTGGGACCTAGAGGGTGGTCTTTAGGTTAGTGGAAGTCCCAGCCCCTCCTCATTCTCTTCTGTTCCCTGGCTTATGATGATGTTGAGCAGTTTTGCTCCTCCATATAGCTAAACGATTGGGTCCACTTGATCACAGACCAGAATCTCCCAAATCATGAACCAAAATACATCTTTTCCCTTTATAAACTGATTACCTTAGGCATTTGTCACAGTGATGGAAAGCTGACGAATACACACGGCATGTAGGAGAGAGTCCATGCCAGCCAAACCCGCAAGAGGCTAAGAGGAGCAGACACAGATGGCCACCTGTGGCCCCTACGGCGGGATATTTATACCATGGAGCACTACACGGCAATGAGGAAGAACCCCCACTGCCACATGAAACCACATGAGTGAAGCTCACAAATATAAAGTTGAGTGAAAGAAGCAGGATGGGAAAGAGGACATGCTGCACAAGTCCATCTAGGTCAAGTTCAAGACCCAGGGCAGCCACAGGCCGTGCCCGGGACATGCCCTTCCTGAGGTGCAGCACTGGACTCCAAGCACACCCTGGGTCCTGGTTGGCAGGAAGCACCCTGCAAGCAGGAGGGGCGGACAGGAGGAGGAGTGGGCTCGGGTTCTTCCCTGGTTCTCCTTGTTCTGGCTGGCGGTGGCGCGGACGCCTCCCCACGTGGACGCCTTCTGCTCTGCAGGGTCAGGCCTCATCTGCTGGTCACCTGTTACATTCTACAGTGAGCCCAGCTCTGTGTCCCAGCAGTGGTTTTCTTTTCCAGCCCCTTGGGCGCCAGGGGACCGATTTGAGTCCTATCCTGGAGTCTGTCATTCCACACGGGGGCCAGGACAGCCAGCAGTGCCTTCTTTTCCTTCACAAGTGGCTTCTAGTTTGCAAATTAGAGTAGTCAGCCCTGGGAAGGCCGCAGGGTCCACTAGCCCAAGCTCTTCCTAACAAAACCTGTGCCAGGTCCCGTCTGCTCTCCTCTTTGTGGCCTGCCTCGTTTGTCCACGAGCCCTAACAGGCCCCCACAGCTCTGGAACATACCAGAATGACAGTGTTGTAAAAGGGTCCAGGACAGCAGGGGACCTGGGGCTTGGGGAGAGGCCGGCCCCAGGCCTCTGCACTAAGCTTAGGAGGACATCCCCGTCCCTCCAGCAGGAGCACACAGAGCCCAGGCCAGGCGACAGCCCACCTGTCTTGCAGTCCTCTGGGTCCCTGCATCTGCAGCCTCCCTGGGGTCCCAGGGCCCAGCCTCGCCTTCTGGCAGGGAAGCCCCCTTGGGGCAAGAGAATGGCCAGCTGGGAGCCTTTTCAAGACTTGGCCGAGCCGGGTGGCACCTTCTCACCTGCAGAGGGAGCCGGCCATCTGTGGACTAAGACCTCTGAAACCATGAGTGACAAGCTTTTTCTCCTCTCCATTGTCCCTGCCGGGTCAACGAGAAAGTTGACTGAAACAGACTGTTTCAGGCAGGGGAAGAGTGCATACCAGGGCACCATGGTGGGAGGGACCAGGCACCTGAAGACAGCAGGAAGCAGAGAGCAAAGGATGCCACTGCAGAAGGGCGTGAAGGTCAGGGTGGTGGGCCTGGCCAGGGGCCTAGTAGACAGGTTGGGGCAGCCCCATGGACCAGGCTGGTGGTCACAGTGAGCTAGGGGAAGGGTGACGGACTGCATCCTGAGAGCCGTGGGTGGCACTTGGGGGTATTAAGCGGTTCTTTCTTACAGTCCAGAGCCTGTAAAGCAGACAGCCCTGGGCTCCTGGCTCAAGGTGGTGAAGTGCCAGGGACCAGGCACACCATGGTTTGCAGCTAGACGCCCAACCTGGTCTGATTGGTTCTCGAGTTCTCTGCTGTGCAATTCCTGCAGGGAGCGAGGGGCTGTGGAAGCTACCGAGAGGAAAGTGGGTACAGCCGGGTAGCATGGGACACCACAAGGGTGTCAGTAGGGTTCACTTCTGCAAATAAAAAAATATCAGTGAACCACCCAGTGGCTTTAGTAAGTCAGAATAAGAAAGCGAGTCCCCTTAGTCTTGCCATAATATCAGATAAAAACTCTAGCCTGCTTTTCTCAGTCCCTGTGTCCCTGGGGGATTTACCACCTTTCAGTCCTTAGAACCACAGAAGCCACGGCCCACTGTATCTGCTTTCCAGAGATGTCTATGCACTCGGGACCCATGCTTGTTGCTACTCAGGATGTGGCCCAAGAAACCACTGCTGTTCTGGGCCCCAAACACTGCTTTCCTTAACTCTTAATAACGGTATCTCACTCGGGTAGGCGAATCACAGTCCCTGGAGCCTTGGAACATGCATCTGCACGTGGGTGAAGAGACTTTGCAGGTGGAGCGTGACTAAGGATCTTGATGACCTGGAGGGCCCAGGTGGGCCAGGGTCCTCCTAAGTGGAACAGAAACAGGAGGGGAGCAGAGAGCAGGTGTGGCAGGAGAAGCGGACATGAGCGACGCCATTATGGCCCTGACGAAGGAGGGAGGGCCAGGAGCCTGCAGCTCGAGAAGCTAGAAGAGTGTTGGAACTCCTCCCTGGAGCCTCCCCATGGCCCAGGAGGCCCCCTCAGGTGCCTGAGCTCCAGACCTGTGGGGTAATAACTGTGTCGTTTGAAGCCACGAGGTCTGTGGTGATTCCTTAGGGTTACAGGAATCCTGTGGCACCTTTGGACTGTGGGACTAGTGGTCGCCAATACCCCGACCGATCGCTGATTCCTCACTCACCAGTCCTGCCTAGGCCGGCCACCCCCAGGCCAGGCTGTGGGTAGAGACGGGACCGGGTCTCAGCCCTGGCACTAAGCCAGTCCTGCTGCCTTCCCTCTGGCACCTGGCTCTGCCCCCATGGCTCCTGACTCCTGGCTCTGCCCTGAGCGACCCTGAACAGCACTCCGTCTTCCGCTGCCGTGTAGTAAACACTCATTTCCAGGAAGGGGGTCTGCCTCTGCTCGGCTCCTGGGAGGTGGCCTCTAGGCCCTAAGCACTCGCACTCGGCCCGACTGCAGCTCCCTGGAGGCTGGAGTCTGGCAGATCTCTATGCAAGCAACGTGCCTTAGGCAGGGCTGGGCTCGCGTGTCAGCTCGCCGTGTTGCTGTGCGGGGACCATGGGCTGAGGGCAGCCAGTGCTGGACAGCCAGCGAGGCGTGGGTGGTCGGCCACGCTGTGTGTGCTGTCACTCACCAGCACCCAGAGGAGTTGGCACTGCCCCCACCTGGCTGGGGACTCCTCCCAGTTCCGTGCGTGGTGCTCTCCCGCCTCTCCGCCTGGATGACTCATCTGCAGATGAGCAGGCAGGTGTGCGGGGTGCCCTGGTGTGGGAGCCCGTCTGAGCTCAGAACCTCTCCCATCCGGCTGGCTCTGGCTCGGCTCAGGAGCCTCCGAGGCGCCGGCCCCGCAGCTGGAACAAGTGAATGCCGGGAACTCGCTGTTTGTTTGTAGACGGGGTGGGGGGTGGAAGAACACACTTCTCTCTGCAGCCCTGGGAACCTTCAGGCGGCCACTGGATTTGTGTCACAGTCACTGTGTCACCAACACTGAGATGTGTCATGGCACAGAAAGGGTGATGCTGTAGCTCTAGTGACAGGCCCTGGGAGCACCCAGGCGGAGTGGCCGGCGTGCACATGACTGTGTTCTGCACACGCCTCCAAGACAGCGAGCTCGGGTGGCGAGGGTCCTAAGTGTGGCTGCGCCTTGGCTCCTCCTCCACGTGCTTCGCTGAAGCTGCTGACGGCCAGATGCCCGTGCTGGCTCCGCTTTGACAGAGGAGCCGGGATGCGGGGCATCCAGACAGACCCAAGCCGTGCTTTCTCGGCACCCGCCAGCACTGTCCTCGCTCAGCTCCAGGGTGTGTCTGGGCCTCTGCGATGCCATCCTGTGCCCCTGACGGCCTGTTCAGGGCACCACCCCCCGAGGGACCGACGTAGAGCACAAAGCAAGTCGCCTCCCAACCCAAAGCAGGACAGTCACTTCCTGCCCCACTTGCAGGAAAGGGCCACACGTCAGGATGGTCCCCAGCCCTGCAGCTGACCAAGGTCTTGGATTCAAATCCCCTGAGCCAGCCTGCGGGGGGCCAGAGGGTCAGGAAGGGGCACACAGCTGCATCTCCCCAGCTGTGCTGGCCAGCGGCAATCACATCGGTCACTCCTGCGTCCTGGAGAGGGACATGAGCCGTGCGGCTCACCAGCGAGGACACGGGAGAGGGCGGCGTCTGCCAGCCAGGAAGAGAGGCCTCCCGGCAGCACTGCTGCCCCTGGGTCTGGACCTGCAGCCCCAGCAGGAGACAGTAACTCCTGCCGTTTAAGCCCCGTCTGTGTGTCTCGCTGCGGCAGCCACCATCACCCAACCCCGACGGCCATCCCTGTGATGACGACTCGCACTTCCTGCTTGGTGGGTCTCCAGGAATGCCCCAGCTCCTGGTCCACTGGGACCTGTCCCTTCAACACCTGCTTCAGGCATCGCTTCCTGCAAACAACCGACCTTGACCTCACCTTCACCCTGCACATCCCACCCCTCCCCCGCCCCCCTCTGTGCTCCTCAGCAGTTATGGTGACGGGAGCCAAGGTGGCCTGGGACGCCCACAAGCCAGTTGCATCCCTAGGACCTCCCACACACTCAGTCCTCACTGTGAAGGACCCCTGCCGTCCCCATTCCAGAGGGGGAAACTGAGGGCCAGAGACCAGGCAGTGTTCCCGTGGCCGGGCAGTGAGGGGGAGGGAGGCCAGCGTGCTGACCTGCCCTGAGCGCTGCCTGTCCCTGGCGCTCCCCCTGAGGCACTCTGCCAGCCCTCACAGTGCAGCCCCGCAGGTCGGGGCTCCATCCTGCCCGCCATCGTGTCCCCAGCGGCGAGCAGATGGCAGGGCTGGACCAGCTGCCCAGGAGCACCCACACCCAGCTGTGACCTCCTGGTCATCCTGAACCTGCCCGGGTCCCTGCCCCAGGATGTGCAGCTCTTGTCCCCACAAAGCCTGAGGTTTCTCTGCCGGTAGCTGAGGCCACCTACCTGGCAGAGGGCGACCATGGCCTCTGTGGTTCTGAGCTCCTCCTCCTCCTCCAGGTCACTCCGCATCAGCCTCTGCCTCTCCAGGACCCTGTGGAAAGCCTGTGATTGAAACAGGAACTGAATCTGGTGGGAAATGCAGCCTTATCTCTTCTAGAAAACTCTCCTCAACCCATCCTGGCCGCTCAGCTGGGAGGGATGTTCACCTCGATTTACGCACGGGGAAACTGAGGCCCAGGACTGTGGCTGAGGCCCGACCACCTGCCTGACGCAGGGAGCCACAGGTCTCGCTCGTCACCCCCGTGTGAGGAGGCCCACCTGCCACCTCGTCACCCTTTGTCCTGGCTCCTGCCCCCAGCCATTTTTCTCTGACTCCTGCTGCTGGGGACCACCCCAAGGACCGCCGCAGGGGTGATGCAGAGGTCAGCACGGCCAGCGCCCAGGCAGGCCCTGCTTGGGGGACGGGGGAGGCCTGCAGGGCCTCAGAGCCCAACATGGCGGAGATTCTCGTGGGCAGGGACAGAGGGTGGACTCCTCCCGGGGAGGGGCCGGAGCAGGGCCTCTGCCAGGGGAGCCACCCGCTCAGTTGCTCAAGGGTCTGCTTGTCACCCATGAGTTCTCTTCGCCCCTCCCTGCCTTCATCCTGCTCCCCCAGACACCAGGAATGTGCCAGGCCCATGCCGGGTCCTGGGACGGACACCTGGCACCCCATACATACTCGGGGCTCAGGCTGAGCAATGTGGTGCCCAGCGCCCCAGCTCCTCCTCAAGTGGATCTTCTCACGGGGGAGGGAGCCCCACTCTTTAGGGAAGGCCCCAGAGCTCCCAGTGTGGCCCTGGAAGGGGACACTGCAGTGGGGCCAGGGCCTTTCCTCTGCTCCCTGGCGTCCCCTCCTGAGGCCCCTCACTGAGGTGCTGCTGGCCCCCAGTGACCTCTGTGCCTGGGTTCTGGGCTGAGGCTGGACCAGACACTGTCCCAACAGCCCCTGAGCAGACCTGAGACAAACTGCAGCCAGTGCTATGTGGGGCAGAGGGACCTGGACACAGCTGGACTGGGCTCACCCTAACAACACTGTCACAGGCTGTGGTCCCGTATCACAGGGGACGAAGCCACGGCAGGGGAGGCCAGAGGCCTGAGCTCCCTTGGCTACCTGGCAGCAGAGTCTGCATCCACACCCGGGGAGGCTGGTCCCAGTACCCACACCTACTCCCTGGGACGGGTCCCTGGGGTATGGGCCTGACGCACACAGGCACAGGCTGCCCCTCTGACCCATACGACACTCCACTGGTGCCACTGCCCAGGGCCACCCTGAGATGTACCTGCCCAGGCCGCACTTCCCTTGCAGATTCTCCCTCCTCCTGTCCTCAGCAGCCAGTGGGGAGCCTGTGACTACCACCACTAACTGACAGGGGAGTGGGCAGGGGTGCAGGGGAGGCTATGGCCACTCGGCTAACGCACAGGAGGCAGGAGTAGAGGTCACGCCCTATGGATCCCAGTGCCTCCCACATGCAGCGGGAATAACCGAGCCCACAGCTGGCCCACCCCATATACCCAAGACCAGGCTGGGGGCAGGGCAGGGCCACCTTGAGAAACTCCTGGGGGTCGGAGTTCAGGCGGGAATCAGCCAGGAAGCTCCTCCGCTCCTCTTCCTGAGCCAGCGTGAGCACTGCTGTCCTCTCCGCCTGGTGAGCCAGGGACTCCTTGACCAGCTCTTTGGCTCTCTGGATAGACTCTGGGATTGAAATGAGCATGGGACAGGAGGTGACTCTCCAGCCAGGACTTGAGCGGGGCCATGCGTGTGCTCTACCCAGGGGACAAGGAAGCGGGCGCTGCTGGCAGAGATGGTCGCCACCCTGCAGGTGACAGACCTGGGTTTCTTCTAGTGGGTCCTACTAATCGTGCTACCTCAAAGAAGGTCTGGACCCCTCTAAGTCTTGACCCGTGCCCTGCCCACTCCTAAGGGCAGCCCCAGGGCAGGGACAGGTGTAGGGACATGTGGCTCAGCAGCACCAGGCCCCTCTCCACGCTGGCCTGGCCCACCCTGTCCCCCTGTAGCTGGGCATGCCAGGCCTGCTGTGCGGTAGGCTCAGCAGAGGCGCACGGCTGGCTCCTGGCCACTTCCACGTCCAGCTCTGGCTGAGACGCTGCCCTCTCCCTGGCCTCTCTGGATTAGATGGGGAAGGTGACCCTGGCCTTACGAGAAGCCTTGGTAACTGCTCTCCAGAGCGGCAACCGAGCCCTGGGAGGCAAGTGCTCAGTCCCGGGGCAGGACGGGAAGGCAGCCTGCAGCGGTGTGACCCTGGCCCCGGCATGGCCACCTCTCACCCCTGCTGAAGCTCTCTGCCTCCTCCCAGAAGGCCTTGTGCTGCCGGGTCAGCAGCTCCTCCTTCTGCCGCCCGGACAGCTTCCCCTGGATGCTCAGCAGCTCCAGGCCGCGGGAGATGGCGGCCAGCCGGCACTTGGCCTCCTCCTGGACCTGCATCCTCAGGAACTGGATCATTTTTGCCATGTGCACCCGGCCCATGGCTCTCTGCAGGGCGTCCTAAAGGGAAGCACACGGACAACGGCCCGGGCATCAGGGCTGCACCACGAGGCTCCTCCCGGCTTTGGAAGAGGCAGCGGGCTCTGACCCTACCATCAGAGCCCGACCCTGAACCCTCCCCTGCCTTCTGTGCCTGCTGCTGGGGGAGTGGAGGCTCCGGTGGGTGGCTGGGCACTTGGCAGCCGGTGAGCGCTCCCTAGAGGGCTGCCCTCACAGGCAGGAGTCCAACAGGCACACACGGAGGAGGCAAACCCACTTCCCTTCGGGCCACCCCTCCCCAGTCCACGTGGCCCACGGTCCACAGCCCTGGCAAAAACAAGATCCAAGCCACAGCCATCTTGGTTTTGGAGCTTCGAAGAGCCCGAGTCCTGGGGTCTCGGGGATTTTCGATGGCAAGGTGGCTTTAAGAGCCGCCCCCTCCCTGCGTTTACAGCAGGCTCCTGCCTGCCCTCCCACCGTATCAGTCAGCAGGACGGACTCCTGGAGTAGACGGTGGGAAAGCTGACGGGAGGCGGAAGGGGGTCCTGAAGTCTCTGAGAGTGGAGCTGGTCAGGTGCCGGGGCCGCAGAACGCACTGGGGCTGCGACACCACTCCGCCCAGACCTGTATTCCCTTCCCTCCCACCCACCGTCATGCCCAGCTCAGGACTGGTCACCACTGGCCTGGGCACTGCGGGCGGCTCCTGCTCTCCCACCTCCCACCTCTGCCTCTGGTCTGCCGGGCATCGCCAACAGAGGGGTCTTTCAGAGATGCTGACCTGGCTGTCACCCAACTCCAAACCCTCCAATCTCCTAGACACAGGCCCTTGGGGACTCGTCCTGCACACTCCCCTGCTTCTGGCCATGGGGTGACAGGCCCTCAGCTGCCGCAGGCCTTTGCTCGCGCAGGGCGGTGCCCCGGGACACTCACTGCCTCCTCCCACTCACCGCCTGCCCTGTCTTCCTCCTCACCTTCCACACCCTCCACTCAGGTCTGAGCTAGAAGAGCAAGCCCTGGTTGGACGGAGACCTTGAAGGCAGGGCCATACCTGAGTCACAGTGTCCCCACCTGTTCTAGCCAGGTGTGGAAGTGGGGAGAGGGCGACCCCCACTGTGCCTAGGAACCCGGGGTTCATTCCCAGGCCCACGTTTGCTGTGAACCCTCTGTCTGGCTCGGACCCCTAGGGGGCGCACCAGGACAAGCAGCCACCACACCTGCGGAGCGCGGCGACTCAGTCAGCGAGGGAGGACGCTGAGAGCGCCCTCCCCAGAGTAGGGCTCAGCAGGACAGCATCGCCTTGGGCTTAGACTCCAGGGGAGAAGGTGCGCAGGAGCGCGGGGGCCACCACTGCCCCGCTGTAGCCATAGGAGCCCTCAAAGTTGGCCTGGCTGGAACCTGGCTCCTTTCCCCAGACTGCTGACCTGGGCTGGTTCCTCACCCGACCACTAACAGGATTAAGATAAAACATGCCAGGCATTTGGAATAACAGCCAGAGAAGTCCATGCTCCATAAACAACCACCATTTCTAGACTTATCCACAGCGACCCCCATCTCTTGACAAGTGTTTTTTCCCCTGTCTGTCACAAGAGACTGACTCTAATGACCTCTGGGTCCATTATAAGGGCTCTCCAGTTTTGAGCGATGCTACTTGACACATTCCAGGTCCAAATGCCCAAGGCAGACCCACTCGGGCGACAGCCCGAGAACCTGGCTCTCCCAGAGTTCACCCAAGGAGTCCTCAGATGCCTGGCTGCGTGTTTCCTCTCTGGTACCCAGGATGCTGGGGGTGGAGCTAACCTGTCCCTCTTCTGCACAGTCACAGCCTGTAGCCCTTTCCACCCATCATACGGGGACCTGCTCATGTCAGCATCACCTGCTGATGTGTGGCAAATCAGGAAGCTTGGGACTCAACCATGGCATTAGAGCAGGACCCTAGGTTCGTCATGAAGTTACTTAGCTGGCTCCTTTCCTGTCCACTGGAAATATCTGCTGTGTCTATCTTTAGTGGTGCCAAGGGAACAAAGGAGACAGAGCCGGGGCATGCCCCATGGTAGAACCCCTGCCTAGCACACATGAGGCCTGGGCCAATCCCCAGCACTCCCACCCTTGGCCCGAAGACCACACATGAATATGGTGATAAAAGCACGGAAGGTTCCTGAACCACAGTGCACCCCTGGGAGTCTTATTACAGTGCAGACTTGAGAGCGTCCACAACACTGAGTGTTGTTCTTAAACCTGGCTACGTGTGAAATTATCTGCAGAGATTAAAAAAATCCTGATGCTTGGGTCCGAGGTGGCTTCCACCTTGAGGTCAGGCTTAATCAGGCTGCGGTGCAACCTGGCATCAGGGCTTTAGAACCCGCGTCTCTGGTGATGTTGAGCAGTAGGGGTGATGACTGCTGGTGTGGACAGGGTGTCAGTTTTCCCTCCTGACTGCCCTGCGTGCCCCTGGGGGACTTTTAAAGGATGCCTGTGCTGGGCCTCGCCCCCATGGTTTCAGATCTGATTGCTCTGGAGTAGAGGCCCTGGCATCTTGGGGTTGAAAACTCCCCAGGGATTCTGATGTGTAGCCAAGGATGCAAACCACTGGTTCAGAGGAATCTGTGGATCCACCTTTGAATCCAGGCTCAGCCACCTGGACCTGTGTGATTCTAAACATAAAACTTAACCTCTCCAAGCTTCTATTACTCTACTGATGGAGGATGGGTAGATGGATGGGTGGGGACCTGAATGGATGGATGAGTGGATGATGGATGGATGAATGGGTGGGTGAGTATATGTGTGAATGTATGGGTGGATAGATGGGTAGACAAGTGAATGGGAGCAGGGGTGAGTGGATGGATTGATGTGTGAATGAATGGGCAAAGAGATGGGTGGATGCATGTATGTGTGGATGGATGGGTAGATGGATGGATGGGTGAGTGGGTGAGTGGAGGGTGGGTAGGTAGACGAATGGGTGGATGGGTGGGTGGAGGACTGTGTGGGCAGGTGGATGGGAGGGTGGGCGGATTCGCTGGGGGTGCTATTCCCACCTATAAAATGAAGGTGTTCAACTAAATGCTCCCCAAGGTGTTTGGGCCTCAGGATTCCCCGACTCTAGCCTGCACGGCCCAGTGTCCCCGCCCCCATTACCAGCGCCTGCAGATCCTGAGACTCGCACAAGAGCCCTTCAGCTGCAATCATCCTTTCTGTCAGAGTCATCATGAGCTGCCGCACTTTGGAGCTGGAACATTTAAATTGGTCCACAAGAAAGTGCTGGATGTTTTCCATCTGTTTCCAGAAAGCTTCCATCTGTGAAATGAGCATGAGAAGCAAGTGATGTGGTGGGGGGGGACTTATTTCAGAGAGCTCTATGGCCCGTGCTTGGGAACTGCAATTCATTCCTCGCAAAAGGAGATCCTGAGTCCCTCGGCAGTGCCAGCGAGACTGTCTTGGAACGCTCACATTCTACAGAGGGTCCCCCAGCCCACTGCGGGTGCCAGTCAGTCCCGAGGTGGCTTTTCAGAGAACACCAGTGCGCTGCCGATCAGGAAGGAACGCAATGAGCTCACCCCACTTAAGGGCTCTTAGACTGGTGGTGACGATGAGTGGGGGACACATGAAATGCCACAATGTGCTCCTGGAAGCTTCTGGGTCTTTAAAAGGAACTAAACATGGTTGGAAATGAAAACATGAATGACCATATAAATATTAGTTATTGTCCTTAAAGTATGAAAGAACAATTTGGCAGAGATGATGCAGATCATGACAACATTTTGCTTTTAAAGTCTCTCTCTCTCTCTCTCTCTCTCTCTCTCTCTCTCTCTCTCTCTCTCTCGGGCTGGGGAGATAGCTCAGTTGGTAGAGTGCTTGCCTTGCAAGCACAAGGCCCTGGGTTCAATCCCCAGCACCGCAAAAAAAAAGTCTCTCCCTCCCTCCCATCTTATCAGGAGCAAGCGTGTGCGTAGATCATTACGTCGCTCAGACAGTTGGGGGCTTTAATCTGCAACGTGGAAACCTCTCTGAGCTTTGAGAACAATGATTCCCGCTGTGCTGCATGGCATACAGGTGTGGGCAACTTGCTTCTGGTACTGAGGAAGTGGCTCAGGAGAGCTGGGGCCCTGACAAAGGTCCCAGAGCTCAGGAGAGTCAGAACCAGAACTTGGTTCAGGTCCTTTAAGTCCTCCGCCTGGATTTTCTCTATCTCGGCTGGGCCTTTCAGATGCCTTTACGTTACTTCTTGCTGGAGGGATCAGGGGTTGGGGCACCAGAAATTCATGCTGACCTTGTAGCTGTGACCACAGGTCATGACACATCTAGCTCTTCCATCCTGTGGACCCTGAGCTCTGAGTCATCCGGCACCTGGGGGAACAGCCTCCCAGCTTGGGGGCCTTGCTGCAGCTGGGAAGCCTGTGGTCTGCCAGCGGTCAGCTCCTGTCTCCAGTGGTCAGCCCCAGCAGGACCCCCGACCTCCCCAGCTCCCTCCTCTCCCTGCTCTCCCCCCGCAGAGGACACAGACATCCGCCATGCCCTGCGTGCCAGGCACAGTGCCACCCGCCAGCTCTGCCTCTTCCCTGCACCCCCTTGGGGCCGGCCACCCGCTCAGTTCTCCTCAAACACTGGTGACTGCACGTCTGCGATGAGTCTTGCTGCTGTTCTTCCAGGTCCCAACGTCCCTCCCCTGCCTCCTATCCTGGTCTTTCTCCTTCCACCTTCAGTTCCAGCAGCATCCAGGTCGGTGCCGCCAACCCTTTCAAGATCTCGTGAAAGCTGCGAACTCTCTCTGACGCTCCACTCAGTGCTAGGGAGCCACGGACACAGGAATCCAGGCTGAGCGCCCGGCTGAGCACCTCCCCCTGGCCCACAGCTCTAGGGACATTCCCGCCCTCTGCATCCTCTTACCCGGGCCTTTGTGGAGTCCCTGCAGCCCGGCCTCTCCCACAGGAGGTCCAAGCTGGCCTTACCATCTCGATCCTGGCTGGCTGGCTGATCCCCGGCTGGGGCCCAGCAGAGCTTCCTCCCCCACCACCTCGCAGCTCTCAGACCTTCGCTGACCTCTCCATCCCAACCGCACCTGCCCCATGAAGTTCCTGCTGGACTTGCCCAACAGCTCTTATGATCCTCTGTGCAGATCCCGGGGTCCTTTGAACTTTGGAGGTGGACACGGCCACCCCTGCTTCCCAGTCAGTGACTCCCACCTCCCCAGTGTGTGACAAAAACTCCCAGCGAGACTTCCGTGGCTTTCTCTTGCTCTCCCAGCTCACAGCCCTTCCCGACTCCCCCTCTGCATGTCTGCTGGCCAGCATCCGCCCTGTCCCCAGCTGGCTGCTTGGGTCTCTTCCTCTAGGGATACACCCCAAGCCCTGGAGTAAAAGCACTCCTCACCCTGCTGTGTCCCAGTCTTTCCCTGGGTACCTGTCACAGCGCGGGGAAACCTGAAGTTCTCTGCTCACCCATGGGCCTCCCCGATGCCTCCCGGGCAGAGCCACATGGAAGTGAGTTTTGAGTCCCCAGTGCCCAGCAAAGTGACTGGCCAAAATTGAGAGCCAGGAAAATGTCATTTGATATATGATATGTGGGTTAGGGGGAGATGAGACCCAAAAGGGGGGGAAGTGATTGCAGGCCGCCACCCTCTCTGGAATCCCAGACATGCACTAGGCGAGATGCCCAGGGCTGAGGAGGTAGCAGTGGCCATCTGCTCTCCCCACAGGGCAGTCGCAACATTGAGGGTCAGGGCAACCCGTGGCTTGAATGATACAAAGGTCGGTTAAAATACAAAGTAAACCTCCTCCTCCATGAATCCCTTCTCTGCCTCTGAACTTGAGAACCGATCCCCTTCCTCCAGGACAGGAGGCAACAGGGAATCCAAGTATTGAGCCTGCTCCCAACACCCTCTTTCTAGTCACCAGCGTAACTGTCCCAGAAACCAAGGATTTCGTAAGGGGAGAAAAGCCACACGCACGTCACCCAGGAGCTGCTCCCCATGCTCCCTCTCCTTCCTCTCCACGTCTGCCAGGGTGGCGTACCCAGAGGCACCGGTGCCCAGTGTCTCTGTGCTTGACAGCTTGGCCCGAAGTGCCTTCTCCAATTCCGCCAAATCCTGAAGGAACAGAAAGAAAGCAAATAAAGAGAAGTTCCACTGTATCTTCAATCCTAGAAAAATAAATGCTTTATTTCTTTTACCACACTATCAAGAACTATTTCTCATTAGTAGTGAAATGTTCAGGGCATTGCCCTACTTAAGTTTTGATGATAAAAATCCATTTTCCTCATTCAACATTGAACATCAAGAATAAAGGATTATCTTCTTCTATATTCTGTCCTCAAAAATAAAAGGCCATCCTTTAAAAACAATGAAATCCTATTATGTACATCATTATAAAGTCCTAGAAAAACTCACGACCTTAGGGGTAGGAGGGAAGGTTTCTCTCCTACTCACCTGGTTTCTGTGGGGAAGGATCATGAACTAGCCCTCAGGGGAAAGATCTGCTACATCCTCCCAGGGCCAAGAGGGAAGTGAGCACCGGGCCTCAGCTTGCCCAGTCTGCCTCTTTGGGATGGACCATACAGGGGAGGCCATGGCTTTGCACTGGTCTCAGCATGGAGTGAGCCAGGCAGCAAAGGCCCTGCTTCCAGGTGGGGAAGTCCAAGGTGGTCAGCTGTGTGGGCGATGAGGCAGGTGGTGGGCTGATTGGGGTTCAGCCACCTGTGGTTGCTGCATCTCTAAGCCACACCCTCCAAGTTGGCCTCTGTCAGTAGGGTAGCCACACTTCCATAAATGGCTCCCTGACCGTCTCAACTGGTTCTGAACTTGGGAAGAAATGCAGGAGTCCTGTGCCTGGTTCCTTCCCACCCCAAGGTGGGGCGAGGGACAGCCTTCTCTTTTCTCCAGGGCTGTTTTTTGCCACGTAACCAACACGGTGGTGGGCGGGGGACCCAGCTACACCAGGAAAAGTCACATGGAGAAAACGCTACTGTTGGACCCACGCCAAGGCCACATGTGATCTCCAGTCCTCACAGGAGGCAAGCGACGGCCTTTCTCCTGATGAGGAACATGATAAATGGAAGTTAGGACTTGCTGCCCTAAGACTCCTGGGCAGGAAGCGGCAGCCAGGCTTGTACCCTCTTCCACCTTCATATGCCATGGGGCTTCTCTCCAAAGGGCAACCGGCATTTCCAAGGACTCTTATCCTCCCCGAGAGGTTTTAAGGCTGCTATGAGCACCTTCAGGCACTTGGCCAGACTGTCTCAGTAAATAGTAGCCACTACGGTAACTAAGGTGCTTCCCAAGGCCAAACAGCGAGGTGAGCGGGAGAGGGTGTGAGCTGAGCTGGGATCTGCAGTCTCCAAATCTCTCACTTTCCATTATAATGTGTATTATTGTATCACTATTGTATAATTACAAATATTGCCACTATTTTCACCACTGGAAAGTTACTGAAGCACGGTGAGCCTCAGTTTCCTCAGGCATAAAACAAAGACAAAATAGTCACTCATGGGGCTTGAAAAAATTAAATAGGGCTGGGGAGATAGCTCAGCTGGTAGAGTGCTTGCCTCGCAAGCACAAGGCCCTGAGTTTGATCCCTGGTACTGCAAAAAAATAAAAAATAATAAATAAATAAATAAATAAATAAGTAAGTAATGTAGGTCGAGCAGTGGTCTATGCCTGGTGACGGTGGTCGTGGTGGTACAGAGGGTGAGGCTGGAGATGAAGGTGAGACAGTGAAGAGACGATGCAGCTCCTCTCCCCAGGAAGGAGAGAGTGGAACCCAGGAGTGGTGGAGAGACAGTTCCTCCAAGCCCACATCATGGTGGGACCAGGGATGATGATGACAATGATGGTGACTATGACAATGATATGGAGATGAAGGTCCTGGGAGCAGTGATGGGGATGAGGAAGCCGGGGGGTGGCAAAGCTGACTGATGACGATGCAGAGGATGATGCAATGGCAGGGGCAGTAACGACAATGATGGCAAAAACAGCCAGGTGACGAAGATGGTGGTAAGGTGGCAGGAGCGAGTGGGGGTGGGGATGGCGATGAAGACGACCTACTGGTGTTGGTCACTGGGAGGGCGATGACAGCAGCAGAGGTAGCAAGGGTGACCACGGTGATGCTGATGAAGAGATGGTGGTAGTGATGGTAGAAGTGACGATGCTGATGACCACACAATGATGATGGCTGAGATGATGGAGTGAGGAGGAGGATGGTGGTGGCGGTGTCATGAGAATGGTGATGATGCCACTGGGGCATATGGTGGTGGTGGTGGTGATGGTGGTGGTTGTGATGGTGGTGGTGATGGTGGTGGTGGTGGTGATGGTGGTGATGGTGGTGGTGGTGATGGTGGTGGTGGTGGTGATGGTGATGGTGGTGGTGATGGTGGTGGTGGTGATGGTGGTGGTGATGGTGGTGGTGGTGATGGTGGTGGTGGTGGTGGTGATGGTGGTGGTGATGGTGGTGATGATGGTGGTGGTGGTGGTGATGGTGGTGATGGTGGTGGTGCTGGTGGTGGTGCTGGTGGTGGTGATGGTGGTGGTGATGGTGGTGGTGGTGATGATGATGGTGGTGGTGATGATGATGGTGGTGATGATGGTGGTGGTGGTGATGGTGGTGGTGGTGGTGGTGGTGGTGGTGATGGTGATGGTGGTGATGGTGGCGGTGATGGTGGTGGTGATGGTGGTGGTGGTGATGGTGGTGATGGTGGTGGTGATGGTGGTGATGATGGTGGTGGTGGTGGTGATGGTGGTGATGATGGTGGTGCTGGTGGTGGTGATGGTGGTGGTGATGGTGGTGGTGGTAGAAATAAAAGGCAAACGCTGGCAATGATGACCACGATGATGGAGATGAGGTGACATGGTGTGGCTGGGTGGAGATGACAGGGTCATGCAGCAATTACGTATCACTAACTCTTACTAGGATTTCAAGGACCTGTAAAAGGTGGAGCCAGGATTCCAACCTCACCCAGTCTGACTCCAAGCCCTGACTCTTTTTGCTGCAGATGAAATTAATGTAAGTTTTCTGAGATGGAAAAAAGACTAAGAGCAGAATACAAAATAGCATAAGCAGCTATCACCAATAAACAAGTCACTTCCTCTTTTGTAGGAAAAGACAGTTTAGTATGTGGGATGAAACAATGTAAATTCAAAAATTACTCCTTTATATTGAAACTCGTGCGGGAAAATAGCACCAGCAGGGATGGTGCCCGAGGAGCCCATGTGACCAACACTCTTCTGTCTGCTCTGGGTGTTTCCTGAATTTTAATCATACGCATTGTTCTTTTGTATTTGTACACACTTTTAGATATCATTATATTGCAAGAAAACATGGATATTTTAATAGACTATTTTATACTTGAAAGCAAAGAATACTTTGTCATAATATTATTATCAACCATTTTTTAAAGTCACCCTGAAACACAGGTTGAGACCTACCTCTTCTTGTTTTGACAGAATCTTCTGATATAATTCATCATCAGCCTTTTTCTTAGGAAGAAGGTCCAGGAGGCACATTTTAAAAACCTGAATAAACATCTGTTGGCAAAAGGGAAGGAGAACAGAGGACGGGTGAGCGCAGGAGCCTCCCTCCCCGCCTCCTCCGTGTCCTTTCTGCTACAGGAAAAGACCCAGGAGACACCTGGTGACAATGGCCTTCTTCATTCTGCATGACGGTCTCCTTCTTCCTCTGCTCACGGAACGTTTCCTAGGCATCTACTTCCTGCACGGTTCCCCCCTCTGGGTGGAGACCACAGAAACGGCAGAGGGGCTGCTTCCTCGCAGAGCGAATCAGACACAGTCTCCCAGAACCAGGATGGACAGGTCTCCCCTCCAGCCTCCTGCTCAAAGGCAGGGACGTCCCTTAAACCAGAAAGAGCCCTCCCGGGAGCGGTGACCCCCACAAAGCCCAGAGGTGCTCTGTCCACCCTGGGCTGGGCGACCCACTCCTTGGAACCTCTGGGTTGGGGTTACAAACGCACGTGCAGGTCTGGGGGTGAACGTGAGCTCATCGGGACCAATGCCCAGGAGGGCAGGGACTGCGTCTTCTGAGGACGGCGGGCTTGGTTTATGAGAGCCCACCTTGGTGTCCTCAGAGCGCTGTGTGTCCCCCACCTTGGCACGAGCAGCCGATGCCTGCACGGCCTCGCCAGCATTGCACTGTCGCTATTTTTCATTCCAGTCATCCTGACGGGTGTGAGGTGATATTTACTGTGGTTTTAACTTGCATGTCCCTAATGGTTTTGTCCTGCTGAGCATCTTTTTCGCGTTCCTTGCCATTTCTGGCTCCTTCTTGGTGAAGTATCTGGGTAGAGCTCCGGCCCTATCCTAATTAGAATTTCGTTCTTCCGGTGGGGCCTCAGGGTACTGGAGTGGATAGTGGTGGGAAAGCTTTTCCCTCGCTCTGAAGTCAGGGTTTTCATCTTAACAAGGTCTCTTGCAGAGCAACACTCTCTAGTTTTAATGATGTCAAGCTTTCAGCATCTGGCATAAGAACTCTGTCTTGTTCTAGACTCTGGAGATTGTCACTTATATTTTTGTCTAAAAGCCTTATACAGGCGGGCGTGGTGGCACATGCCTGTAATCCCCATGGCTCTGGAGGCTGAGGCAGGAGGACTGCAAGTTCAAAGCCAGCCTCAGCCACTTAGTGAGGCACTTAGCAACTCAGTGAGATCTGTCTCTAAATAAAAAGTGTTGGGGATGTGACTCAGTGGTTAAGCATCCCTGGGTTCAGTTCTCAGTAACCCAAAAAAATAAAGATAAAAAAAATAAAAGTCTTATACGTTTTCATTTAAATACAGGATCCATCTGAGTTCACGTGTGTACAAAGCACGAGGTTTAAGTTGATGTCCAGTTGCTCCAGCACCAGGTATTGCAGTTTCTCGTTCATTCATTGAACTGCTTTGGCCTCAAAGGTCGCCTAGATGTGTTCCTATTATAAAGCATTTTCTGATGCAGGATTAGTGACTTTTTTTTCTAGGAAAGCTCCACAGCAAATACCTTTTGGTTTTGCTGGGCACAATTGTATAATTACATCATCTCTTTTGCAACTAGCCCACCCTTGGTAAGTCGTGTTTGCATGTGGCCTGCATAGCCTTTTAAACCTCTACATCACTCACAACGCCGAATACAGCACAAATGCTATGCAAATAGCTGTACTGTATGTTTAGGCAATTGCAACGTGTCTGGTATAGACACAATTCTTTTTTCTGAATAACCTCCATCCGTGGCTGTTGAGTCTCCGTGGTGAGCCCCTCCCTGGAAGGGGAAGGCTCCAGCCGCACTTGCAGTGCGAGGTCACTAGAGGCAGCAGGCAGCTCTGGGTGACTCTCTGAGGGGGTCAGGTTCCAGGAACTCGCAGGCCAGGCTCATGAAGTACACACCACCCACCACCTGGTCGCCTGGGCACATGGGCAGGTGGGCACACAGGATCCTACGGCTGGGAAAGCTGGACAAGGTGCCCGTGCCCACAAACATAGGGACCCTGCAGCTAAGGGTCGGGTCCAGAACTCTTCCCTCACCCTTCAATCATTTGCCCAGGTAATGAGCACCAAGGTCACTGTCCGGGTTTTCCACACACTAAAACCCACGGTGTGCAAGGTGACAGTCTCTCCCCAAGATGTTAGTCTCAAATGCATCTTTTGGACCCCAAATGTGATCAGTAACACTTATCTTGTCCTGTCCCTTTT
Organism: Sciurus carolinensis; assembly: GCF_902686445.1. Classification (NCBI taxonomy): domain Eukaryota; kingdom Metazoa; phylum Chordata; class Mammalia; order Rodentia; family Sciuridae; genus Sciurus; species Sciurus carolinensis. The sequence continues at coordinate 135,892,613 of NC_062222.1, read as the reverse complement.
AAGATGGCCATTTTTAAAATTTCTAATTTTGAAATGATGATAGACTCAAAAGAAGGTGCAAATACCAAGCGAAGTCCTAGGAGCTCTTGCCCAGGATGGTATCTGAGGTCCCTGGGGCACAGTGTCAAGCCAGGAGGTTGCCCTGGAGTCAACACGTCAACACCAAACTGCAGCCTGCTTCACCCTCGCCACGAGCATTCACGTGTGTGCGCGCATGTGTGCGCGTGAGGTTCTGTGCAGCGTTACCTCAGGAACAGATCCAGGCAGGCACTGCCCCAGTCGAGACGGAGAGTGTCCCAGCACGAGAAGAAATCCCCGATCCCGGCGCACCCTTTAGCCTAGCACCCCACCTCCCGGAATCTGCCCTTCTCTCTGCCATTCTGCTTTCAGAGGTGACAGCTGCAGCGTGTCCCCATGCCCTCCATGAGTCCAGGCCAGTTCTCCCTTAGTGAGGGCCAGCCAGGGAGCTCCAGCATCAGCCGCCCTGGGTCTGGATCCCCCGGAGCCCGACGCCTTCTGCTGGGGAAACGGCCCTGCAGCCTGGACGCGGCGTGGCTTCCCGCGCTCGAGAGCTCCGGAGACTGTGCTCGAGGAGGCTGTGCCAGGGGCGAAAGCCGTGGTTCCTGTTGGTCACGCGTCGCAGACACGCTTCTATGCAACCAGCCACTGTGTGCAGGCACGTCTCCAGGGCCTCCTCGCAGACCCCTGACGGGTCCCAACCCTACACTGGCATGGTGGCCCTCGCACGCCCGTGCGGCACACTGTCACTTCCGAGTCGTGCTGACTGCCGCTGCGCACGGTGGATGTGTTCCCTGCCATCCTTGCTGTACTGGAAAGTGGGCACAAGGCAGGGGCTGCCGCTGGTGTCTGACACTGTCTCTGCAGGGGGCAAAGTCCACACCCTGCTGTGGGTGGTGGGTGACAGCGACTGCCCCACAGGACAGCAGGCTGCCCCTGGGGGACGGGGCCGGCCAGGACCACTTTGCTGGCTCACTGGAGGGGCTCTGAGCCCCCAAGGCAGACAGGTGTGGCCCGGGGAAAGCAGGCTGCAGCTGCAGGTGCCACCTGTCCTGAGACCTGTGCGGAGCAGGACGGCCGGGTGCAGAGACATGCCCTCTCCCGACGTCTGTGTCATCCACAGCTTCAGACACTGGAGTAGCTTGTGAGCCCAGGCCTTCTCACCCAGAGCGTCCCCAGGGGACCTCCTCAGGCGTCCCCAGGGGACCGTCCCCTGCTTCTCCAGTGTGCAGCCAAGCGTCCCGGGGGCCTCTGCCTGTCTCCAAGTTTACCCTGCGTGCTCTCCCTCTCCCGCCTCTCTCTGGAGGTCTCATTCCTCAACAATCCAGAGACTATGCCTCAGGGAAGAACCATGCCCTCTGCCCCCTGTAATCTTGGTGCCCGGCCAAGCCCATCAGAGTTGTGTGGCTACAGTGGATCCTCTCTGGCTTCCCGCAGCTCAACCCTGGGGTGCACTCGGCCAGGGCCCTGCTGCATCTGCAGAGCCAGTCCTGCTGTCCCAGCGTGTCCGCTCCACCGTCCTGCTCATTGGCCCAGACGTCACCTGCCTGGGACACTGAACTTCCCATTTCTGCTCCACATCTGAAGCTTTATGACTTGAGTGAGTCCATCTTTCTGTGCCTCAGTTTCCTGTAAAATGTGGAAGGTAACAGCCCCACCTCTCTAGTTTATAGTGATGCTTAAACGTAATCACCTGTTTTATAAGCCCTGGGGCCTAGCACATAGTAGGTATTCAGTAAAACTAGCGCTTGTAACTCCTCCAGCACCACTGTAACCCCCAGAGACACTTCAAACGCCTCTTCTCTGCCTCCACCAGGAGACTTGCTCTGGTTAAGGGGAGGTGCAGCCCACCACCAGGCATGGCTGCTTTCCAGGCTGTGCCCGGAGGCTGAGCCCAGTGCCCTTCCCCGGGGCTGCTCCACTGGCATGGGGTCTGCTCCTCAAGGGTGTCCCGGCTCCGGGGACAGAGAAGGAGAGTGAACGCGGATGTCTCCACCTACCATGTGCTTCTCCTGCCTCAGCGCCATGTCCAAACTCCGCAGGTCTTTTAAGTGAAGGCTGTAGACACACAGGTCAATGTCTGCACTGAGGAGTGAAAAGAGAAGGTGGAGAGAGGTCAGCGCATCTGCTAAGAGCAGAGGATGAGAACCCCACCTGCGGCTCCCAGCGGCTGCGCTGCGCCTGCCTCCTGTGCTCAGGCACAGGGCTGGGGTCCCAACCCTCCGGTGTCATGAGGAGGTGCACAGTGAGCTGCTGGAAACTGCTAATGGCCAGGGGAACAGCTGGTGCCGGTGACACTGAGGGCAAAGCGGGTGCAGAGAAGAGGGCAGAGATGAAGATGGCATTTCTTCCCTCGAGCATCTTTTCCTCGGTCACCACGTCATGTTCCCTCGGAGCCCAAGGCAGAAACCCTCACGCCCATTCTACAGACCAGGCAACAGACCAGGGGAGGGGAGCAGAGTGATCCAGTGGTGTGACGTGGTCACACTGAGGACCACGCTTCCTCATGGGCAGACGCTTTCTAAGAGATGGCACAGCCACCCAGTTCTCATGCCTCTCCAGAGTCCACATGCTGAAGAACGGCCGCGCCAGGCCAGGGGCCGGTCCACGGAGCTCCCGCCCACCCCGTCCCTCCTCCCCAGGCCGCCAGCGCTCAGTACCAAGCTCAAGGCTCTGAGCCGGTACCTTCCGCAGTCCTGAGCTGGGGCTGACCCTGGTTCACCTCATCCCCTCCACTTCTGGAACCTCAGAGCAGAGAGGCCCGAGGGCAGCTGCCCAAACCTGCCAGACTGCATCTCTCCAGCCCCTGCCACCAGTTGAGCCCTTCTCTGGCCTGTCCAGGTGACGCTGAGCACAGGCTTTGGAGACAAGGAGGCAGGTGAAATCCAGCTCCACCCTTGCTGCTGTGTGACCTTAGGCAGGACACTCAGCCTTCGGTGTCCTGCTTCCTTCTTCATGAAATGGGAGACACTAGCCTGGACCCGCTGGTTTGCTGAGGGGAATTCACTCATTCATTGTCTAGCATGCACTGATCACTGGACCTGATCAGGTTCCACCTGCCGTGCAACAGGGACATGGCAGAGAAAAGCAGGGTTGCTGAGCTCTGCCAGGACTCAGGAGGCACTCGATCAGTGCCAGCTGCCAGCATGTGATGCACAAGGCATGACAGTGACGGAGTGAGGCCCCCGTCGTCTGTCGCAGGGCTCAGGCCCGACTCAAACCCTAATGCTGGCCAACATCAGGAGGTGAGTGACAGACTCCCTGGGGTCCCAGTTCTCACGCTGGGGTTGTCGGTGGCTGAGTCCCTTAACCTCTCTGGGTTCTGCCTCCTCCTCTAACAGTGGTGTGACCACTGGTGGCCCTGAGAACCGGAGTCCTCGGCCTCCATCGCCCATCCTCACCTCTCGCAGGCCAGCACCTCCAGGAAGCTGCTCACCCGCAGGAAGGTGCGGCCGAGGAACCTGTCCTCGCTGGCGGCCGAGGGGATGCTGGACGAGGAGCTGCCGTTGTCCTTCTCGGCCTGGCTCAGGCTGCCCAGGCTGCTGGCCGGGGAGGCCTCCACGGGCTGGTGCGGCAGGACCGCCTGCTTCAGGTGCTCGTGCAGGGACGGGTTGGAGGAGCCATCGGCCAGGGGCTGGAGGCAGGAGGGCAGGGCCACCGTCAGCACCAGTGCTCCCCAGTTTGTTCTAGCAATTCCAGCCTGGCCTGGGTCACTCCCTCCCTAGACACACCACGGGCGTGCCCCAGTCCTGACACCCTGTCCTAAAATGGATGGACCCTCAAGTTTTGCTTTAAAATCTCAAAATCTCTATGGACAAGATCTGCCATGAAACCCTTGAACAGGCCTGAGAGTGCACCTTCAATCCCTCCAAAGCCACACCAAACTCTAGTAGTTACTAAATTCACTGCACTCCTAAGAAGGAGCTCAGAGCTCTCACCCGGAACTTCTGATTGATGGGGTAGATGACTTTGGCCTTCATGGCAAATGCTGTGATGTTGCTGTTGAAAGATGGTTCATCTTCCTGGGAAAGAGAATAAACGGAGTTATGGTTCAGACCTGCCACGTCTCCCAAAAGCTCGTGTGTCGGCAGTGGCCACAGTCATGTTCAGAGAAGTGACCGGATCGTGAGGTTCTGACCTTCTCAGTGGATTAATTCACTGGATGGAGTAATAATTTGACCGGACTTGCAGGGAGGCAGTGGAAACGGTAGGCAGCTGGGTGTGGCTGGAGGAAGTGGGTCACTGGAGGCATGATCTTTGGGACTGTGTCTGTCCCTGGCCCCTTCCTGCCTCTCTCTGCTTCCCGGCTGCCACCCGCAGAGCAGCTCTCCTCTGCCACAGTGTCCCTGCCGTGGAGCCCTCTGACCCTGGCTGAACCTCTGAAACTGTGAGGCAAAGTAAACCGCGCCTTCTCTAAGTTGTTCTTGGCAGGCAATTTGGTCACAGCAAAGAAAAGCTAATACAAGTGGTATGGGAAGCTTTTTGTAGAACAAAAGACAGACTCTCAGGAGTTTTCAAAATGCCACATTTCAAATGAAAGAGTGGCCTCAAAAACGGACTGTGGTAAGCACATGTAGATCCTAGCAAGAACTCCCTTGTTAGAAGTATGGATGGACAGATGCATTGGTGGATGGATGGATGGATGTGTGGATGGGTGGGTGCGTAGATGGATGGATGGAGAGAAGGATAAAGAGGCAGACAGATGAATGGAGGATGGATGGATGGATGGATGGGTGCACAGATGTATGTGTGGATGAATAAGTAGAGAGAAGGATGAGTGGGTGGGCGGATGGATGGATGAGAGAATGGGTATATGGACAAATGCTTGGACAGACTGATGCTATCATTTAATTCTGATTCTTTGGATTCTCAAAAGCGATAAGGATTTGAATAACCTGAGACTAATTAAGAGCATCTTCTAAAGAATTGTGAGCAATCTGTGAGTGGAAAGAACAGAAACAAGAAATGACCTTAAGACAGGAGGAATTAGTCCTAGTGTTCTATAGCAGAGTAGAAACATAGCCTGCAATGATCTATGACACATTAGGAAACAACTAACGAGACTGAAGTTTCCTAACATGTGAGGAAACATGTTTAGTTTCCTAAACGTGTGAGGAAATGGAAATGCTAATTACCTTGATCACGCCCATTTCACAGAGGGGCAAACTAAGGCTCAGAGGCTGACACCTTCCCTTCAGTCTCCACGTGGGAACCACGTGATTTTTAAACATGCAAGTCCCCCTGCTGTTCCTGAGCCTGGCCTCCCTCTGACTGAGGGCCAGAGCAGGGCTGCCCTCTACCCCAGCACCCTGTCCCATGCCTCACTGAAGTAGTTTTGATGAAATGGTGCAAAAGCAAAGAAGAGCAGTGAGGTTAACAAGACAGGATCCAGGACCGCTCACACCATCGCGGGGTCACGTGCCAAACAAAACCAGGGTTCTCCTGAAAAGCTTCCAAGGTAGGGACAGCGGAGCCCAGCAGCCAAGGCCAGGGCCCCTCGGAGCAGGTCACGTGCTCAGGACGCGCTGGTCCTGGCGGATTCTCCAGGGGAGACACATTTGCTCAAGGGAAAGATGCAAAAGCAGAAAGGCCCTGGGCCTTCTTAACCCTCCCTCCCACAGAGGGGAAGAGAAAAAAGAAAAAGAGGTATGGAAGAGGAGAGCAGCCCCTCTGCCGGAGTTCATCTGCCACAGGAGAGATGATAGGAAACTGCACTTGGTGTGCAAAACCACACGAGAATAGGATGCGGTTCAGGACCCCAGAGACCCGGGTAAACAGCCCTGGGACGAGCCTGGGCAGGGCCATGGGAATACAGTCCTGGAGGCGGTGAGACTCCACCGTGTGGCGTCTGTCTTTCCATCCTGAAACCTGCAGCCCGCAGCGCCCTAGAGGACAAGGGAGGACAGTCAGAGCCCTGGCCGGGAAGTGAAGGACTCAGGAGCGCTTGGTGTGTGGAACCAAGGAGGCAGCCTGGCTTCAGCCACAGGGGGACCCGCCAGCTGAGCTCTCGAAGCTCTCCCTACACGTTCAGAAGCCCTGCAGGTGCCGGCCCTCTCCAGTCCAGGCAACGCAAGCGTTCAGAACACTGGCTGTGATGCAGATTTACAAAGCAAAACTGCTCCAGCCGAAGCAGTGCAATTATTCAGAAAACGAAGGCATAGTTGTAGAAAATGCCGTTTCACTCGCCAACATAAAGGTGCTCCCGGTGAGCGTACGTGTGCACCCATGAGACTGTCCCGGCTCCCCCTCGGCAGCACGGACAGGACGGAGACCCCGGCACACCTCAGAGCTCTCTGGAATTTTCTGTCTGGCTCTGACTGATAGGAGCTACTGATTAAACAGAGGTCACCTGAGGAGCGGCCCGAGCTCAGTGCCTTTCCTGTGCATAGAGGACAAGAGCCGTGGCTCTGCTCCTCCCGCCCCAGACGGCCCCGTGCACACAGGTGGAGTCCACCGGAGCCCGGGAGCTCCAGCACGCAGTCCCTGGAACGGGCAGATCTTTCACTTGACCCTGGGCAATTATTAGCTTGGTAATGGGCATCTGCCAAGACTAGCTCAATGGTTAGCAGGTAACACGTCACTAGACAGGGAAACTGAGCTGACCGTCCAGGCGTAGGAAGAGAGGGGCCTGCACACACCCAGGGAACACCCACTGGGGTGGAGCACCCACCAGGGGGCCCTTGGCCCTCCCCAGGAGGGAAGCCCCAGGCTCCCAGGGGTTACGTTTCCCCCGACATCACACAGCAAATGCATGGCAAGCCAGGATGGGGCAGCATCTAGGTCCCAAAGCTGCTGCTGTTCCCATGTCCTAAGCTGCCCCATGTGTGAGCAGGGTTTTTTCCCTTCAGCAGCTTTGTTGAGGTAGAGTTCACACCATACAATTCACCCTGGTGTGTCTTCCCAGACATGCACGACCGTCACCACAGCTGACTGCAGAAATTCCCATCACAGGGGAGAAACCCAGGCCCTGAGCCGTCACCTCCACCCGCCCTTCCCCTGCCCAGCCCCTGGCAGCCACCATCACGTCTCTATGACTTCCGGTTCTGGATGTTTCCTGTGAACGAATGCCCTAGGTGGCCTTCTGTGACTGGCTTCTTTCACTTAGCATAACAGCTTCAAGGTCTGTCTACACTGCAACACATATCAGGGCGTGGTTCCTTTTTAATGGCCAAACAATATTCCACCGTGTAGATAGACCACCAATCACATTTCATATATCCCTTTGTCAGCCAGGGACCCTTTGTGTTGTTGGCACATTTCAGATATCGTGGATGATGTTGGTGTGAACAGCTGTGTGCAAGTTTTATGTGGAAATAGGTTTGCCCTTTGGTGAGTAAGATTTTCATAGTATGAGGGGGGTGGGCAGAGCAGTGGAGAGAGGGAGAGACAGACACAGGGAGACACACATGTCCGCAGACTCACACCATCACTTGGACGCTCTCCCCGCACACAAAGACCCAGAGATGCAGGTGGAGAGGCTGCACAGAGATTCAGCTACACCACATACTCAGACAGGGCAGAGAGGAGCACACTGGACAGACAGGGAGCAGGAGCAGAGGGCTCAGCACGCGCCAGGAGGGACGGGCTCTGCCCTGCAGTCAGAGGCGCTCCCTCCGTCTCCTCACCTGCCTGGCTCTGCCCTGGGGACAGTGGCCCAGCCTTCCATAGCGTCCTGCGGGCAGGCCAAGAGAAGCCTGGTTGCTGGAGCCATTGGGAAGTGCGGGGGGCAGGCGCCTGGTGGAAACGGATTCTTCGGTGTGACCAGAAGCTGCCCCCATTGATTTCAAGCCTTTGGTGGAGTTTGTTTAAAAACACCCAGCCCACTGTCCCATGGTCACTGAGGTCACTGAACTGACCGAAGGAACTGAGGATGTGGGCACCTTCACCGGAGAGACCCAGGAGCAAATCCTACCTATCCCAGCTACTCCCCAGCTGCAGGACTCAGGAAGGCGGCTTATCTCTGAGAGCCTCAGATTCCTCATTTGGAAAAAGGGAACGTAAATAAGAATTGGGTGAGGTAATTTACACAAGTGTGTGTGTCACTCGGAGGACACACGGACAGCTGTCCGGTGCCCACAGGCGCTAACAAACGTCAGTTTGATCTTCCCCTCCCCTGGAGAGGCGCTTGCCGTCCTTCCCTGGGCACCAGGAACAGACTAGAAACGCCACACCCGCTCCACCCTGGCTGGCCGGGGTGATGCTCCTGGGCAGGCTGAGGCTGGACCGTGAGGCTGACGGGAGGGAGCATCTCGCTGCGGCCCAGTACGCCCGACACTCGGTTCTTACGTAATCAAGTGAAGGGAAAACAAACCAACTCACACACACATCGGGAGCAGCCTTGTCACTCCAGCCAAACACAGGGCGCAAGCTGGGCCACCAACCAGACACCCAGCAGCTGGAGGACGGTGAACGAGGCACGTCAGGCCCTGGACTACTGAGCCCGGAGAGGACGTGAGCCCTGGAACAGGTAAGTCTAGCAGGCTCTGCTGCGAACAGGTCAGGGAGCCGGGACGCCTTCTGCACAAAGTCCCAGGACACAGGACTAGCCCACGGCCGCGGAGTCCCATCTGGCATTTTCTCAGGAAGATGTGTGTGAGAGGGTGGCCCAAAGGGGCACTGGGGAACGTTCTGGGGTATCAGAAACCATCTCCATGGGGGTGCTGGTTCCCAGATACAGACATCTGTTAAAATGTGTCAAATTTTAAACTTAAAACCTGTGCATTTTATATTTCAGTGACATCTCAAAGGAGAGGCTCATTGGGAAAACATGTCAGTCACCTGCGGCATGGGCCAGCAATACCGCGAGGGCCAGCAACACCGCGAGGGCCAGCAACACCGCGAGGGCCACCAACACCGCGAGGGCCACCAACACCGCGAGGGCCAGCAACACCGCGAGGGCCAGCAACACCGCGAGGGCCACCAACACCGCGAGGACCACCAACACCGCGAGGGCCAGCAACACCGCGAGGACCAGCAACACCGCGAGGGCCAGCAACACCACGCGCACCCAGGCAGACACACAGGCAGAGCTTACCTCCGGGGCCTCTGCGTCCCTCGAGGGCAGCAGGTCTCTCTTCCTCCTCCTGGATGGGGAGCCGGTCTCCGTGGGGCTCAGTGCGTGAGGCTCCAAGTTCTTTAACAGACGCTGAGTGTCATCTTTCTAAAACCCGAGGGGTGGGTGGAAAAGGATGTTGGGTCAGCCTTGTCCCCTGGACTTCAGCAAAGAGCGCCCCACTGACAGTCACCTCCGCCCACCTCCCAGGCCCAGCTGGGGCCACTGCACATTCTTCAAGACTGTCCCATCTCCACGCCCCTCAGGGCCCCAAGGCCAGGTCAGGGGCAAAGCTCATCCCTGCTTCTTGTGGCTTGGTGGCCAGACTGACCTCGAGTCTTGAGGATGAGGCTTTGCAGGGAAATGACACATCGATATTAATTGCCTGTTTTCTTTTTTTCACTAATGCCACTGGTTGATGTTAAAGAAAGACGTTAGGTCCCCTGGGATCATATATAGAATATTCCAGACCCTAAAAGCTAGAAGGGCTTGAACAACGTATTTCAAGCTCTGAAAGAACATGGTTGCCAACCAAGAATCCTATACCCAGCAAAACTAACCTTCAGATTTGAAGATGAAATAAAATCCTTCCATGATAAACAAAAGTTAAAAGAATTTACAAATAGAAAGCCTGCACTACAGAATGTTCTCAACAAAATATTCCATGAGGAGGAAATGAAAAACAACAATGTAGGTCAGCAAAGGGAAGAACTACCTTAAAGGAAAACCACTCAAAGGAGAAACCAAGCCAACTTAAAAACCAAAAATAAGCCAAACGACTGGGAATACAAATCATATCTCAATAATAACCCTGAACATTAATGGCCTAAACTCATCAATCAAAAGACATAGACTGACAGAATGGATTAAAAAGAAAGACCCAACAATATGCTGCCTGCAAGAGACTCATCTCATAGAAAAAGACATCCACAGACTAAAGGTGAAAGGATGGGAAAAAACCTACCATGCACATGGACTCAGTAAAAAAATGGGGGTTTCCATCCTTATATCAGATAAAGTGGACTTCAAGCCAAAGTTAGTCAGAAGAGATAAAGAAGGACATATCATACTGTTTAAGGGAACCATAAATCAGGAAGACATAACGATAGTAAATATTTATGCCTCAAACAACGGTGCATCCCTGTACATCAAACATATCCTTCTCAATTTCAGGAATCACATAGACCACAACACAATAATTCTGGGTGACTTTAATGCACCGCTGTCACCACTAGATAGATCTTCCAAACAAAAACCAACCAAAGAAACCATAGAACTCAATAACACAATCAATAACCTAGACTTAATAGACATATATAGAATGTTCCATTCATCAATGAGTGAATTCACTTTCTTCTCAGCAGCACATGGAACCTTCTCGAAAATAGACCATATGTTATGCCACAAAGCAGCCCTTAGGAAATGCAAAAAAATAGAGATACTGCCTTGTGTTGTATCAGATCATAATGGACTGAGAGTAGAAATCAATGACAAAATAAAAAAACAGAAATTACTCCAACACCTGGAGACTAAACAACATGCTATTGAACTAAACATGGGTAACAAAAAACATCAGGGAGGAGATAAAAAAATTCCTAGAGGTCAATGAGAATGATGATACAACATATCAAAATCTCTGGGACACTATGAAAGTGGTACTAAGAAGAAAATTCATTGCATGGAGCGCATTCCAGAAAAGAATGAAAAGTCGACCACTAAATGACCTAATATTACAGCTCAAAGCCCTAGAAAAAGAAGAACAGAATAACAGCAAAAGTAGTAGAAGACAGGAAATAATTAAAATCAGAGCTGAAATCAATAAAATTGAAACAAAAGAAACTATTCAAAAATTGACAAAACAAACAGTTGGTTCTTTGAGAAAGTAAACAAAATAGACAAACCCTTAGCCACACTAACAAAAAGAAGGAGAGAGAAAAGTCAAATTACTAAAATTTGTGATGAAAAAGGAAATATCACGACAGACACCACTGAGATACAGAACATAATGAGAGGCTACTTTGAAAAACTGTATTCCAACAAAATAGAAACTACCGAAGACATTGACAAATTTCTAGAGACATATGCTCCTCCCAAACTGAACCAGGAGGACATACACAATTTAAACAGATCAATATCAAGCAATGAAATAGAAGATGCCATTAAAAATCTACCATCCAAGAAAAGCCCAGGACCAGACAGATTCTCAGCCGAGTTCTACAAGACCTTCAAAGAAGACCTCATTCCAATACTTCTCAAAGTATTCCAGGAAATAGAAAAGGAGGGTACCCTACCAAACTCATTCTAAGAAGCTAATATCACCCTCATACCCAAACCAGGGAAAGACACATCAAGGAAAGAAAATTTTAGACCAATATCCTTGATGAATATAGATGCAAAGATCCTTAACAAAATATTGTCAAACCATATCCAAAAACATATTAAGAAAATTGTGCATCATGATCAAGTGGGGTTCATCCCTGGAATGCAAGAATAGTTTAACATCCATAAATCAATAAACGTAATCCGTCATGTCGATAGACTTAAGGATAAGAATCATATGGTTATTTCGATTGACGCAGAAGAAGCGTTCGACAAAATACAACACCCCTTCATGCTCGAAACACTAAAAAAAATAGGGATAGTAGGAGCATACCTGAACATTGTAAAGGCTATTTATGCTAAGCCCATGGCTAACATCATTCTTAATGGAGAAAAACTGAAACCATTCCCTTTAAAAACGGGAACAAGAGAGGGATGTCCTCTTTTACCACTTCAATTCAACAGTGTCCTCGAAACTCTAGCCAGAGCAATTAGGCAGACCAAGGAAATTAAAGGGATATGAATAGGAAAAGAGGAACTTAAGCTGTCACTATTTGCGAATGACATGATTCTATATTTAGAGGATCCCAAAACTTCCTCCAGAAAACTTCTAGACCTCATCAATGAATTCAGCAAAATAGCAGGTTATAAAATCAACACGCATAAATCTAAAGTATTTTTATATGCAAGCGACAAAACAGCTGAAAGGGAAATGAAGAAAACAACTCCATTTGCAATAGCCTCAAAAAAATAAAATAAAATACTTGGGAATCAATCTAACCAAAAAGGTAAAAGATGTCTACAATGAAAACTGCAAAACATTGAAGAAAGAAATTGAGGAAGACCTTAGAAGATGGAAAGATCTCCCATGTTCTTGGATAGGCAGAATTAATATTGTCAAAATGGCCATACTACCAAAAGTGCTTTACAGATTCAATGTAATTCCAATTAAAATCCCAATGACGTACCTTACAGAAATAGAGCAAGCAATCATGAAATTCATCTGGAAGAATAAGAAACCCAGAATAGCTAAAGCAATCCTTAGCAGGAAGAATGAAACAGGGGATATCGCAATACCAGAACATCAACTATACTACAAAGCAATAGTAATAAAAACGGCATGGTATTGGCACCAAAATAGACAGGTAGATCAATGGTACAGAATAGAAGACACGGACACAAACCCAAATAAATACAATTTTCTAAAACTAGACAAAGGTGCCAAAAATATGCAATGGAGAAAAGACAGCCTGTTCAACAAATGGTGCTGGGAAAACTGGAAATCCATATACAACAGAATGAAACTAAACCCCTATCTCTCACCCTGCACAGAAATCAACTCACAATGGATCAAGGACCTTGAAATCAGACCACAGACCCTGCATCTTATAGAAGAAAAAGTAGGTCCAAATCTTCACCTTGTTGGCTTAGGACCAGATTTCCTTAACAGGACTCCCATAGCACAAGAAATAAAAGCAAGAATCAATAACTGGGATAGATTCAAACTAAATAGCTTTCTCTCAGCAAAGGAAACTATTAGCAATGCAAAGAGAGAGCCTACAGAGTGGGAGAAAATCTTTGCCACTCATACTTCAGATAGAGCACTCATTTCCAGAATATATAAAGAACTCAAAAAACTCTACAGGAAGAATACAAATAACCCAATCAACAAATGGGCTAAGGATATGAACAGACACTTCACAGAAAAAGATCTACAAGCAATCAACAAACATATGAAAAAATGTTCACCATCTTTAGTACTTAGAGAAATGCAAACCAAAACTACACTAAGATTCCATCTCACCCCAATTAGAATGGCAATCATCAAGAATACAAGCAACAATAGGTGTCGGAGAGGATGTGGGGAAAAGGGTACACTCATACATTGCTGGTGGGGCTGCAAATTAGTGCAGCCACTCTGGAAAGCAGTATGGAGATTCCTTAGAAAACTTGGAATGGACCTACCATTTGACCCAGCTATCCCACCCCTCGGCCTATACCCAAAGGACTTAAAATCAGCATACTACAGAGATACAGCCACATCAATGTTCATAGCTGCTCAATTCACAATAGCCAGACTGTGGAACCAACCTAGATGTCCTTCAATTGATGAATGGATAAAGAAACTGTGGTATATATATACAATGGAATACTACTCAGTTATAAAGAATAATAAAATTATGGCATTTGCAGGCAAATGAATGAAATTGGAGAATATCATGCTAAGTGAGATAAGCCAATCTCAAAAAACCAAAGGACGAATGATCTCACTGATAAGCGGATGATGACACATAATGGGGGGTGGGAGGGGAGCAAGAATGGAGGAAGGAGGGACTGTATAGAGGGAAAAGAGGGGTGGGAGGAGTGGGGGGAAGGAAAAAATAACGGAATGAATCAAACATCATTACCCTATGTAAATGTATGATGACACAAATGGTATGCTGTTACTCCATGTACAAACAGAAACAACACGTATCCCATTTGTTTACAATAAAAATAAATTTTTAAAAAATAGAAGACAATACAAAAAAAAAACAAATACACAAATACGTAAGAGCATGGTGGCGAGATAAGTGCTCTGAGAGAACCTTGTGCACAGGCAGATGGAGAGAGATGGCGGGGGAGGCCTCTTGTACAAGCTGGCTTCGAGAAAATCTTAGAAGCGAGGTTCTGGATACCTCAGAGAAGGGCATTCTAGGGAGAGAAACAGCCAGTGCCAAGGCCTGTGCCAGGCACAGGTGCAGCATGTCTAGGGAGGTCCCTGCACCTGCAGAAGTGTGGGTGAGTCTGGGGGAGAGGGAGGGCAGATGAGATGCCTAGAGATTTGGGGACTGTTTGTTCAGCAGCTGTAGCTGACCAGTGCAAGAGCTCTGTACAGAAAGACTCAGCTGGATTGGACCAGAGCGAAAGCCCCCGGAGAAATCCCCTGATAAGGGGAGCATCAGTTGTTTAGTTCCCCACTTAAAAAGGACTGGGGGCGCCCAAGGATCACCAACGACCTGAGGACAGACTGTAACATGAAAAAAAGCAAGCAGGAATCGGAAACTGCATGAACACTTAAACAAGCATAATATTCTCAGCTAAGAGAAGGCATTCCATTCACAAAGTCAGAACAGCATGCTATCCGCAGAGAGGGTCCTGAGAACAAAAGGAACGCTTGATTATTAAAACTAGGAGAACTCGACTCTAAGAGTAAAGTTGAGAAAAGTCTCCCAGAAAATACTGTGAAGAAACACAAAGAGAGCTGGGGTCATGGTTCAGTGGGAGAGGGCTTGCCTGGCATGTGTGAGGCCCTGGGTTCAGTTCTCAGCACCACATATAAATAAACAAAGGTCCACTGGCAACTAAAATAATATTTTTAAAAATCACAAAGAGACAGACACTGAAGGGAAATAATTAGAGGTCCAATTCAAGCTAAGCATGATGGGAGTTCTTGAACGAAGCAAGAGAGCATATACAAGGACAAGAATCTTCAAACCAATAAGAAAAACAAAAGAGCCATCCAAACACCCAGGACAGTAGATGGCCACAGACTCCACCAGGACCCGTCCTGATGCAATTCAATTCCCTGGGGGTTGTAGTCAGCTTTTTCACTGCTGCAACCAAAAGACTGGGGAAGAACAATTAGAGGAGGAAAAGTTTATCTGGGGGCTCACCGTTTCAGAGGTCTCAGTGCATACACCACTGACTCCATTGTTTGGGACCTGAGATGAGGCAGAACATCATGGCGGAAGAGTGTGGTGGAGGGAAGTGTCTCAGGATAGGGATGGCCACCAGGAAGGAGAGGGGGGTGGAGAGGAGAGAAAGAGAGAGAAAGAGAGAGAGAGAGAGAGAGAGAGAGAGAAAGAGAGAGAAAGAGAGAGAGAGAGAGAGAGAGAGAGAGAGAGAGAGAGAGAGAGAGAGAGAGAGAGCGCCCTCTCACCACAACAAAACATAAGTCCCAAGGCACATCCCCAGGTGCATCTCCTGCAGCCACACCCTAACTGCCTACAGTCACCACCCAGCTAATCCCTATCAGGGACTAATATTGATTAAGTTAAGGCTCTCAAAACCCAATCCTTTCACCTCTGACCTTTCTTGCCTTGTCTCACACATGAGGTTTTGGGGGACACCTCGTATCTAAACCGTAACACTGGGGCAAAGAAAAGAAAAAATTCAAGATACTACAAAGGAGTAAAAGGCTTCATGAACAGTATCAAAGATCAGAACAGAATCAAATTTCTCAACACCAACAATGGAAGTTAGAAGGAAATGGAAAGATGCCTTCACAATTCTGAAGGAATATTATTTTCAACCTAGAATTCCATACCTAACTAATCTAACCAAATTGAGGATAAAGATGGAAGCCTATAGATATTTTCAGACATAGGAGTTGTCAAAATAGTTTTATCCACCCCCTTCTCAGAAAGCTACTTCAGGATGTGCTCCACCCACATGAAGAAATCAGTCAAAGACAAGTGCTCAAGACCCCTGAAACTGGATCCAACCAGGAGAGAGAAGGAATCCTAGCATGGCAGCCGAGAGTCTCCATAGGAGCCCGGAGCAGCTGTTTTCGAACTCTAAGAAACAGTGTAGGGAGAGGGATTATTAAGCATGGCTTGCTGGGCCCCATCCTAGAGATTCTCACACTGTGAGTCCAAGATGGGGCCATGGTCTGCCTCCTGTCAAGCTCCGGGCAATGCTGCTGGTCTGCTCCACACTTCAGACAGCACCCATTTCAAACTGAAGCGTGCCAGAATGTCTTTCAGACAGAAGTTTTTCTCAAGAAGATTAAATTGATCATTATGTATTCCAATGTCTTGAAAAGAAATGTCCAACAAACAGGGGAGAGCTAAACAAGGAGAATCTAACAAAAAAATCTGACACATTAATTTCAGGAAAAACAAAATGTTCTGCAAGAAAGGAAAGTATTTATGACCATAGCGGATCCCTGACTTACAGTGAGTCATGCTCACAACATCATCGTCAGGGCAACACTGAATACTGATTCAACCCGAGTTCCCCTCTAGCCACAGAGAGAGGGTATGGTGGTGTTGGGGGGTGCTGGCGGAGGCGGGAAGAGCGCTAGGTCCTCCTCCTTCCCACATGGCAGTCAGAAAGCAGCAGCACACAGCCACGTTATTTAGAGATGGGAAATAAATTACCAAAAGCAGCAGCTGAAAGAGTTGAAAACACTGGCTTCGGAGACGTGGGAACGGGTGGCCTGTCACTTGCAAGGGAACACTTCACATGGTGCACGTGGGTAAGTCGGACACAAAATTAAAAATTCTTGTGATAGAGGAACAAAAGGAAAGTAGTCAAGGCAAAATCATGAAAAGAACACGAGTGCAGGAAGCAGAGGTGGCCCGTGGACCCGGCCTTGACGTCAGCAAGGCCTCTTGGGTCTCTCTCTGGGTGCCGAGGCCAAGCAGCATCAGAGCTGAGCAAGGCCACCAAGGCACAGAGACGTGCAGCAGCACAGAGGAGGCCTGTGTGGCTGGAGAGCAGGATGGGTGGGTGCTGGAAGGCACCCCACCTGACCACTGTGCTAGGAACCTGGCATTATCTTTTGGAGGCAACCAGAGGGACGGGGTTTTCACCAAGACAGCCATACTGCAGGATGTGTGTTTCAGAAAGACTGCAGGAAGGAGAGGGGAGGAGGGGAGGCCCATCAGAAAGGAGGCTGTTGCATAGGTCCCATCTGAACCACAAGAGAGCCCATGATTCTGCCCTTGAGCCAGAGCCTCCTCTGCAGCTACCATCCTGGCCTGGCCACCATCACCCTCAACTGACCAGCTGTGCCAACCCAGACAGCTTGGTTAACCCACGAGCCTCAGCTGACCCAGCTACCAAACAGGACAGTAACCACCACTCACCAGGTACAGAGGATTAAAGCTCTGGCTTTGGGGTTCCGGCCCCTTGCTGGTTTACTGTGTGATCCTGGACTAATAAATAACATCCTTGCAGAGCCTCCGTTACCTCACTGTGAGGTGGGGTACTGACAGGTCCCCGCCTACTAGGCCTGAAGTGAGGATAAAGAACCCACTGCCCGCAAATCTTGCAGGGCCAGGCCTGCGTGGTCTTCCTTCCTTACATCCTTTCCTTCTCCACGCAAGAAGCCAGAGTCCCTGAGTGTCTCTTACCACCGGGGGCCAGACAGCCCCCTCCCCTCCGAGCATCTTGCACTGTTCCTGTTCCAGCCCTTGGCCCTGCATGACACGCACTCCCTAGGGGTCAGCTCACTGGGTAAGAGCCTGCGTGACTGTTCCAGATGCGTCTCCTTTTCATGAGGGCCAGGAATGGGGGGCCAAGGTCACATCACCTTATCTCCAATCCTTTCACTTTACTCTTCAAACAGGTAGACGTTGGAAGGACCTAGAATACTGACCTCCTTGACCACAGCTGACCCACACCTGCTATGTGCCAGGTGTTTCCATGACTCCCATGTCATCAGCACAACTATGACGTGCAGCATCCACTGGCCTCATCCACAGAGAACACACAGGCTTTGGGGCTAGGTGCATGGCTCTCATTGTGGCAAGTTACTTAACCTCTCTGTGCCTCAGTTTCCTCATCTGCAGAATGGAAATGTTAGTGGAAATGAAAGCTGTTTCGGGAGTCAGTGAGAATGAGGCAGAGGGTTGAGCTCAGTGACTCCTCAGCTCACAATGAATGCTAGCCTGAGTTCTCTGTCACTGAACTCGTGTGTTACGATCAAATGTTTCCTTGTAGTGTCTGCCTCCTGCTCTTTCCTGGCTTGCTGCATCCAAGGCCACTGGCTACTCCTATAAGGTGCTCAGCAGCCTGCTGCTGTAGGGATGAGTGGACTGATGATCAAAGAATGCAAGGGCAGCTGGGACTCAAGCAGGCTGGGTAGTTCCCAGAGCGGGAAGGAAGCGCAGAAGCAGAGCAGACATTCAGCGTCTCTGCACCCCTCTGAACTGGGCACATCTGCCAGCCTTGTGTCCAAATTCCTGGTCCTACAGACCAGGAAACTGGCCCAGGGAGGTTGGCCGCTAAGACCACACAGCAAAGTAGGATGCAGCAGACACTTCAGCGGGACCCCAGGCTAATGCTCTTTGGTCACCTCGTCCCCTCCCTCCAAAATCCCTGCCTCACTCCCTATTGGGGCAGAAGGCAGACTCAAAGCCGGCAATCGCCCTCAAGGCACATAGAGCGGACTGGGACACGGCCGTGGAGGACCGCGCCCTGAGGGTCTCGCCCCGTGACTGCCGGCTCGGTGGACCCACCTGGTGTCGCAGGCGCAGGCGGCCCGCGCGGCAGCCGAGCCATAGACCGAGGCCGAGGCCCAGAGCGGCGCCCAGCAGCACGGCGGGGGCCAGCAGCGCGGGCGCGGGCCGCAGCACGTCCAGGCCCGGCAGCAGCCGCGCATCGCTAGCGCAGGCCGCCGCGCCACTGGTCATGGGATCGTTCAGCCAGGGGACCGACCGCATCCCGCCCGCCGCAGCGCACTGCCCAGGCCGGCGGCTAACCGCATGGTCCCCACCGCGTCTGCGATGCGGCCCTCGGAGGCCCCGCGGCCAGGGGCGCCGGGCGCTCGCCCACTTTCCGGCGGGCGAAGACGCCTTCCTCCTGCTCCTCTCCGGCTTCCCTGCTCCGCCCGAGCGGGAGGGAGGAGCCTGGGCCGTCCGCCCAAAACTTTCAGGCTCCCCGCCCCGGCCCTGAGGTGCACTGAGCATGCCCACCGGAGGCGCGCTCCCAGCTCGCAGGACCTTCTCAGAGGGTCTTGTTTTACACTGGGCATCCTGGCTTCCTGAGACGAAAGGGAGCCCCCAAGCACCAGGGAGGCTTTCTCCTTTAAGTTGATTGATCGCTTAGATATGCTAAGCATTTAATCTAATGATCTCATTAACTTTCCCCCAACCTTCCGTGATGGGTGCTGTTCACCGCCCATTCTCCAGAGGTTGGAGCTCAAGGTCAGAGCAGTTCAGTAACCTCATGCAGATCAGACACAGCCCTTGCTCCTTACTCGAAGGGTTCTAGTATCCCAAACTTGCCATCCTGAAGGTTCCTGTTTTCACCTGTTTCCTCCCGCCAGGGTGGTGCTTTTCTTTAAAGTAATGTGTCTACAGACTGCCACACCCAGGCCCCGCTAATTCCGAGACAGGGGGCTCATCCATTCACTGGCATTTGCAGAGAACCTGCAGTCTTCAGGAGTAGGGACGAGCCTGCTGAGGCCAGGCTGTGTGCAGACACACAGATGGCTCCGCTCCATCATCCTGCCCCTCTGAATGCTGCATGCATGCTAGCTGAGGTCCTGCGGTCAGAGTGCAGCAGTGAACACGTGTGCTCACAGGTGCATGCACGTGCCCCCTCCTACCCTGCATTCCTCACGAGGGCAGGGTTGGGGTACCCCAGGGAGCTGTTTCAACAGAGATGACTTCCATGCTGAGCTCTGCTTTCCACAAAAAGAATATTCCAACAAAAAGAATAAGGTAATGTTGTTCATTGCATTTTACTTTATTATAAGGTTGTTTGAATATTGAAATATCATTTTAAATTACTCACTGCCATATAATGTTGCTGCTCCAGCAAGATGTTTAGCATTTAGCCTTTGGCCTTGTCTTACCTTTGACATACAGCTGGGTACCACCAAGGAGGCTTGGCTTCCCACTCTCAGATCCTCAAACTCATCACCTTATCCATGACAGGTCAAGAAAGACCTGTCCTTGGAAGTGTCAGGGCAGGGGGCAGGTGAAGTGCCAGGCTCCCCAGCTGAGGTAGCAGACAGCCTGACAGGCTGACCAGCAAGAAAACTGGCAGGAGAGGGACCCTCTTCCCAATGATCAGGTATGAGCTGTGGCCCAGAGGGGATGAGGAAGCAGCAGGAAGCAGACGAGCTGCACCCCAACCCCAATCTCCAGGGTGAAGCCAAGCAAAGCCATGTCCCCAGGGAGGGCTCAGAGCAGCTGCTCAAGGATCTCCTCGCTCCAGGCACCCCCTGCCCTATTTCTGATTCTCCGGAGAGCTGGCCTAGTGAGTTGACTACCTGCTGCCTCCTGGGAACGTGGGCCCCCTGGGCAGATCCAGGGCTAATCCAGTGCTCTATTGAGCTGAACCCAACAGGAAGTGAGGGTCACCTTTTTTCTCTGCCTGCTGCCCGCCAGCTCCTCTTTGTTGTCCTGTCCCCTCTGATAGTTGGCTCTATCTCTCCTAATGCCCTTCGGTTTCCTAATAGGCAGCTTTGTGGTTGGGGAAAGACTCGGGATCCAGTCCGGTGTGGTAGTAGGGATTTCCTAGAGGAGGTGAGGCTGAGCTGAGATCGAGAAACTGGTGGGCGTTACTGCAGGGGCCCTACAAGGGCTGAGGAGTGACCAGATCTGATTTGGGTGGTATGGAGCAGCGGGCAGAGCGCAGCAGCCCGGGCGTGACGGCGCAGCGCTCAGGATTCGCCAGCCCTGCTCCCTAGCTCCCTCCCACACCCCGGCGCCTCCCGGCCCGCCGAGTCCACATGCCCGTGTTTGTTCCAGAAAACTTTCCGCGGCGGCTCGCACTGAGCATGCTCGGCGGCTGGGCGGGCCTGGGGTCCGGAAGCTCGGCGATTCCGCGGCGCCTGCCAGTTTGGGGTCGCCGGACCCCGGCGGGCGATGGGCCCCGCGGGCACCTGGTGGAGCGCCACGTGGGTGCTGGCCGGGGGCGTCCTGGTGGCGGCTTTGGCGCTGGGGGCCCGAGGCTGGCTCCCCGCGGGCCCGGGTCCCCTCCGGCACCCCATCGGCGCGCAGCCTCCCCGCGCACTGCCCTCGGCGCGCCGGGCTGGGCCCTGCGCAGGGACCCCTTCGGCCCCGAGCAGGGCGGGACCCGAGCGCTCGGCGCAGGTAAGCAGCGCCGCCCAGGCTCAGGTGTGACCCGCGCGGCCGACTCGTCTACTCGGGTGGGAGGGGGCCTTCAGTAGTGGGCAGAGGACAAGGAAGAGGGGACAGGATCTGAACGCGATGCCTGGCGGTGTCGTCGAGGTGCATTCCGCGTGCCCCCAGAGAACCCCGAGGAGCGGCGGCGGCTCTGGGTTGGCGGCTGAGGGCTTGGCCTCGGTCAGCGGCCAGGGTTCGAATCCCGCTCCGGTTCTCAGAGCTCTGTGTCCCAGAGTTAGTCACTTCACTTCTCCGGCGCCCCCTTCCTGGTCTGTACGACCGGCGTTGTGGCGACTCCCCAGAGGCCGCTCTGCGTCCTTAAAGTGGTGGCGCCCCTGTGCAGGAGGGCGCCGATTGCGAGGGGCGATGGGGGTGTCGTCTGGGGTTTTACTGGACCACATGCTCCCTGATGAGTTTAGCCACCGCCCACCTGGCCCTGGCTCTCCTCTGTGGTCCAGACCTGGAAAGGCACAGGACACATAGCGCCCCAAGCTGGTCACCTCTTGCCCTCTCCTCCATCAGTGCCAAGTCTGCCCCTTCCCCTCCCCTCCGCAGGGTTCTGGCCCCTACCTTGAGTCTGGTCCTTGGTGGTGTCCACCTGGGTTTCCCTCCTTAGTTAGTGCTCCAACCCTCCCCCAGGCTCTAGGGGATCTGTCCAAGGTCTGTGTCCCACCCTTCCTCTTGGCTCCCCTAGCTTGTGACTCCTGGCAGCAAACCCAGAAATTTCCAGGAGTGCCCTGGCCAGGGGTCTGGGTCCTTGCTCCCCCAGGTTGCATGGGCTGCACTGTCTGTTGGAGGCCCAGGCGCTCCCTCAGTGGCTGCAGGGAAAGGGGATTCCTTTCTGTTACACCTTCTCTTGGGTTTTCATTACACAAATGCTGTCAGTGCACTCTGAGCTCTAAGGAGCCCAAGGACAGTGAATTTTCACAGGGTCCTTTCACTTACTCCTGACGAGGGAAGTGGGACATATCCGGCCCCTTTGTAGAGGAGAAAACCAAGGCCCAGGAGAGCAGGGCCCTGGCCCTGTGCTCTTGATCTTGTGCTCTTGCTGTGGCTGCAGGTTCGGGGGCTCCATGGCCGGCCCTGCTACTGTGCGTGAACCAGTGCGGCAGCATTCAGGTGGACATCTGCCTCTGTCAGGAGCAGGTGTGGAGGGCGGGCCCTGAGAGGAGGGACCGTGCCCTCTGGGAAGTGCCTGAGGCCCTGCAGGACCAGAGTAAGTCCAGGGAACCCGTGAGCACCCGTGTCCAGGTCTCTGACGCCTGCCTCACCTGGGTCCTGACCCTGCCCGGGCCAGTCCAACCCTCCTGCGTCACTCGGGGTCTGTCTCAGAAACCCCTTCCGTAAGCTGGACAGTAAAGAACTTGGGGCTTTTGGAGACTTGGGTGTCCCTGCTGTGACCGCTCACCTCTCTGGGGCCTGGGGCAAGAGACAGCCTTTGGGGCCTCAGGTTCTCCGCAGTGGTGGAAGACTCCAGAGCAGGATCCTAATTCTCAAAGGTCCTTGTTAGATGTTTCTGTGGTGTTTATCTGAAACCTGCACTCACGGCTGCCTCCTTCCCTCCCTCCCTTCCTCCATTCCTTTTATAGACACATACACATATGTACACACACATAAACACATATACGCACATCTGTACACACGTGCATACGTGTTATCACACCTTTGCTGGGTGCCACGCTGTGTGCAGGGGGCTGGGGAAATAAGTTTATAACTACACAGTAATTAAGTACTTTGAGCAGAGTGATGGGGAGCCATCCCGGAGGGCTAGGGGAGGCGGGTCATTCAGTTTGGGTGGTCAGAGGGGAATCATTCAGCTGACACTTGAGGACGAGTGGGTTTGTCCAGGGAAGGAGTGAGAGAGAACATCCTGGGTGACCAGAAGGTCCTGGCCAAGTCCCTGGTGGGGTTTGCTGTGGCATATTCCACCATCTTTGACCCGGTGATGCCCCATGTCCCTTGGTTAGAACATTCGCTTCCTGGTAGGGCCTCACCTGTCTCCTCTGTGGGTGCGCCAGCTCCCCTGGGGCCAGGGTCTCCCTTGTCTCTTCACTGGTGCTCACTGAGGTTGCCTCATTCCCTAGTAGTTCTCAAAGTGGGTCCAGGACCTGTTTCAGGGGTCTGAGGAGGCAGAGCTGCTTTTGGAGTGACACTGAGACATTACATACATTTTCCACTCATTTTCTCACCAGGGGACAGTGGGATTTTTTGGAAGTGACGCAGCATGTGGTACTGGAGAAGATTTAACACAGAAGCAGAGTTGAGAATCCAGCTTCTTCCACTGATGCAGACATAGATGGGATTTGTGGAAGTATAAAACCCTGCCATTCTTACTCTTCCTCTATTTTGGAGAACGTAGTTATTTTTCGTAAGATATGCTCCTTAGGTAAATGTGCAGTGGGATTATCATTCCTATTTAAAAGAAATGAGTGGATATGTGATTTCTTTTTATGATGTGGAGGATTGAACCCAGGGGTGCTCTACCATTGGGCTACACCCCCAGCCCTTGTTATTGATTTTGAGACAGGGGCTCACTAAGTTGCCCAGGCTGGCCTCAAACCTCTCATGCTCCTGTCTCAGCCTCCCAAGCTACTCAGATTATAGGTGTGTGCCGAGCTCTCATTGCAATACAGTAAAAATATTTTCACTGTGCTACGGAAAACAGAAAATATTGATAAATATAGTCGTCACAATTAAAGTCCTTTGAGTCCTCAGTACTTGTAAAGTATGTGAGGTATGAGACCAAGTTTGAGAAGCACTGCTGTATGCAAGCCGCGCCTGATGCCCAGGGACTTAGAGAAAGACAGGTGTACCCTTCAGAATGAGGCCCACGTTTTCACTGCCTTAAGCTGGTGTCACTTGTTGCTCTTTTACTTGAATACAAACCAACAGTGATTTGGTTTAGCTGTGAGGCTAAATGGGTGTGTCCCGAGTTGGGTCAATTTATAGATAAAGGAAAAAAAAGAAAAAAGACCAACCCAAAACACAAAAGAACCTGAGCTGGCAGACGCTGTCACGTTGCTGTTACATGGTACGCTTATTTTGGCTTCCTGAGCAACCCTCCTGGCCAGGGAGGCAGCCTCAAATGCTTCTTGAGAGCTTGGTCAGTGCAAATGGGGTCTGTGGGGGCTTCTCTTCCGCCTCCCTTCCGCCTGCAGGCACAGCACTGCAGGGCTCAGGCTCCTTTGTCTCGGTGGCCATGCACTCCCTGGGTGATCCGCTCCCAAATTCTGATCTCCAGAAGTGGCTTCTGGGAAGTCCAGTGCAGATCTACCTGCCTGATGCTGCAGAGGCACAGAGGCTCACGGGCCTTACGCCTGCGCCCAGCGCCCAGTGTGGACCTGTCCTCCCTCCTGCCACAGCTGCTGTGGCCAGGTGCTCTGGCCTTCCTGTGCGGGCCACAGCCTCACACTGTCTCCTCCCAGGGTCCCTCAGCCGCAGGCCCTGAGGGTTCCATTCAGAACGTCCACTCTCTAGGACAGCCCCGTTGGTCCTGGTTACCGCCCTCGGGGAACATCCTGGCACCTTCGACTCAGCTCCTGCTTCTGCCCTGCTCACCGCCCTGTTGTCAGCAGAGCAGCTGGGAGCCCCATCGGAAACAGCCGCCGGCGCCACCCCTCAGGGGGCCCCACCAGGCTCCCGCGGTACTCAGAGCAGAGGCAGAAGGCCCCGCATGACCCCAGTGCACTCTGACCCCGTCCCCCGCCTGTCCTGTCAAGTCACCCTGCTCCGGCACCCTGGCCTCTCACTGTTCTGACTGGTCCCTCAGCCTGAGGCTGCTCCCCTAGAGGCCCAGCCCTCCCTCAGCACATCTCCCTCTCAGAGGCGCCCGCGTGGCTGCTGGAAGTTACCCTGGCCTTGCACCGCTCCCAGCTTTCCAGTCTCCTGTTTTCGGTCTGCCACTGTTGGTTGGTGGCGTATAGCGTCCAGTGCATCATGGTTTGCTTACACTTCTCCTGATCTTGAGAGCAGGACGTTTCCTGTCTTCTCTGGTGACCTTCCCCATTTACCAGGCAGCACTTGCTACAGTGACCAGCAGTGTTTGTTGGGCATCTTCGGTTCTCCCTCGCCTGCTCCAGAGGACATAGTGGTAATGAGACACCATCTGACTTGACAAGGGGCTGGGTCTGTCTCTAAGCCCCATTTTTCTCATTTGCAAGAGAGCCATTTTATAGCTTCTCAGTGTTATTGCCGCTGACAGAGAGGACAGGGCCAGCGTTGACTTGGTCACTGACTCAGTGATGACAGTGATAACAACAGCTATGGCGACTTAGTAACGGATAGTAATGACTGTGGGGCTCCGTTTCCTGGGCATTTGCTGCGTGCTGGGCACATGCTCAGTGCTTTGCTTACATTATCTGACTTAATTCTTTGAATGGTTCTGATGAAAGGATGTAATATTCCCCTCTTACAGACGAGGAAACTGTGGTCCCAGTGGTTCCAGGTCAGGGGAGGCCGTCCACCCAGATCTGTGCTTCCCCGGCGCTGGCCCTTAGCGGGTGGCTCCACAGGAAAGTGCTCTGTAAACCTGGATACCCGTGCTCGGGTTAGTTTGGCCTCTCTCCCCTCCTAGTGGGCAGGTCCCGCTGTCTCCCAGGTGTACTGCAGCCACGTTTGAAGTGCAGAATGGAGGCTGCGTGTGGACCGTTCTGTCACAGTGCCTTTCCCTCGCGGCAGAGGGCTCCGCTGGAGAAGGCGGGGGGGGAGCGGGGGGAGAGCAGGGCCACCGTGGCGCCCGCATGCCTTCCTGCTGCTGGCTGTCCCGCAGAGGACAAGGCAGACCAGGATGAGTGCCTGCTCTGGATTCTCGGAGTGGGAGGGAGGTGGTCTGCAGTGTGTTACTGTACGTGTGGCAGGCCAGCAGAGGGCTGACCGGGTACACGTGCTGGGCAGAGTGGACGGAGAGTGGTGGGTGGCAGGGAAGGTGCTGAGGAGGGGACCGATGAGCAGCGGGGAATCCCCGGGGAATGAGGGACGGGGGGTGGGCTCCTCCACATGGCGGGGCTCGTGCACGTCCAGTAGGGGTGCCACCGGGGGGTGCGTCCAGGACTGTGGAGGCCTGTAAGGACCAGGCCTGGAACCCACGGCCATGCGGGGTTGGCTTGCCCGGGCTGAGACAGGACACAGGGAAGCTCCTCAGGGGTAAAGGCAGCAGGCACACAGCCCGTGTCCAGTGTGGCCTCAGCCGCCGTGTGTCCCTGTGTCTGGTCCACTTGTGCTGCTCTAACCCCGTTCCCCAGAGGGGCCTCTTGTAGCAGTGGAAGTGTGTCCTCACCGTCCTGGAGGCTGGGCGGTCCCAGGTCAAGTCCAGCAAGTCCCAGGTCTGGCGAGGGTCCAGTCTCTGCCTCCAAGATGTCTGTGTCCTCACGTGGCAGAAGGGACGGGGCCAAAAGGTCAGCAAGGAGCCCAGCTGGTCCCCTCCGTGTGTCTGTAAGGGACTCACCCCATCAGGAGGGCAGGGTCCTCCTGGCCTGAGCGCCTCCCAAAGCTCTTGATGCTGTTGCTTGGGTGCCACGCTTCATCATGGATCTTGGAGGGCACGACGCTCACACCATGGGGTCCTGTGCGTGACCCCTGGAATCTACGCCTCCCTCACACGCACAGTGCCCTCCTTCTACCCGCGAGCCCCTAAGTCAGCCTCACACGACTCCCACCTGCATCCCGAACAGGTGAGACGCAGGCGAGGCCCAGGCAGGTCCCCCCACCCCCGTCGTCAGCGAGGAGCAGCGCCATAGACATCCCCCTTCCAAACAGGAGGCAGGAGCGAAGGAGAGGACGCAGGTCCCGACTGAATCCCACCCAGCAGGGGAGCAGTGCTCAGGGCTGGAGCGTGATCTTGGGCGGCGTCTCCTGCCTGCTGTTCACACGGGCCAGGCTTGTGATCTTGGACGGCGTCTCCCGCCTGCTGTTCACACGGGCCGGGATTGGCACGGAGTCCCTGGTAGCCCCCACGGCTCTGCCAGGTGCTCTCAGAGTGGCTCTCGGGGTGGGGTGAGTGTGGGACCCCCAGGCTGGCCTTGCATGCTGGTGGCCTAGCTGTTCTGGGGTCCTGGGTAGCCCCGCCACCGCAGCTCACTGGTGCTTGCTCTCATGGGGACTCTGCAGTCTGGCACCCTCTGACCACCTCGTCCGAGCCCCAAGACTCTCCACGGCACCCTGTGGAATCCAGCCGGGAGCAGCTGTGCTCTGTCGCTCCTGGACTGTTGTGCCCTATGCGGGTGGTGCCAGGTGGACACCCAGAGCCGCTGCTGTGGCCTCTGGAGTGGTGGCCCAGGCTGCCCTGGGACCTGCTTGAGCTGAGCTGGGGACTCAGAGCAGCTCCGCATGGGATTTAGAGGGCAGCGACCTGAGGTGCCCTGGGCCTTGAGCCCCAAGTCCTCTGGGCATCCCGGGCCCTTTCCTGGGCACCCTTCTGTCCTCGAGGCCCTGGGATGGGAGAGCAGCTGGGAAGGTCCTGAGGTCTCTGGAATGCAGGCAGGTCCCTTGTCCATTGTCCTGGTTGACAGCTGTGGCCGCCTCGGGCCACACTGACCTACCTGAGCTCCTGCGTGCTGCCTTGGGATCCTCTCCTGGACCCCTCTCAGTCTTCACAGCCTGCCCGCCAGGCATGTCCCAGATATTCCAGCGGCTGGTCTTTCGATAATAAATTCCACCTTTAATCCATTGTTTTCCCCTCTGGTTTTGCTACAAGTGGTCGAGCCGCCCTCCGGCCTGCTGAGGCGTTTCTCCCCCAGGTGCCCCGTTCCTTCCTGCGCGCTCTGCCATCCCCAGGGCAGCAGGCACAACTCGATTCAGGCACAACTGCTGCCCACGTTCACCTAAGGTTTCATCAACGTGGCTTTTTCTGTCTACCTTTACCAACACTGTGCACCTAAATCATCTCCAGCTCTCCTCCCCTGAACCCCCACAAGAATGTCCGCTACAGTCCAGCCTCTACCCGTTGCCCGGATCCAAAGCTGCTGTTGGTGTTTGCTACGGCCGCAGTGCACCCTGGTACCAATTTCTCTTTGTTATAAATCACTCAGGTATTTTGTTGTAATAGCACAAACAAGTGAAGACATCCACCCCCATGTGGCCACTGGAACTGGGCCCTGAAACCAGGCCTGAGTGTCCTGCTCAGCTCTCCTGCTCATCCTTCCTCCTTAATTACACAGAAGCGAGTGAGAGGGGGTGGTGGGAGCCCACGTCCAGAGCAGCTGCTTGGGTGAAAGCTGGTCTCCAGCTCCATTCCCCACGAGACCTAGAGGGAGTTCCCTCGTTCGCCTGAGTCTGGGGAGTTCACTTTAAAATGAGGCTAATACTCCACGGTTCTTATGCACTCTTGTACCATGGGCTGGAGGGCACGGCACAGGGCCCGGCACAACGGAAGGGCTGCACCCAGGGAGCGTTACTATGCAGAGGGGCCTGGCCTTTCCAGGTCCGGGGTTCACAACGAGGAGCACAAGGGTTTGGCCAGGTGCAGTTGGATAACAATTCATCAGTCATGAGGTGGGGGAGGCTTTGAGGTCGCCCTTTTCAGAGAGGGAGTGGGGGCTCAGAGAAGCTGAGAGACTTGGCCCAGGACACACAGTGAATAAAAGCTTCTAACTAGAACCCAGTTCTCCTGACCCCCGACCCCCTGTTTCATCTGCTGCTCCAACAGTTTGTGAGACCTTGGGAATCCTGATGCCTGGGCTTGCCCAGGGCCCAGCCTCCTGAAAGCAGAACTGGGATCCCCACACAGATCTGTCGTGGTGTCTCAACCACATGGTGCTATCCCTAGATGGCCCTTAGAAGTGCGGCTGTGCCTGGCCGAGGCTGCGGACTTAGGAGAGGTCATGTTCTCAGGGAGGGGCATCTCTTCCTGAGGAATCGCTTAGGAAATGATGTCCGCCTGCTTCTCGGGAGTGTGTCCTTCAGCTACCAATGGTGGGCCTTCTCTGTGTCGTAGGACCCGTTCCGTATGAGGCTGCACTCGGAGGGCTCTCACCTGAAGACTGCAGGTAAGTTTGCTTCTGGGTTTTTGTTGTTCTGACCGTGAGAGGAGGCGCCCCAAAGCCCGCCCTCCACCGCCTCGCTCTGCACACGGCTTGTTCCTTGACCTCACAAAACCAGGATGGCATTCCTGAGCTGCAGGGACAGACCAGTGCAGACCTGAGGGCAGGGGCCTGTCTGGCGGCTCCCTGGAGGAGTCCCGTGAGGGAGGCAGAATGTGCCCCTTAGCCAGGTATTGGGCGCCTGCGGCTGCTGTAACAAGCATCTCCAGCTCACTCTCCCCCGGGTAACCACACTGCTCTTACGGTCTGGAGGCCAGGAGGCTACTCTCTGTTCACTGAGCTGAAGTTGAGGTGGGCAGGCCAGCTCCCTTGCGGGATCCAGTGAGGGTCCCTGTCCCTCACTGTCCCTCACGTTTGCCAGCTCTGCAGCCCACTGGGGTTCTTCAGCTCAAGGCCCTCCCACCTCTGCAAAGGTAGCTGGGGGCGGCACATTGCCTCCCTCTCCTTGTCTCCTGGATCCTCTGAGACCCCTGTGATGACACTGGGGGTCCCTCTTGGGTAGCCCAACCTCCTCCCCTTCACAGGGCCCTCTGTATAGTCACACCTGTGACGTCCCTGCCACCATACCACATAGGGACAGCCTCCTGCAAGTAGGTCCTGAGTGTCCCTAGGGGCCATTACTCAGTCTATCACTGCAGGTGACACTAACTGTATGCCAGAGGAAGTGGATCAGCCCCATAACTGAAACTTGCCCCAGGCCCTGGGGACCCAGGGGCATGCTGTCCCACTGCCGTCCTTTCCAGGTGGTGTCCGTCCTGGGATCATAGCCCCACAGCTGCCACTTGCAGAGTGAAGAGATTCCCTCCCAGTGGTCCTGGTATAAGTCAGAGCAAATCAGTGGGCTCAGTTTGTCATGCACGTCCCAGAATCTATCAACGGGGACCAGGGGTAGAGCTTTCTGGGCTCTTTGCCTGATTGTGGCATCCCAGGACCCAGATGGGCTGGGACACAGGCAAGCCCCACTTATCTGTAGACCCAGCAGGATTCTTACGGACTAGAAGAGGGTCTCCCTGAGGGGGCATCCTCTTTAGGACCTGGAGGAGCCAGTGGGGCATAAACAGGTACCCTGAGATGAGTCCTTAAGACGCAGGTGTGTTGTCGAGATTCTTCGTCCAGCGAGTCTGCCAGGCGAGCCCTTCCCTGCGGCCGGGGTCTGGGTGCGAGCTCTGCACTGGTGATCCCCTCGCACCTTCCGGACTTGCCCAGCGGCTGGCCCGGGGAGCCCGTTTGTGTCCAGGTCTGAGGCCCCGCTTCTCAGTGTGAGTAGTTGTGCAACAGGGATCCTGATCCTCAGGGCAGCTTCTGAACCGGCTCCACCACAGACACGGTCCAAGGAGAAAGAGACCTTGATTTTATCCAGGGCCCCGTTCCACATCTTTTTTTCTCAATTTAAACGTTTTTTTCTACATGTATTTTGAAATTCTGTAGGTTTAACAAAGTACTAGTGAAGACCTTGTTATCAACGCGGTGGGTAAGAATGGCCGAGAAAGACATTCATCCTTAGTCATGCTCCAGGTTGCACTTGGGCAGCAGGTAGATGTTAAAGAAAACAACTCCACATTCTGGGTCATCGTGATTTCTGCCAGGCAAGATGGCGCGACTCTGTCACCCCAGCTACTTGGGAGGCTGAGGCAGGAGGATCACTTGAATCAGCCTGGACAGCACAGTGAGACTCTGTCTCCACACTACCAAGACAGTCAGTCCGTCTGTCCGTCTGTCCACCTACCACATTCCCTGGTGTGAAGAACTGCACCTCAGAGAGCTCCGCTTCCCTGGTCAGAGCCCCATCACTAACTAGTAACCTGCTCAGGTGGACTCCTGTACCCAGCCCAGGGTCATTTAAGAGAGATTTCTATACACACAACGTTCATAAACTTTCAAAACACGTCAGTGCAGAGCAGATTCTGGAGGGAGTCATCTGTGTTGGATGGCTCAGCTGGTGCTCGTGTCCGGCCTGTGTCTGTCCTCCTTAGGATGCCACCACAGCCTGTGCTGCAGTAGGTGGAGCCTCAGGGGCCCCACCGAGGCAGGAGTCACTCTGTCCTGCTCAGAGTTAACATTTGGGTCTGTTTTGCATTGCTACAATAAAGTGTCTGAGGATGGGAACTTGGATCAGGAAAAGAAGTTTATTTAGCTCACAGTTTTGGAGGCTCAGAGTCCCAAGGGGGGCAGCCCACTTGGTGGGCCTCTGATGAGGGCTTTTAGGCTACACAGCACGGCCGATGTCATGGCCTGGCAGGAGTGTGTTTGACAACATTTGATAGCAAAACAGAAAGCAAGAGACCAGAGGAGTTGGGCTTCTTTTATAACCACCGACTGGCCCTACAGGAAGTAATCCACTCCTGGGAGACCTAACCCACTCCTCCAGACCAGCGGTGATCCCTCTGAGGAGGTCGTGGCCCAGTCTCCCCCCACTTAGCCCCTCCTTTGAAAGGTCCCACCACCTTTCAGTACTGTTGGGTTGGGGACCACGGTTCTAGCACACGAACCTTTGGGGGACAGACTGCGTTTAACCATAGCAGTTAAGGAAACTGAGGCACATAGAGGCTAGGTGACTTGCCCAAGGACTCAGAGCTGATGAGTGGCAGCTGGGATTCACACCCAGGACTTTGTGAGAATCACCCAGTTGAGTGGTTGTGGTTTGTGGCACGCGACCTGGGTAAGGAGACCATGCATCCAGAAACACCCCTCCTAAGCCCTCGGCTTCCCTGAACCTGCCTGGCAGAGAGGATAAGTCATCCATCCACCCTTTCTTCCATCCATTCATTGGCACAGTCTCACAGCAAACCTTTTCCGAGTGCCTTCCGCACGCCATGAAGCCCGTCTCCAGAGTTTAAGCGCTGTGGTTTACTGCCTTTTGCTTATATAATGCGCCTGCTTGACTGTCTTGCACAGAATCACCACCTGCAATGAAATCCAACAAGAACACTGAAGTCTTCTGCCCAGTCCCGACCTCTACAGCCTCCCCGGAGCTGTGGACTCATTCCTTATTTGCGTTCATACCATCGTGGCCCAAGAAGAACCTCTTTAAGAGAGAGTCTCCTGTAACGCCTCGCCTGGTGAGTAACGAGTTCAGCACTTCACCAATGTCAGAGGCGAGAGGACCAGTTCTGAGCTGACCGTGCACAACACGTCTCAGGGTTTGGTTCCTCAAGTGAGTTGCTCCTTCTCTCTCACCAAATGGGGTCGTCACGGGGAGCAACCCAGTTACCTCTCCCCAGTGCTCTTCCTGCGCACAGTGGAGGATTTAGACCAAGAGGAGGTTTGCGCCTGCGCCCTGGGTGGCTGGTGCAGCCTGTGGCTTTAGACCTGCTCACCGACATGTCCACACCCAGCTGTTAAGGAGGGATGCTGCTCCTGTCCACAGGGGACGCTGAGCACAGTGACTTCGTGCCTCAGCAGTTTGTGTGCGTGATCTCACTTGAGCCTCAGCCTGGGTCTGGCATTAGAGTTGGTATTTTTAATTCCCATTTTCCAGACAAGAAATTGGGGCTTAGAGAGATTAGGAAAACTATTCCAGGTCAGGGGAGTTGTCGAGGTGGAAATGGACAGAAATGAATATTACTTGCAGTGACGAAAGTGAAGCCTGGCGTTTCCAGGCCTGTGGGAGGGAGGAGGGCGCAGCCTCTGGTGGAGGAGCCCTGGCTTTCCTTTAGCTTCCGTCCACAGGAGCCCTGGCAGGGCTGCCCAGGCCCAACCCAGGTGGTTCTGCACTCTGATGCCCGCAACAGCACACTGGGATGCTCCTGTTTCCTGCTGCGGTCCGGCGGGGCACTGAGGCAGCCCAGTCCACCCCGTGCCACATGGAACTTGCTGCCAGTCATTTAATGACTTTTTCATACCTCTGCTCACTTCCTCTTGCTGAAGTGTCAGACCTGGTGTGCTGAGTCCTGGCGACAACAGCTGTCCTTCACGTGCACCCAGATCAGGAATAAACTGCAGTGTAATCTCAGGTTCACACTCTTCCTTCCCCACAGGTTTTAATTCCCAGGTCTTCAATGCTTTTGAAAAAATCTGCAAGACTATTGACAAAGATCAGCGGGAGTAATCCCTCTACCCCCACTTTCAAAGTCTATCATCTTGCACTTTTATTAAATATAGGTAGCATGGAATATTCTTCATTCTCGAATAATTTCTGTATTTTATTATAGTATGGAGATATTTCAAGAGAAATTCAAGGGACTTCAGAGAATGGAGTAATTTTTCAGAAATGTGCACTGGTAAGTTTCATGAGTGACATGCTTGAATTGGACGCTTTCTAGGTCGCATAGAAGAGTCAGCCCACGAACTGTGCCGAGTGGGCTTCTCTGCTTGCTGTCTGGACCCGTGAGTGATGCTGTAGGCAGCGCAGGGTCTGATGTCTCGATGGCAATGCGGAGATTGAGGGTTTGGGGGGAACGCAATTTTTTGTTAATAAAAATCAGTTATCATTTAGAATAGAGAAGAAAGTGTTGTATATTTATATTCAGTTTATAAAAATATGTGTTTTTTAGTTGTCAATGGACTTTTATTTTTATTTATTTGTATGCAGTGCTGAGAATCGAACCCAGTGCCTCACACATGCTAGGCAAGCACTCTACCACTGAGCCACAACCCCAGCCCAGAAATGTGGTTCTTGATGGTTTCAAAAGTTTGTTAATGGTTTTTAGGTCTTTGGTCTTACTAACCCCATGAGAATGTTTTCCATTAACCTGAACCGGGTCCCCAGGACCATCCTCAGGGTCAGGGATTTGCTGGAAGGACTCAGAAAACAGTCAAGCCCTGCTGCTCGCAGACGTGGTTTATCACAGCAAAAGGCCCACAGTGAGCACAGGAATGAGGTGAATGGACAGAGCCCTGGACAGACCAGGCAGGTGCTTCAGTGTCCTTGTCCAGTGGAGTATTGTTGCCCGGGCACTTGGTTCTCCCAGCACCGTGCGTGACACCTGTGGAGTTTGCCAAGCTGCGAAGCTTACTGGAGCCCTGGCATCCAGAGTTTTTCTCAGGACTCAGCTACACAGGCATGGCGCCCCTGCAAGACTGACCTCATGTCCTCAGTCATCTGCCCTTGTGGAGGCCACACTGCCACTGTGTGACCCATGTCCACAGATCCCATTGCTGGCCTCCATGAGCAAGTGTGGTCCCAGGCCCCGGTATATAAGAGCCTTCGTATCAGGCAGGATATTCCAGGAACGCAGAGGTCATCTCCCACAAGCAGGTCAAAGGCCAGCCCTTTGGAACGTGCAGGGTCTGGATAGCCCAGGCCAGCTGAGTGCCCCCACTGCACTGGGCACAGGCCGGTTTCCAAGCTCAGGAGGGTGTGGACCCACACTTGCCAAGCTGTTACCTGGAGACAACTTCAGGGTACTTCTAGGATACTTAGAAGGAATGATTTCACTGCATTTCAGGTCACAGGCCCTCCGCCACCTGCTCCCTTCCTGGGTGCAATCAGGGCAGTATCTTCTCAATGCCTTCTAGAGACGTCCTCTGCCTCGCGCAGGTGGTGTGTGTGCATGCAGGTTCGTGTGCATATGCCTTCCTCCTTCTTTATGAGTGTGGTAGAATACTATGCACAGGTTCTGAAGCTTTGTTTGCTCGCTCAGCTCGGGGCATACACTGCTTCCTGCAGTTCCTGCATGTGTTCCAGCAGGACTGGGCAAAGCGGGTGCGGGGCTGGTGGGAGACAAGGCTAGTGGGGAGCAAGTCCACCAGCCGTTGAGCCACCCACCTGGACCACGGCTGGCTTCCACGGTGCAGCCGTCCGTCCCAGCAGGCAGAACCTGGACGGAGAAGGCTGACCAGGATGCAGGTGACCAGCTCTGGTCTTTCCTGGAGACCAAACAGCCATTTAGCCCGGGCTCTGAGCTGGGGCTGCATCTTTAAAATATCTCAGTACAAAGAGCTGTTGCTTGCTCTTTTGTGTCCCACTCTCCCAGCCCAACTGTGGTTCTGCACTTGGGGTATTTTTGCTTCTAGGATACTTAGAAGGAATGATTTCACTGCATTTCAGGGTCCCAGCTTCTTTGAAGTTGTCTCTGGGTTCACACCCTCCTGGGCTCGGAAACCAGAGGGAACCTGATAGACTCTCAGAATCCCTGGGAGACCTGACGTGCAGAGGTCAGCCTGCGTGTCACTTTGGGAAGCCGGTCTTGGCAGTGCATCCGCCCTCCCTTCACTTCCTCCTGTCCTAGGTTTCCGGGCAGAGTGACGCACAGACAGTGCAGGTGCGACTGTTCGTGAACAACACCAAGACGCCCTGGTCAACCGACCTCTCGGAACTGCTCGTGCTAGACAACATCACCGGCCTCACCATTAGGGAGTCGGTGGGGAATAAGACCCAGGATGGATTCCAGGCTTTCAGAAAGAAGTTTCTGCAAGGTGATGGCAGACCGTTCCTGTGTCGGGGGTGGCAGACGTTGAACATGCTGATGGAGACTTGTAGGCGGAAGCACTGTGGCCCTGGCCTGTTCTACAGGTGTTCGGGCACGCGGTGGGTTAAGCCACATGTGATCTGATTGCTGGGGGACAGGAGGAGACTGCCTCTTAACATCTGCCTCCAAAATGCAGGACTTATTACTTACATTAGAGAGACGGGATTGGGGGAAAGAATTCTGTGTTTTTAAAAATAATAGATTTAATTTTTATTGTGAGAAATTTCAAACAGACACAAAGATAGAGTCTACAGTGACTCTGGTGTCCCCCTCACCCCGATGACCAAAATGGCCATCATTCAGGAAGGCAGAGAGTTTTTTGTGCTGGGCAGAGGCAGGAGAATGTTGACATTGGCCACGGAACCTCATGGTCGAGACGTCGGGTTGTTCAGGTGTGATCGGGTGTCCGGCGCGTGCCTCGGGGAGCTGCTGACTGGCTGTTTTGCTCAGGGTGCTTCCCTCTGGGCTGGCTGTCAGGGCCGTTCCTAAGCGAGCTGGGCTGGTTGAGGAACCAGGTTTTGAAGCCTCTGGCATTCAGTGGGTCAGCTTCCCGACGGGGGCGGGGACGCTTGATTTATTCCTAGTAGGTGCTGCATTTATGAAGAAACTGGGCTAAAGTGCTTGAGGGACTTGCCCAAGGCCAGGGGCAGCGACCAAGGCTGAGACTCCAGCCGGGCGGCCTGCCTTCCCACCCACCCTGGTGGCCACTATCCTCCGAGCTTACTGTGTTCCTGGAACTCATGTCCTGGTGCCCATTATGCTGAGCTTCCCTCTGAACCTAAAAGGGGCCTCAGAATCCGTCTTACACAATGCTGTTGACAGAAGCTACTTGTGGAGCTGATTCAGAAGTCGTGACCTCTTTGCTGGCTCTGAAATGGTGTCCTGAAAATTGTTATGCTACAGCTCAACCAAGCCACCCCTAGTGCTTTCCATCCTGCAGTGATACAAAAATGAGTCCCGCCGCTCTCAAGCTCATGTGCAGAGAAGGGAGCCTGGGGGTGCGAGCAGAGCACAGCCCCCTGGATTCGCTCCTAGCCTGGCCACTCAGATCCCCCCGTTTCCCGTGCATCCTTGTGGACTGACTGAGGAGATCGTGTGGCCTGGCACTCCGCCTGCCGAAGGGAAGGTGTGGGCTCCTCTAGGACCCTCCCCAGCCCTCAGCACCTCCTGCCGGCCCCCCTTCCCCTTCCCTTTCATCGTCCACGCTCCTGCCCGACCAAACCTGCCCACGACCCCAGCCCCACACCTGCTCAGGCTTCTGCGTCCACCTGGAAGCTCTCCTGTTCTGACTCTGAATATGCACATCTCTATTCTTTGGGGCTTGGTCCTGGTGTTACCTTTTCCAGGAAGCACTACCTGGTGCCCTACCCCAAAGTGTCCTCCCGCCTCCAGACCCCGCCGGGACCCTCCTGCCCTCCCCTCACTGCTGGGAGCCACGGCTGCTCCATGCACTTTCCCCACGTGAGCTCACCTCGCTCTGCTCTGGGGCTGCCTCTTGCACACACCCTCATCCCTGCACTGAGCACGACAGGAGGTCAAGGTCACAGTGAGGAAGAGGAAGCCAATTCCTGAAGACCTCCACTGAGGCCTGGGGTGCACCTGGTGGTGGGGGGCATTTGGTTAAGTTCACTATGCCAGGGACGAATGTGGTACTGATTTTCAATTTAGGGGACAGGCCACTTTGTTTTTCTCAAAGAAATAATTGGAGGACTCTAAAATCAAATGGCCAGTCAGACTTGGGTTCATTGATAGTCTGACCTCATGATGATGATGATGATGATGATCAGCACTAGTATTTGCTGCTTTTCTTTTCTGAAAGCCAGCATCGTTTAGGGACAAGAACACGTCCACTCTCCAATCCTGACCAAATCAGTTCTCCAGCCATCTGCCTTGGCAGGACTTGGGGATGAGCTGGACCCGGGTCTGCTGCACACGGAGGGTGGGAGGCGGCTGTGCCGGGCAGGTCTGCCCAGGACGCCTTCCTGGACTTCGCTCATGGTCATCTGCTCCCTTTATCGCCTGGTCTTCAGAGTCCTGGCTTTTGTAAAAGTAAAATGAAGCCGTTGAGGATTTTAAGAACAACAAAAGCCAGGGGTTCCCAGGATCCTCCCAGGTTCCTCTTTTCTTTGCACTGTTTTGAGGTTTCCACACATTGGGAAGGAAGTGCACTGCAGCCTAGTAGGGCCAAACTCCAGCTCCTGCTAGGGATGAGGGTGAAGCTGGAGGGCAGACTGTGTGAGCACGGTGCCCAGCGCTGTGGAGGAGCTGGGGTCCCTCCTGTGGGCAGAGGGCTGCTGCCAGAGGGTGAGGAGCTGCCCTGCACTCCAAGCTCACTGGAAAGATGAGGTACTACCCAAGGGAGAGGGGGTGGCCAGCCTTGTGGGTGGGGTGTACCAGCCCATGGCTGGAAGTCCAGCAGCAAGTCAGGCTAGCCTGTTCCCTCAATGCATCACTCCCAGAATCACCCTACCCAGAGAGCCCAGAGACCCCCTTGCTGCCTGCTGTGTGGGGCGGTGCGCTGGGTCTGGGGTGGGGTGGGTGTGAGGGTGATGGGCGTGGCCGAACTGGGGGCGTGGCCGGGCAGGGGGCGTGGCCAGCGCCTCCCTGACATCTGATTTTCTCTGTGCAGTTGGAGACGCCTACTGGGTGAGCTACACGGCCTCGCTGGACTCGGAAGCTGTGGGGCCGGGAGGGAGGCTGACCCTGCCTGCACAGCTCACCTTTCAGAGCACCTCACCGGTATTTCCTTCCTTACTTGGTTTTCTGTGTGTCACTGTGGTGGGAGGTTTTAGGACACAGATGAGTAGTTCCTGCCCTTACCTGGATGTGACCCCCCTGCCCTTACCTGGATGTGGGTGGGTCAGGAAGCTCCTGTCCCCTGGAGCAGTCCCTGGGGCCTCGCCCAGGGTTGTCCTAAGGAGGCACCATCAGTGGTGTGTAGCTGTGAACTTCTCGCTCTGTCACGGCAGGCCCTTCCCCGTGGACACTGTCGGTGTTCGTCTTCCTGGACTGCCAGGACACGGTACGCAGCCTGGGTGGCTTCCAACAGAAGCACTGTTGTCTCTGGTCCCGGGCTGCGAGCAGGGCGGGCAGGTGGCTCCTCCTGAGTCGCGCTCCCGGGTTTGCAAGGGCATCTTCCCCGTGTCCTCACATGGCTGTTGTGCTTCTGTGCGTGCCTGTCCTGATCACCTCTTCTTAGGACCAGGCCACCCTAATGGTGGCCCACAGTCCACCCTTGTGACCTGATTCTACTTGAAGGGCCCTGTATTCAAATGCATTCTGAGGCACGACGGCTTGGGACCTCTTCATCTGAATTTTCAGGGCTTGACTCAGCCCATAACACCCTTAGCCTCCGTCTCTCCATTGCTCACTTCCTGTTCCATGGATCGACTCTTGCAGTGGAGGTCCTGGGTGGTGCTCTGCGCCCGGGTACGGACTGGAGGAGATGTGGTCTTGTTTTCAAGGAGCCCATGGTGCCCTGGCTCCTTCTGCCATCTTGTTGTGATTTCAGCCCCTGGAAAAAATCCCTGTGCACAGATGTGGAAAATGCGGCCCAGAGTGCTACTGCAAGGGCCCCAGGTCACATGATAGGAGCAGAATGGGACCCTGCAGCCACTGGCAACTTCATCCCGAGGCTGCAGGGCCCGTGCAGGGTTTCAGCTGCAACAAGAAAGAAAGAGAAAGCTGCAGGGGTAATTAGATAAGACAAAAGGTGCTGGAGAATGAAGCCCAGGTCTGAGGAGTCTGTGAAGCTGTCAGCAAAGATGCATCCGTCAGGAAGTAATTAGGCAAAAGTCACTAGGACAAAGGAAGATCAGGAATAAGGGAAAAATGGCCCAGAAGGAATGCCATCAACAATTTCAGAGGACAGGAACAAGTCAGTTAAAGTAAAAATTCAAGACAAAAGTCAAGACACTCAAAATAAAATGGCACTGGAACCTCCCATGTCCTCTGGCAGGAGAATCAGGTCCTCGAGCCAGGACCAAAGTGCGGCCTCAGGGTTCCGGTGCACCTGGCACTGGGCTGGGGTGGCAGAGGAGCAGGTACCCATGCCAGGGTGACTGCCTTGCCCTGCCACACCTGCTGTGGTCCTGTCTGTGCGGCTTGCCCTTGTCTGTCTGTGACATTCACTCTACCCTTGGTAATCTCCTTCCACTGGCATGTCAGCTCCATGAGACCAGGGACCTCATCTGTCCTGGTCCTAGCTGTGTCCCAGTGCCAGAAAGAGCCCACAGATGGCAGGACAATGAACAAATTAATGAACTAATGACTTTCGGGCATTTTTTTAAACTTCACTGAGCCTCAGGTTTTTCATCTGTAAAGGGAGATTATTCTATCCATGTCTCCAGTCTTCTGTGGGGACAAAAAGCAAAAACAAAAACAAAACGAAACAAAAACACCCACACACGTGTGTGTCTGTGTGTTGTTGGGTTGCAGTTTCCTTCCCTTTCAGAGCCTTCAGGGCACTCTGAGCAGTTTTGTGGACAGAATGAAGGGCAGAAAGCAGACCTACCTGCCCACCAGAAGATTCCAGAGTTCCAGGCTCCCTCCTGCTGCTCTCTGAACTCTGAGCATGAGCTCTGTGCAGACCTGCCCTGGAAGTGCCGAATTGAGGCGCTCAGCCGGCGATGGTCGAGTGTGTAAGTGCTGGAGGTTGGCAAGGTCCCCGGACCCAGTTCTCAGCTTGTTCCGCAGGTGGACTCCCGGGCTTTCCTAAATGGCGTGCAGAGTCAGTAGTCTTGGGAACTGGAAACGATCAGACCCTGAGTCTGCGTGGGTCCTGTGTGACCTCTGCATGAGCAGTTGCTCTCCCTGTCAGTGGGGGATAAAGCCTTGTGCCCCACCTGGGAACTGAAGGACGCGATGAAGAGTGCAGGTGCTCATGGGAGGAAGTCCTCCAGCACCGCCCCCTGGCGCTGCAGGGCTGCCGGCACTGTGCCAGGGGCCTGCTCGTTCATAGTCAGGGTGACTTTACCAGGGCTTGTTTCCCCACTTGCAAGATGGGAGCAGGAGGAAGATTCCCCAAGCCTCTTCTAGCTCTACCATTTTAGAACCATCTGGGAGTAATGGAGGAGACAATAAAAAGAGGCTTCACTTACTGAGAGACTGCTGGGTGGCAGGCGCATGTGACCATCAGAGCAAGAGGGTGAAGTGTCAGAAACGCTTTGCATTTGGATCTGGAAATGCTTTCTTACACGTGCACACTTGCACACGTGTGTATACACACCCACCCACACCCCCCCCCCACACACACACCAAATCCACATGGGTTAGACCACTCCGATCCTAGATGAAGAAGGCAGATCAAGGAGGAGAAAGTCAGGACACTCATTCGAGCTCTTCAAGTGTCGTATAAACTTTATGGCTGCTCCCACTGGCCCACGTCTTCTGACTTCATGCCAAGATTCAAAACATGTCTCCCAGGCTTGGCGTTCGTGCAGGAAGCAAAGGGGTCAGGGCCTGTGTTTTGCAGGGTTGATGCTCAGCTCCACAGTGCACTCTGTGGGCCTCTTTGCTTAGCCCTTGGGTGTCGGGAAGCAGGAGTGCTGAGGGAGAAGCAGGGCACAATGCCCTCCAGTGTGGGCTTCCACATTAGCCTTAGGTGTCCAGCTCGGGGGACCTCAAACTCACAGCATCATAAATGTGCCGGAGCAGAGGCAGCTCACGCATAGAGAGGGCCGGGCGATGCCCTGGGCTTGTCATTCCTCTTAAGACTCATATTTAAATTTTTTTCTAACCCCCTAGAAAAGGACTCGTAGTAGTTTGCTTTCTTTCAAAGCCTCTGTCGGCTGCCCGCTGCCCGTGCTGGACCTGGGATGCTCCAGTGCCTCCTGGGCTGCCGTCTCAGGGGGAGCCCACGGGTCAGGGGATTTTCTGCCCCAGGTGGAGCACAGCTCAGGTTAGAGTCGTGTCCCCGTAGACATCTGCACAGGGCACGTGTGCAGAGATGCCACAGGTGAGCACTGTGCTCAGCCCCAACCCCAGATCCAGAATGCTGCAGCATCTGAGGCCAGCGGAGCACCCACACGACACCAGTGGGCATCCGTATCCGACCTCACACAGTGGGTTCCCGTCAGAACGCAGGCGCACTGAAAGTATGGTGTCAAAGCACCTTCAGGGATGTGTGTAGTTTGTAGTTAGTCCTGGGTCTCCGCCCACGAGATCCCTGTAGGAATATGTTCCACGTATGAAACAAAATCTGAAACTCAACTACTCCATCAAGCACTTTGGATGAGGGATGCTCACACTGTCTTTACCACGGCTGGTATCGCTAGTACCCCGCCGCCCACCACCCGGGCAGTCACTGTGGCTGCTCCCTGTGTGCCTGGCACCTGTTCAGGTCTGTTTTAACTAGCTTGGCCCTCAGAGCAACACGAGCTGAGTATGGCTCCCATTTTACAGAGAAGAAGACTGAAGCACGGCCAGGTTTGTACCTTACCTGCTAATGGTGGTGATGGAGCCGTGCGCTGGCCTGTGCTACTTTCAGTTGCGGGGAGTTCTGCCTCTGCCCCCTGCAGGCCTGCCCTGCACAGGGTGTAGGGATGCTCACCCATTATGTGCCCGGTGTCTTCTCAGCAGAGGGACATTGAGGCCACTGGGGTAGGCCACAGGGATGCAGTGTGCCACAGTGAGAGGAGAGCCCAAGCAGAGCCCAGGACCTGCCCACCTTAGCCAACACACCCAGAGGGTGGGCCACCTGCTGTGGACACACAGCTGGCTCCCGGAAAGACTGACTCCTGCCTTTTCCCACCCGGCTCACTGTGGGCTCTTCTGGTCGCAGGAAACTGGTGCTGGGTTTGCACGTGAGCGTTTGGTAGAGAAGGCTGGAGTCTAACACCCCAGACCTTCCCTGCAAGGGACCGCAGGACCCCCGCGCCCTCCTCGCCCAGCTGTTGGGCTGCATGTGATGCGCCTCCCCGCAGACCAGACTCCAGAAGCAGTGACCCGAGCGTTTCCTTTCCTTCTGCAGAGCAGAACGCAGCTGAAAGCCCTCCTCACCGTGACAGCAGAGGAGAAGGTAACGGTAAGACGCGCTCCCGCCCCGCTCACGGCCGTGGTGTCAGCCTCTGACTTGTCCTGGGAGTCAAGGGGAGGGACCAGCCACAGGCCTCAACAGCACAGATATGGGTCCAGACTGGGGACTGTGTGGTGTCACGGCCTCCCCATGTGGCCTAGGCTGTCTGTCTGGCTTCCCCAGATGACCCTCCATGTGTGGGCCACTGCCTGGACAGTTCAGGGTGCCCTGTCCACCTGTGCTGTGCTTCTGCCTGGCCGTGGTGTTGCCACCAGGTCCAGCTGCAGGTGACAGTGTCTTCCCATGTCATCCCAGAGCACTGCGGTCAGCAGGCTCCTGCTTCCGCTGGTCAGCATCCTCACTGTCCTGATTCCTTTATCAGCTTGGTCGCTCAGGGGGCGTGAATTCACCTGTCCATCAAGCATTTCATCATGATGCGTGCTGGGGTTCTCCAGAGGGATAAATGGATAGGACTTGTGTAGATTTTACGGGAGGGGATTTATTAGAGAAGCTGACTCATGATCATGGAGGCAAAGAAACCCTAAGCCAGGCCTCCGCAAGCTGGAGACCCCAGCACGCCCGAGCCTGACACGGTCCAAACCTGAAGGGTCAGGACCAAGGAAGCCCTTGGCCTGTGTCTCAGTACAGGCCCAAAGCCTGAGCACCGGGTGCTAGTCCTGCAGTTCAAGCCTGGAGAGCCCAGAGTTCTGGCTCCACGGGAGAGGAGGGTACCTGTGCGCCTCCCCTGTGTTCTTGCTCCGGTGGGGACGCATCCGGCTGGCTGGTGCCTGCCCTCACTGAGGGTGGATCTTCCCTCCTTGGTACACTCGGAGTCACCACTCATCACCCTGGAGGACGCACTGCACGACAGTGCTGCCTGTAATCCGGCCGAGGTCACCTGCATGACCCCCGTCCTCTCTCACAGCACTTGCCCTGTCCTGCGCGCCTGCTGGGTGCCAGGCATTCTGATCCGTGACATGTGCCCAATCCCATTGTCTTCAGCACCATCCTGGGAGACGATTCTGTTTTTAAATCACCCCCTTGCACAGCCGGGAAACTCAGGTCAAGCAATTTGCCCAGGGTCCCATGGTTGGAATGTTGTGGTCCCCAGACACACCAGGCTGGATGGGCTCTAGCGGGACTCGGGG
The DNA here is from genome assembly GCF_902686445.1 of Sciurus carolinensis. Taxonomy (NCBI): domain Eukaryota; kingdom Metazoa; phylum Chordata; class Mammalia; order Rodentia; family Sciuridae; genus Sciurus; species Sciurus carolinensis. The sequence continues at coordinate 135,848,767 of NC_062222.1, read as the reverse complement.
ACTTACAGAGTCCTACGGGGCTGCAGGCGATCCAGGAAGGGACCCAAGGCAGGATGAGCAGAGTGGAGAGGCCGCAGCCCAGGTGTGGAGCAAACCAGCCACACACCACCAAGACACCGCGCAGGGGGCGCTTGGGATGCGCCAAACCCTTGGCAAGGAGCTGCGGCAGCACACGTGGGAGAAGTTGAGAGTCTCTGCCAGCGAGTGGGGGCTGGCCACGTGGGCACCTTCTGGATTCCAGGCTCCCATGGGAAAGCAAGAGTTGGCCACAACCCCCCGGGGCATTTGAGAACAGAACAACTCTCACCAGCAAGTGGTGGGAGCCCTGGAGGCCAGGACCCCTCCACCAGCCCATGTCCCCAGAGTCCAGCAAGACCCAGCCTTGCAGGGAGCCCTCTGAGGCCAGCCATGTCCCGCTGGATATGTTAACTCCCCTGCACGGCCAGCAGGTGGCAGATCAGCGCTCGAAGCCAGGCGTACCTCCTGCAAGTGAGCTGGAGCCCTACGCAGATGGAGAGCCAGCACCAGGCTGGCCTTCGACAAGCCCACAGTCCAGCCGGCTCTCGGGGACACTGGTAACAGGTCTTCTCGTTGGCCTGTGAGCTCCTAGTGGGAGAGGCCATGTCTGATCCACCCTGTGTCCCCAGGGCCTTACCTCGTAGGTGGCATTGACTAGGTCAGCACCCCTTGGTCGGGCTGGCTGCCCTCAGTGCTGATGGCTGCCACTCCGTGGAGGAGGCTGGCCACTGCGTGGCTGCAGTGAGTGGCACCCTCTGCACAGGATGTCCCTGCTTCACGTCCCAGCCCTTGGGGGTGGGGCTGAGCCCTCCCCGGGGCCCAGGACTGCCTTTCAGGAGAAGCAGGAGCAGAGCGCCTCTGGGGTGCAGGCCAGGTGCCCGCGGGCTGGGGCCCACATTCCAGCAGTTCCCCATTGACACGAGGAACTCACAGGTGCCACCCCTGCATTGTTGTGGGCACAGCCGGCTCTGGACCAGAAGGCCTGGCTCCACACCCCCGCCCCCCCACTGACCTCTCTGGACCCCTGACTCCCCAGTGGTAAACCGAGAGCCGTTGTCGCACCCCTTCCTGGGGAGGTTGTGGAGGTGCGTGGCTGGGTGTGGGTGAGCGCAGCACAGCGCCTGGCCTTCCCTGTGCACTCTGCACACTCCTGCGGTGGGTGTCGGTGCTGCCTTTACCTGACTTTGTGGTAGGTGATGGCCAGGTGTGCATCCCTGCCAGGGCCAGTGCGGGATTTTAGGCAGAGATGGAGTCTGGGACCGCCTGGGACCCAGCCCCTCACACCACTGTCCCCACCTCACTCTGAGACGTTCAATGAAAAGCAAAAAACGAAAAAGACCAAACGGCACAGTTGCTACTGAATTTCCGAGTTTATGACTCAAATACAGATGGTGCCCTGTGGGCCCAGCAGGAGAGCAGTGCTCTGGCTGGGTCGACTGGCAGGCTTCCTGGAGGAGGTGAGGGAGGGACTGTTCTGGAGGCCACAGTCTCCTCACCCTCAGCACTGTCCTCAAGACTGTGGACGGGGCCCAGCAGGCCACCACCCCTCTGCTCCTTGGATCTTTGACTCAGAGAAAAGCATTTCAGCAAAATGACTCTGAAAATCCTTCCAGGGACCTTGTTCTGTATGGCCTCCCGGTTTCTCCCAACATTTTCTGCTTTGGGGGGTGTGGGCAGGTCTTAGTATGTGGCCATGGTGGACATTTTGGCTTCCCCTCCGTGCCCTGCCACATGGAAGAGCTGGAAGAGTGAAGTAGCGTCCCACCCCGGAAGGGCCATTGCGAGCGCCAGCCACTTGCCTCCTTGACCGAAGCCCGACTCCTGGCGGCTGTTCTCCGCCTCTGCGCAGCCCGTTCTTGGAGCTGCGGGCTTGCCAGCGTCCCTTTGAAAGGCCTTTTTGCCTAGCTGCTTTTCCCAAATGCAGTCACAGGATCGTCTAAAGCACCTGCTGCAGCTGACGTGTGATTCGAGGGGTGGTGAGGGTGGACCCCGAGACACAGGGAGGGAAGTGAGCGAGGACTCGGGGCGGGAGCCGCGTGGCCACCTTTTTCTTTATTCTGAGACGGTTCGGTTTCAGGTAAACGTGAAACATGCTCTTTGGACTCTGCTTACAGTGCTCAGTGGTGGGATCTGGCTGCAGCTTTGGGGGGCATCTCAGAGGGACAATCAACTTCTAGTGGCTTCAGCTCCAGGAATTCACTGCAGCGCTGGGTGCCAGCACCCCCCTCCCAACGAAGACCCCCAGGTCATCTTCGTCCCCACCCCTGTCCCGCGCCATCATGCTGGACATGCATTCACCTGTGTTTACTGAAGTGTCTCGGAAATTTCCCTCTGTGCCCTCCCCCAGCTTAACGATGGGAGCAGCAATGGTGGCCCAGAGCCACTGACTTTCCAGGGGGCATCGTCTGCGTAACGGAGGCTCCCTTTGCTGTGTGCAGTGAATCCCACCGAGCTTGGAGTTGACTGTCACCGACGTCGGGTGCCGGCAGCGCGCTGTGGTTGCAGGACAGCTTCATCACGCCCGCAGGACGCAGCAGGGGCTGCCAGCCCCTCCCCAGGCCCGGGCGGCTGCCCCTGCCTCCCTCTCTCCAGATTGCCTGACTGGACGTGGCACGTAAACAGAACCGCGTGGCTCCGTCCCCTGAGCCTGGCCTCCCTCGATTAGCGTCCTGTTCTGCGACCTCCAGCGGGAACGTGTCAGGCTCCCTTCTTTCTTCCCGTGGTGGCAGCCATCCACGGGGCAGGGCTGCAGCGTTTTCTCCCATCAGCTCTCGGGGCGCCCATTTCTGGGGGAGCACCTGCTTTTTGACTGTTGGGGAACCACAGCTCTGCTGAGGAATCGGTGCTGTTTTGGTCCTTTTTTTAACAGATGAGCAAACTGCAGCTCAGAGGGGGAGGCCAGGTGGGGGCAGAGCTGGCGTGGACTCCCCAGGAGGGCCAGGGTCTGGGGTCCTCGCTGCACGTCCTGCGCCCCTGCTGCCTTGTTGGCCACCCCATGGTTTCTCCTCTGCCGTGGCGGCCAGGTTTATCCTCAGGCAGAGTCAGGAAGGGGCCCAAGCAATCTTCTCAGATAGCACCTGGCCGTGTGTCTCCCTGTGAACCCCCGCAGGGATTCCCCTCTCCGTCCTTAGGGTGACGCGGCAGCTGCCTCACCTGTTGTCAAGGGCCTTTGAAACCTGGCTGCTTCTCTCACCACCCACAGGCCCTGCTCAGACCTTCCTTCCCCTCTGCCTGGCTTATTCCCCTCTGCCCACCAGGGTCACCTCTTGCCATGCCTGCTTTGGTCCTCCAGCTTCTGGGGCTGGACCAGGCATCTGTGCCATCTGTGTGTCTGTGTGTGTCTGTCGTTCCTCCATGTGACAGTGAGCTCCTCAGAGCAGGTTCCCCCTTGTCCTTCCAGCTCAGGGCTTGTTGCCCCAGGCATTAGGAAAGTTTGCCACCACCCCTGATCACTGGGTTTCAGGCAGATAGAATCATGGCAGCCTATTTCTGTGCAGTGGAAACAACTTAAGAATTCTAAGTTTTAATCATTGTTTTGAAAGATTAAAAAGGGAATAAAGCCTGGCCCCTAGAAAAAGTTCAATAAAGATGTTGATGCTTAGGGATAGTGTAAAGTGATTGTAATGGCTTTGGCTGCACACTCAGGAATTAAAAATTCTTTGTTCCTGAAGAGTGAACAAACATGCAAAAGTGACACAAGCCCCCGATAACCCAGTGTAGGGCTTCTGGGAAAAGGTGAAGGTGGAGCCCCAACCCTAGTGGCAGCTGTGCTTTTAAGGCCATGAGCCCAGACTGCTGGGTGTGAATCTTGGACCCACTTATTTTTACCTCTGTAACCTGGGCCGTTTAGTTAACTTATTTGGACCTGGCATAGTGCTTTATAAAATTGGAATTAAAATAGCACCCATGTGATAGTATTGTGAGGATCAATGAATTAAAATATAGAAAGCAATGGAACCATCTTTGGTGCTTAGAATCTGCTGAATACACATTAGCTGCAATGTGGTGGTGGTCCTGGTGAGGGTGATGATGTTGGTGGTCATGGTGATGGTGATGATGATAGGGATGGTGGTGATGGTGGTGGTGATGGTAGCGATGATGGAGACGGTGGTGATGTTAGTGGTGAAGGTGATGGTAATGGTAATGATGATGGAGAAGATAATGGTGGTAGTGATGATGCTGATGGTAGTTTTAGTCAGCTTTTCATCACTGTGACCAAAATATTTGACAAGAGCTCCTTAGAGGAGGGAAAGTTTATTTTGGCTCATGGTTTCAGAGGTTCAGTCCACGGCCGACCTACTCTATAGTTCTGGGCCTGAGTGAAGCAGAGCATCATGGTGGAATGGCATGGCAGAGAAAAGTTGTTCAGTTCATGGAAGCCAGGAGAGAGAGAGAGGGAGAGAGAGAGAGAGAGAGAGAGAGGGAGAACTGCACTTGCCCCAGAGGCACATTGCCAGTGACCTACTCCTCCAGCCACACCACCCGTGAATCTGTCAAGTGGATTAATGCTCTGGTCTGGTCCTGTTGCCTCTGAACATTCCTGCATTATCTCACATGTGAGCCTTTGGGGGGCACCTCATATCCACTCCTAACAACGGTGACGGTGAGCATGATGATGAAGGTAGCGATCGTGCGGCTTCTTTTCCCAGAAAGCTGCATCTCAAGGCCTCAGTCTTCTTTGTCCATCTTCATGGTGAAAGTTGAAGGGCAGAGGTGTCGTGGGCGGGGGAAGGACAGGGCCTGGTGTGATTTAGCCCTGCAAATAAATGAAGAATATGCTGGTTGAGGGTGGGCTTACCCAAGGAGGCAGGCTCTGCCCACAGGTGTGCCTGTCCTTTGGTGTCAGGAAGTGCAATTGGCAAGTGAGAGGACAGTAGGATCCACAGAGCCAGCCCTGCTCCTGCCCAGGTGTGACGTGCATCCTGCAGCTGTGCGCTAGGTCCAGCCAGACCCACTTCACTGAACTGCCCACGGGATCTCTGGCTTCCAGTTATCTCGGCCCCTCTCCTGGCCAAAGGAAGTAGAACCTCAGATACAGATTGAGAAGGTGGTGGTGGGAAGAGGAGAGAGGAAGAGAGAGGGGGAGGGAAGGGGAGGGGGAGAGGTGGAGTATAGTATGTTTCCTGCCAGAGCCCAGTGACCTAAAGCCAGTGACCTACAGCCAGTGACCTACAGCCCAGTGACCTACAGCCAGTGACCTACAGCCCAGTGACCTACAGCCAGTGACCTACAGCCAGTGACCTACAACCAGTGACCTACAGCCCAGTGACCTATAGCCCAGTGACCTACAGCCCAATGACCTACAGCCAGTGACCTACAGCCAGTGACCTACAACCAGTGACCTACAGCCAGTGACCTATAGCCCAGTGACCTACAGCCAGTGACATACAGCCAGTGACATACAGCCCAGTGACCTACAGCCGGTGACCTACAACCAGTGACCTACAGCCAGTGACCTACAGCCAGTGACATACAGCCAGTGACCTACAGCCAGTGACATATAGCCAGTGACCTACAGCCCAGTGACCTACAGCCAGTGACCTATAGCCAATGACCTACAGCCAGTGACATAGAGCCAGTGACCTACAGCCAGTGACATACAGCCAGTGACATACAGCCAGTGACATATAGCCCAGTGACCTACAGCCAGTGACCTACAGCCCAGTGACCTATAGCCCAGTGACCTACAGCCAGTGACCTATAACCAGTGACCTACAGCTAGTGACCTACAGCCCAGTGACATACAGCCCAGTGACCTACAGCCAGTGACCTACAACCAGTGACCTACAGCCCAGTGACCTACAGCTAGTGACCTACAGCCCAGTGACCTACAGCTAGTGACCTACAGCCCAGTGACATACAGCCCAGTGACCTACAGCCAATGACCCTGCCGCCTGTAATTCTGGCCCAGTCCTTGTTTCTGGTTCTCATCCGTCAGTCAAGCACCTTCTCCCTGGGGTGGGAGATTGGGATGGGAGTGTTTTAGAAAATCACGCAGCTCCCTAGACAGTGATTGGTGTGACCCTGTGGGGACAAATGGACACTGGCAGCCAGCAGAGCACAAGCTGGCATTTCGTAGCTGTGGACATTAATTATTTAACCCTGTTGTGCATCCATTCGTCTCCTAATGCGTCTCTGCTGGATTGCTGAAGACGGAGTGCAGGGAGTTTGTCACCCACTGGATCAGTGTCCTCAGGCTCCGGGGAATCTCCACACGCCCATGGCCTCCAGACAGCAGGGCTCTCTTCTCTCACAGTCTGGAGGCCGGAGTCTCCTGGCAGCGCCGCGCTCCCTCTGAAGGTGCTGGAGAGGCCTTCCTGTCGCCTGGCTTCTCAGGACCCAGGAAGCCCTTGGCCTTCCTCGCTGTCAGCCGCACACCTGGCCTCTGCCTCCCTCTCCACAGGGTCAGCTTCTCTGTGTCCTGCGTCTGTCATCTTCCTCTCCTCGTGAGGACACAGTCTGGGATTGAGGCCCGCCCTGATCCAACACGACCTCCTCTGGGTCACATCTGCATAGATCACATTTCCAGATAAGATCCCGCATAGTCGCTGAGCGTTACGACTTGGGCACGTCTTTCAGAGGACGCAGTTCAGCTCAGCGAGGCACCAAGCCCAGAAGCCTTGTCCTAGGTGATCCACATGGCCAATCCCTTTCCCTCCCGCCCTCTTCCTAAACCTGTGGACAAGCTGCTGCCTTCTGAGAGAGCTCGCCTTGGTAACAGATCGACCACTAGCACCTTGGCCTCTTTAGAGACTGTTTTTTCTTGGGGGGGAGGAGTCTCTTCTCTATCAATATTTTAATGTCACCTTCATGGACTTCTATTCATGTCCATCCAGTTTATTGACTTTTTTCTTGTCCAGTGGGTGCGCAGCCAGGGCTCGGGGCCCAGAGGGATACTCCAGCGCAATTGGAGACCCTGCATTTCATTTTGGTGTTAATCAGAATCCCGATCAGGAGGTCAGAGTGGGAGGCCAAGTGGCTCCTGACCATCTTGGTGGACACCCAACCTCGGGGGGCAGCGTGGCTGCCACTTGCTTTGATTCAGGTGCCCACCAGTATCTGGCAGGAGCCCCCGTGTGGCCCAGCTCAGCTTTGACAGCAGGAGGGTCAGATCAACCTAGCTGTCTGTCAGAAGGACTTGACCTTGACTGTCACCTGCGTGTGGCCTTTGGAATGAGCTATGGGTTACCTATCACTGGCTCTTGAGCAGTAAAGTCCCCGTTGTCTGCCGCCGTTTCGAATTAGACTTGCCTCACAGGTTCTCCAGCTTCTCTGGAGCTGCGGAGTCAGCGATGGGTCCGGTGCATGTCCAGGTGCGGCGAGGGTTGCCCCTGGGGCTGGCTGCTCTCTCAGGCAGGCTTGCAGGTCGGCCTGAGCTGGCGTCTGGTTCCTCGGATCTCAGGCGGGTTCCACCCCTTGCCAGGCTTGTGAGAGTGGCTTGCCGTAACTATGCTGGTGCACTTGGTACTGGAGACCTTCTTCCTTTGGGAATCTTGTACATGCCAAGCAGAGGGGCCTACATTGCCAGCTGGGTGAGAACCTAGGACGCCGAGTGCTACTGAGTCTCGCCGGCGGCCGGCACCTTACAGGTGGTCCTGCTGGCTGCTGGGGATTGGGCACTTCCTGCATGCTGCGCCCAGAGGGGCTCTTGGAAGCCCGTGCACTGTCTTCCTGAGGCTTTGCAGGATGCGTCTCTTCCCCTTCTGATTTTGCATTGTATCTGTGTTAATAGATGACGGCCAAGTCCTGTGGCTGGGACTCATCCACCTGCAGGTGACGCCTCTAGTGAGGGGCTCAGGGAGGGGCCAGGACTGGGTAGAGGAAGAGGTGGGTCTCAATCCGTAGCCAGCCGGGTGGGGAGCCAGCGTGGCCCGTCGGGTGTCCCTCATCAGACGCAGCTGCTGGCCGTCACGCCCTGCTGCGCTCTGCCGCCAGATGCCAGCAGTGGCTCGCTGCCACTCGTTCTGACCTCAGAGCAGGGCTGTCTGCTGCCCGACTGCCCACAGCTGCACATCAGGCACTTCCTTGCAGGTGTCTGGTGGTGCATCTCCTTGTCTGCCAATCATGCCACACCCTGGCGACCTCTGCCAGCCCGCGGAGTGGCAGGATCGCCCAGAGCCTGCCCAAGTCCCGTGGGAACGTCTGCTGCCGCGCATCCCCTGCCTCTCCCCTGTGTCTCGGCTGCACCTCTGTTGGGCGGCCTCCTGGGGTGAGGGTCGCGGATGCATTCAGGGTTGCCCACTGGCCTCTGCAGAATTCTGCCACTTACTGCTAGAAAATATCCCAGGTCGCTAGCGCCGCCTTAGATTTGGTACCTGTTTGACTTTGGAAATGAGCACTCTTGAGTGTGGTGATGTGCTGGGCTTGAGGCTGGGTGGCCCTGCTCTGTGCAAGCCTTCACGTTCCTCTTACCACCATTAGGGAACTCAGGCTCAGAGAGGGACAGCAAGGGCCTCAAGGCAACCAGCCAGTCACAGGGAGAGCTGGCTCCAAACCCCGAGGGCTCTCCCTGACTCCCTGTGTGTTCTGCTGAGACTCTTGGTCATTTGCTTACCTTGGCAGATGGCAAGTGTGGCCACAAGTGACTCTGACTCTCCCTGTGTTCTTGCAGGTTCTACCCAACCATGGTCTCCACGCAGCCGCCTTCTTCTCTGCCTTCCTGGTCTCCCTGGCGCTGAGCTGGATGGTGCTCTTCCTCCTGGCGAGATTCCAGTGTCTACAGGGAGGTGTGCTTACCAGACGCGGGGTGAGCCTTCTTCCCGGGGCAGTGGGTGGTGGAGGGCGAGGTTCATCCCCAGCCTGGCGGTGCCCCTGCACCATGGGGATCCGCCGGGGATCCGCGGGGCGAGCCTCACACGCTGCTCCTCCAGGTGCTGACTGTGTGTCCTGAATTGCGTCCTCACCTTTAGTACTTTTTAAACGCTCCCTGGCTGATTCATTTTTTTAAAAATTATTTTATTTTATTTTTCATAGACAGAATAATTGTACGAGTCTATGGAGTCGGGCATGGTGTTTTGATGTCTGTGTACTGTGTGCATTGATCAAATCAGGGACCTGAGCAGAGCACCACCCCAAACACGTCACCTCTCTGAGTGGAAGCGTTGAGAATCCTGTCCTCCAGCCGTGTGGAACTGTGCAGTCCGCTGGCCTGCGGCCTCCTGCTGTGCAGTAGAGCAGAGAGCCCCTCCCGTCCACCACAGCGCTGCCCAGGCTCCCTCTGCCTCGTAGCCTCCCCCCAACCCCAAGTCCACTCTTTCCTTCCATCCTATCCGACTCTATTGCTCCCGCTCCTGAGGGAGGCCATGCGGCACATCTCCTTCTGTGCCTGGCTCGATGTCCTCCAGGGTCATCCATGTTGTGACAGGATGTCATCTTCTGATGGCTGAGTACTGTCCCACCCTGGATGTGTGCCGCCCTTTCTTCATCGTTCATCCCTGATGGACACTTGAGTCGATTCTGGATTGGGTTCCTTGGATGGCTGTACCCTGTGGCCGGGTTCCAGGGCCCTGCAGTCCAGCCCGACTCCAGGCAGGTGTGTTCTTGCCAGCCACGTCAGCCCTGCTCACTGCCTGCTGGATGGCCTGGGCGCCTGCTGCCATCCTCGCAGGAGCGCGGATGCCTTAACCTGGCTCCTGCCCTCTCCTGCCAGTCTCTGCGTCACAGCCCGCTCTGCCACTGCGCATGACGCACGTCCAGGGGGCTGAGCTGCTGCCTCATCTGTCTAGGCCTCCGTCCTCCTCCCTGGCCGTCTGCACCCAGGCGCCTGCTTCCCCTGCCAGTCATCGTTGGCCACTTCCTGGAGGTCGGGGGCTCTCCGGGCTCCCCACTGTCTTTGCCGGACTCCACCCAGCTCTGACCTGACCACACTCCTCCTTCTCTTAGTCTGGGCTCCCGCAGCACATCCTGAGGCCGGGATTCAAAATCAGGTGTTTACGTGGGAAGCGATCCCCAGAAGTAAGGGTGGGGGCGGGAAGGAGGCAGGCGGAGGCGAGGAGGGAGACCTTACCATGCGGGGCGGGGCGGCGGCAGGGGCCGACTCCTGCCCAAGTCCCACTAGCGATTGGTTGAGGACAGGGCCAGGAGGCAAGGAGAAAGGGTGACATTGTGTCCCAGGCATGGATCTGAAGGCCAGCAGGGTCCTCCAGGGAAGGACCGAGGCGTCTGCTGGTGGAGCTTGGCTGGTGGGTGCTGCCGGTCAGGGTGGGGGCTTGGTGAGGCCTGTGGCGTCTGCTGTGGCCCCTTGCCTGGGTGGAGCACGGGGTGAGTGAGCGCTTGACCAGTTGACGGGTGGACAGACGGAAGGAAAGCGAGGAGGTAGTGGTGGAGCCAGAGGAGCCTCTTAAGACTCGCCAGAGGGCAGTGGTGGGAGGGCATTGGTTGGTTGTGCAGGGCCATCGGGGGCTGGAGCTGCCGAGACTCAGTGCCACCCCAGGCGTAGTGCCTGGGAAGGAACCTCTGCCACCCCCTCCCTCTCTCTGATGGGGAGACTGAGGTCCGTGAGGTTGGGCGGCTGCAGTGGCCGAGCTCAGACTGGGGCCTGGCGTCTGGAGGTGGATGCCCTGTCCAGCAGGTGGCAGGTGAACTCGGACAAGCCACTGCTCACCAAAGAAAAGGGATCATGACTCCAACGGCCCTGCTCAAGAGCGCTGTGTGCTACAACAGGGCAGAGGACAAGGCCCTTCTGACCTACAAAGACCCCTACCAATGTTCTCGGCCATCCTCACCGTCGTCGGGGAGGGGAAGCTCACACCCAGCAATACAGGTCTGCAGGTTTCTCATCAGGACACACGATTACGAGATGCACGTGCCTGGCTCCTTTGAAGCTGTGTGACCGTCAGTGTGCTAGTCACTACTCTGATCCTCAGTTTCCTTATCTGTCAAGTGGGGCACTGGCTCTTGTTGTGGCAGCTTTATGACATAACACATCAAGGCTCCCAGCATGATCATCTTAGCTGGAGCCGTCACCATTTCTGCAGAACTGATGACCCTGGGTACAAAATAGTGAGTATCTCCTCTGTCCTATCAGAGTTGGGGTTCACGATTTCTACTGTCACGTGCATCTCGTAATCGTGTGTCCTGATGAGAAACCTGCAGACCTGTATTGCTGGGTGTGAGCTTCCCCTCCCCGACGACGGTGAGGATGGCCGAGAACATTGGTAGGGGTCTTTGTAGGTCAGAAGGGCCTTGTCCTCTGCCCTGTTGTAGCACACAGCGCTCTTGAGCAGGGCCGTTGGAGTCATGATCCCTTTTCTTTGGTGAGCAGTGGCTTGTCCGAGTTCACCTGCCACGGTGGCAGGGCCAGCCCAGAGCTGGAGGTCGGGGGCTCTCCGGGCTCCCCACTGTCTTTGCTGGACTCCACCCAGCTCTGACCTGACCACACTCCTCCTTCTCTTAGTCTGGGCTCCCGCAGCACATCCTGAGCTGTCCTCTGACCGTGGACTCCCAGCCTTCCCTGCTGACCCTCCCAGCGTGGGGAGGTCCTGTGGAGGCCCACTCAGTCACCGAGTCTGCATTCTCCTGAAGGTTCAGCGCCCGGAGAGCAAGCTGGAGCCCTCGCTGTTCACCTCGGCTGGCGGCGTGAACGAGGACCTTTCTCTCAACGACCAGATGGTGGACATCCTGACCTCTGAGGACCCCGGGAGCATGCTGCAGGCCTTGGAAGAGTAAGGACCCCCATGCCATTCTGCTCCCAGCCAGGGGATGAGTGTCTTGGCTGCAGTGGTAGGAGAGGAGGTGGGGCATCCGTCCCTCGCTCTGTCATTTGTCACTCAGCCATCCCAATCTAATGTTGGGAGACAGACATGCCATTAACACAGACCATACATGTCGGTGTCTTTCTGCGATGTCAGAATCTGTTGACTGACAGTAGTCCCCAGGCACACCTCTCTCGTCAGTTACTACGCAGCGTGTACTTGTGGTCAGCTGACAGTCGTAAGCCAGGCAATCAGTTTTCCTCCTTCCACTGGTAATCACGTCTGTCTCCAGCCCCGGAGCCACACACCACACTTTACCACGTGTGTGTGTGTGTGTGTAGATACATACATGTACAGACACATTACAGAAAGGGTTAAGGGGGCCTCAGCGTTGCAGGACGCTCTCCCAAGAGCAAAGAGAGCGGATATCAATGCAGAGAGTGGCTGTGGGTCAGGTAAGGGTTTCCATGAAGCAGTTGCGCAGTCGTCCAGGTGAGGGTCCAGACTGATGGACCCTCGTTCACGCGTCAGCTTGGAGTGGACTGTGTTGTCACCCGGCCAGGAGAAACGGCACCGAGCTGGAACCCAGGGAGGGAGAATCAGAATCTCATCTCTGTGGCACTTTTTCGGGCAAGGCTTGTGACGAGGTGAAGAGGTCAGGGTACTCTCCAGCCTTGGTGCCCCCTCTGATGGGTCTCAGGTAAGGCGGTTGCTTCCTTTGGTGGTCCGGTGTTTGGTAAGCTCGTTGGTCTGGATTTTGTGATACAGGTTTGGTAGGCCCATGCAGCGTGTGGCTCTGATTTAATTCGACAGGTCCACAGTGGCCATTTTTATTAGCACAGTTACCTTATTTATCAGTTTGTGCCTTGTGGCTGTGCTAGGCAGGTGGTGGGGGTTTATTTGTATAAACAAGGTACAGAGTCGTTCCACCTCAGCGCGGATACTCAAAATGGAGTGGCTCATGGCAAACTACTGCCTTCTAAAATGCGGCAGCACGGGGTTAGGCACAACCTGAAACGGCCCTTCTGTTCACCGTGGTGTCTCTTAGAGCAGGGCACGGCCTGCCGTCCACATCCACGCACTGCTAGGCACTGGGCGCTAGGCTTGGCATAGAGAAGAGGTGCGTAAGGCACAGTCAGGCCAGCCACCCTGGTGAGGAAGACCGCACGCAAACAGGAGTGACCACAGAGTGCTCAGGAGAAGTCGGGCTGGCCAAGTGCAGAGGGGAAGTCGTCGCCTCTGAGAGGAGCGTAGAAATGCTTCCCAGAGGAGGTGACGTCACAGCTCGTTCTTGAGGCTGGAGTGGAAGCTTTCCAATAGGTTAATCGAGGAGGTTAAAGGACAGAGGTGAGGGTGGGAAATGACCACGTGCCCTGGTGAAGTGCAGGTGGAGCCACGGGGTGTGCGTTGGGGCACCGAGTACAGACAAGAGAGAAGAGGCAGCTGGAGAGGGAGGCCAGCCAGGTGCTGTGATGGTCAGTGAACCGAGTTCAGTTCTTCATGTTTGATGAAGACCTAGACTGTACTGCCTGTGTGCAGTAGAACATCGTGCCAGATTCTGGTGTAGGAACCTTACAGAACCAGTTCACAGATCCTCATAGCAACCCTATGAGGCAGGTATTGTTTCTACCATCTCTCAGATAAGGACTTGAGAGAGGTCCAGGGACTTCCCCAGGGGCACTGTCGGGTGGAGGCTCGGACCCAGGCAAGAGATACAGTATCCGGGCAGGTGGAAGAAGATGCGAGACACAGTTGGGATAGTAGACATGCTGTATTTGGAGGCAGCAGTAAGCAGTAGCACCCACCCAACCCCTGAGTCCTTCCATGGGCCTTTCTTATACATATGCAGGCCAGACAAAGAAGGCACATTAGGTAACCAACAGGGTACCTAAGTGGGCATAAGCAGATGTTTATGCCCTTGAGTACGCTCACTGAATCAGGGTGTTCATGACCTGGGCTGCACACTCAAAAGAGGCCGCTGGAAGCCTGGGCAAGGGACCTAACTATAGCCATCTTGGGCCTTCCCACAAGCACATGCTAGTACATAATAGGGTCAGGTTTTAAAGCCAGTCTAGCTACATGGTTCAGGCTCTTAGGGTGCTATACTGCCCAGGATTTCTCCTAGTCAGGCACATGGGTCATGGCCACATAGCTGTTATTAGATAAGGTTCATCAACTGGGAATTTCCAGGTGACTTCTTCATATGTTCCCCTTTTTAAGTCACCCAGTTGTCTATTGAAATTCTTAATCTTACCTTTTGTATCCTCAGACATAGTAAGCATGAGTAATTTAAAGTTTCTGAAAACTTCATTGCTGTACATTCATTTTCTGTTATCTGTTTTTCCTCCAAATGTGTGATCCTATTTTCTTTTCTCCTCATGTGCCTGAATATTTTCAGTTATGTGCCAGACATTTATGTGTGAGAATTGAGATGATAATTTGAGTAGGATATTATTCTTCCAGGCAGCTAGGGGTCTGCTTACAGATTGCCTTAACCCAATCAAGATTAAGATGAATCTTGATTAATTCCTCCTTGTTGGATTTTATTTTGTTGGATCTGACTATTTTTATTTATATTTTTACTGTTTTTTCTTTCTTCTTATGCAGCTCATCATTACTAATAGGACCATATGGCAACCTCTCAAATTGGAGACCATTTACAGGAAACCTTTCTGATTCTAGATTCCAGATTCCTAGCTTCATCCACTCACTGCTCACTAGGGAGTAATTTCTATGTATTTAGAATTATTATGCTGATAAACCACAGGGCCTTATTTTTTTAATGTCAGTTTTAAATTTTAAAGGGTGCAGTCTCTTTCACATACCTCATTTGATTTGGTCCTCAGGATAATGCTCTTTAACAGGCATCTTATTTTTGATGTTTGACAGTTGAAGACTGATCTTACTAGGCCTAAGATGTTGATCCACAGTTACACATCTAAGTGAGAACAGATTTTTCTTTATTTAGTGTTAGGCACATTAGATTTTGCAAAATTCTGTGAGCCTTAGCATCCTTGTCTCTGTGCTGGGGACACTGACATTTAATGACTTGGAGGACCCTTGTTGGCAGGTAAACATTCCTATAGTGATAGTTGCTGCTGAACATGGGTCACATTAGCGGGTACTAAAGCGATGTGTTCAAGTGACTGGCACTTTCTTAAAAACCTTGAGACGGCTCTGAGAGCAAGAGGTCTGGGAAGCAAACCTGAGCGGCTGCCTGATCCTGCCTCCTTGGATCTGGGAGATGGTGTCCTGCGGCACGTGGTGATGCATCAAGACAGGCCCAGGACGGCTCTGCCTCTCCTTCTTGGGAGTGTCTACTTACTGTGCGACTCATGCCACTCGAGTCCTCAGTGGGGAGCGACTGTCCTCCTGCCTGAAAGGATGCCCCTTGCTGACCCAGTGCCTCGTGAGCAGCCCGACCTGGAGCCCGGAAGTGTAGGCTAACCGTGCACCTTGGTGGGCAGTGGGCCTTGCTGGTCCATTCCTGCCTCTCAGGGTTGGCTCATTCAGCTTTGGGCGTCCACCCAGATGCCCTTGTTCACTGTAGCCTCATTCCCTAAGCAGAATGCTACGCTTGACAATTAAAATTTGCCCCCTGACTGAAGTCGGGGAAGTGAGTAAGCTATGGGGAAAAAAGTTCCTGGCAGAGAGTCCTAAATATCTCTTAACATGTTAACATGATGAACAGTTAATTATCAAATCATGCCCTAGCTAAAAGTCATTTTTTTTTTCCCAAAACACAGAAAAGTAGAGTCAAATGATTTGATTTGTAATTAGCACCTGGATACTTAATTTGCAAGTAGGTCATTCTCTATACCCTTTTGAACAGATTAAGTGGTACTTTAAAGTATTAACCTCCTGCCCTTGTCTTCGATTTGGAAATTGATGGAAGGTGAGAAGCCCACTCTCTCTCTTTCCCTGTGTCACGTGAGGTCACAGCCGGCTGCTGCAGGTTGCTGGTCCAGGTGCCTCGATGCAATAGGAATGTCCGTGTTTGTGAAGAGCTCACTGTGCACATCACTCAGCAGCTCTGAATTTTATGTGCATTGCTCCTAGGGAGCTGATCCTAATTTGCATGAAGAGTGTCTGACATTGATTATCAAGCGTGGCCTGAGATTATTCAGCCTGAGAGCTCAATTTGTCCCTCCCCTCTTGTCGCCATTTTCCCTGCTCCCTGCCTTTCTGAAAGCATTATCGAAGGCCAATTCTGTTTCAGGCACTGTGGTTGGACCCTACTTTGGGGGATCTGGTCTTCTTTTTTAATTGTAGCATTGTCAATTATTTTTAATCTTTTTATCTTGGCTTATAGTCAGGCTTAGGTGCTCTGAGAAAGGAAGCGTCACTCAGGATGTCAGGAGCTTAGTACGCAGATCTCTGATAGTCTTACAGCTAAAAATAGCCTTCTCCTCCAGCAGACATTTATCCTGTTTGTGACTCTCACTTCAGCTTTAGCTGGGTTCTAAACATGTCACTTAGGTGAGTTGATTGCTACCTCATTTCCAAGACCCTTCGGAGCCTTATTTTTATTCTCTCCTGCTGATTTATTTTTGATGAAGTACGTTTCCTTGCTTTGCTCGATTATTTGGCTTTTGCATCATTTATTCCTGGGCTGCCTCTTACAGAGAGGATGGGGGCCATTTCCTTTTTTAATCAGGTTCCTTCACTGTTGTCACAGTGCAGGTGGCTCAGACCCAACACAGGCTGGAACTGGGAGGCAGGAGGAACTGGGCAGGACTGGCTGGTCCCCGAAGCTTCAGGAGCCATGGTGCACCCCTGGTGTGGAGCTCTGGCCTGACCATGCCCTCCAACATGAGGTTCGGGAAGGTTCGCTAAGGTGGTAGCAGACTTGGACCCAGGCCTGCGTGCTTCCAAGTGCACTGTTGTATTGAGAGAAGAGCCTTTTAAGTTTAATTGAGCTTAGATTTTTCAGACAGGCAAAGAAAATAAGGACAGCGAGGAGTCCAGGCCTGAGCGTGTTTCTGTTATCGGGAGACCCCCCTCAACGCCGAGGCTCGGCGTGTGCAGCGCATAGGGTTGAAGGGAAGCCTCACCTGCACGGACCGAGTAGCTCTGTGCCAGCCATGTGGCACCCCTCGTCTTCACTCTTCACAAACATTCTGCAGCGATCAGGTCATGCTCCTCGACTGAGAAGCCCGAGCCCAGGGAACGTGTCTCTCCCAAGGCTCTTTGGTTCGTTTGCGCTTTGGCTTGCTTGTCCGTGATGTAGACTGTAAAAAGTAATTGACTGATTCCTTCAGCAGGTCCTCACTGAGGTGGGACATGGTGGGACAGCAGTGGAGGAACAGGTGCACCATGGAACAATAGCCAGAGGCCCTGCTGGGGGAGGGCCAGAGAGGCCAGGGGGCACGGGAGTGGGCACACGCAGGAGACAGGGAGGGACATGAGCATCCAGGGCTGAAGAGGAGTGGCCAGGGCGGCAAGGCAGGGACAGAGTGGATTGGAGGGTCACAGGGCTACCAAGGGACCCCCTGAAGCAGGGCCAACACTGTTTTGTATCCTAAAATTCTGATATTTCTGTGCAGCACTCAAGGCTGCTGGAGGTGACCATATGTAAATACATACACATATGTGCATATACACACATATGCACATTTAATGCCGTGGGATGTGTTACCCACCTGCTCTGTGACTCCATGAGGTGGGGACTCTGTCTTGCTCACTGTCGATCCCTGGTGCCTAGACAGCCCCTGGCACACAGGAGATGCCGTGTGGCTGACGCCTTGCTTGCAAGGTGGCTGCGGCACAGGCGGAGGCTCAGAGGTTACCAGACACAGAGGAGAAGGGCCATGTCACTCACAGCGGGAGCCAGTGGTGCATCTTCCCAGATGTGCTGTGCCTCAGGCCACCAGAACTCCCCTGAGGACGGCCGGCTGGCTGGGCCACCAGAGGCTGCTCAGGTTCTGGATGAGCAGAGAGCAGCCCAGCCTCTGCTTTCCCACGGCCCCTCCTTACATGTCCCCGTCTCCTGGACGACATCTGGGATTGGATTTGGGGCCCACTGGATAATCCAGCATAATACCCCGGTGGAGATCCTTCACTTGGTCACATCTGCAAAGGCCCTTTCTCCTTACGAGGCCACATTTGCAGGTTGGGAGAAGTAGGATCTGAAGTCTTTGGGGCCGTCACTCAGGCAGTCGCCCTGGCCACGGAGGCGGGACTGAGGAGTCTTGGGAGAAGTGAAAGGAGGGGCTGCCGGCCGGCGAGGTGGGTGCAGAGTAGCTTCTGTTCAGATGGTGGCATGTCAGCCAGTCACCTCTCAGTAAGCAGCGGCCCGCCAGGGTGGAAGGCCAGAGCCCTGGCTGCAAGGTGGCGCCCTCCCAGGCTTCTGCAAGGGTTGGGGGCCACCGGAGGGAGACTCTTACAGAGGGAGACTCTTAGATTGTGGGAGAGACTCACTGGAGTGGCCGCATCCAGGTGGGGGTGGCTCTTCTCTGTGACTGGATGGAAGCTCAGGACTTCCCTCAGGGCCAAATGGGGCAGGTGCTCTGGGAATTCAGAGCTGGAGACTTCACGTCCATTGCCGGGCAGTCCACTGGAGAGTCTGTGGTGGGGCAGGTCTTAGGACACCAATAGACGATGCCCTTCTTTTCCCCTGCTTTCTTTTCCTGTTTTTTTTTTTTTTTTTTTTTTTTTTTTTTGTTGTTGTTGTTGCTGTTTTTCTTTTTGGTACCAGGGATTGAACCCAGGGGCACTTGACCATGGAGCCACACCCCCAGCCCTTTTTATATTTTATTTAGAGACAGGCCTTGTGAAGTTGCTGCAGCTGGTGCCGTCATCATCCCATGGAAGGTCTCTGAGGAGTCCTGAGCCCGCAGACGCCTTCCGTTCTCGGCAGGTGCTTCTCAAGCTCCATTCAGTGCCAGGCCCACGTGGACCAGGCGCAGGGAGGCACCAGGAGCAGCCCAGCCACCACAGCACCCCTGTCCCCTGGCCCGCCCTCCTGTGGGTGGTCCCGCCCTCTGCCTCATAAGAGCTCATGCTCACCAGGGGTCTGCCTCCATTGCTTCACTTCCTGGTCAACCTTTGTCTTGCTGTTTTTGCTGTTTGCCACTTTGTCTGTGAGCGTGAACATACCCATGGCGTCCAGCTGATGCTCACATTCACCGGGGTCTTTGCAGGCTGGGCCTTCTTAACCATGGTGGCGTGAAGGAAGAGCTTCCTGGGAGGTTCCTGAGTGTTCCTCTACTTTCAGAACTGGGAGATCAGCCTTCCAGTGGATGAACTGTCCCCCCAGCTGCTGAGACGGTAGTGGGCTGCCCCCAAGAGCCACTGCCAGGGTCGCTCCCCTCCCCTTCCCAGCATTCGCTCCCTCCCTCCCTCTTCAGCCAGTGTTTCCTGAGCAGTTTATCTGCCTGGGACCACATGCAGGGCCCCCTTGATGCAGAGTGGCCCACCACCTCCAGGATCACAAATTTGCCAGGAGCCAGGCCCACAGTCCGAGGGGGCCCAGGTGTGGGCTCAGGCAGAGCAAGCAGAGAACAGCGAGGCAGTGAGACTCCTGGATCAGTGTGGCCCTGCAGATGTAGGCTTCCGTTTCCTCCATCCAGGGACACTTAGTCCAGCACTGTTCTGAATGTGTGCATACAGCAGGCACCAAAGCAGTGTCCTGTCCCCATGGAGCTTCCATGAAGCAGGAAGGTGCTGAGGGTTGATGCAGATCTCACAGGACGTGGGAGCTTAAGTGGTGGCTTGGGAACAGCTTCCTGACCAGGTGACCTTGGAGAGGAGGAAGTCTGAGTATGGTGTCACTCACTCCCTGGGATCGGGGGAGGTCAAGGGCAGAGGCACAAACCCAGAGCCTTTGCTCTGCACCCCTCTAGGGGAGGAGGCCAGCATGACATCAGGGCACCCCGTCCAGCTCCCAAGGCCCTTTCCCAGCCACAGCCCTCCTGTGGCTCATGTTCCAAGAACAGGCAGCAGTTCAGTTTGACTCTAGAAGGTTCTGAAAGAGGTGAAAATGAGGTACTAGTTGATTGAATTTTGAGGCCAACATGGACCTACCCTGAAACTTCTCAACTTCAAATTGATTCCAATTATAAAGCTCAGCAGAGAGAGTACAAGAACCCCCACCAAATAATAAGTAAAGAACGCCCCCGCGTGGAGTGGTGTGTGCCCCCTGTAAGTGCTCAGCAGAGAGGACCTGCCACCCAGAATCAATCTCCTAGAGTCGAAGTCCAGGGAAATTCGGTGCATTTCTCCCTCTGTCCCCAACTGCCTTTTCTGGTCACTTGCAGCCTGAACGCACCCTGGCAGGTCTTCCCCTAGCAGTGGCTCATCTGGGGCTCCCTGGTGGAGCCTTTATGCCTCTGGACTTAATTAATCCACCCCAAGTCACACTTGGGTGCCAAGTTTCCTCAGCATCAGAATCTGTAAGATTACCCCAGCTCCAGGCACAGCATGGGGTGGAGCAAGCAGTGGCCTGGCTCCAGGCCTGAACTGCTGCTGCCCTCCAGGGACTGGGGAGATACTTAGACGGCACCTGAGAGGGCAGGTGCACAGAGCTAAGCTAGAGGTGAAGAAAGACCCTTCTGTTCTCAGCCTAAACCCACTTAGAGTTCTCATATGCAAATAGCTATCAGATGGTGATGTTCTGATGGCCCCTCCTCACTTCCTGTTGGCCTCTGCACAGCCTGTCACTGTCCCTCCAAGAACTCTCACCTCTTCCCTTCTCACTGACACCACTCACCTCCTCAGCCAGAGGAGTCCCTTCTGGGAAGTATCCTGAGTCACCTATTGACAAATAACCTTCCCAACTTCCTGTTGCTCTTTGGCATAGTCCTAAGTTCCACCTTGGCCTGCAAGGTCCCTGTCATGCAGCCAAGGCTGTTGGGCCTGGATCGGAGGCATTCAGTATTCCTGTGAGCCCAGTCAGCAGGTATCTGTAAGGTGGAGATGGTGGTGGAATCTGCCGTGATGGACATTTCAGGGAGGCAGGTGTCAGCTAACCATGAGGAAGACCCTGCTCACCGTCTGAGCTTTGAGGGAACAGCCTTCGGGGTATTTTGTATCTGGCAGTGGAGTCTCTCTGATTCCTGGTGCCAAGTTCCCAGCTGCTTCCCTCCACCACAGTCTTCTGCCATGTCCAGCCTCACCTTGAGCCCTGAGGAGTGGAGTCGGCCATCTATGGACTGAGACCTCTGAAACCGTGAGCCCCAACATAAGTGTTTCCTCCTCTAATTGTTCTTGTCAGGTCTTCTGGTCACAGCAGTGAAGAAACTGGCTGAAATTCCAACCGAATGTAGGAGGCGTTCTTAATCCTTCAGGGATCTCCCTGATGTGGCGATTCTGTTCTTGCTTAACCACCAGGGAAATAGGCTCGGTGGTGTTCATATCCCACCCCAGCTCACCGTCTCCTGAGGAGTGAGGCTCAGATTGGAAACTGTTGGCTGATTCTCAGGCTGGGGCTTCCAAACCCGATAAAGCACACCACCTGCCAGGAAAGGTGACAGGTTCACTTAGAAGCAGGTGAGGGGGGCTGTTCATGGAGGATTGGAAGCCGGCAGAGGACCTCTCACTTCGCCTCTGTCTGCTCCAGAGCTGACTCCTGTGGGCACAGGGTCAGTGAGCGGTGGGGTGAGGGCAGGGACATGTAAGCCTCGGGACAAAGGGAGTCACCGTGCATCTATCTGCACAGCAGGAGAGCCCTGTCGGACCCCTGGTTACAGAAATCTTTATGAGGAGGAATGTCCTGGACAAAAGATGCAAAGTGTGACCCCTGGTATCTTAGCGTCTATTAGAGTTCATCCTAAATAGACCTCAGGGTTCATGCCCACTTACGGTGACTACTTGCACCCTGATTTAACCTCCAGTTATAATTTGGGCAATGAAGCAACTTGGGAGGTGTTTTTCTCCCACATTTCCATTGTCCAGGCTTTCGAATCAATAGGACATAAATACGATTTATGATCTTGGCATGGAATCTTGCAGTATCAGCTGTCCGTGGAAATTGCCTTCCGATGAGGAGGACTTCAGTTTCACTAATACGGAATTGTTTTTCGTGGGTCTACTATGCTTCCACTAGCTAACTTGAAGATGCCACGTTTATGCTGCAAACAAAGGCCATGGCTGTTTTGGTGTTTTCCAAATTAACGATCCTCCATGTAGATGGACCAGTCCTTGCAACAACATTTACCGCCATTTACTGCCTTGTGTTCCAAGGTGTGTCCTTGTATGGCTTCGACGCCTTGCTCGCCATCCGGGGAGAACTTGAGTGATTTTTGTATGGACTAAATAAGAAAAGACGACACCAGTGTCGCTCTCCTTTTTATCATCAGCAGCTAATCAGTGTCAGTTTTCAGATAATTTAAGCAGTGTTCTTTCTTTTGAGAAGATGCTGTCGCAGGTGAGCCTGTTCACAAGTTTTAATGACTTACGTCACGTAAGAGCGTCTAGAGTGCTGGGCACTGTTTTAAACCCTGCGTGAAGCAGGCCATCTATTGGAGGATGTCCCTGGGACAGTTGTTTTGAGCGGCACACCTCGTCCCCGCAAACAAGCCCATCTTTGAAGTACAGTCACAAGACGACGTCTTTAGAACCTGAGAAAATGAATGTTCCCCAGGAAAGCAGCGTGTGAATTCTGCCAACTCTGCCAAGTGTTTGAAGTGGTAAAGGAGTCTGGCATCAGAGCCCACCGCCTGTGTCTCTGCCTCTTGGACTCATTAGGGACTGTTTTGGGAGATAGAAAAAATAGGTGTATTTCACTGTTGTCTGAATAATTTAAAATTTGTCTCTACCGGTGGACCTAAGCCTGCGCGTGATGAATTCTTAGTATTTATTTTCCCCTTTTGAGGCCATTTGGGAAGTTAACAGATGAGAGTGAATTTCATGAATAGTGTGCAGGTTTAATTGATTTAAAGGGAACTTTTCTTTCCTTTGTGGCTTCGGAATGCTGATAGTTTTTGTTGTTGATGCCGCAGACAGCTTAGCCACAGTGATGGACATTGAGACCGTCAGCTACTCTAGCTGCCTCTGAGCGCCCCTTCCCAGCCAACGGGAAGGGTGAGCTGTGGGCTCTGGCTGATTTGCAGCCAGGGCCGGGGACAGAGAGGGTCACTGGACCCATTGCTACCAAATGCCAGCCTCTTTGTTTCGTGGTAGTCAGCTCTGCATTACTGTGACCAGGAGACCTGACCAGAGCAGCTCAGAGGAGGAAAAGTTTATTTTGGCTCGTGGTTTCAGTCTGTGGTCAGTTGACTACATAGCTCTGGCCGAGGCGAGGCAGAACATCGTGGTGGAAGGCTACGGCGGAGGAAAGCAGCCAAGACATGGCAACAGGGAAGCAGAGACAGGACATAACTCTAGAGTCACACCCAGTGAGCCACCTCTTCCAGCTGCAGTTTAATCCATATAGGTTAATCATATAGGTGGATTAATCAGGTTAATCCATATAGGTGGATTAAGCCACCAGTTAGGCCACAGCTCACATAATCTTGTCATCTCACCTCTGAAGATGCTTGCCTTGTCTCACACTCGAGCATTTGGGGGCACCTCACATCTAAACCATAAAAACTCTGCAGTTCTTATTTCAAATGCTGAACAACAGAAAGTGGTCTTCATTATGCTGTTGGGGGGACAGTCCTTCACTGAAGCCCTTTAGCTAGCAGGTGGTTTGGCAGCGGACCACCAAGAAAGTGCCTGGAGAGCCCCTGCCACCTGGAGAATGCATGCAGCCCCATTCCGTGTAAGTTAGTCAGGGCGAGGGAAGGACGGTGACGCGGTCAGGCGAGGGTGAGCTTCCACTTCAGCGGTAATCATCTGCCATGGACTTGGTGGCAATAATGATCTACTGTGGACTTGGTGGCTGTAATCATCTGCCGCGGACTTGGTGGCAGTAATGATCTACTGTGGATCTGGTGGCTGAAATAATCTGCTGCGGACTTGGTTGTTCCGTCCAGCGGAACCGGCACGGAGAAAGGAGATACCACTAATGTTTAGTTTGACGAGATTTATTGCGTCCTCCCTGTTTCTCTGTCTCCTGCCTTCTACTACTTCTCTCTTTTTCTCCTCTCCTCGCTTCCTCCCCCCAGCTCCTTGCTTATCAGCCAATCATAGCAAAGCTTTCTCTCACGCAGGAGAGCATGTAGGGGAATGCCAGCATGACACTATGTAAATCACGAGCTGTCCACACGCGGCATAATTTTAGAAAGCCAATCCTTGAGCCTGGCGTTAACACGTCATAAGTCTCCAAGGAACTAGTTACAGCAAACAGCCTTTTTAGGTACTTCCTCATTTTTGCAGCCAGCGCCCTTTGGCTCACTGCCAGGCACCATCTTGTCCAAGACGGCCCTCAACACTTGGTGGCAATAATAATCTGCTGTGGACTTGGTGGCTATAATCATCTACTGTGGACTTGGTGGCTATAATCATCTACTGTGGACTTGGTGGCTGTAATCATCTGCCGCAGACTTGGTGGCAGTAACAATCTACTTGGGACTTGGTGGCTGTAATAATCTGCTGCGGACTTGGTGGCTATAATCATCTACTGTGGACTTGGTGGCTGTAATCATCTGCTGCAGACTTGGTGGCAGTAACAATCTACTGTGGACTTGGTGGCTGTAATAATCTGCTGTGGACTTGGTGGCTATAATCATCTACTCTGGACTTGGTGGTGGCTGTAATCATCTGCCGCAGACTGGTGGCAGTAACAATCTACTGTGGACTTGGTGGCTGTAATAATCTGCTGTGGACTTGGTGGCTATAATCATCTACTGTGGA
The DNA here is from genome assembly GCF_902686445.1 of Sciurus carolinensis. Taxonomy (NCBI): domain Eukaryota; kingdom Metazoa; phylum Chordata; class Mammalia; order Rodentia; family Sciuridae; genus Sciurus; species Sciurus carolinensis. Next base: position 135,824,318 of record NC_062222.1, on the reverse strand, counting down.
CTTGGTGGCTATAATCATCTACTGTGGACTTGGTGGCTGTAATCATCTACTGTGGACTTGGTGGCTGTAATCATCTGCCACGGACTTGGTGGCAGTAACAATCTACTGTGGACTTGGTGGCTGTAATCATCTGCTGCAGACTTGGTGGCAGTAACAATCTACTGTGGACTTGGTGGCTGTAATAATCTGCTGTGGACTTGGTGGCTGTAATCATCTACTGTGGACTTGGTGGCAGTAACAATCTACTGTGGACTTGGTGGCTGTAATAATCTACCGCACACTTGGTGGCTGTAATCATCTACTGTGGACTTGGTGGCTGTAATAATCTACTGTGGACTTGGTGGCAGTAACAATCTACTGTGGACTTGGTGGCTGTAATCATCTGCTGCAGACTTGGTGGCAGTAACAATCTACTGTGGACTTGGTGGCAGTAACAATCTACTGTGGACTTGGTGGCTGTAATAATCTACTGTGGACTTGGTGGCTGTAATAATCTACCGCACACTTGGTGGCAGTAATAATCTGCTGCACACTCCATGGCTAAAACAACATGAGTGTATCATCTTACAGTTCTGGAGGGCAAAGTCCAAAGTGGGTCTCACCAGGCAGAAATCAAGGTGTCCGCTCTGGGGAGGTCCCTTCCCGCCCCAGCTTCTGCAGGCTGGCCGCATCCCCGCTCCCACCCCTCCCTGTCTCCAAAGCCGACGATCTTTGCTCCTGCCTCCGCCTTCTCCTTCCCATCGCCGGCCGTGACTCTGACACCTCTTCTCCCTCCCTCTTTCAATTTTAAAGACCCTGGTTGTTGATCTCTCTGTGTCAAGGTCAGCCGACGAGCTACCTCGGCTCCATTTGCACCCTGATTCCCCCTTGTGGGGACCAGGGTGGGGACATCGCTGGGGAGCTGTTCCTCTGTCAGCCACCTGACACTGAAGGGGCGAAGTCTGTTTTTCTGTCTCCGAGCAGAGGGGAGTTTGCTCTTTGAGTTTGTGCACACTGCTGGGTTCCTTCGGGGGTGGCATTAACCGTGCAGCCTGCTCAACACGCTGAGGAATCAGAGGACCAGCCTCGGGGCCCCTTTGGATCACAGAGACACAGGGCAGCCGTGTGGCCAGCGGCCCTGGGCAGAGCTGCTCTGGCGTGGAGAACAATGCACATCCCTCAGAGGTCTGCCACACTCCAGGGCCCAGGGTCCGGTGGGCCCCGCGGGTGGCAAAGTGTCTGCTCCCTCCCCGTCCACACGTCTGATGTGCCGTTGGTTCGTGTGAGGCCTCTCCGGGGACACTCAGGCTGTTGGTCTCTCCCTCCCACACGTGCGTCCCCCCTCCGGATGTGGGTGGCCTTCAGAGAGCGCCACCAGCAGAGCACCTTCACCCTGGCCCCGCCTCTGGCTCGATTGGCCTCCGCGTGGGGGGCAGTAGGCTGGCTCTGCACACCTGCTGCCCTCAGGCGCGCCCGCTGCAGCCAGCTCTCGCCTCTCACTGTCGCCAGACTCCACGTGGAGGCCGTGGGCCGTCACCAGTGCTTGCCACAGCCCGTCTTCAGGTGAGGAAACCCGAGTAAACTGGAAAGCACAGCCACCAGGGTGAGGGGCTTGGGTCGGCCTGCCCAGAGGGCCTCCAAGAACCTGCCTGTGAAACAGAACGGCTCCCGGGTCCTCCTCTCAGGTGCCCATCTTCGCCCGGCCCACACGGCTCCCTGGCCTGGCCAGTGCTGCCCTTCCTGGGACCACCTCCTCCGGGAAGTCATCTTGCCCCCATGTCTGGCTCTGATAGCTCCGTCTACTGCTTTTATCTGATTCTTCCCTCCCTCATTCCTTCCCTCCCTCCCTCCCTTCCTCCTTCCCTCCCTCCCTCCTTCCTTCCCTCCTTCCTTCCCTCCCTCCCTCCCTCCTTCCTTCTTCCTAAGTTTTTTGAGTTCTTTATATATTCTGGAGATCACTGCTCTGAGATGTAGGTGGTAAAGATTTTCTCCCATTCTGTAGGCTCTCTCTTCACGTTCTTGATTGTTTCCTTTGCTGTGAAGAAACTTTTTTAGCTTGATACCATCCCACTTTTTGATTCTTGATTTTACTTCTTGCACTTTGAGGAAGTTGATTCCTAAGCCAACATGATGTAAAGTAGGGCTTATATTTTCTTCTAGTAGGCTCAGGGTCTCTGGGCCAATGCCTAGGTTCTTGATCTACTTTGAGTTTTGTGCAGGGTAAGAGATGGGGATTAATTTCATTCTGCACCATCAGGATTTCTAGTTTCCCAGCACCATTTGTTGAAGAGACTATCTTTTCTCTCATGTGTGTTTGTGGCGCTTTTGTCTAGTATGAGACAACTGTATTTATGTTTGTCTCTGTCTTCTAGTCTGTTCCATTGGTCTTCATGTCTGTTTTGGCACCAATACCATGCCATTTTTGTTACAATAGCTCTAGTACAATTTATGTCAGGTATTGTGATGCTTCCTGCTTTTTTTTTTTTTTTTTTTTTTTGCAGAGGATTGGTTTGGCTATTCTGGGCCTCTTATTTTTCCAAATGAATTTCATGACTGCTTTTTCTATTTGTATGAAGAAAATCATTGGAATTTTAATAGGAGTTGCACTTCATCTGTATAACACTTGTGGTAGAATGACCATTTTGACAATATTAATTCTGCCTATCCAAGAACATGGGATATCTTTCAATCTTCTAAGCTCTTCTTCAGTTTTTTCCTTTAGCATTCTGTCATTTTCATTGTAGAGGTCTTTAACCTCTTTTGTTAGATTGATTTCCAAATATTTTATTTTTTTAAGTGAGACTGTTTTGTTTCAATTTCATTGATTTTGGCTCTGATTTTAATTTAATTCCTGTGTTCTACCGCTTTTGGTGTCAGTTTGTTCTTTTTCCAGGGCTTTGAGATGTAGTGTCAAGTTATTTGGTGATTTTTTTTGTCCTTTTAATGAATGATGCAATGAACTTTTCCTCTTAGAACTGACTTCATAGTGTCCCAGAGATTTTGATAGGTGGTATCACTATTCTCATTTACCTCTAAGTATTTTTATATTTTATCCCTGATTTCTTTCTGCTATCCATTGGTTAGTCAATCGTGTATTATTTAGTCTCTAGGTGTTAGAGTAACTTCTATTTTTTTATTTTATCATTTATTTCTAATTCCATTCCATTGTGATCTGATAGAATGCAAGGTATTATCTCTGTTTTTTTGTATTTGCTAAGGGTTGCTTTATGATCAAAGATATGGTCTGTTTCAGAAAAGGATCCATGTGCTGTGGAGAAGAAAGTGTACTCACTCATTGATGGATGAAATATTCCATATATGTCTGTTAAGTCTAAATTATCAATTGTATTTTTTAGATCTAAGTTTCTTTATATAGTTTTTGTTTGGAGCATCTTTCCAGTGGTGAGAGAGTTGTGTTAAAGTCATCCAGTATTATTGTGTTGTGGTCTGATTCTTGAAATTGAGAAGGTTTTCTTTGATACATGTAGGTGCTCTATTGATTGAGGAATAAATTTTTATGATTGTATGTCTTGTTATTGTAAAATTCCCTTAAGCAGTATAAAATGTCCTTCTTTGTCCCTTCTGATTAACTTTGTCTTGAAGTGCACTCTATCTGATATGAGGATAGAAAATCCTGCGTGTTTATGAGATCCATGTGAATGATATTTCTTTTCCCATTCTTTTATATTCAGTATATGTATGTGTTTGCTTATGAGATGAATGAGTTTCTTGGAGACAGCATATTGTTGGGTTTTGTTTCTTAATTCCATTTGCCAGCCTATGTCTTTTGATTGATGACTTTAAGGCCATTTACATTTAGTGTTATTATTGAAAAATACTTTTAATTTCCTGGCATTTTGATTTATTTTTGGTTTTTACTTTGAATTTGTTTCTCCTTTGTTTTACTATTCTTCTAGTGTAACTTCTTCTTTTGCTGATTTTCATGTTTATTTTTCATTTATTCTTCATGAAATACCTTATTATGTTTTGTAGTGTAGGCTTTGTAGTTGTGAATTGTTTTAACTTTTCTTTATCATGGAAGTTTTTTATTTTATCATCAATTCTGAAGCTTAATTTTGCTGAGTATAGTATTCTTTGCTGGAATCAGTTTTATTTCAGAGCTTGGTATATATTATTCCAGGACCTCCTAACTTTGAAGGTCTGAGCTGATAAATCAGCTGATATCCTGATTGATTTCCCTCTCAATGTGACCTGTTGTTTATCTCTGGCAGCCTTTAAAATTCTATCCTTATTCTGTAAGGCACTTTCATAATAATATGCCTTGGTGTGGGTCTGTTGTAATTTTGTATATTTAGGGTCTGTAAGCCTCCTGTACATGATTTTCCATTTCATTCTTTAGTTTTGAAAATTTTTCTGATATCATTTCATTGAAAAGCTGGTACTTTCCTTTGGTTTGTATCTCTGAACCTTCATCCATCCCAATAAATCTTAAATTTGGTCTTTTCAGGTTATCCCATATTTCTCAGAAGTTCTGTTCATGGTCTCTTAACATCTTTTTTCCATGGTCAACTTTATTTTCAAGATTATATATTATGTCTTCATTTCCTGAAACTCTGTCTTCTAAGTGGTATAATCTGTGGGTGATGTTTTCCATTGAATTTTTAATTTGGTTTATTGTTTCCTTGATTTTGAGGATTTCTGCTTGGATTTTTTTTTCAGAATCTCTTTTTATTGAAGTAATCTTTAACTTCCTGTATTTTCTTTCTGATTTCATTCCTTACATTTTCCTTTGTCTCACAGATCAGTTTAACTATGTACATTCTAAATGCCTTCTCTGATATTTCTTCCACTGTGCTGTCTATAGATTCTGTTATTGAATTATCTTGGTTTGTTTAGGGTGATTTGTTCTCTTGCTTTTTCATGTTATGTGTGTTTCTATCCATCTGAGGATCTGAGGCAGTAGAGTTTCTATCCTGTGGACTTTGAGTACCCCTGAAGGTTTCTAGTACCTCACCATTTAGGGGGAGACAAATAATAACAATAGCCAATGCAAACAGTTTATAGCATTAAACCAAATAGCTCCTGCTCTGATGTCTACAATACTAATTGTCTTAATAAACAGAAATGATATGATCGGTTATTACCCATAATAAAACAGTAAATTTGCTGAAGGTTTACAATTTTGAATGGTGAACAGGGAGAGAACAGATGGGTATGATGTGATGATTATGAGGGAGGTAGAGAGAAGGTAGAAGTAAAAAATGAAAGGAAGAGTGAAAGGATAAGAGATTGTTACATTGAAGAAAAGAGACAAAGAGAATTAAGAGAAACAGATAAGTGAGAGAGAAAAATCTATAAAGTAAAAATTTTAAAAATTAAAAATAACAATAAAAATAAATTATCCCAAACAAGACTAAAATATACTACTCAAAGATCTTGGTTCTCAAAATACTGATCCATGAAGAATAACTGCCTTCAAAAAATGCTAGAAATGATAAGAGAACAAATATATATATATATATGTATAAATGTCCATGAACCATTGAGTCACAATTAAACAGAGAAAAGAAAAAAGAAATAAAAAAATCTCGAAGAAAAGTTAAAGGATTGTTCCCACTGGAGTTCAGAAGTCTCAGCTTCCCTTCTCAGCCGTTCGTGGAGTTGTCTGGCATTTGATGCTTGCTCCACCCTCAAGGTGAGAGAGGCAATTCCACAGGCCGAAGGCCTGGAGGCAGGGTTTAGGCTTAGGTAGTAGGCTTCAGGCTCCGCTGAATGATCTGGAGATTCTAATTCAGTGCACCTCCAGTGCCCAGCAGCTGCTGGACCACATGGAAGACTGCACCCCAGGATCTTTCCTGGGTTCCATTCATGTGGTGGAGGAACCAATTCTTAGTTCACTGTGTTACCTGCAAACCCCACCTTTCCTGGTTTCGGGTTCAGTCTTGAAGCTCAGTCTGTCCTGCCCTTGCCCTCCTGAATCCCTGGTCAGGCATGTTTCTCCCAGCCAGTCCTGCAAGCAGCCAGATTGGAGTGGGAGGGGAGATTCAGGTGGGTTTCCAGACCAGTCTCCTGTGTCGACCTCTCTCCACCTTTGATTTTCTCCACACACACCTACGGTGTGCAGTGGGGGTTTGCAGGCCCATATTTTGGGCCAGACTTGGGTTTGCCAGGAATCGCCTCCCCTAGTTTCTGGCCCCTGTGTCCCAGCTGCAAAATGGCTCCTTCCTGTCCTCTGCACGCCGGCAGGAGAGATTCTGCTTCCTTCCTACTCAAGGCTTCTGTGCGGGGCTCCTTTCAGGCAGCGCCTTGATCTGCCTCTAAACTCCCCATGGCCAGACATGCCTCAGGTCTCATAAAATGGTCCCTTTAATTTCCATATCCCTCCAGTTTGCTGGTGGAAGAGCCGCTCTGGCTGGTGACTCCGGCTGTGGCGGCGGCTGTGACCGTGGGGATTTCTTCCTTATTTTATCATATCCAACCTCCTGAGTCCCAGTCTGCCTTGAATACCCAGTATTAAATTCTAGTAAAGACCTCCCCGCCATTTTTTCGTTCACCCACCTGGCTGAGAAGCTGCTTATCTGCTGTCTTGGTTTCATGCCACGAAGCAGCCAGGAAAGTGACCTTCTCTGTCTTGCAACTCTGACCCTCATTCTTTATGCTCATTAGTCTGTATCCTTGAACTTGGTGAGAGCATTCACACACTTGGGTTCGGGATAGATCACTCCTCGTAGCTTCTCAAAACAAAACAAGAATAGCCATGACTTCAGTGGACTGAAAACTGCCACCTACTAGCGGCTGGTTTCCTAGTGACAGCAGAGGCAGAGTCCCCTGGGCTGCACGTGGCCCACTCACGTGTAAGGCTTGGGGGCTCGCGGGCAGGTGTCTTTGCCACGGGTCAGGCTGCAGCTGAGACCGCTGCCTGGAGGTGTTTGCTCCCGGCTGGCACCGTGAGGTGAGGAGGTGCCGTCCACGCCCGGCAGCCGCGGGAGTTCTTCTGGCTTATGGGCTTCCTCTCCCAGGTGCTAGTGAGACAACTCAGGTAGGGGACAGGCCCAGTTCCAAGTGTCACCTTGTTCAGGGAAGTGCGGAGTCGGCCCCGGCAGGCATTTGTGGTTCATTGACGGGCAGGGACCTGCTCCCTTACCTCCCTTGTGGGGACACGTTTGTGCTCTTGCTCTGCGTGGTTTCCAGCTCAGACTCTCGGGCTGTTGATATGGCGTGGTATTAATTATTAGAATTATTATTAGAATTATTTTAGATATTTTTAATATGACAGTGTGATAAGGGAGGGGGAGAGCTGACATAAGATGCAGGAACAGAAAAGCGGACAGTTTGAAGAAGTTTTATATGACACGGGGTCCCCGCAGGGAAAGGAGCCAAAAAAGCAGAGTTGAACTCAAAACCCAGGACCAAGAAGGGCAAGCTGTGAAGAAGCCCCTGGGCTGTGTGGGGTGGCTGCAGGCAGAGCAGAATCAGCGAGGTTGTCCGTGCCGTGTGCTGCCCTGGGTGTCCGTCCTGGATGGTACGCCCTCTCTTTCTGGTCCAAGGAGGGCATCTCTCAGGTGGGAGTCCTGCCTCCTCTTACAGTGGTCAAGGTCAGCGGGCTCCTCTACCTACTCTCATTCATTTTATTTTATTTTTTAAAGCACTTTTGACTAAATAATACAACGGAGCAGGGGTTTTGGGTGGTGTATTCTGCCATCCTTTGGTAGCAGGTAGGTAAGTTGTCAGATAGGTGAGCGGACGTAAGCTCATCTATTTCCAGTCTCTCTATCTGTCTCCCTGACAGTTCCAGGAGCATGCTGAGGTGTTAACAGGTGAGATGACACATCTGAGATCTGCTTTAAAATGCTCAGGGCAGGAAGCAGATAAAGCAAGATTGTGCACATCGGCAGTTTTTGAATCTGGGTAACGTGGGAGTCATACTATTCGCTCCACTTTTATGTGCTTGGAAGTTTCTCTAATAGCTGTCTTAAAAACCTTCCATTTTTTTACAACTGCATGCCATCTTCTCTTATCAAATAATGATGGATTTTTAACATCGCAGTGGCCAGGATGAAGGAAGGACCCCAGTGTGTTGCCAGGAGCTCTCTGGGGAGCAGGTTGGGAGATGTCCCAAGGGACTTAGAGACACTCCTACTTTTGCCCCAGAGATTCTTCTTGAGGGAATCTGTACTGAGGCTATTGCTGTGCCTGTCAAAAACTCCGTACAAAGATATGTGCTTCAGGGTTATTTTAGATTCTGAAATTTGCAAGTAACCCAAATGTAGGGTAGAGGAGCGGCTGGTTGAATGATGTCCATCACAGGGTGGAATGTTCTACCTCCGTTATCAAGGAAGGTTGCAGTGTCTAGAAAGCATGGGAAGGTGCCGGTTACAGGGTTAACTGGGGAAGAAATGGATACAATTGCAAATAGTGTACATTTATAGAAAAGATGTTCATAGGAAGAAAAAGGGAAGAAAATGTACCAAAACGCCATCCGTGATTCTGATTGAATGGCGGACCCACACCGAAGGGTCTTTTTCTGTTTGTCCTTATTTTCCAGATTTTCCGTTATGGTACTGGGGATTGAACCCAGAGATGCATTTCCATCGAGCTACATCCCTGGTCCTTGTTATTTTTAAATTCTGAGACAGGGTCTCACTAAGGTGCAAGTTGTTCAGACCCTCAAACTTGCCATCCTCCTGCCTCAGCCTCCCATGTCACTGGGATTACAGGCATGTGCCACTGTGCCTGGCTGTTCTCCAGATTTTTAGATCATGAATATGAGTTCGTTTCCCGTGTATCTTCTTCAGGCTTTTACAGGTGTAATCGACCCACCACAGGACTCACTGTTGTGGGTACAGGCTGTTGTGCTGTGGTGTCCAGCTGCCCCTGGTACATTGCTACAAGCACTGTGGCCTGGGCAGATACCCCGTGAATAGTTATCAAGTAGACTTTGGTTTCAGATTTACATAAAAATGGAGATGTATATCCTTCCCTATTATTAATACCTTCTGTTTATTACAATGTGATATTTAATTTATTAGAGTGTAATAACGTATTCATGTATGTACATATGGTTAATGAACCAAATGTTGATAGGTCATTAACCGAAGCCCGTGCTTTGTTTGTATTGCCTTAGTTTTTAATCTCACAGTCTTGTTCTACTCCAGGATCCCAGCAAGGATTTAACATTACATTTAGTCATCTAAATTAATTTTTAATTGGGAAAAAAGTAAAATAGAATCTGTTTTTAAACCATTCACTATTCAGCCATCCCTCCTCCCCTGGGTCCCCTTGTCGACTTGTTCCTTGATGACCGAGGCCATGTTTAGATGGGTCCCATTCCTATTGCTCCTAGCGTGGCACCTGACAAAGTTGCTGAATAAGAACCTGTATATTCCGTGCCCAGATTTCAGGAACTGGGTGGTGCAGAACCAAGGGGGCGAGGGCAGGAGAGAAGGAGCGGAAGGAGGCCAGAGGGCGCCACCTCATGTAGCATAAGCCCCCGAGCTCTGGGGGCCGTGGCGGCAGCTGCTGATGCACCTGACGGAGGTCTCTTGACTCGGTGCCTCGCAGGTTGGAGATCGCGACCCTGAACCAGGCAGATGCAGATCTGGAGGCGTGTCGAACCCAGATCAGCAAGGATGTCATCGCCCTTCTGCTGCGGAGTCTGGCCAGCAGCGGCCACCTTTCCCCTCAAGTGGAGAGGAGGATGGCTGTCGTTTTCAGGAAGCAGTTTCTACTCCTGGAAAAGGAGGTACAAGAAGAGTATGACCGGAAGATGTTGGCCTTGACAGCCGAGTGCGACCTGGAAACCAAAAAGAAGACGGAAAACCAGTGTCAGAGGGAGATGTTGGCCATGGAGGAAGCAGAGGAGCTGCTGAAGCGAGTGAGCGAGCGGGTGAGTGGTTCTGAAGGAGTTCATACACCTCATCCTCAGCGTCGTCACTTATCTGTCCACCCACCAGTCCACGCATGTGTCCATCACCTCATCCACCCACCAGTCTACCACCAGTCCACCCACCAGTCTACCCATCAATCCACCCATCAGTCCACCCATCAGTCCACCCATCAGTCCACCCATCAGTCTACCCATCAATCTACCCATCAGCCCACCCATCAGTCCACCCATCAATCTACCCATCAGTCCACCCATCTGTCCACCCATCAATCTACCCATCTGTCCACCTATCAGTCCACCCATTAGTCCACCCATCAGTCCACCCATCAATGTACCCATCAATCTACCCATCAGTCCACCCATTTGTCCACCCATCAATCTACCCATATGTCCACCCATCAGTCCACCCATCAGTCCACCCATCAATCCACCCATCTATCCATCCCTCCTCCACCCACCCACCCACCCATCCATCCACCCATCCATCCATCCACCCATCCATCCACCAGTTCACCCACCCATGTATCACCCAGCTACCCATCTATCCATCTACCTATCCATCCATCTATCCATCCACTCAACTACCTATATACCCATCCATCTACCCATACTTCCATCCACCCACCTGCCTATCATCTACCTGTCTATACACTTACCCACACACCATGTTTTCATCCATCCATCCATCCATCCATCCACCGTCATCCATCCACCTATCTAGAATTCACTTGGCAAGCATTCACTGATCACCTACAGTCTCTCAGGCACTAGGCTAGGCACTGAAGTGACAAAGAAAGTGAGACATGGTTCTTGCAATGAGTAAGTTCCTAGTGCAATGAGGAATCCTCACATATGAAAGGTAAGGCACCATTCTACATGTGATAGTGAAGATTTGTTTCTGGCGCCATGGGAGGTCACGGGGCAGGTAGAAGGGCTTCATTCACAGAACGCATGGTTCACAGACAGTGTGATGCCATTCAGCCACCTCTGGCCTGCCTGGCTGGCCCCACTCTGTCCGTGACCCTGCTGGTCAGCGCCACTCCCCTGAGCCTCCACTTAGGATGAACGTGCGTTCTGGGCTTTTGGCCCCTGAACTCTCGTTGTCTCTCCCTCTCTGCTAAATGTGTTTGGCTGTTTTTCCGTGAGACTCACAGCTGCTCAAGGAGGGGACTTGAAGAGTGCTGCAGGGCTCCCGCTGGGAAGCTAGGCCCCAGCCCGCCCGGTCCGCCCAGCCTGGCCTGATTCTGCGTGGCCCAGAGCAGGGTCTGTGTTTAACAGTCATAGAAAAGCGAATGGCGGAGCACACAGACCTGACGTGGCTGCAGGATCCGGAGTGCCCAGCTGGCCCTTATGGAAAACTTGGCCCATTTCACCTGTAAGGCCTGAAGGAAAAGACCCGGGGAAAGTGAAGCCCACACCCGCTCAGCCAGTGCCTGGGCCTGACCTGGGGGGAAAGTGAAGCCCACACCCGCTCAGCCAGTGCCTGGGCCTGACTCGGGGGAAAGTGAAGCCCACACCCACTCAGCCAGTGCCTGGGCCTGCCGACAGAGCACCTGCTGAATGCATTCATTCAGGCCACTGACTGAGCACCTGCTGTGTGCTCCCCGGGGCCACTGTGCCAGCTCAGCCCCACTCCTGCCCCACACTCCCAGGTGTTCCAGCCATGTGTGTGTGTGTGTGTGTGTGTGTGTGTGTGCAGTTGATCTAATTGCACATCTTACTTGTTTTCACTCTCTATCACCATATAACCAAACTTTGGTTGTATTAATACTATTAAAATGTGATGGATGCACACTGAAGCTCAACCTCAGGGTCGCAGTGCCTCGGGACCGCGGTGCTGGCGCTGCTCTGAGCGCCTCGCCTGCTCCCCTCGTCAGCCCGCCACGCTGACTCTGGACTCGAGTGGGGAGGATCCCACTTTAGCAGGGAGGAAGTTGAACTTGGAGAGACACTCACCTGCCCGAGGACCTGCAGGTGGCCCCGTGACTCACAGTGTGCCGCGGCCATGATGTCACAGTGCTGCCCTGTGCAGTGGCACATGGTACCCCTTGCTCTGCGGGCCCCCTGCATGCACCTCTTGGGCGCCTGGCTTTCCAGTGCCCTGGCTACCAGCCACCTGGGCCACTGCATCTGCATGTGGGGCTGGGAAGGCGGCTGCTGGGCTTCTGCCTTTGCCTGAGGCCCAGTTGCTGTCCCCTGAACCTCCCATCTGCAGGGCTGGGCAGTGGCCTTCCACCTCCCTCACGCCACCCTGCTGGCATGCCCGGGGAGGACACCTCCACCCGAGTCTCAAGGTCGGCCCGCTCAGATGTGCGCACGCTGCCTTATCTGAGCCAGTCTGCTTCCAGAAATACCATCTGCTCTGCCAGAATCTCCAGCACTCATTTCTCCCGGTGCTTGCGAGCATCCCTCTTGCAGAAACCACACGCTCCCTTCCGTGATCTGGCACGTCTCACAGTCATTTTAGAGTAAAACCCAGGAAAATATTTTGGGTCTATCATTCCACCCTGGACCAGTTTAAGGGGAAAAAAATAGCAAAATGACCAGTGTAAGTTTTTTAAAGTTTAGGCATTCTAGTGAGGATAGAGATGAAACCTGTTCGTATTTGAACGCCTGTGCAATTCCGTCTGGCTTTTAAAGCGTGTCTGCACCGAGAGGCCCCCGGTCTCCTTCCTGCTCTTGAACGTGGGCGCCTTGAGGATGCCCGGCGCGCGGCTGCATGAGGCGTCCACGCTGGTGAAGAGCTTTGGCGGGGCCGGGAAGCGGCGTGGGTGGTGCTGAGCGGCACAGGAGCAGGGAGCCCTGGTGCCGCTGCGTGTGGGTGGCTGTACAGGGCCGTGGCGTGCTGCGGTCTCCCGAGGCTGGAGGAGAGGCCTCTGCATGTTTCACAGGAAGACACGATAGGTGTTTGCGGGGTCGTCGATGTGCGCCGACACCTCGCAGGGTGTGTGTGCACATGGCGCCCCGCCCGTGCAAGGGTCTTGCTTTTATGCCTCAGTTACGTCAATTTAAATGTTAGGAAAAGGGAAAAAGGGAACTTCAGTGCTTGGATGTTCATTACGATCCATGACTTAATGTCATCTTCCAGGAAGCCCAGGGATAGACAGAGTGTGAACTGTTCCACATGGACATGGGAAGCAAGGGCCCAGACAGGCAGCGCCTGGTGGCCCAGCTTCCTGCAGCCGCCCACCAGCAGTGCGGGCTCTGTCTCCTCCGGGTTGCTTCTGCAGCCAGGCGCCGCCCAGCCATCTGAGGACAGGAACCTGGGCATGCGCCCTGCGCTGGCTTCCCGAGGCTTCCTCAGCCCCCAGGAATATCTTGGAGGAAAAAGATTCTTTATGCACAAGAACTCTTACATCTTAACCATCTCTGATGGATTTATTTTTATAAAACAATTTTACAGTTTGCCTATCTTGCTAAATTGAGTACAAGAAGTGTAATTTGGTAGTCTTGATTTCCTGAAAATGATTTTACATTTTCTGTGGTGTGGACTCGGCATTGTGTGAGGCAGTTGCTCTGGGATGGCCCCCTCAGGGCTGTTTCTCAAATCGGAACTGAGGCGCCCTCTCCTGTCCACACCTTCTCTCCCTGAAAGTCTGTTTTTTTATTGGAAAGTTCAATAGGGAGATTGGGGTAAATGATCACTATTTTAGTGCTCCTTTAAAAATACATATTTGTTGACAATATTTAAAATATAAAACTGTACATTAATAATACAGATTTTTCAGCTTCTCTTAAAAAATGAGAAAATTTGATCCCAATGGTCCTTATTTTCACAAAACCCCCTTGATGGCTGGCTGCAGCGTCTCCTGCAGGCGGGACTTGCTCTTTCTATTTTGCCCCACTCCCCACCACTCCCTAATGCCTTCCAGTACAAGGTGCCTCACCCATTTGTATACACGACCTCCCCTGCTTGACTGGCCTGGGGGTGGGCATCTTGCTTTAGGGCTTAGTCTTCTCATCTTTGCTGCGGAGCGCTGAGCTTCCTCAGTTGTTCAACACATTTCTACAAGGCCCTGAACTCCCAATAGAAGGACAGTGCCTGTGGAAGTCGGCCTGGGGTTCTGTCCAGACGGATTTCAAGGAGTGTCTTGCTATGATATGAGTGTATCATTGCCTCAGACCTTATCCTTTAGCAAAAATATAATGCTAAAGGAGGACAGAAAATTGTTCTAAGGTGTGTGTTTGTGTGTGCGTGTGTCTGTCAGCTTTATGCCCCAACTGTGAGAAACTAAGTGAATTTTGCCCAATACCTCATTCCTATTAATTAAAATAAATTGAGGTTTGGGGCTTGTGAAATTCGGTACTGTCACTCTGATGGCAAAGCTGCCCGACCAGGCCCGGCGTCTCGGCCATTGCAGAATGCCCAGCGTCGGGCCCTGACCCTCTCTCTGTGGCTGGTGAATTGCATTCTTTGATTTAGATCCAGATGGCTGTAAAGGCCATTTCTCTGCCATAGAGTGACTCAGACAGTCTAATCCAGTCCTTTCTACAAAGCCTGCTTTTTAACAATGCAGAGCTGTGATTTAGTGGCTGAAGCGCAGCTTTCCTGCTGGCGGGGTGTCCGGGAGGGGCCGGGTCAGCCCTGACTTGCGAGCCAGGGCTGCTGCTCTGCATCCAGAGCCAGGCTTCGCTCTGATCTTCTTTGACCCGGGGCAGCTGCGTACTGACTGCGGGGCTTCTTTGGGGGCCCTGGGTAAATAATGGTTCTCTTCCTGCTCAGATTCTGAACCAATTGAAAATCAGTAAAAGGGGCTGGACTCACTCTGTGAGTGGACGCAGAGGTGACAGGCCTGAGCTGTGTGCCTGGAACAGAGTGCCTGGGGCTCTGGGGCCTTCCCAGCCCCCACCCCAGCCCAGAGGAGCCCCAGCCCTCGCCCTCTGCTGCACAGCCCTCCGCCTTCCCGGGGTGCTCCTGGGCCAGGCACAGCCCACCTCCCCACTGTGACCAGGCCCATGCCCTGCCCCATGCACAGGGTGTCTCAGCTTGCCATCAAGGGCTCTGCTGGCTTTCATTCTCTTCTGGAACTCAGGGTCCTGACCTGAGCTCATTCATGCTGTTGGCAGATTCATTTCCTTGCTTCTGGAAGCTTCCTTCTGCCATGGAGAGTTGACAGCACAGCTCTTGGCTCCTAGGGAGCAGGAGAGGGCCTCTCCCTTCAGAGAGGGCCCTGTCCCTCTCAGGGACGTCACCTGATGAAGTCAGGCCTGCCCAGGACGTTCCCCGATTGACCCAAGTCAGCTGTCTGTTGTACCTAACTGTATTGTCAGGACCCCTTTGTCATTGCTGTATCGTGTAAGCTAATCCTATCATGTTCAGATTTACACCTCCACTCAAGGGATGGGAATTAAATGACATGTACGGAGAGGGGGATCCCGGAGTCCTCTGAGGATCCTGGCCTCACACGTGGAGCTGAGGGCAGCTCCCTCCTAGCGCACCAGTTCTGCTGGACACTGGGTGCAGCTGCATCAGGAGACCAGCATCTCCTCCCACGGGACCCCCGTGCAGGTGGGCGAGAGCCACTTCTTGGTACCTCTCTTGCCCCTTTTCATGCAGCGGGTCTCAACCTGGGCCTGATGGCTCGATTTCGCAATTAGGTTGAGCATGGAAGATGATGGGACTAATCTCGTGAGCCTGGTGTGTGATCCGTTGATCACCAGAGAGCTCCAGTGTTCGCAGGCTCTTTTCAAGCAGTTTGATTTGCAGATTTCTGCCCCTGTGAATTTTCTGCTTTGTGACTGTTCTGGAAAATCGTTCAGATAACAGGGTGGGGCAGGTTGGAGGGGCATCTTCCAGGGCTTAGCAGCCTCATGGTGGCAGCTTGGGGCAGGCTGTGTGAGTTCTGTGTGTGTCCTGGTATGTGCCCGAGTGCGCCTCTGTGGAGGTGTGTGCACTGTGTGCGTACACAGACACACACGTGCAGAGTGTAGTTGTGACTGTGAACGTGTGTATGTGTCCTGCATGGGTGCGTGTGTGGGCACCGCATGTGTACACGTTACACATGCATGGCATGTGCACACGAAGCCCTGCTGAGCGCACCTGGTGTGTTAAGTGTGCGTGTGTGTGCGTGCACATGATGACCGTGTGTCCGTGTGGCGCCTCCCTGCCCAGATCGCCAGCCTCATGCGCCTCTTCTGTCTGCAGCCCGCTGCCGAGTGCAGCAGCCTCCTGCGGACCCTCCACGGCCTGGAGCAGGAGCACCTGAGGCGCGTGCTGGCTTTGCACCAGGAGGAGGACCTCGCCCGGGCTCACAGGCAGCTGGCCGTCTTCCAGAGAAAGGAATTGCACAGTATCTTTTTTGCCCAGATAAAAAGTGCTATTTTGCAAGAGGACCTGAAGCCGGAGGCCGCTGAAATGCTGCTGCGAGATTATTCTAAACTGCAGGTACTGCCTCGGCTCAGCCCGCTGTGGCGGCGAGCCACTCCCAGCTCCACGGTGGCCTTTGTGTTGTGAGCTCCTTGCCTCTTCTCGGCCCCCTGCTGGGGGAGCAATTTCCCGGGCACAGGGGAGAGGGTGGCTCTGGGCACAGGCCACAGACTCAGGCTGACCCAAACTGGATTCCAGTGCTACCCCCATCAGCTGAGTGAACTTGAGCCGGTTGCCCAGTTGCTCCCGGCCGGTTTCCTGTCCTGTGACAAGGGCACAACAGAGGCCCGCACTCCCAGGGACACGAGGAAGATTTCACCAGCTGGCTCATGGAGAGTGGTTCATGGGCTTGGCCCGAGGTGTGTTTAACATACAGAGCCGCAAAAGGTAGAGGTGCACACAGTGTCAGGGTTGGTCACCTCCACGTGCCCGCCTGGACTTTAGGGTCTGCGCCTGCTGTGCTAGGGTGTATGTCTTCTGGCACGTGAGCTTGCACGTGGATGTTGATCCACGCTACATGCCTGGATGATGGTGCGGATCATTGTTCTGAGCGCCATTCTTGCTGTGGATGGTCTCACCGGGCCTGACGCGGCTTTCTACCCGCGTGCCTGCGTGTGCGGGCTGCAGTCACTGGTGTGCAAGGAGGCCTTCATTGCTCTGCTCCGAGGTTTTCCTGGGTGTTGGAGGCTTGCACCAGCAGCTGGCAATGGTGGTTAAGAGTGAACTCCTATTTTAACATGAAGTCTTGTGGTTCGACTAGGACGAGTATGTTTGAGAAACATGGCCGTCGTTCCCTAGAGAGGCCACCTCTTCCAGTTTTTGAGCCAGTTTGTGTGTCCAGAACAGCAAAGGCGACTTTGAATGGTGCTGGAGATCTGGGGCACCATTGGGCATCTTGAGTCCACAGGGGCTGATGGTGTCCCTTGTGCCTTTGTCCGTTACAGTATTCCTTTTAAGAATGCAGACTGGTGGTTTTGACGTCACGGTCATTGTGCTATTTCAGGTTTAGCTTCACAATTAAGATGGCCCCAGAAGGTTGGCTTGCTGGCCGATTCTCCCCCCACCCTTGAAGTCCTCTACTTGCACACCAGACGTGCAGGTTCCCCCACAGCAGAACCAGCTGGTCCAGGCAGGGGCATGGAGGTGGGCAGCTGGCTTCCGTTATGGCCATTGCCAGAGCTATGGTGGAAACAGAGCCACTGGACATGGACAGCCACGCCCGTGCCTGTGAGCAGGTCCCAGCCATGGGGCCACAGGACGCGGCATCCACCTAACCATCCACAAAGACAGACTGGCAGGCCTACCCCTGGGCAGCGCATGATGCTGACGAGGCACAATGAGCAGGGCTGAGATGGCCCCGGGCACCCCAGGAGGAGGGCAAGTCACCGTGGGGAGCCTGCTGGGCAGTGAGGGCTCGCCACACTCAAAGCCCCCAGAGTGGAGAGGGAGGACATATGCCTCCACTCTGACCCGAGTGTCTGCCCTAAGCCTCTGGCGAGATTTCAGAAGGAGCCCTGTGGCGTCGGCAGGTGGGTGTTCAGACCCCACCGCCTGCTGTAGACATGAAGGGCTTCCTTGTTACCTCCCCCCGTGGTGGGCGGTGCTGACCCTCCCTGCCAGAGCACCCACTAAGACAAGCGCCTGTCGTGACAGGTTGTGCTTGAGGGGCGACCCGCACAGCTCCCTGCCTGGAGCTGCCAGGGGGTTTGGATGCCAGCTGGGTCCCTCCGGGGTGACGCGCGAGGGTCCAGCTCCCCGGGGAGGAATGGGACTCTGTAGCAGTGACCCTCCCCCACCGACCCCCGGGGAGCTGTGGTGTCAGCCATGTCTGACTGTCCACTCGCTGCTCCCCGTCTGGACCTGCTAGTCCTCCAGTGTCGAGCCGGCGATGTCACAGCTATCACGTGGGAAGGAGTGTCCACACATCACGGGTCTCCCCTTGCACGAAGTGGGGATCCCTCTGGCAATTCGTTGTGTACACAGTATTTCCATAAACAGAAAAAGGAGAACAAGGCCAGGGAGGTGACGCAACTGGCCTGTGACGGGCTGGTGTGACCGGGCGGGTCCGGTTGCAGCGCTGCTGGCACAGCTGGACTTGGGAAGGCCCTGCTGCCATAGCACGGCGCAGGTGTGGAATCAGATCCCCGCCTTCACATCCGGCTCAGCGGATTCAGCCAGGTGCCGTGGACTCGTCGCCTCGCTGTGCAGTGTGAAGACGGTCCTCTCTGCTGGGTCAAGAGATGAGGCCGGTGGGCTCTTGGTCCAGCACTTGGCTGAGGAGAGCCCAGTGTGGGCCAGGTGTTGTCCCTCCTGCGCGTGGCCTTGTTCCTGCTGGGATGGAGGGGTCGTGTTGCCACCTGCCTGCCTGTGCCTGCCCTCAGTGTCCCCTCCACCGGTGGGGCGCGCCTGGGATGGGCTGGCGGCCGACTCACCAGAGCTCAGCAGGGTCCAGGCGCGGTGGCGCTGTCGGAGCTCCCGGGCTGCGTGCGGCGGCGAAGGGCGTGTGACCCAAGCCGCAAACGTGCCTCCTGCTTGGTGCAGTGGGCCACCACGCCAACCGCCCTTGGCGCTTAGGTCTAGTGCGCGGCTCAACGCGCTCACGTTGGCGTATGATTTTAGCAGCCTTTGTCGCACGCTGGGGCGATGAAGGTCTCAATCCAGTGCTTCTGTTCCTGTGTGTTTTCTTCTGAAAGGAAAAGTAATATTTTAAATATTGACGGTTTTTCTCAACATTATAATGAGGCATGCTTCAAAATGTTTTTCCCCAGGAGAATGTGGAAGAGCTGATGGACTTTTTCCAGGCGACTAAGAGGTATCACCTAAGTAAGAGATTTGGCCACAGGGAGTACCTGGTCCAGAACCTGCAGTGCACCGAGACCCGTGTGCAAGGCCTTCTGAGCATGGCGGCCGCGCAGCTGACCCAGCTCATCCAGAAACACGAGAGGTAAGCCCCGCCCACCGACCCCACCCCTCGGGCCTCGCCCAGCCCCAAGCGACCTGCCTCCTGTCCAGTGGCTCCAGCCTTTCCGTTTGCTCATCGTGGGCACAGGCCACTCTGCTTAGTTCCTAGTCCTCGGTTGTGAAACCCGATGCATTATGGATCCCTTTTAAAGCATACATGGCAGACGAGACAGCTGTAGGATGAACCCCCACGGCCCATCTCTCCACTTCCACAGGGACTAACCTGCTGCCAATCATGGCGGAGCTACATGTCCCCATCCTGGGCTATTTTGGAGCAAATCTTCAGCCCCATGTTGCAGAGAAATCAGTGATGGAGGCTCAGGTTGACGACAGGGTGGGACAG
This sequence comes from Sciurus carolinensis, assembly GCF_902686445.1. Taxonomy (NCBI): domain Eukaryota; kingdom Metazoa; phylum Chordata; class Mammalia; order Rodentia; family Sciuridae; genus Sciurus; species Sciurus carolinensis. Next base: position 135,804,821 of record NC_062222.1, on the reverse strand, counting down.
TCCATACGGCCCTAGTGCACATGGCATTAGCATGTCTTTGGCACTAAGTGGGAAGGGCACAGAGATGCTTGTCTTGGGTTCCGCTGACTTTTCTCAGCAGCACCTGGGGCACTCGTGGCCAGGTGAACGGTGGTGGGCAGAGATCTCCCAGCGGGATGGGGCCTCTCTGCAGCGTCCTCCCGGCTATTCTTTGAGGCGGCTTACTTGTAAGCAATGGGATGCGCTCTCTTTAGGGTATGAGAAGCTCTAAAACGAGTAGGAATGGGACCAGGAAGTTGGCTTTCTTACCACAATCTGTGGTTCAGGAGCTGGTCCTGTGACGTGGGTGATTTTACTAGGACTTCGCAGCTCCCCCTCTGTTCAGTGAGGATTCTGTAAGGTGCGAGTTATGTGAACACCCCCCACCTCAAGATGCTAGCAGATTAGCCCCGCCGTGAGCTTGGCGCTCCTGACTAATCTGCACTCCAGTGAAAGGAGCCGTCGTGGCCTGGAATCGGAGAGCCCGAGAGCTGGTGTGCTTGGTGAGCAGCTGCTGGGGACCAGGTCTTACCTCTGAACTTTAGATTCTACTCTGAAGGACTGGCGTAGAGAGGCAGGTGCAGCAGACTGGAGCAGAGGTGCTGGGGGAGCGGACTGTGCCAGCCGGGTCTCACCGTAACAGAAGCAACGGGGGCCATAGGAGATTAGGGTAGGACTTGGCTCACCCGATCGTGGAGGCTGGGAAGTCCTGCCCTCTGCCAGCTGGACACCCAGGAGAGCTGGAGGTAAAATCAGCCCAAGTTGGGGGCCTGAGAACCCAGGGAGCTGTTGGCGTAGCCCCAGTCTGGGGACCGGAAGAGAAGTGAGATGCTGCGCTCTGAGCCGTGAGGCCGAAAGGGCCCTGTTCCTCCTACCTCCCTTCTCTTCATGACCTCCGTGTGCTGGTGTGCCAGCCACCCCAGGGAGGGCCATCCGCTTGACCGAGCTGCCTCCCGCCCTTCGCTGCTGCTGTAACAGAGTGCCAGCCTGGGTGGAGTGCAGGCCAGGGAGGTGTATTTGGCTCGAGGTGCTGGGGGCTGGGGCCGCACCTGGTGATGGCATCCTGTGGTGAGAGAGCACCTGAGGCAGGGAGGGGAGGCCCACTGCCCCCTGGTCCTCAGCAACGGTGCCAGTCCACTGCTGGGCAAACCCTCTGGACTGCTCAGCTCTTGAATTTGGGTCCCAGGGCTTAACCCGTCACAGCGGCCATTCAGCTTCAGTGATCTGGGGGGTGGGTTCAGTGGGTCTGGGTCCACCTGTGCACAGGCTGACGTCGTCTGGAAAGACCGCAGCAGGCACGCCCACGAGCCCCGTGTGATCCGGGCTGCTCTCACTGGCCTTCCTCTCTTTGACTTCCTGTCCTTCCTGACACCAGGATTCCTGGTTCGCCATCGCCTCTTGGAGACCTCTCTCCACGCCCCGCCGGCCCCGTGACAGTTACTTTCCCTGGCACTCTGGCCGCTTTTCGCCCTCACAGATGAGTCTGTCCTGTGTGGCTCTTTCCCGCCCCTCCCGCGACCCTGGCCTCACTCAGCTGCTGTTTCCCTCCCGTCTCAGCTGCTGCTTCTCCTGGAGGGTAGATTTTTCTGATTGACACCCAACGAAGGTGGAGCTCACATTCAGCGCGGCCGCTGTGGGCACTGGCGAGCTCTTGGTCTCCTCGTCTAGGGCAGGATACCTGGATGAGGACCAAGTGGAGGTGCTGCTGGAGCGGGCGCAGACCGAGGTCTTCTCCATAAAACAGAAGTTGGAAAATGACCTGAGGCAGGAAAAGAAGAAGCTCCACCAGAAGTTGGTGACCACCAGAAGACGAGAGTTGCTGCAGAAGGTACCGGAGCTGTCGCACCGTTCCTTCTTTGTACGACCCCCAACTTCCACCAGGGACGTCACTGCCTCCACCTCAGGGTGGGCAGGGCGCTGGGCGGTCATCATCTTGTGCCATCTGCAGTTGATTGGTGGTGACTTTTGGAGGGTCATGGTTGACTAGTCATGCCTGCATGGCCAGGGAGGTGGGTCTGGTGCGAGTGAACAAGGGTGATGATGCCTCTTATCACCAAGTTCTGGGCCCCACACGAAGCCTCGGCTCTGGCCTTCATCACAGAAGGGTGCACCGTCCCGGGCATCCCTGTCCTCTCTGAGCCGCTGGTTGAAGGATCAAAACAGGCCCCGGCCCTGATGTCCTGGCTCCAGCCCAGGGTCGTATAGGAGAACACACTGCCAGATCTCCCTGGAGACCCTCCCAGTCTCCTGCGGGTGGAGTGAGTGGCCCAGAGTTGGGGCAGAGCTTCATGAGAGCAAAACTCTATGTCGAGCTCCCGTGCCAAGGACCCTGCCTGACAGGCAGTGTGGTTCCTCTGGAGAAGGAAGGAATGGACCCTCTCTGGGCAGGCCACCTCACGTTGTATCCAGCAGAACCGAGAGCAGCTGAGGACCCCTGTTAGGAACGACCGCGTGGGCGTCTGGCCAGCCAGGTGGTCCGCCCGAGGCCTGGGCCCGCAGCTCTTTCCCCCGCCTGCTCTCTCCTCTTAGCCTGGGCCCGACCACGCCTCCCTCACGCCTGGCTTAGAGCCTTCCTTCCCAGGCCTTTCTGACTCCTCCTGTCAGCGGCCTCACGGGCACCGCAGGGTCGTTGCTTCCTTGTGATAACACCATTTCAGTTCCGGCCTGACGCAGGGTAGGGATAATGGCTGTGAGCGCTGCACCAGGCGCTTTCCTAACAGCTGTGCGTGTATCAGGCCACTCATAGTCCCCACCACACTGAGGCGTAGGTCCTGACACATCCCCATTTTGCAGAGTAGGTTGTGGAGGCACAGAGAGGTCAAGATAGTCACTTCAGGCCACTCAGCTTGTGAATGGAGGAGACAGAAGGAAACCCAGTTGCCCCGCCTCCTGGGCTTCACCTACTCAGTACACACATCAAACAAGAGTTTCCTGCACAGTTTGTTGGATTTTCTTAAGGATGATTTCCTAAGTGTGAGATTGTGGGGGGCCGTCGGTAAGCCCTCCATGCCCTCTGTTTTCCTGAAGGGCTGTACCCAGCACCCCGCCCGCATTTGATGGTCCTTTGTCCCCTTCCCACCAGCACAAGGAGCAGCGCAGACAGCAGCTGTCCACTGGAGATGCCCTCCGGGCTGCCGAAGACGCCGGCCAGTACCTGGGCCAGTGGCGGAGCGTGGTGGCGGAGCACAGCGCTGCCCTGGAGGAGCTGCAGGAGGGCCTGGACCAGGCGGCCCTGGACGACCTGCGGGCGCTGACCCTGGCGCTGTCCGCGCGGGCCGCCGAGGCGCTGCGGCGCCTGCAGAGCTCAGCCCTGACGCAGGAGCTGCTCAAGCGCAGCGTACCCTGGCTCTTCCTGCAGCCGCTCCTGGAGGAGCAGGGCCGCGAGGCGGCAGCCCGGGCCGCGCAGCTGGAGGCCGAGGAGAGGGAGCGCGGCCAGGAGGGCGTCCAGAGCGTGAGGCAGAGGCTGAAGGATGGCGCTCTGGAGGCCTCCGTGGAGGAGCAGGCGGAGCTGAGGCGCTGGGAGCACCTGATCTTCCTGTGAGTGGCCCCGCGGGTCCCGCTGCCCAGGGAGGGAGCCCCCTGCAGTGCCCGGTGGCCCCCAGGGGCTCCACCCAGAGGATGGGCCCCAGGCGTATTTAGCCGCGCAGCCTCAGCCGGCAGGGTGCACCACCAGGGCCATGGAGGAGGCTTCTGGAGACCAGCGAGGCCGAGGCCGCGGGGAGCGCGCGTGGCTTGCTGGGTGATTCCGTGGACTGGCGGGGCTGACCCCTCTCAGGGAGAAGCAGGACTGCTCCCTGTCCCCTCCACAGAAGTGTGGTTTGGTAGGGGGGCCTTGCAGAGTGGGGAGGGACCCGTGGGGCCCTGGCCACCCCTGTGGTCTCACCGTGTCCAGGCAGCACTGACTGGGCTCTGGCCGCAGTTCTTCCACCGTGCTGCACCGTGTCCCCCGGCCCTTCCCTTCGCGGGCTCACTGGATCATTTGTTATTAATACCAGAACTGCGGGAGGACTCCTGCTCCGTATAGGACGTGGTCACTCACAGCTGACCAGCACTCCTGCTGCAGGAACTGGAAACTAATGCGTGAACTGCGCATGATGTCCAGCGACACGGGAGAGCTGTGGATGCGGAGGACCGGCTGGAGCCAGACTCTGGCGGGCCAGTGTCAGAGAGCCCTGTTCGCCAGAGTCATTTGCCTGTTCTTTGTGCAGCTGAGATTTGGCTCAGCCTAGGAGGGGGGCATCAGTGGCATCACAGAGACCTGCAAAGATTTTGTTGCAGATTGGAAACTGTAGGAGCCCAAACATGACCAGTGTGAAAATAGACACAGGTGGTGTAGACCAAAAGATCAGGCTTTAAATTCTGGCACTATCACCTGCTGTGTGGGTGTGGATAAGTTACTTGACCTCTCTGGGCCTCAACTGTCTTGCCTGTAAAATGGGGATGACAGCATTAAATCACTTAGGGTACTTTCAGCAGCACTTGATGCTATCAGGTGGGTTTACATGTGAAGCAAATGTTCATCTAAGAACTTGGCTCATCATGGGGACCCTCGGATGGGTGCTGGGTGGTCGAGCATCTCCAGGATCTTGCTGACCTTAAGGACTTAATGCCCCTTCTCTCAGAGTCTTCCTGGCACCGACCTTGCTGTGGGGCGGGTCCGGCCCCAGGTGGTTTGGAGAGTGACGTTGCCTTGGTTTGCTTGACTGACTTCTGGCTTTTCCCGTCCCTCTCTCTTGTGTCCTGGCTTCGTTTATTTCCTAACCTTCGTTAGTTATTGCTCTCTTGTCACAGGAGCCAAGCCCACAGGAGGCCCACCCTGGAACACCATGAGCTGCCCTCAGCAGCACCGATTCAGCCTGAGCCTCCGGTGGGCCTTGGTCGCCGTGGCGTTTGAATTAGATGTGACAGTCCCATTACTGGGCAATCATTTTCTCCAACTTCATTTGGGTCCATTTGACAGGGAGCATTACTAAAACCGCCACCAAGTTAGCCATCCAACGGGAAAAGAGGACTCTGGCTTGGCCATCGGAAAGCTCTTTATGATTTTCCCGAGGGTTAAAGAGGGTCAACCCACAGTGTGCACAGTGTGAGCTGTTCATACGCTTGGTTTGTTTAAGACCCCAGAGGGCTGCAGCCTTTGTTTCCATGGCTTTATGTAAAATGGTTTTGCACCATTGTTTGGAAACAAGTTTTGTAAGCTTCCCAGTTGCAGCAAGATGGGGTTGCTGTAAGCCTCTCCAGCCACAGTCGAAGTAAGAAGGATGAAGATTTTTGCCAGGAAAGTGTGTCTTGAAGCTCCTTTCCCAAGATTCTCTCCTGATTTTAACTCTGCCAGTGCAAAGGTCCGCCTCCTGTCTTTCTGTACTCTCCCGGGGCCTGTGTGGCAGAGGACCAGGACAGGACCCCAGGTGATCTGGTAGAAGGTGCAGGAATAGGACTTTGGTGCTCGTGGGGCGCTTTTGTTCTGGACTCCACGTGACTAGCACCCATTGTAGAGGCCGGGGCCAGGTGGGGACCGTCCTTTCCACAGTGCTCTAAAGTGCCCTGGGAGCGAGGCACCCTTGACCAGTGCTGTGCCCGGGGTCCTCGCCCGCAGCTGTGTGATGTGCCTGAGGCCTGCTTGGCTTCCTCCGAGGGCCCGGGTCATCCCTGGAACTCCTGCTTTTCTTCCAGCAGAGGACTTGCTAGCTGTGAGATTTCGGGGGTGAGCCTTGCTCTGCCTTCCTGGGAGATACTCTGCAAACGTTTCCTGGTTTTACAGAGCCAGCCTCAGACAGCCCGTGCTGGCTGGACAGCCAGCCCAGCTCGGTCTGCAGAAACGTATGGAATGAATAAACGAAAAGACATGCCCGTCGAAGCAGGAGCTAGAGAGAAGGCCCCTTCCTGGGTGGCTCTCTCCCCAGGCACAGAGGGACTTCTGTCCACATGTCACCCAGGCCCCTCAGCTCCGGGACCCACGAGGCTGGGAAAGGAGAGGTGGCCTCTTCTCCCTTTGGAGGGCCGTGGGCCTTGCCAGAGGAAGTCAGGGGATGTCCCCAAGTTTCCTCTTGTGTGAGTCGAGGACCAGAGGTGATGCAGGTTGGCGTCTCTGATTCCCAGGGCTCCGTATGGAGCGCCACAGCCAGGTGGCTTCAAGCCCGAGGCCGTGGTTCACACAGTTGTGCAGCCACAGTGAACTCGGGGTGCAGGGAGGCGAGCTCCGCTGAGGCTCTGGGGAGGCCCTTCCTCGCCTTCTCAGAGCCTCTGCACTTGATGACCGTAGAGGTCCCATTTCGCCTCTGCCTCTGTGTCACGTGGCCTCTGCCCCATGTGATTGTCTCCTCCTGTTCCTACCAGAGGTCACTTACATCAGACTGAGGACCACTCCACTGCAGTGGGTCTTCATCCTCATTTCATTTGCCAGTGGCCCTGTTTCCATATGCCCAGGTACTGGGCTTAGGACTTGAATCCATTGGCCATTTCTGGCGGTGAGCTGGTGCTTGCTGGGGCGGCGGTTAGCTTGGCTGTGCCATGAGGCCTGGGACACCTCGGCTGGTAGCCGTGGGCCACTTCCCCATTAGTCCCAGGCTTGGCGCGGTGCTGGGACTCTAGCTGTGTCAGCGTGTCATGATGCCACCTCTCACTAATCTGACTACTGGAATCCCCAGGAGTAAAGTAAAATACTCAAGGCTCTCCAGCACAGAGGATGGCTACGTTGACCTTCAGTTAAGAAGAGCCCTCCTAAGACCCCTCATAAGGCCACTGCAATTGCCACTGTGCTGTTTTGGTTGGTGCCTTTCTCATTATCATAGGCTCCCTCCTGCTGTCAGGCTACATGGGTAAAGGGAGGCAGACTGGGCCATTCCCGTCCTGATCACTGGCATTCTAGTGTTCCTGCCAGGATTTTACCATCTGCGCATTGCCTACTATGCACCTAAAGGCTACCGGGGTTACTCCTATGACATTCCAGACTTTGATGACTAATGTCCTCACTTCAGTCCTGAGACGAGTCACAGTGGGACTGAACCCAGCTTTAAGATACTGTGCAGAAACTATGGAGAAGGGCTGATGAATTACACAGTTTGCAGACGTGGGACAAAACAATGGCCAGAGTTTATGGGTCCGTCCCAAAAATGTTCACTGAGCTCGATTAGCTAATTAGGAAATGCTCTGTTTTTCATCTGGTCCTGGCAAAACTCCCCAAGTGTTTCCACATGAATATGTATCATGGAAGAACAGCACTGCTAACTGTCTGGGAAAGCAGTTATTCTGTAGCGGGAAGTGTCCCCAATCCCCTCCCTCTTTACAGTGAGCACTTCTTTTAAATAGTCTTCATTGTCAATTTGTTATTATAGCAAATGTAAGAGTGTGGTATGTCTACTATCTTAGTTACTAAGTAGTTTATTTTTAAAATATCAAAAGACCTTATCCCCTACCTTCACATTCTGTTGGAAGACCTCCCTATAATCACATATTAACGTGGATCCATCTATAATATTTTGTTACTTTTTTGTTAGTGATGGGAACCAGGAATTTTTTAAGCCACAGAGTGAGTTTTCAAAGTTTAAGCACAGTCTCTGATAACCAATCCTTGGCCAACTCTGATCTTATTTCCCAGTAGGTTGGCCCACATATAATTTGGGTCGTTCTATCCTTTGTAGATCAAGATGTTCTATATATCATGCCTTTGACTGGACTTTTGGCTGTTCTCTGATGAAAAATGAAGATAAGTGGTTGCTATTTAGAGTGTCTAACACTATGGCTAGTGCTTGGTGCTACAGAGTCATGCTACTGAAGATCTCAAGACGTGGCCTGGATCCCTGGAGACTACATCCTTAGGTTGATTCTGTTTCTTTGCTTGAGAAAAGTGACTTATATTCAAAAGAAATTAAAATGTCAATATCAAAAAAAATAAAAAAATAAAGCTCTTGAGTCCATCCTGTTGAGGGACACAATTCCGTCCACAACAGCAAGTCACTCAGCATGGTTTCTGGCATGGAGTAGGCTTTGCCTTTTGTCATCCTTTAGGACCCTTTCCCTGCCCCCTGACCTCTCCTGTGTGCCCCTCACCCCTGTGTAGGGTGCTGCTGACTGGGCGTGGTGGACAGTGCTTCCTTTCTTGTCTGTGTCTGCAGTGGAGCCAGGTTGTGGTCAAGGTCATGAACACCAGAGACCGGCTCGCTCCCGGGCTGTCTGCCCTGGGTTTCAGTCCGTGTGCGGCTGTGTCTGCAGTGCATACACTGGGTGCTCAGGGAAGGCTCGTGGGTGGAATGTGTGGAGGGGTGGATGCTTTTCCTCCAGACAGGGACTTAGTTCACGGACTGTGAAGTCCCAGCTCCTACCCCTCCCCGCGCCTGCGTTTCCTCTCAGTGCCACATGCCACTGTCCCTTCCACAGGCGGCTCTGCTGCTTGGCCTTCTCGCTGTCGGAAGAGGAGCTGCTCAGGATGAGGCAGGAGGTCCAGGGCTGCTTCTCCCAGATGGACAGGAGCTTGGCCCTACCCAAAATCCGGGCCCGTGTCCTGTCGCAGCAGTTTCAGACCTCCTGGCGGGAAGCAGAGCTCCTGAAGTTGGACCAGGCCCTGGCTGCCCCCGAGCTGCAGGTAGGAGGGACACATCTTGGCCTCTCAACTGCAGAGGCCGGTCGGCCACCAGGGGCTGCAGGTTGCTCCTGAGAATCCTCAACCCCAGCCTCAGGGCTCCTTCTGGGGAGCCCAACCTAAGACAAGGCCCTGGAGTTGGCCCTGTAGACTTCTGTGGCCACACCTCCTTGAAGGTGGTCTTGAACTTGGCCCTGGCTTCTGTCCGCAACATGCTTTCTAGGCTCTTCACTCTCAGTTCAAGGTCACCTCCTCCAGGAGGCCCTCCCTGAGCGCCCATCTAAAACGACCTTGTCCCAGGCGTGCTTCGCCACGAGGCCCTTAAACTGGCACGCTCCGGGAAACGACACAGCCTTCCTCCCTCTCTGGCTGAGGGGCATTTGGCAGTTCTGTGAGCCCAGTGCTTCCCTTCTGGGGTGACCTGGGGCCATCTTCATGCCAGTGTTTGCCCTGACCCCTCTCCTCCCACAGTCCAAGACGAGAAAGCCACGGCCCAAGAATAAAAGCAGAGTAGACCTTCTGAAGAAGTGCCTCCAAGACAAGATCCGCCTTTTCGAGGAGCCGGCCCCTGAAGACCTGGTTGAAAAGGTGGGTGCTTCTCTGCACCCAGTAGGGCCGATGGTGACCGTCGGCCGGTGTCCAGAGCCTCGAGGGCCGCTGCCACCATCTGCCCCGGCGCCAGGCTCCAGAGCTCACCGTCCCTCTGCTCCCGGGCTTCTGTCCGAGCCTTTCCACGTCTCTGCCCAGAGACCTCGGCATCCTGAGGCTCTGCTCCTCCTCAGTGGCTGCCTCGGTCCACCCGGGGCCACCGTGTTCCTGTCTGGCCTGTCCTGGGGCTTCTGCCTCTGTCCCCACGCTGTCCCTCTCTTGCCGTTCTTCTCCAGGGCATCTGCGTCAGTCCCCATGCTGTCCCCTCTCTTGCCGTCCTTCTCAGGGGCGTCTGCGTCTTTCCCCATGCTGTCCCCCTCTTGCCGTCCTTCTCAGGGGCATCTGCGTCTATCCCCATGCTGTCCCCTCTCTTGCCGTCCTTCTCAGGGGCGTCTGCGTCTGTCCCCATGCTGTCCCTCTCTTGCCGTCCTTCTCAGGGGCGTCTGCGTCTGTCCCCACGCTGTCCCTCTCTTGCCGTTCTTCTCAGGGGCGTCTGCGTCTGTCCCCACGCTGTCCCTCTCTTGCCGTTCTTCTCAAGGGCGTCTGCGTCTCTCCCCACGCCGTCCCTCTCTTGCCGTCCTTCTCCAGGGCGTCTGCGTCTGTCCCCATGCCGTCCCTCTCTTGCCGTCCTTCTCAGGGGCGTCTGCGTCTGTCCCCATGCCGTCCCTCTCTTGCCGTCCTTCTCAGGGGCGTCTGCGTCTGTCCCCATGCCGTCCCTCTCTTGCCGTCCTTCTCAGGGGCGTCTGCGTCTGTCCCCATGCTGTCCCTCTCTTGCCGTCCTTCTCAGGGGCGTCTGCGTCTGTCCCCATGCTGTCCCTCTCTTGCCGTCCTTCTCAGGGGCGTCTGCGTCTGTCCCCATGCCATCCCTCTCTTGCCGTCCTTCTCAGGGGCATCTGCGTCTGTCCCCATGCTGTCCCCTCTCTTGCCGTCCTTCTCAGGGGCGTCTGCGTCTGTCCCCATGCCGTCCCTCTCTTACCGTCCTTCTCAGGGGCATCTGCGTCTGTCCCCATGCTGTCCCTCTCTTGCCGTCCTTCTCAGGGGCGTCTGCGTCTGTCCCCACGCTGTCCCTCTCTTGCCGTTCTTCTCAAGGGCGTCTGCGTCTGTCCCCATGCTGTCCCCTCTCTTGCCGTCCTTCTCAGGGGCATCTGCGTCTGTCCCCATGCTGTCCCCTCTCTTGCCGTCCTTCTCAGGGGCGTCTGCGTCTGTCCCCACGCTGTCCCTCTCTTGCCGTCCTTCTCAGGGGCATCTGCGTCTGTCCCCATGCTGTCCCTCTCTTGCCGTCCTTCTCAGGGGCGTCTGCGTCTGTCCCCACGCTGTCCCTCTCTTGCCGTTCTTCTCAAGGGCGTCTGCGTCTGTCCCCATGCTGTCCCCTCTCTTGCCGTCCTTCTCAGGGGCATCTGCGTCTGTCCCCATGCTGTCCCCTCTCTTGCCGTCCTTCTCAGGGGTGTCTGCGTCTGTCCCCACGCTGTCCCTCTCTTGCCGTTCTTCTCAGGGGCGTCTGCGTCTGTCCCCACGCTGTCCCTCTCTTGCCGTCCTTCTCAGGGGCGTCTGCGTCTATCCCCACGCCGTCCCTCTCTTGCCGTCCTTCTCCAGGGCGTCTGCGTCTGTCCCCATGCCGTCCCTCTCTTGCCGTCCTTCTCAGGGGCGTCTGCGTCTGTCCCCATGCCGTCCCTCTCTTGCCGTCCTTCTCAGGGGCGTCTGCGTCTGTCCCCATGCCGTCCCTCTCTTGCCGTCCTTCTCAGGGGCGTCTGCGTCTGTCCCCATGCCGTCCCTCTCTTGCCGTCCTTCTCAGGGGCGTCTGCGTCTGTCCCCATGCTGTCCCTCTCTTGCCGTCCTTCTCAGGGGCGTCTGCGTCTGTCCCCATGCTGTCCCTCTCTTGCCGTCCTTCTCAGGGGCGTCTGCGTCTGTCCCCATGCCATCCCTCTCTTGCCGTCCTTCTCAGGGGCGTCTGCGTCTGTCCCCATGCTGTCCCCTCTCTTGCCGTCCTTCTCAGGGGCGTCTGCGTCTGTCCCCATGCCGTCCCTCTCTTGCCGTCCTTCTCAGGGGCATCTGCGTCTGTCCCCATGCTGTCCCTCTCTTGCCGTCCTTCTCAGGGGCGTCTGCGTCTGTCCCCACGCTGTCCCTCTCTTGCCGTTCTTCTCAGGGGCGTCTGCGTCTGTCCCCATGCTGTCCCCTCTCTTGCCGTCCTTCTCAGGGGCATCTGCGTCTGTCCCCATGCTGTCCCTCTCTTGCCGTTCTTCTCCGGGGCATCTGCGTCTGTCCCCACGCTGTCCCTCTCTTGCCGTTCTTCTCAGGGGCGTCTGCGTCTGTCCCCACGCCGTCCCTCTCTTGCCGTTCTTCTCAGGGGCGTCTGCGTCTGTCCCCATGCCGTCCCTCTCTTGCCGTCCTTCTCAGGGGCGTCTGCGTCTGTCCCCATGCCGTCCCTCTCTTGCCGTCCTTCTCAGGGGCGTCTGCGTCTGTCCCCATGCCGTCCCTCTCTTGCCGTCCTTCTCAGGGGCGTCTGCGTCTGTCCCCATGCCGTCCCTCTCTTGCCGTCCTTCTCAGGGGCGTCTGCGTCTGTCCCCACGCCGTCCCTCTCTTGCCGTCCTTCTCAGGGGCGTCTGCGTCTGTCCCCACGCTGTCCCTCTCTTGCCGTTCTTCTCAGGGGCGTCTGCGTCTGTCCCCACGCTGTCCCTCTCTTGCCGTTCTTCTCAGGGGCGTCTGCGTCTGTCCCCATGCTGTCCCTCTCTTGCCGTCCTTCTCCGGGGCGTCTGCGTCTGTCCCCATGCCGTCCCTCTCTTGCCGTCCTTCTCAGGGGCGTCTGTGTCTGTCCCCATGCCGTCCCTCTCTTGCCGTCCTTCTCAGGGGCGTCTGCGTCTGTCCCCATGCCGTCCCTCTCTTGCCGTCCTTCTCAGGGGCGTCGGCGTCTGTCCCCATGCCGTCCCTCTCTTGCCGTCCTTCTCAGGGGCGTCTGCGTCTGTCCCCATGCCGTCCCTCTCTTGCCGTCCTTCTCAGGGGCATCTGCGTCTGTCCCCATGCTGTCCCTCTCTTGCCGTCCTTCTCAGGGGCGTCTGTGTCTGTCCCCATGCTGTCCCTCTCTTGCCGTCCTTCTCAGGGGCGTCTGCGTCTGTCCCCACGCTATCCCTCTCTTGCCGTTCTTCTCAAGGGCGTCTGCGTCTGTCCCCATGCTGTCCCCTCTCTTGCCGTCCTTCTCAGGGGCATCTGCGTCTGTCCCCATGCTGTCCCTCTCTTGCCGTTCTTCTCCGGGGCGTCTGCATCTGTCCCCATGCCGTCCCTCTCTTGCCGTTCTTCTCAGGGGCGTCTGCGTCTGTCCCCACGCCGTCCCTCTCTTGCCGTCCTTCTCAGGGGCGTCTGCGTCTGTCCCCACGCCGTCCCTCTCTTGCCGTCCTTCTCAGGGGCGTCTGCGTCTGTCCCCATGCCGTCCCTCTCTTGCCGTCCTTCTCAGGGGCGTCTGCGTCTGTCCCCATGCCGTCCCTCTCTTGCCGTCCTTCTCAGGGGCGTCTGCGTCTGTCCCCATGCCGTCCCTCTCTTGCCGTCCTTCTCAGGGGCGTCTGCGTCTGTCCCCACGCCGTCCCTCTCTTGCCGTCCTTCTCAGGGGCGTCTGCGTCTGTCCCCACGCCGTCCCTCTCTTGCCGTCCTTCTCAGGGGCGTCTGCGTCTGTCCCCACGCCGTCCCTCTCTTGCCGTCCTTCTCAGGGGCGTCTGCATCTGTCCCCACGCCGTCCCTCTCTTGCCGTCCTTCTCAGGGGCGTCTGCGTCTGTCCCCACGCTGTCCCTCTCTTGCCGTCCTTCTCAGGGGCGTCTGCGTCTGTCCCCATGCCGTCCCTCTCTTGCCGTTCTTCTCAGGGGCATCTGCGTCTGTCCCCATGCCGTCCCTCTCTTGCCGTCCTTCTCAGGGGCGTCTGCGTCTGTCCCCATGCCGTCCCTCTCTTGCCGTCCTTCTCAGGGGCATCTGCCTCTGTCCCCATGCCGTCCCTCTCTTGCCGTCCTTCTCAGGGGCGTCTGCGTCTGTCCCCATGCCGTCCCTCTCTTGCCGTCCTTCTCCAGGGCGTCTGCGTCTGTCCCCATGCTGTCCCTCTCTTGCCATCCTTCTCTGGGGCGTCTGCGTCTGTCCCCATGCCGTCCCTCTCTTGCCGTCCTTCTCAGGGGCATCTGCGTCTGTCCCCATGCCGTCCCTCTCTTGCCGTCCTTCTCAGGGGCATCTGCGTCTGTCCCCATGCTGTCCCCTCTCTTGCCGTCCTTCTCAGGGGCGTCTGCGTCTGTCCCCACGCTGTCCCCTCTCTTGCCGTTCTTCTCCAGGGCGTCTGCGTCTGTCCCCACGCTGTCCCTCTCTTGCCGTCCTTCTCAGGGGCGTCTGCGTCTGTCCCCACGCTGTCCCTCTCTTGCCGTCCTTCTCAGGGGCGTCTGCGTCTGTCCCCATGCTGTCCCTCTCTTGCCGTTCTTCTCCAGGGCGTCTGCGTCTGTCCCCACGCTGTCCCTCTCTTGCTGTCCTTCTCAGGGGCATCTGTGTCTGTCCCCATGCCGTCCCTCTCTTGCCGTCCTTCTCAGGGGCATCTGCGTTTGTCCCCACACTGTCCCTCTCTTGCCGTCCTTCTCAGGGGCATCTGCGTCTGTCCCCATGCCGTCCCTCTCTTGCCGTCCTTCTCAGGGGCGTCTGCGTCTGTCCCCACGCTGTCCCCTCTCTTGCCGTCCTTCTCAGGGGCGTCTGCGTCTGTCCCCACGCTGTCCCTCTCTTGCCGTCCTTCTCAGGGGCGTCTGCGTCTGTCCCCATGCCGTCCCTCTCTTGCCGTCCTTCTCAGGGGCATCTGCGTCTGTCCCCATGCCGTCCCTCTCTTGCCGTCCTTCTCAGGGGCGTCTGCGTCTGTCCCCATGCCGTCCCTCTCTTGCCGTTCTTCTCAAGGGCGTCTGCGTCTGTCCCCATGCTGTCCCTCTCTTGCCGTTCTTCTCAGGGGCATCTGCGTTTGTCCCCACGCTGTCCCTCTCTTGCCGTCCTTCTCAGGGGCATCTGCGTTTGTCCCCACGCTGTACCTCTCTTGCCGTCCTTCTCAGGGGCGTCTGCATCTGTCCCCATGCCGTCCCTCTCTTGCCGTCCTTCTCAGGGGCATCTGCGTTGTCCCCATGCCATCCCTCTCTTGCCGTCCTTCTCAGGGGCATCTGCGTCTGTCCCCATGCTGTCCCCTCTCTTGCCGTCCTTCTCAGGGGCATCTGCGTCTGTCCCCATGCTGTCCCCTCTCTTGCCGTCCTTCTCAGGGGCGTCTGCGTCTGTCCCCACGCTGTCCCTCTCTTGCCGTCCTTCTCAGGGGCATCTGCGTCTGTCCCCATGCTGTCCCCTCTCTTGCCGTCCTTCTCAGGGGCGTCTGCGTCTGTCCCCATGCTGTCCCCTCTCTTGCCGTCCTTCTCAGGGGCGTCTGCGTCTGTCCCCATGCTGTCCCCTCTCTTGCCGTCCTTCTCAGGGGCGTCTGCGTCTGTCCCCATGCCGTCCCTCTCTTGCCGTTCTTCTCAGGGGCGTCTGCGTCTGTCCCCACGCTGTCCCTCTCTTGCCGTCCTTCTCAGGGGCGTCTGCGTCAGTCCCCATGCCGTCCCTCTCTTGCCGTCCTTCTCAGGGGCGTCTGCGTCTGTCCCCATGCCGTCCCTCTCTTGCCGTCCTTCTCAGGGGCGTCTGCGTCTGTCCCCATGCCGTCCCTCTCTTGCCGTCCTTCTCAGGGGCGTCTGCGTCTGTCCCCATGCCGTCCCTCTCTTGCCGTCCTTCTCAGGGGCGTCTGCGTCTATCCCCATGCCGTCCCTCTCTTGCCGTCCTTCTCAGGGGCGTCTGCGTCTGTCCCCATGCCGTCCCTCTCTTGCCGTCCTTCTCAGGGGCATCTGCGTCTGTCCCCATGCCGTCCCTCTCTTGCCGTCCTTCTCAGGGGCGTCTGCGTCTGTCCCCATGCTGTCCCCTCTCTTGCTGTCCTTCTCAGGGGCGTCTGCGTCTGTCCCCACGCTGTCCCCTCTCTTGCCGTTCTTCTCCAGGGCGTCTGCGTCTGTCCCCATGCCGTCCCTCTCTTGCCGTCCTTCTCAGGGGCGTCTGCGTCTGTCCCCACGCTGTCCCCTCTCTTGCCGTCCTTCTCAGGGGCGTCTGCGTCTGTCCCCACGCTGTCCCCTCTCTTGCCGTTCTTCTCCAGGGCGTCTGCGTCTGTCCCCATGCTGTCCCTCTCTTGCCGTCCTTCTCAGGGGCATCTGCGTCTGTCCCCATGCTGTCCCTCTCTTGCCGTCCTTCTCAGGGGCGTCTGCGTCTGTCCCCACGCTGTCCCTCTCTTGCCGTCCTTCTCAGGGGCGTCTGCGTCTGTCCCCACGCTGTCCCTCTCTTGCCGTCCTTCTCAGGGGCGTCTGCGTCTGTCCCCACGCTGTCCCTCTCTTGCCGTCCTTCTCAGGGGCGTCTGCGTCTGTCCCCACGCTGTCCCTCTCTTGCCGTCCTTCTCAGGGGCGTCTGCGTCTGTCCCCATGCTGTCCCTCTCTTGCCGTTCTTCTCCAGGGCGTCTGCGTCTGTCCCCATGCTGTCCCTCTCTTGCCGTCCTTCTCAGGGGCGTCTGCGTCTGTCCCCATGCTGTCCCTCTCTTGCCGTCCTTCTCAGGGGCTTCTGCGTCTGTCCCCATGCTGTCCCCTCTCTTGCCGTTCTTCTCAGGGGCATCTGCGTCTGTCCCCACGCTGTCCCTCTCTTGCCGTTCTTCTCAAGGGCGTCTGCGTCTGTCCCCATGCCGTCCCTCTCTTGCCGTTCTTCTCAAGGGCGTCTGCGTCTGTCCCCATGCTGTCCCTCTCTTGCCGTCCTTCTCAGGGGCATCTGCGTCTGTCCCCATGCTGTCCCCTCTCTTGCCGTCCTTCTCAGGGGCGTCTGCGTCTGTCCCCACGCTGTCCCTCTCTTGCCGTCCTTCTCAGGGGCATCTGCGTCTGTCCCCATGCCGTCCCTCTCTTGCCGTCCTTCTCAGGGGCATCTGCGTCTGTCCCCACGCTGTCCCCTCTCTTGCCGTCCTTCTCAGGGGCGTCTGCGTCTGTCCCCACGCTGTCCCTCTCTTGCCGTCCTTCTCAGGGGCGTCTGCGTCTGTCCCCACGCTGTCCCTCTCTTGCCGTCCTTCTCAGGGGCGTCTGCGTCTGTCCCCACGCTGTCCCTCTCTTGCCGTCCTTCTCAGGGGCGTCTGCGTCTGTCCCCACGCTGTCCCTCTCTTGCCGTCCTTCTCAGGGGCGTCTGCGTCTGTCCCCATGCCGTCCCTCTCTTGCCGTCCTTCTCAGGGGCGTCTGCGTCTGTCCCCACGCTGTCCCTCTCTTGCCGTCCTTCTCAGGGGCATCTGCGTCTGTCCCCATGCTGTCCCCTCTCTTGCCGTCCTTCTCAGGGGCATCTGTGTCTGTCCCCATGCTGTCCCCTCTCTTGCCGTTTTTCTCCAGGGCGTCTGCGTCTGTCCCCATGCCGTCCCTCTCTTGCCGTCCTTCTCAGGGGCGTCTGCGTCTGTCCCCATGCCGTCCCTCTCTTGCCGTCCTTCTCAGGGGCGTCTGCGTCTGTCCCCACGCTGTCCCTCTCTTGCCGTCCTTCTCAGGGGCGTCTGCGTCTGTCCCCACGCTGTCCCTCTCTTGCCGTCCTTCTCAGGGGCATCTGCGTTTGTCCCCACGCTGTCCCTCTCTTGCCGTCCTTCTCAGGGGCATCTGCGTCTGTCCCCATGCCGTCCCTCTCTTGTCGTCCTTCTCAGGGGCGTCTGCGTCTGTCCCCATGCTGTCCCCTCTCTTGCCGTCCTTCTCAGGGGCGTCTGCGTCTGTCCCCACGCTGTCCCTCTCTTGCCGTCCTTCTCAGGGGCATCTGCGTCTATCCCCATGCTGTCCCTCTCTTGCCGTCCTTCTCAGGGGCGTCTGCGTCTGTCCCCACGCCGTCCCTCTCTTGCCGTTCTTCTCAGGGGCGTCTGCGTCTGTCCCCATGCCGTCCCTCTCTTGCCGTCCTTCTCAGGGGCGTCTGCGTCTGTCCCCATGCCGTCCCTCTCTTGCCGTCCTTCTCAGGGGCGTCTGCGTCTGTCCCCATGCCGTCCCTCTCTTGCCGTCCTTCTCAGGGGCGTCTGCGTCTGTCCCCATGCCGTCCCTCTCTTGCCGTCCTTCTCAGGGGCGTCTGCGTCTGTCCCCATGCCGTCCCTCTCTTGCCGTCCTTCTCAGGGGCGTCTGCGTCTGTCCCCATGCCGTCCCTCTCTTGCCGTCCTTCTCAGGGGCGTCTGCGTCTGTCCCCATGCCGTCCCTCTCTTGCCGTCCTTCTCAGGGGCATCTGCGTTGTCCCCATGCCATCCCTCTCTTGCCGTCCTTCTCAGGGGCGTCTGCGTCTGTCCCCACGCTGTCCCTCTCTTGCCGTTCTTCTCCAGGGGCGTCTGCGTCTGTCCCCACGCTGTCCCCTCTCTTGCCGTCCTTCTCCAGGGGCGTCTGCGTCTGTCCCCATGCCGTCCCTCTCTTGCCGTCCTTCTCAGGGGCGTCTGCGTCTGTCCCCATGCCGTCCCTCTCTTGCCGTTCTTCTCAGGGGCGTCTGCGTCTGTCCCCATGCCGTCCCTCTCTTGCCGTCCTTCTCAGGGGCGTCTGCGTCTGTCCCCACGCTGTCCCTCTCTTGCCGTCCTTCTCAGGGGCATCTGCATCTGTCCCCACGCTGTCCCCTCTCTTGCCGTCCTTCTCAGGGGCATCTGCATCTGTCCCCATGCCGTCCCTCTCTTGCCGTCCTTCTCTGTGCTCCCGCAGATGGTCTTCCCCTGCAGTCCCACTTCTTGCCAGCCTGCTTGTGCTCTGTGCCCCACACACCCCGGGCTCCTGCTGCCCCAGGCCGCGTCCTGCCCTCCTGGAGTCGCCTCTCATGGTCTCCACTTGGACGCCTGGCCCTTGTCCTCAGGTGTCCTCCTGGGAAGTCTTCCCTGCACACCTGGTGCTTCCCTCCTGTACCGCCAGCCCGTCCCAGCAGCGCGTGGCACGCCCCGTGTCCATGAGCTCTGGGTGCAGCTTTGGTTCGGGGGGTGCTGCTCCTGCATCACTTGGGGAGATGCGTGAGAGACTTACAACTGTGGGCCTAAGGAGGAAACGAGGTGCCTGGTCACAGTAGGCGAAGCAACAGGTGGCAGATGCACTATTGGGGGTCAGGAGGAGAGGGCCCCCAGGGGCTGTGTGGGAGTGGACGCCAGCCAGGGGTCGCCAGAGGGGTCCCGAGAGGACTGTGCGCAGTGGGGCGCCTCCAGCCACGCTGGCCAGCAGCCCTTGCTCCTGCCTTGTGTCGGTGCCCTGTCCTGGTCTTGTAGTTCTGTAGGGTAAGTGTATTCCTAGGACCTGCCCTGGCACGGTCAGCGGCTCCTTTCAAGGCATCTGGGTGTCACCGTCGGGCTGTGAGGAGCAGGTAGAAGAGCTGGGACCGGGGGAAACAGGGCTGGCCTCTTCCCAGAGCTGGAGCGACTCTGGTGCCCCGAGACCCCAGAGAGGCATCGTCAGCTGTGACCTCACAGCGACAGGCAATCCTCACAGTCGCCTTCCCGCCTGGCAGGTGCCCCCCTCAGGCGCCCCCCTCAGCAGCCTGAAGCCCCTCGCAGCTCAGCAGGTGGCCTTGCCCTCATTTGCATCCCCAGGGTGATGGCCGAGGGCAGCGACAGGCCCCCCTCCGTGAAGGGGCGCCAGGTCGCGGTCACAGTCAGGGTGCCGAGCGACACACAGGTAGACACCAAGAGGAGGCCCATTGCAGGATGCGCTCACTCAGGCCTGCAGGCCGGGGTCCCACCATTGGCCTCCTGCGAGCTGGGCAAGCCGGGGCCGGGTGCCTCCGTCCTGCCCAAAGGCCTGGAGCTGGGCTGCAGTGTAAGCCCAGAGGCCAAAGCCCGGGGAAGCAGGGGTGCCGACGTCTCTGAGGGCAGAGGAACCGGGCCAGCTCAGGGGAGCCCGAGTTCCCTTTCCTCCACCCTCTGTCCTGCTCGGGGCTCCCCAGGCTGGAGGGCTCTGCTCACACAGGGATGGGGTCAGTTACTCAGTGCACCAGTTCCAGTGCTGCTCTCGTCCAAAAACACCCTCTCAGACACTTCCAGAAACCGCGCTCTGGGCATCCCTTAGCGCAATCGAGGTGGCCCTTAAAATCCACCCTCACGGTCACGTTTCAGAGTCCATACAGCTGTGAATGTGGAGCCAGGTCCTCTGACGGTTGCCCAGGAGCCCGCGGGAGACTGGCCTGGTGGGAATGGGTGCCTCCAGGGCCGCTCTGGCTCACCTTGGGCAGCAGAGCATGCTGGGGGCACCTGCGGGGGCCCTACCTCGACTGGAGTCTGCAGACCCCCAGTCTGCCCTCAGCCCCGGGCTGGCATGCCCTGTCTGACTCCTGCACCTGGCCTGTGCTGCGGCGAGCTCGGGCTGGGAGGGCTTCCCCTCCCTGAGAGGACTCTTGGGGGCTCCTTCCCTCAGCCCCCCTCCTCCCATTCCTCCCATTCTCCTTTTCTTTCCTTCCCAGCCTGCGGCCCCTGGCTCCTTGGTCCCTGGCTGTAAGCACTGTTTTGTGACGTTTCCTCCAGGCTGGGCCCTGTGCAGGTTTCTGCTCTGGACATGATCTTGGTTGCTGATGGGCAATTTGTCCCTCACCTGCAAGTCCACCTCCTGCTTTGAGATAGAAAATCCACCTGGCCAGTCCAAAGCTCCACCCAGAATCCAGGGCTGTAGGTGACCTTGGGAGGGAAAGAGGGACAGACAGGTCAATGCGAGTGTCCCGGCTGCCCACTTTCTCTATAGCTGACGGGTTGATGGAGGATGGTGGCGGCTCTGGTGACCGGCAGCACTGAGAGGGCCGAGCGGGCTGGCAGGGTGGGGTGCTCCGCACGACATCCGGGCCTTCCGATGACCTGCGGGGCTCGTCACAGACTCACAGATGCACCGTTTGAAACCCAGAAGGCCTTGGAGGGTGTGCACGCTTTAGAGTAAGTTGACCAGGTTCCCAAAAAGTCTCTGTTGCCCTTGCAGATTGGTTTAAGGATGGCCGTCCCGTCCAGGATGGTGGAAGGTTTCTTACTTTAGTTGGGTCTTTTAGGCCCCTGACAGTCTTACAGTTGCTTCCATAAGCAGGCCGACCAGACATTGTGATTTCTGGGGAGTGACCCCATTGGCCCATGTCCCTCCCATGATCTCCCCTTGACACTCAGCTGGACACTGTGTCACAGAGCGACTGCATCCCTAAGGTGCTCTGTGTTTGGGGATGGTTTCCAGAAATGTTACAGGTTTCGTTGTCATTGTAATAATAACCTGTTTCCAATGATACTATTTGATTCTGAGAACGTAGCTACCTTGTATGAATCTTCCTGACCCCCGTGTTCTCTCTCCAAAGCCAAACTCTTGGCTCCAGTTTCCTGTCTCTGCCACTTTCCAACTGTGTGACCTTGAGCCACTTAACAGGCCTCTCTGTGCCTTAGTGTTCTCATGGCTCCGGTGTGGGTAACGAGCATCTGCTGTTGGGATCATTGTGAAGATCTACCTGTGGTGCTGTTGACTTCTTGGGAAGTCAGTATACTGTCCGTGCATTGCGGCCTGTGGCCTCCCCACCGATCCTTATGTCTCATTTTCTTTTACTTCTCGCTGCTTCAGGGTCCTTGTGTGCTGGTCCCACCTTCTCTCTCACTTCTGTTCCCCTGGGCTCTGGACCCTATTTCTGGCTTCTCTGCACACTTGGTCGTTTTTGTTTGGTGCTCGGCATTGTGCCTTTTATGTGATGGATACTGGATTTCATTGAACTTTTCCTGGATAGTGAGGGTGCCCCTCTGACGTGTATTGAGTTGCCTGGGTTAATTGTGTCCTTTCTAGACTTGTTTTTGTCCACTGGGCAAAGGGGCATTTGGGATGCCCGCCTGAGCAGGGGGACTTTCTCCAGCAGGAGCAATTGGCCACATCTGTTGGACTGGAAGCTCCTGCTCAGATGGCCCTGGGCCTGGCTTGCTGCAGACCTTGACCAGGACCTAGGATGTGTCTTATCTCTGCCTCGGTGTTTCAGCCAAGCAGACAGCACAGCAGGGCCGCAAATCACGAGGCTTGTTTTTTGACTTTCCATTAATGGAAAATAGGTCTGTGTGTCTCTCTCCTCTGCCTTCCTTCCTTCCTTCCTTCCACTCTTTCTAACTCTCTGTCGCCTGTCAATTATCTGTCTGTGGTCGACTTTTGCTTTTTGCTTAAGGCTGAAGCTTGAGGATTTGTTACCACGTGCGTCCTCCCTGCCTTGGACAGCGGCATGGTGGCCCAAGCACGAGGCTTGAGCAGTTTAACCAGCTCTCGGTTCATTCGGGATGTGTTGAACCCCTCCATATTCAAGCCCCTGGAGCCTCCGCACACACCCTGCAGCCCTCCGGGAGGCAGGCAGAGCAGCCACCCCTCCGGTGGGAGGGTGAGGTGCAGGGCGGCCACAGGCTCCTCCCGGGCTCCCCGGGGGCACGTGGCCAAACAGAACCCGCAGCACGGCACACGCCACCCGCATCCTGCCGCCACTGGCAGATCTGATTGTTGGCTCCTGCTGTTTCTGAACAGCTACAAGCAGATTCCTCCTCAGTATTCTTGAGGAGCACCGAGGATTAATGAAAGCGACATGGCTACGTTCCTACTCGCCCATCATTTCTGGCCTTATTCTGAGGATCTTGCCTCCCGTCTGGACCATATGTCCACTGCCCGTCCAGTGCCCGTCCGGCACCCGTCCGTCATCCGCTCCCCGTTTCCAGACTCCATGCAGGGAGACTGGATGGCCAGGACTCGTCAAGCTGGGGCCCAGAGGCGTGTGGGCAGGGCCACCTCTGGAAGGGGAGGAAGGCTCACCACCTGCAGAGGCTGAGGCTCCAGGGCTCTGCTGGGGCTGCCTCCTGGCCTGCGCTAGGCTCCCCTCCCGGAAGCTGGGGTGGGAGAGTCCGTGGCTTCCCGCTGCTCCCCGGCTGGGTCCAGATGCCTGGCCTGGTCGCAGGTCCTGGCGGTCAGACCTCAGCTGCCTTTCTGATCTGTTCACCTTCCGAGACGTGACTGGTTACCGCGGTGACTTGAATGTAGGAGCTCTTTTTCTGCTTTCTATGTTGTTCATTTAAAATGTTACTTCCGTTTTCATCAGCCTTAGGCATGTGTTCTTTTAAATAGTCAAATGCTTCTCTGAAGCTTGGGCTAAACACAGAGCCACTCCCCCTGTACCACCCCCACACAGGTATTTTTGACTCCTCGGAGTTAATCGCTTTTGACTTTTCTCCGTATTTTGACTTTGGTATCTCTAACATGCTTGTCTCGCTGCTCGATCTCTACCTTAAGATCATCTATTTGCTCTTCTCATGGAAGGTGAGGATTTTCTCTGTGTCCTCTCAGTCTGCATCCCTCATGCCCCAACATACTTAGAGCAGCCTTTGCATTTTCTATTATTATGAGCACCTGAATGGTATTCGGAGGTGAATCAGAGAGCAAACTGGAATCTTTTTCATTTCTGTGTAACTTTCTGTTTTTCTTAGAGTTAATATCGTCCTTTAGTTTCTTTTGAGTTACTTTTCCCTGCTTACCACCAATTCAGTCCACTTCTTGACAGTTGACCAGATGTTCCACCAGGACCATCACACATGTTGAGTCTTATTAATTCCTTCTCCTTGAGAACATCTCTCCCTGCCTCTGCACAGCTGCCACCTTGGGGTCACACTGCCAATCCTCTTTAGCCTTCTCTTTTCTAATTTCTTCTTTGTTACAATGAAACACATTTTCTATTAGTTTCCTGGGAAAGGACACACTAACACTTCGAAGTTTTGCAAGACTGAAAGTGTTTCCATTCTGCCCTGTACTTGAGGGACAGTTTGAGCCTTCTTGGGATTCTGGAAACTTTCTTCAATAATATTAAGGATTCTTCTGCTTCTTTTCTCTAACATTTCTTTCAAGAACTCAAAATATTCAGATGCTGATCTCTTTCTTCCATTTTCTTTTTTACTATTTTCCTTTTCTTTGTCCTTTGCTTTGCTTGTGAAAGATAAAGTTTTGTCTTATAAACCTTGGGGTTTTTCTTTTGTATTTTCAATATCTAATCTTTGAAAGTCCCATACTCCATACCCTCTTCCTTAAAAAAGAACATGACTTTATTGTTTCGAGGCTGATCAAACTTTCTGCCTCTCTCTGAGAATGTTAATTCCTGGGTATTGACTGATACTTCTGTGTTCATTAGGAGTTTTCTCAGGCTTGTGGTCCTCCCTGGCGGTCTGCTCATATTTAAAAATGGGGTAGTAAAAAGCTATCTGGAGTTTCTGGGCCTCCAAGTGGGGCTCATGGACTGTGCCCTTCACTCTGGGCCATTCTGTTGGGGAGAGCTGGGGACGTGAGATCCACTCAGCCCTGTCTCAGTGTGGAGCTCGCCGTCCGATGTGCCTGGTCCCCTTCTCCCAGCACAGAGACCTCTAAAGAGCAGATCTCCAGCCATCTGCTGGGACAGGAAGGGTGGCATCTCCTGGACAGGGCTGGAGGGAGCTGGGCGGAGTCTTAATTAGATGGTCAGCCTCTTCTAGAGTGCTGTTCTCTAGGGCTGGTACATTCTCTAGGGCTGGGGATCCTGCGGCACAATCTGTTGCTTCTCTGCCACCCCCAGGCTGACCCTGGGGGTCCACTGAGTCCAACTTCTGGCTTTTAGAGTCTTGCCGCTGTTGCTTCCTCTCCGCCCGTCCTTCCCTTCTTCCTCAACACAGGAGGTTCATCTTGTAAGTGCTTTTTCATCAGGGACTCCGGTGCTAACAATTCTGTACATCACGCTTGTATTTTATAATTAGAAACAAACAAAGACCTCCCCTTTTAAAGGAGGGAAATCACTCAATGTTGTGACCCATTGTTTTCATCTTTTTTTTTGGTTCAACTTTAAAGGGATCCTGTCTATTAGTGATCATGGCCGTGATACCAGTGATGATGAGGTGATTGCCGTGGTAGCTGCTATTTGGGACTCGCTAGGTACCTACCTACCACTTCAGTGTTTCCTTTTCACAGACAAACCTGAGACTCAGAGAGGTTGAACCCCTTGGCTGGGTCACACGGCTGGTTTTGCAACATGTAGTTCCTTGCCAGGAAGAGGTCCCAGCAGCCTTAACCTCACCGTGACGGGCAGCACCGTGCGCACCCCCTGTGAGACGGTTGTGTTTGGATCGTGGTGAGCATGGGAGGTGGTGTCTTTCCAGGAGGAGAAATGAATATTCCTGTCTCTAAAATGGAAGCACAGATGGCCTTTGCTGGGCAAGATAGCATTAAGCCGAGCAAATACTAACGCGGTGAACCTTGACGGGTCCGATTTCCTCCTGACGAAGAGGGAGGGGCGTCTCCGGTGCTTCCATCTTCCAGCCTTGCCTGGGCATCTTGAGCCGCTGAGGGGGAGCAGCCTGGACGGGGGCCTCCACTGCTCCCTGTAGGAGCGTAAGGGGTGCTGCCTCACCTGCTTGCAGCTGTTGGAGGCGGGATTCTTCATGTGGCCTCCCCTGGCCCTGACTTCCCACCTGGAGGCAGGTGGCTGGTGGCCCTGCCGTCCTCTCTCCATCCTGCCCAGGGTGCTATGTGAGGGGTGAGGTTGAAGAAGGAAGGGGCTTGGTCCAGCTCCTCTCTGGAGCCGCGCCTGCCCAGGGCCCCTTCTCTGCAGGTTGCCTGCTGAACCTGGTGGTGGCCTCCACTTGGAGACTCACCGAGCTTCATCCTCTAGTCCTCATCGGTGTTGAAGGTGACCTGACCCTCAATCTCTGTCCGGTCCTCCCTTGCATCTGGTTGTCTTTGTTTCTAAACTCGAGCAAGAAGGAGGGGTTGCGACTTACTGAACTCTCCAGAATTCCCGTAGCTCCGCTGGGTGGCAGGGGTTGCAGGGCGTGCCTGGAATTTCCCTTTGAGCTCCACATCTGTCAGGGAAAACTGGTAGAGAGTTTGGTTGAACTTCCAATTTAGAATGAGGGCGTTGAGCGGTATACTGTTCTGCAAATGAATTTTTATTATTTTAGATGCTTGAATTTTTAATGAAGCCTGTCCTTAATACCTCATAGAAATGCAAATCTGTCCTTTCCCAGGAGTTCTTTCAGACAAGGACTCGAACCCTCTCTAGAGACATAATTTCATAGTGCTAGAATGAATAAATTAAGCTTTCCAAATAAACAAAAAGGGATTTTGGAAAATCTTTTTTAATTTTCACCGTCCACATTGTTCTTATGGCATATACAGAAGAGTCTCTGTTTCCCCATATTTTGGGTTTACGTTTGCAGGAATAGAACTCCAGCCACCTGTGGCCACCTCAGTCTGCCCTGCATCTCTGCAGGGATTGACCCCTATAGGACACTCCCTCTCCCCCAGAGGGAAATCAAGACCATATGATGTAACTGTAAAACTCGGAGCTCCTGCAGGTGCCCGTCCATTTCCTGCTCACCTTTGTATTGTGCTAGAACATTAACTTCACACATAATTTACTATTCAGTCATTCTTAAATATGTAGCTCAGTGGCATTTACTTTAGATTTCCATTGCTGTGACAAAATACTTGAGAAAAAAACTTAAAGGAGGAAAGAGGTATTTTGGCTCCCAGTTTCTGAGGTTTCAGTCCATGGTCAGCTGCTTCCATTGCTGTGGGCCTGTGGTGAGGTGGAGCATCATGGCAGAGAAGCCTGGTGGAGCAGACCTGCCCATCTTGGTGCCAGGAAGCAGAGGGAGAGGGAGACGGGAGAGGAGAGGGAGACTGGGAACCAGATGTAGTCCCTGAGGACTCACTGCCCGGGGCGAGGTTCTGCCTCCTGCCTTTTCTACCACCTCCAATGGTCCACTCCTCCCGCTGTGACCCCATCAACGGATCAGCCCACTGATGAGGCCAGAGCCCTCACCTCCCCAGTCACCTCCCCAAAGCCCCACCTCTGAACCCTGCAACACAGGGGACCCACTGCAACACAGGAGCCTTTGGGGACACTCCAGGCTCCAGCCACAGTCGGCATCATGTGCCTTCGCGCTGCGATGTCGCCCCCATCCCACCCCTGATCCCCCCTCTTGCAAAACTTAAGTCCCTACGCGGTAACCCCCTCTCCTGCCGTTCCTGGTACCCACAGTTCTACTTTCTGCCCTTATGGATTTGACTTCTCGGGGACTTCAGCACTGTCCTTGTGAGTGGCTCGTGTCACTCAGATGTCGTCCTCAAGGTCTGGCCCTGCTGCAGCAGTTGTCGAGACTCCCTTCCTGTCTAGGCTGAGTGACACCCTGTCGGGTGATGGACCCCGTTTGACTTGTCCTTTTGTCCCCCTATGGACGCTGGGCATGCTCCTTTCTTTGGTGAATAGCATTTTAGAAACTTCTAAAGACGAAACCCAAGACTCTAAGGAGCCGAGGTGCCAGCTCAGCCTCTTTCTGGTCGGGGCTTTGGCTCCTCGTGCAGGCAGGGGAGTGGGGTGCACACCATGCAGCCTGCGTTTCGGGGCCCGGGGTGACGTCACGCCTGTAGCAGTGTATGTGCAGAAAGCACGAGGGTAGTGATAGCCGCGGAGGCGGGCGATGCTGTGGCGAGCCGCTCAGCGAGTGGACGTGGACCGGCCGCTGGCTGGGCCCCGCGGAGCTCCGGGCGCAGCTGGCCCTGCCTCTAGCAAGTGCCGCAG
Source organism: Sciurus carolinensis (assembly GCF_902686445.1). Lineage (NCBI taxonomy): Eukaryota > Metazoa > Chordata > Mammalia > Rodentia > Sciuridae > Sciurus > Sciurus carolinensis. The sequence goes on along the minus strand of NC_062222.1, from coordinate 135,778,000 downwards.
CGGGAGGGGAGCTGGGGCGGAGAGCAGAGAGCAGGGCGAGTGCTTCCGGAAGCGAGGATGCCGGGGGTGGTTGGGAGCTAGAGACCAAAGGAAGCGGGGCTGGCGGGCACTTCAGTCAGAGCACAGACCCGGGCACAGCCCCAGCCCGGTGCAGGGTGGGACGGGGGCCTGGGACCTGCGTGGGAGCGAGCACTCTCATCCTCTGGAAGTGGGAGCCTCGGGAGGGTCTTGAGCAGGATGGCAACACGGCCCGCTCACCTTTGGGGTGAACACAGGATGAAGGACAGGCGTGGTCCCCAGCAGCTGGGGTCCTGGGTCGGGCCTCTGCGGGGTCGCTGGCTCTCCTCCCATCCCTGTCTCACTGCCCTCTGGTGCTGCCGGCCCCCAGGTGCGAGGGGAGCTGCTGCGGGAGCGGGTGCAGCAGCTGGAGGCCCAGGAGGAGTGCTTCGCAGAGTCGCTCGTGGCTCTGCAGTTCCAGAAGGCGGCGCGGGCCACCGAGACCCTGTCGGCCCTCACGGCCCTGCTCAGCATCCAGGGCTTGCTGCTGGAGGAGCTGAGCGAGTCGGAGACCCTGAGCAAGCAGGCCTGCGACCAGATCCTGGAGTCCCACCGCCCGGTGAGCGAGGAGCGGGGCGGGGAGGGAGGTGGCTTCCACCTGTGGAGGGGCCGTGAGTGCCTGTGTGGTCCGTGCCATGGGCAGGCCAAGGCCAGCAGCCTGCACACTCAGCCCACGGCGGCTGAACAACAACGTGTGTGTTTGAATAAAGATGCGGTATGGGGAAAAGTGCCTCTCTGAATTAAGGGCGTCCTGAATGCCGTCATGTGTTGGATCGTTTATCTTTTCATTCTAGATCATCACTGATCCTGCTTGCTATACTCTTTCAAGGTGAAGAAGTGGATCCACAGAACGAGAGCTATGCTGATAACTGTGTCGGGGACTATTTTAAGTCCTTTGTGCCTGGGTTTTAGAATTTTACGTGTTACCCATTGCTATGATAATTATGTACGGTGAGGAAAAGGCCCGCACGGGGGTGGAGTCTCCTGTGCCAGGCAGACAGGTGTGGCTGATAAGTGAGGAGCTGGGATCTCTTTCTGACTTGGTTGCACTGTCACTTTGGTGACTATCCCAGCTGAGTTCATCAAGCTGGGGGGGTCCCATGAATTGTCTTTAAAAGGTGGCAAATCACAGTAGACTCTAAGAGTCCAAGACTGTTCCTGGCCACCACAGTGTGCCCTGCTCAGTGACCACTATCCTAAGGATGGAACCTCAGTCGGGTCGCTGCACGTGTTCCAGCCCTGAACATCCAGTAGAGCTCACGCATGGCAGAATGCAGAAACCTGGGGCCGCAGGTGGCCCAGTCTGAGCAGCACTGGCAAAGAGCCTCGAGAGCAGATTGGAAGCTGGTGCTGCCCCGGATGCCACCCACACTGGGAGGCCGGGGTTGGGATGAGCTTCGGGGTAGGAGATGAGGCTGGAAGATGTGTCCACAGGGAAGGACACCCATATAGGCCAGGGGACAAAACCACCTGCCTTCCTGCCTGCTGCTTGCATGGGGGAAGCGTGTCCTGAGTTTTAAGGAACACCTCTGCGGAGCGAAGGCGAGAAGGGACCAGATGCAGGCAGCCCTTCGGTCAGGGTGTCCCCAGTGATGAATGAGCTAGCAGGATTCCAGGCTGCTCGCCTGTGCTGGTCCAGAGACTCCTTCTCTGCAGAGCGAAGCATCAGCAGAGGACGCAGCAGGATTTCTAAAGACTGAGTTCAGCCAGATATGAGCTCTCATGGGAAAAGAAGCCGCTGGCCAGGAGGAAGCCAGGGGAGCTGACCTGTGTGAACAGGCCAAGGCCCTGGAAGACATTGGGGGCCCGAGGCATCTGCCGAACGTAATGACTTGTGAGGTCATTGAGAAGTAAAAGTCATGCAAAGCTGTCCGCCTGGAGCATGAGTGGTTCTGAACGTGCGACTTAAAATAACAAGAACGATTGATAGCACAGGGAGAATCCGACCAGGTGAGACGCTCAGCGCACTTGCTTCAGTACAGCCGCTGGTCAAATAAAGCACAGAAAGCAAACCGCTGAACAGGACACTTCGTTGAAAGAACGGGATTCACAGCCAACAGGTGACCAAAATGTGTTCTTCAGCACACACTGGAGCAGTTACAATCGACCTCTGTATTCTGGCTACCATTGACAGAGGGCAAGGAAGTCCAAAACAGCTGAAAAAGACAATTGCCAAAGAGTCCATACTTCGCAATTTCAGAACATACCTCTGAATAATTCCTGAGTCAAAGAAATAATAGAAATTTTAAAAAAAACATAGAGCAGAAAAATAATGTACCTGCGACATTTCAAAACGTAGAATTCAGCTGAAGCAGTTTTTGGAGGGGACTTTATGCCTTAAACTACGTTAGGAAAGAAGAAAGGCTCACAACCAAGACCATATAAGAAGCTGGAATGGGGCACCTGGGGTAATTGAACCTGTAGAAATCAGAGGAAGGAACATAGCATAATTTAAATTAGAAACAAAACTGCACAGTAAAGTGGAAAGTTGAATTGGGGGGGGGGACTAATAAAATATACAAATGTTTCGCAAGACTTACCATTACAAAAAGAGATGAAGGACCCCAAATAATATCAAAAGTTTAGAAAGCAACTGTGGATGCAGCTGTTTTTAAAACTAAGAGAATACTATGCACAACTTTTATGTAGAAGAATCTGAAAACTGAACTGAAATGAGAACATTTCTAGAAAAATCTTAAAGATTGACTCGAGGTGTCCATTCCTAGTGCTGTGAAAGAAATTGGTGCAGAAGTTAAGCGTCTTCCAGCTCACAGAAAACACCGAACCGGGATAGTTTTGAAGGTGAACTCCACCAACCTTTAAGGTCTTTTGCCGGTCTCACACGCTCATTATTCCTAATGTTAGGAAAACGGAAATCCTCAGCTCATTTTATGATGCTCAGTGAACCTTGATACTGAAACCAGACATGAACCGACCAAGAAAGAACAATCGCAGTTGTGAACATACAAACAAAACAGTAACATGACCCCTCCATCTATTATGTGAAGACATCAATACCTCAAGGCCAGGCTGAGTTTCTCGCAGGAGTGGAAGGCTGATCTCACCGGAGGAATGAGAACATCCATTTATAAAATTCATCTAACAGCTTAAAGGTAGAAGCAACCCGGACGCTCATTTCAGTTTGTACAGAGCAAGTCTTTTATTGACGTCCACACCCACGCAGGATGGAGCGCCTGGTGCGTTAGTAGCGGGAGGAAGCCTGGCACAGCACTTACCCAAACCCACAGCCCGGGTGCGCCTTGGAGTGGTCGGCACACAGGGGAGCCCTGTCCTGGATTCCAGATGGAGGGAACAAGGCTGTCCCAGGGAAGGACAGTCCAAGGTCATGGAGTTGAGTCAGGGGCAGAGCCAGACACTAGCTCTCAGTTCACAATTATCTACCTGCTGGGGAAACATGCTCAGTGCAGCCCGAAGCCCCTCGTGGTGCCGAGACTCCTGTTTCCATTGGCGACTGGGAACACGACATCCCTGTCCGTCTTACCTTGAAACTCTGAGTAAGACAGAGCTTCCTACCACGGTGCGTTTGGAAGGGAAGCGGCCGTGCATCCTGGATGAAGACGAGGTGGCGTCCTCGAGGCGAGGCGAGGGCGAGGCCTGACGGCTGCTTCCTCTGCAGTCGGGAGGAGACGGCCTGCTGTGCTCCAGATAGTGGACTTCCGTTCTGCGTTGGAGCATCTGCATAAACCGCTCTCCTGTTGGAAATGGGCTTTTAAGCTGTTAAACACGCAGGAGAATTAAAAACGCGTGAAATGAAATGCTGTGGGAGAAATGGCTCCTGAGAAGACCGTGTCGAGTGCGGCTCATCGGATGAAGGGCTTGGACTCATTTTGTGAAATTGGAACATGTGCAAGGTGTAATTGGATCGGGGCAAGTGGCGACAGTGGGCGGATTTAAACAGGAAGGACTTATTGGGAGCAGGCGATGGGACCCCGGACTAATGTAAGCACAGTACTCGCATTCAGTTTACACTGCCGAGTATCCACTTAGGCCCCACAGGGCGCCTCCCCTCCCCCCTCCGCTCCTCCCTCCACCTGGCTCCCCTGGGCCACGAGTCACCCCTCTGCTGATTCTGCCCAGTTCTCCCACTCAGACGTCGGGGGCCCAAGGCTGCTGTTGGCGGCACCCACCAAGCTCCCCTCGAGCCCCGGGCACTGACTGCTTTTGCCCTTCCTCCCATCCACTGGTGGCATTTCTAGTTCATTCTGCTGGGGAGGGAGTGGAGGCTTAGGAAGGGACAGTCATTTTACCAAGGCCCCCAGCAGCAAAGCAGGCTCTCCTGTCCTGAAGTCACGTCCACCTGTCCCCCACTCCCTACTCCAGTCTCCCCTCCACACTGAGGCCAAAGAGTGTTTATGAAAAATAAAATGATCACACAGAGCCCTGTCCCCCAGCTCCACGTTTAAAATTTTCACTTCCTAGCGGGTTGCTGTGCCGCATGCCTGTGATCCCAGGGGCTTGGGAGGCTGAGGCAGGAGGATTGCAGGTTCAAAGCCAGCCTCAACAACTTAGCAAGGTCCTAAGCAACTCAGAGAGACCCTGTCGCTAAATAAAATACAAAAAAGGGCTGGGGGTGTGGCTCAGTGGTTAAGTGCCCCTGGGTTCAATTCCTGGTACCAAGAAAAAAAAAAAAAAACAGAAACAAAAAAACAAAAACTCACCTCCTGCCACTCCCCCCTCAGACCCTGGGCTTCAGACCCTAGGCCTTCCTGCTGCTCTGAGCTCTGAGTCACATTCAAGCATCTGTTCCTCAGAGGAACCTCTACCTAGAACGCTCTGCCACCCCTCCTTGCACACTTCTTTCTACATTCTAAGAGAAGCCCAGAGATCTTCTCCTCCGTGAAATCATCCAGGACGCCCTCCAGTGGCACTGACTGTCCTTGCTCTGTGCTCCCAGACCCCGTCTGAATCTGTGATCACCGAGGATGGTGCTTGTGTCCGTATCTGTGCATACACAGCGGCCTCTCCCCCTACACTGAGTTTTCAGAATCCAGGAGCCAAGTCTCATCCACTCTGAGTCCCAACCAATGCCCAAGAAAAAGCCTGGATTGCTTCCTCTGTCCACCCATCTATCTGTCTGTCTGTCATCTATCTATAGAATCTATACTATCATCCATCCATCTGTCATCTGTCTACCTATCATCCCTCCATCCCCCACCCATCAATGTCACCAGCCGTCTACCTGTTCATGCATCTGGCAGGTACCTATGGGGTGCTCACTGAGATAGCTGAACCCAGAGGAGACCCAGGGATCAGAGAAACCTCCATGATCTCAGCTGTGTCTTTGTCCAACACTGTGACTTCAGGAGTTTTGCTTACCCTCTCTGTGCCTCAGTCACCTTATCTGTAAAAAGGGATAATAGTAAATTCCAATGTTGTGTCATTTTGCAAAGTTTAATGGAAATGCTCTAGCACAGTGTCGACATTCATAACGCTAGCTGCCGTTACTATTATTAGTAGTGACTTTTCCATGAGCTGGGCCCTGTGCTCACTGCTGGGGATAAAGAAGTCACCACAGCCCAGGGTTCCCCGTCCCCATATTCGAAGGTTGGCCCAGATGGAGTTTGGGTTCCCGTGGTGCTGAGCAGCAGGCAGGTGCGCACCCTGCAGCTCTGGGAGGAGGTTCCGTGGGACCTGAGCCGCAGGCTATGTCTGCTCACCTTCGTTCCTGACCCGGGTTTTTCCAGCTGGTGCCTCTGTGCCCCACTGCTTCTCTGTGACACTGACAGGCTCGGGTTTGAGTCTTCTGTCCCACACTGTTCCAAGCACAAGCCTGGCCTCTGACCAGGCTGCTGGCCGTGCTGACAGCTTGACAGGATCCTCTGGGAAACTACGCTGGGTGACGTTTCCCCAGGGATGCTGCGGCCATCAGTGGTCAGGACCACAGACCTCAGCTGGCATGGAGTCCAGCTGGGCAGCTCTGAGAGCCTTCCCCAGGCCCTGGGACGAGGCTGGAGCCTGTGACCTGGCTGTCAGTCTCTCCTTGCCGTGTCCTCTCGCTCCTCTCTGCCACTAGTCCCCGTCTTGGTTCTGGGTTGTATTTCTGAGCCTTGGGAACTGTGGGCCCTTTTGAGAATTCGATGCCAGCATCGGTCCCTCAGCAGAAAGGCAGAGGGCTTTGTGCACGGTTCAGGAGGATGGAGGACCACCGTCCCCTGGCGAGGCCTCTCAGGATGAGCACCACCCGCCCTCCACTCCACTCCCCCACTGGCCCAGCTGGAGACGATGGGCTTGATGTGCTGGCACCTCCGTGGCCTGGGGCCTCCCGACACCCCTTGTCCTCCTGAGCAGGCTCCGTGCTGAGATTTTCTAATTCAGGTGACTGAGAAGGCAGAGGACCCTTGACCCCAGTGGAGAGCGCGAGCCGGGCGCCAGCTGGCCTGGACTCAGGTTCTGACTCTGCCTCTCAGGAAGTGGTACCTGGAGAGTGACCGTAGCGCTGCCTCGATTTCCTCATCCCTAAACGAGGGAAAAGGGGGTGTGCGGTCTGAAGAGTCATTGAAGGACGCTGCGAGGCCTTCACACACAACGGCCCCACCTCCAGGGATAAACTGAAAACGAGGCAGAAGTTCGCTGCCGACGCCTGGGCTGCCCAGCAGCACGGCACCCGCTGGAGCAGTGGTGTGCACCTCGTCCCCTCGGGGCTGACCGGGGACCGTGCAGTCTCCACTGCCCAGCATCGCAGGAGCTATTGCACTGCGAGTCACTCGCCTGGGAAACCAGCTGGATTCAAACTGCGAGGCTGGGTTTGCCCTGAGCGTGCACTGCGTTCACGCCACAGGGATGCTGAGGGCCGTACGCGGAGCCATCGCGAGCCGCCACCATCTGCATATCAGCAGCCTCCGTGTGCCGCGCGTGCCGTGAGCATTGTTGATATCGGCCGTGGTGGCTGTGCCCGCGGCTTTCTTCTGTGGCGGACGTGGTCAGGTACTCTGCAGTAAGCCAGGGACAGGTGGCGGCTGCCCAGCACGGGCAGGTGGGCAGTGGGAGGCTCAGCCCTGCCCTCAGGAGGCCCGCACTGCAGCCCAAAGGTGCAAGGCTGTGGTTTAGGTGACTGTGAAAAGGGGCCTGTGAAGGGGTGTCAGTGGGATGTGAGGAGGGGCACCCCGTACCCCAGGGAATGGGGGAGCCTGTCACTGAGGAGGTTCTTCCTGAGCCGGGGCTTCGGGCAGACTCCAGAGTGGGCGGGCAGCCAGGGAAAGCACTGCGGAGGACGGAGCAGCACGTGCAGTGGTGTGGAGCTGGGAGCCGGCTCGGGCGCACGTGCAGCTGGTCGCAGCTCTGCTGGGGAGGTCAGTTTGTGCCCTTTGCTCCGCTCAGCATTTGCAGTGGGACTCACCACCTGTGCCCTCCGTGTGCAGGAGCTCCAGGAGCTGGAGAGGAAGCTGGAGGACCAGCTGGCCCAGCAGGAGGCAGCCCAGCAGCAGCGGGCCCTGGCCAGCTGGCAGCACTGGGTGGCCGGTGGGCCCGGGCTGAGCGAGCCGGGGGAGGAAGATCCTGAAAGACCAGTCTCGGCTGTCCTGCAGCAAGCCCTGAGCAGGGGCCGGACGCTCCTGGAGATCCAGCAGCAGAGGTAGGGCTCGTGGCCCACAGTCCCTCGGGGTGGCAGACCCCTAAAGGCCTGGGGGACCGCCTCGCTCCCTCCTGCCCATGGTGCCAGCCCAGCCCTTGGCACAAGCTGCCCAGCTTTGCAGGAAGTCAGCGTCCCTGTTCCCTGACATCCTTCTGTATTTTTATTTTAATATCATTAAGGTTTACAATTATTTTAAACTTTTTGAATAATTATAGCCTCAAAAGAAGTTGCAAAAATAATCAAGAGAGGCTGGTTGCTCTTCACCCAGCTTCCACACCTGGTAACATCTACATTATCACAGTGCAGGACCCAAACCAGGGCTGGCGGCAGCACCGCGCCGGCCCTCAGGTTTCCCCATGGAGCATTTTCCACATAGATCGCACGACAGAGCTCCCTCTTCTTCCTTTGTTCTTTGAATTATTTTTCAGTTAGCACTGGACAATGAGCCTTTGCCCGCGTGGCATTAGGAACCCCTAGAGAAGCGTGTTCGCAGCTCGCGTGCGTTCCGCGTGCGCGTGGCGTTGGCCTGGGAGGAGCACACGGGCCGTCTCTACCGCAGTGCGATCGATTTCTGAAAACAGACACAGAGTAGCCGGAAGGAAACAGACTGAACTTAATGGGGGTGGTTTCCGGGTGATGAGCTTCCAGGCGGTCTTCATTTGGGGATGATGCTGTCCCGTGCGCAGTGCCGTCAGTGCCGAGGTGACGGTGTGACGGGTGAGCGTGTCCCGAGGAGCTTCTCGAGGGTGGGTGTGAGCTGGGCGTGCGACGTCCATGCCTCCCTGGAGGGGTTCGCCGTCCTGGAGTTTGACTTTGAGCTGCTCCTGAGACACATTGGGTGTGACCACCAGCAGGAATGTGGGCAGGCCATGTGGCCTGCAGGCCGCTCCTGTGGAGGTCAGGAGCTTCCTGTGGAGGGAGACAGCTGGTCTTGTGGTCAGGGCCAGGGCCCCCCACAGAGAGTGGCCCTGGGTCTGCACAGGGCATGAGGAGCAGGCTTCATGGCCTTCATGGACTAGGCCTTGTCTTGGTCCAGGCCTTGAGGACGGCTGCCCGCCTTCTGAGGGGGTCACAGAGCATGGTCAGAATCAGAGGCCTCCTCCCGGTGCCCACGGCACCTCACTTTGAGCCGCCCCCTTCCTGGCCACCCTCCTGGGTGCCTTGGTCGGGGAGCAGCCAGGCAACAGGAGGACCCAGCCCTCTCCACCACCCCTTCATATCTATGTGAACATGTTCGTGTGTATACATACGTGTATCTGGTGCGTGCATACGTGTCTATGTGTATATATATGTACATACATATCTGTTTTTCTTTCACGTGGCAGTGTGGCTTTGAGCTGTGATTCTTCATTATTTGGAGTACTGGGTGACATCATGGTGTCCCTTCTTTTTTAAAAAAATATTTGCCATTGTAGATGGACACAAGACCTTTATTTTATTCCTTTTAATGTGGTGCTGAGGATCGAACCCAGCACCTCCCATGTGAGAGGCAAGTGCCCGGCCACTGAGCCCCAGCCCAGCCAGGTGTCCCTTCTTAACAGAGCTGGGCCTTGTTTCCCTCCAGTCTGAGAGAGGAGCAGCAGAGCAGTGTCGTGCTGGAGGATTTGCTGGAAAACTTGGAGATGGACACCTTTGTGACCCTGTGCAGCCAGGTGAGGAGACCCGCCCCAGCCCACTACCTCTGTCCCCCGCCTCTGTCCCCCGCCACACACCTCTCGCCCTCCTCAGAGCTGCTCTCCTCAGCTGCCAGGTGGGCTGAGAGAGCCAACCCAGGAACTGTGGAGCAGGTTGTGAGCGGCTCCGGCATAGGAAGCAGGCGGGGACACTACGGCAGGTTCCACAGCCCCACGTTCAGCCAACTGTGGGTCCAAAATCCATTCCTCCACCAGACCCTGATGGCCTTTCCTGGCCATTATTCCCCAGGCAGTACCGTCCATTGTGCTAGTTATCTAAGTGAAGGGACGCGTATGCAAAGCTGCGTGCAGGGTACCTGCAGTTGTGATGCTATAAAAGGAAACATCTGGATCCCCAGCCACCACCGAAAAGCAGGGCTGAGCCTGAGGCACAGACGCCGGTCCTTCTGCTCCCTCAGGGCTCTCCTGCTTCCCGGTGCCTGCAAACCACCTCCACCCAGAGGGACCTGCGGCTGGCAGCCCTGGGCTCATGGCCTCCGACACCCTCCCCATCCTAACTGTGCTGGGAGGCAGTCTTCTCTGGGGGCCTGGCTGTCTGAAGTCCTAGGGAGGGTCTCTGCTTGGCCAGGTGGTCAGACGTGCCTGCCCTGACTGGAAGTGGCTGTTACCTGTGCCTCTGTGAAACAGGACAGGGGTACAAGCTGTAGCTCAATTTGTCCTCACCAAACCTGTGCCACAGTATCGTTATAACCCCATTTTACAGATGAGGAGACTGAGGCATAAAGAGAGATAACACGGCCCCAGGACTCACTGTTCTCTTCAGTGCAGCTGGGGGCCCAGGGGAGGTTTTCTGGAATGCCAGATTGGTGCTTTGTTCCCCCATATTCTGTTTTGACATCCTAGTGGATGCACGGGAAGTCGCAGAGCCAGCGTGGGGCATTCTGGTGTCCCCCCGGGCTTCGTGCTTCCCACAGCTGTTGCCAGAGCCACGTCAGACCCAGGAGCTGATGTTGATGTCCAGCACATGATGGTTCAGTGTCCTTTCAACCCCAGTCAGGATGCAGGACGGTCCACACCACAAGGCCCTCCCCGTGCTGCCCCTCAGAGCCACACCGTCCACCGCCCCGGCCCTGGCCACCCAGGGTCTGCCCTCCATCGCTGAGTTTTGTCCAGGCTACAGAGCTGTGTGCCTGGAATCAAGCAGCCTGTCGACTCGAGGCCGCCGGGTCTTTTATTTCTTGCAGAATGGTTTTCTGAGGTGAGGATGCAGCATAGGACGTCCCACTGTTTTGGGGACCCCTGGTTTAGGGACACTTCAGTTGTTTCCAGAGCCTGGAAGATCCCCAGGGCTTTGTGGCCTCACAGAAGCGGAGCAGGAGGAGGGAGATGACCTGTTCCCCGCTGCAGGCCAGGGCTTCTGCCACCCGACTCGGGCACTGCCGGCAGCAGAGAGCACTACAGGGATGGCTGCAGCCCTTAGGAGTGTCGTGGGCGCCATGGTGGCTCACCAGAGAGATTTTTGTTGACAGCTGTGTGAATTTAGAAGATATTTTCCAGACTGGGCTACTAAAGTATTCATTTCCCTGGGACAAAAAGCCCTAAGAATGCAGTGAATTTAAAATGGCCGTGAGTCACGTCTGGAGGTGGCGTGGGTTTGAGCTCCCTCTGCTGCCTCCTCTAGGAGCTGAGGCTGGCCTCTTACCTCTCCAAGATGGCCATGGTGCCCGGGGCCGCGCTGCGCCGCCTCCTGAGTGTGGTGCTGCCCACAGGCTCCCAGCCCCAGCTGCTGGCCCTGCTGGACTCGGCCAGTGACAAGCACTCGGACCATGCGGCAGACGCGGGCAGCGGGGAGCCGGCTGACCTGGGCAGGAGGAGGTGAGTGCCCCGTGGTGACCGCCTTGGGAAACTAGAGGGTGACCACAAGGAGACCTGGGCCGGGGGCAGACCTACCCCTGGGAAACGTCTGTTGGTCTTGGGTCACGTTCCTTCCTCCGCGGGTTTTCCGAGCCTGTGCTCGTGGTGTGTCTGTGTCTGAGTGTGGGCGAGTGTTGTGCGGGTGTGAGCCTGCGTGCACACCTGCCAGCTTACCACGGGGTCTTCAGCTCACCTCTGGATAAACCCGCCCTCGGCGGGAAGTGTCGCAGGTGGAACGTGTGTTGGACGCCCCTCATGGCGGACATCCCAGCGTCCGCAGCGCAGCCCGGAAGAGGGGGTGGCTACCCCTTCAGTGCTGTGTGACAGGGAGCTGCTGCTGCCCAGTGTCCGAGAGGGGGTTGGACCACAGATGGGCCACTGGGGAAAGATCCAGACTCAAACCTCGAACTGCAGTTACTACTGAGTGCATGGCTCCTGCCCGGCCCAGGCTGCCTGTTGAGCTGACCTGCCTGTCAGGCTGCCACGCCTCCCATGGGCATCATGTGCCCGGGGTGCACCCTGACCTTCTGCCGCAGGCCTGAGAGCAGAGGCAGCCTCTCCATGTTCCCATGCGATTCTCGTCCCAGTAACTGGGCTGCATTTCCTGCTACTTTGTTTAAAAGTCTTACTTTTCACTGTTGTGGATACATCTTCTCAGGTGTTATTTTTAACAGCTGCCTAATAGTCCAGACAGGTGCAGCACGGGTAATGTAGGCAGCTGTCCCATCTGTCACTGGACATTCCATTGGGGCCCACTTTTCCTCAGCTCTGATAATTGCAGATGTTTTCCTTTAGGATCCGAGTCCAGGTGTGACTTCGGTTCATAAAGGCCGCCTGTAAGGAAAGGCAGGAAGCTGGGGTGAGGCGGACTTGGGGGGCACCCAGCAGTGCCACTTGAGAAGGCTGCAAGGAAAAGCAAGACCTGAGTGGCAAGTGTGGGTCCCCAGCTGCCCGAGCCCACCTCGCCAGACCCGCGGGGCCTGGAGGGTGCAGCATGGCCAGATCATGGGCAGACGTGGGGGCTGCGTCCTCAGAGTCGAGAGGGGCTCTGACTCAGGAGGTCCAGCAGCCCTGCTGGGAAGGGGAGCCTGAGGCCATGGCAGGCAAAGGGCGGTCCTCGCGTCCTGGAGTTCAGCAGAGTCCAGGGGCCCTGCGGGGCTGGGCCAGCAGGAAGACTTGGGGTGGCAGCCAAGAGGAGACCGAGTGGCTGCCCTGCTCCCCGCCTCCTGGCCAAGGGGACTGGAGGATCCCCAGGTCCAGGCCACCCGCAGCATCCCGAGGGCCGGCAGTGCCTCCTCTTGTCCCCACCCTGGGGCCTGTCATCATGGCCCTAAGCGTCTTGGGTCTCAAGCAACAGAAGCTGCCTGGCTACGAAAGTGTGGGGGGCTGAGGGGCCTGTGGGACCAGGGAGCCCAGGGTCCGGCCCGGGGAAGCTCTGCAGGCAGCGCGGGGGGTGCCGCTCAGCGAGGCTCCTGGGAAGGAGAGCCTGGCCCCTCCAGCTGGGTGGGGGGCTCCCTGGGCTGGACTTGCAGGCCCGCGTGTCCTCTGCTGACTGGAGCCCAGCCCGCGAGCTCTCCTCCATCTCCCCGGCAGCGCCCAGGGTCCCTCGCCTTGGGCCTGGAGTCACACACGTCCATGGCCTTGGGACGCCCTGCCCTGCCCACGCCAGCTCCCACAGTGCTGCTGGATGCTGCAGGCGCTCGCCACTCACCGACCCGGCTGCCCGTGCGTCTCAGGCAGTAGGACCCACACACACAACCCCGCCCGGGTGGACCGGCCCCCGGCCACCGCGGGCCACACGGGCCACACAGCCCTTCACCAATGCCTCCTTAGCCCAAAGGGCCCCGCTCTGCACTGCTTCTCTGACTGATGTCACTGCACCATCTGTGATCCCCTGAACTGAGAGCCCCTCGAGGGCAGAGAGTCCCCCTGCCCAGGCCAAGAACCCGCTTGGTGGACGCGTACTGAGCGAGCGAAAGGAGCATGGAGCCCAGAGGTCCTGGTGTCAGCAGAGGTGGCAGGGATGGAGGCCACCAGGCTTTCCATGAATCAAGCACTCTGTCCTTGGTGACCTCTAAGACCCCTTCTTGCTGTAGGAAACACCAGGAATGGTGGCAAGCCTTGGAAAGGAAACTTCGAGGAGAGCTGACGGGCAAAGGCCTGGCGAAGATGCACTGGGCCCAACAGAGGAAGGCCAGGTGGGAGCCCGGCTCAGAGGGCAGGGGGAAGGCCAGGTGGGAGCCCGGCTCGGAGGGCGGGGGGAAGGCCAGGTGGGAGCCCGGCTCGGAGGGCGGGGGGAAGGCCAGGTGGGAGCCCGGCTCGGAGGGCGGGGGGAAGGCCAGGTGGGAGCCCGGCTCGGAGGGCAGGTGGGTTGCTGCGCTGGCTGAGAGCGGGTGTGTGTGTGGGGGTGACACAGCGTGTTCCCCCCTGAAGACCACAGACCTTTATTCCACAGGCTTAGTTTAGAAGCTGAAGATAAGCCGTAGCTATCGGGGAGAACGTTCTAACATTTATTAGCATTTTAATTACTGTATTTATTTTAGCTAATAGCTATTTTTTTAAGGGCTATAATTAGAAAAAGAATAATTCCTCGTAGCTGTTCAGACATTATTGCTCCCAAAGCCTTTTCACTTCTCGTTGCATTGAACCTTCCAGAAAATGGGGATGATAGAACTGAAGTCCAGGGACCCCGGGACTCCAGTTCCTGGGACGTGGACCGTAGCGCCCGGGCCCGTGCTCTGTTTGCCGGAAGCCTGCATCCTGGGCCTGGGATTTTTGCATGCCTGGAGGTCACAGGGACGTAAGGGCACAGTTGGTTGGATTGTGGCCAATTGTTGACCGAGTGTCCCCTGTGATTCCAGCTAGGAGAGATTTAGAGGAAAAGTCTCGGCAGGGCTTAATAAGTGACTTGCACCCTGTGCTCTGGAAGCAGTGACCGTCCCTGGGAAGGGTCTGCCGAGCCCCTGCCTCCGTCATTCTCAGGGTTGAGGTGGAGGTGCTGAGCCCATCGCCGACTGCCCACAGCAGCAGCTTGGAGCTGTCTGTGATGGCGAGGTGTCAGAAGAAATTAAATCAGGGTGTTGGTCAGAGAAGGAAATTCAAGTCCAGATTGAAGGTGTGACTGGCATGTTCCCCTGGGAGTGCTCCTGGCCTGCTCTGATAGGCGTCTAGCAGGTGACATCAGGGGTGACGGTCACAGCACCCTGTGCACCGTGGTAGCCTTTGCCCAGGATCCACGGTGGGAAGGGAGATAGGAAGTGAGACAGAGCCGCCTCTGAGGCCTTGCTCAGGCTCATACAAGATACACGGCGGGGACAGAGGTGGGGCTGAATCTGTCCCAGCCCTTCAGGTGGCTCCAGCACCCCACCTGCCAGTGTTGTCCCCCGCAGACCCAGTGTCATGGCTTCGTCCTGCGCTGCTTAGGCAGAGAGAGGCCTGTGGTTCTCAGCCCTGCGACTCCCAGCAGCCTGGGATTCGGGGATGGCTCAGGGACAGGGTTCCAGCCGTCCTTTCCCAGGACCCCAAGTGTGCTGCCCTCTGCTGACGTCTGCCCGGCCTTGAGCTGTTGCTTTGTACCCAGGGCTCATCAGTTGCTTTTCAGTGAGGCCCAGGGGTCATTGTAAATGTCTTAGGGTTGACGGGGAGGGGGCCGTGCCTTTTCTGCGGGGCACCTGCCAGTCTCCGAGCTCCCCAGCACGGCGGAGCCCAGGCTGACGGTGTCAGGACCATGAGCCCACAAGACCCTGAAAACTTAAGTCACAGGCCAGCAGGGCGTGGCCACTGCCAGAGGCCTGGACTGATTTCAGGGGAGGAAAGGGTCTTTGAAATGGCACCCGGTTGAGAATCTCTTGGAGAACTCAGACCTCTCAGGAAGATCAGAGTGAGTCCCAAATGTCAATTTGACCTTCTGTTCTCTCCTTAGCATATTAAAGAAGACGTATCTCCCCATCAGGGAGAGGATCGTGTTCTCCAGGGAAAGTTGGCCACACCTGTCCCTGGAGCCCATTGGCGAACCTGCCCCTGTCCCCGTTGTGGGTACAGAAGCCCCTGACGTGTTGAACACAGGTGAAAAGCTCTTTATATTCAGAAACCCAAAGGACCCAGAGATCTCGCTGCACATCCCTCCCAGGAAGAAGAAGAACTTCCTGAATGCCAAGAAGGCCAGCAGGGCCCTGGGCGCGGACTAGGGAGGCCCGCGTGTGCCTGCTGATGGGACGCTCGGCTGCAGCGGCTCCGTTCCCATGCAGAAGACGCGGGTCCCCGGCACACGCTGCCCTCAGTCACCATTCAGTGTGGTCTCACGCGCTTCCGTTTGGCCCACTCTCTTTCGCACCTCGAGGACGTGGACACTCCTTCCTCTCGGCCCCACGTCAACAGGGACCTGAAGGAGACTCTGCCTCCCGCTCACACGCCGGCGCCGGCTGAACGTCGTCATCTGGGTTGGACGGGCCTCTCTGTTCTCACGTTTTGTGTTCACTACATTTTCTGGTTTTCTAAAGGGAACCTTTGAAAATAAATATATTTTACACACAGCTCTTTGTAATTGAACTCTTTGCCTTATGTGGAGACCCTTTGTCCCTAATTCTGTGTTTCTCCTCCCCATTGTGGTGTCCAGCAGAGTTTAGCTCTCTGTCACTTGACCTGCCAGAAAGTGCACCAACCAGGGGGGAATGCCTTTGGTTCGCCCCTCAGTTGTCTTTCCAGCTTATAAGTGAGCACATTCAGAAACGGACGAAGGGAAGTGGTTTTTACGAGACCGTGAAGCTAATAAGAAGAATCAGCTAATAAGCCGATCGGCATCTCTATGGGCCGAACCCAGTCCTTTCTCTGGGCCTCGGTCAGTGGACCCGTGCAGGGCTTGCTTGGTTGCCAGTAGGTGCACTGCAGCAGGTCCTCAGGACCTTGGTGTGTCCTCACAGCCGTGGTCCAGGCCAGAGACATCTGCTCAGGGCTGCGCCACGTCACTGTATGAGGAGTACAATTGCAGAGGGTCTTGGCTGAGGGTGGAGGTGACCAGGCAGGATCCTGTCACTGGTGAGGGGAGGAAAAGGAATCACGGATAAAACTTCTCTTAATTGACAGCTGCTGCCAGAACCTTCCAGCTGCTCAGTCACCACTAACACCCAGAGGCGGGTAGCGCCCTTCCCACCTTGCAGCCTGGAAGCCTGGACGCAGGGAGCGTGGGTAACTTGCCCACAGTCACCCTGCCTATAGAGAAGTCCCCAGTCGGATCCTGGGGCCCCTAGCTTTAAAACCCTTGCCTGCTAGGGTCCGCCTGTTTCCAGGCACCCGGAGGCCCAGCACCTGTGTGCAGCTCCCCATCAGCACGCGACAGTCCCTTGGTCCAAAGACCATAGCTCTCCATCGCCTGCCAGCCCTGCTCTAATGGCCCCAGGACCTTCCCAGCTGTGTGGGGTGCAGAAGCCCCTCCTCCAGGAGCCACCAGTGGCTGAGCCCCTGGGGAAGGCAGCGCCGGGCGCCCTCTGCGGTCCGCCATCTCCTGGCTGTGTGGCCATCGGGAGGCCACGGAACACCATGGACCCGGATCCTCGATTGACAGTCGGCAGGTGGTTCCTGCACTGTGCCCACCCAGGGAGCAGGGCACAGCCAGCTGGCATTGCTTGGCCTTAGAAAGGTTTCACATAGGAGGATGCAGTCGAATTTGCACTTTGGGAAAGTTCCTGGGGAGACCCTGTGGCGGGCGGATGGTGACCTCCTAGCTGATTTCTGTCCTTGGATGGGTGGGCAGCTGCAGGGGAGGGAGGGGTGGTTCCGCACCCGCCTGGGTGACCTGGTTCTGATCCTCGGGGCGCCCTCTGGAGGCAGGACTGGGCAGGCTCAGCTGGGACACCAAGTGCTTTTTCTGCCCCGCCCAGCCCATTTCTAGCACCCTGTCCTGGGACTGCCCTGGGCCTCCTCGCCTCCCACTGCTCCTCAGCTCCCTCACAGGTGTGAGGCTGCGGTCACCATCTTTGCCTTTCAGCTGGGGCATCGAGATGGACGGCTCCCATCCGAGCCTGCCCTGCCGCCTTCAGTTGTTCTTCCACTCTGTATTCCTCCTCTCTTCCTGCTTCCGCTCACTTTAATTCAGTGTCATTAGTGATTGAATCTGTTATTGGCTTGTTTTCCATACCCCCTTTCTTTGGTGTCTGCCTTGGTACTTACGACGTGAATCTTTAATCCTCATCCTGCCTTCCAGGGCGCCACACCCCTTCACAGACGCTGTGAGAACAGTTTTGTCCAACATCTCCCCTTCCGTTCTTACTGTAGTTTGGGTCTTAAGTGTCCCTAAAGGCTTGGTCCCAGCTTGGCACCATTGGGAGGTGGCGGAGCCTTTAAGAGGCGGGGCCTTTTAAGAGGCGGGGCCTGGGTAGGAAGTTGGGTCACTGGGGGTCTGCCCTGGAAGGGGATTGTGGGACCTGATCCCTTCCTTTCTACTTGGGATTCTGGCCACCTACTTAGTGGTTTTGCCCTATCAGAGCTCCTACCATGAAGTGCTTCCTCCCCACAGACCCAAAAGCAACAGGGCAAACTGATCATGGACTGAAACCTCCACAACTGTGGGTCAAATAAACCTTTGCACTTTATAATGGATTACTTCAGGTATTTTTCTTATAGCAGCAGAAAGCCAACATGATGCTTTTGTATCTTTTTACTTCTATTTCTGTTTAACTCTCACATATACTGATGTCATTTTACTTTCAATAGTGTTACCTTTTAAACAGATTAGAAATGGAATAAAATCTTATGTTTATGAAAATATTTACAATATCTGATGTCCTCTTTGATGCAGAGTCATATTCCCACCTGTTTATATTAGTCTCTGTCTCCAGTTCCTGGTACTGGGACTCTTGATGTTCCCTGGTATCTCTTGTGAGAAGTGTCTTCTGTTCCCATAATGGGCTCCTTTCTGTCACACCTGAGTTCACATTGATGCACTGGTGTAGGTGGGGCTCTAGATAGCTTCTGGATGGGGCTGCCACAAAAACCAGGTGATTAGAAAGCTGAGCCTTCACCTCCCAAGACGCTGGACCATAGCACCAGGGAGTGGGGCTGCTGGAGATGGAGTTTGATGGAAACTTGGAACAAGGAGATTTGGGGAACTTCAGGGCTGCTGGACACGAGGAGGCACTGGGGGTGGGCATCCAGAGAGGCTTTGGATTGGTCCCTCTGCATCGGTCCATCTGGCTGTCCTGAGTTTTATCTCTAGAATCAGCCGTTGCCTGCGTGTGATCCCTCAGTGCGGCAAGCTCTTCTAGCCTGTCAATCGGAAGTACGGACGGTGCGGGACCCACAGCAGGTGCCTGGGACGGGGTCATCTCCTGGGTCTGAGCCGTGTGACTGTTTCCTCAACACATCGTGTGAGTCAGTTTTTTTGTCACTGTGACCAACACAACTGGCAAGAGCAACTTAGAGGGGGACGAGTTTATCTGGGCTTGCGGTCTCAGTTCACAGTCAGCTGACTCCATTGCTGTGGACCTGAGGTGGGGCAGGATATCATGAGGGAAGGGCGAGGCAGAGGACAGTGGCTTCATTCATGGCAGCTGGGAAGCAGAGGAGGAGGAGGAGGAGGGAGAGAGAGAGAGAGAGAGAGAAGCCAGGGACACGGTACAGTCAGGCGCACACCCCAGCCACAGCAACCTGGCTAGAGTTCTCGCCCAGTTAGTCCATTCAAATTAGTCACACATCAAATGGATGAATCCACTGTACTGCCCCCATAATCTAATCGTCCCACCTCTGAACATTTCCGCACTAACGCAGGGGCTTTTGGGGAATCTTAAAGGTCAAACCATGACCTGTCAGGACAGCTGGCCTGAGTTCGGTTCCCCCTTCATCTGCAGGCTCACAGCAGCTGGTGCGGGCACTACGGGAAGACAGCCGGGGCCCTCTGTGTACTTCCCTTCCTGCAGATGCCCCACCCAGTGGACCACTGTCGCATCTGGGAAGAGCAAGCTGCTCCTGAGACATGGCTGGCTCCCCAGCTGTTCCCAGAGAGGTTTGGATTCAGCCTCCGTGTCTCCGGGCCAGAGGCTGCTCCACAGCATCTTGAAGCAAATCAAGTCATCCTATGATTTCACCCGTGAATATTTCAGTATGCATCTCCAAAATGTATGGAGTCCTTTTTAGCATTTAGCACAGCATGAGCCAATTACTAACTCTAAGGCAAACAAAAAGTTCTGCCACGAAGGAAATTTAATTTAAATACACTTAATGGCTCAGAATTAAATAAAACTTTATTAGTCATAGTATTGCCAATGCCAAGCATTTACTTTAAATTGTTCTTTAATAACATTAGATAGTAAGAGAAGGGAAGGGAAGGTGTGTGTATATGAGTGTGTGTGTGTGTGTGTGTGTGTGTGTGTGTGTGTGTGTATCCTGTGTGTAGGAGCTAAGTCCTCATCTCCCACGGAAGAAGGCCTAGGTATATGGATGATATGTGGGTAGTCAAATATTGAGAAGTTGCAAGGTGTTCCTTGGGAATAGAAACATTAATACCACGAGAAAGAGAGCTGAACAATTAAAAGTACAGGCGTCTCTTGGGATGGGTGGGAAAATGCGTCCAGCCCAGCAGACACCCAAATCCAGGCTGCACAGGTCCATTACACGGGGTGGCATAGGACCACACCTCCGCCTGAGCACCTTGTCACCTCTTGATGACTTAGCATGAGCTGTGTAAGTTGCTGCTACACTGTATCATTTAGGGAATAAAAAAGGGGGAAAAATCCGAACGTGTTCAGTAAAGACCCAATTTTTTGGAATGCTTTAAATCCACAGTTGGTTGGATTCGAGGAAGGGGAACCTAGGATTCCGAGGGCCGACTTCAGAGGCTTCTTGGCAGAAGAAGTCAGGGTGCGGAGCAACCAGCGGGGTCTGCCGCCTTCCACCATCGGAAGCATTTGCCTTTGCACTGCCCTCATGAAGAGCCCCACGGCCTTGGCCCTCGGAACCCGAGCTCAGTCTGCCGCTCGACCTCTCACAGCTTCAGGGTTTGCGTCTGTCAGTTGGAGTCAGTGACCCTGCGAGTAAAGAGAGACCAACTGTCCCCTGCTGGGCACGCATCTGAAAAATCCAAGCGCCTTGAATCAGCATGCAGAGGAGCCAGGAGGCGAGGTGAGACGCACACAGAGCCACTGTGGGAGCCGGCCGGGGCTGGAGGCCATGCGTAGCCCTGGGCCTTGCTGGGCCCTGCACGAGCCCCACCGCTTCACTCACGGACGTCACTAGAGCCAGTATCTGAGGTCCGCTCCTCTTCGGATTGCGGCGAGGATGCGGGGAGCACCTGATGAGCCACGGCAGGTGGCGGGTTGCATTATTGACGGAGTCGTCCTGACGTTAGGATGACACAGATCACAACAAATTCCATGTTAGATTTCCGTTACGTTAATGAATAGCTGACGTCATGAGGAGAAGGCATTCGTAAATGCTGGGGCATCAAAAAGAATCGGGATCACATGAGGAGGCAGGGAGCTGGGAGCAGGGGACAGGCAGGCAGGCCTGGTTTCCAGGTGGGAGTGTAGGCTAAAAGGAACCGGAGGGAAGCAGAGCGAAATGTCAGCACAGTCTGCCCTGGAGGGACACCACAGGTGGGAGTCTTGTGCCTCTCCCTCCTGTTTATCAAGACTTCCAAATCTGTTAAAAAGAATGTCTATTTTTTTGTGACAGGACCACAAAAGTGATATATAGAATCAGAAGTTTGCAAGACAGAAAACGGCTTTTTCATTTTCCATATTTACCTCCTAATCACAGTCCTGGTTTGGAGTGGCTAACGCCCACTTCACTGGACAGCGAGAAGCTCTTCGACAACTGTTCCTAGCGGGTACCCTGCGCTCCTGTGAAGAGGAAGATCTGCCTGACCTGCAGGTGGTGCGGGAAAGGGTCGCGCTTCTCTGCTCCCACAGAAAAGCCCGGGCATTAGTCGTGATTTCTCTAAGCAGCTGTTTGATTCTTTTCTCATGAGGCGTGCAGTGCAGACGTGGGCAGTCCGTGCTAGGGCACGAGTTACACAATGTCACTAATGCCATCTCCCCGCTCGGCCAGCCTAAGTGCCCGGCTTCCACCCTCAAGATTTTCCTGTGGTCCCAACATGGTTGCTGGAACTCCAGTCCTCACATCCTCATCCCAGGTCAAGAGGAGAAAGGGAAAGGGCAAACTATCAGCAGTGTCAGTCCCCATTGAAGAGCTTTCCCAGAACCCCCGGCCCCCCAGTGGTGTCTGCTGACGTGGGCCCCATGACCCCCAACTGCAAGGGGAGGGCAGAATGCTATTCTGAACCAGCTTTTCCAAGATTGGGGTTCTCTGAGAAGACAGAAAGACAGCCCCAGAAACGGCCCAGCTTTCTGTCCTGCAGGAGAGAAGGCCTCAGTGCTCTCCTCCCGGGTAGAGCAACATGGGAGTAACATCAGGAGCGGGACTTGTGAGCCCCATTCTTACATGTGAGGAAACTGGGGCTCAGGTAGATGCAGTAACACCTGCAGACTAGCCCAGCTTGGAAGGTTCCAGAGCCAGTTTTCTCACTCAGTGTCTGACTCCAACACCTGTCTCCTTTCCATCACTCACCCTGACTTGACTCCTCAGAAAATGGAATTGTTCATTCACCCTTCCAACCATTTCTGTGTGCCATTTATAGACTGGTAGAGTAGACGCTTTGTAAACATTAGTTCCATGAATGAATGTGAGCTAATGGCGGACCCTCCTGGACTGGAGCTTCTCGGCCGGGGCCCTTGATCAGGGCGGCACAGAGCCTCTGCAGGTGCACCTAGAACAGCAGGGACAGGGTCAGCACTGGCTGGCAGGCACCTGGAAGCACCGTAGGGACTTGTGTGGTTGGGGAGCTGGGGAGACGGGCTCTGGAGCTGGGGAGCCTGGGCAGGGCAGGTCTGGGAGGCTGGGCTGGAGCCTCCCACAGCCCTTTGTCCTGGGGAGCAGTGAGGTGAGGAAATGAGTTCCGTCTGTGGACCTCAGCCTCGGGCATCCTGGGGCGTCCAGTCCTGTCCCACCCCGGTGTTTCTGCCCCTCACCCACCCTCCTCCACGTGGTGGTTCTACGTGTGATTCTACATGTGGGTTTTGCAAAGTGAACTTGCAATGCCATCTGACCTGAGGCTCCAAGTTCATTTTTCAAATTATGTGATCGACGTTTTCCTATTGGAAGACCAGGGAGCTGTGCTTGGCCAGAGGCTTCCCGGGGAGCCCCCTCCACCCTCTGGCCTGTGCTGCATTGGGCAGTGATTGTTTTGAAGGTTAATATGTTAATACGGTGTTCCCAGGCCTTCCCTGGAATAGCAAGTCGGAGGTGGGGGTGGGGGGGTAAGAAGCTCCCTCCAGAGGAAGCAGATTCCATCTGCCGTGGTGGCTCGTGCGAGCCAGGGTTGCTCTCTTTCCTCCTGTCTTGGGGCCAGCATCCGATGACTCAGATACAGGTTGCAGAAGCCCAGTTGCCTCCTTTGCTGTAACAACTTCATTTTCATTTCTGGCCGATATTCCTCTTGCAAGAAACGTGATCAGGCCGCGACCAGGTGGTTTCGCGGTCAGCTTTCCTCTAGACCCAGGCCACCCCAGAGCTTCTCCCTGCCCGCAGCTGACACTCGGGTTTTGGTGGTGGGGGGATGTCAGGTCCAGGGCCCTCTGGGTGAGCACCTAGGGACATGCCATCCTCCTGCCGCGGGGTGTGTGCCAGCCTCCCTCTCGGCTGGTGGCTGGGGCGCACCTACCACCACCCGTGGGGTGCCCTCATCATGGCCCTGGAGGCTCAGCCTCCCCCGCGAAGGCTGCACCCTTCTCTGGACATGGGAAGCATGCCATGGAGGGCTGCGTGGGCTCTGTGACACTGCACCCAGGCCACCTGCCCAGCCACTCTTGCAGCCACTGTGCCAACTCGAGGTTCAGGCGCCCATCCCCTCTGGGATCACTGATGGCCTCACCTGGGCTCCCCACAGTCACCCCACCCACAGCTTTGCCTAGGGAAGGGGGTTGTTGTGTGCTACTTCTGGAACATTCTCTCCTTAGCATCTGCCCTGATTCTCTCTCTCTCCTCCCCACAGAACCTTACCTCCTATTAGGTTGAAGAAAGTGGGTTTTATTCACGATGTATATTATGGTTTGGATGTGAGGTGTCCCCCAAAAGCTCACATGTGAGACAATGTAAGAAGTTTCAGAGGAGAAATGATTGGGTTTCGAGAGTCTTAACCTCATCAGTGAACTAATCCCTGATGGAATTGACTGAGTGGTGACTGGAGGCAGGTGGGGTGTGGCTGGAGGAGGTGGGCATTGGGGCGTGGTTTTGGGGTATATAAATTTGTATCTGGCGAGTGGAGCCTCTGTCTCCTGGTCACTGTGATGTAAGCTACTTCCCTCTCCCTCTCCCTCTGTGGTGTTTAGCCTCACCTGGAGCCCCGAGGAATGGGGCCAGCCTTGTATGGACCAAGACCTCTGAATAAACCTTTCCTCCTTTGCAGTTGTGCTGGTGGGTCATTTAGTCACAGCAGTGAAATTACTGACTAAAACAATGTAGTTTTGCCAACTCTGTTGATGGTGGTGTAGTTCCCCCGCTTCTGGATGGGGAAGGCCTTCGGACCCCCTCGGGCCCGTGTCCTCTGTAGGTTTCAAGGGAGCCCACGGAAAGTCAGTGGCTGGGAACCGAGCTCTGGCCCTACGGTGTGCCTCAGACAGGAACCACGGGCGTTGAGTGGTGGAGGGTGGTGGGTAGGTACGATGGGGCGGGGGCCGGAGGTCCTAGCTCCCTAGGACCATTCCCTGCTCCCATTCAGGTATCCAAGTGTTTCCATGGAATCTGGTGGTGACTCCAGAGAGGTTTGTGGGTGGATTTCTGAAAAGTAAGGACTTACTTGTAAGTTTGTCCCCAGCAAAGCTGAGACACTGGGGTTCAGAGCCTCTGTTCCCACAATGACCAGTCAGTAAAACTGGGGATTCCGTTCCCGGCCAAGCAGAGCACCTGCGGCTTTGTGGAGGCTGAAGAGCATCGTGCTGACCCCTCCAGCCAGCGCCCACCCGGCCTGTCATGCCCGTCACCTGCAACCTGGTGAGTCTGAGTGTAGGATTGAGCCATCGGGCCTCAGTCTTCCTGTCTACACAACAGGCATGACAGCAGTAGTTTGTGGTGGGACCTAAATGGGTTATTACCCACGAGGCCTGGCAGCGTAGGAAGTCAGGACCAGCCCCACAGAGTCCTCCTGAGCACAAGGGCCACGACTTCCCGTCCTCACATCCCTGACCCACAGCCTGTGCCTGAGCGGCAACCACTCTCCTGGGCCCTTCTTTGGTTTTCCTGGGCACACACGTGTGCCCACACGCCATTCTGACTCCTGTTCAGCCGACCTCCTCAGGGCTCGACTTCAGTGTCCCTTCCTTGGGGCCGCGTTCTTGGCCTCCAGACGGAGTCTATCCTCTCGGCCCTGGTGCCCCTGCGTGTCTTGTTGGCGAGACTCCTGACCCTGCCGACTTGCGTGTCCATGTGTCTTGCGGGATGTCACAGTTGGCTTGGGCCGCATGGCAAAGGGCCCCAAACCTGCAGTTCTGGGTCCGGAATCCCAAGATAGGGGAGCCAGTCTGGTCAGTTCTGGCTTCGGGTGGCAAACTGTTGACTTCTTATTGTGTCTGCAAATGGGGGAAAGAGCGAGCCAGCTCTCTGGCCTCCACTCATAAAGGCGCTACCTGAATTCACCAGGGCTCACCTGCCAAGGGCCCCATCTTCAAATGCCCCACACTGGGATTAGGATTCAACAATGCTCCAGTTCCTGCCAGGGATCAGCTGGGCCACGGGAGACACCTTATCCACCCCTCCATCCCCCACCCGGCCCAGTGCCGGGCTCGTGGGAACTGCTCATGCATCCTGTTCAATCAATGAGTGAATTACTGGCCGTCTATTTTTATGGAGATGAAGACCAAAGTTCAGAGCTGAGCAGTGACCTGCTTGGAGGCCCAGCTGCTGAGAGTTGGCACCACAAGGCCCTGGCACTCTGGCCTTTCAGCAGCAGAAACATCCACAGACTTGCTTCACAGTCCCACAGACAGGCTGAGAGGAAAGGGGTGGCCGTTCCTGCAGTCCAGCACGCTCGGGGAAAAGAAGCCCCACTCCCAACAAGGGGCTGGTGTCAACCCTTCCACGTGAGCCATTGCAACGCTCCCCCTGCTCCGGAGCCACCTCCCCCGACCTGCCCACCCGCCCTCCTCCCTCCCCAGGCCTGCTTGGTTTTCTTCACACATTTGGTTTGCCACCTGTTTATTTGATGGGTGGGTCATTGTCTGCAGCCTGGGCCTGGAGGGGGATGTCAGCCCCGGGGAGCACTCTGTAGGGCCTGCCCACAGCTGCACCCGAGTGCTGCAGTAGCGCCTGGCCCCAGGCAGGCTGAGGAACGAGGCAGCTGCAGCAAGAAGCTCAGGAAGGAGGGACCCTGCCTCGTGTGTGTCCCCATCCGTCCTTCACGCCTTGCATTCCCACCTAGCGATCTCACCACAGTTAAACTGCAACTCCGTGTCTAGAGAGGCCAGAAGCAGCTGGAAGAGCTAACATGACAATTTAAAAATCCATTAGCAGGGAGAGGGGAATGCTCCATGGCGGGGCAGGTGCTGGGTCCAAATCGAAAGGTCCCGACAACTGCCAGCAGCATGATTGGTCCAAGTGTTAGAGTGACAGTCGGACGGGAGGGAAACTGTATATGGAGGTAGTTCAAGAGCGGCGCTGCGGTGGAACTGATATTGGATGCGCCGTGAAATCCACGGACAGCTGAGCAGCCGGCCCTGATGAGGACACAAACACCTCCGTGCTCCACAAAGCTCTGCGGTGGCCCTGGCCCGTCCCTCCCTGGAGGCAGCCTCCGCTGCACCCCGGGCACCGCTGGCCTGTCACTGTGGATTAGTTCGCATTGTCCAGCATCTTACCTCAGTGGACACCAACAGCGCGCATCTTCTCTGACTTCCGTGGTGTCGTTATTTTGCGCCTCGTCCGGGTGGTGGAGGGTCCATGGTTCATTCCTGGATGCACCACGGTCGTTCATGAAGCCGTTGGTGGAATCTGGGTTGCTTCGGGCTGTGGCTGTTGCAGGTAAAGCAGCTGGGAACACTGGCATGTCAGTCCTCGTGTGGAGGCGTGTCACCTCTCCTGGCCACACATCTGAGGGGGCGGGCCGGCTCCTGCGGCAGGTTGAGGAAAACATCGTAGGAATCCGTGCATCCGTTTTCCAAAGCCAGCCGCGCCATCTACAGCCCCACCAGCAGCGTGAGCTCCAGGTCCCTACACGGCACCACAGCGACAACTACCTGCCCTTGGCGTGTGGGCCATTCTGACAGACGAGTAGGGATCTCTTGTTGCGGGTTGAGTTTGAGTTGCGTGTCTGTCTGTCGTTGGCTGACCACATATCCTGGTGATGCGTCTGGTTAGCTCTTTACCCACCTTGTGCTGAGTTGCTTCGTTGTGTTTCAGTTTTGAGAGTCCCTGTGTGTGCTGGCCCCAGGGCCTTTGTCCACCCGTGCTTTGGGTGTGTCTCTCCTTCTGCAGCTCATCCCCTCGTTCTTCCAGCGGTGGTTTCTGAAGAGCAGAAGCTTTTAGTTTGCCATTTTCCTTTATGGATTTTGCATTGCAGTCCATCTAAGAAATCTTTGTTCAACCCAAGGCCACAAAGAGTTTTCCCCATGTTTTCTTCTAGAAGTTTAATGGTTTTAGGTTTTGTCTTGACATCTATGATCCTTTTTGAGTTTTTTTTCCCATATATGGAGCAAGCTGTAGACCAAGATTCTTCTCTTCTTCATAAGGAGTTGCTACAACATCATTTTTTTAAAAAAGGCTTTCTTCACTGAATTTCCTCTGCATCTTTGTCAAAAACCATGAAATGCCTATCAATTCATTTATTTCTCACCTCTATTCTCTTTCATTGATACATTGTGTATTTGACACCATTATTTGTCTTGATTACTGTAACTTTATGGGAAGTCTTAAATCAGGTAGTGTTATATATATAATTTTTTTCTTACAAAGTAAGTTGGTTGGACAATTTTAAGAAAATTTTTGGCTTTTGTTTTTTGGGGATTGGCTTATTTTGCTTAACCTGATATTCTCCAACTCCATCCATTTACCTGCAAATGCAATAATTTCATTCTTCTTTAAGGCTAAATAATATTCCATTATATGTGTGTGTGTGTGTATCACATTTTTTTAATCCATTCATCTGTTGAAGGGCACCTAGGTTGGTTTCATAGTTTAGCTATTGTGAATTGAGCTGCTATAAACATTGCTGTGGCTGTGTCACTATAGTATGCTGATTTTAAGTCCTCTGGGTATAGGCCAGGGAGTGGGATAGCTGGGTCAAATGGTGGTTCCATTCCAAGTTTTCTGAGGAATCTCCATACTGCTTTCCAGAGTGGCTGCACCAATCTACAGTCCCACCAGGAATGTAGAGTGTGCCTTTTTCCCCACATCCTGGCCAACACTTATTGTTTGTATTCTTGATAGTTGCAATTCTCACTGGGCTTGTTGGGCGCTGGATACTTTTTGTATTACTATATGATAAGAATATATTTGTTGTTCTACGATGCAGTTAAGAACTCAAGATCCTTCTGAGTCTGTTTGTGAGTTGGGTTTAGAGCTGTGTTAGGTCTGCAGATATATTCCCTACTCCTAGACAGTGTCTTCCTGAGTGTCCTGTGAGTCCCCTGACTGGCAGAGGGACGGCCGTCTGGCTGGTGGGACACTCTCCCGCTCTGTGAGAGGCTGACTGCTCCCTGGAAACCTTCTGGCTGCGCTTGCCCGGCCCTGGGGCAGTTGCTGACAGTCCTCTGGAGCCGCAGGGTGCCCTGAGCATCTCGAAGCTCTGCCCCAGTGCTCTGTCCACTGCTTCTGGCCACCTGCGTCCCCAGGCTCCGCCTGGGCTCTGTTCCTCCCAGAGTCAGCAGAGCCTCCTGCCCACAGAGCCTCCTGCCCGCAGAGCCGGGGCAGGAAGTGCGGCCTGTAGGCTCACCCCGGCTGTCTCCCTGTGCTTGGGGCCACTCTCCTTAGTTGCCGAACGTTCAACCTCTCGACGAGTTACTGTGTTCCTTCTGTCCCGGGCCAGGTCAGGGTGGTCTGAGGCTCTTGGCCCCTCCCTCGTGGTAGGGAGGCAGCACTTTACAAACCAAGACTTTTGCTTTCTGTGAATTGTCCATTCACTTCTTAGCTCATTTTTTTTCTCTAGAGATTTTATTCTCCCCGTGATTTTGGAAACATCTACAGAGATTTATATATCAGGGACAATAATTCTTCATGATTATTATGATTTAAATCCCAAATATCCCTCAGTGTGATGTTTGTCTGAATTTTATGTGTTTTTGTCATGCCAATGTTTTTAAGAATTATGATGTAAAAAACTTTCACCTTATTGCTTCTAAATTATTAAATGTATTTCTTAAATCTATATGTCAGCCCGTGTGGTGGGAACCAGGCCATTCAGGAAGCTCTAACACCTGGTGTGGGCCCTGAGCTCCCCGTGTGAGAGGGCGACGTCTACACTGTGCTGATAGAGAGCAGCGTCTTAGAGCTGCCTTGGCACGCATCTCTGCTTGGGCCTGGGTGCCCAGCGTGGGCAGGTGAGCTTCTGGGAATCCCTGTCCTGGCAGCTCGGGCTCTGGAGGATCAGCGCATGGGAAGGAATTGCAGGCATAGGACCCAGGCGGACAGACGGCCTTCGGGGATGCGTGACTGGGGGGAGGAGGTGCTTCCTGGGCACCTGGGCGCCCTCTGTGAACCTGGCGCTGTGGAGGGCACAGTCATGACCCGACTGCTCATCTTCAGGAAACCCTTCTGCGTTTGGAAATTCCCTCCTTAGGATTCAGGCTGCGGACAGAAGATTCATGTCCCCGGATCCTCATCAGTGCGTTAAATCCCTGGTAGCCGATGTGATGGCACCCAGAGGTGGGCCCTGGGAGGTGACAGGCTCAGATGAGGTCACGAGGCCCACCACGCGTTAGTGCCCTTGTGAGAGAGGAAGAGACTGGAGGCCTACAGGAAGAGGCCTCAGCCTCCCGAGCCAGCGCCCGCCAGACTTGCCGCCTGCAGAACGGTGAGAAAGGAAGGCCCTCGGCTTCAACCCAGCCTGTGCCAACCTGTCACACAGCCCGGGGGACGGAGGCAACAGGACCTCAGTGACCCGCTCTCCCTGCTTCCCTGGGTTCTCAGCACCTGCAGGTGACACGGGCGTCACAGGAAGCTCTGGTTTGGATGGGAGAGATGGCTGGAGGGGCGGGCACCTGGGGCACTGACTGTCGGGGGTGACCGAGAGGGCAGTTAAGGAGGGCAGAGGGGCTGAGGCTCGGGGTGCAGCCTCCCGTCAGCACTGCCGCCTCGGTGCCAGCCCAGGGGAGGGGCAGCAGGCATCTTCACTGGGGGTGACCAGCAGGGACTGGGCACTGCTTCTGGTTCCAGCGGCCCCCACACTGGATCCTCAGGCCCTCGGGGGGCCCAGAGTGTCCCTAACACCTTTAAACTGGTGTTGACAGCTGCTCTTCTGGCTAAGCTCCAGCCAGGCGCACCTTGACAACAGATGTCAAAAGAAGAGGGACACCGCTGAGGAAACACGCTCGCTCTGCCCGGAGAGCGGGGACCTTACCCTCACGCCACTGTGGAAAGGGCAGACACCGTGTCCTGCTGCACACAGCAGAGTGACTCCCAGGGTCCAGCAAACCAGCACGCACCTCCTCTCACTGGCTGTCCCGGGGACAGGAAGCCACACACTCACGAAGTCCCGCTCGGTCCCCAGGCCGTTGAAGGCTGCTGGCACAACCTCACTCCTAGATTCAAGCGTTGGAGAATTAATCGCCTTCAAGCCCCTGGGGTCTCACAGGCAGTTCTAGAAGCCCAGTGTCTAGCTGGGCCGCCACATGGCAGGGCCTGACAGTTTATTGAATTGTGCACCAAATGACAAGTTAATATCAACCAGTGGACCTTAAACGTGGAAGAATTTAAATAGACAGGGGAGGGTCATTTTTGGTGTAAGGTTGTTAAGGCCCCTGTCCATGAAGGGCCTCCATGCAGCCCATGGTGAATCCCACAGAAGTTCTACAAGTGTTTGCTATTCAGAGAGGGAGGGTGGCGTAAATACTCAGCCCCACGAGGACGCCCTGGGTGTTTGGCTCTGGTCTCACTGCACTGTAGAGACATTGACTGAGCACGTGCTCCGCGTCCAGCACCAGGGTGGTGTGGGCGTAAGTGTTCCGCAGCACAGTAGGGTGACAATACTTCAGGACTGTTTACTGCCTCTTGTATAAAGAGCTAGGAGAGCAGGGTGCAGAGGTCCCCAGCACAAAGAAACGCAAATGTTTAGGGGATGGGAGGGCTGAGAGCCCTGTTCTCCACAGGCACATCTGTACCTGTGTTGAATTATCACACTGGGCCCCATAAACACCCAAGACTCCTACCCGATAATCAGAAATTTTAAGTATTAAATATAAAAGATGCACTGTCGGCCTGAAGAAGTCGCAGTCCTGCTGGCTTCGCAGATTTCACAGCACACGTTAAAAAGTAACCTGCAGGGACCTTCCTGAGTGGGAGCCATCTGTGGGATTAGGGATGAGGTGGGGCTTCCTGCAGGAGGGAAAAGCAAGCGGAATCCCACCACGAAGAATCCGCCGCTGTCTTGGAGGCAAAAATCACGCGTCTTTCTTTGTCTCCCAATTTTGAACTAATTAAGACGCAGGAGAGTGATGGGTGGAGGTGAAAGTACCATCTTTAAAGGCTTGTGGGCTTGTGCCTCCCCGGTGGGGGTCACGCAGGTCTCCTCCGTCTTCACCCCTGAATGAGGACTAAGCACCCAGTTGCAAGTACCACTGAACGGCTCCAGTGCCTGAAAGGGAGTCGGCGGTGACACAGGTGAGGACACAAACCCAGCAGCAGTGCCTTCAGCAGCAGGAGCAGCTAAGACCCAGCAGCTGCAGCATGAGCACCAGGCCGGTCGGCGGCAGTCCCGGGTGCCGTGTGGAGTGTGGCTTCAGCCCAGGCTTTGGTTTAAGAGCTCAGCAGATAGCATCTCATTTAACCCTCCCGGGACTCGTCTCCAAAAGTGCAGTAGGGAGACTTAAATGACACCGTGACGTTTGTGAATCATTAAAAAGAGCTCAGTTGATCTCGGCAGTTCTGGGTTCAAATCCAGGTTCGTTGGTCACCCGAGCAGCCTCGGGCAGATCCTTATCCTCCCTGTAGTTCAGTGTTCGATCTCTAACTGGGAAAAGGTGTTGCACCCCTCGACTTGCTGCGTGGACTCTGGGGGTCACTGGCTGGGCAGTGCCACACCCAGGAGCAGCTTACGTGGGGACGAGGTCCTCTTCTGCCCCTGCCCTCCTCTCTGCTCTGCGCCCTCCCCCCTGCTGCCTCGGCTGGGCGGGGAGCCTGGTCAGCTGGAAGGGTGGGCCAGAGGCCGGCGCCTTTCATCCTGAGGCTCGTCACCTGCAGCTCTGCTGCGCTCGGTTCTGTTTTCCCAGGGAAGACGCAACACAGAACAGCAGCCAGACCTGGGAGGCAGAGCCAGCAGATGCACCGCCTTCCCAGGGAGGCCGCGGGCTGGGGCCACTCTGTCCCCTGCGCCCTGGGCTGGCGTGACCTGTTCTGTGGTTGTTTCCTGGAGCACGGCTCCGAGGCCAGGCTGCTGAGGCCACCCCGGGCTCGCTGTCCGCCTGCCCGTCAACGTGGACACTCTGGGCACAGTGCGGGAGGCGATGCGGGGTCTTTGGGAAGCCGGTGCTGGGATCCTCCGTGGGCCTCCGTCTGCTCTGTGGTGCTGATTACCTAGTACCACGCACCGGGTATGTTTTAGGAAAAGGAATTTATTTTGGCTCATGGCGCGGGACTCCAAGGTTGTGTCTGGTGGTGGCATTGCTGGCAGTCTCACGGTGGCATGGGACACCATGTGGCAGGGACAGGGAGTGTGTGCTCCCTCTTCCCACAGAGTCCCAGGGCTCAAGCACGGGCTCTGCCCAAGGACCTCACCAGTCACCTCCCAAAGGGCCCACGACACTGCACGGTTGCATTAAGCTTCTACCCTCTTCTTACCTCAAAATGGGGATTAAATTTCACCACACAGACCCTTGGAAACACTCAACATTGCCAGCCTGCAAACCACCCGCAAACCACCCAGGAGGAATGCGCACACGGGGGCTGAAGCAGCCCCTGCTTCTGCAGACAGACCTTGCCTGTGAATGTCCATTCAAAAGTGCAGTGGGGAGTGTGGAAGGCATTCAGTCAACAAACAGCAGCGCTCCGTCTCCAGGAACTTTGCCAAGTCAAGACGGTGTGTTTGGCTCACTGCCACGGTCACGGTCACTAGTCCACGCCGTAGGTCGGATTTTCCCAGGAGCAGGTCCTGAGCTGGGGATCCGGTGCTCGCGACCTATTCAAGAAGTGCTCCCCGCAGCCAGGCTGGTGGCACACACCTGTGAATCAGGAGGCGGAGGAGGAGCAGTGCAAGTTCAAGGCCAGCCTGGGCCACTTTGCAAGACTGCTATGGTTTGGGTCTGGAAACCAGATCCCTAGAAGATCCCACGAGCCCCCTGAAAGCTCCTGGGTCCAAGTCGTGGTCCCCAGGACAGAAGTGTCCAGGGGCGGGGCTTCTGGGAAGTGGGAGGGCACAAGGCCCGCAACCTCATCCCTGGACAACCCGTCTGCTGGGCCAGTGACTTGAATGGACGACTGGGAAGAGGTGGGAAGTGCAGGCAGGTGGGCCTGGGGGGAGGAGGTAGTCACGGGGTCCTTGGGGACTGTCTTGTCCCGGCCCTTCCTCTCTCTCCCTCTGCTTCCCAGCTGCCACACCCTTGCCTCATGTCCTGCTGCCTCACCTCCGGCCCAGGGCAGCGTAGCCGCCCACGGACTGAACCCGGGAAGCCTTGAGCCACGCAGAACCTGTCCCCCCTGTGTTGCTCTTGCCGGGTGTTTTGGTCACAGTGATGAAAAGTTGACCAACACAGAGACCTGGACTGAAAATGGAAAGTAAAAAGGCCTGGGGACGTGGGTGGGGTAGAGTGGCCCTACATTCCACCCTGTCCTGAAGGGAAAGGAAAAGGGAGAGGAAGCTCCCCACACGTGAGGGGCGGGAAGAGGCCCGGGAGCGCGTGGTCTTGGGCATCCGCCTCCTCCTGGGCTCGAGGAGTGTGAGGAGCAGAGGCCACAGCTCAGAGTTTGTGAGGCCCAAGCAGAGGTTCTGGGCTTTGTTCTCCTGGCCTGCGGGGTCACTGGCTGGGACCTGGGAGGGGACAAGGGTGAACCTAGGCTCGTCCAGCCCCGCAGGGCAAGCTCCGGTGCAGGGCAATCCCAGAGGTCACAGGGGCACAGCCGTAGCTGCAGAGCATGCAGAGACGGGGCTGTGCACACAGTTGCTAGAAGGTTCCGAAGGCTCTGGACTCGGCACCAGCAGGGGCTGCTCAGTGGGCAGTGTGAGGTGGGCCTGCACGAGCCCCTGATCTGGGCATTAGGCAGACCTCCTTGTACAGTCCAGGGGCGGGAGCGCGGGAGGCGGGTGCTGGGCTTCGGGTCACAGCCCCAGCTGGCCACAGAGCGTCCCTGGCGCAACCTGCCCTGCCTCACACGTCTGCTGTGCCAGGGTGGCAGAGGGCACCAGTGCAGAGCGCGCCGGGCCATGCCACTGGTCCCCAGCGTCATCTTTTGTGATTATGAAAGCATTTCACAAATATGATAAAAATCACGCAGCCCTGAACGGGATGAAAGAAAAAGAGAAGTCCCCTGCCCCAGCCCACCGCCCTTCCTCTTGGGGGTCCCGCAGAAGCAGGGCTTGACTCTTCCTGCTGCCTTTATCTTGATACCAACCAATTTACACATAGAGAGCTGGGTATTTTACGAAGTCTGTCAGCTACAGAATCACGCGGCTGTTGCCTGCTTGCTCTTCGAAGGAGAACGAGGGCCTGGTCCACCTGCTCTGAGCGCAGCGGCTCCCCTCTGGGGCTTCCTGGCTCTCCTGGCTTGGCTTTGTCCGCCTCTGTTGGAGGTAGACCAACTATAGAGATCAACTGACACGTGCAGCCCTCAGTGTCTCAGGCTCCTTCCAAGGCCCCGAAACTAATTTTGAACTTGCAATCAATGTTTGGGTTCCTTAAAGAAGGTGCCCAGAGTATGTATGCCCCAAACCCCTCAAGAGCTAGATCTGCCCCCTCGACTCCATAACATCTAAGGTCCAACACTGTGATAGAGCCAGGACGATAATGAGCTCTTCTTACTTCATCGCCTGGGGACTCCCATCATGAGGAATGAGTTGGGGCCCCCTGCCAGTTCCATCCGCCTTTTGCCGTCTCCTGACTTCTATCAGCTAGGTCACAATCTCATCTTCTGTTTCCACCTCTAGGAAATGGGGACCCTGACTGCACCTGACTCGGGTCTGTGAAATGTGTCTGTGCACAGCTTAGCATGAGATTCGCACTCAATATTAAAATGGTGGACCCTCTGTGCCTCGCTCCCCAGTCAGATCTGGCTCCTGGGCTCTTTCCTGGCAGTTCTAGGTAGTTTCTTCCACTTATTTCCCCAGTAGTTTTATGGAAGCTTTTATGTTGGCAATAACTTTTAATTTCCAGGGAACTCCTTCCGGTTCCTCTATTTTTTCCAGAGTAGCTTGCCCTATTGCTTTATGGCTGCGACATCTTTTTCCATCTCTTTGAAGATCTGAATTCAGTATTTTCAAGTTCTCCTCCCCTGGGGAAAGCTGCTGCCTCTGGTCACCCAGGACCCCTCTTCCGTGCTACTGATTTTCCTCCACGGCTGACATTCCTGGCCTGTCTGTCAGGTTTCAACACAGGATCCAGCTGAAAGCCCAGTGCCCTGTGGGTTTCTGCCAAGCTCGTGTGACGGGGTTTGGTCTCTTGGCTTCTCCCACGAGGGGAGGTGGCCTGCAGGTTTTTTCCTGTGGGGGCGTCTGTCAGCCACGCTGGTCTACACAGACTGCGACAGAAAGCAGGGCGGCTCCCCTCTGCCCAAATGCAGTCAGGAGGGTCCCTTCCCGGAGCATCTCTCCGTTTCTTTAGGACGCAGAGGCGTGATTAGGTCTTGGAGACGGAGCCCTTCCTGGGGTGAGGTAGAAGGAGCCCTGAGGCACCGGCTCATGCCTGCCTGTTCTGCAGACTTGCCTTTCAAGGCCTTTTTGAGATAATTTTAGACTTATTAAAGAACTCGGAGGCGAAAAGCCCTAGCA
This sequence comes from Sciurus carolinensis, assembly GCF_902686445.1. Taxonomy (NCBI): domain Eukaryota; kingdom Metazoa; phylum Chordata; class Mammalia; order Rodentia; family Sciuridae; genus Sciurus; species Sciurus carolinensis. The sequence goes on along the minus strand of NC_062222.1, from coordinate 135,742,638 downwards.
GGTGGCCGTGGAGCCAGGTGGGGCAGAAGGACCCCACAGCAGGTGTCCCCAGGGGGGGCTCGCCTGGGCTCCTGGGACACCCGCTCACGCTCTGCTGACAGCTTCTCAGGAGACGGGTGCTGTCAGGGCGGATGGGGTGCCATAGGAGGAAGCCGGCACCAGGACCTGGTCTCTGGGGGCTCGAAGGCCCAGCGGGAGACTTGGGAACAGTGGCAACTGGTCCCAAGGACGCACAGCCAAGGTGTGCAAGGAGCTCACGAGCCGTTTCATCTGGGGAGGGTCAGTGTTGCCAGGAGCCCAAGGACAGGACAGAGGGGCTGGCCTCCCAGAGACGGCTGCTTGACCATGCCCACCCAGAGCCGAAAGTCATGCCAACAGAGAGGCGTGAAAGGCAAGGAGGCAGGACATCGGGACGTCTGTGTGGGATTGAGTCGGCTCTAGTGACCTGTGTGTGTCATCGGGTAAGGGGAGGGGAGGTCAAACCATTTTTCTCTGTGTAGAGAATTTTCTATATTTTCCCCTAGTGAATGGATTGTACCTCTGTAAGTAACTAATACTCATAATAATGCTGGTGTAAAATGTGACCAAGCTGGGGAGCCCTGTGAACTGCCCAGCTGATCCATTTTTTCTGTGGGCAAAGGAGACGTATGACTGATGTGTGTCCCCTGCCCCTGCTTGGTCCCCAGGTAGCACTCTTGGAAGTGGGTGGAACCCTCAGGAGGTGAGGGTTGGGAGCAGAGTTATGTCCGTGGGGTGTGCCCTTGAACAGTGCTCGGAAGCCCCCTGCCCTGTAGCCCCCCGCGTCAGGACGTAGGCCTCTGCTCCACCGCGCGCTGCTGCGGGGACGCCTCCCTGCAGTTCTCAAAGCCTGGTGCTCCTGATCAGGGTCAGTGCCTCTAAAAACAGGAAAATTTTACAAATAACCCTTTTCTCTTTCTGAGTTGACTGATCTCAGGTATTCTGCTATGGTGACAACACTGAGCCACCCCATCCCACCCCATCCCTGTGCTTGACTAAATTTGAGCCTCTTCGCTTTGAGAGGAACAAGGTCCCTCCCACCCACTCTGAATTAAGAACCAGTTTATAAGAAGAAATGTCCAAGAAATAGTTTATTCTCAATAAGGAACACAGACTTGAACAGAGCCAGGAAATCCACTGTCCCTTGGGCTGCTCCCAGCTCCGACTCCACCTCGTGACTCTGCCCAGTGAGAAATCGTAACGGCCCAGGTCACAGTGAAGAGACGGGTGGCCATTACTTTTTGGAGGGGACATTTTCTTGGAGGGTGCTGATGGGGACCAAAGACCAGATAGTGGGCAGAGCACTCAGACTGATGTGGGCGAAACAGGTTGGACACAGCCTCAGTCCCAAGGAGGGAAACAAAGATTCTTTTTCTAAATAAAATATAAAACCTTGTCACGTGTTAAAATGTCCCTTAAGAATCTAGGGATGACCCAGACAGCCCCGAGGATCCATTTATCTCATGTAAAAAATGAAAAAATGGGAACTTGATAAAAGAGTAAGAACAACTGGACTCTGCAGGGTGCACAGACACAAGGCCTCCAGGGAGGGAAATGGAAAGAATCCCAAAGGTGATCAGGGCTGGAAACCAGCCTCAGGAAACCAGCCTGCCCAGGCGGCCGGGCAGGATGGTCTGTCCCAATGCCGACGGTGCTGGGGCAGCGACAATGGAGATGACAATGGTGGCGTTCAGTGGGCTGTCCACCCCACCAGACATCACATGCAGGAGCCCATGGACCCCGTGGCAGCCCTGCCAGGGTGGTCTTTTTATTCCCATTTTAAAGTGAGGAAACTGGCGCTTGGGTGATCATGTGACCGGCCCGCGGTCTTCTGGTCGACCAGCAGCGGGGCTGGATTCCGCAAGCCTGCTGACCATGCAGCCAGGTTCACTGCCAAGTCTCAGCACCTCGCAGCTCAATGGCAGCTGTCCCCTGACTAGGCCAGAACGCAGTCTGTGTTTTGGGGGAATCCACCTTTGTTTTGGAGGAACCCACCTTCCTTCTAGCACAGATTTTCCAAACATGCCCATTCCCTAATGCAGAAACAGGAAGCTGCCTGTCAGTGCCAGTCAGGTGCCCTCTGTACGGCGAGGCCCCCTAGCCTGTCTACACACCTCCTGAGAAGGAACACCTGGGCGCACAGGGGGGTGGGGAGTTCTACTGTAGGGCTGGGTTTTGGGGTCCTGGAGGACACTGGGAGTAAATGACCTGACTCCAGCAAAGGGCGTTCAGAGGGGGCAGGAAGGAGGGAGCAGAGACTGCTGAACTAGGCAGGCAGGACATCGGTGAACCCCCAGGAGGGGCACATCTGCAGCATGGCGACCTTGAGGACCAGGCTGGTCTGCACCCTTCCAGGCAGCAGGAAGTCTGGCCAGCCAAGAAAGTGAGTGAAGACCCGCCAGGGTTGCTCCAGCACTTGGGGGCAGTGTTTCTGTAGGAGGGCAGATGTGTCCGACACTTACTTTGTCCTCGGGGCTGCTGTCTTCAAGACTGCCATCTGATAAGGGAGGACGGGCTCAAGTGCAAGGTTATAAAGGTCTCATTGCTTTGGGGATAGGAGTGCACTTCAGATCTGAGATTATGTGTTGCACGTATAGATAATTTTACAAATGCCTAAGGTTTTGTATGTCTGCTAGCCAACTGGATTCTCACAATAATCTTGTGTTTGGAAGTGGGGCAGAGAGCTGTTTGACCCCTTTGGCAGATGCAGAAAACGGAGGCACAGAGAGGGTGTGACTTGTCCAAGGTCACACAGTGAATCCATGGGACACAGGGACTGGGACCCAGACTTCCCAGCTCCGAGTCCAGGTCTCTTTCTGCATCTGATGTTTCCGGGATGAGATGGAGACTCTGGGTGGGCAGGGCAGAGGCGCCTGGGCCCGCTGGGCCTCTGCAGGTGGAGGTCTAGCTGCTGCAGCCCCGGGAGCAGGCGTGGGCCAGGGTGTTGTTGTTGCACCCGTCCTGCAGCTTGCTCTGCGTCTGACTCACCGCTCGGCTCTCCGCGTCCAGGGTCTGGCTGCCGGGTGCCTGCTGCCTCCTGAGCCTGCAAACAAGAGCAGTGCAGAGCTGGGTCAGTGCTGAGGAGCTGGGTGCAGCGCAGGTGCAGGAGGTGCACCTGGACGGGCAGAGCCTCGGGCCGCAGGGTGCTGGGCTCGGCGTGCTCTGTGACCCACTGGATACGCAGTGCCTCAACTTCTGGGTCTGAAAGGAGGATGATGATCGCCATCTCTCAGCTCCTCGTGAGGAACACAGAGATCATACAGTAATCACCCCAGTTCACAGCCAGCCAGGTGCTGGGGAGCCAGGGGCGTGGGTCAGGGCGTTCCTCCTGAGTGCCCGTGAGGTGCCACATCATACCCAGGAGTGGGGGTACCCTGGCAAGCCAAACAGCCACCTTCCCTGTCCTCACAGGGCGTTCTGTCTAAAGTGATCAAATGATCCCACAAATAAATATCCACGCAGTTAAACTGGAGACAGACAGAACACCCCGGGCCAACGGTCGAGGGACAGGGACTGTGCACCCTGCTTTCTGAGCAGCTGGCCATCTGGCCATTGTCCACGTGTTGGACTATGTCAACATCCCTCCCTTGTGGATCTTCAAGTCCAGGTGCCTCCCTCCCTGGACCACAGTGCCACTGCAGGTAGGTGAGGCCACAGAGGGAATGGAGGCCGCATGGGGGCCGTGGGGTTTAGAGCGGCCCTCAACGCTACTTGGGTTATGTTGGTCAAGTGGTTTAGCTTCTTCTCAGCCTCGGTGTCCTCACCTGAAAGTAGAGATTCCACCGTGGATTTGCAGGAGGCTGGGGGTCAGAGGGAATGTGCAGGAAGTCTCTACAGGGCTGGGGAGAATAAAAATGTCTACCAGTTCTACCTTGTTCTGCAAGACGCAGGCTGAGGGCGGCTGGCCTGACACTAGCAGGCTGTCGGTAACCGCTGTCCAGATCTGGACGGGTGTCGTGTTACGCGGCAAGCGTCTACGTGTGCTTGTCACTTGCAGGGCACTGAGTGACCCCAGTGTAAGTGTGGCACAGCCCATGCCTCAGGGGGCCACAGCCGTGCCCCTGAACGTGTATGACAAGGCCGAGCAGAGCATCGCGACTGCGTAGGTACGGAGCGTGTCCTTTAGGTGACTCGGAGGCACAGTGGCAACTCCGTCTCAGGAGACTGTGAGCTGGTGGCTCTGTCCCCTGCTCTGTCCACCCACAACGTGTGGGACGGGGTCCGTTCCTCTGCCCTCTGCTGCTCCCCAGGCAGGATGACTGGACAAGCAGTCGTGGCTAAGGTATGTCGTCCTGGGGAAGAGGGGCCGGGCCCAGAGGACAGGACCAGCATGTGCAGCAGGACCTCCGGGTCTGGGTGGAAACAGCGATGCCACAGACTCTCTGGGCATGTGCAGGACGGGTGGGCCCCACGGGGACAGTCTGTTAAGTGCCCAGCACTGGATCTGCCTGCACGGCCACCTCTGGATACTGCAAGATGGAGTCAGACAGGGACGCGGGAGCCCCATGAGGGACAGCGGGGTTCTGCGAACTCGTGGGGGTCAGGGGAGGCTTTCCACAGGAGGGACCACTCGAGGTGGGCTTCAAGCACCAGATGGGCTTCCGTGTTGGGCACGGTGTGTGGGATGAAGGGACTTGAGGGCCCAGACTGAGAGGGTGAAAGCAGGTGTCAGCAAGGACATCTGGAGCCAGGGCTGCGGCCACGCCCATCTCTGGGCCGGAGCGAGGAGCTCTCGTGAGGAGGGGGTCTCCATGAGCCTGGGGCCACGAGCAGGCGCTGAGTGAGGTGGTGGTCATGACCTTGCACTCACTGCTGGGCTCCCGTCTGAGCAAGGAGACAGTCGGGAAGGAAATACCCGTCGGTGTGGTCTGGACCTGGAACGTCCCCAGAGGCTGGTGCACTAGGGGCTCGGCCCCCGTGCAGCAGTGTTCAGGGCTGGGCGGGCTCTGACCTCACCAGCGGTTGATCCTTGGAAGGGTCCACAGCTAAGTGGATTACTGGGGGGTGGAAATGGGTGGTAGAGCCTGGTGAGGGAGTGGTCCTCGGGAGTGCGCGCTGGGGACTCCTGTCCAACCTCTTCCTCCCGCACTCGCTCCCACCAGCTGGGAGGTGCGTAGCCGGGCCCCGCCACGCCCTTTCACCAGGAGGTTCTCCTCACCACGGGCCCAGACAAGATGGAGCTGGCCAACCACGGACTGAAGCTGCTGACACCAGGAGCCTAAAGAAACCTTTTGTCTTTTTACATTGTTTATGCCAGGTATTTTGTCACTGAGACGAAAAACCAACCAACATGCCTTCTCTGGGTACCCACAGGTCCACCGCCCAGAGACCCACTGACCCATTCATCCGATCATCCCTGCACCCGTGTATCATCACCTGTCCATCAGGACATCATCCACCCACCACTCCATTCGCCTCCTCACCTCCCCATTCGCGACCAGCCATCCATCCATTCCTGCCCCCAAGACCGCCTTCTGCCCCCACCATTCCCCTCTCCGCCGCACCCCTCCCCGCTGCATGCCAGGCTCACAGTTGTGGTGGCAGGGACCGGCCAGAGAGCAGTCCGTGCACAGGCACCAGGCAGCTCTGCCGGAAGGAAGGACATGCCGCAGCTTGGCACACCGGGCTGCCTGCTCCTGACCCTGTCACCTACCACATGTGACGTGGGGAGGCTGGATTCACAGCCAGGGCTGTCTAACACCCCTGCTCTTTCCACTGAGTCCAGGGCCCTTCAGTCTGCGGCTGGAGAGAAGGGAGCATAGAATGGTCTTTTCGATGCTCTGAAGGAACTAGGAAAGCTCATGTTGCACAAATCGGGATTCGTGAACCCAGACAAAGACAAGACCACCACGCTGCACCGGGTGCTCGCTTGCAGCCCCCAGGAATCCGCAACGCTCAGGAGAGGAAAAGAGGTTTTACACACACTAGCGGGGCTACGCGGTTCCATTCAGGAACATTGGCGGGCTATCTCCACATGACAGGAACATTTAATTTCTCAGTCAACTGATCAGATTAATCGTCATCTTTGTGACCAAATCCTGAGTGAGGGATGTGAATGCTTTCCACTTTTGAACTCCAGCAGTAAATGCCGGGGGAAAGCGTTCTGGGGAGGCCCCGCTCGGCAGCAGGGCTCAGCAGGAGAAGGGCAGACAGCGGCTGGTAATGAACTAGGCTGGAGGTGGTTTGCAGGAGCGGAGCCCCGCAGAGGAGAACGCGGCAAGCAAGCCAATCAGACCACGTCTGGCCACACCGGGACGGCTCAGCTCAGCGCCACTTCCTTCCCAGCTGGCCAGCCACGGGCGCCGCCTGGCCCCCCATTTGAGAGAGGCGGCTTCCTTTGTGCATTGCAGTTTAAAGAGCAGAAGCGTTTTGGAGTGCTCTCGTCTCACTGACGGTCTCGCCTGACCCTATGGCGTCGTGTCCGGGGGTGGAGGGAACAGCAGCAGTCCCGTGGGGCCAGAGTCCTAGCTCCACCAGGAACACACTCTGCTCTTCCCGGCCTTTCTTCTCATCTGTACTGAGGGGACAGCAGAATCTCCTTAAAGAGAAAGGCCATCAGATGTGTGTCATCGGCCTGCCCCGCGGGGGTCCTTATGAAAGGCAGCAGCTGTGGACAGATGGCTGCAGTGTGGACATGCTCCCATTTGACACTTTGGAGAAACTGAGGATCAATGAGGCCTCTGATGCTGCCCCCAGAATGTCTCCTGATGGCGACCTGCACCTGGACAGGTGTCAGGCAGAAGACCCTGAGGAGCAGGGGACACAGAGGAGTGGCTGAGGTGGGGACCCAGGGCGGGCGCAACAGGGTGGCAGGCTGAGGGGAGGAAGTCCAGCCCCAGGGCCACAGGGGCCCAGAGGGGTCCTGTTATGGTTCAGATGTGAGGTACCCCAGAAGCTCAGGTGTGAGATAATTCAAAGTTCGGAGGTGAGAGGATTGCGTTTCGAGAGCTTTCACCTCATCAGTGCATTAATTTGCTGATGGGGATTAACTGGGAGGTGACTGTAGGCAGGTGGGTGTGTTGGAGGAGGGGGTCCCCAGGGACGTGCCTTTGGGGTATACGCTTTACCCCTCTTGAGCAGAGCTCTCTGCATCCTGGTGGCCAGTCTTGAGCTGCTGTCCCTCTCCACACTCTTCTGCTACGATGTTCTGCCTTCTCTGTGGCCCAGAGTCATGGAGCCGGCTATGTAGGGACTGGGGCCTCTGAACCTGTGCGTCCCAAGTACACTGTTCCTCATCTGTGTTGTTCCCATCAGGTCGTCTGGTCACAGAGATGAACAGCTGACTAGAACAAGTCCACGAGCCGGGGGCCAGGGCATGGGGACCAGCACCTAGAACCCGCCGCTATCTGGTTTGGGTCTCTTCCCCTGGGCAAGAGCCACAGGGTGCCACCTCAGGCCTCACAGCCCCAGCATGGTGACCGGCCAGAGGCAAGAGCCCAGCACCGTGTGGGATGGGGTGAGAGTGCCCAGGCTGGCAGGCTCGGGTTCAGCGTCCCTAGGGGAAAGGAGGTGGGCTGTAATTAAACAGAGTAACAGGGTGTCCTAGCGGGACCACGATTGGGTTGCTGTATGTGGACTGGGAGGACGGGCAGCCCGTGTGGACTTCCAGCTGCGTGAGTTCACGTGCATGAACTTTTCTCCTGGTGGCTGAAGGAGTTGGGATACGTCGTTTGGTGTGTACGGACGTGTGTACCCGTGGGTTTAAATAAAAACAAGATAATGCTTGAGTGGCATCATGATTTTGTACATAAAATCATTAGCACACATGCATGCCAGCGTCCAGGGGTTGTTCCTCACAGAGGTCCTGGGCGGTGGGTATGAATGCCCTGCTACAGCGTGGGCCTGGAGTGACCCTAGGGCTCACATGTGAAAGGCTTGGTCCCCAGGGCAATGACGTTCAGAGACAGGGTTCTTGGGAAGCAACTGGATCACGAAGCTCTGACCTCCTCGGTGGATTAATCCAGTGACGGGTTCACACCTGAACGGACTGTGGGAGGGGGACTCTAGGAGGTAGGTGGGATCAGGTTGAGGGGAGCAGGTCCTCAGTGGCTCTATGTAGTCCCTGGAGCCTTATCTCCCTCTGCCCCCCCTCTCTGTCTCTGTCTCTCTCTGTCTCTCTCTGTCTCTGTCTCTCTCTCTCTCTCTCTGCTTCCTGGCAAAGCAACCTGGGCAGCTGACTGTACCCCTACATCCACTGTGATGCAAACGGTTCTCTGTGATCAGTTCTCCTCAGTGTTTCCTAAGAGACTCTGACTGGTACAGTATCCTTCTTAGTCCCTGCCGAGGTTTCCCATCCTTAAATAAAGCTCCGTGTGACTTGCTGTTTTCCCTTCAACCCTCGTCATTCACCAGGAAGATCACCTGGTAGCCATTCTTATCTCACGAATTCAATAACAGCCCTTGGCCAGAAGCACTATGATTCTGCTTTATCCACAATTGCCGGAAACCACGTGTATTTGAAGAAACCTTTGGAGGAACAGCCCAACGTGGGGTGGGCGGGGTGTGAGGCAGCGGAGCAGTGGCTTGACTGGGGTCTCCCTCGCTCTGCCCCTTTCTAACAAGGTCAGCTCTGGAGAAGGGAAGGGGTGCCGAGGTGGGTTCTGGTTCTGTTCTGGTGGGTTCTGAGCTGGTGGGTTCTGAGCTGGGCTGGTTCTGTTGGCGCCTCCTGATGTGGCCGCCTCTCCTTTGACACCTCTACCCACCCTCAGGACTAGAAGGAAGGACACCCATCCCAAGGGTGAGAAAGGGACCACAAAGCGGCTAGAGCTGGCTGTAGGTCGCAGAGCTTTGCAGAGGTGCCCTGGATCTGAATACAGGACGCTGCGGTTCCCATTTCCCAGCTGCACGCTCCAACCCCTGTGCCCTCCCTGCCGCTGTCCCCAGCAGACTTCTCTAGACTCAGGGGCGCCTGAGCTGCTGTGTCCCTGCGGGTTCAGGGTGGTACCTGCTGCGTCCTCCTCCATGTGGTGATGAAGGGCCTGTGCTGGGGGCTGACAGGTGGGCCAAGAGTTCCATGGGCTGCCCCTTAAGGCAGGTGACACTTCCCGGCTCCCCTGGGGTTGGGTGGGGCCACGTGACTAGTCGTGCCAGCCTGTGGGCAGCACTGCACAGTGCTCCTGGGAGTCTCTCCGGGGTCCCTGTCCCTCTAAGATGCCTGTCATGCTGCACATGCCCCTGGGAGTGAGGAGAGGGGTGACAGAGCAGGTGGGAGCAGCCCCTGGCTGACCTCCAGGAGGACAGTGTGAGCAGGAAGTGAAACCGAGAGCGAGAACGAACCCAGGTGGTGAGAGGGTGCACCGCGGAGCGCGTGTGAGCGGGCGTGACGCGCAGGCACGGCCGGCCGCGCTCCGTGCACTCAGCACCATGCTGAGGCTGCTCCACGCCGCTCACTTTCTCTGTCTTCATCTCTTCTTGGCTGCCAGGAACACGCCAGGACCAGCCAACCTCTTTAAACCAGGCTGCAATTTCCTCTGATTGAAACCGGAGCGAACGTGACACGGGCCCTGATTTCCCGTCCGATTTCTTGATCTTGAGTCTTCGTGGAACCTAAAAGGCTGCAGTCTGAGCAGCCTTTAGGCCACCTTCCCTCCTGCCAGAAATGCCTCCTGCCGGTGCAGGTCCTGCGCTGACTGTCCCAGCCACCTCTCCACCTGCCGGCGCAGGTCTCTGAGCCTCCACTCTGCTCCCAAGAAGCCAGGCGAGCCTTGCTCACGCCTGCACCCGGCTCTTCACCTGGCGGCTGGTACATCCCCCAGACTCATCTGAGATTCTCAGACACCATTCAAGTCAGAATATTGTTTTATCAGTTTTGCTGACTGAGAAATGGGAATTAAACACCCAGGGACGGGTGGGACTGGGCTGGGGATTGAGGAGGAAGTGGCTGCAGGTGCCTCTGAGGCCAGCTCACAGCAGGTGGCGCTACTTCTTCGCTCTCAGCCCCACAGCAAGGTCTGGGCTGCGGGGTTTAGAACCGGACGGGAGGAGTCTCAGTGTGCCAGCCTTGACTTCAGAAACCTGGATTTTTATGTTTGCTACGTCCTGGCGATGGGGCTTGAGGAGCTGGGCACAAAGGGTCTTTCCCATGTCACAAGTCAATCTGCAAAATACAGGGGATTATTAACCTCCCTTTCTCACTGGTGGGCTGGTGACAAGATCAAAGGGATCTTTGCACTTTGCAAATGGCACAGACTTTGGTGGAGTCAAGCAGTCATTGATCTAGCCCATCTTGCTGGTGCAGGAGGGGAACCTGAGGCTCAGAGAGGCCTGGGACCTCGAGAGGCCTCAGCACCCCAAGAAGCAAGACCAGGGTCTGACCCAGGTCCATCTGTTTCCAAGCCCAAGAGGACTCCCACTCTTCAAACATCCTACCACAATCGGGACAACCCACAGCCTAGACGGCAGATTCAGTAGAGACGAGATTGAGAAGCCCAGGACTAAAGGACACAAGCTAAAAGCATAAAATCACGTGTGGATGTCAGTTGCTGTTAATATCAATCGGATCAAGTGTAGCAAATGCAGTATTAGAGTTCTGATGTGTCATAGCCTCGAGGGTTCCAGAGGCAGCTTTAAGGTGGTTTTAAGTCTGCTGTTTGTTTAGGAGGTGAGAAGCATAGACACTTCGGCTTCTTAAATCCCCTTTTCATCAGGGCCTTCTTATTCTGAGAAACTTTGTCAAATGCCATTGAACAGGCCTCTGGAAAAGTCACCCTTGCTCAGATCCTTGGTGAGAAAGAGGGGGACAAGCCCCACAGTGCATTTCTCAAACTAAAGGGGCCTCAGCCGGTCCCTGGATGCAGACGCTCCACCTGGCTTGTGGCCTTTCACTGAGACTATTAGCTAATAATAAGCTGCACTTCCAGGACCCTGGGCAGCACCGATTTTAATTGTGCTCTGTCTAGAAACTAAGGTCCAGAGAGGGTGGGCCCAGGACACTTCCTTGTGTCCCCACAGCAAGTCATGATGTCTGTACCCTAGCAGCCTGCATCCTACCTAGCAATGCTTGGGACTGTCCCCGCTGCAGGCTGCAGGCATCCTGAGGACCTGGGTCCTGCTGGACTCACTTCTGTGTGCCCAGGGCCCAGTCTGGGATCATGATGTGTCTGTCAGATACTGAATGAAGGTCTCCTGCGGGGCTGGTGTGGCGAGGGTCCAGCGCCCTGGCCCTCATGCGTTCATTCATGCCACGGCCGCTTCTTCACTGTGGTGGAGCTGCAGGGGTGTTTTCTTTGGCAAGAGCTTTTCTCAGCTGAGGAAGCAGACTTGCATCGTGCAAGAGACAGGTGGGTTGTGCAGGGGGCTAGTCCAGGAGCGTCCTTCAGCCACCGAGGGCTTGTGCTGCACCTGGGTACTCTGGGTGGGGGACACAGAGCTGGGAGGGTCTTCAGTGGTAGACAGGAGATCCCGAAGACGCAACTCATAACCAATGGAAGCTGCAAAGCTGGGCACAGACCACGCTCTCAGGAGTCAGTGATTTCAAGAGCATGCTAAGATGAAGATGCGGGCCTCCTCCAGCCACTTCTGGTGCAGAGGGGTGGACTAGGGTGCTGTGTTAGCTGGGAGGGGCGGGGCACACTGGCTAGGTGGCTTCGAGCCATAGAGAGCCACTCTTCCACAGTCTGGAGGCCAGAAGACAGGCAGCACGGTGTGGGGGGCTGGCTCCTACAGCTGTGGGGGATCGTGGGCATGCTTCTCCGGCTGCCGGCCTCTTGGCTGGCAGATACACCACGCAGGCTCCACCTTGTCTCCACGAGGTCTTCTCACCGGGTCTGGGTCTCTTCCCCCATGAGGACACCAGCCTGTGGCTTAAGGGCCCTCCTACCCCGGTACAGCTTCATCCTAACGCGTTACATCTGCAATGACTCCATTTCCAAATCGGGTCACATTCACTGGTACTGGGGCCAGGGCTTCAACACAGTGCAGCCCATACCAGGCGCACCACTCTAAGGTCACCCCAGACGACCCCAACACAGGCTCCTGGGACCACGGCGCTCTCCAGAAGGGCCCATGCCTGCTGCATGTGGGCAGGAGCAGTCTGTTGAGGCCACCGGCCTCTCCTTCTGCCGAGAAGGGAAGGAGACCGGCCTGCAGCGCCCGCCTTGGTCCACACGCGGGGTTCTGGGCTCCGCATGCCCCGATGGGTCCTCCCACACAGCACAGTGCGGACGTTGGAAAGAAGGGTCTTGGTTTAGTTTTTCAGATACTTCAGTGGCAACACAGCAGGTGCCTCAAACAAGGGGCGGCAGAGAGAAGAGGGGGACAGTAGGTCCCATACTTTCCTTGGCTCAAAGGCAAACCCTTGGTGTTGGGCAGACAGTGCATCATGAATCAACTTTTTACAGTGGGGAAACCGAGGCAGGGCATGCTGTGGATGGAGGGCACATGTCTCCCCTGTGAGGAGGCAGGAGGGGGCGAGATGCTCGGGCGGCATCTTGAGGGGACAAGGTTGACCTCTCAGCCTTCAGGGCACTGAGGGAATAGCCAGATACACAGAGAAGCGGACGCAGGGGCAGGGACAGCAGTCCAGACTTGCTGGTCCCCTCTGGTCACCTTCTCCGTGCGGTCAGTGTTTGCCAATGCCGTCCCCTCCGCTCCTCGGTCTGGAAAATGACTTTACTCTCTTCCTCTGTGTTCCAGTTCCTGCAGACTGCACCAGCCTCACTTCAGACCCAGGACCACGCGTCTCCCAGGACCCCTGAGCACGCTGGGCAATTCTGCATTTTCCTACTCAATTTCCATCTCCACGTGGGGGGAGCATTGAATTGGGTGACGCTAAAGACAGCCAGACTCCACCCCTAAATGACACGAGGAAGAGTGCTTGTTCTCATTTCCTTTTACAAGGAAACAATCTGGATTCCAGAGGATCCGCACGCACTGCACATCTTGTGGCCCACGGCCAACCGCAAAATGCCGCTGCTGCGACTTGGGCTCAGCTCCGTTCTGCCTGTCGTGGGCTCCCATGTGCCGGCCGGGCACTCCAGGGCAGCTGGGCCGTACAGAGCAGATGCCTGACCCAGGAAGGCTGCAGAGGGCCTCTGAGCTGCAGCTCCCGGCCAGGGTGCCCACGGCTGGGGAGGGGATGAGCCTTGCAGCAGCCTGGCCTGCGGGGATGTGCAATGGCCCGGGACAGTGCATGGTGTCAGCCCGCCTTCTGCGGCACAGCAGGGTCTGATGGGATGGTCCCTGCAGGAGTGGACCCTGCTCGCGTGCGCACCCTGTCCTTCACCTCCCTGCCTGCTTGGGGGACTCAAGCTCCTGCCCATCTGCAGGTCTCCGCCCCTGCCATGCAGCCTCCCTTCTCTGTGGCTTGTCCCCACACCTCACCTGATGTCTTTTCCCTATGCCTCGCTTGGGACTCAGGTGGGCATAGTCCCCCCAGAAGCTTCCCTGAACCCCAGGCTGGGCCAGCGCCTGTGGCGGGAACCGCAGTTCAGGGCTGCCTCCTATGTCCTGCGACCCCTGTGCTGCTGTCTGACTTGAAGGTGGATGGTTGCGGAGTCAGCCTGGCCCACTCTCCCCCTGACCCTCACAGAGGGAGGGGGCGCCACTGAGCTGCCTCTGGCAGCCCCCCGCCTGGTTCATGTGGGTCCCCTGGGGCTGCCCCCCCAAGCCCCTGCTCTGACAAATTGGCCTCCCATATTTGAGCCCCCAGATCTTAACACCAGCTGGGTCCAAGCCTGTGTCCTCCACCTCCTTGGCTGACCAGCGCCTGGGGGATAGGCCTGTGGCCTCAGGGTGGCCTTCACTGACCGTGGTTCTCCCAGGAGGGGCTCAGCCGGGGTCCGCGTGGACTTACTTCTCCCTGTTGAATATGATGAATTCCTTCCGCACGGTCTCCAAACACTGCTGCAGGTGTCCATTCTGCCAGAGAGCACAGACAGGAGACCAACGATGGAGCGCTGCCCAGGGAGGCCAGGCACGGGAGCAAAGAGGGAGGGACAGGAGCCTTCAGCTCTGGCCACCAGCTGAGCTCAGCAGCAGGGGCAGGTACTGACCGCATGGTGGCTCCTTCTGAGGGGAGAACGGCAGACAAGGGTTTTTCTCAGTTTTAGGCCACTATGTCCACCCTAAGTGCCACGTTAGATGCAGGATGGGGTGGAGATGCCGGGCTTGTTCCCCGAGCATTTGGGTGTTCACTGGGCCTGCGTGAGAGCCTGGAGAAGAAGTAAAGACAGGGTGCAGGGGCCGTGGTGGAGTCCCAGGGCTCCTGAGGGACAGGCGCCGGGACCCCTGCACCACAAATGCCTGGAGGCTGTCCCGGAGGCCCCCCTGGAAGCCCTCGGGCTGCACACTGATGGGCAGCAGGGGACACACGCTCCCCTCTTGCGCTCCGCATGCACGCACGGGTTGGGGCTCCAGGCCCAAGGGCAGGGCAGGCCGCTGGCTCAGGGCTCTGGGCCCGAGACTGTAGAGACTACCAAGGTGTTTATTTTCTTTTAAAATCAGAAGAAAACAATGAGCTTTTGGCATGACAGATTATATTCATCTTGATATCAATTCAGGCTGTAAAAATCAAATCAAATTTTTACAGGGAAAGGGGCTGTTGAGGGTTGAAATGCATCCCACCAAACAGGTTGAAGTCCTAAGCCCTGGTATGTGTGAAGGTGGCCGTCTCTGAAGTGGGATACTGCTGGTGTGATCAAGTGGGTGACCAAGAGGGGGTGAGGGTGGGCCCTAAAGCCAGTGATGGTGTCCTTCTGGGACAGCCATGTGGAGACACAGGGACACAGAGAGAAGAGGCGGTGAGGATGGAGGAGGGGCGTCCACGCAGCTGCAGGGCAGGGACTCAGGGTATCTGGCTGCGTAAGGTCTCTGCTGAGGCGAGCCTGGCTCTACTGAGACCCGATTCCTAATTGAAGGCCTCCAGAAGTGTGGGAGGATAAATCCAGCTGTTAAGCCACCTGATCTGCAATGCTTTGCTATTAACCCAGGACACTGACACAGAGGCCCAGGCTGGCACGGGCACCCAGGACACTGCGTGAGCTGCCTGCGCTGGCAGCAGGAGTGTGCATACCTCTGTCTCTAACCCTCTGCTCACAGTTTGGCACCCGAGAGACCCCTCGTGTGAGGGTGGCACTTTATTGACTCTAGGGAAGCCACAGTTGGCTCTCCATACCTGTGGGTTCCGCTTCTGCAGATTCAACTAAATGTGCTTCCAAAATATTCAGAAAAAATTCCAGAAGTTTCCATACAAGCATAACTTGAATTTGCTCACACCAAGCCCTACGATGAATGCGTGAGACTGAATCAGCACGAGGCTGTAGCCTGGGTGGCCTTGGCCACAGGTCCTCGTCCCTCTCAGTGCTGCACAGAGGCTGCTCACCCCGAGCCTCTTGTGTGTGCTTGGCCCACAGGCCCGGGTGGCCCAAGTGGACATGCAGGGCCTTTTTTCTTGTCATGGGTCCCCACACAACACAGTTCAAGAATGCATAGGTGGCCTTCGTGCTGTTAGGCATTGTGAGTGCTCTAGAGGTGGCTCGGCGCCCACGGGAGGCTGGTGGCACATACCACTGCACCATTCCACACGGGGGCTTGAGCATCCCAGGGGTTTGGTGTCTGAGGGGTGACACAGCCAGTGCCCAGGACAGCGAGGGACCGCGTGATGGGAAGGGTGCGGGAAAGGCCTCTGTCCGAGGAGGAGCCTTGCTCGGCGCTCTCCCCCCGCCCTGGAGAGGGCTCCCAGACACTCACCAGGGGGCAGCTGTCCTTGGTGCCATCTTTGGACCTGTGCTTTGCCAACCTCTTCTTCTTTTTGTGAAGGGGCTTGGATTCTAGAATCATCTCTTCAAGTTCGAACGTGGGGTCACAGTTCAATCTCCCTTTCTGGAGTGGAGAGGAAAACAGGGTCAGCCCGGCTGCCTCCGACGGCTCTCTCCCGCCCACTCCAGCGTTCACTCGGGAGCAACGCCAGGTCCCTGTTCTCCCATGAGGAAAGGACACACTCTTGTGGCCAAGGTCCTTCTCCGGAGGCTGCAGCCCACCCTGGGCAGGCCCCCTGCCCCACCAGCATTCCTGTGTTTCCATGAGGGTGAGCTCAGTTCTCCAATCTGATTTTTTCCACTAATTAATTCACCACAGATACATTCTCATGGCTTTATTTTTTCTAGAAACATGATAATTTTATAATTATTATGAATTATTTTATAATTATGATAATTTAATTATTTTATTAATTAAATTATAATTTATAATAATTAAATATAATTAAATATTTTAAATAAATTAAATGTAATTAAATATTTATAATAATTAAATATATTTATTAAATTATAATTTATTATAATTTAATTATTTTATTTAATTGCCATTTATGATCGACATCTGCCCAGCTCCCTGTCTCGGTTGTCTCTCCCCCACCACTGGAGCCCTTGAGCCCCAACTTCCAGGCCTCAGACCCCATTTCCTAGAAGTCATTCTCTGTCTGAAGACCCAGCCTCGATGACTGGCCCAGGATGCAGTCCCCCAGCAATGTGGCCCGGTGGCGATGACATCAGCAGCCCGGGTTGCATAGGAAACCCCAGTGCTGCTGCTCCCGGACCTTGGCCAGGTTTCACACCGCCCGGGACTCAGTCCCTCACCTGCAGTTGGACAGCAGAGCCTCCCTTGCAGGTACTG
Organism: Sciurus carolinensis; assembly: GCF_902686445.1. Classification (NCBI taxonomy): domain Eukaryota; kingdom Metazoa; phylum Chordata; class Mammalia; order Rodentia; family Sciuridae; genus Sciurus; species Sciurus carolinensis. Next base: position 135,726,009 of record NC_062222.1, on the reverse strand, counting down.
AGCAATCGCCTCTAGCAAATCCTCCCTTGCTGGGTGTCCTTGGGCTATTAGACCCCAGCTGCCATGACCTGGCCAAGACGAGTAAGCCCAGCAGAGCCTCCAGGTCGGCCAGCCCGGCCCTCGCCTGGGTGACCTCTGCCTCCACTTCTCTACCTGTGTCAACTGCAGAGGCTCAGAGGCTGCGCAGGGATCAACTGAGATGGTGCTTGCCAGCCTCTAGAAGAGCAGCTGCCATTACTTTCAGGGACTGACCTTCTGCTTCACAGGCCCTCCCTGCTCCTCCCGTGGGATTCCCAACTTGGACCCCACTCACTAGCCAGCGTTGCCCCGCCTGCAGTCCAGGCTGCCTCATTGGCTTGGTGCCAGTCACTGCCCTGGTGGTGGCTGAAGGCAGGAGGAGGATAGGGCTTTGCAGACAGGACTGGGCAAGTGCTGGCCTGTCACTAAGCCTTCATGGGCCTCGGCTCCCAAGGCTGAGGAATGAGGACAGCGACGCGAGTCTGTGAGTCTGGCCTGGGCAGGTCAGGACGGGCTCTAGGGCCTGGCACGCGGCAGTCCTCGCTACTGTCTCCTTCTGGCTCTCTCAATCCCGGGCTGCACTTTTCCGTGGGACCTGCTGTGAGTCCCTATGGATCCCCCAGTGCTGAGGGCTCCCCGCCCCCTGGGGGCACGGAGCTCCTTCCATGGTCACCAACTCCTGGAGCTTGCTAAAAACCTCATCCCTCACCCGCGTGCCCTCCAGCGCTGGCCCTCCTGGGAGCAGCTCGCCCTCCAGGCCCCTCTCCTGGCCCGTTGTGTCTGCATCCAGCTCACATGTCCACGCCAACACAGGCTCACATGTCCACGCCAACGCCGGTTCTGGCCCACACTGCTGTTTCTCCCCGGTCACCCTGGACAAGCCACTCACCCTCGCCCACAGTACCACTGGGATGCACTTCTCAGGTGGCGTGAGGCTTCCAGAACTCAGGCAGCTCAGAACAAGGCCTGGCACACAGGATGTCTCCGTCGCTGTCATTACCCACTCGTCACACTCACAGGACAAGCACACCCAAGGCCTTCTAGGGCCTTCCAGTGCCATGTCTGCTCTGGGGACTCTCAGACAGAGGTCAGCTAACACCATGCTCTCAGGAGACGGTGGGCACATGGCAACGGCACGGCCCCGGCACCTGTTCAGTGTGTGTGACTGTGAGTGTGTATGTGAGCGTGTGCGTGAGTGTATGAGTGTGTGTGTGACAGCGTGTGTGATTGTGTGTGTGAGTGTGACTGTGTGAGAGCATGTGTGTGATTGCATGCAAGTGTGTGTGAGAGTGTGTGTGTAACTGCAGGCAAGTGTATGTGAGTGTGTGTGTGTTACTGTGTGAATGCATGTCTGTGTGACCATGTTAGTATGACGGTGTGTGTGTGAGCGTGCGTGTGTGACTGTGTATGAGTGTGTGACTGAGTATATGAGTGTGTGAATGTGAGTGTGCAAGAGTGTGTGTGAGAGAGCAATTGAGTGTATATGAGCATGTAAGTGTGCATGAATGTGTGAGAGGATGTTGTGTGTGCTTTTCTGTGTGAGTGTATGTGAGAGCATGTGTGTCAAAGTGTGCCAAAATGTGCGTGAGGGCATGAATGTATGAGCATGAGTGTGTGAGCATGTGTATGTGAGTGTGAGGGTGTATGTGACCATGTGCATGTGTGTTCCTGTGTGTGAGTGTGTGTATGTGTGTTAGAGTCTGAGTGTGCGTGGGTGTGTGTGAGTGTGTGAATATGCAGGAGGGTGTGTCGGGAGGAATTGGGAGCAGCAGCAGGTGAGGGAGGCAGAGGCAGGTACTGTGCCCCACAGGCTCACCTGCCTGTTGCCACATGTTGGTGCCACGTACCCTCAGGGCTTCCCAGCACAGCCCCCAGGGCCCTGGACATGGCCAGGGAGAATCAGCTGGGCCACGGGGCTGGCCATGCAGGGCTGCGTCGGTACTCCGGGGCTCAGCGATGTGGCCGAGTGGCAGACGGAGGCTCTGGAAGGTGCCAGCGGTGTCTCTGGAGATCCCAGAACACACGCCTGCAGGAAGCCAGGGAGGGAGCTGAGGTGGCCTCCGGGGCCTCTGAGTCACCCGGCAGCGGCGCCTCAGGTCCTTCCGAGGGCTTGCTCCGCCAGGCCTGTGTGGCTTTCACTCCCCAGGTCCAGGAAGGGTCCCAGTGACGGACAGGCACAGGCTGCAGAGCACCTGGTGACAGAGGTGGCAAAGCCAGCCAGATCTGGGTGGCAGCACGCCCAGAGCCACGCTGTCAACAGGGACAACTTCGTCCCCAGGGCACTCGGCAGTGCTGGAGGCATCTGGTTGTCACAGTAGCGGGGTGCCCTTGTCATCTGGTAGGTGGAGGCAGGGACACTGCTGAGCACCCAGGGCAGCCCACAGAGCGGGCCCGAGCTGAGCCTGGCTGCGCCGTACCGAGGCAGCCACTCTGGTCTGGGAGGTCCCCGCAGTGGGCCAGGACGCTGCCCTCCCCAGGCCCCAGCTGGTGTCAGCACAGTGCAGGCCCGTGTAGGTGCTGGGGATTCAGAACAGGGACAACGGCCCTGTGCTCCCACCTGGCACTCACTGGCCAGTGGGATGCGGTAGAAACGGAAGCTGCTTTTGCCAACAGGCAGGTCATGGCCTCTGCTGCCCCTGAGCACAGACACTGAGAACACGCGCATGCACGTTCACACACACACTCATTCAGACACAGTCCCACAGACAGACAGACACACCGTGTGCCGAGCAATGCACCCCAACTTTCCCAGGAAGAATGGTGGGGTCAGGACCTGCAATGCCACTCCATGGCTGCCTGTCCCTGGCCTGGTCTGAGGAGCTGTGGAGCCAGGGAGCCCTCTGTCCACCCTGGGCCTGGGTGAGGGACGACATTCATTATGGCTTGCTTAAGGACCGCGGGAGTGCAGGGCAGGGCAGTGACATCCGCTGGCTGGGAGGCAGAGGCCCAGCCAGGCCTCGTCCTGGAGGCTTCCTCTGGAGCGCTGGGCAGGCTGTGGGAGAAGCCGAATCCTGAAACCCAAGCTTATGTGGAGACATGTCTGTGAGGAGGGGCTGGAAGCCCTGGACGGGAGGCCGATTCGGAGGAACGTCACTCAGCACCATTGTACTATCACCATGTCGTCTTGCTAGGCTGGGCATGGAATGGCAGGCATTGTTCTGGCACCCACAGGAGGGGAGCACGTCTCCGAGCTAGGCTGCCAGCAAACAGCCTGCTCCTGGGCTCCCGGACCAGCCCGGTGGCCCTGGCACCTGAGTTTCCAGCCCCATTCAGACAACTGGGGGCTGGAGGGGTGACATCGGGCCAGGCTTTTGGGGTGATGAGTCTCTCCTGTTACACCACCACTCCTGGGCAAGGCCACCAGCTGGCCAGTGGGTGTTCCTTCAGTGTCACAGAACGCTGCCCAGGGTCTCGTCCCATCTGTCACTGCTCTCAGGAGCTCTCTGCAGGTCCTCCAGGGCCAAGGCCACTGCCTAGCGAGCAGGTGCCCAGAGGCTCCAGTGCTGCTCCCAGCCCCTGACCCCTCCGAGGGCTCCAGAGCCACTGCAGCCCGCGCCCGCCTTCAGCACGCCAGCCTGGTCTTTTGCTCCCTGCCTTAGACTCTCGGTGCTTAGGGGACACACCTGACACCTTTGCCACGGCCTCCGGATGCCTCCCTGGCATGGCTGGCATCCCTTCCATTTACGTCCTCTTATTTCCCTGTGGTTTCATTCTGCTCCGGCCATACAACTCTGCAGTGCTCTTTGAAACCCAGGCTTTCTACCACCTCCAGGTGCATCATCCTGGTGTCCCCTCTGCCTGGGGTCTCGGGACGCCCTCATGCCTGGCTCCCCATTTCATTCCGCTCTCTGCCTAATGTCTCTAAAGGAGGCCCTGCCTCCTCGCCTCCCCGCCCCGTCCCCTTCTGAGCCTTGTTGTGTTTTGCATGCTCACTGGCGGGCAGCTCACTGCCTCTCTTCCTGTGCTAGACAGTTCCACGCAGGCAGGGCAGCAGATGGGTCTGCTCATGAGTGTCTGCATGCACACATGTGGTATGTGAAGAAAGAGGCTCAGCACCCCAGAGGACCCACCGTGAGACGCAGACCTTGGCAAAATCCACCCCAAGCCTCAGCAAAACATGAGCCCACTGTTGCTCCAGGGGCTGTGGCCCAGCAGAGGACTCACTGGCCAGCTGTGGGGGTCACACTTAGCACCACAGTGGGGACCTCTGGGGTAGCATGCTGTCCACGGGACCCCCACTCACATTGGGAACAAAGCCGGGCGTCAGCGCCTTCTCGAACACCGCGTCCCAGTTCACGTCAGCCAGGTAGGGTGCACTCTGAACGTCACTGAGGCTGGACAGGCGGCTCTCGGGGTCCTTGGTCAGGAGCTGTGGTCAGAGGCAAACGTGCGTCCTTGAACTGTGCGTCCGCCAAGGCACAGTGGGTCAGAAAGTGGTGGTCTGCTCGGGGCCAAGCGTGAGGTCTCCCAGCGCGTCATGCTCCTCAGGGGCCGGCCCCGTTGGACAGCCGGTGGCAGTGCCTCCACACGCAGCTCTGTCAGTGGGGAGGAAGCCAGGCCAGGCACTTGTGCAGCCCATGGCCGGGACTGTGGGCAGGACCAAGTGCTGGCCAGGCCCCCGCTTGGGCACCTGCAGAGTTCCAGTCAGAAACCAGAGCCACCTGCGTGACTTAGGCCTGCGACTTGGTACAATTTTCCCTGGATACCCACAAGGTGACCTAATGGGGTGGCCTTGTGTATGGCCAAGGGGACCGTTTTTAGCTCCTCTTCAGATGGAGCTTCTGCTAGTAAGGGGGTGCAGAATAAGACCGTCAGAGGCTTTGCCTCAGGCCAGACGCGGCTGCTGCCTTTTCAAAGTGCTCAGGGTTATCAGGGACACAGAGCAGAGGGCTGGAGCTGAAAGAGCAGGGGCCCAGGAACGGCCACCGGAGGGCCAGGGCCCAGGGCGGGTGTTGAGTGCTCTGGGCCTGTTTCCTCACCAAGGCAGGAGAAGGATGGCAGCCTGCCTGCCAGCCGAGGGTCAGGGTGCCACCCCAAGGTTGGCCAGGACCGGGCATGGGCCTGGCAGCTATCTGCAGGTGGGAGCCAGAAGTCAGCCCCTTCCCGCTCCTCCCGTTCACTCCCACCTGTCACCTGTCATGGCAGACGTGTCCCAGCTATGCCTGCCGAGTAGGCTGCTGCCACCCCCTGAAGCCACCTGGCGGGGACTGTACCTGCTGATCACAGTGGCCTCTGTTTAGGAGCTGTCCCCAAAGGATGGGCGCAGGTTTAAACAGGCTCCATTTAAGGGCCATCCGGAGTTGGCCGTCTAGGACACCCTTGCCAGGGATTCTGCCTCGCGTGGGTCGGGAGGGGCAGGTTCTGGCAGTCTGGGAGGCTTCTGGATGCTTCTGGTGATCAGTCAGGGTTGGGAACCACTGACCCTAGGACCGGTGGTGGTGGCCTTGAGGATGACTCTGACTGATTGGAAATTCACAGGTCCTAAGCTGCCTCGGGGCTGAGGGCTGGGCGGCAGCCAGGAGGACTCGGCCTCTAGACCTGCCTCCCTCTCTTCAGCAGCCCTGTGGCGTCCGCCGGATGAGTTTGCTCTCCTAATCCTCCCTCACCTTTCCCACCTCTGGTACAGGGATAATGGCCCCGCCCTGACCACAGGGCTGGTAGGGATCAAAGAAGAGCCGTGGTCCTCAACACGGGCCCTCGACCAACACTGCTGCTGTCACCATGGCTGTGCCAACCGTGTGGGAGACCGGACTGTGCATCCTGGGGGATTGAAAGGGAACTCACAAGGAGGCGCCCAGGGCTTCCACCGAGGCCTCACTGGGCCAGCATCAGAGCCATGGAGACTGCACCAAGGCGGCAGCTGGGCCTCGCTGGGGGTCTGGGGTCGAGCCAGGAAATGTGCAGTTCTAACAGGCTCCCAGATGGACGCTGGTGCTGAGGGTTCTGGTCAGGCGTCACACCACGGGGACAGCACTTTCTTCTACAAGCCACAGTTCCCGCCCAAAGTCAGGAGATGCCCAGTTCCTAACAGCTCTGTGGGTCAAGAGCCACATGCGTCGAGTGTTCCTATCTATTAGGAGCCTGGAGAGGCGTGAACAGAGCTGTGGCTTGCTGTCACAGGCTCCACCATCCATGGCTTTGTCATCTGTGTGTCCTCGTGGTGTGGCTCCTGGCCGGTATGAGCCCAGCTGACTGCCGTCTCCACTGTGGTCAAGCCGTGTCTGCCGGCCTGCCTGTGTCTGCCCGGGGCTGCCCGCCCTTACCTTCTTGAGCAGGGCCACCATGCCCTTGCACCACGTGGAGGAGTAGTGGACACGCTCCACCTTGAACATGTTCAGGATCTCATCGACGGGCGTGGCCGAGTGGATCTCGTAGGGCCTCTGCAACCAAAGGACAGTGACCAGATCAGAGTGAGGGCCCTGGGGGCCGAGAGTGTGAAGTGACGGGTGGCTTGTTCTCTCTTCCAGGCCTCGGTGTGTGTTCATCTTTCGTGGTGGGGCAGGTGGCCTGCATGTGCTGACTATAACCAGCCTCATGGGACACAGCAGGGACCCAGCAGGTGGACGGTGCTGTTGGGGCCGCAGTAGGTAGGTGACTCTCTGAGGTCACCAGCCCGAAAGTGTCAGACCAGAACTCAGGCCCGTAGCCTGGCCTTCATGCCTACGCTGGTCATGGGCTTGGGTGTGGACTCCAGCACCCACCTGGCCCCCAGGGTCACCTCCAGTCACACCCCACCTGCTCATGGACCTCACCCATCAGCTTTGTGACCTGGGTGAGTGGGAAACGGTCACCCTTTGGGTCTGGCTGGCATGGGGGGGAGGGGCTGGCCTGCTTCCGCCTGACGGTGTCACCCGCCATCCTCTCCCCAGTGAGGAGGTGTGGGCTCTGCCCTCCGTGCCAGGTGCAGCATGATGCCGCCTACATTCCCCGCCAGCCACCAGCTTGGCTTGGGAAGCCTTTCTTGATCGCGATCGTGGAGACGCAGCTCCAGGACTCTCGGCACATCAGTCCCCTCCCCCACCCTCAGGATGGCTCTCTCAGAGCCCCTTCGCCCTGCCCCTGGCTTTGTGGGCCACCTGGTTCCAGGTCTGCACCGCAGCCAAGGGCGAGAGGAGCCATCGTGTGGTGGAGCAACCGAGCCGATCCTGGGGACGTCTTGCGGAGTGAGTTCTAATTAATCCACGTGGACCTGATTGTCGGGCGGAGTTGCCGCAATCGTATGTGGCGGCAATATGATTGCTCTCTCTCCAGGAAGCCGAGGGCTCCTGCAGCGGGGAATCTATTAGGCTCCTCTCTGTTCTTGGAGCCCGAGTCCACTCCCATCTGCCGCTGAGCAGGGTCCTGGAGCATGAGGACGAGGTGTTGCACCAGGCTATCTGCAGTGATGAGACACTGACCACGAGCCAGACAGCACCCTGGGATCTGAGGGCACTGAGGTCACCTGCTCCAGCTGCCTGGGGCTTCAATTCCGCAGGGCCGTTGGTGGAACGGGGAGCTCGCCACTAACGCGGGGCTCTGTGACAGCTGATGCCCTCGACACACTAATGACGTCTTTGCTTCTCACTGCTGGGCCGGGAGGCTTGCTCCAGGAGCCGCTCCCACCTGCAGGGGCCACCTGCCGCCACGCTGCAGGACCCCGGTGCACTTCACCACCTTCAGAAAACGCAAGAGCTGCCTCAAACGAGGGTGCTGTTCATGCCACCAACACTCAGTACCCTCATGAGTTAGCACCACTAACGTGGCCAGTTGGTGCAAAATACAAAACCCTCAAATGACTGGTGGTTCTAGGAGACTAAATGATTGGTGGTTTCGAGTGGTGTGACGCGCTGATTGACGCGCTGATTGAATAGGTGCTCAATAAAAGAAGAAGCAGCTTCCGCAATAAACGAGTCAGCAACTACAAGCTCGCCTGCTCTTACCTGGCTCCCGGTGTCTGTGTGGTTATTGACACTGCGCCCTTCACCTCCCATTACACGAGCCCCCGTGGTAAACAATAGTGGCCATTTTACAGAACGCACGTCAGGGGCTCCGCTTCCCAGAACTGGCACTGAGCTTGAGGCCAGGCCGGGTGACCCATGGGACGAGGCATGAGCACTGCTGATCCAGGCGGGACTCTTCTCCCACCCACCCCCACCCAAAGAAATGTCATGTTTTGAAGTTCCAGCTTCCAAACCCTCCGAGCACGACCTTACGTGAGGATCAGGTTAACATGGGGTCATTAGAGTGGGCCCTGATGCATACGACTGGTGTCCTTATCAAAAGGGAAAACTGGGGCCCTGAAAGAGGGGCACACAGTAAAGGACAGGGAGGAGACAGCCCTCCACCAGCCCAGGAGAGGCCCGGAACGCCCTTCCCTCGCAGCCCGCAGGAACCAGCCCTCCTGCACCTTGACCGTGGACATCCAGCCTCCAAAGCTGTGAGATGCTAGGCCTGTTGCTTACGCCCTAGGTGGTGGGCCTTTGCTCTGCAGCCACAGAAAGCTAATAAAATACCCTACACCCTTGAGCTGAGTCCTGATCCAGGGGTCTGAGCTCTCCTTTCTTCTTGTGCTGTGCTGCTGACATGGTGCCACCCTGCTGGGACTGCTGGGGGTGGATAGCAGGGTGGTGGCCATGGTGGTGCATGATGGACAGGCAGCAGAGCATCTGGTATGGACAGAGGCTGAGGGGAACCCGTGGGGCTGGGAGTGCTTCTAAGTCCAGCGGGGTGAGACGGCAGAGGCCGGGACCACCACCTTGAGGTGGGCCAGGGGCTGGGCGCTGGGCTTCTGGACTGTTCTGGGTCTCTTCTCTTCTTTTCCTCTTGATACACTATCACCCACCCTGGCCAGTCCACCCTGGGAACCTAGCTGCCGGAGGTGTGAGGACATTGGAGACGATGCCGTCTCACCTCCGTCCCCATTGTGAAGACTGAGGCTCAGAGGTGGAAAGAGCTTCCTTCTTCCTGCCCTTCCTGCAGGGCCACCAGAGCTGCAAATCCAAGCAGCCCAGGGAGAGAACCAGCCAGAAGCAAATGAAAAGCCTCTTGCCGTGGATGCTCCATCTCACTTCCTTCTTGTCCACTCCCAGGAACTCCTTAACCCTGCTGTCCCCCAGACCTCCAGGGGAGCTACCCTCTCTGCCACCCTGCCACTCCTCCGCTTCTAGAGGGAACCAGACCAACAGCCACCCTGCTGAGCATGAGAACCACAGCACTCCCCGACCGAGACCAAAGTGCAAGGGCTTCTAGAAACACACAGGAGCCTGCGAGGGACACAGCCAAGACTGGAGGCTGCAGGTCTAGCCCACGTCTGCTTGAGCGGGTGGAGAGAACCAGGTCCTCTAACAAGAATAATGGAAAACGCTAAGATCAGTATTCTCTCTGCTGGCGAAGAATTCTATTGATGCTTAGTTCTCACTCACTGGCCTTAGGACACGTTGACCCAGAAAGCCAGTTGGTATTTATACAGTAAAGTAATTGTGTGCACTGTTGATAAAAGCAATTTTAGCCGCAGTACATTGAATATACTCATTATGGAGTGCAGGTGTCTCTATTCCAAGACACGCAGTTTACAAAAAAAAAAAAAAAAAAATGTCAATTTAGAAGACATAGAGGGAACAAAGAGGAAAAGAATTACCAGAAACCTGTTATTTTACCTGCCGATCTGGGCTTTGGAGACCATCTAATTGAATGCTCTCACCCCAAAATTCCAATACGGAACAGACGAACATGGAGAAGAGAGGGTCGGGCACTTTAAGCCTCAAAAGCCTGAAGCATGTTTCCCCTCACCTCTGCAGGGTCCTGGTAACACAGTGGAAAATCCCTGAACGATCCAAGAAGGTCCCACCCTCCTGTGGAAGGAGTACAGAGGCCTTTGCCTCCCAGGCTCCCGGCTCTGGCCACAATACTGTCAGCTTTACTAAGTGACGGTCAGTGCCCAACCCAAGGGCAGCCTCTACCCTCCCTCAGGTGGAGCTGACCACCAGCTGGGCCCCTGGCGGTTCTTAGTTCTGCACCCCAACCTGTAGGGTCAGCTCTAGAATCTCCTCTATTCATTGGCCTCTGCACATGCCCAGTTTCTCCATTTGCCTGTCCTCTAGGAGGAGTCCCCAAGGAGAAGAGCTAAAGTGAAAGGCAAGGGGAACACAGGTGAGGGACAGGGGAAAGTAAAGAGGGAAGACGGGGCACCACAGAGTATCGTCCCCAAAGAAAAGGGGACAGAATGCCCCTTCTGTCCCCCTAAACCTAGCCAAGTCAAGGGAACAATGAGGACAAGCCTGAGCTGAAATGTCCAGACACCATCATCTTGAAGGACCCTGGCTTTCTTGTGCACACCGGGACCAGGGCATGTTAGTGTCATCTGCAGACACTGACCTTCCTGTGCGTGTGACAAGACAGAAGCTCCTCAGGATGCTGGTCAGACAAGAAAGCTGTGCAGGCTCATGCTGATGATGCCTCTGCTTCTGCGCCTGACATCCAAACCCCCCTGAGTGGGGGGAGGCGCATGACGGGGCACACCGTGGAGGGTAGGTGTCACTGGGCCAGCCAGCTGCCATGGGAGAGGAGGCGCGGTTGGTGGAGCATGCCGAGGGACAGAGGTGCTCCCTGCCAGCCTGTCTCCACAGAACTCTATGAAGTGGCCACTGGTGTCTTGTATGCTCCCCCAACAGATCACAGATCTCCCTGCCACCTGCGGGCACTTTCTTTGGCCTCTCAGCAACCTTCCCACGGCCCCGACAGGCAGAATGGCTTTTCAGGCCCGAGCCAGACCTATATCAAAAGCACCTTCTGTGCAATGCAGTGATCAGGAGCTTCATATGCAAGATCCCACTGAGTCTTCTCCATGGCTCTATGGCAGTTTCCTCAGCTGAGAAGTTCGTCCCCCAGGCATGTTTGGCAATGTCTGGAGACCCTCCTGTCCCGTGGAATCATTACAATACATGCTCATTTAGTGACCAGCACTCACCTGTGTGCCTGGTGCTGCTCAGCTCTGCCTAGTTTCTCACCTAATCCCACAGTGACCCCAACGTTGGCCTCGCTATGCTCTTTTAATGAATGAAGTGGCCAGAGCTTCAGTAAGGGAAGTGCCTCAGCCCAAAAAGCCCCTTGGTGCACGGGATGTGGCCATGAGCCCTTCTGTGTTCGCCAAGCCCAGGAGCCTTGCCCACGGGTTGTCAGCATAGCAGCCTGTGGCCTCTGCTCTGGGCCTGTCTCTAGTGTTTGGAAGCTGCTGAGCTAGAAAGGACAAGGCCTGGATGGGAGTCCTGGGGTGGGGGGACACAAGGAAGCTGCCACTCACTGAGGGCAGGCCCCCCATCAGTCAGGGTGTGGGGTAATTTACATCATCAGACACTTTGATTCTCAAAGCAACTCTGCTCGGTGGTGGTTGTTTTGCTCACTGGAACAGGATCCTGAGCACAGTCTGTTTCAGAGCCCTGCTTAGGATCACAGGCAGGCACCGGGTGGAGCTGGGGTTTGAACCTGTGAGATTCCTTTAAGATTCTCTTCTCCATTGCCAGCAGACAGTTTCAGTTGACTAAGGGTGAAAACTTTCTGTTCACTAGAGCTGTCCAAAAATGAAATAGATTCTTTCAGGAGGTAAGGAGCTCTCCACACCCTAAGGGAGATCAACCAACATGTGGGCGATCACCTGACAGGGAGACTTGGGGTTGGCTGGGCTGGGGCTGGGCTATAGGTCTTTGGGTCTCTTCTCCATGGATGTGGTCAGGGATGGGACTCCCCTGACATCTCTCCCTACTTTGGTTGCATTAGAGGCTGGTTGGTGTTCCAGGGTGACTGGGGAGCCAGCTCTCAACATGGCCTGGCTTGGGTCTTTCCTTTGCTCAGCCGACCCGTGGGGACAAAAGCTGAGATGCTCCTTTGGGCTCTGAGGAGCTGGATCCTGCCTCTGTCCCTGGTCCAGGTTGTAAGTTCCATCCATGCTCACAGGCGTCTCAGACCCTCCCCTGTCCCTGGCTCTTCATGGGAGACAGGGCTGTTTTCTGGGCTGGACCATAGAACTCCTGGCCCCATGGTCGACAATCCATATTAATACTGCCCATTTCCCACTGGACATTTCTGGAGCGTTCCAGCTCTGAAGTCCTAGACCACATGCTGGGGAGCTCCACTCTGACTTTTTCATCTTCCAGATACTCCTGGGTTGTCAGGGACACTGCCACTGGATGACTGAGGACTTGCAAGGAGCATGGGTAACTTTAGATTCACACAGGGCCCCAGCAAATGCCAGAGTCTCTCACTATGGCTTTTTGACAGAAGCAATTGTTTCCAGTATGAAATGCAGAGAGTCACCACTTGCACAAGCCCATTGCGCTTCGGGGAAAAGTTCAAGCCGGGCACAAGCATCTGGGACCAAGGTTTGCACTGGTCACTGCAGGTGTCCTTTCATTCAGTTACTCTGTCCCCATGACAAAGGCCCCTGGCTCATCCTCTCCTGTTGAAAGTGAAATCTGTATCTCTGAGCAGAACTGCCAGGAGAGTGAACGATGAAGCAGCTATTTTGAAGCAGCAAGATCCCTTCCATCCCAGGGGCTTTTTGCCAAGCCTCATCTCGGACGTTCAGGTCCTTTCTGCAGGTGGGCATCCAGTCAGCAAGGGCAGCTCTGGCTCATGGGTGACGGGCGATGTAGGACCCGCAGCCTCTGGCAGATGCCCACGGGCCCTGGTTCAGTGTCGGGAGCCTCACATTCCTCCTCCGTGCATGTCTATCAACACACCAAACGACGCAGCCAGAAACAAGAAGCCTGCGGGATGCTAATTCTTTAATTCAGGACCAGAAAAAATGAGCAAATCCACATTTTTTTTTTCTGTGTTCTAAAACACCATGAACAATAAAATCATGTGTTTGAGAAAAAAAAACCGAGATCAAGTCAGAAAGGAGCTGCCGGAACTAGAGGATGATGATGTCTGCGCTCTGGCGTTCACGGCCCACCGATGCTCTCCCCCCACTCACCCGTCAACCTGCGCGTGGGGACCCCACGATGGACACCCTCCTTGGCCCCTGAGGGGCACTTCTGCCAGCAAGAACCTCTGCCTGTGAAGCCTCTGACCGCAGCCCCAGAAAGGACTGGAAGAAGGGTGTCCCACGGTGCAGTCGAGGACACCGTGGTCCTGAGGGCTGAGGCGACCTCATTGTCAAACAAAATTTGTGCAGAGAAAACAGGCTGCGAAATTAGGTTTAGTCCTGATGCTTTCTTCACAAGTAAAAGTAGGGGTGATTGGGGGTCAAGTGGCTCTGTTCCTGTGTCAGCTATTAAATGCAGATGAACTCAAACGCAAGTGTGTGTGGGAAGCCCCAGCCCATTCCCGCAGCTGTCTTCACCCGTAAGACCCTGGTGGAGCCAGGGGCCAGGCTCAGGGATGTCGCGTGTGTTCAGAGGGGAGCCGGAAGCCGCAGGGCTGAGTGCTTCCGCATCTGACCTGGGGTTAACCGGCAGCAGCAGGCAGGGCTGGCCCGGAAGCTGCACGGGGCCCTTCTCATGCTCAGGGCCTTCTGGTGACACACCAGCAGTGGGGACACAGGCCCAGGGCTCCACCCAGCCCGCATGACAACCTCAGTCCCACTCCACGGCCCCGCCCGGCCCCGCACATCTCACCCAGCCCCGCAGCAGCTCGTAGGCCGTGACGCCCAGGGACCACCAGTCGACAGGGTACGAGTAGCCGGGGCCTCCGTCCACGTACACCTGGAAGACTTCCGGGGCTGCCAGAGACAAGACAGAGACCACATTGCAGGTTACAGTGACGGCCACGCCACTGGAGGGCACGAGGGGAACAGAACACGGCTTTTCTGGAGGTGCGGCCTGGACTCCTGCCACCACGCCACGCGGTTCCCGCCCTCAGTCAGCCAGGAGCAGGCTCCAGGGCAGGGGCAAGCATCACGCCAAAGTCCGACCTTCCGGGCAGAAGGTGAGTGCAGAGCCCGAGACAGCCCTGCCCAGAAGGGCGGCGGACAGGCCGCAGTAGGGCGCACGTGTTGTGTCTGAAGCTGCGTGGACTTCATTTCCAGGCTGGCGCCACACAGGAGGCCAGGGCCAGTGGAGGCAGGCGAGGGAGGGCAGGGTGGCTGGCAGGAGGTGAGGGAGGTGCGGAAGGCGGAGGCAGCAGGCAAGGTGGCGAGGGAGGAGGAAGGGCAGGGCCAGAACAGAGGAGCGTGGAGAGGTCTCCTATGAGGCCAACTTCTGCCTGATGAACGTGCCCGTGGACACAGCAGGGACCCAGTCAGACAGACCCTCCCCTCCTTGTGCCCCTAAGTGGGGATCCAATAGAAAACTAAAGCAGACGTGTGGATAGAGGGGCACCAATCAGTAATGGTGAGGAGTGTGGGCAGGGGAGGAGGTAAGGAGAGGAGGAAATTCCAGAACCTTAAAAGGTCAGGCCAAAACTCCCCCACTGGACTCCTGGCTCTGGGGCCCGTCCTCTCTGGAGAAGCCTGTCTCTGTGGCTTTGCAGTGAGCCTGCTGCTTGCTTGCTATCTCTGTGCCTGTTCTTCAGTTCTGTGCTGAGCGGAGTCACCGAGCCCAGTGACCAGATGGTGACAGGCCAACCTCCTGAGTCTGACCAGAGGCCCTGACTAACTCCCACTGCTCCCTGTTTCATCTGGTGCTCGTCTATCCTTTCTAAGACAGCCCCGGGGACGTGTCAGCCTTTGACACGCGCCACAGACAGGTTCAGAGAGGGACACTGAGCCCAGGCACACGAGCGGAAGTGCCCTGCTCTCTGCTGCATCCCTGATGGAAACAGGCCCCCACTGGGGCTTAAACAGGCTCAGTGCCTCACGGGAGATGACGGGAGCAGGAGTTCGAGGAAATGTCCCCTTAGGTCATTTGATACTGATGAAGGCTTGTGGGGAACCAGAAAGCAGCATGGCTGGAGCAGAGTTCAATGAGCTTCCTGGCCTCCCTTGGCCTCCGTTTTGTAGAGTGCGTCGAGAGCAGGGGTTTATCCGTGGGACGGTGGTGAGGATGAACTCGGCTGACACAGGCCGGTAGCCTAGCAGGAGGCCCGGCCCATGGCCAGCGCTCTGTAAACAGCGGGCATTATTAATGGGCTTGAGCTGCCACTCAGATCTCTCTCCCTGTCACACTTAGCCACCCTGCCACCTGCACAGTCACCCAGACCAGAACGTGGGACCATCCTAACCTCCGTCCTCCTCTGCCTGATGGCCGGCAGTCTCCAGACCCTGAGGGGTCTGCCTTTTCAGCTTCTTTTTGTCGGTCCCTTCCTATGACTCTCAGTTCAGCCCGCTCCAAAGCCAGCCAGCCTCCCTGTCCCTGAAGCATCTGCGAGGAGGTATCTCCTGGTTCCTCAGCACGTGCTGGGCCCCAGGCTGTGCTCCTCTGCATCCCACCTGGATCCCAGCACCTAGCCTGAAGCTGAGCTTGAGCCTTTGGGGACCACAAGCCATGTGTCCCTCCTCCCTCTGTCCCCAGGGTTCTGGGAGAGGGGAGGCTGTGCATCCCCACATCTGCACAGCTGCTGGTCAGCAGAACTGCCCTGAGCCCACGTAGGTGACTGATCCTGCCCAGCTGTTGTGGCCAATCAAGTGGTAAAGGTCTGCAGTCGAAGGGAAGATGATCCCCTCTCCCTGCTACACTTGGGGCTGATGACCCAACAGAAACATTTACGTCGTGATTCTTATGCCGTCAGAATGATCCCTTTGGTGGCCCAGAGTCATACTGGTTCGTCTCCAGGGACTTGTACATGCTAGGGCTGAATGACGGCATCCCTTCACGCAGGTGAGTGACAGCCAGCTGCTGGGCTGGGATTCCGGGCACGCGCCTTCTTTAGCCTCCCCGCCACCCGGGGAGATGGGGGCCATGCTGAGCTCCATTTTCAGATGGGGAAGCTGAGGCACACCAGGAGTGTGTGGTGGCAGCACCCTCCAAAGACAGGTCCCAGTCCTGATGCCCGGTACCTGTGAAGGGACTATGTCTGGAATGGGCCTCTGCAGATGTGACTAAGTTAAATAGCCTAAGGAAAAACAAACGAACGACCACCCAGGGATCTGGGTGGGCTCTAAACTCGATGATTGATGTCTTTGAAGACAAAGGGGAGGGAGGTTTGGGACGGCCAGATGGAGGAGATGATCCTGTGGAGGCTGAGGCAGAGCCTGGAGGGAGGCAGCCACCAGCCAAGGACACCTGGAGCTGCCAGGGGCTGGAAGAGCTGGGGTCTCCTTCCCTGGAGACCCCTGAGGGAGTGTGGCTCTGCTCATGCCATGACGTCAGACTTGTGACTTCCAGACTCTGAGGAAACAAGTCCTGTTGTTTTAAGGACAAGGAACTTGCCGAGGTCACCCGTGAGCTCAGCAGAGCTGCAATAAATGTCTCTGGGCTTCAGAGAGCAACTCCTTCCCCTGTACCAGGCGGGGACTGAGCTGCTGGGGCTGGTGTCTGATGCACCTTCTGCTCTCCAACCCTCCCTCCC
Organism: Sciurus carolinensis; assembly: GCF_902686445.1. Classification (NCBI taxonomy): domain Eukaryota; kingdom Metazoa; phylum Chordata; class Mammalia; order Rodentia; family Sciuridae; genus Sciurus; species Sciurus carolinensis. Next base: position 135,709,569 of record NC_062222.1, on the reverse strand, counting down.
AGGTCTGCTACTCAGCCAGTACACAGTAGGCACTAATCAATGCATGTCACTAGCTCTTTCACCCGGATGCCACAGAGCTGGCCAGCCTGTCCGTGTCTGCCTGAGAAGTAAAAGCAGCTCAGACTCCTGAAATGTCTGCGTGGGAGAGGTGACGGGTCCTTTGGAAACTGTTATGCTGTGTCCCCTCTTTGTTAGAACTGGCCACTGACTCGGGAGGAAGAGTGACTTGCCCAACTGCCCCCTGCAGTGTCAGTCCCAGGTTTGGGGGTTTGCGTCCATGCCGCAGGGACATGGCTGTCCGTCCTAGGCGCCCGCCTCCCGCGCTCTCCCCCTTCGCCTCCTGGGCTTTGGCCCCTCCGCCCCTCCGACCTGTCCTCTGGCTGCTTGAGGTGGAGCCTTCTGCTGTGCAGCGTGGGCCCAGGTGGTGTGCTGCTCGAGTTGCCCACCGCCACGGCCATTTCCCAGCCTGCTCCTGGGAGGGTGGCGGGTGCTGGAGGAGGAAGGACGCGGAGGTCCAAACTGCCTGGGCGCTGTCCTCTCCTGCTGGGCTGTCCCAGCCTGTCCTGCGCTGATGTGCTCTGGGGACTCAAGCAGCAGGCACGACACGGAAAGGCGCCTGGTGTGCTCCTGGGAGCTTTTCTTTTTATTTTTTGGTGGGATAGCACGACACACTAAGGGTAGGAACAAGTCTGACCTAGAAGGTGACTCCACGTTCTGCAGTCCAGCACTCAGGCCCTCCAGCACCTGCCTGCAGCCCTTCAAGGCTCACAGCAGCCAGGGCTGCCTGCGGCCACCAACAGAGCAAACCCTGTGCTACTTTGTTCCTATCATACATGCCCACAGTGAAGTTTAACTTACAAGTCAGACACAGTGAGATTAACAACAGGAGAGAAAAACAAAACAGAGCAGTTCTCACACTACAGTGAAACAAGTCATTGAAGGCCATCTTCTCTCTGAGAGAGTCTGTTCTGTATTCCTCTTCTCTTCCCCGCTCCTCCTCCCCGCTCCTCCTCTCTTCTTCCGTACTGGGGATCGAACTGAACGGTGCTCTATCACTGAGCTTCATCCCTGCCCTTTTTAATTTTCTTTTACTTTTGAGAAGGGCCTGGATATGTTACTCAGGAATGCCTGAAGCTTTTAGCCCTCTGGCCTCAGCCTCTTCAGTTGCTGGGACTGCAGGCATGCACCACGGTGCCTGGCTTGCCCTTCTTCCTAGAATGACAGGGGATACACGTGAGCCTCCTGATGCGAAGAAGCGAGGCGAGCGGCAGGCCTTGCAATGCAGCCTTAGGCCACCAAGTAGGGGCTCCACTGTGATTCTGTTACAGTTGCTCAGATGACCTAAGTGGTTAGTGACTAGTGGGAGGGTAAGGCATACCGTATAGACACGCTGCACAGAGGCATGCTGGCCCGAACAGCATATTCTACCACACTACTTAGAATAGCACAAACAATTTAAAATTTATAAACTGCTTTATTCTAGAATTCTTTAATATTTTTGGACCCCAGTCAATCCCAGGCACTTGAGGCTGTGGAAAGCAAAACCCCAGCGGGCCCCACTGTACTGTGCCATTGCGATTGCCCAGGCCATGCCGGCTCTGCCTGCTCAGCTTCATGCTGCTGTTGGAACACCTCCTCTCTCTCTGTCCCTCTCTCTGTCCTAGTTCACCAGGCTCCAGGGCCACATCCTCGGAGAAGTGCCTGTGCAGACAAGGCTCTTCCCACAGGCTGTGGGACCCTTAGGAGCGCATGGTGCCACCATTATTTCCTCACCCATGGGCCACGCGGGGCTTCCGCTTTGCCCCACTCTCCCTCCACCTCTGCATTTTGGCTCACTGGTCTGCTGTCTCTCTGGGCTCAGAGCTCCTTGAGGGCAGGGAACTTCTGTTTTCCCTGGTGTTCCCTGCCTCGCCTGGCAGGAAGACACTTAGGGATCTCTGTTGACTGACTAAAAAGACCCTCGCCATGTACCAAACCCTGCTCTAACCTCTTTACACAGCGCTAATAAATAAGCTCATCCTGAAGGAGCAGCAGCTGTGTGCCAAAGCCTGTGGTAAGAGCTCACAAATACTCATTCATCTTCACAGCAACGTGGCGTCTGAGCCAGCTGTCACACGCCTACTGAGGAGGGAGCCGTGCACTCTGGGCCAACACTGTGAAGGACTCCTGGGGCAGGACAGCAAATGACAAACTGAGCAGATTCAGAGTAGGCTGCACCCACACCCAGAAAGGCTGTCCAGGTTCAACATCGGGGCAGGCCTGCCGAGATCAAGGGGGATGGAACTCCCCCAGGTCATCCAGGAAAACACCAGCGGAAATTTCTTCCAACGCCCTGAGGGAGCAGCCAATAGCAAATCGGTCGGCCCCTGGAAACGCCAACTGCAAACATCAGCCCCTGTGCGCAGCATTAGTGCAGAGCTCTGCCGGGCACGGCGAGCTGCTCCTACAGTTCCCGCTCCCCTCCCTGAAGCAACCCAGGCCACAGATGAAGAAATGGGCCCGGCAAGGCCAACGGGCAGGTTTAGGCCTTGGTGATGGTGAGTGGAAGAGCCACTCTTATAACTTGAAGCTCAGGCTCCACAGGTTCCCTTGTTACGATGAGAAGCAGCTTTTTTTACAACACCAAAATTAATATTAATGACCATGTTAATTGGTCATTTACTGAGCATCTACCATGTGCCAGAAGCTCTTCATGATTCTTTACATGGTATGTACTTCCCGGAGAGCTCACTGATGCCAGGGGCTATGCTGAGCTTCACCTGCTTTATTTCATTTTATACTCAGGAGGACCTTGTGGGGTGACTACTATTATTATGTCTATTTCAGGAAATCGAGGCTTGGAGAAATTAAGTGGCATTTCCAGGGGGACCCAGCTATTGAGGCTCCAGGCCCAAAATGAGCTTGTTCTCTTCCATTCTCCAAGGTTAACCAGAATGTCAGTCAGAACCTAGCTCTGTCTCCTGCAGAGTCCATTCATTTTCCAGCACATGATTCCATCTTTATGAATATGCTGAAAATAAAATTCTATGTAACAAATATATATACACACATGCATAATACTGCAGATACATGATATGTTTTATAGTGCCACATCTCTCCACGAGCAATGTGTTAAATCTGCTAATTCAATTGGAATCAAAAGCAAGTGCATTTATGAAGATCCAGGAACTTCACATCAGAGAAAATTAGGATTTTGATACAACTCCAAAGAAAAAAATAAGTGGTTTCTCCACTAACGTGCACATGAATAAGGATGAAGGGAAACTGGAAACCCGTTCCCGAATCCTGGCAGTGCCTGTTTTCTTCCCCCATCTCCCGAGGATTCATTGAACTACTGCTGCGTGTTGCTTGCTCTGTGGGCACCATTAACATGCTGCTGGGCACCGTGAACTCTGACTCTGCCCCCAGCATGGGCCAGGGGGAGTAAAGGCCAGCTTCACCTCCTGCCAACCAGCTCCCCCAGCAGCTGAGCCATTCTTCAGAAGCAGATTTGAAATGAAAAGTGACAGGATTCCAAGGGGCATGAGAGTACCATGTAATCGGCTTCCAGAGACGTGAGAGCATGCAGAGTCCATGAGAGGTTGCTGGGATTGCCGTCCCATGCTAACCACGCAGAGCCCACTTCTCCGCTGGACTAAAGATGCGAAAGGCACCGTGACTTCCTCCAGCATGGCTGTCAGTCTGCGGCTCTGGCCCTGGGAACACGGCCGAAGGTCCTGGAGGCTGCCATGGAGAGGGACAGCTTCCGGGATCTACTTCTACGGTGGTCACTTTGCGCTGGGCTGGGGACAGAGAATCCATGCTCCAGCCTGGAGGGAGCGACAAGGGAATTCCCTTCGGGCCCTAAATGTTCTGCCCAGGGAGGCTGAGACTCCTGCAGGGGCGAAATGTCCGGCCCAGCGAGGACTGGAACCCAGCTCTCCTTCCCACTGAGACTTCCACGGCAAGAGCACATGGCCAGCTTGAGCTCCTGGCCCGAGGACAGCCAGACTGCGCAGCTGGCACCTCCACCTGCAGGGCCCTTGGCACAACATCAACCTGCCCAGGCCAACCCTCCCCTCAGCTGCCCCTTCCTGGCTTCTCAGTCGGTGGTCTGCTCATTGCACAGTCAGAGACCCTTGCTGGCCTCTGTGCCTGAGCATTTGACTCCTTGCCAGCCTCATCATTTTTCCCTTCTGGAAACTTCTAACCTCCTCTCTATCCTCTACCCTGGCCCTTCTTCGTCTCTGCCTGGACTCAAGCAGCTGCCTCACCCATCTTCCTGCTCCAGTTCTGGGCCCTTAGCCCACCTCCACCTGCCCTGAGAGACCTTTCCAGGTCAACAAAACCAGGAACAGAGAGCCCCAGGTGCTGAGGATTCACCCCTCAGACTCGGCTCCCAGTCTCCCTGGAACAATGGCCTCGGGCAGGCTGCTCAACCTCTTATTTGTAGCCAAGTTTCCTCATCTGTAAAAAGGAATGACAATATCTGCTACATAAAGTTTTTGTGCAAAGAAAATGGAGTTATGTCTATTGTTTACTGAGCACATAGTAACTGCTCAAAAACGTTATCCAATAATGATGGCTGTATTATTGACATGTTCAAAACACTTGCTCTAAATCATTTCAAGTTTTACAACTGACTGTACAATAAAGGTCAAAATCCCTTGCATGAAAACTTCCTGAAAACAGTTCCCACCACGCCACAGCCTCCTGTGTGGCCACTGTCCTCAACCCACCCATGGCACCGACTTTGAAGAACTGTACATACTTTATTTTTACCTTCTATGACTTACTTGCCTGACCATCTTTACTCTGTTCTTCATACTCATGAACTCCTATTTACACTTCAAGACTCAGACCAAATTCACGCCCCCTGGGGAATGTTCAGCGAGTCCCTTGTCACCCCCTCCTCCCACTTCCCCCTTCCTGGTCCAGTACATGTATCTCTGTTCCAGATTCTCTCCAGCCCTGGGCCGCTCCTCCGGGCAGCACTGGCCTGACTGTATTTTACTAAATGATAGTCACGCCCACTTTCCTCACTGGACTGTGAGCTCTCCGAGGGCAGGGACAAGACTAAGTCAGCCCCAGATCCTTAGGGACCATTATGAAGCTATTCTAGAACTCGATGCTCACAGCATCACAGTGGCAAAGAAGTTGACATCACCGAGTCCTGGCGTGGAATCCTGGAGTCTGCCTTTGCTGGCTGGCTGTCACTGTGCAAGCTCTTCACACCAGAGTGAGCCCCACAGTAACAGAGCATAACATGGTCCCTGCCCCGTAATGAGATAACATGCGACGACTTCAGTTCTGGGTCTGGTACAAAGCAAGTTCCCGGCAGGTGTGATCTAGTTTTTAATATTGAACAGGCAATACAATGCATGTGCCAGTGAAGACCCAGCTCCAGGGAGGCACCAGCTGGACATGTTCCCCAAAGGAGTCAATAGCTCCATCATAATTCTTTGAATTAAAATGTGCCAAGAATCTGTGGAAAACAGAGGTAAGCAGCAGGCCTGGTCTCTCCCTGGGTTCCTTGGGGTAATTTAATTTGCTCTGCTCATAGTTAACCAGATGAACTTGGGTATCAATGCTTGCATAGTAATTTGAGATAAAAATGAAACCCCACATCAGTCTGATTTTTTTGTTTCTCTTCATGGGGATATTACTAGAATTAAAAGCAACAGAAAAAAAATGGTTTCATTAAAGCATAAGAAACTGTTCAGCTATTGATCATTAGGTCAATAGGTCACAACTGGCAGGGGAAGAGGAAGAGGGGAGGGTCAGTTGACTAATGAGTAAACAGGTACTCATTAGATGCAGAAATAATACACGAACAAACACCAGAATGTTCAATGTGTCAGAATCAACTAGTTGATAGAAAAACTGTTTCCATAGAGAGTGACAGTCTATCTGGAAACATGGGGTCAGAATCAGTGCAGTTTACGTAGTTAATATGCAACACTAGTGATGAACGTCTAGAAACCATCTCCTGCTGATAGAAAAACTCACTTCACACAGGTTGAGTAGTCCTTATCCAAAATGATTGGGACCAGAAATCTTGAATTTCTTATCATTTCAGATTTTAGAGTATTTTCACATATATAATGAGCTATCTTGGGAATGGGACCCATTTCCAAACACAAAATGCCTCTGTTTCATATATACCTTATGCCTACAGCTGGAAGGTAATTTTATATAATATTTTTAGCCTGCTTGTGCTTTCCCGGTGATCAGTCACATGAGCTCAGGTATAAACTGTTCCCCTTATGGAATAAATCAATGTTGAAAACCTTTAGGATTTTGAAGTATTTTGAATTTCATACTTTTGTGTTAATTATGCTCAACCTGTAGTACCACTCACTCTCTTAAAGGATTCTAGATTCTCTGTTTATCCAAGACAATGAATGCTTTCTAAAAATTTCCTACTGTACTTGCTGCAGAAACCGAAAGCTCCAACATGGCCTTCAGCACTGTGCGGCCTAGCCCTGCCCACGTAAAGCATGCCTTCCTCGCTTACTCTGCTCAGGTCAAGAGAGTTTATTTCAGCCTCATTGGTCATGTTTTTGCTTCAGGGCTTGGCAATGCAGTTCCATCTCCATGCAAAGCCTTTACATCTCTTTTGAACAATCATGACTCATCTTTTAGACCCAGCTGGGAAGTTACTTTCTTAGCAAAATTATGTTGGGTCTCTCCAGTCTACTGCATCTACCCTGTCACCATCTCTCTTTTCCCTGATAATTATTAAAAGATTTTAAACAGTTCTGCTCTGTTCACAAGGTAGGAGCTGGAGTGTCATACTTACCTTAACAATGGGAAGAAGCTAGAAAATGCACATGATCTTAACTTTTCTGGAACCCACTAGCTTGAAGTCTGAAGAAGGTCAGATGTCTCCCAGCAGAGATAGGGATGCATTGCCCTAGAAGTGTTGTGGGAAGAAGACAGGGCTGCCACAAGAAAGGGTAAGAAGACTTCTGCTGAAATGCTTGATAAAAGGCTAAAGCTTGTGTTTTGGTTTAAGTGAGAGAATTGAACCACTGTTTTTCCAAATCCCAAGGGAATCTGCATCCTCTCACAAGTTCTTCTCTTGGACCTCACTGGGTAGTCAGGAAAATGACCGGGCCTGTAAAGGAGACTGCAGAAGCTTGCTGTGATGGTGCAGGATTTAGGGAAAAGAGTTACTGCTGCATTAGGAAAGTAAGGTGACCTTGGCCCATCTCCCCATTCCCTTATGGAAAAACGTCTTAGGTTCATGGGAGGAGGCAGCAAATTCTTAATAAGACACAGGTAAACACTCATGAGGGTAGAGGATTGAACAAAAAAAATAAAACCATGTTATGGGAAAGAGAAAGAAAATCATCTTGAATTTAGTTAGTGATTTCCTACACTGGGGAAGGGATAAGATCAGTGAGAAACACCTCCAAGAGCCCCAAGACCAACAGACATGGAGCCTACCTGACTGAGGCTGGACCCAAACAACAATGATCATATACAGCCCCCAACCCAGATCGGCAAGTGCCAGGTGCCAAGAGGCAGGAACCCACTGCCAGAGCAAGAAGCGTGGAGAGGCAGAGGCCCACAGACAACCCTCGAGCTGAAGGTGGAACAGAAACACTAAGAAAAATACACATCCAACTCTAGAGACGAGGCATCGAGGAGAACCACAGCAAAACCAAAACCCCTATCAAGCTCAACTCCTGATCAGATTGACTCAACCCTTGCCCACACCAATCCAAAGGCAGAGTAGTCGAGGAATAATAACTATTTCTAGGCATAGGCATGGTCCTATGTACCATGTCCAGATTTAAACCAAAATCTGGAAGACATATGACAAAGCAAGAAACAAAAACCCACTATAAGAGACAAGGAATTCAACAAAACCACATTCAGACATGAACTAGGTGTGGAGACTAATGGATAAAGAATTTAAAATGCTTCACTGTCCCTAGTGGAGAAATGGAGAGCATGCATTAACCAACAGAAATTTCAACAAAAAAATGGAAATTATAAAAATAATCACACAAAAATGCTAAACACAAACTCTTACCAAAACATAGTGGCAGGCATGAAAATTGGTTCCAAAAGGCTCATTCCAGACCTGAAGGCAGCTCAAAACAAGTTACTTAAAATGAAACTCTAAGAGAAAAAAATGGTGGTGGTGATGGTGGTGATAGGGACAGAGTATCCAAAGGCTATGGAGGAAATTACCAAAGGTCTAATATACATAGAATTGGGATCCTAGAAACAGAATAGAGAGATAGAGGATGCATCAGAACAAAATATTCTCAGAGACAATGATGAAGAATTTTTCAAAAATGAGTCATCAAACTACATATCCAAGAAGCTCAGAGAACATCAACCAGAAAACCATTAAAAATAAAAAACAAAACCTGATACATCCAAATACATCATATTTAAAACCAAAGATAAAGAAAAAATCTTGGACACAGCTCAAGAAAAAAAGGCATATTACCTGTAGGGGAACAGAGGTAAGAATCATGGCAGATTTCTTATCAGAAACATTGTAAGTCAGAAGCAATGGAGTGACATAAAGAAGACCTGAGAGAGAGAAAAGCTGTTCACTTAGAAAATGTATCCAGTAAAGATGGAAATAAGGAATTTCTCAAGAAACAATTTTTTTTTAAATGCAAGAATTCATTCCCTGTAGACTTGCATTATAAGAATGTTTATAGGAAGCCCTTTAGGTAGAAAGAATATGATGTGCTACCAAAGGAAAACTGAAGTGACACACAGAAAAAGAGAACTGCAAATAAGCAAAAGAGGTAAATGTAAAACTGATTTTATATTATTTTTAACCACCACAAAATATAAATTGGCTACAGGAATCAAAACTTAAATCAGTGAATTATGAATTCATAGTAAATAGAGCAAAAGATGATGAAAGGATTTGAGAGTATATTTTTCAGAGATTCTTACATTATTCATACTTATACATAGATTATAGTTAATTGACAATGCACATTATAAATATACAACCTCTAAACCTGTTGATTTTAAAAAGAGGCATAAATACTAAGCTAATAGAGAAGTTAGAGTGGAATCATACATAATGATCAACTAATCCAAAATAAGGTAGAAAAGAAGGAACAGAGATAAAAGGGAGTGAATAGAAGAAAGAGCAAGATGATATACTTAAATCCAGCCATATCAATGATTATGTTAAATGTAAATGGCCTAAATATCAATGGCCAAAATACCAATGGCAAGGCAGAGATTATTAGACTAGATAAAAAAAATTGCATCAATATGAAGTAGCTTTACGTGTAAAGATACAGAGACAGGTCAAAAACAAGGACAGAGAGAGATATTGCTGGGAGTGTGTTGGAGGAGGCTTATCCTGACTCACAGGAGCAGACTTTTAGCATCTGTTTTCGATGATGTCATGCTCATACCCTGAAGTCAGCCATGGTGAGAATACTTATGATAACAGCAAAATCTACAAATCAGGACTTTTTTTTCTTCCTCACCCGAGGACATTCGTTACGCATTTACTAGAACACTACTAAATACATCGTACAAACACTGATCAAGAGAAGGCTGAAATGGCACATTAATATAGTTGTCCCTCTGCATCTGCAGGTTTCAAATATAGATTCAACTAACCACAAATTAAAAACACTCAGAAAAAAATGTCTGTACTGAACGAGTACAGACTTTATTTCTTGTTATCATTCCTTAGACAAATACAGCATACCATCTTTTTCATAGCCTTTATATTGTATTTATTACATGCAGTAATATAGACACGAGTTAAAGTACACAGGAACCAGTCCTTTGCAGACACTGAGGGACAACTGGGTCAGACAATGTAGACTTTAGAGCAAGGAACAAGAAAGATATCACATGATGATGGACGGGGCAGTCCACGCCACAGAATGTAACACTCCTGCATTCCTGTAACTCACCCTACTTAGAGCAATGGAACCCATGAGACAAAACCATAGTGCAAGGAAAACAGAAAACCCAGGGCTCGAGCTGGGAAATCCCACCCTGTTAACTTAGGAACTGATAGAAGAAGTAGACAGAACGCCCACAAGGACACAGAAGACCCGCACTGCACTGTGGAACACCTCCATTCCACACTGAAAGAACACGGGACCACATCGGAACATGCGCATTTGGTGCAGGTGTCAGAGACTATTCCCCAGGATAGACCACAGGATGTTGTGAGACAAAGGACATCAGTCAGAAAGAAAGGGACAGAGATCATGTCAGGCCTTCCCCCACGACTGCAGAATTCACTGGACGTCAGTGACAGGAGGGTACCTAGGAAGTGCCCAAATCTTGTTGGAAATGTCTGCAATGGAATGAAAACAAACACATAAAATACCAAGATCTGTGGGAGGCAGCTACTGCTGGACCTACAGTCAACAGCACTACATGCTTATGTTGGAAAAGAAAAGTCTCAAATCAATTATCTAAAGTTCTACCTTAAGAAACTAGAGTAGAGACAACAAACTAAGTCCAAAGTAAGTGGAAGTTAGCAAGTAATAAAATAAGAGAAAAGAACAATAAATAGAAAATAAAATAGAGAAAAGCAATAAAGATAAAACCATTTATTTAAAAAGATCAATACATTTGCTAAACCTCTAACAGAAAGGACAAGGAAACGCAAAGAGAAAGCACAAATTACTAACTTGGGAATGGCAAAGGGACATTGCTGCAGACTCTACATCCCTTGAAAGGATAAAATTGGGTGTTATAAATAGGCATACGAAAAGTTGTTTGAAAAGTTAAATGAATAGGCAAATTCATTGAGCACAGAGGGGCACACCTGTAATCCCAGCAGCTGGGGAGGCTGAGGCAGGAGGATTGCAAGTTCAAGCCAAACTCAGCAACTTAGTAAGGCCCTAAGCAACTTAGTGAGATCCTGTCTCTAAATAAAAATATAAAAAGGGCTGGGCATATGGTTCAGTGGTTAAGAACTTCTGGGTTCGATCCCTCCCAAAAAAGGCAAATTCTTTGCAAGACATAAACTATTGAGTCTTGATCGACTTATCACTAGAAATTGAATTCATCCTTAAAGGCTTTCCTGCAAAGAAAACACCATAAAATATATTCACTGGACTCTTCTACCAAATACACACAGCTAGAACACTCTACACATGTGTTTGTTTCAGAAAATAGAAGGGAAGGGAACATTTCCCAACTTAGGCTACATTGCCAGCAAAACTCTGAAGCTAAACCACACAGGTTATTATGAGAAACTAAAAGGACAAGCATTGCTCATGAACCCAGATGTACATATTGTGAGCCAGACACCAGCAAGCTGGGCCCTGCACTGAAGAAAAGGAGTCAGCCATCATGACGGGTGGATCTATTCCAGGAAGGTTGAGGCTGCTTCAGCATTTCAAAATCAGCCAGTGTGTTTCAACAGACTATAGATGTTTGATTATCTCAATAGATTCAGAGAAGCTATTTGACAAGATTCAAAACGCACTTATGATGAAAACTACAAACTGAAAATAGATGGAATTTCTCAACCTGACAGAGAGCAAGCAGGAACACCTCACCGCTGACAGTGACTGGCAGGCAGAACCCTAGATGACTTGCAGCCACGGCAGGCAAGGGCTTTGCAATGCTTCAGCCAGGGCAAGCAGGGTGCTGCGGAGGAAATGCAGCACCCAGCCTGGAAGGAGGAAAGAAAACTCTGGCTGCAACAGGGTCGTACAGGTAGTAATCCCAAAGAATTTATTTTTACAAAGCTGCTAGAACCGACAAACAAATTCAGCAAAGTTGTAAGATATAAGGTTCATACACAAAAATTATATAACTATAAATTAGTAATTAATGATGGAGAACTGATCATTTTAAAGAGTGGTACTTGGAATAGCACCTAAAACCCATGAAATACTTAGGTATAACAAAATGTGTGTCAAATCTGATGCAAAAACTAAAACACATGCACCAAAGAACTTAGGAGGACTTAACAGGTGGAAAGACATTCTGTGTTCACAGGCAGAAGACGCAGCTTCCTATGATGACACAGAGTCACTGTAATGTAAACAAAAATCCAGGAGGATTCTTCTCTTGTAGAACAACAAGCTGATGCTAAAATTCACCTGGGAGGCGAAGGACACAGTATAGCCACGAAAGCTCTGCAGGAAGAGCAGAGCTGAAGGATTGTCCCCAACGTCAAGCACCACAACGAAGCTAAGTGCTATCAGCACAGTGTGGACGTGCAGCTGAGCAGAAGCCAGGGCAGACCTGTGCGTGTATGGTCAACTGAACTTCGACGAAGCCGCGGAGGCAGCCAGATAGAGAAGAGGCAGTTTTCAACAGTGGTGCTGGAGCAACTGGACAGCCACATGCTAGTGCCCGACGTGTGGCCCACGCCTCGCACGGGGCCCGCAAGTCAGCTGAAGGTGGGCTCTGGCCCTCAACATAAGACCTCAACGTGTAAAACTCCCATGAGAAAGCAAAAGAGAAAACCTGTGACCTCGTGAGAGGAAAATACGTTCAGCTGTGACAGTAAATGCAAAGTGCAAAACTGGCCCTCATCAACATGTAGAACTTCTGCTTTTTAGCAGATTTTTGAGGACAGTAGAAAGTCAAGCCACTGACTGGAGGAAACACGTCAAAATACCTCTGAAAGAGGAGCTGTATACAGACTATATAGAGAACTCTCAAACCTAATAAGGACAACAAAAACCCAGTAAATTTCTGGGCCAGTGGTCTGAATGGATACACCACAGCGACGACATATGGAGAGCAAATAGGCAAATGGAAAGAGGCTTAACCCTGTTACTCAGGAGAGAACTGCAAATGAGAAACACACTCTGCCTCTCAGAACGGCCGACGGCAGGAGAGTGCCCAGCACCTGCGGGATGCGGGCAGCTGGCTCACCCGCCCGTGGCTGTGGGTGGAACTGGTCCCGCTGCTCGGGAAAGGCCAGGCGGCTTCTTGGAAAGTTAAGCAGACACTTTCCACTGCAACCCCAATCCCAGCAGTAGGCGGTCCCTCCAGGAAGGGGAAACTTGAGTTCGTATAAAATCCTGCATGCAAACGTTCATCGCAGCTTTATCCATCGCTATGCAAAGTGGGTCCCAACCCAAATGCCCATCAACTGAGGAGTGGACAAATGTGCAGTACAGAGCCACTCAAGACAGAAAAGGACCAGCTGTGGACACACCTGACACGATCCCACACATGCCCTTCTCACAAGAAAGTCTGGGAAAAGGCCACGCCCACACAGCACCAACCACACAGCCTTTGGAACAGGCCAAGCCATGGGGTTGAACACCAACCAGCTGCTGTTGCTAAAGCCAGGGACAGGGAATCCTGGGCAGGGAGGAACCTTCGTGTATCTTTGTGTGGGGTGTGTACAGCTGTGTCCATCTCAGCGACACCCTAAGACTGCATCTGATTGCATAGTGACTACCCCTCACGAATGAGCACCCACAACTACAACTGAGCAGCCCGAGCCGGTTCCCCACAATAGCCAGGCCAGGGAGGGTGCGGGGCTGCCTGCTTTGTTCACAGGCCTGTTTTCAGCCCCCAGGACACTGCTTGGCACACAGGGGCTCCTTGAAGGAAGGAAGGAGTGGAGGTTGTGGGCAGACTCTCAGGCAGGAGAGGGGCACAGGCCTCCCTGCGGGGCTGGGGGCTGGCTGCTGCTGCCTCTGGTACAGGAGCAACTACCTCCACTGTCCTCCACTCCATGGTCTCTATAGGGACAGTAGGAGCGTTGAGGGTGACCCTATTGTGGTTTGCTAGTGGGGTCACAGTGGCTGCCCTGGGAAAGGAGCCGAGGTGTGGTGAGCCCCATCTTCCCCCATGTACCCACCAACCTGGCCATGCCCACCAGTGGTGAGTGAGGATTCTCTGACGTCTGTTTCCCCAGCTGACTGTGAGCGCCATCATGCAGGGCAATGTTGGGCGTGGCCCTGGCTACCAGTGCTCAGCACATGCCCAGTAAGCAACCCTCTAAGTGAGACTCCAGGAATGACAACGGTACCAGCTGCCAGCTTGAATATCTCCACTTGTCAGGCGTTGTGCTTATGCCTTCTGAAATGCTGCCATGACGTCCCCCACACACCCCAGTGGGGCACACTGTACCCATCATGAACCCACTTTCCAGATGAGGGAACTGAGGTCCCAGGCTCTGGCTGGCAGTTTCTTGGGCACGCACTCTGCTGGGCATTTTGCATTGGGTAATGAGATTCGGAAGTCCAGCACTGGCCACTGGTGGGAGACATCCAATTGCTCCTTGCTGAAGACCACACTTCCCTTGAGCCATCCCTGGCAAGCCTGGCCCTAATGCTTTGTCACGGTCACTGTGAGGCCCCTCTCCAGAGTCCAGCTGTGCCTGCCCTGGCATTGCCTCTGCACACGCTTTTGCTCCAGGGGTGCTGGGATCTGAGGACCAGGCGCCGTTCTTTGCCTCTGTAGCCCCAGCGCCTGCGGCTGATCCTGCACCCCGAATGCTCTGTAAATGTTTTGCTGAGAGCGCTCAGCTCTGCGTTTCACCTCGGAGGAATAAACTCTGAAGTCCTGAGTGGTGGTTGGAACATTTCTGACTTCTAATCTGACACATTGCTGAGAGATATTTTTCCCCTTTCCAAATCCCATGTGCTCCTTTAATTAATGAAAATTCAGTTCTATGCAAATGTGTCTTCTGGGATCATCCTTTGTGAGCAAGCTTTTGGGAGCTAACTCATCAGCCGTTCCCTGAATCCGTGTTTGGAACATTCCGGGAACTCGTTATTGGGTCTTTGAACCGAAGAGCTCAAGTGAGTGAAATCAACAAGCCTGCCACTTGGCATTAGGAGTTTACGGCCTGGGAGCCGCAGGATTTGCTTTATTGAGAAAGCTCTCCATTTCCCTCATCTGCCCACCAAACACAGCTGCCCGGTGCTGTTACCCTGCAGCCTCGGAAAATATAGCCATCTGGAAAAGCGGGCATGCTCCAAAGCCTGGGAAGATCTCTCCTGTGCATTCATTCATTAATTCAGGCCTGAGGCTCCTCTAATTAGGACACTAGAAGCCCCAAGTCTCATGTTTAGCTGGGACAATAATCTTATTTTGCGTCTGACACTACAGCTTTACAATATAGGAGCTCAGTGTCAAACCCTTTATTGTGGCCAAAGCAAAGGCTTCAGATTCAAATAGATGTGGCTTCAAATTCTGGGTCCTTCATTTACCACCTGTGTGGCCTCAGGAGGGCCAGTTAGCCTCTCTGAATCTCAGGTTCCTTATACACCTAATGAGAGGGATGGAGAAACCTCTCAGGGATTGTCCAAGGATGAAATGTAGCAACAGGTACGAATTAGGCTCACGATCCATGTGGGTGTTCTTCCTTTAGCAGCTGGGGCCACTGTGGGCAGACAGCTGGTCCACCCTACTCTGCTTTCCTGGAAGAACCGTCTGGCACTGCTGTCTCACACTTCAGGGGGAGGCCAGGTTTGAGGGGGAGGAAGGCCCGCACGGCTCTCCCAGGGTGCACTGGGGAAATCTGCTGAGCAGGTGGACCGGCTGGAGCGGGTA
Source organism: Sciurus carolinensis (assembly GCF_902686445.1). Classification (NCBI taxonomy): domain Eukaryota; kingdom Metazoa; phylum Chordata; class Mammalia; order Rodentia; family Sciuridae; genus Sciurus; species Sciurus carolinensis. The sequence goes on along the minus strand of NC_062222.1, from coordinate 135,694,086 downwards.
GGAAACGGCCCCGAACCTCGGCAGTGGTCCAGGAGTTACATTCCTTGGGATCAATTTGCTTTTGGGAAACAGCCTAGAAGCAGTCAAAACTAAGTTACAGGATTACAGGGGAGGCTCCTGCCTCCAATCTCCCTCTCTCCTCAGCCCTCCCGCCCCTCTCCATCCTACCTGACCCTCTGGCCGAGCTCCTAAGGCCTCAGCTTGGTGATCTGCTCTCCCACATCCCTACCAGGATTGAGCCCCTTCCTTGGCTTTGCCGGTCTCGGTCCTGGTAACCCACCACCCCCAGCTCCAGCCCTCCTGGCTCCTGGCTGCCTGGAGGACATCTGATTACTAATGTGAGGTCCCACGGCCACCTCACATGCAGAGCCCTCACTCCTGGCCCCCCCCCCCCCCGCCTGCTGCCGTGACCCCTCCACAGGAGATGCCACTGTGACCCCTGACTGACAACCCAGAACCTGGGCGGCAGAACAAACACTAGCCTCAGCCCCTGCTCCCCTGCCCGCTCCCAAGTCCTGCCCATCTGATTTCTCCTGACTATGAAGGCAGTGCCCGACTCCGTCCGGTGGCTTCCAGAAGGGGATTTCAGAAAGGCCATCCCCAGGGAAGCCTTACTCGGGTGGTGACCTCATTCCAGTGGTGCGTTCACATGAACCCCGCGTGAACACCTAGTCCTCTGGAGCTTCTGCTGGAGGAGCCCCTGTCCTGCAAGGCCAGCCTGGGAGCATTGCACTGCGGGGTTTGGGGGGTCACTGACCTGAGTCTTACTCCCACCAGTGATGTCCCCTTGGGCAAGTCAGGCAGCCTCTCTGAGCCCCCGCCTCCTCACCTAAATAGGAATGGATAATTGTGCCTGCCTGGTGGTGTGAACATCAAAGAAAGTTCTCGGCTGGAAGCACTCAACGCAGCTCCTGACAGTTAACACCCAAGACAAGTTGCCTGTGGCTTTGCTGTTTGCATAGACTTCATCTGTTTAATAAGATGAATGACAAGAGCACAGATTCTGAGATAACAGCACAGATTGGAATCGACAAATCTGCACACAAACAAAACAAACAGCTCTATCAAAAACCCGTGGATGTATTTGCTTCAAAACCAGGTTGTCTCCACAAACCCCAAAATACAACACACCTGCAGTGCCAAGGGCCCCATGAGAGCGATTTCTGTCAACAAGAAACACAGAGAAGCAGCCAGTGGACCAGAGAACAAAGAACCCCCAGGCAGCCAGCAGGGGTTCCCTGGGGACTCTGTGGTGCTAGGAGGAACAGAGGGGGAGCAGGCTGGGACCCTACAGACAGAGGGAAATGGGGGCGGGGAACAGTCAGAGACCTCAGACGGCAGCTCACTAGTTTGTGCCACTTCACAGCCCATTCGTTCAGGAAAGTTCTCCTGAGCCACGTCATCATCTAAAAGTTCACAAAAAAAGTTTCACTTAGGAATGAGCAACAGGAAAGTATCAAATGCCACACAAAGTTATTGTAGGTGGAAGGAAAGTGAAGAACAGAATAACGCACTCGCCATGCAAGTACACCAGAAAGACGTGCCAGTGGAGTCCATCAAAACCGCACCTACTGCTTCAAAAGAGCTGTGCGAAACGGTGGTGGGTTGTCTCACCAAGGACCCACAATGAACCCGGGCTTCCGGTACCCTTGCCCCGCATGGTCCCAACCACATGGTAGCACAGGTGACTTGCTTTGGCCAACTGAAGTTCAAACAATGTGACACAGGTTGTTTTGCCTACCATGTGGGGATTATGTGCGCCATCTTGAAACTGCTGCCGGGGTGAGAGGAGGCTCACTGGAGCCCTTGAGGATGGGAGACCACAGACAGCGAGGTCCCTCCACCTTCACTGACCCCCCGTGGAACCCCAGCTGGCACATGTGCCAGACTAAGCCTGGCCAAAATGCAAACAGAGCACCTACCAGTCAACAGAACGGTGAGAAATGACAACTGTTGTTGTTCTAAGCCTCTAAGTGTTGACACAGCTTGTTATGCAAGAATTGGTTGCTAATATAGACCTTCAGAATTAACAACTACTGAAGACTTTAAAGAAAATTAAGCAAGACATGAAAGTACAACACAAATTAGAAAAAAAAAAAAAACCTCAGAAATCAGTCAAGAGAACTCAGGAAACAATAGAAACAAAGGAAAAATTATTGCAGAAATAAAAACTTCATCAGAAGCACACAGATAAACACAACAGATAATGCCTTAAGAGAATGATAACAATGAGGACATTTTAAAAGAAATACAGAAAAAGGTAAAAAAGCTTTGAGAGAAAGTGACAGATATTAAAGATTGGCAAAGAAGATCCAATGTTCAGATAATAGGCACCCTTAGCAAAGAGTACTAAAGCAGGAGACCAGAAGGCATACTGAAAACAACCCTTGCACACAAAGTGCCCAAGGAAAAGCAGTTTGAAATTACACATTAAGAGCACTGTGTACCTAGGCAGATAGACCGGAACGTAACGCAAGTTATATTCTGCAGTACTACCGAATTTTAATGCAAAAGAAAAAAACATTGTTTTGTTCCCACCTGTGCAGGCCAGGGCTGAGGCTTTCTGGCTAGATAGAAACTCTAGAAAACCCAGAAGGAGGTGGCCTTGCAGGGGAGACAGCGGGGAAAGGCCCAGAGCTGGAGAGGGCTGCACACACACTGGGGAGCTGGAGTCTGGCGTGGGAGGGAGGAGGGGTGGGGTGGCTGAGGAGGTGCAGGAAAGGCTGAGGGCGGGAGCGCTCACCCATGTAGGGCTTGGTGCCGGCCATGGACGAGGCCTTCTCTGCTCCTTTCACCACCGTCGCTATGTTGAAGTCCGTGATGTGAACATGCCCTGCGGAGCAGAAATCAACTCAGTTCACGAGAGCCCGGGCAGTGGCGAGGACCCTAGTGAGGTGTGCGGCTGAGGTCTGCAGGTGGGTTCAAGGAAGAAAATGTTAGAACTTCTGCTTAGGGCCATATTTTATCTGATACTTAAAAACTGTCATTTTTGTTGCATATCTTAGAATTTGGATTTCTTTGTACTACATGCATGTGGCTTATAAACATGTATATGGAAGCCAGGCATGGCAGTGCACGCCTGTAATCCCAGCCGCTCAGGAGGCCGAGGCAGGAGGATTGCAAGTCCACAGCCAGTCTCAGCAATGGTGAGGTGCCCAGCAATTCAGTGAGACCCTGTCACTAAATAAAATACAAAGTAGGGTTGGGGATGTGGCTCAGTGATTGAGTGTCCCTGAGTTCAATCCCTGGTATCAAAAAAAAAAAAAAGAAAGAAAGTACATTGAGGGTCAGGCAAAAGGAAGTGTGGATTAGAAGCTGAGACTGATCTAGACCAAGACTCCAGGTAAATGACCAAGAGGGCAGTGAGGCTCCCGCCCAGGGCTGGCTGTGGCTGCACAGGTGGGAGGGGCTTGTTTGTCACTGGGGTCGGGGTCCTTAGCACAGCCTGTGACGGATCTAGCAGGGAGGCGGCAGGGCTGGGATCACCTTCATGTGGCCTGAAGCAATGGCGGCTGCTCAGGAAGTACAGCAAGGAGGGAAGAGGAAAGAAGGGAGCTCAGACAAGGGGCAAGGTGGCAGAGACGGAGGAAGGGCGGGGGGAGCCCTGAAGGGCAGCACTGGCTCTCAGGTAGTCTGGCCCATGAAAGAGAGCAGCTCCAGGCGCCTCCAGGCCCGGATCTGAGTGCCGTCCCATGTCACATGGGAGGAGACGGCTGGTTGCCTCTTCACCAGGCCTGAGGCCTGCGTGCAGGGAGCAGGATTTAAACACAGGTGGGTGGGGTGGGCTGGCAGGTACAAAACTGACCCGGGGGGACCTGGAGGGCACACCAAGAGGTGGATGCTCTCCTGGAGCAGGTGCCCAGCTGCCTGTGGGAGGGGCGTGCCCCACATGGCCAGCCATGGTGGACCAGGAGCACCAGAGGTCTCCTGTGCAGGTGCCACACCTCGGGCCCAGCCGCCAGCCTGGGACTGTGCCCCGCTGCTGGGCGGCTCCCTGTCCCCAGGGCAACGTGGTGGTGAGGGGCTTATTTAGTGATGATCTGCAAATCTCCACAGGCTCCTGCCCATGAAGCGGAAGCGACCAGCCAGGCCTGGGCAGGGCGTGTGAGCGTTTGCTCTCAGCATCGTCGTCCAGCTGAGGGAGGTTCAAAGCCCTGTCTCCGGCCAGGGCCCGGCCATGCCCACGCCCTCCCCGCGCCTCACGGCCCCTGCTGGCAACTTCACATTCCTGCTTGTGCTGAGGGCTGTGTGCAGGTGGAGTATGGGTGGTTGCTATGCCCCACGCCTGAGCAGCTCCATGCATGGTGACACACCACTGTGATAGGATTTTGGAGCCTTCACCTGGGGTTTTTATCTGGTTTTCTTTCATTTCTCCCTGTCTTTAAAAAGTTTAGTGTTTGCATTATAAATGTAATGCTAACTCAGTATAATAAGTCAAAGAACACAGAATGTGATTTTCAGTCCACTCTTACTCCCTGCTGCAATGACTCTCCCCACCATGTATCACACTGATTTGGCTGGCTTCTCCATTATTTCTCCCTTTGCTTATGCATATGTTAGGCCTTTGGTTTGTTTTTACAAAAATGAGATCATGCTCCATGGGTCATTCTAAAAGTTACTTTTGCACTTAGCTATGTACCATGGATATCTTTCCAAATTCACATGGACAGGTCTATCTATGAGACCCATAATCCCTTACCCTCTGTATTTGCTTTCTGTTGCTATAACAAAATACCGAAGCTTGGTAATTTATAAAGAAAGAGGTTCATTTAGCTCAGAGTTTTGGAAGCTGAAAGTCCCTATTTGGGTGGTCTCATCTCTTCAGCCTCTGATGAGGTTCCTCTTGGTTGCATCATGACATGGCAGATGGCATTATGGCTGGAGAACATGCAAAAGAGGAAGATTGCACAGCGTGGCAGGAGGCCAGGGAGGGATTCAGGGAGGGATTCAGTTATTTTATAACTTGTTCTTGTGAGACCAGACATTCCATGAAACAGATCAGTCCTTCCTGAGAACAGTGGCCCTAATGACCTCACCACCCTCCGCCAGGCTCCGCCACCTCTCGCTGCCACCAGTCTGAAGATGAAGCGTACCCGGGCGGAAGGCAGAGTGTCAATGCAGCAGAAGGATGGTCCCCAAGCCTGGCCACACCCTGCGGAGGGCATGCCAGGCCACACTGGGCTTCAGTCACAGGAGCTAAAACATCCCCTTCATTGTTCCAGTTGGGCCGAGTGTCCCGGTGCGCACAGCCCTTCAAGCCTCAGCCTTGCCAGGGAGGGCAGCCGATGTGTGAGGGCCTCCCAGGGAAGGGCCAGGACAACACTGGCTGGGGGAGACCCAGGAGGGGAGCGCTCCGGGAGGCAGGAGCCCGAGGTGGGGCCAGCGCAGGAGGAGCAGGAAGGCGCAGGCTTCTGCGGGCTCCTTGGCACGGTGGGTCGGGCTTCCAGAGCGCGGGAGAGAGCTCTGCCTGATCCACGCGTCCAGAGCAGACTTCGAGGCCAGGAGTGGAGGACGGGACGAGGGTGAGGCAGGGACAGGGACTCGCAGGGAGCGGCACCTGCAAACCCTCTCCCGCTTAGCCGGCTGCTTCTCAGGCACACAGCGGGTACCAGGGCAGCCCTGGCGGTGGCCCTGAAGACTCCGCGGAGGTGGCGTGGCTACCCTTGATCCCTCAGGATCCAGAGATGAGTGACCCGATTCTGGAGCTGACAGGCGTGGGATGCAGAGGGGCTTCCCAGGACCCTCAGCCCGCGGAGCCCGGTCCAGGGCCCTCCCTCGTTTCCTCCCTCCCTCCAGGGCTGTGTCCCAGAGCTGCTGGCACTCACCCTGGAATCTGCACAGCAGTGCCACCCCCGGTGACAGACAGCAGAATTCCGCTTCTGCCTCCCCGACTTGCTAATTGATGGGCTGGCACTCCCGGTGCGCGTCCTCTGGTGGTGGTGAAGACGTGCGCAAGTGAAAATGAGCCTTGAAAAGCTTTCCCACGAGCAGCTCTTGGGAGAGTGGAAAATCGACTGCCAAACGCGCAGGTGGGAACTGGGTTCTCGGTTGTTTGCTTTTCATAAGCAGAAAATATCCAACATTCAGAGGAAGGAGACAGGCGTCTCCAGACCCGCTGGCATGGTTCTGCTGAGGGATCGGCAGTCACAGCCTGTCCCGGGGCTGAACTCACCAGTGCCCGGAGTGCCGCTGGCCGCCCAGCCTGGGACACCATGGAACGTGCCTCCTTTCTCCGCCTGGGAGACTCCCACTCACTCTCCAAAACCCGACCCCTGAGCTCTGCTGCAGAGACGAGGGTTGGCCTTCACTCTCCTGATCCATAACAGGAGCCTCGCTCCCATGGGGGCTGGTTTCTCTGACGGTGTCTCGGTCAGTTTGGGCGACCATACGAGAGCGCCCTAGACCAAGTGGCTATTACTGATGAACGACCAGCCTAAGATCTTTTGTTACAGCAGCAGGAACAGACCAAGACGCACTCGCTGCTGGTTTCCAGGTGGTTGTTCCTTGCTTTGTGTTCCCCATGGTGGAGAGAGAGTGAGGTCCCTTCACCGCCTTGTAAGGACAGCAATCCCATAACTGGCATGACCTATGACCTCATCCAAACTCAAGTGCCCAGTGCATCACCTTGGGGATTGGGACCTTGCCATATGAACTAGGAGGCACACAGCCCGGTGCAGACCAGGTTAGGGTCCTCCTCTGCATATTCCTGCTCTCCTCAGTTGTCACCCAACCTCATGTCCACTGTTCCATGTCTGTCTTCTGGTCCATCTCATTTGCTTCTGCATCCACAGTGCCTCAGCATTAGCTCAGCCTGGAGATTCCCTAAGTGTTTGTTGATTGACTGACTAACCACCAAATAACAGGGTGAGCACCAAAGCAGAAGGCAAACGCTCGCCTTCCTCCTGGACGCCACGCCTCTCTCTCCCAGGAGTCCACTGCGACACACCTCAGCTCGCCACCTCCGTTGGGCAGCAACGTCACTCTTTCAGCCTGACCTCGGACGTCAGACTCAACCACCTTCCCCAGGGGTTCTGTAACCCTCCAGGCCAGGGTCGGGGTCAGTGCCCCTGGGAATTGGAAAGATGGTGACACCACATGACTCGTGACTCAGGAGGCTCTGTGCTCATTCCTTCAGCCATCCTCTGGTGGGCATTGGTGGGCACCTACTGTCTGTGTGGTGGGGAGACCTGCAGATGTTCAGCAGATGTCATGGAACTAAAGGAGGCGGGTGGGGATCGAAGTCCTACAATCCCACCTTGGGGCTAGAATTGCTGATGCACAAAACCACCACAGTGCTTCACAGGTGACAGTGGCTGAGGTTACTTGCAGGTTGGCTCTGGTGCGTCCCCTACAGGAAGAAGCCCCAGAGCTCTCCTGAAGTGTGGGCCTGTCCACGGGCCACTCCACAGCTGCGGTGCTCCGCCAGGCCTGGCTTGTCCTCTGCCCCTCCTCTGGATGAGATGTCCACTGCGGTGAAGGCCCCTGCAGCCTGCGCGGCTCCTGCGGTGGGCTTAAGGTGTCACGTCCAGGAGGAGATGCGTGGATAGTCAGCTCTGCGCGGCAGGTGGGGTTTAGTTGCAGTGACACCTTTTAGTTCTGTCCTCTGGAATCATCTGGTGGGTGCCGCACCTGTGTGGAAATTCCTGGGAGTAGGTGCAGAGATGGGCCCGTAGCGGGGGCAGAGCAGGCGGTAAGGGGAGAAGGGAATCCGCAGGCACAGTCTCCTTCCCGGGATTCTTCCACCAAACTTGAGTTTGGAGTAAGACTTGCGTGATCATCTGCCTCCGTCTCGAATGGCCTATGGGATCCACCTTATGCCCGAGCCAGAGGTCGGAGAGGTGCTGCAAACCCAAGCAACCACGGGGATGGGGACCTCGGCTGCTGGCCCGGTGCTCCAGCCCCAGCTGGCTCCTCCCGCTCGCTCCTAAGAATAACCACGCCCCGGGCCCTCGAGGCTGGGTCACACTATATTGCTGCGCGCCAGGGCCATCGTCCTTCCTCTTCCCGTGTGCCCATTACAGCTGACGCACTGCAGGACAGCAGCAAGAGGAAGAAGAAACAATCCAATTCCAGGGCAGGAGCTTCGCGCAGCTTCGTGACTTCGGCCGCAGGGAGATGGACTTTAGGGTGTGCCTTTGCCCCACACAGGAGGAGGTGACCCTTGGATTCCTTTCTATTCTGCTGGATTTGGCTTCTCGCGTGTGCGTCATGAGGCCAGGAGCAGGGTCTTAAGAACCCGTCTGTCTGCTGCAGGCTGCAGGGACAGCGGCGAGGGGCGTCAAACCAAAGGGATTTCAGGGAGATCTGCAGCAGGCATTTGGGGATCCCATGGCTGCAATTGGGAGGGGCACCCCGCCCTGCGCTCTTCCAGAGCCACCCCCTGCATGCTCTGGGGCTCCCCAAAGCTCGTCAGGCCTTTGCATCCAGGCTGAGCTGATGCCCGGAGGAAACACCTGTCCGAGGCTTTTGGGAGGGCATTTGGATTGTCCCAGTCACCTTTTCTCACTTCTGTGACTCGATATGACATCACAGATCTCTGTGCTGAGTAGGTCTGGTGGCCAGTCACCCCCTGGTTTGCACTCCCTGAACCATCATCTCGGTCTAGGGTTCAGTGTAGGAACTTCAGGGAACACACGCCTGCAGACCGCAGCCCTCCCTGCTGGAGGAGGGGTGTGGTTATCTGGGGTGGATGAATTCGCTCAGCTTGGCTAGGGGCTCCTCTGCAGCTCCTGCTGTCAGTCCCCACTTCCCTGAGGGACCCCGTGGGAAGCCCCTTCAGCTCTCAGCAAAGTCAGCCGTCCTCAACAATGAAGGGGACATCTTGGACTCTGTCTAACACTTTCTTGTTTTCTCATTTGTCAAAATCCCACATGGAGAAGATGGGGGTGCTATGGTTAAGTTCACATATAGAAACTGGAATCCCCAGAACCTCAGAACGTGGCCTTGCTTGGAAACTGTGCTCAGCAGGTGTCATTCCTGAGGATGAGGCTGTACTGGAATAGAGTGGGCTCTAATCCAATCGGACCAATGTCCTGATAGGAATTAGGAGTCCGGACTCAGACATGCACACGAGGAGGATAGACACCGTGTGACGACTGGGCCAGTCTGCTGCCTGCCCCGAAGCCATCAGGAGCCAGGAGAGGGGCCTGCAGCAGCCCTGCCCACACCTGGACCTCAGACTCCCAGGCCCCAAAACTGCGAGACAGCAAGCACATTTCTGTGACTCAAGCCTCTGTTCCTGGGACTTTATTATGGCCACTCTGGGAAGTTCAGGTGCTAATTACTGGGGGCCTCAGTCTCATGCTCCAGGTCTTTAGGACTCCAAGACCCTCCCCTTGCACCAGGTTTAAGCAGAAGCCCTCCCCAGGACATCTAGAGCATGTCTAAACCGTCCCTGTGCTTTGTCCCCAACTCCTGGAACCCCTTCTGCAGTGCTGGCATCCAGTGCCGGCTGCTCAGACTCAGCAGAGACGCCTCCGCCCCATTCGTCCAGGTGGCCCTTCCTTCTCAGCTGCCCCATCCCTGTTCTGGTCACCATAAGCAATGCGTGCCCATTTTTCGAAATCCCTGGAGCCTCTCCCACTGGCACACTGGGGAGAGCCCAGAAAACGTGTTGACAGGGAGGAGGGGTGTTGCTGCTGCGGGCCAGAGCCACTTAGGGGGCTGTCATCACGACTAACGGCAGATAGTCAGCAGCAGATGAGGGGCCCAGCGATGAAGGGAGCCGCCGACGGGCGTCCCCAGGCACAGTGGGGAGGCTCGAGGTGCGTGAGAGGACCACTTAGCATAGCGCCTGGAGCAGGGGCCGCTCCCGGGCCACACCACAGGGCCAGAGCGGAGCTGGGCCAGCCAGGAGGTGGGAGAGGGTACCCTTATTGTGGTTTCTGTGGAAAGGGATGGGGGACTCAGGGGAGCAGCTCTGCAGGGCTACAGGCTGTGCAGGGTGGTCTGGTGTCTGGCCCTGAGGTGGCTGGGGCAGGCGTGTGGTGGCAGAGTGAGGAGCCCCAGAGGAGGTGGGCGGCAGGGAGGGCCTGGAAGCCCTTGCCCCGGCTCCAGCTGATCACCAGCTTTAGGACTGGCTAACCCTGGGAGGGACAGGGACCTGCGGGTCAGCAGGGCCCTGGGGGTGGAACCGTCACCGTACAGAATGTGAGACCGGGTCACTCAATGAGGAAGCCCAGCTGCTCTGGGTGCGGCTGCTGTTACCAGTTAACGAAGAGGGAGGCTGGGTTTCTGACCCACTGTGGCCCCGCCAGGCCATGAGAAAAGGGTCTTTATGGAGTGCTGGCCCCTGAGATGCTCCCTGGACCCCACTAATGACCCAGGACCCAAGGTGGGCCTGCCCTCCTCCAGGAAGCCCGCCCTCGCCCCTCCCTGGCCTCTGTGCCTCCTGCTTCCCTGGCCCTGCAGGGTCACATTGGCAGTTCAGTTTCTGTCCCTCCCTGGGCCCTGGCTGCACTAGGACACCTGGGAACTGTAGTTGGTCCCACCGCTCAGCACCCATCCTGCAGGGGGTTGGGGTGCTCTTGAATGCTTGTTGGGTGATGGCAGTGGGGACAGAACTGCCACCCCAGACCTCAAGGTCTGTGGCCCCAGAGCTGGGCATCCTGTGGTCCAGGTGCTGGGCCAGGTCTACTTTCTGAATATGGAAGAAGATGAGGATTACGTCGTCCCGTCATCCTTGAACGTTGAACGAGGGCCCTCGGTGACACACAGGACACAATGTGAGTGCTTCCCTTCTGGGTCCAACTCTCCTCTCAGCCCCCTTGGGAAGTTGCGCTCCCCCTGTGAGCAGGACTCACCGGGCCCGTGGCTCCCTCCATGTCCACTGTGCCTTCTGTCAATCTTTGTGGTAAGTGACGGCGTTAGCTGCCCAGGTCCTTCGCCCCTCTCTGGATCACCCTGTGGCCATGGCATGCTGCAGAACCTCCCCACCCACTCCGGGTCTGGCCAGTGACTTGCTCTGCCCACTGGGATGATGGCCAACATGACAGGCAGAGGCCTGGGGATCGGGCAGTTCCCACTCTTGCTCTGCTACAGCCGTGAGAAGGCCAGGTGGGAAGCCCACCAGAGCGGGAGCCAGGAGGCGCAGGGCCCAGCCGCCCGGTCACACCCAGGCCCCAGTGGGTGGATCTGCCGCTGCCGTGGCCTTCAGTGTCAGGAGCCCAGCCAAGAGCAGCCAGCTCAGCCTGCGCGCCTCACCCACCCTGCTCCTCCTTCCCGCTGCTCCCTCAGTTGACCCGCTGCCTCTGAGCGCTGCGGCAGCCCCCTGCTCCATCTCACCCGATGCGTGGTCTTCACTTTCTGCTGCTTCAGAGACTGAAGATCCCAGGGCCGAATGGAGATGTGGATTCTGAGACCCCACCCCCACCCTGAAGGGCGGGGAAGCCGAGCAGACTCGGGGAGCAGGCTTGCCTGGGAAGCTCGGGTTGCGCGTAACGAGCAGATCTGAGCCTCGCTGATCAGACAGCACATTTATTTAGCGATGTTGGATGTCACTGGCAACACAGCTGACCAACTTGTTCTCTGAGGTGACCCCGAATCACAGCAACGACGGGATGCCTTAAATAGCAACGCAGGTTTCCCCACGTCCCCAGTGGCTTGGTGATGGGGTTCGGAAGAGGTGCAGGTGATGTCACCACAGCGTGGCCTGTGGAACTCGCAGGCTGTGGCTCCTGGTTGTGTTTGCTATTGAGCAGTGGCCACCACGATGGCAAAGGCTTAGGAGGTGTAAGGTCGACAAATAAGACTCAGCAAATCAACGGCCAGAGATGCACGTAGTTCAAGTCCTGCTCCAGGACCTACAGAGGTGCTAACGTTTTCCTTGGAGACAGCAGAGTGAAAGCCAGTGTGAGTTTTCACCTGACCACGGAGCCCCCTTAGCTGTGGGGTCATCAGCACTGCCCCTGCCTCTGTGATCTGACCTCAGTCACCCTGGACAGAGAGAGGGCAGGAAGAGGACAGGGACACCCCACCTGAGCGCTTCTGTGACAGGTGCTGTGAAGGCCAGCCTCACAGTCACCTCTTAGACCTTCCTTGCTCCGAGAGGGTGTTGACTGCTTCTGCTTTGTTGCTGGGAGGGTTAAGGTTCAGAGACGCAGCCACTTGCCCAAGGGCACACAGCTGACTGAGGATGGGACTGTTAACTGAGGACTCTGGCCTTTGGGTTCAAACTGGGGACCTGGGATTTGCTTGCTTTGCAGCCTTGATTTGGGCTTTCGCTCTGTCCGGAGTCCCTGGCATCTTGAGGCAGTTGCTGACCCCTCCGTTCAGGAGCCAGTGCCTCCAACCCCCCCGCCCCAGAGTGCTCATCGGACTCTATGGCTGGAAGATCCAACCACCCCACCCAGCACTCCTGTACATGGGTGCTGTGGTGTGGCATGCCCCTCAGATCTCATGTTGGAAACTTAATTCCCAAATTCACATTATTGGCACTTGGAGCGGGGGCCTTTGGGACACGGTTAGGGTTAGACGATGTCATGAAGGTGGGGTCCCGTGGTGGCTTTACAAGGAGAGGAAGAGACCTGAGTGGACAGACTTGTGCGTCTCACCATGCGATGTCCTCGGCCAGGTTAGATGCACCATGAGGCCCTCACCAGATGCCAAAAGGATGCTGCACTGTTGTGCACTTGGACTTCCCAACCTCCAGAACCATGAGCTAGGCAGGCCTCTGTTCTTTACCTTATCTCAGGCATTTTGTTATAGTAACAGAAGATGGACGAAGACAAAGGGGATGTGCACCATGGGTAGGGACACCCCAAGCCACAGTGTCAGAACATGAAAAGTTCTAGAGGAAATCTAGAGAAAACCATGGCCGAGGAAGGAATAGGAGGAGCTGAGTAGACGAGGCAACAGACTCGTCACCAATGAGGGCGCTGGAATTGGAAACCCAGAGGTCCCATGCTGGTCCCCACTGCACACTGTGACCCTCAAGCCAGGAGGTGAACAGTAATGACTTCAGAGGCAAAACTTCCCGTGATTTCAGCTTACCTTATTGTGGCAGAATGTAGACCAGAAACTGACACCGAGGCTCATCCACCAGGATTGAGACACAAAAAGGGTTTCCTCATCGACCCTAAAATCAAACCCACCAGGACGGGACCCTCCAAGTCCTGGTGCCCCACACCTTCCCCTGAGAGTCCCTGGGAAGGAGCCCCACCGGCTTACCGTGCTCGTCCAGCAGGATGTTGTCCGGCTTGATGTCCCTGGAAAAGAGAACAGAGCAGCTGGCAGTGATTCCTGAGCCTGTGGAAAAGCACATCACAGAAGCGGGGCAGAGGTGACAACAACCGGTGAGCTCGGCTCTCCCCACACGAGGGCTCAGACAGGGTGGAGTGGTGTTAAGGGAGCCCTGGCTCTTCCTTCCCTCTCCTTCAGAAACAGCAAGCAGATTGAACGCTTTCCTGAATATTACCAACGACCGGCCTCTGCTCCACTGCAGGTCATAAGCAACCCTAATGTGGACATTAGATTTTCACATTCGCCGTCACCGTGGGCTGCAGAGGGAGTGTGCGGTCTGCATCGGCAGGTGGACGGCCCGAGTGCATTCACTACCTGGCTGACCCTTCTCAGGTACCAATGAGTCATACACGGCCGTCAGCCTGGGAAGAGTCTGGAAAGTTCTGCTCTATGTCCTCATTCTCGCAAAGGGCCTCCAACTGGCACGTTTTAGAGCCAGGGGCTTTGCTGCCCGCTCTCTGTACCTCACACAGGCAGGTCACCTTGGGCACCCAGGAAATCCTGGCAGGCACAGAGCAGAGGGTGGACATGCAGCGTAGCTCCAATGTCCCCGCTCATCGCTAACGTGCCCAAGCTCGCTGATACTCCTCAGGCAAACCAGGGTCTAGAACCCGCCCCCACATATCGATGATGGTGTCAGAGTAACCGATGCTAATGGCAACTTTCATCTTATAAAGAGCAACTGCCCTGAGTTTATCCAATGTTGATTCTACTGGAAACACCAGGGTATTCGTAACAGTGCCGTGTTCCTCGGGGAGGAAGGAAACGCGGAGCCACGTTTTGGGAAATTTCTACTTTCATGGTGACTTTTGGAGCCCGTGAATGGGCACCTTCTGCCAAGTGCACAAAACATCCACTGTGAACAAATGGGTCACTGCGGAGGTGGTCAGGGAGCCCACGAGGTTCCCCTGGGAAGAAGAATCTTAGAAGGGACTAAATTAAACAAAAGGCGGAAGACCTGACGTCATGCTGAACAAATGAGAAAATACGTTCCCTGCCCGGGGCGGCTGCCGGTAGGGCTGCTCAGGAAAACGAGAGAAGAGGGAACATGAGACACGTGTCCAGAAGGTGGCTTGGCACCCAGGCTGAAGCTCGTCCTGCAGTGTCCCCGCGGCTGGTGGGGCCTTGTTGGGTCATGGGGGTTGGGGAGGAAGTGGCTGTGGTCCAGGGAGCAGGAACCGCAGATCCCCCGCGAGGGCCACGGCCCAGAGACAGCGCTGGCGCCAGGACAGAGATGGGGCGCCAGGGACGACAGACCCACGGTGTGAGCCGTGCGGGTGGAGCAGTGTCTCCTGGTTCACATCCCGCATCCTCGGAATACCACCCTCCTGGGAAGTGGGGTCTCTCTGGATGTAGTTAGTCCAGGACGTCAGGGTGGAACTCTCCTGGATTTAGGGCAGCCCCAAATCCAGTCTTTACAGGGGAAGGGATCTTTGGACACACAGACAGAGCAGAGTGGGGGCAGACTCGGGTGCTGCAGTCACAAGCCAGCGGGTCTAGAGCCAGCGGCTGCAGGGGGCGTCAGACCCTCCCGAGAGCCAGGAGGAAGCATGGGCCTGATTGTTTGGGGGGCTGGGGATTTACCTCAGGGTGCTCTACCACTGAGCTACATCCCCGGCCCTTTTTCCTTTCTGTTTTGAGACAGGGTCTCACTAAGTAGCTGAGGCTGGCCTCAAATTGTAATCCTCTTGCCTCAGCCTTCTGAGCAGCTGGTATTGTAGGGATGCGTCATGGTGCCTGGTGATTTAAGTTGTTTTAAACTGCCAATTTTGTGGTCATTTGCTGTGACTGCTGCAGGAAGCTACCGCACGGGCATGGTGGAAGGGGTCACACCTCAAGAGGCAGCCAGGGTCCCCACTGACCACAGAATAATCTTGGACAGGCCCACCACTCCTCCAAGCCCCCACACCCTGCTGATGACCTCTTGTCCACGGGAAGGGGGAACAAACAACCACCGGGTCGCCAGACCCCAGAGCTCCAAGGAAAGGGGCTGTCCTGTCTGGGAGGATCGTTTAGGAGCTGGCCTGCCGGTCCAACCCCAGCCTACCCCAGCCCTGTGCTGCCTGCTGTGTGTGTGTGTCTCCCTCTGCTTCCTTTGCTGAGCGGATCATATCTGGAACATACCGGCTCCTGCAGCGCTCTTAGCACAGAGAGGAGTCTCAGTGGGGTGCCCCTCAGTAGTCACCAGAGACGAGTAAGACAGACCTGGCGTCTTGGTGGGGTGGGGACAGGACAGAAAGCATGTGAATTAGTGGCAAATTGGACAAGTGCTTTGAAGAAAAGACATGGGTCTGGAACAGAGTCCCACAGAGGGGCCCAACTTCCGGTGGGCAATCAGGGAGGGCCTCTCAGAGGAGGGGGCACAGAGCTGCCATCCCAAAGGCAAGGGAGGGCTGGCTTTGCATGGTCCAGGGAGCAGGTCTAATCCTGCAGTCGAGGCAGAGGGCCGGGGGGAGGGCCGGCTGCGCCTGAGACAGGCTTCCGGCCCATGGAGCCTGGCGGGGGTGCGCGGAGGCACTGCCTGATCTGGTTGCCACGTGGCAGGGTGGCAGAGTCCTGCTGTGGTCTGCTAGCTTGCGGAAGGCTCTGCCAGTGCCGACTGGAGCGAGGACCTGCCTTGCTAGCTTGCAGATGTGACCCTGGCTGGGAGTGGGCCCCGGGCGGGACCAGCAGCTGCCTTCAGGAGTCCGTGGCCGCTGGCCAGTGAGGAGCAGCCAGAGGGCTGCCGTGCTCCAGCCACGGGGACCGAGTTCCACCACCACCACGAGAGCCCAGAGGGTGCCGAGCTCCGGAAAAGAACGCAGTTGGGGCCTCCGGCTCGCAGCCCCATGAGACCAAAGTGGAGGACCAGGAGAGCAGGCAGCACAGCTGGCCCGCGGCTGGGGAAGAGGAGTGGGGTGGTCTGAGCCACCAGGCTGGTGGTGCCTGGCGGGCGACGCGGCACCCTAGCCATGGGTCTTGGGCGGCTCACCCCGAGCCTCCTCTTCCTTGCCTGGGGAACGGCAGTGACAGCGGCCACCCCAGAGACAGCCGAGGGCAGAGGCCACCGCAGAGGCACCCAGGCAGAAGCGCTGGAGTGGGCAGCGCTGGCCCGCCAGAAGTTCTTCTGAGGCCAGAGCTCTAGGGAGAGTCCCCAGCTGTCATCAAGATGAATTAGGTGGCTTCTACGAGGGACCCATGGGCCAAGTCGGGGGGAGGAGGCGGCGGGTCTGCGTCGCTGGGAACCTCATAAGCAGAGCGTTTCTTGGCCCAGCGTCTTATCAGAGCCCGGTCGGCGGTGGCAGGACCTTCCCTCTGGCTGTTTCCATGTCGATCGTATCTCAGCTCCAGAGCGTCATCCTGTTGAAATGAGCTCGACCGTCCAGAAGGGCCTGGAAGCGTGGTGTGGACGGGACAGCTGTGGCGATGTCCGGTGAGGCCAGGCCTGTGATTTCAGAGCTGGCAGAATGACCCTGGCAGGAAGCTCGCACGAGGGGCGACAGAACCCGCTCTTGAATGACCCCGCCCCAGATAAGACGCACTGTCGAGTGTCAGCCGGGCACAGGGATATGGCCGTGATCCGGCAGAACCCAGGCACAGGCTGCCACGAGGTGCCGCGAGGCGCTCCTGCCTGTGCCTGGTGGACGGGGATTCTGTTCCCATATGACCTCAGAAATGAAAAGAGAACAGTGAGACGTGGTGTCAACGTTTAAATCCGTCAACTAGGGATGTTAAGGACGGCCGCCCGGCTCTGTCACGGCACATGGATGAGGCCGTCATGGCTTCGTCAGGGCACAGAAGCAGGTTTAAACGCACACAAGGCCTGCCGCGGAAGCTCTGCCGCTCGCCTCTCCCTCCTGCTTTATCCTCCAGGCAGAAGGCGCCTCTGGCCAGACCATGCTTGGATGGCTGCTTTCCCTCCTGCTGAGGACAAACGTCAGCAGGGTGGACGCTGATCAACACAGTTCAGAAGCTGTGCCCTCCCTGGGGCAGTTGGCTCCTTATTCCCAAGTGCATCTCATGGAGATGGGGAAGCTTTCAGGCTTCACAAGCGTGTCCCAGGATGCACTGGGCCCAGGCGAGTCCTCCATGCAGGAGTGAGCCCAGCAGGACACCTCCCTAGGCACAAGAGGGGTCACCTAGCAGCTCAGGCTTCATCGTTTTCCCAGATGGTTTTCTTTCTATTGCTCTTAGAAGGCTGAATGGCAAAGGTCTGTCCACAGCTGCCTGCGCCACCAGCCAGCCAGCTCCTTAAGGCAAAAGCCACAGCAGTAGTACTGGAAAGTGCAGGTGTGTGGGAGGGAGGTGTCCGTACAGGGCTCTGCAGTGGTGGCACGGTCTGTGATGACTGATGAGGTTTTAAAGGCAAGAACACAAAGGGGAGTTCGAATCCTTTCTCTACTGTTGAGTGGGGCTCAATTTTCCTCATCTGTGAAATGGGGATAAAACGAGCTAATCTACTTAAAGAACCTAGCCCAGGTCCCAAAAGGTGGAAGTCTCAAGGCTTCCCCTGCCTCTGTGCTACCTGCTCCTTGCGTGGAGGTCAGAAGGATCAGGATGTGGCAGGAAGGAAGACAGAGGAGCTGACTCTGTGCAGCTTTACCATACGCAAAGCCCCTCTGTGTCCTGCAGGTCACTGAATTCACCCACCAGGCCCAGGGAACAGCACCGTCTTCTTTGTATGTGGGAGGAACCTGGAGGCTTTCCCCTGGGCACGGGATCATGGCAGCATCTGCTGCGCATCCCTTTCCCACCCAGAGGCATCGGGCAGCAGAGCCGCCGGCCGACCTGTGTGTACCACGGGCACGTCACAGTCCTTGTGCCCGTGAGCTCCCACCAGGCCAGCCCTCCGCCGCCCTCAGCTCTCAGCATGGCATTGCTCCTCTGAGAAGTTCTCCCCGAGGCCCCGGGGCCAGTGCCCGTCTGCGTTTTCCTCGTCACTGCTGAGCGGGCCCACGTGGGCATCTGTGGCTGAGTGATTGCATCATGGATGTCTTCCTTCCCAGGAGGAGCTGAGTTCCGCTGCAGCATGGCCCACAGCTGCATCTGCAGCCCTGGCACAATGCCCCGCACGCCATAGGTGCCCAGCAACACTGGGAGCATTACTGAGTCTGTCACCTCCCCAGGAGGCACGGGTGAACCCTGGCCAGAACTCCAAGACCCGGGGGAATGTGCATGGACCAATTAGTCTCAGGTCCCGGCTTGGGGCTCAGGCCTCTGGTCCAGGTAGGGGACCCCACACACCCTGCCAATGCAGCTAATCACGAGACTGGCTTTCCCCGGGACCACACCCTGCGCCTTTTTACTTCCTTGGCTTTGGGCAGCAGGAGAGTTGCCAGACTGATTTGGTGAACTTTCCTCTGGGTCCAGCGGCGGGTCCTGCTGCACCTGTGAACTGTTGGTGGGAGGTCAAGGTCATGTCTTAGCTACTCGAGAGGATCCTGCTGGAATCTGAGAGCACTGTGTCGGGAGCCCCGATGAGCGACTGTGATAACTCGGGCATTGTCCCAGTGAGCCCGTGCTCAGAGCTGAGCAGCTCCCTGGCGTTGTCTGATCAGTGAGTGACAGAGCTGGGATTGAAATTTCACTTTTTCAACTATTGTCAACTGACAAAAAGCATGGATTTAATCTGAGTCACTGAGCAAGATACTTTGGAGCCAAAAGGAACCTAAGAAGCAATTGTCTTTTTGTCCCTGTGGAAGGAGAAAGTGAGGCTCAGAGATGTTTGGAGTTACTCCTTCAGAGACATTTGGAGCTACTCCTTCAGAGACATTTGGAGTTACTTGCTCCAGATGACAAGTGTGTCCATTGCTCAGGTCAGGACTGATCCTGCTGGTGACCAGGAGTCCACTCTCTCTGCTCCCATCTGTCCTACCGCCAGCTTCCCCAGCCTCCTGTTTGCCCCCATGCAGTGCAGGCGGGCTCCAGAATCGCTCTTTAGGGTGCTCAATACAGTCAGGGACACCTGCCCTCTGCCGGCCCTGTTCCAGGGACTGAGGATACAGAAGTGAATAAAAAAAATGTCCCGTGTCCTGGAGCTCACCCAGGGACAAGACAGCTTTCATTCTAGTTGGGAGGGGGTGAACTGTGTCAGATGATACCAGGAGGGATAGAATAGAAAGGGGGCTGAGAGGGGCCCCTGGAAGGTGCTGAGAAGGCCTGGAGCTGGCAGGGAGAAGCTCAGGCGTCTCCCGGGGGCCCCGGGGGAACAGTGCTGCCGTGCCTGGAGGGTCAGGCTCCTGGCCCACTGTGGCTGCCTGCGACCTGCCCAGAGGTGAGTCCCAGTGATGGCAACAGCCACAGGCTGCAGCCCAATGGCCACTCCGCTTCATCCCCTCCCTCCCGCGTCATGACAGGCCTCCTGACCCTTCTCATGTCCCATGCTGGAGCCACTCATAGCCGTTTTCCCAGCCCCTTCCTCCCTCCTGTCTCCCTGAGTCTCATCCCACTGGCGCCTACGGTCCCACGATTTCCCTCTCCTCTGTCCCTCAGGCCCCTGTCCTCAGGCCTTCCACAGCCCGGTCCCCTGGCCTCATGGATGCTGCGCTTTCCCACACTCCCCAGACTCTCTGGCCTGTTCCGACCAGCAAAACCCAAACCCCTGTTAAATCCTACTTCTCGTGACTCTGCACCAGCACCCACACAGCTGGAGGTGGCAGGAGAAGAGCAGGACCATGACACAGCTTCCCTCTGAATCCCCGGCACCAGCAGCATGTGGCCCTGCATGCTGTGCCCAGTCACTCCCGTGCCGTTCCCTGGCACCCAGGTGATCACCCGTGGCACCCTCAACACTGGTCCTGGGCCGACACTCGCTCTTCCTCCCCCACGGGCAGAGCGGGTCACCTCTGCTGTCCAGTCCTCCTTCCCTCTCCATGGCCTTCTTAGGGACCCGCTGTCTGTCACCCTGTGGTGCCTGACTGACCGACGGAGGCCTCCAGCCCGACGAGCTGAGCCTGGCCCTGGCTCTCACTCCAGCTGGCCATGCTGTGTGGACTTCTGCTGTGTCCCTGCCTGGAAGGTCCAGTCCCGGTGTGCACAGGACCCTGTCCCCCTGAGGACACAGCTCCCAGCACCCCGGCCCCTCGGCCACCTTTACTTCTCTCTCCCCCTGTCGGCACCTGGCGTTTTGCTGGCTGACTTCCTCTGTGTCTCCTTGTCCCGATGAGGAGGTAAGCCCCAGGCAGGCAGGACTCTTCCTGCTCTGCGGTGTCACCAGGACCCGGAACCGGCTGCCGCCTGTACTCCACAGTTGATCCCGTGGTGGAATGCGTGCACCTGAGAGCCCAAGGCCAGGGCTGCCTCTGCCGATCCTCATCCCTGTCCCAGGCTGGCCCGCAGTCCAGCAGCATCAGACCAGGGTCCCTCCTCCCGTGTGCACGCCAGGCTGTCACAGCCCTGCCCACTGGGTTCTGTTGCCAGCTGGGATCTGGCGGTCCTGCTCTGCTCACGGGGTGCTGGTCTGAAAGTGTGCCTGAGAGCTCCTGTGTTAGGAACTTCAGCTCCCGTTCATGCGTCGCTGGCCTTTGTCCCATCAGGATGGGATGGGATCATGAGGTGGGGCCCCCAGGATGGCACCAGTGGCTTTACAAGAAAAGGAGGAGACCCGTCTCCTGGCATGCTGTCTCCCTGTGATGCCTGCACCACGTCAGGAGGCAGCAGGAAGGCCTTTCACAGATGCCGGCACCTCCACACTGGATGTCCCCACCCACAGAACCTATGCGCCAAACAAACCTCTGTCCTTTACCAATCACCCAATCTACTGCGTTCAGTTATAGCAGCAGAAAACACACCAAGACCTGGAGCAAAGGGGTGCCTGAGTTGGCTCACCGTGGAAGACTCCAAGCCCTGGGCTCACGCAGCCCCAGCATGAGGCATAGCCTCATTAAGCCACCGGGCTTCAGTGACTGGCCCTGGCTCCCTTGGGAACCAGGCAGGATGGCTGTGTTTTATCTGCTGAGTCCCACAGGCTCCCTTAGGGCCAGGCACTTTCGATTTGATTGGCATGATGGGGGTGGGAGATGATCACATCCTGGCTCACAGCTTGAGGGCACGGGTGTGGGTGTGGGGCACACTGGCACAGTAGGTGCAGGTCAGCCGGAAAGGAAACCAGCAAATGCCCCCAACACATGCCCGCTCACCCATGGTGGCCTTGGGACCCAGGGTGCCCCACAGAAGGAGGGATTTCCCTTCTTTGATTTTACTAGGGAGGTCAGCAGGAGCCCTGGTGTGAATGCAGTCTGTGTCGAGACATTATGGCAAATTAATATTTTAAGAGTTGCTATTTTTAGGGCCCAGGCTCTCTGTGAGGATCTCCCAAGGGGACATGCTGCCAAGATGCATAAGTCACAGAGCCCCAGACGGCCAACGCTGGGAGGGAACTTAACTCCATCTGGAAGGAACCATCCCTGGGCCGGCAGCCTTTCTGCGACTGGGTCTCCTCATCTGTGCGCAGGCTAATCGTCACGTCCACCGTCTCTCAGGGCCATCATGAGAGGGGAATGTGAGATGCATAGAAAACTGTCACTCCAGCCTTGGTCCAGTGAATGCGACCACTTAAGAATGCTTAATTCCCAACAAGGAAGCCTGGCCAGGGTCCCGAAGGTGCAGCAGGACTGAGGCCGGGTGGAAAGCCACGTGGGCTTCCGCAAGCTGTCGAGAACTGTGCTTCTGGGATGACACCAAGCGGGACCAGGACCCTCTCACGGCTCCCTGCACTCCTGCCCCTCAGCCCAGGAAGGAAGCTGGCCCTACAGCTGGTGGCGTGGCCCACGGAGGGTGCTGTTCCCAGGTGTCACCTGTGTTTGTCCCGTGGCTCTCAGCAACCCTGTGTGCTGTCACCGCTCCTGTTTTATAGATGAAGACCCTTATGCCCATCATCAAGGACACAAATGACAATGAATGCCAGTGAGCATGGGGGACAGGCACGCTTCCACATTGTTGGTGGAGCTGGAAGTTAGTGCAACCACTTTGGAAAGCAGCGTGGAGGTTCCTTGGGAGCCTAGGGAAGGAATCGCATCCCACCCAGCCATCCCGCTCCTTGGTCTTTAGCCTAAAGGCCTGAGGACAGCACTCCACAGGGACACAGGGACACAGGCACCTCAGGTCACAACAGCCAAGTCATGGGACCAGCCCATCGACAGATGAATGGATAAGTGACATAAAATGTGGCCTCTGTACACGTGGAGTTTTACCAGGCAAAAAGAATAATAAAATTAAGTCATTTGTTGGTAAATATTTGGAACTGGAGAACATCATGCAGAATGCAATAAGCCAGACTCAGAAAGAAAGGGAGGATTGAGTGCTTCCTCTCCTGTGTGGGAGCCAGAGAGAGAGGAGAAGGGAATAAGGAAGGGGATCTCAAAAAAATAGAAGAAAGAGCAAAAGAGCAGAGGAAGGAGATGGGGTGGTGGGCAGGGGGAAGTACTGGGGACAAAACCTACCAAATTATGCTACGTCTATGAGTGACATAATGCAGCGGGTCCTGCTTTTACACACACACACACACACACACACACACACACACATATATAATTATAATACACTAAAATGGTAACAATAATATGCACATGATACTCATATATGATTATGAGCCCCATAATTATCTGTAGTTATAATGCACCAATAAAAAATAAACTTAAGTCGGATGCAGTGGTGCACACCTGTAATCCTAGTGACTCGGGAGGCTGAGGTGGGGGATCACAAGTTCAAAGCCAGCCTCAGCAACTTAGCGAGGCCCTAAGTAATTTAGCAAGAACCTATCTCAAAATAAAAATAAAAAGGGCTGCAGATGTGGCCCAGTGGCAAAGTGCCCCTGGGTTCAGTCTCCAGTACCTAAATAAATAAATGAATAAATAAAATTTTAACAAAGAATCTCATGCCCAGACTTTGGGTCACACGTGGGTGTCAACTGGCTGGACGGAGTGCCCGGGTACTTGGCCTGACAAGGTCTTGGGAGTGAGCCCTCCCAGGAGCTGTGTTTGGAGAGCACCGACATTTGCGTTACTAGACTTTGGGTAAAGCGGGTTGCTCCATAATGCAGGCGGATCTCATCCCTTCAGTGACGGAACTCTCCGGAGGCAAGGGAGATTCCGCAGCAGTCGGCCCTTGGGCTCAACAGCAACCGGGGCTCTTCCTGGGTCTCCAGGCTGCTGGGTTGCCCTGCACACATGGTGCAGGTGATGTAAGCAGCCTTTCCTCAGTAACCACAGCCCAGAGACACCAAAATATAACCACCTTATGTCCAAAGGCACAGCACGTGCATGTGGCCTGTATGCCCCTCCCATAGGCAGGACTGGGACCCTGGGTTACTTTGATACCTTGTAAACGGTGGTTACATTGAATCATTCAGAAGATGACGGCAAGTGACAAGGGTCTTTTCATGTTTTCTTGTTTACTACAGATAAGCAGAGGGGACAAGAAGTAAACACAGTCCGCATGTGACCGTGAGGGGCGGGGCCGAGGCGGTCAGCAGGTCAGCACCTAACACAAGCTCACCTCCTTTCCTGGGCCGCTCGGACTGCACGCCACACACTCGTGGTCTCCTTGGTCGCCTGCGGGCAGAGGCTCTGTTACTGTGGCCACACTGCAGAGGAGCAGGCGCTGCTCTCTTGCTGGACACGTGACTGAGGTCCCCACAGGTAGCTGCTCCCTCCAGCAGCACCAGGAGGCCTGGGCTCACAGCGCCAGGCACGGCCCTCCACTGGGCAGAGCCGTGAGCTCAGGCGAGCGCTCACCCTCATGGAGTTGACGCACTGGTCGGGAGAGGGGAGTGAAAGCGGATGCTTAGCACAGCGCCCTGCTGTGGAGTCAGTCTGCAAGATGGCCATGTGACCCAAGAGCCAGGATGGTGGCCATGGAAGAGGAGGGCGATGACAGACACGTGACAGCCCCGGGCAGCCTCTTACCTCCTCGAGCCCACGCCCCGGGAGGCTGGGCCCTGCCCTGCAGGCTCCATGTGTTCCATGATTGCAGCGGACCGAGGACAGGCTACATCATGGGCGCGTCTTAGGCAAAATGAGTGGGGGCCCTGTCAAGACTCTGTGGTAATCCCCGTGGGCAAAGGCACAGCAGTAAACCAGCTGTGTCCTGTGGGTGACAGTCCCCCAAAAGCTCACGAGGGAGGCAATGCAAGAAGGTTCTGAGGAGAAGTGATTAGACTATGAGAGGTGTGACCTGATTAGTGGATTGATCCCCTGCATGAATTAATGGGGTGCTGACTGTAGGCAGGCAGTGTGTGGAAGTGGGTCCCTCGGGGCGTGCCTTTGGGGTTTATATTTTGTCCCTGGTGAGCAGAGCTCTCTCTCTGCTTCCTGATTGCCATGTCCTGAGCTGCTTTCCTCCTCCACGCCCTTCTGCCATGGTGCCCTGCCTCCCCTCTGGCCCAGGAGCTATGAAGTTGGCTGACCATGGACTGAACCTCTGAAACTGTGAGCCAAAACACACCTCCTCTTCTGCATTGTTCTTGCCAGGCCTTTGGGTCACTGCAACACAAAAGCTGACTAAGACAGTGCCCTGCGTGAGCAGCCATCCTGGGCAGGGGCGTCTACACGTAGCAGGTCTCAGCCAGGACTGCTTTCATGGGGGAACTGCCCTCCTGCTGTCACAAGGAAGGAAGTTTAGCGAGAGTTCCTGGTTCAAGGTCATATGAGTGAGTGACTGGGACAGAATTCCAGCCCAAGACTCTTCAGAATACCTATTCACAAAATCAGACAAAGCACCAGTAAACAGCTCTGTGTCTCTGCATAACACCCTGGATTTCATAGAATTTCAAATGCACTTGGGTGGCCTCTTGTGTTATCTTGGGTGACACTGGGCACACAGAGGATGTGTCACCCAGGGTTGGGTTGTTCTGTCTTGGCCCTCCAGTCCATTTTCATTTCCATCTGTTTTATGAGGAGAGTATGCAGCGGTGAGATGCAGGGGGTCTAGTTAGGGGCAGCCTCACCAGAGTAGCAACGGTATTCAAATTGCCCCTGAAAAAGGCAGACTGGGCTTTCTAGATGCCCTTGGTGCGAGAGGCGGCCCTGGGACCCGGGCAGACTGGCGAGTGTGGCTTCACTGCCACCAGTCTGGGAGGACGGCTCCAGCCGTGACCCTGGTGGTAGCAAAGCCATGGGCTCCCAGAGCAGCCGCGGATTGTTCCCAGCATCAGAATCACCCCAAGACGACCAGGACGCCTGCCAGGGGCAGGGTGGCTCTGCCTGCCCTGGCTGCTAGAGGGGGACCTCTACAGCGCTGGCTGTGGCCGGGGAGGCCGGGTGGGCTCACACCTCACCTCAAGAACCTGTTGGAAGACCCTGTCCTCAGGTCCTGGGTGTTGGAAGGCCCTGTCCTCAGGTCCTGGGTGTTGGAAGGCCCTGTCCTCAGGTCCTGGGTGTTGGAAGGCCCTGTCCTCAGGTCCTGGGTGTTGGAAGGCCCTGTCCTCAGGTCCTGGGTGTTGGAAGGCCCTGTCCTCAGGTCCTGGGGTTAGGACTGCAGCAGAGCAACTTTGGGGAGGACCCACTTCATCCCACAGCATCGTCTCACAGGATTACGTGAGATGATGAGAGCCCTCTGGACCCTGGGTGCCGGGGTTGGGGTGGGGTGAGCTGCCACCTCTGGACACATCGAGGGGGTGAATAGGGAGGCTGGGAAAAGCCAGGGTCCCTGAACTCAAGCAGGCAAGCTTGTAGTCAGCACAAAGACGAGGGTGTCAGAGTGGACCAAGTAAGGAGGCTGGGGCCGGGTGCAAGGCCTGGAACAGTGAAGGCGGGAGGGAGCCGAGGGGCGGGCTTGGAGACCGGAGCAACACCCCGCTCCGCCTCTGACTCCGTAAGGAAGAAGGTGCTCCATAAATGGCCGCTACCAATGTCATGACTGCCACCCATGCAATGTCGGGAGGGGAGCCCTGCTCCTTCTCTCATGGCTCCCTTCTCCAGGACCTTGGCATTGACCCCTGAGAGCTCACGATCAGCCCAGCTCAGGACGACCCTCTCCGCACGGTGCAGCAAGCCCAAGGCTGTCTCCTCAGGTCTCACAGACGGGGCAGAACTGTCACTCTTTTTGCAGATGAAGCCCCTGAATCCCGGGGAGGGCAGAGACATGCGTGTGCCGTCGCAGGCCAGAGGCACGAGAATCGGCAGGGAAGCCTGGGCCTCCGGGTGGAGCTCCCTGAAACAGTCCCCATCCCAAACCCCTGGGCTGGGCCTATTCCAAAGAAGCCTCCACCGCCAGCGGCAGGCATGGCTGAAAGGCAGGCTCCAGGTCCAGATCTCTGGGGACAGATGTGGCCCCTGGTTTGCCTCTGTTTCAACAAGCACCCAAGGACTTGCACTGCTGTCTGGAGTTTGAGAAGCATTAGCGTGGCCTCTCCTTCTAGTTCCTTCTCCACCAGTCTGTTTCTTAACCATGCGACTCCCCTGATGGACATGTCTTTAATATGTGTTACTGGAGACCTTGGGCAAGGGCCCTGACTCAGCCACCCATTCCAATATGTCAATCCACCCCGTGGTGAGGGGCAGGGATGAGCTGAGGAGGACAGAAGGAAGATGCAGTAACCAAAGCTCTGTTTTGAAGGGTGCTATGGTTTGGATGTGAGGTGTCCCCCAAAGCTCATGTGTGAGACAGTGCAGGAAGGTTTGGAGGAGAAATGACAGGTTGAGAGTCTGATGGGATCAACTGAATGGTAGGCTGGTAGGGTGTGGCCGAGGATGTGGGTAACCGTGGGTGTGCTTTTGGGGTTCATTGTCTGTAGGGTGCGGCTGGAGGAGGTGGGTCACCATGGGTGTGCTTTTGGGGTTCATAGTCTGTGGTGAGGCGAGCCCCCCCGTCCCGCTTCTTGGTGTCACGTCCTGAGCCACTTTCCTCCACTCCATTCTTCTGCCATGATGTTCTGCCCTGAGGCCCTGAGGAATGGAGTCAGCCACCTACGGACTGAGGCCTGTGAAACTGTGAGACCCCAAATAAACTTCTTCTCCTCTATCTGTTCTTGTCAGGTCCTTTGGCCCAGCGGTGAAAAAGCTGACTAAAACGAGGACGCAACAGAAGCTGTGACTTTGGATAGAAAAGGGAACAAAGCAAGTGCTGGTGTCCTACTTGGCTGGGGTGTACAGAGCTGGTGACCGTGGTCTGGTTTGTCATTACCTCAGGGCTGGTTCTGGGCCCTGGCTTGGGCGACATCAGCCCTAGAGAGATTGCTCCCGCTTAGGGTGCAGCCTCAGTTCCTGTGATGGATAATTACTCCTGCTCAGAGAGATGGTCTGTCTGCAAGGCTCTGCTGTTCCCAGAATCCAAAGTGATGCAGGTTTAGGGCAATAGCTAGTGACCTCTGGGCACCTCTCCAGGGCTCTGGCAGGGGATTCCCTGCAAACCTGAGAACTCCTCAGTCACTCTTATCTTGGAGTCTTAGTCTTGAAGGTGAATGAGATGGGTTAGGTAAACCCAGGGCGAGCAAGCCTTGGATTACTCTCCTGGAGTCATTGACGTGCCTCTGCGCACAGCTGGCAAGACTCTGACCCAAGGTGTAAGGTAGTAAAGGAGACAGACCCAAGTGAAGGCAGAGGTGCCAAGCTTCGTCCTGGCTCTAGCGCTCACTGGGCTTCTGCAGGCCCCAGAGCCAGTGCTTCCAGCAAAAGCAGCTTCTCATTCTGTTAGAGAAGGACACACAGAGAGAGGTGGCCTGCATCATGTGAACACAAAGTCATGGCTTTGCAAGGAGACAGGTGGCCAGAGCCTAAGGGAGCTCTGGGCTCAGGCTTCCCTGCCTCAGAGGACCCCAGGGCACATGGCTTTGCAATCAGTCTCAACTTCGTGGCGGACAACTCTGGACCTCACTCTCCTCACCTGCAGGAGTGCCGTGAAGACCTATGTGAAGGCCAAGGCCGGCAGTCACACATGCACGTGTCCTTACCAAACGCTCCTGGCACGTGGTAAGTGAGGAAAACACCCACGTTTCCTTTTAACTCCTGAAGTCAAATTTAGGATCCAACAGGGATGAAGCAGGACCTGACCATGAAGGGATGAAGCTGAAGGTTCTGGAAAGTGGGAAGGAAGGTCACTGTACAGCAAAATAAAGCGAGACATGCACTACAGCTTTGGTGGGTGGGGAACCTGAATGAGCGATCTCATGAGTGAATGAGCTGGGAAAGTGCCTTAGAAGAGAGGGTGCTGGGCTCCACGGGGTGCGAGGAGCTGAGTCCAGGGGAGAAGGCTGGCCACGATAAAGATGGACGCCTGAGTCACAGGAGGAGCCAGGATCAAAGCACACAGGCAGGAAGACGGGGCAGCGGACCTGGGAGAGGCTGAGGAAGGGAAGAGCCGGTCCTGACAGACTCCAGGCTGGTCCACAGGCCATGCGAGGTTCCTGCAGGGTCTCCACTACCGGAGGGACAAGGTCTGGTTCACGCTTGTAGAAGAGCTTGGAGCTTTCTGGGGGGTATGGGCAGACTCTGGAGCACATTCACATTTCTGCTCATTGGTATAGAAGAGCCCTTGGCACAGGGTAAATATTTATTCCATGATCGAAGGAGTCCCCTAGCAAGACAGAGGAATGAAGGCCATCTATACCCACAAGGTGCTGCCCATTCTTAGCTACCACCAGCCATCTGTGACAGCAGGCATGTAGGGAAAACCTCCAAGACAAAACAAAACAAACAAAACAAAACAAAAAAGAAAAGAAAAAAACTAGACCAAAATACACCGGGGAAAGGACCTTAGGGAACAGAAAGGAACACCCCTGTGATATTAGTGGCTCCGGAGGTTGAGGCAGGAGGATTGCAAGTTCAAGAGCAGCCTCAGAAACTTAGTGAGGCTCTAAGCAATTCAGTGAGACCCTGTATCAAAATAAAACATAAACATGGCTGGGGATGTAACACAGTGTTTAAGCGCCCCTGGTTCAATCTCCGGTACAAAGAAAACTCACACACACATACACACACACACACACACACACACACACACACACAAAGGTTCATGTGTGAGAATGCAAGAGTGTTCGGAGCTGAAATGACTAGATTAGGAGAGGTCTAACCTAATAAATGGATTAATCCACTGATATGCATTAGCTGGGTGGTAACTGCAGGCAGGTAGGGTGTGCTGGAGGAGGGGGCGCTGGGCCTTTGGAGCATGTATTTTGTTCCTGGCGAGCAGAACTCTCTCTGCTTCCTGGTGCCATGTCCTGAGCAGCTCTCCTCGGCCATACTCTCTGCTCAGAGCAATGAAGCCGACTGTCTATGGACTGAGGACTCTGAAACCGTGAGCCAAAATAAACTTTTCCTCCCCGAGTTGCTTTTTCCTGGTCTTTTGGTCATGATGATGGAAGAGCTGACTCAAGCAGAGGAAACTTCAGACACACTCTGAGTCATATCCTCAGAGATCAGAGTGGCTCATCACCAGATGACCCGAGATGGAACCACGGGACAGGACAGAGCCCTGGACACCAGGTGCATGCAAGGCAGGAACAAATAGCCTCAGGGAGGCTGGACGCAAAGCCAGGGAC
The DNA here is from genome assembly GCF_902686445.1 of Sciurus carolinensis. NCBI lineage: Eukaryota > Metazoa > Chordata > Mammalia > Rodentia > Sciuridae > Sciurus > Sciurus carolinensis. The sequence continues at coordinate 135,664,394 of NC_062222.1, read as the reverse complement.
ATTTCCCCGAAGCAGAATAAAGAGCTCCAGAGGTGCAGAGTCCGAGGAGGCTGGCAGGGCAGGGGTCAGGGCAGCAAGCCCGCATGGAGCATCAGGAGCTGCAGAGAGGACAGGCGAGGCCCGTGGCCCGCCGCGGGAGAGGAGGCGGGAGCTGCCGGGAACCTGGCGTGCTGTGCACACTGGGCCAGGGCCGTCCGTGGCATTGTAAATGTTGGAAGGCTGAAGGGCTGGGCGTGAGCAGAGGAGTGCGGGAAGTGAGGCTGGACCAGGAGCCGCTGAGGTCTCACCAAGGGGCCAGAAGACCCCCCGGGGGGACGGGAAGTGCCGTTAGGCAGCCCAGACCAGCCTCCCTCAGTCTCACTGGATCATGGACGAGAAAGCTGCCCTCTAGCAATTCTCATTCAGTCCTTTCGTTGGGTCCGAGAGGAGCCAGGGTGCGTTCTAGTATCTGACATCAGGCGCTGGTGCATCCGCCCTCTTAATGAAGAAAGGGGCTGGCACTCCTGCTAGGCAGCAGGATCTCGCCAGCCATTGTTACCCTTGGTTTGATGTCACTGTATTTATTTTACAGGTCTGAATGCTGATGCCCCACTGCCTCCCAACTCAGATGTCAAAACCTAATTCCCAGTGCAATAGAAGGGGGTGAGGCGCTCAGAGGTGATTAGGTGACAGGGTGGAGTCCTCACGCGTGAGTTGGTGCCCTGGTTAAAGAGCCTGTAGGGAGCTGCCTTGCCTCTTCTCCCATGTGGGGACACACAGAAGGTGCCATCTGTGAGGACAAGCCCTGGCAGGCACCACACTATCCGGAGCCCTGACCTTGGGCTTCCCAGCCTTCAGATCTATGAGTAATGCATTTCTATTGCTCAGGAATTAAGCAGTCTACAGTATTTTGTTACAGCAGCTTGAAGAAACTAAGACTGTCAACCTTGTATTTATGACAAGCAAAAAACTTCTTCTTTAAAGGACTGATGGAAAGTTGTCTGGTGAAAAGGACCAAGCTTGTTACAGAAGGTTATTTAAATAATAGTACCCGTGGTGTGCAGATAGGGCAAGAGTCTAAAGGGATGAATGAGTCTCTTAGAGTTCCTGCGGCAAATTTCTGCAACTGGGTGGCTTTAGAATTTACTCTCTTATGTTTCTGGAAGCCAGAGATCCAAAAATCAAGGTGTCAGCAGGGTCGTGTTCTCTTGGAAGATTCTAGGGGTGGGTGCTTCCTGCCTCTCCCAGGTGCAGGTACCCCTGCCTGGGGTAGTACCACCCACTCCCATTCCTGCCTCCTTTCTTCACGGCCTTCTTCCCTGTCTCTGTGTATCCTTTGCTCCCTCAGGACACCATTGGATTTGGGGCTTACCCTAATCCAGTGTGACCTCATTTCCATCTCTATAGGAATAATATCTGCAAAGATCCTATTTCCAGATGGGGTCATATTTTGAAATCTTGGGCAGAAATTAATCCTAGGGGGCACTATTCAGTCACTGGAAGTAGATTCTGATGGCTGCAGATTTGGCAAAGATCATAATGACTGAGGCTACTGGTAGCATGACCATTGGGGACACGGAACAGTCCCAGCCAGGTGGAGACACACAGAGGTTGCAGAAGGGTCCCTGCTGTGCAGGGAAGAACTGCGGGTTGAGATTGGGAGCCGGTGGGGGCAGGGTTCCAGACACTTCTTAGGGGCTCATGAGGACAAGAGGGGACTCACTGGTGCAGGCTGTCAGGAGGCTGACCACTTGATGGTCGCTGAGATGGAAAAGGCTGAGGAAGTTCTCACTTGAGGGGAGGACGGTGATTTCCATGTTGAACACAATGTGTTGATACTTGGGCTGGAAATTCACAGTGGAGATGTGGATTTCAAAGGCACAAGTGCCATGAGGGTGGACTGTCCTGGGCACCTCAGCTTTCTTGGCCAGCCACTGGCCCTATTCATAGATGGTGCCTTAGAAATCCTTGGAGACTGAGGGACTTGCACTATGGCAACTGGCTGGTCCCTAGAGTGGCAGAAATAAGAGTCTTACCTACAGAGGTGATTCAGGAGCTTCATTTGCTCAGACAAGAAAAAAGTGGAGGGACAGAGCACAGGACGTCAGTCCCAAGTGGCTGCAAATACAGCCTGTGGGCAGCCCCACCTGGCAGCCAGAGCCCCATCTGACACTCTGACCCAATCTGGAGAATTCTATGGGGAACTGTAATAGGAAGCAGAGTTTGGAAGCTCTGGAGAGAGAATCCCAGTCTGCCTCCATGAAATTCAAGATGGACAAATGGAAACAAATGACCAAACATGGCTACTGAGAAGATAAATTCCTTCTTCCCCTGAACGGGAAGGAAGCTGTCTTGCTGTTTTGTTTTGCATCTGCTTTTCAGCATCTCCATCCTGTGTCCTATTATATGGAAACACTGACAAAAGGCTGCATTCTCAGCTGCCTTCTAGTCCACTCTCCAAGGTCCTGAAAGGTCGAGCTGCTGCCTACCATGCAGCCAACGCTGCTGAGTTCCCCAGGGCCTTCACTCCTGAGCATCCGACATCACTGTGCTCTAAACACGGTCTCCTCTGCATTCCCCGCAGATCTTTCTCTCTGAGATCTCAGATTCCACCAAGTCCCCAAATCATGTAGCCTCTGAGACATCTCCCTAGACACTCGGACGCTCCCTTCTCCTAGTTCCACTCCAGCATGAACATGGCCACTGAGAACAGTCACTGCATATCTCCCACACTAGAGGGTGGTGCTCCGTGGGGGATTATTGCACAGATTAATGAATAAATGAATGAATGATAGATTGATGGAATGAAAGGATGGGTGGATGGATGGATGAAAGAAAGAAATGCAGCTTCGGGGCATGGTGGAGGAGATCAGGCCTCTCTGGTGAGGGGCCCTGGGCCTGCATAAACAAGCCAGTCACTAGGAGGGCGCTGCAGCTAACCCCAGAACTCTGGGCTCAGTCATGGGTTCAACCCTGCTCTGGCCCCCTGTGCCTGGGTGACCTGGGAGCCTTAAACCTTGTTAAAGCTGGTAATGCACCAGTGTGTCAAGACATAGCATGTGAGCCTCACCCAATCCTCAGCACACTCCAGGGGGCACTGTCTAGGTTTGGCATCAGGCAGGCCTACGCTCCTGACCCTGCTCTGCTAGCCGCTGGCTCTGTGACCCGGGAGAAGCTGCAGTTCATGCCTCGCGTGTGTCTGGAGGGCGAGCCCTCACCCTCCTAGCCATGCTCACACTCCGTTCTGACCCGGTCCTCTGGGCCCTGCTGGGTCATCCGCCTCCTGCTGTGCCTTGTGCTGCAGACCTGGTCAGCCCCATTCTGCCCCTGCTTCTGCCCATACCTCTTTGTGCTCCAGTGCATCCAAAAATGGGATGAACACTTGTTTCCTCAGCCCTTCCAGCCCTGATGTGCTTGGTGACCCCAGTATCACATGCCAGAACCCAAGGTCTGCACCCTCTTCATTCCCCACTCCAGGCAGGAACCCACTTCTTCTCCAGCCCCAGAGATACTTTCTTGTGAAAATGCACCAATCCCACCCTATTCTCAGCCTCACCCACTCATTTGCCTCCTGCAGCATCTTAACAAGAGTGTTGGAGCCCAGTGTTGCTCCAGGGACTAGGGATCCAGGATGGGCAAAAAGAAAACAGGCGGTCCCTGTTCTCAGGAAGCCCAAACTCCACCGCTGGGAGCAGACTGTGGACTGAACCAGCTCGGAGCTGCAGGAGTCCAGCTGAGAGGTGTGCATCTGAACTGAGGTGAGATGAATGCAGCTGGGTGAGGTGGAGTGACAGCCGATTCTCCACATTGGCTTTGGGGGACCACTGTGCCCAGATATATAGTCAAATATTCTGGCTATTTCTATGAGAGTGTTTCCAATTTAAATGAGTGGATATTACACTCCCTTATGTGGTGAGCCTCGTTGAATCAGATGATGTCCCAAATAAAATAAAACACCAACCCCCGCTGGGGAGAGGGAATTCTGGTCTCGACCTTCAGAATTGAGCTACAACATCCAGGCTTCCCCAAGGCTGCGCCTACTGGTTCTACCTGCAGACTTCAGACTTGGCAGCCTCCACAGCTATGTGAGCCAATTTCATAAAATAAATCTCTTCCTGGACACAGTGTGCTCAGCCTCAGGGAGGGGTTGGGTCCAACATCCTGAATGAGAGTCCCCCAGGCCCATGTGAAGTCTTGGTCCCCGGGGTGATGCTGTTGGGAGGTGCTCCTGATCTTCAAGAGGTGGACCTAGTGGGGGGCCTTGGGTCACTGGGGGCATGTCCTGGAGAGGAACTGCAGGATCTAAGCACTTCCTGTCTCATTCTGTTTCCTGCTGATGCAGGGAGTTTGCCCCGCCACATGCTTTTGCCGAGATGCGCTGCCTTGCCAGAGCCCAAAGGGCCCCTTGATCATGGACTCCAAACCCAGGAGCCAAAATAAAGTCACGGAGGATTATCTCAGATGTTGCACTGTGGTGATGGACAGCCAGCTGGCTCACTCAAGTCCCCTGTATGAAATGATGTGGGATTTGCAAATGACCTGTGCACCTCCTCTTGTGTGCGTTAAGTCATCTCGAGAATATTCACAATGCCTAATGCAATGCAAATGCTATATGAACAGTTGCTATCCTGCATTGTTTAGGATAATGATGGAGGAAAACCTACGTGTGTTCAGCACAGAGGCTATTTTTTGCACATTTAAAAATGTGTGATTGGTTGAATTGACCGATATGGATTCTGTGGCTATGGGGGGCCAACTCCCATACACATCCTATTGATTCTGTTTCCCCAGAGAACCTGGACTAACACAGGGGACATGGCAGGGTTGGGTGATTGGCTGTAGGGACTTTGCATCTGTGGGTGGGATGGGATGCCCTGGGCGTCCAGCTTGTCACTGGCTGCTGTCCCTCCACCTGCTGAGCGCCTTCTCTGTGAGCATGCGCTGCTGGCTCCTCCCACCCCTCTCTCCTCCTCTTTCCTTCCTAAGTTGGGGGTGAGGCCAGGGCCTGCCTTGACCTTCTGCATGTCTCTTACATTTTTCTCCACCACTCAGACTTGGGGGCAAATTTCTTTCCTCTGAATTTTAAACTTCCAGAATTTCACTCTATTAAGTGTAACTTAGGAATCTCTTGAGTAGATCTCTGGCAAGTGGCATGTTTCATAATCACCCAAATTGTCATGACTGAGGAATCCAATAAGAGCCAAGTGACTACAGGGGATGTACTGGATATTTCAATACAGTTAAAAAGGGCTCTGAAATGCCCTCGCTGTGAAGAGATAGATATTGAGGTGAAGGGTATGCGGACCAGCCTGATGTGATCTTCCACCACGTGCTCACGTATCGAAAGACTCTATGGCGCCCCATAAGAATGTACGATTACTACTTACAAACTGAACATTTTAAAGAGAATAGAATCAGAGGCCAAAATATTGCCTTTATCATCAGTAAGAGGAGTGATGGAATAGGAGGCAGAGGAGGAGGGCCAGAGGCTTGTGGCCTGGGCCCAGCAAACAGGAGAGATGCCCACTGGTCTTGGGGAACTCTGGACGAGCAGAGATCTCTCTGCACGGAGAGGGTCAGATGTGTAGCACAGAGAGGAGCAGAAGACGTGATCTATGGGCAGGGCAGAACCGAGTAGGGCAGGACACTAGGGCTTTCCAAATTCACTGATCCAAGGACTTATTCAAATCCTTCTGGTGGAGAGGCCAGGAGCCCAGGGGAGGGGTATGTCCATCAGTGCAATGGGTCAGCCATTTGTCTAGACTGCTGTGGCTGTCCCTGCTGTGTCCAGCGACCTGAGTCCTCCCTGGTCAAACTTGAGCTCTGCCCATAGACCAGTCACCCTGGTGGGAATCATACACGGACAGTCTGATGGTTGATCTTAGTGTCAACCTGACCAGGCCATGAAGAACCCAGGTATTTGGTCAATCGTGATTCTGGCTGCATCTGTGAGGGTGTGTGGGATGAGATTAACATCTGAATCAATAGACAGAGAAAACACATCCAATCAGATAGGGCCTGCCTGGAACAAAGGGCTCGTGCTCCCTGGAATAAGAACGTTCTTTTCAGCTCAATAGTCTTTGAACTGATGTGTTGGCTTCTCCCTGACTTTGCACTTGAACTGAAAGATCAGCTCTTCTGGGTCCTGAACCTGCAGCTCACCCTGCAGATCTTAGGACTTGGTGTCCTCCAAAACCACCTGAGTCTGTTCCTCATAATGAATCTCTCTTCCTCCACACTCATCCCACCGGTTCTGTTTCTCTGGAGAACCTGGCTGATCGAGCTGGACCAGTTGGACCCACGAGTGCTCAGAAGCTGGGGCTGCCTCTTACCCCTATTTTCTTGGTGACTCCTTCCTATAATTGAGCCACAGCTCCAAAGCTTCTCCCCATCCTCAGAAGCTCTTCCTGGCTCCACAGATGACCCCACAGCTCTTCCAACCACATCTTCCAATTGCTGTGAGTTAGTACCCAGGTCAATCTTTGTAGGCCTTGGATAAATGAAAAGAGGACTCACTGTGGGAGCCCAGGGTCTTGTGTCTTGAAGGGGGTCAACTCTTCCAAACCCATCTCCAACTCTGCTGGGCTCATGGCAGAAAACTCAGCTTTCATGCTCTATAGCATGAGATCTCTTAAACAAATCAATCTGAATTGAGGAAAGAAATACAGACAACCAGTGGAAAGGAATTGCTGGGAGCACTGGTCTGATAGAACCCCCTTCCGCCTGCTGAGGGGAGGACATGAAGCATGCAGATGTGGTTATTTTTGTAATAGTAGAGATGAAGCCGAAATCTTATTAAATAGTCCACTGATCCAGAAAAGATGGGAACAGAGCCACCGTCTCCTTTTTAAACATTCTGAAATTTGGGGCCTCTTCTATGATGAAATATTAATGACACTTTCCTTGGTAAGATGCTAATATAAAATAGTAATGCACAAGAGAGCCCAGGGGAACCAGGTTCCAGGAGTCCTGGGCTACCTGAAGCTTCAGGGCTATGTGACAAGGAAGGCCGGTCCTTTAAAGAGAGCCAAGTGCACCATAGCTCAGCCAGTAGTAAGACACAGGCCCAGGGGCACCAGGGTTGCAGCACACTTGAAAAGAGTCTGCTCCTAGCCAGCTGCAGTGTGCATGCCTATAATCCCAGCAGCTCAGGAGGCTGAGGCAGGAGCACCACAAGCAGCCTCCGCAATGGTGAGGCACTAAGCAACTCAGTCAGACCCTGTCCCTAAATAAGATACAAAATAGGGCTGGGGATGTGGCTCAGTGGCCAAGGGCCCCTGAGTTCAATCCTCAGTACCCACCTGTGGGGAGCCATCTATGACTAGCAAACCAGGCTTGGTGAGCTGTCAGACACAGAATTCTGTTTTTCAGGAACTGGCAATCATTGAGAGATTGTTTCAGATGGCCTGAGGCATGTGGCTTCGTGCAGAGTGGCTCACCACCAGAGTTTGCATGTCCTGGATGTGTCACGTGACCCACTGGGGCAAAATGGCTTCTTTAACCCCACCCCATCCTGTTTCTCACAGAAGAAGCTCCTCCTGGTCCCCCTTCCACCTGCACCACTATAAATAAAGGACAGGTGGGTTCTTCCTGCCATACAGTCAGACTGGTACAGCTTAATGCCCCTGCTTCAAAGGATAATTTTCTCCTGGGGTTCTTCTATTAAATAAGTTTCTTAGCAATTAATTTATAGCCAGCCCATCCCTCTGACAGAAGCCTTTTCCCTCACCCATGCTGGACATGGAAGAAACTCGATACTCCCCCCAAAAGAGGCTGCTTCTGTTCCACAGATGGATCAGAAATTCACCAGAGTTGAGTCTGACCTGCTTCCTGTTCTCTTTCTGGTGCCCTGGTTCCCAATCTTTTGTCTCTGGCTTCCCTGAATGTGCATCTGTCTGACCACCGGTGTGAACCTGTCTTGCACGAGGCTGGTCATTTGTTATCTAGTTTTTAGTGGGCTCTGCTGTCCCTTTTGCTGTACCTCCTGTTCTCTACAGTGGTGAGTGGGCCAATGCTGCTCAACCGTGGGCCTGTTTCCAGGGTCACAGAGACCTGGCTGGTGCCCTGTGCTCATCTGTGCATACTCTGCTCCCAGGGAGGTGCAGCCACCTTGGGGCATTGCCACCTCCTGCAAGACCAGCCCTCCCTGCTCCTAGCTCATAGACCAGAGTCTTGTGAGGTTCCATGAGATAATGCATTTGAAAACACTTATCCTCGCTTTATTCCAAAATGGCTTGTGAGGTCTTATGCTATATGCAAATAACCACTGGGGTACAGAGCAAATAATAATGATGACTGGAAGGACAGAGTGCACACCCCTCGGTAACCTGGCCTCTGTCCACCCAGTGCTTTGGCAGGCAATGGAAAGGTCTCCCTCTCTAGGCACAGGTCAGTGTATTATGTTTTGGGGCTCAAATCTCATTTTCGTTCATAAAGTTTACTGGAACATAGTCACTCCTGTTTGTTGATGTCCTGTTATTGTGGGCTGTTTTCATGCTACAGTGACAGGTGAGCAATTGGGACAGAGACCCTATGACCTGTGAGCCTGAACTACTTACTTGCTGGGCACATGCCCCCCAGCAGCTGGCTCTGTGTCACCTTCATGGCACCTCTAGAGTGAGATGAGGCAAGAATCAGGCTCAAGATTAGCATAGATTCTCTTTGACCCTACTTCAGACAGGCTCCTCTGAGCCCTCTCTTCACCTGGGTCTCTTCCTTGGGCTCTGACTGCAGGTGGCCAGATCCAGTTTCACTAAAAATGCTGCTATGGTGGTTTAGCACAAACACACCCTTGATCCCTGATTACCCTCGAGATCATATACGTACATCCCTGGCCTGCCATCAGCAAGAATCTACTGCCTCCATCTGGCAGGAGTCCCCTACTCTTGATGGTCCCTCCTAGTCACCTTCACCCACGATCCTCTCGGGCAGCTCGTGGGCTATATGCCCTGGCCTGTCCCTGCTGTATTTGGAGTTGATCCCAGCCTCTCCCTGAAATACTGAGTCTTGATATCCACTGCAGTAGCCCTGAATATAGTCTTCCCGTTGTTTTCACCAGAGTCAGATAACTCTTTTTAGCAAGAGCTGAATACCTAGGCTGGGTCCTGTGGCCAGGAAGCGGAGGCACGAGGGTTCCAAGCCCGGTCCTGTGCCAGCAAAGCCCAGCGACAGCACTCTGCATCACCTGCCTCTCTGAGCTCAGAAGCTTCCTCCACACACCAGACCTGGCCTTGAACGCCGGAGTCCAGGTGATGCCTGTACAGGGTGGTGACAGACCTGTCACTCAGTGCTCCCCACCGCTTCAGCCGCCGAGCTGCCGTTACTCCCTCTCCAGGCGTTCACCCTCTCTAACGGGTTCCCCAAGCTCCATTCACTCATTTCCTCATTCATTCACGAATATCTGCACCTGCAGGGTGGCAGGTGCTGAGTCAGCCAGTGAGACTGTCATGCAGAGCAAGAAGCTGGCTGCGGGGGCGTGTCTGCAGGAGCGCCCAGCCTGGTGCACTGCTGACCGGTCGCCTTCCTGTGCTCCTTCACGGCTGCAAGCTGGCTCGCTTGGCCCCTGTTGGGCAATGCATGGAAGAGGATCACCAGGGATCCTCATGCTGCCTGCGAACTGGCCCCAGGCTCCAGGAGTGGACACTTGGTGGGACCCCCAGCAGCTGCTGCAGTGCGTCTGCTCCCAGAGCCTCATGTAAGGAGCGGTAGGTGCAGAGCGCAGGAAGCCTCAGGCCTGGCTCACTGCACAGAGGAGGTGGTCTTGCCCTCCCCTGCCCAGAGCGGGGAAGAGGTGCCCCCACCTTCTGAAGCCAACAGACCCACAGGGAGATGCTGGAGCTGCCCGACAGAGGGGTGACCAGCATTTGTCCCTGGTGCACAACTGTTCAGGCAGTGGGTCTGCTGCCCACCTGCGGCCCAGCTGAACAGCAGAAGAAAGGACAAGAATGAGAACACAGATTAGCTGGAATTAGGTTTGGTCCCTAGACAACTGAGACTTAAATAAATAAGTTGTTTATCTTCCATGTGGAAATCCAGAGGTGACCAGTGCAGAGCTGGCCCAGCAGCGGGAGACCATGGCATCTTTGGGAGCCAGGCTCTCGCTGCCAACCTTAGGTGGTGGAGGCTGAGCGTCAAAGATCAGTGGCCACATCTGGAGGGCCTCCTGCTGCTTCACGGCTGAAAAGTGGAAGGGCGAGAGGGCCCCCCACAAAAGACATGCTTTCTAACAACGCACTCTGTCCTTCCGACTCAGCCCTGCCCGTGAGCTCCCTAACTCCCGTAGAACGAACCCAGTCCCAAGAAAGTGACATCGGTCCTTCATGAGCACAGACATCTCTTAAAGTCCCATCACCTTTCCACACTGTTACTTTGAGGAAGAAATTTCAGCATGAGTTTTGGAGGGGCCAACCATACCCCAACTGTGGCACCCCCAGGAAGGGACCTACTACTCAGTAGAGAAAGGACGTGTGTCACCATGGGACAAAGGGGCATTGGCTAGAGAAAAACAAGAGCGGTTTGATTTGGACAGCCAGCAGCAGAACGACACACTGTCCAGCTGTGCTCACGTTTCTTCCTAAAAGCTGCCAAGTTCAGCAGCTCTACGGGCGGCTCGTCTGTTGGGGTTCATAAGCCAGACAGCTTTGCCCTGGGCAGCAGAGGCCACTGGCCCCACCGCCCATGCTCTGCCCCATATCATCCTCGCCAGCCTTCTACTTGAGGACGCCCAGCCTCCACTGCAATGGAGGCCGCTAGCAACACAGTGGGACAGCCACATCCTTCCTACATGTGCAGGACCCAGCCGGCCTCCTGTGGCGTCCACTCTGCCCTCAGGGACTGCATGATCTAGGCTTCTTTCCTTCCATTGACAAATGAAAAGATGCAATGAGCTGTCCCCGAGGGCCCCGGGTACTGCGAGGCCTGGGAGCAGCTGCCCATTGGTGGACGTAGCTGGACATTGCGAACATCTTCAGTGAGTTACAGTTCTGTTTCTGCTCAGTTCTTGGGAAAACCCGAGTCTTTCCAGGAGATCAAGTGATTTGTTTTCCTCCAAAATAAGGGTCTAAAGAGAAGGGGAAGAGGGGTGGAGGAGAGAAAGTGGGGAAGAGGGGAGGAGGGGCGGAGGGGGAGTGCAGGCCGCTGGGTCAACAGATGTGGGTTTAAACCCACTCGCTACCCTCATAATCTTCCTCGAGCTTTGTAGCCTCCCTGGGCTCCGCACTCCTAGGGCCAACGGGAGAGGTGTGGCTGGGGAAGCCGGCAGGGTTGGCAGGGGATGAAGTGAGTGGGTGCTTGTGGGGACGCACCAGGCGGGCAAGAAGTGGTGGCCGCCCTGAGGGCCACCCTTGGCAAGGCTCCCTCCACGCGGCTTCTCCATCTTGGTGGCCCAGGAGTTTGGTCAACTTCCACAGGACAAGAGCAGAATTGGGACCCAAATCCATCTAAGCTAAATGCCAAGTCCTTCTACTCAACACCAAATATTACCAAGGCCACCAGGAAGCCAGAGACGCCGACCGCCATGACTGCCCCCTGGGCCAGGTGACCAGGCCACTCCCGCCTCGTGCCGCCTGGTGGGAATGCTGCACACGTTTCTTTTTCTCACACACATTCCTCTGTCACTCCCGGGCAGCACCTTCTCACAGGCCATCTGACGTCACCTGCGCTGTCGGCAGGGTGTGCACCGTCACCCCATTTAAAAGACGAAGAGAATAATGGTACAAGAGATTAGTAAGCTGGTCCCCGTGACACAGAGAGCAAGTGGCGAAGCCAGACCCGGCCTCGGTTTTCTCAACGAACATTTATCTGTTTCGATCTGGCCTCCTTGTTGAACGCTTCACAAAGGTGAGGGGAGGGGGGTGGACAAAGGGACCCAGTGTGACGGGATGCTGCGTCTCAGCACTCACATCCTTTCTCTCTGACGCCACAGTGACTCGGAGGCTCTGATCCCATTGCCATTTTAAGGGTAGAGGCTGGATCAGGGCCAGGGCACCGAGGCAGCTTCCCACGGAGAGCGCAGCGGGAGGGAGGCTGAGCAGGACGTGGCCTCTGCCGCGGGGCCTCTGCTCACAGGGTTCACGCTCACCATCCCTCAGTCCCAGGTTCCGTGGAAGTGGGCACAGGCCACACATGCAGCTTGGACACGAACATATGCAGGAGGACACGTCCGGGCCTCAGCAGCTCGGGCTGCCCGTCAGCTCTTCACGCACAGCTGCGGGCACCGGGGTGTGCAGTGTCGGGCGGGTTCTGAGCCAGGCCTCCCGAGGCTGCCCTTGGCACCCACGCCCTCGGCGGTCTGACTCCCAGCAGCACCCTCTGCCACGTGCAAACACACGTGCTCAAATTTGTGCCAATTTCCTCTTCCACAGTGACTCACTAATCAGTCCCTTTTGAAATATGAGTAACGTCAACATCAAAAACAAGCGCCCAAGCAGCGCCCAAGCTAACTTTTCAATCCTCGGAAGGAAACTGTGTGTGGATGTGTTGAAACGGCCACCTGCTGGCACGCGGGGCAGAAAGCCTCTGTGTCTTCGTGCCGTTGGCGGGGCTGGGGGTTTCCAAACAGGGACGTTCCTTCCTCTCCACTCAGCACCTGCTGCCGTGGCTGGGAAACGCGGCAGCTCTCTAAGAACGCAGGGACAGGCGAGGCAGGGACAGGCGAGCATGGGCCCAGCCTTTCTTCCATTGGGGGAGCCTCTCCGTTCTGGTGCCTAAGTCTCTGATCCACTTTGAGTTGAGTTTCCTGCAGGGTGAGGGTTAGGGGTTTCATTTCATTTTGTTACATGTGACTTGTCATTTTTTCCAACACCATTTGTTGAAGAGGCTTTTTCTCCAGTGAATATTTTTGGCGACTGTGTTTAGTAAGAGATAACAGTATTTATGTGGTTTGTCTCTGTGTCTTCTATTCTGTCCGTTGCTCTACATGTCTGTTTTGGTACCAATACCATGCCATTTTTATTACGATAGCCCTGTAGTAGAGTTTGAGGTCTGGCATTGCAATGCCTCCTGCTTCACTTTTCTTGATGAAGATTGCTTTGTCTATTCTGGGTCTCTTATTTTTCCAAATGAACTTCATGATTGCTTTTTCTAGTTCTATGAAGAATGTCATTGGGATTTTAATAGGAATTGCATTAAATCTGTGTAACTCTTTTGGTAGTATGGCCATTTTGACAATATTAATTCTGCCTATCCAGGAGAATGGGAATTCTTTCCATCTTCTAAGGTCTTCTTCAATTTCTTTCTTAGGGGTCTGTAGCTTTCATCATAGAGCGCTTTCACCAAGAGAGCCTACAGATTGGGAGAAAATCTTTACCACATGCACCTCAGATAAAACATTAATCTCTAGGATATACAAAGAACTCAAAAAACTTAACACCAAAAAAGCAAATAACCCAATCAATAAATGGGCTAAGGAACTGAACAGATACTTCACAGAAGAAGAAATACAATCATGATGCCCTCTTCCATGGGAAGTCCCCATCAAGGAATGTGGTCCCAGAGGGGCTGTCCATGAGGTCAGTCCACCAGAAGGTGGTTACATGGTTTAACTGTCTATATTAGAATATTCTCACCCTCTTGCTTTATGATTTCATCAGGGATAGTCATGTGACTTGGGCAGAACCAATCACAAATTTCTCTGGGATAGTCATGTGACTCAAGAAGAACCAATCAGAAGCTTCTCTGGAATTTTGTGAGAGAGAAGACTTTCTCCTTCTACTGGCATGGTCCAGATGGCCCAGTTGGGTACATGGCAACATTAGGTGGCTGGAGCCTTACTGCTGCCTCACTGGAAGACAACTGACTGCAAAAGAAGCTAGCAGAATTCTAGAAAGCACAATCTCTCTCTCTCAAACAAAAATATCAGACATGCTGATTTTTCCAAATTTTTACATAAAATATTCTGTTTTCTTAAACTTCAAGTTGGGATTTTGCTATTCTGAATTCATCCAAACCACTATGACAAATTACCAATCCTTAGTAGCTTAAATGGAGCAAGAAGAAAAAAGAGTAAAGGATCAAATCACGATGGACTTTGAACTGGACTAAGGAATTCTGACTTTATCCTGTGGACAACTGGAGTGAGGGAATGATGTTTTAAAGAAGCAAAGCAACATCTTTGTTCCAAAAGACATCTCCAGCAGTGGGGTGAGTCAGTTTGTTTCCTAGTCACTAATTCATGTAAATACTGGAAAGTTTCAACTTACTCAATGGAGGTGGAGAGAAAGAGATGCACATTTTGAAACTGGTAATTTCACTTGGATATACCAGGAGGCCGTTTTCCTCTTCAGTAACTAAGTTCTTTTAATTAGCAATGAAAATTGAATTCTTCTATGTAAATAATGGAGTAAACACTTCAAAGGAACAATTCTCACCTAGCAAAACCCCACAGATGACATGACATGTGTCTCAATTAGTAAGCACATCCATTAGTAAAGGGAACAAAGGCACAGGGGGAGGCTCATGGATGTGTGTCTCTGCCTGTGATTCTTCAGTGAGAGCAGGTCAGCTCTGACATATTTCATTCTTCATGATCCAGGCCTAGAAGTCATCTTTTCTTGACCTAAATGCCTCAGACTGGCAGTCCTTAGAGTTTCTAGAAGAGGCAATGCTAGGCTTAGCAGCTGAGCCAAGGATCTTCAGCCAAGGCTCAAGTGTGCCTTTAAAGTACAAAGTCTGCCTGGTCACCCCAGGAGGCACAGCACCGAGGTCCTGGACTGAGTCACACACCATGGCTTTGGCAAGTCAGAAGTCTCATCTTCCATTTCTCCATCTGTTAAATAAGTAGGATCATAAGATAGAGCTCATGCTAAAGGCAAATTGCAAGAGTTAAGTGGAAAAAAGCAAGACTTCAAAGTTCACATTCGATTCATTCAAACACATCTAGAAAGACATACTCATGTCAAAGGTATGCTCTGGTCGTGGTCATTCCAGGATCCTGACAGCCAGGCTCGGCTGACAGAGCACTGGGAGGTATTGATGAACATGGTCAAGCTTTTAGGTGCAGAAATCAGGTAGGAGAAACCCACTCCTTGAAGACAACAGGGACCATCACTATGGTGGTGGAGGTGTCTTGGGAGGGACCTGGGCAGCATAGAGGGTGAAGCATGACGCTCTTCTATGCGTTTCCCCCAAAGTCATGGGAGGGATAATGCTTGCGGTGGGAGTAACATCATATAACGGTGCTTTAGGCAAATCACCCAGACTTGGGAGATAATTCCCAAGATGGTACCTGACAATTTGCACCAGATATGAGAGCTGGAATTCCCTCACCCCGTGCTATGGTTTATGTTCACCTTCGCAGCTGCAATGCCTGCCTCAACTCCGGAGTCAGGTCAACTTTCAGCACCAAGGAGAGTTCCTCCCTCACCACATCCCACTCTTAAAGAGTTTTAAGGAAATCCAGGGATGTATAGATCTTCATGATGACGAAGTCTCTTACACATTAAAGAAAACGTGTTTGCTATTGCAGAGAGAAATTTGGTTTCCACATCAGGATGCTTAGAATTTCCAAGCCCCTATCCTGGTGGTGAAGAGGGAGCATCTTAATCAGTGAGGGTAATTCTAATGGTTAATTCTAATGGTTAGCACCCTGCAGAAGCAATACAATTTCAATTTTCCATTTTACTTTGGTGTCACAGGCGTTCACATGTGTGGCCATTTGCCACTGGCCACCCTGACCTCAGCTTCTCCTATTAGAATACCTACCTGCTCTCGTGGCTGCTAGATGTCTCCTTCCTGAGTGTACTGTTTATCTCCATCATCCACAAAATAAAGTCCACACTCATTAGTCTAAAAGTTGAAGAGCCTCACTAAAACATTCTAGTCCAGATGGCTCTTCAAGAAACCGAAAGCTGAATCACTGTGTCACTGTGTGATCCCGCCATTCCTCTTCTGAGTCTGTGCCCCACATAACTGAAAGCAGGGTCTCCCATCTGCGCACTCAAGTCTGCAGATTTGGAAGCTACTGGATATCCATCAGCATGTGAATGGACAAATAAAACGTGGTGTATCCATACAACAGAACACCATTTAACCTTAAAAGAGAGACAAATGCTAACGCGTGCTACACCAGACGTGAACTTGAGAACATTATATTAAGTGAAATAAACCTATCACAAAAAGACAAATACTGTGATTCCACCCATATGGAGCACTAGCAAAGTCAAATTCAGAGACAGGAAGTCGAGGAGTGGTGTTCAGGGGCGAGGTGGAGGGACAGAGGGACTTCTTCTTTAATGGAAATTCAGGATTTGAATTTTGCAGGATGAAAGGGGCCCTGGGTATCAGTAGTGTAACTCTGCTACTGGACCCCAGAATTCCACACCAGTAAGAGAAAACATTGTAGCTGGACTCTCCAGCTTCATTCTCCACCCTGCTAAAATCCATCTAATTGACCCTTCCAAACACCCCAGGGCCTCCTGCACCAGTAACGCCCCAACCTACGCCATCTGGGATCCTCAGAAAGCAGCCACCCCTCAAAGAAGTGCATCACCTACTGCCCAGTCAGCTGGTCTCACCTGGGGCCCTCCCGAGCATCCACAGCCCTTCCCACTGTCACTGTGCGTGTGACTCATCCCCCTCACTGGGCATGCGGTGCTGTGGAGACTGGCACGGTTCTGCCCTGATCTACCACTTTGGAGCGTGGCATTGGACCTGGCACCTCACAGTAGAATTCTTCAAATGGACACCTCTCCTCTCAGCTGTCCTTCCAGGTAACTGAACTGTGGCTGATATGGGAAAAGCAGCGGGTTTCCATCAGTCCCTTCCTCTGACCTCCCCCAAGAGCCCTTGCCTTCTCTTCATCTGTGGGGAGGCTGCTTCCCCTGCTCCCTATTTCCACGCCGCAGCCAGGAGTCTGTGAAGAGGAGCAAGCCGGCAACGCCACCCCTGTTGAGAAGCTGGCAGCGGCTTTCCACTCCTCAGGTGAGCGCCAAGGCAGTGACCCCATTGCTGCTCACTCCCCCACTCTCCTGCACCCCCACTGCTCTCGCTCTTCCGGTTTCCGGCAGTTTCTGAGACATGTCCTGCCCACCTCCTCCAGGGCCTCCATCCTTCTGCCGGGAAACACGGTGCTTAGGTTGCCACATCTCATGCCTACTTCCTCCAACTCTCTGCACACGTGTCTGCACACATCTTCCATGATGTCCCTCCCCATTTCACACTGTCCTGCACAGCATCCCTCACACCTGACATCTTATAGTCACAGCTGTGTGACTGTCTCCCTCCTCTAGGTGGATGTGCCAAGAAGGCAGGAACTTGGTCAGTCTTCATTGCTGCCTCTTAGCCCAGCATAATGCAGGGCTGGTGGAGTGAGTAGACAGGTGGGTGGGTGGGGGAGTGGACAGGTAGGGGAGTGGATGGGTGGGTGGATGGATAGGCGGGCTAGGTGACTAGATAGGTGGGTGGGTGGATGGACAGGCGGGCTAGGGGACTAGATAGGTGGGTGGGTGTGGGAGTGGACAGGTGGGTGGGGGAAGAGGCAGGTGGATAGGTGAGTAGATAGGTAGCTGGATGGATGGACAAGTGGATAAGTGGGAGGATGGATAGGTAAGTGGATAGCCGGATGAACACCTCAACTTTCCCAAGACCACATAGGATACCAGGTCCAACACAAGGAATATAATGTCAAATTCCAGACTAGGAATCACCCACCCATAAATATGGAAAATATCCAGTCACTTCCTCTTTCCCTCCCTCGTCTCAGTTCCCGTCTTTGCTGGTAGCAATTTTAGGAACCTGCACTGAAGATCCCACACAAACCGAAGGGAGCAGAGTGGACCGGCCAACTCAGTCAATCGGCCAACTTCTCTCTGTCAGTTTCCCTCTTTGGAAAATGTTCTCCCTCGTCTGCCACTGTTGAAATGCCGTTCACACTTGAAACCCGCCTCCTCCGAGTCCAGGCAAAGGGTGAAGTGCAGCAACTCCCCGTCCTGGAACCTCAGAGCTCCCGTCTCTACCTGTCTCTCAGGTATGATCCAGGTTCTTCCCCACCCTATACTGTCTTCCCTTCCAAATGGAGAGAAGGTGAGGCTGCCACGGATTGTAATAATAAAACACAGACTTGTGTGTGCAACTGCGTGTTTGCGTGTGTGTGCCCCGGCACACCCAGGTGGAATCTGAAATGTGGTATCTGCTATTTTTGATCATTGGTGGGTCTCCCACAGGATTGCGTCTTCTCGGGTGTGGGGTTTCTCTCTCGTTCATCCTTTTTTCTTAATTTTTTTTCTTGTTCTGTTTCTGTCTCTGTTCTTAAAGCCCAAGCTTTGAAGTTTCCCCATTCTTGTGCACGGAAGGGCCCGATGACCGACTGGGCTGCTTCGGAGCTGCGGGAGGGCGGAGGAAGCGAGCTCCGAAGCCTGATGGCTTGCTGCATGCGGACGTTCACATTCCTACAAGCTGCTGACCTGACTCCTGAGGCTGCGCTGTCTTGCTTTGGAACATGTTCTGTAAAACAGCCTCTAATTTATCGGATCCTCTTAGAGATTTGTTTTTTGCTTTCATATTCTGCTCCCAGATTTCATTCCACTTTCTTTCACATTTAGTTGAGATTCAGGTCCCTATTTCTAAAATTTATTATCCGGCATAAACACTTTGCACCCAATCGCAGGTGCAATTTGTCCCCAGAAGATGGAACAATCCCTTTAAGGAATAAATTGGATTCTCCTGTATCTCACTTTTCTATCATCACGAAGCCATAAATTACCAAAATGCTCGCCTGCAACAGAAGGGAACCCAAAGCTCTTGCCTCAAAATAACCAAGTTACTCCTGAAATTGAATTGGAAATTCATCTAAATGACATTCTGGCATGTCTTCAATTTTTTTCCACGTGAATATTTCTCTCAAGTCAATGACCTCAGAACCACAGGGTAGTTAAGGATCACCGAAGCCATTCTTGAACCCGAGGGAGCTGGCAACCTAGTTTTAGTTCAATGGGAGTAGAAGGGGAGTGGGAAGTTATTCAAGATATAAAAATATGTCATGTCAAATTCTATCCCATGCATATTAATTTTTACTGCTTTTCTTGCCCAGGGCTGAGTATGGGCCAGGCAAATTGTGCTATGTGTTCTATGTAGGTTATTTCACCATCTTTACACGAGTCCATTTTAAAGATGGCAAAACGAAGGCATGAGGGGCTAACTCCAGAGCTGCCACCTGGCTGAGGAATGGCACCGGGATTCCAGTCAGCTGGGCCAATCTAAAGACTGTGTTTAAGACACATTTTGTTTTTAGAGATAAAGATAATTATGCCCTTATTTTCTTCATTAAAGGGAAGATGTGCACATTAAAGAAAACTTCATAATAGAAAAAGGAGGAAAGAGGAATGACATGGAGTTTCCCTTCGGTCCCAAGGCACGGGGGAATGGCCTCCCAGGCCTTTCTGTGTAACAAGCCAGCCTTTCTTTCCACAGTCTTATACAACGTCACTAGCCATGATTTTCCTCTCAAGATTTCGCCAGGGCAGGGTTCTCACGGTAAGCGCTCCGTGCGGTGTGTCAGAGCCTCCTTAGGTTATTGACCATCACAGTGACGCCATAACACACGTCCTCTTGCTTAGAGCTTTCCTGCAGGCTGACTAGAGTCTCACACATTCCAGTCAGTCAAGTCTGTGGGTCAGTGTGCTGATATCTGAAAAGCACTTGACTCTTTCCTCCAGATACCTGGCGGTTCATGCCGCCACGGGAATGCACGCTTAGGCCTCCCAGAGAGAGCTTTCCTGGAGCCTCATATCAGGAAGCAGACTTTGGTCCCCAAAGGCAAAGTCTCACCTAGACGTCATCTCCTGCCCCAGGTGGGGCTGGGCCTTGCTGCTGCATGTTCCTGAGCCCTGCTAGCTCTTGCTGTTTCCCCCACCATGTGAGCGGATGGACTTCTGCTGTTTTAAGTCATCACGATGTTGGTGGCTTGGTGCAGCAGCCACAGGACACTAACGCCCCTCCCTTCCTCACCTCCCCGACAACCTCTACTCCTAGAGGTCAAGGTCTAAATCAGGGATCGGGCAAGCTTCCTGGGGGACCGGTCCCGTGTGTGGAAAGCAGAGTGTGCGGGCATGGCTCTCTCTCTTCACCAAACCACCTCCCCCCTGACGTGTCTCCTCCCACGCCGTAGCCCTGTCCTGGCTGTGGGGCCCTGCTGCGCTGGCACTTGCCATGGGCTGACCATTCTCAGCATCAGCCCCTCTCGGGGGATCCTCCTGGCACGTCTGGCTGCGATGCACGCCCCACCTCTGTTTTAAAGGTGCCGAGTCCTAACTCACCGGGCAGAGTTGCGTTTCATCCTGCTCTGATCTTAGAAAGGTCTTCATCGAGGTTTGGGGCCCGAGCCCAGTTAGAAGGTGGTGCTTGGTTTTCTGCAGGGGCGTGCTCCTCACGGAAGCTGTGCTGAGGCTGTGCAGCTGTGGGGAGGGCGGGATTCTGGATGGACGGCCCCTAGTGCAGTCATGCTCCTGCAGAGCACAGCTGACAACGTCTGGCAACGTTTTTGGTGGTCACAACTTGGGGGCAGGGGGTGCATCAGGCGTTTAGTGGGTAGAGGCCACAGATGCAGCTGAGCGTGCTACAGGGCACAGGATGGCCACCCCACAGCAAAACATGTCAACAGTGCTGAGTTCACAGGGCCTGCCCTAAGGCCTTTACAGTTCCATTGTGAATTCTGACAGAAGAGCAGAAGCTGACCAGGTGCGAGGGCACATGCCAGGACTTCTTACAGAGGGACTGTCATGCAAAGGAGGGACAGAGGTGGAAAACAGCAGGGCTTGGAGGAAGAGCAGGGAGCCTGGGCTGAGTGGACCACTGAGGTTGGTGGGGCAAACTGGAGGAGGGGGCTGAAGAGGTAAGTCTGGAGAGGGGCATGAGGTGGGTGTACACAAGGGGTTCATGTACAAGAACCAGCAGCCATTGGTGCAGAGACTTGCCTTACTGAGCCCTCACTAGGTACTAAATACAAGCATGCGGCAAACCACATTTCAGTTTGTTCTCTCTGCATCCCCGGGAGGTAGAGTACTGGTTTCCTTTTGTGAGTATATCCAATTATCACAAATTTAGGGGCTTAAAGCAATAATGATATTTCAATTCTGGAGGTCCGAGGTTCATTGTGGAATGTCAAGGTGCCAGCAAGACTGTAGTCCTCTTGGGAAAATCTGTTCCCTTCCTCTGTCCAGGTCTGAGAGGCAGGCACTGAGTTTCTGGCTCAGGGTCCCTTCCCCACTATTGGGCCAGCCACGGCCTTTAGAGGGTTGAGTCCCTCTCTATTGCATCTCTGTGGCTCCTCTTCTGCTTCCCTCTCCCACATGTAGGGACCTTTGGTTTGGGTGTGGCCCAAGTGTGTCCCCAAGCATTCATGTGTTGGAAGTTAAGTTTCAATGTGGCAATGTTAAGATGTGGTGGGACCTTTAAGAGGCAGAGCCTATGGGAGGTTTTTAGGTCATTGGGGTGTGGTCTTGGAAGGGATTGACAGGGTTCTCCCTGGCTGCCTATCTCTCCCTGTACTCTCTCCCTCTCTCACACATTCCCACCACCAGGCTGTCTAGACTTTCAACCTCCAGAAGGGTGAGCCATATAAAGCTCTTTTCTTTGTTAAATACCTGGCCTCAGGCAATGGGAAGTGAACTAATACAATTAGGTCTGCCTGGCTAATCTCTCAATCTCTGGAACAGCAGTGGATTCGGGACAGCAGTGGATGAGTGTCTCAACCCACCTGCACTTTGATTTCCCTTTGCCACTTAGCATAACACCGTCATGGGCTCTGGTACTAGGAAGTGGACATCTTGCAAGCAGGGAGTTCTGTCTACCAAAGGCATGTTTCATCTACAGAAAATTAACCAGAGCTTCTAAGAGATTAGGTGATATGCCTAAGCTCACAGCAAGGGAGCCCCTGTCTTTAGCCAAATGCTGGCTTATAACCATTGAGCTCCAGGACCCCAAGACAAATAAGCTGCAATTGGTGTCCACTTCCTGTAACATCTGACAGTGAGCCTTTGTCATTTCAGTCTCCCAACAATCCTGTGGCAGGTGCCAGCTACTCCTTGTTAAGAGTAGCGAAGTCAAGTCCAGAGCTGTGAGGGACGGGCCAAGGTCTCCAGGCTGGAACCTGGTGTGGAAACCCCCAGCACAACTCCTTGCAGAAGAGTGCCAGGCCACCTTGCCTGCCCACGGGTGCCCTGACTCCTCCCTGCTATGAGTTTTGGAGTCTGGCTTTTTTCCCCTCATAAACCCACTTCCTACCACGTGGGGATGAGGTCAGAGTTTTGGGTTGGTTGGTTGTGAACTGCTGCTACTCATGAGAAGAACCCAGATGGGGACTCAGAGAGAGCAGGGTACTGCCCAAGATCTGGCTATGGACAGCAACGCCTCTGGTTCGGAAAGCACGGAAGCCTCATTCTCTCACCTGCAGCGGGCTCTTATTTTGCCACCTGCTGCGATCCCCGTCTCTGTGGTTTGGATGTGTTCAAGTTCCCAGTGAGGTGAGCTCGGCCCATGGAAACCATGGCTCAGCCTCATTTTGCCCTTGTTTTCTGGGAAAAAGCATACAGGCGGTTCTGCCAAATTGTTAAGAGAGTTTGTCCTTCCAGAATTCAAGAGGCAAAATGTGTGGGAACAAGTTCATAAGCAAAATAACAGCCACCCCCCTTCCTGGGTAAGGACACATCGGCCACCCCCATCAGTTCCTGCAACCTCAGCCACAAACCTGCACTGCCCCGTAGGAGGCAGAGGCCCTGGAGGGAGAAGGCCGCACGGTGCTGTTTAGACGCTTCCTTTGCGAGCACAAGCGCACGCGCTTCAGCTCCCCGTGAGAGCCTGGGTGGTGAGCAGACTCCACGTGTAAATACTGTCGGAGAACATGGTGCGACCCAGGGGGCTCAGGTGCTTTCAGACCATGATTTGATGGAGGAAATCCACTAGTGAGAAGTTTGCCAAAATGTTGAACCAAATCAACCTTCATTAGTTTTGAATGGCTGCTTATGTTGGAAACAGTGAACCAGTGGCCGCTGTGTATAGCTCCGTGTTTATGTGAGCCCAGATTTGAAAAAAGGAGAGGAGGATGGGACCTGAGCCTGGGGTGAGGGGTGAGGTGTGAGGTGTTCTCTTCGGTCATATTTCCCACTGCCCGAGGCACCTGCCCCTCCACCGAGACTCGGTGGCTCCTATGCTTCATTCTGTTTGATTGAAGGTTGGTTTAATCCTTTTCTCTAGGTATTAAAATCATGCCTATAAAATGGAGCGCTAAGCAATATGGAGTTTTTAACATCAAGTATGAGACTTCGCAGGAATTTCATGCTGTGATAGGACGTCGGGTCCTGCCACAGACTTTTGAGGAGCTAGGTCCCCAGCTATCAGGGATATCTGGGCAGAAAAGTTAGAGAGCGGTGCAGGATGTGGACACTGACTTCCTGCGAGTGAGCTTGTGTTTCTGAGCAGCTCTGAGGAGACCCTGCCCTTCCTGCCTGTCTCCTGACTGTGGGCCAGGCCTGGGTGAGGCCTTGAAGATAAAGGGGCTAGACAAGGTGCTGCCCCAGGGAGCTCACGGACAAGGCAGCTCGCATTCTCCAGCTGCCTAGGAACAAGCACTGAACAATAAAGCCATTACCCATTGGGGTGTCCTGCCAGGAAGGCGACAGAGTGCCCGGGAGAGGAGAGGGAACCTAGCTCAGATACAGTGGGGTCGGGCACACCTCCTGAAGAACCGGGGTTCTTTGCCCTGTTCTGGCGCTGCCTGTGAATGAGCTGAAGGCAACTTCGGACAGAACTTAACATTAGCTTCTCTTTTGCATCTGGGAAGGCAGCAAGGTATGCAGAGAGTGCATTTGACCCAGTCAGACTCCTTCTTAGAGCCCGACTCCACCGCTCCCTCAAGCGCCCTCACGTTAGGAGCTCAGCCCCCTCAGAACCATCACTCCTGGTCCCCACCATTGGACACGTCCTGCCTTCGGGGTGGGTGAGGAGCTGGCGGGTTCCCTGTGTGCTCAGCTCCGAGTGAGCACGCGCAGGCACCCGCGCTCACATAGGCACTGGGGAACCAGCTCGGTGTGGTTTGAACAGTGAGGGAATCAAATGATCCAGTGATCATCAACTTGGGAACTGGGGTTCGACGGCCTTGATCTGCAGCCCTGTTCCATAACCTGCCAGCTGTGTCCTGGGGCAGATCATCCAAATCCATACAACATGGAGATCATTCTAGTACCTGGCTCACTCCTGTGAGAATGAGACAGTTTTGTGTGCATGTCCATGTGAGTGTGTGTGTCCATAAGTTACATATGCTAGATATATGCAAGCACATGTATGTGCTCACGTGCACATAGAAACACACACCACCATACACACACATGCATATGATCTCAAGTAGTCTCATCACACGAGAACAATACATGTGGTTCACTGTCCTCGTGGTTACCAATTGGATTCTGTACAACCTGTTCTCTCTGGAAACCTGGTCTAACTAACCCTGCCTGGATGAGGAAACCTCCATGGAAGCACAACCAAGTGCTTCTGATCTTTTAGAAAAATCACTCAAACTGGACCACATCACTCCCGTGCCTCGACCCCTCACGGCGTGTTCCCTGCACCCTCACAAGGCTGGGGCACCTGCTGAGGCCTGACTTTAGGCCCTCTGCCCAGTGCCTCCAGCTTTCCTGTTCTCTGGGCTAATTTGTGATTGTCCCCCAAATCGCAGACCAAGCTGGTAGAGAGTCTTCCTGCCACTCTGAGCTCCTGTCCCCTCACGGCAGGCTGGGTTCCCCGAGTGCCCGTGGGCTGCTGCGTGGCAACCTGTCATGGTCTCATCCTTGGGGCAGTCTTGTGGCCCCTGAGATGGGTTCCCCTTTCCCTAGGAAGCTGCTCCGGTGCTGGGGCCGCATCTCACTATTATTTACTGTCCCCTGGGGCCTCCCTCTGCTTGACCCAGATGGATGTTGAGAAAACAAAGAGCCACTTCAGATGCCTCCGAAGGCAGACTGGATTACTTGAAAACAGTAACTTACGTTGAACCACAGCGGTACTGCCCTGCTTGGATACGTCCAAACTCGCCAGGCTATGCCCTAAAATACCTTTTATGTTTTAAAGACCCATATCACTATCCTCAAAGGATGGAACTTATCATTGAGTGTACAGGACAGACGGAACTCCTGGTTTCCAAGTCAGGTCCTCCAAAGAAAAGGGGAATGAAGTTCCTAAAAGAAGCTAGGACAACGACGTTCCTTCTGAACATTTTCTCATGGAATTTTCATAATAGCCCAGGGAAGTCTATGTCAATAGACCATTTTACAGATTCTGAAACTGAGGTCCAAACAGCTAAGTTGATGGAGTTAAGTAACTTGTTCAAGTCCACCAAGATGGAAGACAGAAACCCTTCACCATTATTATGGTTTAGATATGAGGTTTACCCCCAATAGCTCATGTGTGAGACCATGCAAGAAAATTCAGAGGTGAAAGGATGGGTCATGAAAGCCTTAACCCAATAAGTGAATTAATCCGGAAGTGGTAACTGAAGGCAGGTAGGCTGTGGCTGGAGGAGGCGGGTGCCCCTGGGGTGTGCCTTAGGGTTTATATTTTCGAGCTCTTAGTCTCTCTGCTTTCTGATCATGTCCTGGGCTGCTTTTCTCCACCACTCACTTCCACCATGATGTTCTTTCTGCCTTGAGCCCTGAGGAATGGAGCCAGTCTTCTATGGACTGAGACCTCTGAAACCAGGAGCCTCGGAATAAGTGTTTCCTTCTCTGAAATTGTTCTTGTCAGGTCTTTTGGTCACAGCAGTGAAAAAGTTGACTAAAGCAGCAATCCAGTCCACACTTGGACCTGGGGAGGTTCTCCTACTTCCAAGTGTGTCCACTGTCAATCAAGCCACATTCGTCTGTGGGCAGAAAGTATGGCCTCCAAAGTGTCAGGCACCTTTGCGGTGGGGGATTTATACATTCAGCTGTTGAGTTCATGCAAAACATCACACAGCATTGCCGTGCATCTGTGTGCACAGTGTGTGCAGACTCTCATGATCTTGAATCTGTACACACTGGAAAAGGGATTCATGCACCATGTGGGAGAGGGAAGGATGACTAATCGCTGCCAAGTCTCATTTTTAGAATGGGAAAAGTAATTCAACTGCATAGTCAGGGTTCTCCGGAGAAGCAGGATCAACAAGAGATGCCTAGATATGTAGGGAGCGGATGACTCAGTCCTCTGTCTGCAAGTGGAGGCCCAAGACAGCCAGCGGTGTGACTGCAAGACCAGAGCCTGAGGGTGGGAGGCTGGTCACGCAGGTGCAGCCCGAGCCTCAGAGCCATGAGCCAGCAGCACCAGCCCTGAGGGTGGGGTGGCGTCTCTGCTCCAGCATGGGAGGCGAGTTACCCCTGTTTCCCCCATGTTCTTCCAGGCCCTCAAGGTGCTGGGTGAGGCCTGCCCACAACGGGGAGGGCCTCTTGCTCTCCTCAGCTCCCCTGTTCAGATGCTGGTCTCCTCTGGAAACACCCCAGGTGTCCCAAACTAATGTTCAGTGCGCACCCCTCAGGCCAGTCAAGTTGACACAGAATTTAACTGTCACACTTTCCTTAACGAATCAAAAGAATTCATTGAATTACTGGACGGCTCCTTTCTCCAGAGCAGATTCAAAGGGCAGAGGACCCCGGAAGGGGTGCCTTTGAGAGTGACTTTAAAACACAAGCTGCAGTGAAAAGGCTCCACCAGCTGTGCTCCAGTGACCGTCCCCTTTCTGCAGGTCCCTCTCTGCCTCTGTCCTGGGCAGTTGGCATCTGCCTCTACAATGTCCGTGAGATTCTGTACCTCAGGGAACTGGGGAAATGGTCACTAATTGCACAGAGCAGGAATGGCTCTGGCAATTCACCAAGGACACGTGAGCACCGCTACGCCACCTGCTGTCCCCTCGGCTTGACAAGGAGTCCGCCGAGGTGTTTGCAAAGTCTCATGGGATTGGGAATTCGGTGGCGGGCTTTCCTTCCTTGCTTCCTTAATATGTGTAGGTTTACTATTAATGTTTTATGTGTTTTCCCTGAAAACAGGGGTCTTAACAGAACCAGGGTTAGAACATAGAAACCAGGCTTCTAATGCAACAGTGATTTCAGAGTTACTCGTTTGCTATGAAACCCCGAGTAACCAAGAAAGTCATGAGGAAATACAAAAACAGATTCTAGCTGCTGATCCCGTTGACTACTCTCAGATGACCTGAAGTATGTAGGCAAATAACTCCAACCCCATCAGGAATGGTTAACAGGAACGGAAGAAATAAAGAAAATAGAGTTCCTACAGCTAAAACACCTTATGACGATGCTTATTTAATTAATGGAAAGCCGTGACATCCTTACAGAGGGATGCCTCTTAAGCCCCTGGATTTAGACCCTCCTTTATCTCCCATGGGATATTTAGATGTAAAATCAGGACATGTTATAATCTGTTTTGAAAGTATAAATACAAGAGTGCAAGATATTCCATTTCTTAAAGATTAGGATTTACTAAATGCTGTAAATAATATTGGCCACCTATCCCCCAGAGAAAAAGTTCCTCAATGTTAAGTTCACACAGTAGAAGATGATGTCATATTATTGTTAGCTTAAACTGTCTAGCACTTATTAACCACAGCAGTAGCCACACAACTGACATTTACTCAACCCTGCTGAACTTGCTTTAATCTATATGATTAGTTAAGCAATATTAATAAATCTTATTTTTTAGTTATAGGTTATCACGAGTAAGCAATTTACTAAAAATAATTAGAATGCCTCATTGCCTGGTCTAGTAATGATTATACAAGATATTTTGTTATTTTTCCTTGTGATCTTTTTCTGTTCTGGAAAAACATGTGTAACTGCCTACCTTTTAATATATAAAAAGCTGGCTGGGAGAAATAAAATTTAGAACTTAGCATCCGTTTCTTGAGTTTGTGTTGCTTTGTTCTCCACCTCGCCAACGCCTCCTCCATCCCCTGTGACCACCACGACCCCTGCTAGGACTAGACCCCGGCAGAGCCCCAGATGGGTGAAGAGCTCTGTCCTTTTGGTGACTTCAAGGAATCCCACCAACCCACAGAAGCACGCAGTGCCCTGGCACCCTTCCTACCAAATGGCACAGTGCTCAGACAGACCCCAGAGCCAGGGCGCCCCATGCCAAGGCTGCTGGCGATCGGGCGGAGCGGCCTCACCAGGGCCCTCGGCACATCACTGAGCAGGCTCTCTGTGGCCACTACCGCTGGTCCACTGCTCCTTCTGCTCCTCCTCCTCCTCCTTGGTTTTGTTGTCTTCATTATTATTTGTATCAAAATGACACAGGCAAATAGTGAAAAAGACAGCAGTTCTGCAAGTTCCGCTACCATTCAGCCACTGTCCCTGCTGTTTTCTCTCTCATTATCCGTCTCCATCCATCCATCAGACTGTAATTTTGGCACTTTACTCCTTTTCTTTGCATGATAGATTTGTATGGTCCCTTCACTTTGTAATTTCAGGCTCTCTCTTGACTTCCTGTTCTAGAAGGAGAGGATGTGACAGGCTTTCTTCTCCTCAGTCCTTGAGAGACATCCCTCCTTCCCAGTTCCCTATTTTCTCAAAGGAGTACTATCGTATTTTTAGTTAGATCAATTTTTAGGTAATTATAATTAGGTGTTATATACACAGATGACCCATTTAGTGAGCTGAACTATATATGGATGCTGTACAAAATCCACTGTATAAGATTTTCATTCCCTAAGATTAATAATTGTCTTGCTTTTAATCATGGAGTTTTTAAAATTAACTTTTCACTAATTTCAACTTCAGATTCATCACCAACTAAAACTCTCCTCTCGAGGCAGCCACACGCCTCCCCAATTCCATCAGTCCACTCTTCCTGAAGGAGTCCCTCCGGGGCCTTCTGATCTACTCCAGTCAGAACCGGCCCAGGGACGCCTGAGGGACAAGGGACACCCTCCCACATCTTCCCCAGGACGTTCTCCAGGACGTTCTCTGTCCTCTTCTTCTCTGGGGCTCCAGCTTTCTGGATCACTTTTCTTCTTCTTAACTGATCCCTTCATTTTTGAGTCCATCTCATTTTCTAGAACTCCAGAGAAGGTGCATAGAAGGTATGGGTTTTGGAGACCTGCAACTTGTGGAAATGCACACCCTCACCCTTGATTAGCGTGTCCTCATAGCCTCCTGGGCTCCGGGGTGGGGGGGCACTCCAAACCTGTCCCATCTGGCAGCCTTGAAGATCTGTCACTCTTCCCCAGCACTTGTCAGATCTGAGAAGGGTCTTGTTGGGCCTCCAGCCATGGCCCTGAGCCCTTGGGGATTCTCAGCCCGGAAATTCATGGGTTTCAGGTCTGGGGGGCTTTCTTTCATGATTTTATTAATGATTTCTTCCTCTGTTTTCCCACTTCTCTCTCGTGCTGAAATCTCTGGGCTGGGTCTCTCATGTTCTCGTCTTTTCGTACTTCATAGAGATTTTGTTTTCCAACATATCTTCTGCTTTCGCACGTGTAATGGAGAAGAGCTCCAATGTTCTCTGTATTTTTTAAAAGTGCCTTTTACACTTGCAAAAGTCTCTCGTATCCCTCTGAAAGCACTGGTCCTAGTTGTTTTCGTGATTCAGAGCCTCTGTTTACTCCCAGTTTCCTGGTTCTGTTTGGATCTTGATGTTCACCTCAGAGGACTCCCCGGATGTCTGATACTCTTGGACCTCACAGCCCTTGCTGGGAGCTGATGGGTGGGCCTACCAGCTCCACTCCAAGGTGTCACCTGCCACCTGTGACGTCACAGTTGCTCTCCTCTTGGCTCAGTCACATTGCCACGGAAACCACTTGAGCTTCCTGCCTGGGGATGAGGCCCAGAGCCGTTGTTCTCAGAAGCCCGTAGGAATGGGGAGGCGGCTCCTTCGGCATCCTGTGTGGCCATGTCTAGGCAGTCTTGCTGTTTTTAGAGCATAATGACCTGGCCAGGGCTGATGACCGTCAGCCCAGACCCTCTATGACTCTCACTCGGGGACTAGCCCTCAGCCTCCTGCCAGGCCAGCAGTGGGGGCAGCCACCTAGCCAGGCTGAGTGGGGCGGAGGCAAGGGCCAGTTCCCCATGTGTCCTCTTTTCACCTCCCTGTTCCTCCAGAGCATCTGGAACCTTCAGGGGACTCTTGGTGTTTATCAGTCTTGACTCCATAAGGACAGCTTAAAGTTCAGTTTCTGGTGGCCTGAGTCACGGCTCCCTCTCCATCTTCTCCCCCCGCAATGTCGTGCTACGGTTTCTATGCAGTGTTCCCCATCCTTATGAATTCAACATGCTTCCTGTCATTTTATTGAAACTTTGGAAGGGAGAAAATGTAGGGGCTGTGTGTTTCATCTGCCTTCTTTACCCGAAGTTCAGGCCCTTGTCTTCCAAGTCTTCCCAAATCACCCAAGTTACAGCAGATCAGACGGCCCAGGGCTGGAGCCCAGGCTGCACCCCGGAACCCGCCCTCCCGTGCTGGGAGGCCCTCATCCAGGCCTCCCCTGCAGTGTCTGCACCTGCAGACTCTCGCGTGGCTCACCTTGGTGCCAGTGCAGGAGGGGAGAGGCATGGACCCCGAGGAGGCAGCAGACTCTCTGAGCTTTTATCCGAAGCTCAGAACCAGCTTCCCAAGGGGAAGAGACCCTCCCCAAGCACAGTACTGATTCGAAGGATGCGGAGGAGGAAGGCAGAACCCCTTGTGCTCCCAACCCAGTGGAATAATGCCACTGGGACCCCACCAACCTGGGAAGGAAGGACAGATCTCTCAGTCTCCCCAAGACACCCTGGAGCAGAGAAGCGAAGGCCAACCAACCATGAGCCCTGTGCCCTTCTGGCAGTGGGCACAGGGCAGTTGTGCAGGCAGTGGGCAGTGCCCACCTCAATGGGGCCACAGGTGGTCTGCTGTCCGTAGCGAACGTGAAGCAGTGACAAGCAGCTCTGCTCCATCGCCCCGGGGCGGCCCTTCTAGTTGAGGCGAGGGGTAAAGAGGCCTCGGCTGTGAGGAGGGCTCCGCCTCGGTGCCCTGCCACACTTGGGCCGGCAGCCAGTTACCTGTGGATGATGTGGTGCCGCTGCAGGTACTCCAGGGCCAGCACCAGCTCACAGATGTACAGCTTCACGGTCCCCTCAGTGAAATGCACGCTCTGCTGCAGGTGGTAGCGCAGGTCCCCCCCCAGCAGCAGGTCCACCACCATGAACATGTCCTCCTCGTCCTGGAAGGAGTACCTAGGGCACAGAGGGACAGAGAGTCAGGGGTGGAGTTGCCACCAACGTCCCCAAGACCAGTGGCCCCGTTTTACAGAAGAGTGAACTGAGCCCAGAGAGAGGCCCCAGGGTTGCAAGTCATGGCGCCGTGGGAGGAGGGGAGGGCGTGAAGGCTTTCTGTCCTCAGGAGCCGCCGCATGGCGGGGCTTGTCGCTCGAGTGGCAGAGGCGGCCGCGGCATCAGTCCCTGGCTCTGGCAGACAGTTAGTGCTCCCAGGAGCCCTGGATCCATCACAGTCAAACCCTTTCCACTGCTTTTAGTGGGCGCTTTGAGTCCCTGTTGCTACAG
The DNA here is from genome assembly GCF_902686445.1 of Sciurus carolinensis. Taxonomy (NCBI): domain Eukaryota; kingdom Metazoa; phylum Chordata; class Mammalia; order Rodentia; family Sciuridae; genus Sciurus; species Sciurus carolinensis. The sequence continues at coordinate 135,632,922 of NC_062222.1, read as the reverse complement.
TTTCGATCTGGAATGTTCCCCAAAGGCCCCTGTGTTGAAGGCTCGGTAACTGGCTTAGGGCACTCAGGGGAGGTGGGGGGACTTTGAGGAGGCGGGGCCTCGTGGAAGGAAGTCAGGTCCCTGGCAGGACACCCAGGAAGGGGACTTTGGGGCCCACACTTCCTCTCTGTTCCTGGCCAGCACGAGGTGACCAGTTCTCTGCACACGCTCCCACCATGAGTACTGTGATGCCACAGGACCAGAGCAAAGGCCAAGTGACCATACCCAACCCTCTGGACTCAAAATAACCTTTCTCCTTTTCAAGTTGAGGATCTCGGGTGCTTTGTGACAGCAATGGAAACATGTGGTCAGGGTATGTCACTGCTGCTCTCTGAAGATGCTTCCCTCTCCCCCACAATCCCGATATTCCCCACACATGCTGCTGCGTCCTACACGGAGCGTGGTTTGGAAATCCTTGAATGCAGTGATGCTCCGGGACAGCCAAGTCCAGGAACGAAAGGAATGGGCAGTGTTCACTTTATGGCCTTAGAAGCGAGCTAGATCCTGAATCACAAAGAGTGGTCGTGAGGAGGAAACCAAAGTGCTCCAGGCTGCACCAACCAAGCCCTGAGCAACAGCCAGCACCAACAGCCAGGTACGTGTGAGCTGCGTGGACGCGTGGCATCCCTCTGCAGCCCCAGCTGACATGACACGGAAGGGAAGGGACCCGCCAAGCCCAGTCAACCCACAGAATGTCAGATTAAAATAACTCGGTGTTTCCGAGGCACTAAGTCTCAGGGAGGCTTTGAATTCTGTTTTGTTTCTGCAGCAATAGGAAACGAATACAGTGCTATTTCTTTTCTTTCTTTCTTTCTTTTTTTTTCATGCCTGTGGGTTTCCTAAGGACTTCAGAGTCAGCCATACAGCCATATTCTGCTGTTAAGTAACTGCAGAATAACCTCATGGCTTCGTAAAACGCTGTCGAGTTCCTTACAGACCCATGGAAGGTGAAAGTAGAATCATGTCACATGATCCCAGAGTTAGAGGAGGTCATTACAGAAGTTTAGTCCGTGTCTTAGAATCACCCAGGCCAGTCCCCTCATGCAAATGAGGAGGAAACTGGGTTCCGGGGGGCGAGGGGCCAGGCAAGTCAGGGTGGGAATGAGAACGCTGGTCCCCTGGGCCTGCACTGTTGGGACCTTGCTGTAAACGGTCTCAGGGACCTGAGTGAATGACCCTTGGCAGGGCTGACACTTGATCCAGTCACAGGAGTGGTGGAGACCACACGCTCACAGGAGGGGAATTTCAGGGCTGGAAGGACCTGAAACGCCACCCAGGCCCCGAAGCCTCACACCGCTTAGCAGGAGGCGGCAGGAGAAGAGCCCCCCGGGCCTGACACTCTCGACTGCTGTTCATAATTGTTCAGGCTCAAGGCGAGGAGCGGGGAGATATTCACCACGCCCGCCACTCTCCAGGCTTCCAGATGTGCACCTGTCACAGGCATGGTCTGTGTGCTGGAGATGCTGTGGCCAAGAAGCTCCCCCCAGCTGCAGGAGCACACGTCCCGGGGGAGGGGGCTTGGCTGACTCACTGCCGGAGCAGCCGCTGGTGTCCAGGCGTCTTTCTGGGGTGCCAGGGGACACGGGAAGGGAAGGAGCCAGCTCTCCAGCTGGAGGGGAACTGGAGAGCAGGAGCACATGGCAGGGCTGCGACTCAGGGGACAGCAGGAGCCGAGGCCCAGAGCCTGTTTCAGGGACCATTATTCACACACTGAACCAGCGTGAGCCAATTATGGGAGTCACCATGTTGTCACAGCTGGGCAAGAGTGAAGTAAGGTCCAGGCCTTGCCACTCATGGAGAGAAGGGACTGGGTCGTGTGAGGGTGGCATGGTGAGCCTCCAGCCTGGCTTCCCAGGCCGCTCCAGGCTCAGAGCTGCCTCGCTCCTTCCCAAGCAAAGGCACCAGAAGCACGGGGGGGTGCGTGCCCCAGCACCCCCAATGTTTGCCTGTCACTGGGTCTGAAGATGCCATTTCCAGAAGTTTCAGTGAGAAATCTTCTGTTTGCCCAGAAGACCTTAGTTTTTAAATTCTATTTTATATGATTTTAAATTCTATGACATCCAGAAGTTTAAAATGTACAGAAAAGCATATTCTAATTGTTCTGTTTCTTGGATCCATTTGCCTGCCCAGGGCCTACAGCGCTCATGCATTCAACAATGGCTTCCGGGCGCCTCCGCAGGCCGGGGAATCAGGTGAGCTCTGAGAGTGACAAGGACTCTGAGGAAATGAGGTCAGGAGGCGGAGCCAGTGGGGCGGGGTCTGCAGGAAGGGGTCTGGGAGGCCCTGGGAAGAGGGCTTCGCGCAGAGAGAACAGGTGGATCCAGGAGCAGCAGGCGGGCTGGACGCCGGGCAGAGGAACAGGGGGAGCAAAGCCCAGAGAGGGGCTCTAGTGAGAAGCCAGCACGGCCCCGAGAGAGCCAGGGACAAGGCCAGGCCTCAGGGGCCTCCTGGGCTAGTGCTCTGGCTGGAATGTCCCCAGCAGAGCTCTGGTGAAAACCCACTGATCATGAGGAACCCGGGCCATGGATGGAGGGGCGGAGGACTGACGGGCTGTGTGAGTGGCCTGGTGGTAAAGCAGCTCCTCCCACGTGAGCCGCCTCACTACGTGCTGCCATCCTGACCCAGCAGGAAGACCCTCGCCAGACGCCAGGCCGATGCCAGCCACATGCTCTTGGACTTCCAGACAGACTGAACTTGGGTGGTGCATTCCCCAGTCTGCGGTACTCAGCAACAGAAGGTGGACCAAGACGTGGAGGGAAGGACTTCGGATTCCATTTCCAGGAAAATGGAAAATCGTCTGAGAGTCTGGGCTAGGAGTGAGCTGGCCTGCTCCATCCCCCACGAAGCTCTCTCTGGGCACAGGGTGGAGAATGGATATGACAGACGACACGCTGGGGGCAAAGCCAAGGGGACTCCCCAAAGGATTGGCTGTGGCAGCTGAGGCCCTGTGGACACTGCTCTTGTGCTGGGAGTCCAGGACCCCTTTGGAGTCTGGGGAACAGCACCTTGGCCACTGCCCATCCAAGGGTGCGACCTGGACCAGCGCTGGCCCCTCCTGCTTCAGCCTTACTTCAGAGCTGAGGGCAGCCACTTGCTCTGGCAGGAGACAGATAGAGCAGGGTGGTCCATGGGTGGTCCAGGACCCTCCCAGGGGCACCAGCTGGGTTTAGATGGATTTCAGGACATGAACCTGTCGGGCGATTTCTGCTCCAGTCAGTACGCTGCAGGGGGGCTGGACGCTCACGCTGTGGGAAATAAGGGCTGCCTGGGAGCCCCAGGGGCTGGGGCACTGACCTCGGCACACGCAGCTGCTCCTAGCTCACCCTTTGCTAATGAGCGCGGCCCCTGCGAGAGCTGGACGGACAGCCCGGGAGAACGCTCCTGACGCGCTGGAGCCTGGGATGTGCTGGTCGGCAGCCTGGGGGGCTGGTGGACAACACCGGTGACCGTGGTTTTCGACACTGTTGTAGGCGTCTGTGTGCCTTTCCCATAAAACATGAAACACACACGTGCCGCATTTCTTGAAAATCTCTGCTTTGACACTGGGTTGGAATAATATTGGATTTACAGATTAAAGAGAATTAACGTGTTTAAAATATTGAATATTTTAAAGCTGTGAACGTGGGATATCTGTCTTCTTTTATGTTTATCAATAAAGTTTTACGATCTTCTACCTGAAGGTCCAGTGTGTGTGTGTGTGTGTGTGTGTGTGTGTGTGTGTGTACCCCAAGGTTTTAAAGGCAGATTTATTGCTATTATGAATATAATCTGTTTTTAAAGTTTGCTAACTGGTCTCTGGGAAGGTAGGAGAGTGCTCTGACCTCCCGTATTTATCTTGTTCCAGACACTGGGCTGATGTCTCCGTTCTCACCTCTTCTCCGCTGATGCTCCACGTGAAGACGACTAGATCTACACAGCTTCACTGTTCCCATCGTTCAAACCCTTAGGCCTCGTCTTTCCTTTTCTTATTTCAGTCCCTGGGACCTCCGGACATGATGCTGGGCACTTTCATCCCAACTTGAATAAAGCATTTCATCATTAAGTGAACGGTCTGCCGTATTTATTTGATTAAATATCATCACCTCCATAGGAAAGTTCTTTCTGTACTGCTAAGAATTTTTACTGGACTCAAGATGCCATTACTTCATTTAGGACGTTTGGGTCTAGTGCTCCAATTCACCTAGCCCTTATTTTCCTGTCTCCATTGTCGGCCCTTGGTAATAGTAGCCATGAGGTCCGGCTGTCTCCCTCTTAGAGTACGGGGAGGAAACGCTGGTCTGTAGAGTCCGGCCTCTCGCTCCCCTCCACACCCTTCTCCTCACTCATTAGGGATTCTGCTCCCTGGTTAACGGGTTCCTGTTGGTGCCTTCAGATGATTCACACTCCTTTTCAAGAAGGAGGTGGGCAGCAAATGACCCAGGTGGAGCAGGCAGCATGCATACCATGGTGGCCACACGGCCCACTGAGGCCACGTGGGTGCCTCCTGGGATTGGCATGTGGCTATGGAAGGAAAAGCCCCTTCCTCTAAGTCTGATAGGCTAGAAACTCTAAGAGACCCCCCAGGATCCTGTGGCCCAAATCGGGGACGAGAGCTGTCAGTAGAGTGAAGTGGCAGAGCGCCCAGCAGGGCTGAGAGCTGCATCCAGAGACAGGCCCGGAGAGGTGTGGCGCCAGCTGGCTGAAGGGAGGGCACTTTCCTGAACCTGGTGCACAGGGAAGTGGCTGTGGCTTTTCAACTTAAGCTAGTTTACATTGTGCTTCTGCCACTTGGAGCTTGTCTTGGATTGTTTGCTTTTACTATAACAAAATACCCGACACTGGGTAATTAATAAAGAATAGGGGTTTACTGAGTTCATGATTCTGAAGGTGGGAAATCCACACAGTGCTGGTATCTGTGCAGCAGCTGGTTTGGACCTCCTGTGGTGGGACGAGCAAGATGCCAGCTCAGGCCTCTCCTCCTTTTTTCATGAAGCCACTAACGCCACCAAGCCCACATCCCCATGGCCTCATCCAACCCTAATCACATCCTCAAAGCCCTACTTCCTAATACCAGTACCATGTGACTTTGGGGACTAAGTTTCTAAGACATAAACTTCAGGGGACACAGTGAGACCACAGCAGAACTGGAAGTGTGGTTGGTATCTTTTCGCATCTCTGCTAGCACGGAAGGGTTTAGGATTCAGATATCATCCGCCTCCCAGATGCTCCATTAGTATTCGGATAGATGATGAACTATGAAACATTACATTAATAACCAGCGCGCTCCGCACTCTGGATTCACGAGGAGCTGTCAGAGGGTATCTCATTCAAAATTCCATCGGAACTCTTTGGAGGAACAACATGAATTTTCACAAGGAAACTTGCAGACTGGAATGAATTCTAAAGAGGGAGACCGCAATGCAAAGAGAACAATAATTTAAGCAATAATTCAAGTTGTGGCTTTTCCTTGTTACAGATCCATATTTTGCCCTGGGCCACAGACCCGACCCAATGTTCCCAGGAGACTCCATGTTATTCCTGGAGAACAGAGGATGACCTTTCGCTGACCTCTCTGCGGGTCTGAGCTGTTCTACTCTCTGCCATTGTCTTTTCTGGGGCTTCTTGCACCAGAATTATAATTATGTTCTCATAATAGTGCTGCACATTGTCATGGAAATGATGGAGATAGCGAATGAGAACGCTACCTCCGACCTGCAGAGCTGCGAGGACCTGAGCCTGGCCTAGCTGTCACAGTGTGTCTGCGTGAGGGATGTGCAGTGTTCACCTTTTATCTTTAAAAAAATGTATCAATTAACTACCTCGCTCCAAAAAGGATTCGAGTGACTTCATGACATTCAAAATATGATACAATTAAAAGTAAGTGAGCCAATGACCAGTTAAAGATTAAAAAGTAAATCCAAGAAAATTAGGCAAAAGTATTCCCAATTTATGCCCCAAGATCTGTCTGCTTGTCTAAAATGGACCATGAATATATCTTTAACCTTTCCAGAATCAAGAGCAAAGAGAGAAATATGTTCAGCTTTGTGATTCAAGGGATGTGGAAAAAACTACTTAGGAAAACCATGATATTTTAAATTGACACAATTATACATATTGATGGGGCACAGTGATTTTTCAAAACATACATAAAATATGCAGAGATCAAATCAGGGTATTTAGCACACCTACCACCTCAAACATTCATCATTTCTTCTTGTTGGGAACATTAAAATTCTCTCTTCTAGGCATTTTCATATATACAATGAAAAGCATGTTTTTTCCTACCACTGAAACCAAAGGGAAAATTTTCCCTCTGGATTTGTATGAAGATGGTCTTCTATAATGTGATTATACAGAAAAAATTGTCCTTACAGCCCTAAAACTCAACACAACTTTTTAACAAGGTGACATCAGGGCAAGTCTTAAGTTCCATTCTAGATACAGAGAGTGACATGTGAGAACCAAGTGTTGTCGGTTTGAAGAGTCACACTAAGTGTCTGTCGCCAAGGGGATGTGGGTCTTAGACACAGAAAGACCCAGTTACTGCAAAAACAAAGCCAAAGCCCCCCTGTGGTCCGAGGTGGGGGGACGGAGCTGGGCCAGGTAACACAGGCCCCTCCCCTAGTTTCCTGGGTCTGCAATGGACCCTAAGGAGCTGGGTGGAGAAGCTGAGGCTGGGGATCACTGCAGGTCCCCAGGCTGGACATTTTGGGAGCGCCGCTCTGGGTCAGCGCTTCCTGGGAAATCGAGTGGCTCTCAGAGCAGGCGGCTGGTGCTGCCTGGAAGGTGCTCACACCTCAGGGGACAGGAACAGAGGGAAGCCCATCTCTGCAGACTCAGGAGGGATGCGCTGTGGCTGAGGGGAGGGTCTGGGCAGGGCAGAAAAGGGCTCTGGAAGTGCTGGTGGGGAAGGAGGTGAGAGAAGGTGGAGAAGAGTTGTGTGACGCTGGGGAGTCGCTCAGCTTCCCAACAGAGCTGAAGAGCAACCAGCTGAACAGGAATCTTTTTGCATGATGTCGTTCGAGGTGGACTGAAGGCATCAGAGTCCCTTTGTGTGAGGGCCATGGCACATGGGAGCAGAAGCATGTGGTCCGCGTGCCGGGCTCCTGCGAGTGTGCCTGATCCAGGGGTGCAGCCTCAGCACCAGAGGTCGCTCTGCAGGGCCCTCGCTGCGCCCCCACCCGGTGAGCAGAGCCAGGTACTCCTACAGTGCAGGGGACAGCCCCACCACAGAGACTGAGCTGGCCCCGAATGCCATTGTACCAAGGCTAAGAAGTCCTGGCTCAGACTGACACTCCCTGACCCCGAGTGCCCCTCCCTAGCCCTGGAGACTGAGTCTGGCAACCCGGCCCCTTGTGGTGCCGACTCTGCGCCAGGCACCTTCCTAAGTACTTAGCGTGTGAACTCACCTCATTCTCCCAACAAGCCGTCAGCAGGTGCCACTGTGAGTCTGTCCTTCGGCCTCTCAGACATCTCAAGGCTCAGAGAGGTCAAGTGACACACCTGAGATGGCACAGATGGGAGATGGCAGACCTGGGAGGAGCCAAGCCATCCACTGCCAGAATGTATCACGCCTGCCTGACGCTCAGGGGCCCTGTCCTTCCCCACCAGCCGCAGAAGCTCCAGCACAGGGGCCTGGCAGGCACCCTCGGGAATCTGCACTGCCAGAGCATCATGCACCCTGGGAGTGGCCGGGTCACAAACACCCACAGCACGTGTGTTCCGCGTGACCCATGGTCAGGTGTGTCCCCCAAGAATGGGGGTTGTGCAGAGAGGGCGATGGGGTGGGTTAAGGGGAAGGGACGCGCTACACGTTTGGGCATGAGAGTTAGGCCAGCACCCCCGGGAGCTCCTGGCCTCCTCTTCTCACCGAGACCAGGGGCTCCCACTGGTCTGAGTGACGCCCTGGCCGCTCTTCACAGCCTTCTCACCCCAGCCTGGGCAGCAGATGTGACCTGGGGAAGGAGCAGCTGTGTCCAGCACCGCCCCGCTGGACGCCCTGCATGCTCTGGGATCTCTCTGCAGAGGGCTGGGGTCGCTGTCATGGCCAGTGCCTGCTGGTGGAGGGGGGCTCGCAAGTGACCTCCATTTCCTGTGCTTGTCCACCTCAGATCTGAAGCATCAGCAGGCCCTTCAGGATGCAGGTCGAAAGCTGGGCTCTCCAGTCACCTGTCGGCAACTGACCAGAAGCTTCCACCTCCGTCCATCAGATTCCTGTCTGTCTCTCAATTGTTCCCAACTCAGGAAGGGAGAGGGTGCCCTCAGACCCCGGATCGTCATGTCCTCTATCACCAGCTGGGAGGCCTACAAACCCAGGCCAGTCACACTAACCACGTACAAAACCACACTGCAACACGAGGTGGCGCATCCAGGGGGTACCTCGGCCCCTGGCCTCTTGGGGAGTGATGACAGGATCCCCATCCCACCTTGCCCAGGGCCTGCCACAAAAGGAGGGACCCACACAAACTCGAGTGTTGTCCACAGCAGAGGCGGTAAGCAAAGGGAAGGCTCCAGAGAGAACCCTGAACCTTCTTAGTCTTCCAGCAGTGCAACGTCACTCCACCACGGGAAACAGACCTCTCCCTGAGGCAAAAGTCACTGAGTGCCCAGAGATGACTCCATAGGATGGTGTTGTGGTTTAGATATGAGTGTCCCCGAGTTCACATGTGAGACAAGGCAAGAATTTTCAGAGGTGGAACCATTAGATTATGAGAGGTGCAAACTAACCAGTGGATTAATTCACTGATATGAATTAACTGGGGGCCAGGCGACCCCAGGCAGGTAGGGTACCGTTGGAGGAGGTAGGTCACAGGGGGTGTGCCTTTGGTCCTGGTGAGAGGTGCTTTCTCCACTTCCTGGTTGCCATGACCTGAACTGAGTCTCTCTGCCACACCCGTCCGCCATGATGTGCTACCTCAGCTTGGCCCAGAGCTATGGAGTCAGTGGGCCATGGACTGAGACCTCTGAAATTGTCAGCCAAAATAAACTTTTCCTCCTGTAAGTTGCTCTAGTCAGGTCTTTTGGTCACAGCAATGAAGAGCTAATTAAAACAGATGACCAGTAGGAAAGCAAGCCGTCAGGACAGGTCGTGGGTCTCCAATGCTCATCTCCTGAGTCCTGACTCTGAGGCACCCACAGGACACAGTCAAATGTCTCCTCAGACCACCTCATGTCCTATCCAATCTCCGGGGTGCAGAAAAAGGGACGGCTGGTCCAGCATGCTCACCTGCAGTCATTACCAGAGATTTAACACTGAGCAAGACAGGGGCTAAAAATAGCCGTGCGTGCTGCAGAAATCCAATAAGGGGATGCCACTCCCACCAGCTCACGCCATGCACGCGATGGGGCTTATCAGGCCTGGGTCATGCTGGGTACATTGGGACTTTAACAGTGTTCACAAGAGGACTTTCTCGTTCTTCTCCTGAATCTGACTCGAGCCACCAAGTCCCAAAGCCTCTCAAACAAGACGGCACTCACTGTTCTTCACAGCAGACTGGCTCTCCTCTCCTCCTCCCTCCCAGGAAGTCCAGGGAGTTGGGCAGTGGCCATCTGCCTCCTGCAGCTCAGGGACTCTCCCATGCTGTCCAGCCCTTCAGGACGAGGCAGTTTGGAACAGGAGTGGTTGCGTGATCAGGCAGAGGCCAGCTGCAAGGACCAGACCGCTCCTGCTGCCCAGGGCTCTGCAGATGGCGGGGCCGGCCAGCGTCTGACCACAGAGCACGGATCTGGTGGCGGAGAGATTTTGCTGATTTCAGTTATATCCCTCCGGCTTCGACAGTATCTGCAGTGGCTGACAAAGGAAAGTACGACCCTTGAAGAGATGGAGGGGGAAAGCGTGGGGCGAAAGGGAAGCGAATGTGCTGCTCCCCAGGACAACGACCGAGCAGCTCGGCCTCCCTCGGGCCACGGCCAGAGCGAGGCAGAGCAGAGCGCCACTGCAGCTGACCGAGCAGCGAGGGGCCAGGCCTCTGCTCCCGGGCTGAGCTCGACAGGAAGCTTGAAACCTGCCTTCCTTCAACAGGGCCATCTTCCAATAAGAGAACGGGAGGGGAAATCACGGGAACTGCCATCGGTTCATGCTTCCTGGGTGCAGGAGCGGACCCGAGGGCTTTTCGGTGCCATCTGCTGAGTCCAGGCTCTGGGCTCCTGACACTGGAGAGTTCGGTTAAGCTGTGTGCACTGGGTGGAAGTACCGTCAGCTCCATTTTTACAGATGACCAGTGAGATTCAGAGACTCACCCAGGGTCACACAGCTCTTCTCCACCTTCTCTCACCTCCTTCCCCACCAGCACTTCCAGAGCCCTTTTCTGCCCTGCCCAGACCCTCCCCTCAGCCACAGCGCATCCCTCCTGAGTCTGCAGAGATGGGCTTCCCTCTGTTCCTGTCCCCTGAGGTGTGAGCACCTTCCAGGCAGCACCAGCCACCTGCTCTGAGAGCCACTCGATTTCCTAGGAAGCGCTGACCCAGAGCGACGCTCCCAAAATGTCCAGCCTGGGGACCTGCAGTGATCCCCAGCCTCAGCTTCTCCACCCAGCTCCTGAGGGTCCATTGCAGACCCAGGAAACTAGGGGAGGGGCCTGTGTTACCCGGCCCAGCTCCGTCCCCCCACCTTGGACCACACGGGGGCTTTGGCTTTGTTTTTGCAGTAACTGGGTCTTTCTGTGTCTAAGACCCACATCCCCTTGGCGACAGACACTTAGTGTGACTCTTCAAACCGACTACACTTGGTTCTCACATGTCACTCCTGGTATCTGGAACGGAACTTGAGACTTGCCCTGATGTTGCCTTGCTAAAATGTTGTGCTGCATTTCAGTGTTGTCAGAATAATTTCCCCACAAAACCATCAGCTGGACACACTGATAGGTGCACATGGGGTTGGGCTGTGCGAAGCGGTCAGTGTCCACCTGGTTCTGACTGTGGGAGTGCCACTGTCCACCCTAACATGGTCTGACTCACCTGGCGACGTTCTGGTACCTCTGGAATCAATTCCTGATTCCCCGACCTGGCCTGCAGGCCTCTCTGACCTTAGGTCACCCTGACGCAGCTTCGTTTGCTGCCTCTGCTCTGCAGATGCCTGTCCTGCTCCAGGCTGGGACCTGGGCGCCTGCTGCTCTGTGCCCACCATTCTATCCCTCGTCCACCCTCCTGTCCCTCCTCGCCCTGAGTCCCTGCTCCGGAGCCACGCTTGCAGACGAGCCCCCTCAGCAGGGCACTGTACAGGCTGCCTCTTCCTGACATCCTGCCCTCTCCCGCCACCCGTCACTCCTCGTCACAAGCTCTGTACTCCTCTCCTCCCTGCGCCACACCCAGACGTGAGCCCTGGGAGCCAAGACTTCATCTCTGCAGGGACGCTCAAGCCGTGGGTGCCTCAGAGGCATCTGGAGGGCTTGCTGGGCCCACCCCAGACTGGCCCAGCAGGTCCTGCCCCTGGGATGCCCGGCTGGCCGTGTGGGGCTGGCACAGTGGGAAGCCTGGTCTGCATGCTCTGCATGCTCCGCGGCTCTCTCTGAACACTGAGGTGCCTCCTGAGCTCTGGAGGCCTCGGTGACTTTCGAGTCAGTGACCTTCGATGCTTCAGGACTCAAGTCCAGCGTCGTCTGGGAACCTCCCCAGAGCTGTCGGGTGGCACCTTGTTGACACCCTGGAATCCGCTGGCATCTGCCGAGTCTGGTCCAGACGGGCATGTTCACTGCATGTGGCTTCAGGGTTGGGCTTGATCCTATCTTTAAGTGATTTTTCCCAAGCTTTAAAATTTTAAATATATATATATATATTTATATATATGGGAAAATGTACAGTGCTCTGATAGAAACATGTATAATTCTCCAACAATTTAAATTAATTGATAAATCAATTTATATTTTTTTAGTGCATTGCAGTTATACGATAGTGGGTTTCCTTCTACATTCATAAATGCTCTACATCAAAATTAATAGCCATTACATTTTGCCATATTAACACCAGCTTTCTTCAAAAAAATGTAGAAAACACTACCTGAGCCGTCTTGACCATTCATTCCATCCTCTATCTGCTCTCTCCAGGTGTACTTGGTGCTGTTGAGGTGGGTAATATCATACTTATTTTTTTCTTTTACTATACTACATCCATCCATTAGCAAAACAAAAGTATAAATAGAAACAACACATATGGTTTATATAATTCTGAGCCAATGCATCCTAATCCCTTGAAGCAGTAAATCAGAGACTCAATGAGTGTTATCACTGTGACTGACCGTCCTTTCAGGTGATTCTTTTGAGATGCAGCCATAACAAAAGTTGATGTGTGTAACTCACTTGGTATTGTCGCTATTCTGTCAGGCAGGTAGTAAGATCTCATGGTGGCTTAATCTGCATTTCTTAGGGCTAAGGAAGATGACACCATTTCCTGTGTTTATATGTCCTCTTCCACGAAATACCTGTTCATTTTTTTGGCCCATTTTCTGATTAGATGTTTTAAGAAACAATTTGTTGAATTTTGAGAATTCTTTGGATAGTTTACATAAAGGTCCTTTGTTGAGTAAGTGGCTTGTCTTTTCATCGTCATGGGTCCCTTGCAGAGTGTAAATCTTTAATTTTAATGAGGTTCAATTTATCAATTTTGACTTTCCTGAATTATGATTTTGGTGTCAAGTCTGAAAACTCTTCAACTAAACCTTAGGTTTTAAAGATTTTCTCCAGTAATATTTTTCCCGGAACTTTAATAGTTTTGCATTTTACATGTAAATTCATGGTCCATTTTGAGTTACCTTGTGTTTAAGTTGTGAGGTTTGGTCTTGGCTTGTATTTATGACCTACATTTCTCCAAAGAGTATTTGTTGAAAAGGTGCCCTTTCTTCATTGTATTGTGTTTGAAACTTAGTCAAAAGTCATTTGGGTATATTTGTGTGGTTCTCTTTCTGGGTTCTCTATTCTTTTGCATTTATCTATCTATATGTTTATCCTCCTGCCACAGTATCCTGATTACCATAGTTATGTAATAAGTCATGACATTATTTAATGATTTCTCTTGCTTTATTCTTCTTTTTCAACATGTCTGGCTACTGTAGACTGTGTCCTCCTGTACATTTTAGAAGAAGTTTAAATCTACAATAAAATTTTGCTTGAATTTTGATAGCAATTACATTAAATCACTTTGAGGAGAAATGTTATCTTTACCATGTTGCCTTTCCATCCATGAACATGGTATGTCTCCATTTATTTAGGTCTGGTTTGATTTCTTTCATCAGTATTTTGTTGTTTTCTGCACATAGACTGTGTAAATGCTTTTGTCAGGCTTTTATCCATGAATTTAATAATCTAAGGGGTGACTATAAATGCTACCTTTCAAAAATTTTTTGACTTCCACATGCTTGTTATTAGATACAGAAATGTGATTGATCTGGCACCATGAAACCCTGCTGTCACAATTCTGGGATGGAGGAGAAAAGAAGAAAGTGAGAGAAAAAGAATATATACATACATACACAAATTTATACTTGTTTTCAGAAGACAGGACTGTTTATAGAGAAAATTCCAAGAAATTTATTAAAATAAAATCTCCTAGAGTTGGTAAATTTATATATGTATTTCATTCATATGCACAGTATATATTTACATATACACATGTATGTAAATATTATGTTACGTGGATATGATAACAGTTATATTTTTTCCTTTCTAATCTGTATGCCTTGTTTTTTTTTCATAAGAGTGGAAAGAGCAAAAATCTTTGCCTTGTGCTAAGTTTTAAAGGGAAACATTCAGTCAGTCACAATTTAGCATTGCATTAAACATAGGTTTTCTATAGATACTCATCACACAATTGAAGACATACTCCCTTCCCAAATAATAAGGATAAGAAGACTTGAATTACACTACAAATCAAAAAACCTAACAGACATTCTCAAACGCACATAAAACACTCTCTAGAATAGAACACATATCAGGTCATAAAGACAATATCAATAAATATTAAATGATTCGGATGACACAAAGAATATTCTGATGACAAAGAAATGAAAATAGAAGTCAACAACAAATACTAAAATTCATAAATATGTATAAATTAAACAACTTACTCCTTTTTAATGTTTTTATTAGTGCATTATACTTATCCTTCATAGTGGGACTCATTCTGACATAATCATAAACACATGGAACATAGTTTGCTCCATTTTAGTCCCAGTACTTCCTCTTTACCTCTTCTTCTCCTTCCCCCGTTCTCCTTCCTCTGTTCTACCAGTGTTCCTTTGTGTTTTCCAAATTGGTGCTTTATGCATATACATGAGGGTGGAGTCACTGGTATGTTCATATATGTACAGAGAACCATTTTGTCATTTCATTCTGCAGTTCCTCCATTTTCCTGTCCCCCCTCCTTTCTCCTCAATCCCCTTCCTCTATGCCACTGATCTCTTCTTTTAATTGGTTCTTTTGTTTATTTATGGTAGCAGAATCCAGTTTGATATAACTATGTAAGCATGGAATCTACCTTATTCTAGAGTCTCATGGATGTGCATGGTGGTGGAATTCACTGTGTTGTTTTCATACATGGGAAAATGATGTCAGATCCATTCCACTGTCTTTTCTATTTTCATGGAATCCCTCTGCTTTCTTCCCCTTATTTTGTTCTAGTTTCCACATATGAGAGAAAATACTGACCCTTGACATTCTGAGTCTGGCTTATTTTACTTAGTATGATGTTCTCCAATTCCATCCATTTACCAGCAAATGCTACCATTTCATTCTTTTTTATGATTGTATAAAATTCTATTATATATACACACACACACACACACACAAACACACCACATTTGCTTTATCCATTCATCTGCTGATGGGCACCTGGGCTGGTTTCATAACTTGGCTGTTGTGAATTAAATAATACACTTCTAAATAACTAGTGGGTGGATGAAGAAATAACAAAGTAGTAAATATCTTTTCATTAAAATTAAAGCAGACATTAATGAAATAGAAAGTAGACAATAAATAAAATTAATAGAACTGAAATTTGATTCTTTGAAAGAATGATGAAGTTACACACCCTCATTTAGACTGACCAACAAAAAAAGGAAAGGGTAATCATATCATTGAATTTGAAATGAAAGAGTAAACATTACTACCAACCTTACCTAAATAAAAGGACTTTAAGAACATGGTATAAAGGGGCTGTGGATTTGGCTCAGTGGTAGAACATCTGCCTAGCATGCATGAGGACCTGGGTTCAATCCCCAGTACCAGAAAAAATAAATCCAAGAAGGATTTTATGCCCTCCCAATAGATAAACTGGAGGAAAAGAAAAACGGATAGAAATATATAATCTATCAAAACAAATTCAAGAAGAAATAGAAAATCTTCCATTCTAGGAAGTAAGTGCTCTCCTGATGCCAAGACCAGACAGAAACACCACTAGAAAGGAAAGCTACAGACAAAACCTCAACACATTACAAGGAAGCAGATCCAACAACCTCCAAAAGAGTCACTCATCATCACCAAGTAGCATTTGTGCCAGAAATGCAAACTTGATTAACATTTTTTAACAAACGAAGATCGACATGAGATACTATAATGGAAGAATAAAAGGGAAAACCTATGGGATCACCGCAGCAGGTGAAGAGCATGTGACAAACTCCAACACCCTTTCAAGACAAAAACTCAGCAAACTGAGACCAGGGCCTCCCCTGAGGAGGGCATCTCCACGCAGCCCACGCCAAGTCAGCTGCAGTGGCGAGATGGACGCCCCCTGAAGACCAGGCACGGGGCAGGGATGCCAGCTCTTGAGACGATTCCCACTGTCCTAGGAGCTCGAGTCAAGGCAATTGGAAGGAACAAGAAACAAAAGCTGTCTGGATGAGAAAGAACGCAGAATCATCTCCATCAAAAACACCCTGATATTGCACATAGAACATTTTAAGAACTACGAGAAAAAAGAATTGGAACAAGTAAATAGTCGGGTAGGTCTCAGGAAACGAAATCAATATACAGATCAACTACATTTCTGTGCTATCAATGAATGTTCTGAAAATTAAATTTAGGAAACAATTCCATTTAAAGTAGCTCAAAATATTTAAATTCTTAGGTAAATGTAGGAAGTACAAGGCTTTTACTTTGAAAACTATAAAACCTGATTGGAAGAAATTAAGCAGGACATAGATAAATGGAAACACTGTCAGAACAACTAATTAGAACAAACAAAATTAAAAATTTTTTTAAAAATTAAAAAAAGAAATATAAATAGATAAACACAGGAAATATCAAAAACAAAATATTCCCCAAATCAACCTGCACATTCAACACAATTCTTATCAAAATTCCAGCTTCAGTGT
Organism: Sciurus carolinensis; assembly: GCF_902686445.1. NCBI lineage: Eukaryota > Metazoa > Chordata > Mammalia > Rodentia > Sciuridae > Sciurus > Sciurus carolinensis. The sequence continues at coordinate 135,616,604 of NC_062222.1, read as the reverse complement.
TTGCAGGAATTGCTGTCTGATATTAAAATTCATGCAGAAATACTAGAGAGACACTGTAATCAAAGCAATACTTAAAGAGAATGCCAAAGTGTCAAACTTATTATAATGCTATAGTAACCGAGACAGGGCGGAACTGGCTTAAATATAGACAAACTCGTCAATAAGAGAACTGGGGTCCAGGGGTAAACAAGATTACGATCGACTGATTTCAACAGAGTGCTAAGAAAGTTAATTCAGTAGAGGAAGGAGTCATGTTTTCAACAATCTGAATATTCACTTGCAAAGAACAAAGCTGAACCTGATCCTGCCGCCGTGCACAAAGGAGACCATAGACTACATGGGAAGTTAACATCATAAAACTCTTAAAAGAAAACAGAGCTTCAGATCTTAGGCTAGCAACAATTTCTTAGTTAACACAAAGATGAACAAAAAAGGAAATAGATAAATTGGATGTCTTAAAAATTAAAAACTTTTGATCTTCAAAGTTCACTATCAAAAAGTGAAAAGAGGAATCTCCATACTGCTTTCCACAATGGGTGCACCAGTTTGCAGTCTCACCAGCAATGGATGAGTGTGCCTTTCCCTCACATCCTCACCAACATTTATTGTTGCTTATATTCTTGATAATTACCGTTCTGATTGGAGTGAGATGAAATCTTAGGGTAGTTTTGATTTTGCATTTCTCTAATTACTAGAGACATTGAACACTTTTTCTTATATTTGTTGATCAATTGCATATCTTCTGTGAACTGTTCATTCCTTAGCCCATTTATTGACTGGGTTTTTTTTTTTTTTCAATGTTACGTTTTTTGAGTTCTTTGAACCATCATTTGACCCAGCTATCCCACTCCTTGGTTTATACTCAAAAGACTTAAACAGTCACATCAATGTTTACAGCAGCTCAACTCACAATAGATAAACTATGGAACCAACCTCAGTGTCCTTCAACAGATGAATGGATAAAGAAAATATGGCATATATACACAACGGAAGATGGAATATTATTCAGTCATAAAGAAGAATGAAATTACGGCATTTGCTGGTGAATATTGAAAACTTTATGCTAAAAGGAAAGCATAAACCTCAAAGACCAAATGTTGTATAATTCCATGGTTATGTAATAAGCAATTCTTTGCTTATTACAAACATGGACGAAGGCTTTCCAGGTGCAGTTAATGTGAAGTGGCTGTTAGCGGGTATCAGGTTTCTTTCAGGGGTGATGAAGAAGTTCTAAAATCAGACAGGGTTAAAAGGTGGCAGCGCTCTGAATACACTGAAGATTATTTAATCATATATTTTAAAAAGGGTGTGTTTTCTATGGCAATTCAATTTTATGAGTGAATTTATATTTCTATAGAACTATTATCCCCCCCAAAGCTATATGCACAATCACGGTTAGTATAATACAAAAAGATGAGGGGCATTTTGTTAAAAAAGGGAAAAATACCAAGTGCATTAATCTCTGGAAGTAAATTCATGACACTGATCCCTGATCCAGAGGAAGCCATGATCTCAGGAATTAAGAGATTTTTCACTAAGTTCTTCTTCATACCTTAAAACCACGTGAATGTGCCTATTCTAAAATAAGGAAAAATAGAAATAAATACATTCAGCTAATTAAAGAAAAATGAGCTGGAGACTCGAAGAGAAAGTGGACATGCAAATGGCCACAGTTCCAGAGAGGCTGGACCTCGGTAGACAGTGGAGAGGTGCATGTTGAAATGAACGCGAAAGTTCCGCACGCCCAACTAAGTAGTTAGGGGCAAATCAGTGAGACAAAATATAAAATTAATTTAAAACAATGCTGAAGGTGCTGCTCGCCCGTCTCCCGGTGACGGCTGTCCGAGTGTGACCGATGCCAACACGCGGTGGTCTCAGTTGCCCTGCTCCACTACACGGAGCCCAAGTGTGACTTAGGTCTGCATAAAACTGTTCACAGAAAGTGTTTATTAAGAGCAAAACCAGGGAGCAGTCTCAGTTTTTAGATCAACGGATTGGAAGTCCTTTAGCAGAAGAGGATGCAGGCTAACCGGCCCGCCGCACCGCGGAGTCGCAGCTCCCCAGCGCACAAGGGTGGACTGCAGGCCAGACGCGCAGGGAACGCAGCCAGGAGCGCAGCCAAGACTCCAAGTACAGAAAACTCAGCCAGTAGCCCAGCACACTGCTGGCCATCAGCAGGTCTTCAGATACCTGCTGCACTGATGCACAGATAAAAAAAAAAAAAAGAAAAGAAAAGAAAACTCAGCCAGAGCGAACCCTGCCTTTGACTCTAGAAGTCACCTTGGCGGTTGCCTGTGAGGAGGGAGCAGGACTAGGAGGGGCCCAAAACACCAGGGCTGGTGAGGTGGGCGGACAGCACCTAGTGCTCACAGGGATGGGGCTAGGTGTGCATGTCCAGCGTTTGACAGTTCTTCTGAGACCCTGCTCCTCAACGCAGTTTACGTGAAACTCTGCACCCCTCCTCACATGAACCCGCGTTGATCTCTTGGGTGTAGAATGGTTTGCAATGTAATTTTTATTTTTTATTTTTAAAATTTTATTTAAAGAGTGTGTTCAAGCCAGGCACAGTGGAGTGCGTCTGTAATCCTGGTGGCTTGGGAGGCTGAAGCAGGAGTATCACAAGTTGGAGGCTTTTCAAGGCCCTGTCTCAAAATAAAAAATAAGAAAAAGGCTGGGGATATGGCCCAGTGGTTAAGTGCCCCTGGGTTCAATCTCCAGTACCAAACCAAACCAAACCAAACCAAACAAACAAAAAACAACAACAAAAAATAGTATTTGTTTGCTGAAGCTGCCATTACAAAGAACCACACACTGGTTGGTTTAAACAACACAGGTTTATTTCCTGACAGTTCTAGAGGCTAGCAGTCTGAGACCAAGGGCTGGTAATTGAGGCCTTTCTCCTTGACTTGTAGATGGTGGCTTCTCCCTGTGTCCTCACATGGTCCTCCCTCTGTGTGTCTAATCTCCTCTTCCTCAAGGACACCAGCCATGTTGGATCAGGGCCCACTCCAGTGACCCCACTTTCAGTTCATTACTACTGTACAGGCTCTTATCTCTAAATAGTCTTATTCTGAGAAAGCAAGAATTCAATACATGAATTTTGAGGTGGATATAATTCAGAGTAAGGCTGATCTACGCTTCCATATCCATTTGCCATTTGGGCCTGTCCTTATTCATTGCCCATTATCTATGGAGCTAACTGACCATTTCTTAGTTATTCACAGATGCTCTTCACATATTAGAGACTAATCCTACAACGAGCACGCATGTTGAACACATCTTCTACTCTGTGCTTTGACTCTTCCATTTTTATGCTGCTTTTTTACTCACGTCCATTAGTTTAAACTTATTGTGTTTTAGTTACTGTCCCATTTGGTACTCTCAAATAAGAGAGCTGAGTTGAAAATCTCTCACTGAATATTTATTTGTTATTTTTCCTTACAAGTTTAGCAATTTTTGACTTTACATATTTTTAGTTTACCGTGAGGAGCATAGAAGTTCAGAAATGTGATTCATTCTTTTTATCATGCTGCGAGTATTTCCAGACTTATCTTGGAAAAGTCTTTTTTTCTTTTTAGTCAAATTTGTACGATATTCACTTCCTGGTCTCTTTTTACCCCTTGCATGTTGGGTCTTTATTGTCTTCCTGAGTTTGTTGTCGTTCTGACTCCTGCAAACAGGCCACGCAGTGTTCTTAAGTGCCCGCGGTGAGGTGGGGTATTGCTTGGAGTTTGGCATTTGCAATTCCATTGTGGTGACAGGTTTGCTGTCCATGCTTTTCTTCTGCTTTTTCTTTGTATCTGGCTTTGAGTCAGTGGCTGGCTCTTTCTCCTCGGGCTCTAGACCCTATTTCTAAACTCCAGTGCTTACCTTTAAACCACAGCATGAAAATAAACAATACCCCTGTCCCTTCTTTTTTCAAAGCCACACCAGAGCTGTGGCGTGGCTTTACTGTGCTCTTCATCCTCTATGTCACCGTTGCTGAGCCATTTTCAAAACCCAGCTTTTAGAAGCTGATGTTATTTGTCATAATGCTCCTCAGTTCTCTTGCTGCCACCCAGCCTGTTCCTCTCCTCATCTCGCTGTCTGCCTTTGTGTTGGGTTTTCTGGCTGTACTCTTGGAGTCTTCTCGTAGGTTTTGTGCAACTAGGATCGGTCTTTGCTTTGTTCTTATAATGGGACTCACACGAAGCACCCTCAGAACAGGCTGCTCTAAGCTGACAGCGCCTTGCTTTTATCACATATAAAAATGACACTTTCTCAACTTTCATGATGTCCGTGTCAACATTTGCATCTGTTTTTGTCATCTGTATCCCTCAACAATGTATTGTAGCTACAGCTGTTTTGAAGAGAGCTGTCTTTGAACCTTCCTGGTAGGGGGAAGATGGCTTGATACACCACACTTAAACAGCCTGACAGAATTCTGAGCATGACTGTGTGTAACTTATACCATTGAGTTTTTTACTTTTTTTGTAATTAATTACCAACATTTTATCTTTAAAAAATTCCCTTTGGCCATCCCTGTAGGACAGGCCAAGAGATGACAAAATTCCTTCAGTGTTGGTTTGTTGGGAAGGTTTTATGCCCCTTGTTTCTGAAGCCCAGCCTGGCTAGGCTTCGGTTCTTGTGGGCAGTTCTTCCTGTGGTCTGGCTGCATGCCCTGCTCTCTCCTGGCCTGCAGGGCTCCTGCTCTGGACCTGCCGAAGGCCCCCAGGAAGCTCCCGGGAATGTGGCACTTCTCAGCTCCTGCCGATCCCGTATTCTTCTGTGGTCTCTGACTGTTGATGGTTTGAGTGGCATGTGTCTGGTGAGCTCCCCTCTGGATGGAATGCTATTGGTGACCTCTGAGGTTCCTCCACCTGGGTGGTGTCTCTTCCCAGACCTGGGAAACTTCCAGCCATTATTTCCTCCAACGCGCTTCAGGATTCCCATGAGGATGTGCCCAGAGCTCCCTGGCCTCCCTCCTTCCTTTTCCTTTGTGCTCCTCTAATGGGACGAGAAACCTCAAAACCTCCAGGATAATGTTCAGCCTCATCTGGGAAGCACTCTGACATCCGCAAGAATGCACATGAACCTGGACAACATCATGCTAAATGAAACAAGCCAGCACAGAAAACCAGCGACTGCGTGTGAGATCTGACACACAGCACTCAGGGGAAGAGGGTGGACTGGTGGTTGTCAGAGACTCGGCTGTGGGGGTGGGGGGTGCTGTTGGCCAAAGGTATGAAATGTCATGTGGATCCGAGAAAGAGGTTTTGATTGAGCTCTGTTACACAGCAGGTCTGCAGCCAATGATGATGATCATACATTTCATAACAAAAGATACACTTTAAATCTCACCATCAAAATCGATAGGTGAGATGATTGACATGTTTAATAATTCCTTGTTTTACATATACATTGAAAGCTTACTTTGTACTCCATAGCTGTATGCAAATATTTGTTGGTCAAAAGTCATATTAATCTCAAGAACCACTCTGGAAGATGGAGATTCCTCAAAAGACTGGGATGGAACCACCATCTGCCCTGGCTATCCAATTCCTTGGTGTTTATCCAAAAGATCTAAAATCAGCATAATTAATGTTGCATGCGTACTAATGCTTATAGCAGTGCAGTTCACAATAGCCAAGGCATGGAATCAGCCCAGGTGCCCACCAACAGACGAACAGATTTTTAAAAGGTGATATATAATGGAGTTTTACTTAGTCATAAGAATGAAATTATGTCATTTGCTGGGGAATGGATAGAATTGGAGAACCTCATGCTAAGTGAAATGAGCCAGACTCAGAAAGTCAAAGGTCAAATGTTTATTTTTCTCATATGTAGAGGCTGGGGGGTGGAGGGGATTGTGTGAAAATGGAAGTTGAGCAGAGGAGAAGGGAGGGGTGGAGAGGGAAGGAGGGGAGGGAAGGAAGAGCTGGGAGCGCAGGCAGCCCCATCGACCTGGTGCATGTGTGAATGTCTTGCCACGCATCCCAGTTTTATATGTAACTATAATGCACCAATTAAAAAATAAACAAATAGAGAACCGATAGAGTAGGGGAAGGAAGTTGGGGAGGAGGAGGCGAGAGGGGTTGTATTAAGGACTGGGATGGAGAGAACTTTGTTTTACGTATATACGAATATGTCAAAATGAGCCCTACTGTCATGTATGACTAACTATAATGCACTAAAAATAAACAAATTTAAATAAAATTATTTCAGACAAAGAACAGAAAAATATATAATGCATGTATATGTGATTTGTAGATAATAAAGAAGCCGTGTCGCTGTCAGGGAACAGACAGATGCGGACGGTGGGAACACGAGGCTAAGGAAGAATTCTATAAACGGGGCCAAGTGCTCACAGGCTTTCTTTCCCAAGAAGCAATCTACCTGCAGCCCTGCCTGGCTTAAGTGGACAGGCTATGTCACATTCCACAGCAAACTACCTGTTATCTGCAGGAGAAAAGCAGGCCCAAGATAATGTCCATGACTGGATCCTGAAACTCAAGATCAGGATAATTCCTTCTAACAATAAAATCTGAAGAGTGTGTGGTTAAGAGTCCAATTTGAACCGATCAGCATGGGCCAAGGTGACCTACAGTTGCCATGACAGTGGGGACTTGAAAGTCCGATGTCACCCTGCTTTCAGTCAAAAGTCAAGAGGTGGGTCTGGGCAGGAGCCTCTGGAAACTTCTCTGGGATCCCCAATAACACTGGAGTGCAGGAGAGGCACGTGATCCCTCTCCTGAGAGGACCCACTATCTCCCTTGAGAGTGCCCCTTCCTCTTTTCCTATTCCTTCAAGAAAGTTATTCCTGTTACTCTGAGTGACATGTCTGACATCTTTCTGACTTGATTACAGCAGTTGGGTTGAAGAGGAGCCTTCACGCTGCTTAGGTTCTTGGAAGGCCCAGCTCTGTAACACAGACACGACCCAGCTGAGGACCTGGACCCTGTCCCAGAGCACCCAAGTCCCTCGGCTGGCTCCCCATCTGCATCCTTCTGTCCCCCATGTCCCAGACGGAGATGCTCTTCTGAGATTTAAAACTATCACATACATGTATGATATTAATAGCATTAATATCATTGTGCATATATATATATAATGTGTGGTTGGGTTTAGCATGTTTTAAAATTTACATCATGGTATTATTATACTGTAGTACTCTATACATAATAATATTTAATGAAAACAATGGTAATGTTAATCATAATGATAATAAGTGTGATAATACAGGCAATACAGCTGCAGGCCCCAGTGCTCGTGAGGAACCCTTCTGGGTTTTTAAATTCAGGTGTGTGTGTGTGCGTGTGCGTGTGCATGTGCGTGCGTGTGCGTGTGTGCGTGTGCATGTGTGTCTGTGTGTTCTCCTTACCAGGGCCCATCAGAGATCTTGTTTCCTCCTGTGCGGATGGTCAAACGTGGTTCCCACTGGAGTCGGGTTCTCAGTTTGCGCATCTCCCCGGGGCCCGCGGTCTCCCCTCTTACACCATGTGGGTGCTGAACCCCAGAAAGGAGACCGGCCCGTGACCCCCGCACTCCTGCATGCTCTGCCTTTCGAGGCCTCCTTCCTTCCAAGCTCAGTTCTGCACTGAGAATAACTTCTTTAAATGTGTTTTCCAGTGTCCCGGCTGTTGACTGCTCTCGTCTGCTAGGCGGACGTGGAAACTCCAGTCACCGCCAACAGCAGCTGCTCTGCCCCCACTCACTGCCTGGGGGCCTTGCTTTGGCTGCATGACGCCCCTGTCAGTGATCAGCAGTGACAGGTTCCGTCAGCCTCACTGAGGGCAGACTGTGGCAGCCTGCCCGGGACGCCACACCCAGCATGGAGAACAGGTCCACCCGGGCCGCCACGCCTCTGTGCACTGTGGTTAATGGACCCCTGTTGAGTGGTGGGCCAAGGTCAGTGTGGCCCGGAAATATTCTAATGGACGTCAGGGAAGCGTTCCAGAGGCCCAGATTACAGACGCCAGCACCAGAGAATTTAAAAAACCTGTATCTGGCAATACAACCATTTCACACAGGAAAGAAAAACTGAAAACTTGTGAATGCTCCTAATAACTTGGCAATTTGAACACTATGAATACCATGCAGGGATGAGCACAGAGATGTCACCTATTAGGTGCACTTCTTTATATCATCCTTTAATTTTTTTGAATAAAACACATCCTACTAATTTTCCCATGTCAGCAAGGAAGACAATGAAAAGAGATCCTCACCCACATCTTACGGATGGAGACAATGAGTCCCAGAGAACATTCAGGAGCAAACAAAGAACCAGACTCTTCAACTCCTCACCACCTGTCACAGCAGACCCGTGGGAACCCCACTAGAACTGCGACTGTCTCACGACGTTCTAACACTGCTGAGGCAATCTGAGAGGATGTGTTGGCTGCACAGAGATTCTCCAGTCGACTCTGTCTGGTTTGGTTTTGTTCTGGAATGACCCTCTCCCTAACAGCTCTTCCACTGTCTTTCACTGAAAATGTGAGGTACACACACTGGTGCGTATGGTTCCAATGGTGTAGACCTGGTGAAGCCCACCCTAGAATAGGCCGGGACTCTGCCCTATGCCCTGCAGCAGATGCTAAAGTACACCCTCCAGAAAACAAGGAAACCAAGCCAGCGCTGCTTCCCACATGCCCCGTGTTCACTTCGAGGATCTGGAGCTGGGGAACTACCTCCAGAATGTACAGGCTCCTCTGCAGAAGCCCCTGGCTGCTCCATGGTCAGCACCGCACACGTGGGGTCCAGGCCAAGGGTCAGCCACTAAGAAGAGACTCAAAGCGGGTCCTCGATCGGGGCTGACTAAGGAGGAAGTGGCGAAGCCCTGCAGGCTCTTGTCCCTGGAGGCAATCTGGGGCTGGGGAGAAACAGGCCTGGGCATCTGGACGGAGCTGGGTGGGGAGCAGGTCAAGGCCAGGGGCACCTCTGGGCCGGTGCTCCGTGTTCCCCAGTGGCATTTCCCTTCCGGGTCATGTGGTCATTGTGAAGTCATAGCAGATCAGCGTTGTTATGAAGAGTGCACGAGAAGTGCAGGGAGTATAACACATAAGTCATTATGAAACACGCGGTCGCCACTCCACTGAAGGAGTCAGCGATGACAGCAGACTGAAGAAAGAGCCCGCCTGTGCGCAAAGTCCTCCAGTTTTCCTCTTGGCTGAGAAGCTGGAAGGCAACAGCCCTTCTGTTGGGGTTCCTTCAGGATTTCACAGAGGCCCTGGGAACACCCCAGGCTCTGTCTGCAGACTGCAGCTCTGGGGAGGCTCCAGGAGGGAGGCCTGCCTACGGTGGATCTGGACAGGGCCCAGGGCAGGGGCACAGGCCGACGAGCCCCTAACTCCTAAAGGGGAGGAAGACCGGACATGTCTGCTGGGCTGCAGGTGCGCGGTGCTCTCACCTGGTGCTGCAGGGCCAGGGGCCTTGGGCCTGAGGACCACCCCGCCAGGCGTGCAGGGACTCCTCAGAGCTGCCCTGGCAGATGCAGGCTGCAGAACTGGGCCTGTTTGAAAAGCTGGGAGCCTTCCGGGAGCTCTCCTGACTGCTTCATTTTAAATTGCATCTTTATATGTTCACATTAGTGCCATTACGATTATACACAATAGTGGGATCCGCTGTGACACAGTCACAGACGCATACAACACAGTTCACCCCAATTGGGTCCCCAGGACTGCTGTGAGCTGGACCACAGGTGGGGCCAGCGCCGGGGCCACCTCCTCCAGGTCCCGGGGCTCCCCTTCTCTGCCCCTCCCACTCAGCTCCCCTTCCTCCCACTGTGAGTCTTCCATTCATGAACAGGTTCTGCATGGGCTTCCTGCACGTGGGCCCTGCCTTCTCCCCCAGCCTCCCTCCTCACATCCTCAGTGACCCAGGCCCCAGGGGAACTTGGGGTGAGCCACTCAGTCTGCAGCGTGCCTCGTACACACTGGATGCTGCAGAAGTTGATGGGGACACAATGACAGCAGCCAGGAGGGCTGGAAAGCGAGGAGCCAGCAAGCCCTGGGCAGGGGGTGCGGAGGATGGCAGAGGACCCTGAGAGAGGGCCACCTCCTCTGTGAAGCCCCCTTATATCCCAAAGGCCAAGAGAGAAAGTGGTGGGCAGGAACCTTGGTAGGAAGATATTTGTATCGAAATTCATCCGTGGCAGCTTTACAGAAAACAAACACAACAGACACCTGAGATGTGACCAGAACACGGCTATCTACCATAAAACAGGACCTGACAAACTGGAACGGGATCGACTCCCTCTGTGTGATAGTGGGAACACCCGAAGGCCAGGTAGGAAGGGGCTGAGCCCACTCCACGTCGTCCCTTGGTGGTCAGCTGCTGGCTTCTCCATCCCAGCATCGCCCCCCAGCCCTGCGCCCCACCATGGGAAGCTCAGCTCTGGTGGGTGGGCCTTCTGTCTTTCACATATCAGTCTCTTATGTTTATTCCGATTTTCATAGTTTTGGTGTTTTTGTAAATGGTATTCTGGAAGGTTCCGTTTCTGGTGGGGTGTGGCTAGTGCCCGGGAACAGAGCTGGTGCCTACCCTCTGATCGTCTGCTGTGCTGCCACACTCATTTGCTAGCTGGGCTGTTCTCTGCGTTATCAGGCTTCCCACTGTCACGTGGCTGTCACTAGCTAGCACAGAGTCCATCCTCCTCCCTGCAGGTGAGGACCTCCAGCCTGTGGTAATGCAAGCAGGGAGGGGACACTTGCTCAGCTGCGGGGGAGCGTGCTCCCTCGCTCTGCATGACGCAGGATGATCTCTGAGTTTCCTGCAGATGCCCTTCTCTGGGCCGAGGAGCTCTGCTCTAGTCCAAGTCTGTTAGGAGTTCCTGCCACGGCCGGACCTGGGATTCTGGGCGGCGCTTCTTCAGCACCTGTGGAGGGGCTGGCTGGCTTCGCTCCTGCAGTCTGTGCACACGGCAAGTTACTGGATGGCTCTTGAAAGGCTGAACCAACTCCAATTCCTCGTGCGACTCTCACTCGGCCGTTGGGTACTCTTTGTGCCGGTGGGACTGGATTCTCCTGAATTCTGCGTGGTCTTCCTGTTGCATTCCCGGCTGGCGGGACACAGAATGAACCGGGAGTATTCCTTCTGTTTTCAGGTTCACTGATCATTTTTTTTTTTTTTTTGAAAGGCTAATCTGCTATTAATGCTATCCCTTGTATTTTTAAACACAAAATTTGCAAGTTTTCAGTTTTAGGAGTCTGATTTAGGTCTTTCAAGATACTTCCTATTTGCCTCTACCTGACAGTTTGGACACGTGGGCACAGTTGCGACTGCGTTTTAACATCCCGGTCTGCTGATTCCAACAGCATGTAGGGCAGATCAGTCTGAGAAAACTGATACAGCACCTCATCCTGCTCATGTTTTGCTTCTATGCATAATAGATAATGTGCATTTTACCCTTGTGTACTCCGTGAATGATCCTGAGCTCTGAAGGGCAGTTAACACACTAGGGGAACAGCTTGATCCTGCTGGGCACTGCCCTGTGTTGGAGGGCATGGCTGCAGCAGGACAGCTTTGTAAGCCCCTGCACAATGTCCCCTCCACGCTGAGGTCATCCAGCCTGGCTGGTGGCTGCGGGCATTATTCTCAGTCCCCTGTGAGCACTGTGTACGTAAGTCCTTTGGGATGTGCTGTCCCTGGCCACAGGGAGTTTGTCCCATCACACACCCACCAGCAGGCACAATGAACACTCAGGCAGGATCCTCGTCAATTCCAGAGCTCTCTGCCCGCATGCTCTCTTCTCAGGAACCCTGTCCTACAAGCTCTCCTTACCTTGGTCTTCCCAGATCCCTGGGCTCTTCCTCGGTTCCTCCCCCATGAATCTGTCTGGAAACTCCCTCAAGTCAGTAAGATGACAGCCTCTCATGAATTCCCCTCCCCCAGGGACCACTGTCCTCCATGTCCAGCGCCCAGTGTCTTCCAAACCAATGCTTCGTATTTTCTTGCTTTTGTTTCATCTTGACCAGAAGCAGAAGCCCCTCACCTACTTTCTGACACAAAGGAGATTTTTCCAAAGGAAATGTTCATGGACCAACGCCTGCGGCATGGACCGTGCAGGGGTGTGTAGTGAACAGACCGACGGGCCCACACTCCAGAACTCCAGTCTACTGAGGGATGACGGTCATCCACCATCAGCCGGCCTGTGGACGAGGTAGACGGTACACGCTGCTTGTCAACGAGGCAGTTTCAGAGGGTGCTGACCACTCAGGGTGATCCTAGGGTGACTGGTGGACAGCATCCCGACCAATAATGGTCAAGGATGTGTCTCTGAGGAAGGGACATTTGAGCCATGGGAGGAGGCGGCCACGCCCCTGTCCTGGGGAACAGTGCGGTTTATGCTGACAAATGTACCAATACGAACGTCCCTAGTGGGGAGTGAGCCGGGTGCACCTGCAGCCCAGTGAGCCCAGCGGGAGGCAGAGGGGAGACGGGCCGATCCGCTTCCTCCTGAGGCCCAGAGAAAGCGCGTGCAGTGGTGGAAGGACAGGCCGTGCTCTCCCAACGGTCCTCCCTCCGAAAGGATGCAGCGAGCACCAGAGAGACCGGCTCCCTTCCCGTGGCTGCAGACCAGCTTTCACCCACAGCTGCTGGCAAGCAGGAGGGAAGGGTTCCTGGACAACAGCTGTCCCCTGGCTGTCCCTGCACCTGGTGCAGACAGACCTTCCTGCAGTTCACCCCGGAGCCGCCGCCCCACTGAGTGGGAACTCGCCCTCGCCCTCTCCCGAGACGGGAAGCACAGGCCAGCACACACTTGGCAGAGGCCACATGTCTCCCCAGGGACGGGGAGAGGAAAGATGAAGTTCTCAAATATTCTCTTTCATTAGAAAATGTGGTGCAAACAGCACTCTTCAGGGAGGGCTGCGGTTTACAGTCACAAGCAACTCCAGAGAGCGTGGCCCTCCCTCCACACGTTGGCTGGGATGCAGGAGACATCAGGAGACTCTCTGAACTTCTCATAAATGCGGTTTGGTCCCAGCTGTGACCTCGGACAAGCCCCTGCGTCTGCCGAGGCTCGGTTTCCTTTCCTGCGACGTGAGGCTGCTCTCCTCGCCCACGTGCTCCAGGGCAGCTGTAAGAAGCCAGGATGCTGGTGGGGTGAGCATTCCCAACCGGGCTGAGCCCAGGTGTGCAGACTCCAGGTAAGGGGAGGGGTGCTGAGCTGAGAGAGGAGGGCGGGCTGGGTGGGAAGCAGCCGCAGGCTGCAGTAGACACTTAGGCCCAACTGACCGCAGAGCCCGTCTGTGCCAGGCGGACGCAGCCGCCCTGGGGACCAGGCGACTCTTTTTGGGGAAGCTTTCAGACCCTCCTTGCTCACAGGGTCAGTAAGATGGCCACGCGTGTGGGCTGGTCCTTTGCAAGTGGCACACATGTCCAGTGGGAAGTCCTCCACCCAAGCAGTGGGGCCATCCTGGCTTCACCCCTCTCGAGTCCCGTCTTGGTCCACAGCCTCAAGAAGCCTGAGTGCTTGGACTGCACCCCTCTGTGGCCTTTGTTCCGCCCGTGTGCGGGGGTCAAAGGACACCAACGGTGTGTGATGGAGGTTCAGGCCGGAGGTGCTGGCGGCTGGAAAGGACCTGTCAGGGAGGTGTGGACAAGCCTTTCCACTCCCTGGCCCCCATCCTACCCTCAAAGTCAGCGTGACCATCATCCCCGTGTAGAAAAGGAGCCCCAGCCTCACAGAGGTTGAGGGGACCCGCCAGAGATCTGAGCTGGACGGGGCCTCCATCCTGGCCAGCACTGCCCCGAGCAGGCCAAGCCGGGGGCACCCGGGCGGGGAAGGCGCAGAGTGGGAGCCAGGAGTGCCCCTCCACTGGGCCATCCTGGCCCAGCGCACAGTTCTCACCTGGCTTCGTCACCCTCTCCCAGAGGGACACCACCTCGTAATCGAGTCCCATCTGTGCATCTAATCAGCCAGCTGCCGTCAGTGTCCTCCAGATCATTAATTAAGGCTTCTTTGAAACCAGACCTCCCTCTTACTTCCAGTGCCCCCTGCAGACTCCCACTCGCTCTGAGGGGAGCTGCCTACTTCAACCCCACTTTATGCGCTCGGTTTGCAAGTCGAGTCCAGAATCGCTGCCATCTCAGAAACGTAATGCTCCAGGGACGGCCTGTGAGCCAGTGAAATGCTGTTTAGCAAAATCCAAACCAAGGAGTTGCTTCCCGGTACTGCAGGTGTCGCCGTTACCATCAGGTAGTTAAGAAAAGTGTTCATGGAGGGCTCGGTAGTGCCCTGGTTTAAATCCTGAGCGTATGATACTGCGTGTGAGAAGAGAACGTGGTAGTGGGAGACTAGAGTTGTCCACATGCTATCCCTTTCACAAAGGACACCGACTTCCAGAAAACTGCCTGAACAGGTGACTCGAAACAAGGAAAGCCGTACGCACACAGATGCCCATCTTGGCGAGCATCACCTGTACTGGATCTGTCTAATCCTGTTAGCTGACGGTAGGAGAACGGGTAAGCAGACTTTAGTGTCTCCAGGGGATGGAATATTAAGCTACCATTAAAATCAACACTGCACTATTACAAGGAATATGCATTTGGAATATGTCAAGTAGATTATAAGGAAGATAAAAATTTAACGTCTACAACAATTACATAAAATCAGGTCTTGATGGCCAAAGACCGTGATGACCAGAAAATAAAAAGGAGGCTATTTGGAGTCACAAATTTGTGGGAAGGTTTATTTTCCCGTTTGATGTTAAGCTAACATTTATGCAACAAGTGACAGAAAGCCTGCCGTGATGCAAAACTTCTCCCACCCCCTCAGGGCTGGTGGTGCAGCAGGACCCTGGAGCCTGTGGCTCCCTGCAGTGGGCTGTTGGTGTCTGGGGAATCCTGGGCCGTGACCTTGCGGTAGCTCTAGCCTCCTCCACCCGCAACAGGCACGGCCCCTGGCCTGAGGACATATCTGCAGAAGGCAGTGGGAAGCAGGTTGGAGGGAACAAAGCAGCAACTCTCCTTCAGGAGCAGCCTCTAGACTCACCCTCTGGGGCTCAGCTTCCCACCTCCAGTAGCCAAATTCTGAGGTGGGCGTCCATCCCACTGCCCTGATTCCAACCAAGGACCAGGACACTTACGTGGGAAAGAAAAGATGTTCTGACCTTTAGGACTGAATAACTGATGGTCTATACAGAAAAAGAGAGCACCCAATTGCTACCTTGTACTGTATGCAAACGATAATTTGAAGTAAACATTAGATCTATGAGTTAAATGTACTTTCTAGAAAGATCTAAGAAGGCTATCTTTGTGATCCGGGGTAGGCAAAAACTAATAGAGGACAGGAAACCGTGACTATAAAGAAGGAAACAGAAAACTCATGTTTCATCCAAACAGAACCTCGCTTGTCACTGCATCAGGGCAGCGTTAACCCTGAAAAGCAAGCCAGAAGCAGAGAGGAAGGTCCGTGGGACACAGGGTCAACAAAATAACTTTTTTCAAGAATATGTAAAGGACTTCTACAATTAAACACTTTAAAAAACACAAAAAACAGACAACAGATCTGGACGAGCGTTCACCAGGAGGATACCCAGGTGCCAGCAAGTAGAGGGAAGGTTTCCTACTTCGTTAGTCCTCAGGGGAAAAGGAACTAAAAGCACAAGGAAACCCCAGCACGCCCCGACTGGAAGGGCCGTAAGGACACTTCTAACAGCTCCCGCGTGGACAGGGGTGTGGAGCAAACAGGATTCCAGCAAGTTGCCACTGGCGTGTAAGATTCTGTGAGGGCTTCAGAAAGCCCGGCCCAGCCATTGCAGCCAAGTGGCCACAGGAGAGAGAAGAAGGCAGTGTGACAGACAATGTCCCAGCAGCCACGCGGAACCCAAAGCCTGGGGACCGCCTGCACGCAGCCAACGGGACGGAGCCACAGAACTTGGTCTGTTTCTACCGTGAACTACAGCAACGGAAGGGAAGGAGGAGGGTGACTCTCAGAAACACCACGCCGCAGGAAGGAAGCCAAGCGGAGCTTCTTCTCACTATAAAGATGTACCCGAGACAATCGACTTATAAAGAGAGAAGGGTTCCCGTGCATTGGGAGGCAGCACGTCACGGGGAGTTGTCACAGAGAAGGACGCTCACTGCTGTCAGGAAGCAGAGGGGCCACCACGCCCTTCAGGAACACATCTCCAGCGACCCAAGACCATCCCTACGCCCACCTCCCACACGTCCCACCGTCCCCAACAGAGCCACAGCTGGGGAACCCGACTTTGGGCCCTCAGGGACATTCGACATCCAAACTATGGCAATGGGGATGGTCATGACAGCTGAGTGAAGGAGCCCAGCACTCTCCTCCTCCACCAGCACGGAGGACTGGGAGGCAGGCCACTGAACAGACAGTGGGTCACTGAATACATCAAAGGGGAAGTCAGACAATTCTTGAAGCAATTGAAAATGGAAGCAGAACTGACCTGAACTTACGGGATGCAGCCAAAGCAGCACCAAGAGGGACGTTCATAGCCATGCACGTCAGCATCAAAAGTAGACCCCAAGTGGATAGCCCACTGACGTGCTGCAGGACTCCCCGCAAAAAAGAAAAGAAAAAAAGGAACAAATAAGGAACAAAACCAAAATTAGTAAGAGGAAAGAATTGTTAAAAATCAGGACAGAAAAATGAGGAATTATACTCCATTTATGAACAGTTTGTCCAAATGTAATAAATGCAGTCTACTGTCAGGCATAACTAATTAGAACAAATTTAAGATTTAAAAATAAAAAAAAGGAATTGGGGCAGAAGTGAACAAAACTGGAGGAAAAAAACATGAAATATGAAATATTCATAAAACAAAGAGTTGTTGTTTTTTTTAAAAAAATGAAGTTGATGGTTAGACTGAAAAAAGAAAGAACAGAGGTGGGTCCCAGGAGGAGCTCGGCGGCACAGTGGTGTGCTCAGCGGCTCAGGGCCCTGGGCTTAGTCCCCGGCCAAATAAATAAAGGGCATGAGGAGGAGGAAGAGGAAGAGGAAGGACAAAGAACAACAAGACCTAAGTAAGTAAACTCAGAGAGGCGCAGGAGGCCCGAGAGCTGGCCACAGAAGAGGAGAGGGCACCCGAGCGCTCTGGGATGCCCAGGCTCCACCGACGGCAAAGCTCGAGGAGACGGGGGACTTTCTGGACGCCTGCAACCTGCCAAAACCACACCAGGAAGACGCAGAAACCTGAAGGGAGATGGAACCCGTGGTAAAGGCCTCCAACTTGTCGCGGCCGAACTTGGCCAAATTTTAAGACAGGACACGAGCGGCTCTTCTCGGGTGACCCCAGGCCCTGAAGGAGGGGGAGCGTTTCCAGGCCGCATCAGCCCGGGTGCCCAAACCAGACCAGGGCACGCACAGCCTGAAACGAAGGTGGGGCGAGCAGTGACAGAGACCGAGTCGCGCTGCCACACCGTGTGCACCTACGGACGCGCGCGCAAAGGCCCCGCCGCGCAGCTGCAGCGAGCCGGTAAAAAGCGAGACCCAGAAGCCCAGCCGGGATAAGCGCAGGGCAAACACTCAGCAAAACACCAGCCAACTCGCCGACGGCACAGGAGGGTCCCTCCCCACCACGGGCCGCACCTCCAAAGGCAAGGGTGTCCAACACCTGTGACCCAGCCACCCCGCTCGTCACTCCCTAAGCTCTCAGTCCTCCGCGGGGCTGCTGCCTGGCCCAGGTGCTGACGCGCAGCAGTGGTCAGCAGGCGAGCCACAGGTAAACTAAGGGGGGACACGGGCAGCTCGGTGACCTGGTGCTCAGCACACAGTGGCTCCCGGCAAGGGTTGACGGGGGAGGAAGAGGTCCAGCACCTTCCACGAGCAGTCATCTTTCAGCAGAGGGCACCTGTCTTCTGCCTGTGCAGCCTAGGCGGACCCGAGCCTGCTCCTCCTCTGGGCTGCGGGTGGACCCAAGGGTCCAGGTACAGACTGGAGCGTGCCAACAGAGAGCGCAGGCCCGGGAAGGGAACTGGTGGCAGCAAGTGGGGGGTCGGCAATCTGTCACAGACAACGGAACGGAGTGAGTCAGTCCCGCCTTCTCTGAGTGACCATATGTGCTAACTGGGCATGCACCAGTAATCGCTGGCTGCTGCTCATTTACATTTGATTATTATATTTGCTGTTTTTAATTGCATTTGAATATTTCTGCTGCTAATACCGTCAAGATTGTCATTAACCACCAGCAATTCTCAGTCAGCTTCTTCTGATGACAAAACTCAGACCTGCTGCCAGAGCCTTTGTCTGATCCAGATAATGATGGCAATCGTGATACAATGATTAGAAGGACAGCTGTTTTCAGTGTCCACTGGGTATCGGGAGCTGTCCTAGATGCTGGCCCATGAGAGACAATGCATAATTTTATGTCTGGTACAACTGAGGTTCATTCCTGCTTCAGATTCTCCTACCATCACACTATGTGATATTAGGCAAGTTACTAAACCTCTCTGATCCTCAAAAGCTTTATGTGTAAAACAGCATACATTATAGAGCTCTTGTATAGAACTATGAACAAAAGTAAGTTAAGGAGTCTGACCTGTGGTAGAGACTTCCCTGTCCCCATGGTCCCCAAGGTCACTATCTTTCCAAATCACCTGAACGGCCACTGCAGCTTCCTAAATGACCCAGCTGCCTCCTTTCTCTTTCCACCTGTGAACTCACGGCCAGTTTTCCCAACCTGTGAATCTGCATGCACGTCCTCCCCCGTCCCTAGACTTTGAAGGGTTCCCTTTGGCCTGCATGACAATTCCCAAGCCTCCAGGCCTCAGAACTGGTGCATGAAGCCTTGGCAAGCCAGGTGGTGCAGAAGTGACGGCCGGTCCCCTCCCCTGCCTGAACCACGAACTCCTCTACAGCTGCTGCACCTGCTAACTGCAGACGCCCCATTAGAATGGCCTCTGCTACACAGAGTGGCCTTACCAAGGTAACCTGCTTCCTGGGGCAGCTCAGTGACGGGCTGGTCAACATGGGTGCGGAAAGCCTGGCCCCTTGTCCCGACTCTGGAGAGCTGTGCATTCAAGACCCTGTGGGGCTCCGAAGCTTTATCACGCACACACCAAGGCCTTGGCCTCTGCTCCAGCCGGGCGCCTCCCCTCTGCTCCCTTCCGCAGGTGGCGACCCGCAGGGCATGCCCTAATTAAACGCCCCAGTCAACCTCTTGTGAATTCCCACCTCAGGGTCTCCTTCCTAAGCCACCGCCTCGCAGCACGGGGACTCCTCCTGGTTTCCCGCCCACCTCTCCTGCCTACCACGATCAGCTCTTCGCCGACCAGCTCCCTGCCTTCTCCCTGCTTCCCTCCCTTCCAGAAGCCTTTCAGACTCAGCGCCTGGACGGCCACTGCTCCAGCAAGGATCAAACACCTTGTCACTCCAGGCAGCGAGAAGGTCTGGGTCCCCGGGGCTGTGAGGCCCGCCCGTGTCCCAGGCAGCGTTGGCCTTGCAGGATGGCGACCCCTGTTCAGTGCCTGCTTCCCACACCGGCAGGTGCTCCTCTGGCCACACCCGTCACCACAGCGCCCAGTGTGGGCAGGGGCTTAGCAAGCGGCTTAAGAATGAGGCTCTGACCACGAGCCGAGCTGGGAGCCTGCTGGGAGCCCTGGGGGGCTGCTCATGGGGCCTCTGGGGAGACGCGGGGCCTCTGGGGGGACACGGAGCCTCCGGGACGACACCTGGCCCAGGCCGTGATGGAGAGGAGTTAATAGCCCACAGCTTTGGGGGTGAGTCCACATCTGGGGCCCACTGATTTGCCTCTGGGGATGTGGGGTGGTGGACATAGGAGCAGGTGGTCACTTCCTGAGCAGGAGAGAGGAAGAGGGCGCGCCGGGCTGGCCTTGCTCTTCATAACAAGCACCTCTCAGGAGCCACCGAGGGTGGGCAGGAGAAGCACCTCTGGCTCCCGGTGACCTACAGGCCTCCCTGGGCCCTGGCCCCAGCTGCACCTGGGAGCAGGCCCTGACCCACGGAGACACAGCCTCACTCACACCCCGGGGCATGCTGGCCGTGGTTTCTGCATGTCCTCCGCTGCGGGGCGGGGATGGCAGGTAGCTGGTCAGCGGGACCGGCCCAGCCACGCCTCCCAGCCCTGCTCTCCTGGGCCCCTCTGGGTGGCATCGTCTGCCTCAGCCGCTCCGCCACACTCCCACATCTGATCCGGATGCTTCTTCCGCAGGAGCCTTTCCTGGGCTCCAGGAGCGGGGCTGGGAACGCCCGGCTCTGCTGCGAGGCCTCGGGCCGCTCCTGCTCCTCCGCCTGGCGTTCCCTGGGAACCACACTTCCTCTTCCCAGCCTGCACCGCACCTCCAGCTCCCTGCAGGTCGTCAGGAGGGGGAGCAGAGGGTCTGGAAATCCCGGTGGAAGGGGACCTGGGCTCAGTGAGTGCCGGCAACCCTCTGGGAGCCTGGTGAGCCTCGGCCCCCTGGAAGCTCCTCCCGGTGACCGTGAAACAGCACGTGATTCTCTGCCTTAGGGAGAGAACGGGAAGTCGAGGCCCAGAGACGCTGGGTAACGACCGGGACCTGCCGCTGGCGGGTGGCAGAACAGGATGTGGAGCCTGGCAGTCCCAGGCCGGGGCCTGGCTCTGCCATGCCTCAGCCGCTTGATGAACACACGCTTCCTGAGCACCAAGGCTGTGCCAAGTGTGGTTCTAGATGCCAAGAACGTTTCAGAGAAGAAAGGAAGATCACTGTCCTCGTGGTGCTGACTCCCCCTAAATGCGGCAGGCAGCAGGTGACGAGGTCGGTGCCGAGGGTCAGGGTGCTAAGTGCTGTGGGGCGGTGTGGGTAGATTTTTGAGGTTGGTAACTATAGATGAGGCGTCCAGGGAAGGCCTTCTTGAGAAGGCATCATCGAGCAAAGGCCTGAAGGGTACGGGGAAGGTGTGTGCAGACCTCTGGAGAAGCACTTGCGTCCTGGGAGGAAGGACAGTGAGTGCAAAGGCCCTGAGGCAGGTTTGCAGTCAAGGACCAGACAGGCCAGTGTGGAGGGAGGGCAGAAGGGTGGAGGGGTGACAGGGCCAGAGCTCCTGGGCCTTCTAGGTCACCGTGGGGGCTGTACACTGCATGCGACGGAACGGCTGGGTGAGTCGAGAAGGCGGGAGCCGGGCGACCTGGCTGCGGTCTCATAGGATCACACGGAAGCTGCACTGGAATCAGTGGGAGGGGTCAGGGCAGGACTGGGGTGACCAGGAGGGAGGCATGGTGACCTGGACCAGGGTCTGAGCCGGGAGCTGGTGAGGGGAGGCTGGATCCTGGCTCTTCCTAAGCAGGGCGGGAGTCCCCGTGGGTTAGGAGTGGGGCTGGAACGATGGGCAGCCCTGGGGCCTCGGGGCAGGGACTGGGGGGCGCCTTGAGGGGCAGCCGGGAGGCGAGACTGGGCCCAAGGTGCACTGGGGACGGGAACGGGGCAGGTCGAGAGCCCGGCAGGCTCGGGCAGGTCACTGACACAGCGGGGAGCTCGGTGAGCGTGTCAGGCCCGACACGCTGCAGTGACACACTCGGGCACGTGGTTCCTTAACCCAGGAGGAGAGGGCCACACCCCTGGGTGCTGGAGGAGGCCGATGGGAAGGCTGAGCGGCCGCCCGTCACCCAGGACAGAGCCCCGGCTCCGTCCACCTGCCGTCCTCGCCCCATGCCCTCGCTGCCTGGGCAGCAGCCTGCTGTTTGACCCTTCGCCTTGACCCTCCCGACGCTGGTAGCTCACGGGGCCCAGGACCTGGCTGTGCCCGGGCACTGGTGCAAGGGCTGACTAGCAGGCACAGAGAGGCGAGGGGACTGGGCAAAGTCACACAGCCGATGACAGTGGACCTGGGACAGGAACCCGGGGAGTCTGACCACAGCACAGCCCACTCGCCCCAAGTCCACGGCCGGGAACGAGGCGGAAGCCACTGGAAGACTCTGAACTCCCTTTGCTGTGCCAAGAAGGGGCTGCAGGAAATGGTGGTGGAAGCAGGAGCCGGGGCTGGCGGTGGAGGCCAGAGTGGCCAATGCGGAGCCAGGAGAGTCACACTCTGGACAGCGAGGCATCTGCTCCACGCTGGGGCCACGGATCAGGGGTCAGGCAGACCCACTGCTGCCCTCACACAGGAAAGCAGGAGAGACGTGAGGGGTTACAGGTGCGCTTTGGGGAGCCTGGACCAGAGCCTGGAGCGGCTCACGGAAAGCTGCAGGAACGCAAGGAGCCACTCTGGCCTGGGGAGGCCCCGGCAGGGCCTGACCTCGGCTTCCAGTTGGAAAAGCTACAGAGGGGCCACCAGACAGATGGACAGCTGACACTCAAACCTGGCTGTGTCCAGAGAATAGTAGTGCTCAGGGGGCCCCGGGGGACAAGCGGGAAGCCCAGGGAAGTGCAGAACTGGCTTCCAGCCCCCTGCCCTCCCCACTGGACAGCTCAGGCCCTTGTCCCAGAAGCCCAGGCCTGGACTCGGCCAGTGGTTTCCAGCCTAGGATAAAACTATCTGCCAATTAAATCTGACATGTCCGTGAGAGTCTCTGGCTTCAAAGATGTTATGAGTGTGAGATGAAATGCTCGCAAAGCCACGCAGTGATCAGAAGCCACTGGCCACTCTGTGGTCCAGGAAGGTCGCGTCTTCTCCCCGCACCTGGCGCCTGCATCTCCAGCAACAGACAGGCACCCTGACGCGATCAAACACCACTGTAAAGCTCACGTCCCACAGCCCCTCCGCCTCAGCCCAGAGCAAGAGAGAGCAGGTGGACAGCGCTCGGCACTGCAGTGGCTGCTTGTGGTGGACGCTGCACGTCCAGCCCCTTCCAAAATACCCCGTGAGGCCTGCAGGCCCTCGGGGCCAGCTCACTCTGCTGCAGGCGCTGCCTTGTTTAAAAGCCCATGAGCTGAGCACTATAAACAGGAGGAGGAGATCGGAGGACAGCAGTGGTCTCAAAGTGACGCAGAGCCCTGCGGATGCAAGCCACTGCCGTCCTCCAGACTCCCCACACGCGTTCCCACGTGCTGTGACAACTGACGCAGGCAATGGGCCTGCCCTTTGTCACCCGAGTCCTGAAAAGGCAGGCAGAGCCCTGGGTCACACACCTGCAGAGACCATGGTCAGAGTGCCTGCCCCAGTCTGAAGGGACACTGTTGTGCTGACCCTGTGATGGGCAGTCTGCTCTGCTGGGCCGTCCCTGAGGCCTGGGAGGGCCAGACCTTACTCACCAGGCTCCTCCGTCCTAGACAAGTGCCTCGTGTGCAGAAGGTGCTCAG
Source organism: Sciurus carolinensis (assembly GCF_902686445.1). Taxonomy (NCBI): domain Eukaryota; kingdom Metazoa; phylum Chordata; class Mammalia; order Rodentia; family Sciuridae; genus Sciurus; species Sciurus carolinensis. The sequence continues at coordinate 135,593,444 of NC_062222.1, read as the reverse complement.
AGGTTTTTTTTTAGAGAATGATGTCATCTAGGAATAAACCAAGAATCCTTTCAATGGAATGCTGGTCAAAGTGTGAAGATAACGCAAAAGCAAAACCCAAACCACACTACCTGCTTTATTTCTTGAGTCTCATCTTTTATTTTGTTTATAATCTTACAAAATGTCTGGGTAACGCCTGAAAAATTCTGTCAAAGGAAAAGCACATGTGGGGTCAGAGAACAAGACCCGGCAGGTCAAGTTCAGGAAAGCCACACAGCTCACATTCTGCTACATCACAGCTAAATCAAGCTAGATCTCAATGAGAAGAGGTCAACCGAGAAATCCCCAAATGTTTGGAAGTCTTGAAATATGTGTCTCAAAACTCATGGGTCAAAGTGGAATTTACTATGGAAATTAGAAAGCAATCTGAACTGAATGATAATGAAAATATGACATATCAAAACTTTTGTGATGCAGATGAAACAAGGCTTCGAAGAAAACTGCAGCCGTTAAGTGTATCGTTAGAAATGAACACTACGCTAATGATGGTGGGTCTGTACATCTCAACAAGTCAGGAAAAGAATATTAACAAAGTACAAGGAAATATTTTTTAAAAGACAGAATCAATGAAATGGAAACAAACGTACAAGATGGAAAAACAATAAAGCCAAAAGTTAGTACCTAGAAAACGCTAATAAAACTCGGCCTCTTGTTAGCACTGATGAAGCAAATAGGAAAACAGTATCCCTGACACGGGGAACAAAAAGGGGCATCGCCACAGAGCCCACGGTCATGAACAGCAGAAGAACAAGGAGTGAATCTGAAATTCAGGTGCAATACGAATTTCTGGGAGCACAGGCTTCCGGAAAGTAACGTGAAGAACTAGAGAATGTGAGCGCTCCTGGCTCGGTGGGCGAAACTGAACGCGTGGCCAGGTTCCGGGGCTCCCAGGTGAAACGGTCACTCCGCTCACCCAGTGGAGAGAGAATGGAAAACATGTGGTCGGAGGGCCAGGCTCACACCTCAGAGGCTTTCTTCAGGGAGAGCTGGAGGGAGGTGGGGTCCCTCTAGGGAGGGGACAACACAAACCCTGCCCAGGAAGCAACAGAGCAAGTGTCTGACCCCGCGTGGCGCAGGGAGCGTCCCGGGACAGCAGTGGGGCGTGGCAGTGGAGGAGCCAGGGCGAGGTCTACAAGGATCCTGTTAGGTGTTAGGGGCCAAGGAGCGGAGCAGGAAAAGCCCTTCCGCAGACTAAGGTGATAGTACAGCAGAAGAAAAGGGGAGACAGATAATTAGGAAGAACGGAGACACGCTCATCAGTCAGCACGTCACTCAGTTACTCAGCCCCGATTAAGCGCTGGGCAACCTCCCGGACACTCCACTCATCACTGCAGGCGACCTCAGGCTGTCCGTGGAACGAGTCGCCATCCGACGGGGACCAAACCTTGGGTAAGCAGCTTGGAAGTGGCGCTGCTGGGTTCTGTGTCCAGGTGTGACGTCAACAGCCCGGCTCTTTCTCTTTATCCATTTCCCCTCTCCAGAACGACAGTGTAGACAGAATGGGTCAGTGTGAGAGCAGACAGGCTGGTAAGAGGCCGGCCAGCTGCCAAGGAAGAGAGGACCCTGCAGATGGGGCCACTCGTCATCCACCTGTGCAGGGCCACTCTCTGGGACGATGTACGGTGACCGTCAGTACCATGGGCACAGGTGACAGTCCAGCTCCTTCCAGAGGCAACAACTAATGGGGGCACGGTGCCCATGAGTGTCAGTTTTGATTTTTATAAGATGGGGACACTGAAAGCATTGTCACTGTGCTCCTTGTCCAACGTGTTAGCAGAGGTGCTAACAGGGCTCTCACGGAGTGGAGCGTTGGCCAATGATCAGGAGTCCAAGAGGTGGGGAGGAGGAGGGCGACTCAGCACAGAAAGAGCTCACCCCAGGCCCCGTGTTCCTCTCCTGAACCAGGATGCTTGGGAGGCCCCGCAGCCTGAGGCCACCTGGCTGAGTTTCTGCGAGCTCTGGCCAGCCTCTGCAGATGAGGACGCTGCGATTCCAGGGCTTAGTGACTTGCTGAGGACTCGTGGTGGGCCTGGGCTGTGCCGCCCCCTCTCAGCCCACGACGGTGCCAGCTGTGACGGCAGACAGGCTTCACTTACAGCAGGTGGGTTTTCCTGGTGACTGACTCCCAGGGCCGGGAGCTACCTGCAGTGTATTTGGAGTGCTGTGGAGGCGCCTCTCACTTTAACATGAAAGGCTTTGGTGCCTCATTTTAGCAAAGGCAAAGTGTTTGTGTCTACGGAAGGAATTAAGAAGAGAACTCGGAGTGGGACAATTGTGAAAGCAAAGTGACGCCATGCGTAAGACGGGTCCCTTTATTCCAGATGGTGCCGAGAAAGACAGTGTGAGCTCAGACACGTCCTTGAAAATCTGGACAATCACAATTACGATACGTTCAGGAACCAGCCCAAGTGCCCCCCAACAGACAAATGGACACAGAAAACGTGGTACAGACACGATGGAGTCCCACTCGGCCGTGAAGAAGGATGAAGTCAGGCACCTGCTGGTAAACGGGTGGAACTGGAGAGCATCACGCCGAGTGAGATGCGCCACACTCAGTCGAGGGTTGAATGTTCCCCCAAACGCGCAAGCGGAGAGATGTAAGGAACTAAAAAGGGGATCATCTCAGAAAAAGAGAGGGGTGAAGAGTGGAGAAGGGGAAGACGATGGAGGGGGAGAGCGGAGGGACGGGACGCCACGTGCAAGTGAAGAATCTCGATGACGTCCCCTGTCATGTTCATCCGCGATGCGTCAATTAAAAAACAATAGGTAAACAGAAGGAAGAGCGACAGAGCAGAGGAAGGGGAGGGGGAGTCCGGGAGGGGAGGGGGGGACTGAAGAGGAGCAACTTCGGCACATGCATCTGTGAACGTGTCAAAATGAACCCTGCCGTGGTGCGAGACGGTCACGCTACACAAACAACCATGTACAAATCGAGGTCATCGCTTTCCTCTGTCTCCTTAGGAAAGAGACATGTCCTTTGCGGCCCGAAACGCGAAGCCCGCAGACTCCCCGAGCATGGCCTTGCCACTGGAGATTGAACTCGGGTTTGGAGAAGGTCATTCATCCTACCACATGTCGTGGTCCCTGCTCCCAAGGAGCTGAGGCGCTGGTGGGCACTTCCGCAGGTGCCTAGAGCCGTTGTGAAGTGTGGGACGTGACACCAGAGGCAAGCCTCCCGCAGCTGCCCGTTAGGGAAGCAACGAGTCAGACACGGTCGGTCTCCGAGGAGGTTGGGCAGAATGAGAAAGAATTCTACCAGAGGAGGAAACAGGGCAAGGCACTCTGGGTAGTAGGAGCAGCACGTCCAAAGGCTGAACTTCAGCATCACTAGGCTGCAGGGGAGGGTGGGGAGGGGCAGCACAGAGATGGGTGATGACCGAGTCACCCGGTCCCCACGTGCCTGGCCCAGGGCCTGGACTTGGTCCTGCACCATTCAGAGCTGGCGATCACAAAGGATGCAAGAACAAGGACATGCACGGAGCTGTGGCCGGGCGGCTGGCTGCGGAGGCTGCCGCGCTGGGGACGGAAGAACGTCCAGGATTCGGGGCTTCGGTGATCCCACTGCAGGTGCTACACTGGAACGGAGAGGAAGACGGTAACGCCCCAGCAACTGCAAAACGGGTTCCTAAGGAATCCGTTAGACAGGGCGGAGAGAATGTCGGCAAAGGGGCTCCCGGAACACAGGAATGAAGAGACGGGGCCAGGGCTGCAGATGGAGGTGGCTCTAGCGGCCTGGAAGCCCAGCTAGATGGCAGAAGGGAAAAGGGTGCACAGCCACAGACCAGGGCTTCCACATACACTGAAGTACCATGTCTCCCTTCGCCATGAATGTCCACACCAGGTCCTGTTTCTCAGAGGACAGTGGTGAGCACTGACATTTACGGAGGCCACCAGAGAGAGGTGGCACCTGCCGGGTGAGCAGAGAGACATGGCACCTGCCGGGTGAGCAGAGAGACGTGGCACCTGCTGGGTGAGCAGAGAGAGGTGGCACCTGCCAGGTGAGCAGCAGAGCCGGGAGGGAGCCCAGGGCTGTGACAGGGTCCAGCCCCCTTCGTGTCCCTGCTATGGGGGACAGACGTGCAGAGGGAGGGCACTGTGGAGCAATGGCCCCAGCTCGTCGCTCCTCCGTGGCCCCCTGACGGGAGCAGTCCCTCCATCACGGTCCAGCACAGCCGCGTGGCTCACATCAACCACGATGCCGCAGCGAACACGAAGCCTGCACACGCTGGAGCCACACGTGTGCACCCAGCTCACATTCGTGCCGCTCTCAGAACCTGACCCTGCCTGTGACTGATGGTGACAACACAGCCCACTGTCCCCGGCCAACAGCCAGGGGCAGAGCCACGTTGTGGGCAGGTGGCTGCCTGCAGACGCCTGCTAGAGCTCTGTCAAAACAGAGTGCAGCAGCCAGGTGAGCCCACACCCAATGCCATGAGCCACACAATCGGTAGCTGTTTGGAACCCCACATTTTTGAAGGTATTTGCAGCAAAAGTTAAGCAGTGGATATGCTGCTATTGGTAATTCTCAGCTGGCTGAATGCTCTGAACTGCCAAGAATATAGATTTTTGAGTCAAAGAGAAATCCCCCCTGCTGTTTGACATTCTGGATAAAATTTTACTTCACTAGGGATTTCTCAGCAGTGTTTTGAAAAACAACCTACTTGTCTGACCAGAAAAAGGGTGAGCTCTTCCCTGCTGACCGGAGAGAATTCCATTTCCCCGCCTGCTGACTTCCTGCACCTGCAGAGGTGCCTGTGGCTCGTGGCTCCTGGCTCCCGAGACGCCCCTGAGGCCAGCCCTCTGGTCAGGAGAGCTGCTCTAAGCCACAGGCTGCTCCTCATGTGGACTCCCCCAAACAGAGCTCGGCACTTCTGCCCAGAGAGCTCTCCCAGCCTGTGGGTGGTTAGTGGCGTGTTGTTTCCCGAAGAGCCTAAGGACTCCTAATGCCCAGCGGGTCCCTGCACTCTGGTCTGCAGTGTGTCTGCCCTGTCTTCACCCACAGGACGCAGCAGGCGCGCAATAAACGGGCCCTGTCACTGAGGTCACACCCGCTGACTGAGCCTCCCGTCTTATGGGGAAGACGGGAGGACAACAGTAACGGCAGCAGCATTTACACTGAGAAGCTCCAAGAGACACACGGAGACCACCGTGTGCCCTCAGGGCACTCGCTGGGACGCGTCGTCTCTCAGCAGGCAAGGGTACGGAGGCAGACTGCCCACTCTAAACCTGGCTCCCCCACTGTGCCTCCCTGTCTGCTGGTCATATCCAATGTGGGAACGGCAGAACTGACTGTCATGATCCGGATGTGAGAGCCCAGAGCGCCTGTGTCAACGCAGGGCCATGCAGGGGTGACGTGATTAGATCAAGGGCTGCGACCTAATCAGTCCTTCCTGGCTTGACTGGACCAGGTAGCGACTGTAGGCAGGTGGGGTGCGGCTAGAGTAGGTGGTCACTGGGGCCCGGCCCTGGAAGGGGACATCTTCCCTGTGGCCACCTCCCCTCCCTCTGTCTCTTTCCTGGCTGCCACTTTTAAAGCAGTTCTGCCCCCCATGCCCTGTGCCCTGATGTTCTGCCTCCCCGTGGAGCCACGGAGCTGGTCAACCACAGACTGAACCTCTAAAACAGAGAGTCAAAACAAACCTCCCTCCTCTAAACTGATCCTGTCAGGTATCCTGCTCACAGCCGCACAACGCTGACTAACACAATCGTGCCAAGAACTGTCGTAGGGTTTAAAGAAAATGTGTGTGAAAGGCTAAGACAAAGTGCAAATAAAACCCATAATGAGATGGCTACGCACACCCCCAGGCAAATAAAACCCACAATGAGATGGCTACTCACACCCCCAGGTGGACACACGGACACACACACACACACACACACACACACACACTGGCAAGCATGTGGAGAAATGGAACCCGTGATGCACTGTTGGTAGGGATGCGAGGCTGCAGCCACTGGAGAACAGCGGGGTTGCTCCTCGGAAGTCAAAAGCAGAACCGCCGCATCACCCAGCAGTCTCCATCCCAAGTCCTCACCCAGAGGATCCAAAGGGGGATTCTTATCCTGCCGAGAGGCGGAAGCAGCTGGAACAGCAGTGGACAGATGAACACAGGAGGGATGTGCTATGTCCACGTGACAGACAGTTACTTGGCCATCCCAGCCGTCCTGCCCATGTGACAACGTGGAGGAACCTGAGGACAGCGTGCGGGCTGAGACCCACATCACGGAAAAGACAAGCACTGCACACTCCACGTACACGAGACCCAGGAACTGATTCAGGGGCAGAAAGTCGTATGGCAACGGTGGCAGGGAGGGGACCAGGGCTGACGGCTATCAAGGTCCAGACGCGGAAGATGAGAAGGTCCCCAGGGTCTTGCTCAGTCCAGGGTACTTCACCACCGGAGTGCACGGTCAAAACGGCTAAGGTGGAAGTGGTATGTTTTTCTTTACAACTAAAATATTAAAAATAAAAAGCTAAGACGCGTCTGGCCCGCGTAGATGCTCTGGCGATGCTTATTAAGGAAGGAAGGAAGGAGAACCTATATTACTAGTGATGATTCCTTCATTAATCCACGGATGCGGTGAAGTTCTTTGAGGCTCGGCTTGGACCCTGAGCTACGTGACCTTGACAAAACCCACTTCTCTGAGCCCTGACGCCATCTGTGGCCCCCAGGGGCCACCATTCTTTTGGGAACTGAAATGGTGAAGGCAGAACCTTCCGTAAACCACAAGGGGCAGCAGAACTGCAGAGCCCTGCGTGGCTGCAGCCATAGCCCACCGCGGAAGCGGGAGAAGAGGAGGACTCGGCGTTTGTACACAAACTTTGGAAGAGTTCTTGAACAAGCCACAGCAGCATCATCCGGCAACGACACTGATCGCATGACAGGACAGACGTCTCCCAAACACCCAACCTGACTACCAAGTACCACAGACTGGACCAGCACAGCTGCACATCTTTACCTGTGTCTCTCCCGGCAAAGCAGATACCTGTTTCCAGCCACCCTGGGTAACACTGAGATGCAGGAGGGCAGCACAGGGGCACTGGGACCGGGATGTCACGGCAAGCTCAGCGCATCTGCCCTCCTGAACTCGTCACTGCAGAAGACAGCAGACCTGGCAGTGCACGGGCCCCCGAGATGCAGAGTCCCGAGGCCACGTTCCCACTCCTCCGCGCCCCGCAGGTCACCTTGGTCACCTCCACCTCATGCTGGCCTCATCTTCTCATCTGTAAAATGGGAACACTAGGAGCTGAATTTTCAGCAACAGGACAAATTTCTCATCCTGAGCGTACCCACTGCGTTGCCCTAGGAATGCTGGGAGAAACAAACGTGTTCACATCTGAGGTTGCCAAGGGTAAACAGAGCCCTGAAAACAAGAGAGGTAGTTTGAAGCTAATTCATGGCTGGTCTGGACATATTAGCTGAGCTCAGGAAAAAAAGGCTTGAGTTTTAATCACCCCAAGGTGATTTTAAAAAGCCATCAGCACACAGCAGTGAAAGAAGACCAGCAGAAGAGTCCTCCGTGGCCAGGGCTAGGAGGAGGGCAAGACTGCTCTAGGAGCCCGTGACCCCTGACCTGCCACCTACGGCTTTGGTCTCCAAGTGCCTGCCACCTGCATGACCTGAGACCCCCAGCTCAAGAACGGACAGTTGCCCTCAGCTGCCTGCGCTCCAGGTACTGGTCAGGACCAAGGTGAAGTCGCTTCTACAGGACACGTGTTTAGAAAGTCACAGCACCCTGGACAGGGGATGTGGGAGAACAAAGCTGAGACCTCAGGATGCTGGCATCGCCGTGAGACAACACCCAAGGCAGGAAGCCCCATTTACAAGCTCAGTTAACAGAAAATCCCCGACGGAAAGCATAACCAGTACTGCATAAAAAGTTACATATTAGGAACAATTTGAGACTGTCCCAGCCATGGCCAGATAATGTAATACAGGTGTGTCTGCCAACGTGTTCTACCACAGCAGCAGAACAAAGAAAAACACTGTTGTAGCTTCAGTACATGCAGGAAAGAATATCTAATCAAATTCAATGCTCGTTCATAATAATAACAACGTACGCACTAGGAATCAGCTGAAAAAAGATTTCTTCAAAAACTTACAGCAAAATACGTTAGCATTCCCTTTAAGTCAGGACCCAGATGTTGTACCAATGGTCTCAACCAAGGGAGCATGGTGCAAAAGAAAGCTGGAAACTATAAAGACTATTAAGGAAGAAGCAAACCCATCATTATTTGCAGATTATAAGATTGTTTAACTAGAAAAATAGCAGATAATATAATAAAATTATCAGGATGTTTCTGCATATGACTAATAATAGAAAAATAATTTATAATCCAGTTGCCAGTAACACACAGCATATATAGACTTAAAAAGAACAGAAGTTTGTTAGTTAGCTTTCTGTCACTGTGACAAAATGCCTGAAATAAGTCAACTGAGAAGCAGAAAAGGTTTGTTAGGCTCATAATTTCAGAGGTTTTGGTCCATGGTCATTTGGCCCTGTGGCTTTGAGCCTGTGGTAGCATAGTACATCACAGGAGAGCTTGGGATGGAAGAGGCCCATTCACCTCCTGGAAGCCAGAAGCCCAGAGAGGTAAAGGAAGGGCCTAGACTTCCAGTAACTTCTTCAGGGGCAAATCCCCAGTGACCTAACTTCCTCCTAAGGGACCCACCACCTCCCAAGAGTGGCACATGCTGGGATAATGCTTTCAGCACATGGACCTTAGCAGATATTCAAAATCCAAACTATAGCAAAAAGTAGAAGACACTCAGGATTCAATCTCACAGCTGACGTGCAAGTCATGGAGCAAGCCACAACGCTTTGATAGGAGGCCCTGTGGAAACCTGGCCAGATGGGGAGGAAGGCCCTGCTCACCAATTCAGCAACCAAGTTGTCTCCCCGCACCAGCCTGTCAGCTCAATGCTTTTCCTGCCAAGACAAGGCAGTTGGATGAAATTCAGCAAATTGATTGTAAAGTGCCCTGGAAGAGCAGATGCGGCCTGGAGAGGAGCAAGATGGAGAGCCTTACTTCCCGGACCGAGAACTTAGTATCAAGCTGTGGTTAGAGGAGAGTGAGACGCTGACAGTACGCCCCCCACAGACCAGGGTCAGAGTAGAGAGCACAGATGCCGGCCCACCAGAGACCAAGTGGCCAATGGCAGGCGCGGCATTTGCAGATCAGTAAAGAAGATGCAGAAAAGCACATAGCGGAGGGGAAGGCCGGCAAGTCCGACGGAGCAAACTGAAACTTCATGTGCTAAAAGGGACCACGAGACAATCCAAAGAGGAGCCCCAGACTGGAAGGACGTATGTGCAATGTATTTAATTGATTAAAGATTCACATCTATGTCGTACAAAGAACTTCATATGTTAATTTTCTAAACATAAATGATCAAGGAAATTTTTAAAGTATAAAATGGGTCGGAGAACAAAACAGCAAACCTAAACAGCCACAAAACACACCCAAATCTTAAGGCGGTTCCTCTTTGAGGAAGATCTCACTGGAGACTTCTCTCAAGTCAACAATCAAAAACGATCCAGAAAAAGATGTATCATCACGGTTTTTCTAAACCCAGCAGGGAGAGTTGAATTGTAAACAATGTACGGGGATTAAATTCCAGAAAGTGAGGACCATCCACAGGAGAGGAAGAGGAGCCTTTGGGGCTCATCCCTGGCAGGACAGCAGCAGCGGGGGACTCCACCATCGGCCGGGGTGCAGGGGAACTGGCCAAAGCTTCAGTGAACTTACAGCAGACACGGCTTAGGAATCTGAGAGCACCAGACACAGAGGACAGGGTGCTCGCCTACTCCGCTGATGTCAAGGGGCTGATTCAAGGCTCAGGGGACAGAAGGATGCCACGAGACCTCTTCCTGCAGGAACACAGAGGCCTGCACCAAGAGTGTTGCAGCCACCGTCTGACAGTGGTGCAGGAGAGCAGAGACCAACCCCAAGTCTGCTGATGTCAGCTGCCGATGGCGAGAGCTGCACAGGAGATCTTGGAGAAACCCCGCAAGACTCAGGGTGGAGAGCTGCCCGCTTGGCACCCAAAGCTTGGTGGGTCTGGAAGGCAAAGAGGACCTTTTGGTGGGGCAAAAGCCAGCAGCCAGGCTTGAAGCTGAGAAACTTCCTGTGGCTCAGGAGGTCAGCAACTCAGTTGCCAAGCAGAAAGAACTTCTAGAATTCGCTGGTGCTAAATGTTCAATTCCAGCTGTAGGGGGATCATGAGTCCATACCCTCAGCACTAGAAGCCAGGAGTGGACCTATTCAGACTAAAGCGGCATGCAGTGGGGTGAGTAGAACTCACAGCAACCTGTTGTACACTGTGAAGATTCAAAAGAGAAGAGCTCAAGCCTCAAACCCAGAGAAAGCACAGGAGAGGGGGTGCTAATCTGGTCATGCATGTTGTATGCATGTGCTGCAATGCCACCCTGTACCCCACCAGTCTGCTAGTGATACATGCCAGCAAAATATCACAGAAAGAAAGGATAGGACTCTCTCCTGTTAGCATTTTAAGGTATGCTTTGATTTCATCACAAAATAATTACATTCCAAAAGGAAAAATTCTGCCTTCTTCAGTTTAAGGAATGGTATCTTTCAGATATCCTTGCCACTTAACTGATCATAGAAAACACTGATTATCTACTTATTTTCACCAGGAAAGAAACATGAAGCATCTTTAATTATATCTGTTATTAAACTATAATTTTGAAATAAAAAATATTGAAGCTGTAACAAGGTGAAGACCCAGCTCAATGAGAGACCAGATTAATTTAGTCCTCTGGCTGCAGTGACCTGACCCAAGAAGGGGCATGTTCTTTTCTGAAAATAAATATTACTTAGTCTAGTATCTAGTATTCTCTTACACAAACTTTATGGAATGCAATGGAAATTATAAAGCATGGGAAAATATTCATAATTGAGGAAATAGTGTGTAGCAGCACATGCATACATTGCAAAGAGCTGAGTTTGTTAGAGAGACACCTTAAAATAATGATGAGCACAAAATGATCTAGAATAAAAGCCTGTTAAAATGTGTGAGGGGATAAGGAGTTTCAACAGAGGTGTAAAACTGCAAAAAGAGAATCAAATGGAATGTTAGACATGAATGATATAGTATCACAAATAAAAAGCTCATTGGGTTGGCTGAAGAGCAGAGTCAACTATGTAGGAGAAAAAATCAGTTGTTTTTAAGACAAGGCAATAGAAAGTATTCAAAGTGAAATACACACATACACACAGAGTGAAAACAAACTGAGGCTTCAAGAGCACCAAGTGTTATGGTTTCGATGGGGTGTCCCCCAAAAGCTAATGCGTGAGACAATATAAGAAGGTTCAGAGGAGAAATGATCAGGTTACGAGAGCCAGAACCTAATCAGTGGATCAATCCTTTGATAGGGATAAACTGGGTGGCAACTGTAGGTGTGTGGGGTGTGGCTGGAGGAGGCGGGTCTCTGGGGGCGTGACTTTGGGGTTTACATTTTGTCCAGGTGAGTCAAGTTTAAGTCTCTCTCTGCTTCCTGATTGTCATGTGCCGAGCAGCTCTCCTCCATCATACCCCTCTGTCCTGATGTTCCGCCTCACCTTGGGGACAGGGCAATGAAGTTGACCCTCTATGGACTGAGGTCTCTGGAACTATGAGTCTCAAATAAACATTTTCTCCTCTAAAATTGTTCTTGTCAGGTCTTTTGATCACAGTGGTGAGACAGATGACTAAAATACCAAGCATGAAAGTCAAACATCTGAAAGTAAAAACAAAAATTTTATGGAGTGTGTGTGTGAGTGTGTGTGAGAGAGAGAGAGAGAGAATAACAATTGGTACAATTTAATCTTTGTGTGAGTGACAACTGACTTCTTACTAAGAACAATGAGGCTGGAAGACAGCAGAAAGACTTCTAATGTACCGAGAGAAGAAATATGTCAACTGACACTATGTCCAGTGAAAATATTATTCAAACGTAAAGATGAAATAAAAACATCACTGAACAATAGCTGGAAGAATTGGTCTCAAGCAGTTATGCATATTAGAAATATGTAAAGAACACAGCTTTATAAGTGCTCTACTAGAAATGAAGCAGTAAGGACCGATGGGACTTAAAGAGCCAGGATGAGGGCGGGAGGAAGGGCTGGGCAGGTGGTCTTTAAAGTTATGTGTTTCCTCCTCTCTTTGAGAGTGAGCCCTGCTCTACTGTGCTTTCCTGAAAAGATCTCCCTGCTTTTTAAGTTTAGTTAATTAATTTGTGCCTCTTTGATACCCAAATTTAATTTGGGCCCAAATTTCTTTCTGTAGCATAAGTCAAGAACCCTCCAGGGCTGAGTTGAGGTCACATCTCCCTTCTGTGGAATCTCCTGTGACCCCTTCTGTGACAATCCCACGTGCACTATGCTGCCACCAAGGGAAGGCCCGGGGCGTGCACCCTTGGGGAGGGGTGCTGGCTGCCAGCTGCTGTCTCCCGGCACACACCTCCCTTCCCGCGACCCACCCCAGTGAGCCCCGCCTCACCCCTGCGCCCATCTCTTCCTCCCGCCTGATAAGGTCTTTCCCACGTTCTACATTTGTGGTCTTCGTGTTTCTGAAGGGGCCTCAGAGAAAGCACTTGCAATCCTGCAGCTCCCCATCAACTTGACCCAGCTGGGCCTGCAGAACTCATCTAAGAAGCTGGGCTTGTTCTCATTTATCTCCCGAGTGTGAATAATGTCGGATGGAATGGACCAGGGCACTAATGACCGACATGGGCGGGGTGTCCTGTTCCGCAAGCATTTCCACATGAAAGTCAGGACTGGAGGCTGCTGACAGTGCCCCAGGCAGCTGTCAATCACACTGCCCTCCTGTGGGACAGGAGGGGTGCTGGCCAATCAGATGGTGTCCCCCTGCCATCCCAGGAGGCTTGGGGTGGGCTCAGGACGCCTTCTCCAGGGCGTGGGGCTTAGCCTTCACTCTGGCTGCACCCAGCCTCCCCAAGGCTGCTTCCTAGAGGCTTCGGCAGGTTTTTTCTCCTCTTGGTTATGAATTCTACTTCTCTTTCTACAAAGCAAGTTCATCAGAGAACTTCCCGTGTACAACCATCAGTGACCAATGACAAAAACAACAGAGGACGCTGGGGCAGCTGCTTTGTCCAGCAGCCGGACAGTTGCCTGTTCAAGCTCGACCTGAGCCTGTGCGTGAGACCCGCACCTCTGCCTCTGGGTCTGTACACAACAGAAATGTGTATTGTCTGCACCAAAAGACTTGTCCTGAAAGCTCCTCCTGGCTCCGCGTGGCACTAGTTTCAGTGGCCCCGAACTATAAATGACTCCCCCTCCCCAGGGGGATGGATAAGTAACTTGGGGTGCACTCACTCTAGAATGCAAGGAGATCCACAGCTGCTTCAACAGGCCGGATGAACCCCACCAACACAACGGTAGCAAAGTAAACCAGACACAGAGGCGCCCGCCACTCGGCCTGCACACCACACAGGCTGTGTGTACAGCCACAGGGTGGCTGCAAAGCAGGGCGAACGCAGGCAGCTCCTGGGGGTTCAAAGCCAGGCGGTGGCTGCCTGGGGAGGAGCCCAGAAGGGCTTTGGGGCTCCCACGTGTTCCTTCCTGTGCCTAGGAGTGTGCACTGCTTGGAAATTCTTTCAGCTAGACCTAATCGTAAGTGCACTTTTCTGCATGAATTTAACTTTTTCTAAAGGTAGTGTTTTAGAAAGGAACAAAGTCTGTTCATCCTGGGCAAGGAGCCTCATGCAGGAGGAGCTGCTGCATGTCTTTATGACACAGAGTGTCTGGTGAGAGGACGGAGCTCAGGAGAGTGAGGCGGGACAGGTGCAGAGTGACACCCCGCAGCTCCGCGCAGGCTGAGCTGGTGAGAATGTGGACTCCCAGCAGGATCCGGGCTGCCCGACAGGTGGCTCTGTCCACTGGTGCAGCGCAGCGGCCCACAGGAAGGGTCCCGACCTCCAGAGCACGGCCCTCTGGTCTACTCCTGCAGCCACCTCGCCCTGGCTTCCCTGGAGCTGAGTTCTCCTCCTGTCTGCTCCTCCCGTACTCAGTTCTCCATGTTTGCTCTGCAGAGCTGGCTTGTGGCCAGGACAGGACCCAGGCCCTGGGTGTCTGAAAGACCATCTTCTCTGCACCTGCTGCCTCCCTGTCCCAGTCTGCAGACTGCGTTTAGGAGGAGGAAGCTGCCCGGGGGACCCCATGGCATTGTGGCTGTGTTGAGCATCTGTAGTGCTGCCGGGGTCAAAGGTTCAAACTGAAGACTGTTTGCAGCAAAGGACTGGAGCAGACTGTGCTGAGAACGGTCTCCTCCAGAAGGGCAAATTCTTCATCCAAAAGAATAACAAGTTGCCGTATAACTTGAGTCCATTAAAGTAGGAGGCCATCTTTGAGAGGGTGGGCAAGTTTCTGATGTATTTGGCCATGGTATGACCTGTTTACCATAAGTTCTCCTCATCTGGCGAGACCTGGGAGAAAGTTGCTAGGTTGAGCTTGATGTGCAACCCAAGATGACCCAGGTCCCTGGAACATCTGCAGTGCTTGCCACATAAGGACTCATTTCAGCTTCCCCATCACAGCAGGGGACACCCTGTTGTCCTTCCCTTTCTAACACGAAGGAGCCAAGGCACAGGAAGGTCCAGTAGCCAACTCGACCCCCACCAGGTCGCACAGTCAGTAAGAGGTGAAGCCAGGGTTCAAAATCAGGCATCCAGATTCCAGAGAGCCGTCCTGACCTCTCCGCCCTTCTGCCCACCCCTGCCGCCCACCAGGCCCTTGGCACCACCACCATGTGCAGCAGCAGCATGATCCCCGCCTCGGAGAGGAGGAGACTGAGGTTCACAGAGGCTGAGCTTCTTGCCCCAGGTGGCCCACTAGCAAAGGCTGGAGCCAAGCCCACCCCATCTCCACATCCGTGTGCCTCCCACCAGCCCTGAGGGATGGACCGTCCTGGGTGTTTAGTGTCACAGTCATCTCAATGGTCATGTGTAGAGTTGCTGGGCAATGTGCATGGTTTCTAGAAGGTTCTCAGCAAGAACGCATCTCTCCTTTCCAACCGTGTGTGGTTGACACTCATTCTTGGGGTTCAACCTGTAGGCTGTATTTTCAAAGCATTCCAAACGCTTGGGGGATAAGATCTTGGAAGAATGTGTCCTGTGTCCTGGGGGTGTTCCCGACTCAGCCCTCGTGTGCCCTTGGGCAGGGAGCAAGCACATGATTCTGTTCCAACTTCCTCCTTCAAAGACGATGAGAATATCCTCCCTGGTCTCCTGTGGGTTGCTGTGGTCCCACACCAAGGCCAGGCGGAGGTGCTTTGATAAAGTGAAGGATAAAGCCTGCAGGAGGCACGGAATCAGCCTAGCCCTGTTATCCTTTGCACCTACTACAGAAGTAAAAAGGAGAGAGTCTGAAAACCTACAAGGTAATTTTTATGAGTTTTGATTGGCGCCGATTCAATGAACACGGAGTCTCTTCTAGGTGCCAGGCACTGAGCTACTGAATCGCGAGGGCCCGTCCTCACGGAGGTTAATTAATCTTTCTCTGGACCAGTCTACAAAAGACGTTCAGTTCACAAGTAGCTACCATCTACCAAGCTCATCCTGTGTGCACCTGGCATGGAAGATCTGATTGTGCCCGTTCTATAGGTGAGAAGGCAAGGCAGGCTGGGTCTTCAATGTGTATCAGTTAGTAGCAGAGTTGATTCTAAAGAGCAGGCACTCCTTGGTGGACACGATGCTTCCCGCAGTCCATCCCAGGTTCTGCTGAAGAGTGATTTATGCATAAATGAGAGCAAGGAACAGAACCAGCCTCTCAGACACCACAGGTCGGCCAGCCAGAGCTGGCTCTGGTGGGGCCTCAAGAGAGCAAGGCATGGCTAGGTCAGGTCCAGAGACAGGAGGTTGTCCACACTCCTCTGCCCCTCCCTGTAAGGTCTTGACGTCTGATGTCCCTTCTTGCTTCAGCATCTTCCAGTCTCTTCCTTGTGCCCGTAACCTCTTCCTGATCTCAGCTCCCCTCCTTACACCAAGTCACCTCCTTACACCAGGCTCTCTAAGACCCTGTCAGGGTGTTCACCAGATCAAAATCATTTCCATAAAATTCGGACTTTATCTGCCCAAACGTTCACACTTTCATGAATGTGTGGTGGATGTTTCCAGAGGCTGGAGACTGGAGATGATAAAATGCAGAGTGGAGCGCATGCTTTGCATTTGTGTTTGTGGGTTAGTTCTTGGTGTGTTGCATTTCAACGATCATCTCGGTTTGTTCTTAGAACGTCCCCTGTGCTCTTAGCAGCCACCTCTGTGCCTGCTTAATCTCTGTGATCTCACTATCATCCACTGAATCATTCATCTGAAATCCAAACTTTCTTTATACTTACTGAGAAACACAAAAGCTAACTACATTTTGTCATTTCGTTTTGTGATGATGGAAAATAATTTCAAGATACTTTCTAGAAAATAACAATAAAGAAGTTTAAATCTTACCTATAGTCATTATTATAGTCCAGTGATATTTTACTTTGAAATAAATAAAAATTATTTACAATATACCTTTTTTCCTATCCATGGACAGGTCAACTGCTTTAGAAAATTTGAATACCCCTCAAAGGTCCCACTTCCTAACAGTAACACATTGCCAACACCTGCAACTTGGAAGGTACATGTTCAAACCATAGAAGGATCCAGAAGGCATGGGCACAGGCATGAGGCACTGATGGCA
The DNA here is from genome assembly GCF_902686445.1 of Sciurus carolinensis. Classification (NCBI taxonomy): domain Eukaryota; kingdom Metazoa; phylum Chordata; class Mammalia; order Rodentia; family Sciuridae; genus Sciurus; species Sciurus carolinensis. The sequence goes on along the minus strand of NC_062222.1, from coordinate 135,576,706 downwards.
CCTACTACATGCCCATTTCCCTGCTGAGCCAAGTTATCTTCCTCCCACCCAAATGTGTCTCCCTGAGAAGAAGGATTGTATGTATAAACAACTCTTATCCATCTCAGTAAACAGTACCATCTTCCCAAGCCTGAAATAGTAGATATGTAATATGAAATATTATCTAGGGCTCACTCTTCCCTGGTTTCCCATCTCCTAAAAGAATCTGGCCATCAACTCTGCCAATTTTACTTCCTTAACATCTCAGGAATGTGTACCCATTAAAGATGCTGGACACATTTTTATTTCAGCAAACTCGGGGTGGGGAATATGGCTGAGTGCCTACTATTACCCTCTTAAAAGCACTGACCTGGGAACTTCAACACTGAAAGAGTTGGAGCTATAGAGCAGACCCCCAGCCACCATCCTGAGAGCCAGGACGTAGCAAGGAGAAAGACTCCACGCAGGACGGCCATCTCTAAAGAACAGAGCGGGCCAGGCATCCCCAGAGTGATGCTTCCCACAGAGAAGGAGGCGTAAGAGATGTTAGAGACCCGGTCACCCAAATCCAATAGGCTGTGAGAGGAAGAAAGAGATGCAAACAGCTCCTTCCCAGCAACTTCCTTAAAGGAGGGATTTTTAATGGAAATTCCTTTCTGCATGGTCGGCTTGATAAGAGAAGAGGGAGTGCTTCTTCCTGAACTTTCCATCACATCCACCACCCCTTAAGCTAAGGACTATACCAGAGGCCTCAGGGCCGCCTCTGCTCATACCTCTGTTCATTCAGCTACCGTTCAACTCCAGCTCCTGCAGAGATCTGGCTGAGGTCAAATCGTTTCCTGTCCACCTCCCTCTTATAGTCTCGGTGCCTCCTCGTTGTCCCAAATTCCTAAGCCTCACTCAGGCTCTTGGTGATGGGCTTCCTGCCCGTCCAACCTCAACTCCAGCCACACACCTTCTGCGGCTTATGCTCCTGTGACTTCAAGCGGCCTGTGTGAAATCTCCTCCTGCTTCATCCTGACAGAGGCCTGGCCCTTGCCCTTCGGCACCAGCTCAGTCACAGAGTCGCAGGCTGCTGGAGGGCCCCTTTTGCATTCTTGATTTCTTGTCTGTCATCACAGAGGAACTGCAGGCTCATTGAGAGCTGGGGCTCTGCCCCATTGGCGGCTGGACCCCTAGTGCGCAGGCAGTGCCAGAGACCAGGCGTGGACGAGTGGATGAAGGCAGAGGGGAGACTTCAGGACCACGGACAGTCCCAGAACCCTTGGCTTCGGTTTCCAAAGCCATGCCAGTGAGTCCCCTGGCCTAGACCCCTGTTCTTTCTGGGAGTCGGAGCTGCGGGGATGCCCAGGATCCTTTAGACCTCCTTCACAGCTCTTAACCTCAGGTCTATTAGCTGGCTCCACACCCAAACAGCATCTCAAATCCCTCTGCTCTCCGACTGTTTCTTACAAGTCTAACCCAAGACAGTAACAAAGGCCTCCTGAACGGCTCCTTCCTTCCACCCTCAGCCCGCCTTCCCCAGCAGTCAGAGTCCTCTTTTAAACTTACAGATCAGCTCTGGGGCTTGAAGACGGACACCGAGTTCTCTGCCATTAACCCCAGCAAGAGGGGGAATCTACTTCCTCCCAGTCTGGGCTGGCCCAGAGGCCCGCAGAGTCCGCTAGGCTGCAGAGGTCTCTCTGTGTACCTTCTAGGCCTGGGGCTCGACTCGTAGTGCTATAGATGGAAGCAGTTTACGAGGCCTGCAAGAGTGACAGCAAGACACGTGACCCACTGACACCTCAGGAGGTAAAACACAGCAACAGTGTAGCAATAAGATAGTAACAGCTTTGGGGAAGAATCCTTAGAAGGCCTGAGACCTTCTCAAATGTGTAGATATCCCTGCGTCTCAAAATCCTGTGCGGCTGGCCTACCCAGGCTTCTTGTTCACGAGTGCTCTGGAGGACGGTTTCCTCGGCAAGCCAGGAGCCCACCCAACAGATGCTGACTATCTTGTTCCTTCTGGCCTCCTGTCCTGAGTCCTGCCTTTCTATCAGGGGACTGTGACAAATGCCCTTCCCCAGGTCCAGACATTAGACTTAAGAAACAAGTCCAACTGTTGATGAGATCTTATTTTCTCCAAATTATTAAAACCATCAGTCAGATGGCTCCTGGAAGCCACACGATATGGCTGTGATATTTTTCCTGCCCTAAGAAACTCCCCACAAGTGCAAGGGCCAACCCTGTAATTGAGGCCATATGTCACCCCACACCCAAACGCTAGCACTTCCCTCCTTCCATGTCTCTTTGCTCTTCAAGGCATCCTGAGGAGGTAGAAAGGGACGTCATCCCTGCATCTCTTCAGTGATGGCAGTCTGAGGTCAAGGCCATCTTTCAAGATGCTTCCTCCCCTCTGCCTCTTCCACCTCCCCTGCCCTGCAGCCCTCCTTCCTCATAAAACGTAGGTGGACGCCCTGGCATGGGAGAACCCAAAGCATTTCAGCTCCGTAGGTCAGCGTTATTTTTATGAACCTCATATTATATCAGTCAATCATAATCTTGCCTCCAAGTCTGAAAGAAAGCAAAATTATAACTCCTCCAAATCAATTTAATCTATAGTTTAAATTGCATACTGTGTAAGGGGGCCAGGGACCTGGTGTTATCCACAAGGTAAGGCGTAATCAGCTGCGGGGAAGCCGGGCTCTGGCAGTTCACGCCGGCACAGCAGCTGGGCTTCACTGTGCAGGGACGTCTATTTACTGTCACCGGCACACATATATGATGGATACCCTGAGCAATGCAGCTCCAACACACACACGCACACACACACACACACACACACACCCCACCCGAGGGATGCCAGTCACCGAGCACCGGCCTTGCACAAGGCGGAGCACACCAAGCAGCTCCGTGCACTTACAGGGTAAGCATGAAACACAGCCAGGCAAGACTTCACTTTACAAAGTAGCCACTCTGTTCATACACAGCCACCCACCTGGTTTAAAACTTGGGGGGCTTTTGAGGAATTCCTGATAAGCCTGAGATACAGACTGAACTTCTGCAAATGGTTCAGAGGTTCTGCAGGCCCCACGGGCCCCGCAGCCCGCCTTCCTCGCTGTCCACCTTCACCTGCTGTGCTGACCTCACTGGGATCTTGCTGGAACCTCTGTATCTCCCTGCGCCTTCCTCGTCTTTTCTGTCTTACAAACTCCAACACCTTTCTCAGGTCACCGCACAAAATCACTCCTGCAAGGAAAACCCTGACGCTGACCCTCGGGCTGGATGAAGTCCCCTACGTAGTCTGGGTTCCTCAACCTTTCTCTGTTCCTACTCTTTCTAGTGAGTTCTACTGAACCACTAGCCCATGAGGTCAAGGGTTGTGTCTGCTGTGTTTGTTCACTGACAAATCCATGGCACCCAGTGAAATGCCTAGTACCTAGGCAAAGGATGCTCTGTCTTTAATGGCAGTTCTCCAAATGTGTCCCCTCTGACCAGCAGCGCCGCCATCCCCGGAGACTCATTGGAAATGCGGATCCTCTGGTCCCAACCCAGATCTGCAGAATCAGAAACCCTGCGGCAGGACTCAGCAATCTGAGCTTCGACAAGTCCTGCAGGTGGTCCTCTTGCCCGAAGTTTGAGATCCACTAGTCTGAAACACATCGGCACTCACAGATCAACGGGCAGGACTTGCACTGCGCAACCAGGAACGACACAACTAGAACCAAAAGGCCACGTTCTTTACAGGCTGGGTGACGGACAGGCAGCGCTTACTCACGGTTGGAGTTCAGCAAGAGTGAGGCAGACCCCGGGCACCAGGGGCAGGCCTGTTTTCTGGCTTAGAGGTAGTGCTCTAAGTGTTGGCCTGGACACTGGGGAAGACAGCCCGAGTCAGGCAGGCTTAGCTTCTGCCGAGTTCCCGTCCACCTGCAAGGCTCCTGGAGACTGCCTGCTCCGAGCACGTAGTCTGATAAAGCATGGAGTCGGTTAGGTGAAAACTGCACCTGATGTCGGATAAACATGACAAAACACACGGGGAACGCTCCCACCCCGAGGAGGCACGCGATGAGGTTTCCATAAATGACTATGAATAAGAGCTCTAATGCATCCAATAGGAAGCTGTGTGACAGAGCAAAGGAGCCCCTGTCTCCAGGGGACCTGGAGAGGGACAGCCGCCTGGACTGGAAATCCAGAGGGCTCACTGCCCTCTGAAGGTAGGCCATGCTGCCTGCAGGCGCTTAGTTGGAGGACTGATTAGATAATGGTTGGAAGGCAAATGATGTGGGAGGTTCTTCCATCAAATTAGAGAAAGATGTCAAAGCCGACCGAAGGGACGGCAGTCTTCACAGCCTCTCCAACAACCACCCAAGCCTCTGCTCAGAAACTGCGCCTCACACACGTCCTCCCTGTGGACACCGGTACGTGACCCGCTGACCTGGAGCCCGGTCGAGTGCCATGTCCTCAGAGCTCCGGACCCCCTGTGCAGGGGAAGCTGCCGCCCATTGGTGTCATTACCTGGTCCTGAAGTAAAGAGCTTGATGACAACCCCACGTTGTAAATGACTTGCCCATCCAAGGGGCCTGGAAAGCCAGGTGCAGACCGCTAATCTGCCATCCCCCTCAGGCATCCCCATGTCAAACCTGAACAATGCCTCAACCCTTTCCAGGTACTGTGCAGCTCATCTGTCAAGAAGAGGCCAACCTGACTACGCAGTCTGGAGACGCGAACTCTTCTCTGCTTTCTCTGAGGCACAAACGCTCTGGCGCCCGTCTGTAAACCTAACACTCTGTTCACACCTCCCTCAGAATAAAAACAGAAATCTGGAGCATTGGCCCATATGTACTGAAATGTGCTGTTAAGGAAAAATGAAAATTCAAGACTGTACAAGCAGTTGCTTCTCAAATGTAAAAATGTGTATAAGCAAAAGGCTAAAAGGAAATGCCGCAGAACTGAGAAGGAAGCAGGAATCACAGGTGGCTTTTGTGACTTATTTTTCTGAATTTTTTACATCATTACCAAGTTGCGATCACCCAGAGTGTGGGAGTGTGGTGTGGGGCTGGACAGACAGACCATCGGAACGGGACAGACCCCTGGCAACTAACCCACGGGTGCCTGGCACTGCTGCCAGCGGGCAAGGGTGCCCTCAGCCCACCAGCACCTGCACCGGAGCTGGAGGGAAGAGCCGTCTGGAAGGAGCACCCAGAGCTGGACCTAAATATCACTGTATGCAAAAATCAACATTTTGCGTCTACACAGACCGTTCTCCAACTTCAAAACCAAGCGTGAAAAGCCAGGCTAGAGACTGTTCAAAAAATAGGAGGGAAGAGCAATATGGCTTGGAGACTGGGAAGGACTTTTCAGAGCAGACGGGAAATGCGCCCGAAGAAAAGGATTCGTTTTTAATTCTAAGGAAACCTAGGCCTCTTCTTCCCAAATCACCATAAAATACAAACTGCCGGTGCAGCTGCGCACTGCGAGGTGTCAACAAAGGTCAGTGCCGTGAATCCTCCCGGGAGACGACCTCCCTGGGAATGGCCGGTGGCCTGGAGGCAGATGGAGGTGTGACCCGAGGGGACAGGAGGCTCCTGGAGAGGGAGTTTCAAAGAGGCAGGCCTCTCTTAGAGGGCAGAGTCCCCTTGAAGTCAGGGCCCCCTGGAAGCCCAGCGCTGGGCAGAGGCCACATGCCTGAGCCCCTCCTCAGCAGCACCAGGCCTGGAACCTGCACCCTCGTCGGCTCCTCTCCCGGGGGGTGTCTTCCTCAATGGGGGCTAAGCCGGGGCAGGTATACAGGAAATCAGAGCCCCATCCCAGTCCCAGAAGAAGGGAGTCTGGATTTTATCTGGGCTGGTTCGAAGGCGTGTGACGTGACCCGACTTGGGCCTTCTCGATTCTGCCTGGCAGCTGTGAGAGCTGCAGGGCCGGGAGGAGAGCGGGAGGACCGCCAGCTGGGCTTTGCAGGGACCCCGGGAAGGGGTGACGCAGCCCGGCAGCGGGCAGAGGGATGATCAGCCGGCAGAGTCAGCAGGGTCGCCGCTGCAGTGAACGGGGTGCAGGGCAGGGGGAATGGGAAGCGAGGGTTCAACCAAAACGAGAAGACACGACGGCGGGGAAGGGGCCGCGGGATGCCCACTCGCCTCAGCTCCGAGGTTCACACGCACACGGTCGTGGGACCCATGAGGATGTTTCCCAGTGACAGATCACATACAGGACGGGGGCTGTCAGCTGGTGGCGTCTCTGCCGTCAGGATGCCCTGGCCCTGCTGCACCGGGCACCACTCCTGTGCACAGTGACGCTGGCCCCGCCAGCGGTGTGAAGGGACAGCACGTGATGTGTGGCCCACGTCCTCCCAGTGATAGCAGGAGACTGCTTCCGGCTGGCGTCTGCCCGGCTGCTCGGCAGTGCTCTCCCGCCTGCAGTCGGGCTCTCCCGTCTGGAGACTGCACCAGGAGCCTGGTCTGTGCCCCGTGCTCTCTAGGTCTTGCCAGGACACGTCTGCCCAGCGATGACAGTGCCTGACGACACCTCCTCGCAGGGAGTCCCTGCGTGCCCAGGGCAGAGGGGCTCCATCTGAGTTCGAGTGGAAGATGGAGCGAACTCTGGCAGAGACGGCGTAAGGAAGCACAAGGAGGCGCACACTTGCCGGGAGACAGCTTTCTGCATCGCTGACCCTCTGCCAGGGTCCGGCAGGCGGGTCCCCTCCCCTGCCCAGGCCTCTGCTGGCTGCCCACTCAGTCTCACAGCCGACGGCAGCCCAACCTTGTGCAAATATGACATTTATGTCCAAGCTGAACGCACATGAAATGTCATCCTACCCTCAGCCAACACGGCGGCTTCCAATTATATCATGTTTTAAGGGACAATGACAAATGGGGGCGAGATCGCCTGGTGGCCTTTGCCAAGGTAACGGAATGGGAAAGCCGGATGCAGTCACGGGACGTGGGGCATTCTGACGTGCCAGGTGCCGCTTGCATTGCCTGAGCAGCCAAGGGGGCGTCTCCAGAGGAGCCGAGGAGGCTGTGCCGACCTCTGACCGCCATGTGGGCCGCACAGCCACTGCAGTGCGGAGTCGTGACCTGCAGCTCATCAGGCTGACAGCGAGGCCACAGGCCGTGGGACCAGCCCCCCTCAGTGGGACGTCACACACGAGCACAGGTGTGGACGAGTCCCAGCGGCCCTGGGTCCCTGCTCGGCAGCAAAGCCACACTAGCCAGGGTTTCTGCATCGGTACCTCAGTTTCCCTGCTTGTCGAAGGTGAGTGATGATCCCATCTACCTGCCCACCGATCTGGGGGAACTAAAACAGGGACAGTGCCCCATGGCCGCAGACGCTCAGGAAGGTCAGCGGGCAGTCACTCCCTCACACTCCGCCCGAGCGGCTACGCCTCCTGTACCCCATCCTGCCCAGCACCCCTCGCCTCTGGCTTCCTCGCTGACAAAGCAGAGGGTCCCTGTGACCTCCCAAGGTGGTCACGAAGTCATGTGGCAAATGCTCAGGCTTGGCAGGTTCAGATGAGCCCCGGAAGCTCCACCCACTGCTGACGTCGCGGAGACTGGTCCTCAGTGGTTTTAGTCTGCTCGATTCACAGTTTGATGTGAGTTTGTTTGAGAAGGAATGGACTCCCATTTTTAAACTGTGGAAAGAGACTGTCCATTGCCCTCATTTATGGTTCCCACAGGGCCCACCCACAGGGGCAGGTGGGCAGGAGAGAGGGCTGACAGGCAGGAGCTGCGCCTCCCAAGTTCACAGCATGAGCGGAGGTCCCCCGGGACAGGGCAATGGAAAAAGATGCGATGTATCTGCACGAGGGAATATTATTCAGCCAGGAGAAAGAACGAAATCCTGTAATTTGTGGCAAAATGGACAGAACCGGGCTCATTTAGTGAGATGAGCCAGAGGTGTAAAGATGGACCCTGTTGCCACTCATAAAGGAGGTGGAGGTGGGGCAGCAGCCACCACAGGCTAAGGCAGGAATGGGCGGGGCTGGTCCGGGCCTCCCAGGCAGGGGAGTGGCTCTGCGCCACAGCTGGCAGGTGACCACAGTTCACAGCAATTCGTCATCTGTGTCACAGAGCATCAGAAGAGGGGTTCAAAGATTCCCAACGCAGAGAAGGGACCCACGTCCCAGGAGACAGAAATAACGTCAGAAACATCGCATACACGCATCAGAGGGTCACACTGTGTGCCCCAAAGGTGCATGATTGCTATGTCACTTAAAAATCCAGCACACAAATAAAAGATATTGATCTGGAAAATAAAAGGGAAAATGTCCTCTAATTGGCAGGATCCCCTTCCCTAACAAGCCAGCCCCTAACCATGATCCCAGCAGGGACCCAGAACCTGGGATCTCCCTCCTGCCCCTCTCCTGACTGAGGGCAGAAGCCCAAGCTCAGCTGTTACGGTTGGGGTGTGAGGTGCCCGCACAAGCTCACCTGAGACAATGCAGGAAGGTTCAGAGGAGAAGCGACTGGGTTGTGAGTCTAAACCTGGTCAGTGAGCTGGTCCCTGATGGGATTAACTGAGCGGAGGCTGGCGGAGGTGGCGCTGGGCGTGGCTACGGGGTCTCTCTTTGTATCTGGAGAGTGGGTCTCTGCTGCCTGACCACCAGGTGAGCTGCTTCCCTCCGCCACACTCTTCCTCCCTGACGTTCAGCCTCACCTCCAGTCCCGAGGGAGGGCCCGCTGTCTAAGGACTGGGATCCCTGAAACCAACCCTCCACCATTGTTCTTGCCAGGTCTTCTAGTCACAGCCGCGAAGAAGCTAACCCCCACACGTCCTCCTTCCATGGTTTCTCCGGGGGGCTCTGTCATGGAGGGAAGTGACATCCACTGTTGGCAGGCCACTTGGGGCTGTGGACACAGTCCTGGCTCCCAGGGGGTGGAGCTGCCCAAGCTCTCTCCGTCGCGGCTCCTCTGCTCCATTAGCCTTGGCCAGGGAGGTGTTGTCTTCATGATTTTTACAACAGCCCAAGGAAACATTCTGAGGAGTAATGCCCATTTGTGGAAAACGAGGGCAACAGGTAAATGATTGGTCGTCGGCAAGTTAAAAAGCGACACTGAGCTGCTTCATGCAGGACCTCCCGAGGCCTGCCGTGTCACCCGCCGTGCGACTCTTCGAGAGGGGACGTGGGAAGCGTGTGAACACGTCTAAAACTCACGTGGCCTCGCAGACCATGGGGTAGGAAACACTTGCACGCTGGGGGCAGCCGATCTGAATGCTGGCCAAGGCCTCCACAGGGCGGGGCCCGGGCAGCAAACCCACAGCTGCCCCCTGCCGTGCGGGCTTGACTGCCCACAGGGGGTGCCCACAGCAGAGCTCTCCCGCACAGCACGGAGGCCACAGACGCACAGGGCGCAGGATCAGCTCCAGCCAGGACAGGACAGGGAGGGAAGCCTGGGTGATCCTGATGGAAGCCCGGCTGGGGTGGGCATGCGCAGAGAGGGGTGGGACAGGAGCAGCCCAGGCGGGCCGGAAGCCGGAGAGGCCAGGGCGGCTTGTGCGTGGCATGAGGCACAGGGAGAGGCGGGAGGTCGGGTCCGCCAGGGCAGCGGCTCGGATCCTAAGCAGAGGCAGGAGGAGGCGGAGCGGCTGCCCATCCCCACCATAACGAAAAGCACCTCTACTGTTTTCAAGCATCCACCGTTATCTAGTCCCTTTAACAGGCACTTGACATTTCTCAGATATTGCCTGAGTCTCCCAAGAGCTCTGGGAGGTGAACTCTCCCGTGGCTTGGCAACAGTCAGAGCATGGGCTTTGAAAGCAGAAAACCTGGGCTCGACCCTGGCTTCCCACGTAAGGCTGTGTGACATTGGGCGATTGGCTTAACTTCTCTGAACCTGCCTGCACGTATGCGAGGAGGCTCCATAGTCCAGCCCGTGGTACTGTGGGGAGCTGACACGGTATGTGACTGCTTAGCATTGCACCTGACATTTTGCAGGCACTAGAGAAGCACCCATCGGCTCAGGAATGGAGCCTCAGGGAGATCGTGACGTGTCTGGGTCACATGGCTGGTGCGTGGTAGAGTGGGCACTTCATCTCAGGCTACCACCAGGCAGGCTCCCAGAGGAGTCCCTTGACCACCTGGCTGCACCGTAATGATGATGAACATAACAACACCGATGAGGATGGACGGCTAGTAGCCACCAGGCACTCACTCACCGTCCAGCGCTTGGTACGTGCTGACTGGTTTCGAGTCCACTGGAGTCCACTGACGTGGGCGCCCACTATTCCATCCAGGAAGCTGAGGTCTGGGGCGGGGGACTCGGACAGCTTGGAGCTGCCCCCCATGCTGGAGCTGCAGGGCAGCGCACTCCCTCACTGAGCTGTGCTGATAACGGTCGGTCCTGGGAGTCCAGCCCTCCGGCCGGGCAGTCGCGGGTGCACTGTAGGCTGGAGACCCCTCCGCGCCATCTTGCCCGGCAGGAAAGACCTATTTTCAGGGGAACGGCTGGTGGTTTGCGTGTGTGCGCAGCCGGGCGGTTTGACACTCGCTCTCCAGGGGAAGTGCCTCGGGTGTGTGATTAAAGCTTCCCGGGACCGCGCTGTGGCACCCGACCAGGCAGGTGGCCTCTAAGCAGTCCTGTATCTGCCCTGAATCCCTGTCACTATGTGGCACCTAGAGCCCTTGGAGGCACGGTGGAAGGGCGGGAACGGCGGCGTCGGGAGCAGACCGTTGCGGGCCTCGTCCCGATTCTGCTTCCTTTTCACCCTACAGCTCTGGACGAGGCCATGGAATGTTCCATGGATTTCCTCTCACGATGATGGAGGTGTACAAACCGAGCCCAGGTGCTGTAGGACAGTTGGATAAGACCAGGTAGACGAGGGATCCAGCCAGAGCCCAGCATGCAGTAGGTGCTCAGGAAAGGTTGGGTGCTCATGATCATCGGCAATCCTGTCCCGGGCAAGGAGGGTGTTCTCAGAAACTCAGGGAACCTCGAGCACCACGGAGCTGGTCTCTGAAGTCACAGAAGGAGAGACTGCAGAGGAAAGACTGGCCCCCGCTTTCCTGGGACACAGTGGGGTGCATAAAGGACTTCACCATGTGACTCCCTTGCACACAGCTTCCCTCCTCCATCTTTGCAGTTTTGACCACTAGTCCCCCCACACAAGAAATGCCACTGTGCTTCCTCATGAGGGTTGCTCAGCCCTCTATCCCTCCCTCCATCCTCCCGTCAAGGTTGGGGTCCAGGTTCACATCTCCTCTACCCTGAACCCCTGCATTAGTGAAGCAGCAAGAGGCAGGCGGCAGCTAGGACAGCGGCTGGGAGAGCGCACTGCACAAGGAGAGGCGGCCAAGGCCAGGCAGGATTTTGACAGTCAAATGAAGATATTTGGACTTCTTCCTGAAGGTGAGTCACGATGATTTGCAAGGAGGGGAGGAAACGGTTTCTAAAAATTGGAATTGAGTGGAGATTGCTCGTGAGCCGTTACAATTTATCTGACACAAGGCAAAACCATCTGCTTACCAGATGGACTGGATGTGGTGAAATCAAGACAAGGCCAGGATTTCTCAGCGCCCTACCCACCGTGTTCATCAGCTTTGCATCACTGTGACAAACACCTGAGATTACTTCCAAGGAGGAAAGTTCATCTTGGCTCAGGGTTTCAGAGGCTTCCGTCCGTGGTCACTTGGCCCGTGGCCCTGGGCCTGCAGCCAGGCAGCCCATCACGGCAGCGAGCAGGCTGCAGCCCAGCCGCTCGACATACGGCGGCCAGAAAGCAGAGAGCAGGCGAGGAGGGCTGGGGCCGACATCCCCCAAGGGCACATCCCAGCGACCGAGCCCTCCACCGGCACCTCCCAACCCAACCATCCCCAGCTGCCGATGTCGGCCGGGCTGGGAGCCAGACGCCAACGCCTGAGCTCTGGATCGTACTCAAGATTCACACCACGACCCCCGCGTGGGTGACCCGTCGCAAGCCTGTGACCTGTCTTCTCCCCGACCCCACCCAGGGTTCCCACGGAGCCAAGACGACTCGTGGCCAGCAGCACTGGCGACGTCACAGGCAGGAATCCAAAGCCAGGGCGAGGCGGGCGCTGGGGCCCTTGGGCACCGTGTCCAGCCTGTGCCTCGACCCTTCCGGTTGAGGGGCTGTCATGGTGTCACGTTGCCAAGCCGGGACCCAGTGTTCCTCCCCCGACGTGGCAGTCAGTGGGGTCTTCTCGTGGCTGGCACAAGATGGAAGGTCACAAGGGCAGCGTCGTGTGCGGTAACGACTCCGCAAGTCACGTACGAGGGCACGGTCCACGGTCTGTCTTATTTATCTCCACGTCCCCAGGGTTTGAGGCCCTCAGTCCTGCTCAGCAACCTCTGGTCTCCCCTCCTTCCAGGCGCGTGGCAGAAACGCATCTTACGACTCCCCGGGGATGGGCCCTGCGACCACGAACTGAGCAGACACGGGCCTGTGCCACTCTGGCTGGGCTCTCTCTCTCTCTGGCCCTGATAGGACAGGACTAGGGGGCACCATCACCACAATGGTGAGCGTCCTCTGCCACCCAGGTGGACATACTACAGTAGGAATGAGAGACCTCTGCTGTCCTAAGCCTTTGAGGAGGGGGGCTGTTTGTTACTGCGGCACAGCTGAGCCCTTCTTGACTGATAGCAGTGTCTGTGACGTAAAATCAACCCAGACATGTTTTGGTTTTAATAAATGTTCAGATGGTCCCTGACTTCCAAAGATTCTATTGAATGATTTTTCAACTTTACAACAATATGTGATGAAGTGCCTTCAGTAGAAAGCGGACTTTGAATCTGGATCTTTCCCCAGGCTAGTGATAAGTGGTGGGCAGTGGCAGGGAGCCGTGGCTACTGGACAGTCCCATGATCCTGAGCAGAAATCGCCAGTTCTCTCCAGTGCTCTGTGTTGCTGAGAGGGGATGTTCAGAGGTCAGGTGTAGGAAACGCATTTCGACTCAGGCTATTCTCAGCCTACGATGGGCATGTCGGGACGTGACTCCATCGTAAGTCCAGAGGCCTCTGCATAGAGAAGGAAGTGGTGATAAAGAAGAAGAGGGGGAAAGAGAAAAGAATGAAAGGAAGCGTCCAGAAAAGAAGCAACCACGGTGTGTCCCTGCCGTGTGATGGTCGCTCTTGATTGTGAGTCCACGGGAGGAGAGACGCTGGGAAATCCGTGAAGCACAGTTCAGGGTGCGTCTGGAGATGACTGGAATGTGGGACGCCAAAGGGAGATGGAGACTCACCCTGAGTGGGCAGCACCGTCCAACAGGTGGGGACCCAGACGGGACAGAAGGGGAAGGAGGTTGCCCACCAGCACGCGGGCTTGAGCTGCGCCTCGATCGCCATGGCTGTGGCCATGGACACCGGACACCAGCTTCTTCGGTCTTCCAGGGTGGACATTGCCAGCGGCTCTCCAGGCAGCTTAAGACCGTCAGCCTGGGACTGGGCCACGTGGTTGGTCCCTCTTCTTCCGAGTCTCTGGCTTCTTGAACTGAGCAGCTCCTGGTTCCTCTAGCTCTCCAGCCTGTGGACGGCCACTGTGGGACCACCCAGCCTCTGATCAGGTCAGCCGACCTAATAAGGCCTCTCTAGAAGACGCTAACACCCTCCCCCTGGGAACCCACCACTGCCCACCTTCCTCTCCAGACACGGCCTCAGACTCACTGGACGCAGCAGGCACCACCCCCAGCCAGCTTCCCTCCTGCTCGGCTACAGCAGCCTGCACTGGGACCAAGTGGCCAAGCAGGTGACCAAATCAGTCCTGGGCAAATCAAAAGAGAAGCAGTTCCCAAGAAACAGAAGAGGAGGGAGACAGTGGAGGTCCCTGGCAGAGGGGAGCAGTCTGGACAGAGCTGAGGGCTCAGCTCCAACCTCACATCAGCAGCCCTTGCTCCAGACCCTGAGGACCACGCAGGCTCCACTGTGGGCCCTTGGCTCTGCCACTGAAGCGTGAAAGCAATAGACACACGATGACATAAACCAGTGGCCACGGCTGTGTCCCAACCAAACTTTACTTTTAAAGTAAGAGGCACTCCAGATTGGCCCACATGCCAGAGATGACCAGCCCCACCAAGACCACACATCCGGGTGCACACGAAGCAGTACAGAGCCGACTGGACCTGAAGGAGTTGAGGCTGGACCGTCACCCTGGCCTAGGAGTAGCTAGACAGGGTGGGAGGAACGAGACAGAGAATTAAGGAACAAGCACAGAGGGTCTGTGGAGGCAGAAGAGAAGAGGCTGGTGGAGGCCCCAGGCCCAGCCATGCTGGGTCAGGTTCGCTCTTGGATTACCTCTGTTCTGGGGGATGTGGTCTCGTCTCAGCAGAAGCAGAACTGGGGTTATGGGAGAGTTCTGCAGATGGGCCTTCCCTACCCCTCCACAGCTGCTTCCGCTCTGCCCGTGTGCATGACTCACAGTCTCTCATTTCAGTTTCCAAGGCCTCCAATCGCCAGCCCTCCATCTGCTAAGGCTCCCCCTTGCCAGACCACCCGCTACTGCCGCTGGGAGGTAATGACTGTTTTGGGGAGAAGACACGCCTCTGTGATTAGCTCTGTGATTAGCACATGGTTGTGCTCTTCCCAAGCAATAACCAACAACAACCACCGGTCACGTTATTGTTTTAAGAACAATATGGCGGCTCAGAGAGGAGCACCTGGAACAGGGCAGGTTCACAGTGCGATATTCAGCAGGACATCCCTGCAAATGAACTCACAGGGGAAGCCATGCCTACCCTAACCCTGCAACCACTGTCTGTCAGGGGAGATCAGGAGTCAAAAGGGAGACCCAATTATCGCCATAGGGAAGCGAGGCTCAGCATGCATCAGGATATAGGGCTTATTTTATTTATATGTCTATTTTTTCTGGGTATGTTGGCATGAGAAGTTACTTAACCAGCACACACAACTAGCTCCCTACCACTGTCATGGGCTTGAGAAAGAAATGACAAAAGACACCACAGACCAGATCTGCGGGCTTAGTGCAATAAGGCTTTATAATCCAACCTCCACCTGAAAAGCGTCAGCCTGGCCTTGACTGGGCTGGGCCACCTGGTGCTGAGACTATTCCTTCTGACCTTGGAAGGGACAGCCCAAGGGGCCTGAATTAAAGCCTTTTCCATTCCCTTGTCCCATGTCCCCACCCTAACTTTGTGTCCTCAAAAATTCTGATGGAAAGAAGGATGAGACAGCAAGTGAGACAGAATTCCTGTTATGGTTTATTTAAGAGATGTCCCCAAAACACATGTGAGACAAGGCAAGGAGGTTTAGAGGTGAAATGATCGGGTTATGAGAGGCTCAACACAATCTGTGAATTAATCCACTGACACGGATTAACTGGGTGGTAACTGTAAACAGGTGGGGAGTGGCTGGAGGAGGTGGGTCACTGGGGATGGGACTCAGTGGTTTACACTGGTCCCTGGTGAGCAGAGCTCTCTCTCTGTTTCCTGGTGCCATGTCCCCAGCTGCTTTCCATCCAGGCCCTTCCCCCGTGATGTTCTGTCTCACTTGGGCCGAGAGCAATGGAGTCGGCCATTGATGGACTGAGACCTCTGACACTGTGAGTCCCTGAATAAACCTTCCCGCCCCTAAAATTGTTCTTGTCAGGTCTTTTGATCACATCAGAGAAAAACCTAACCAGAACAACTCCTCTGAGGAGGACCTATTTCTCCCCGAGGCCCAGGGGTGTGGTGCATTTTCCAGTCAGCTCTTCCGGAAGAGGAGAGGCCTGGTCCCTGCTCCGTGCCTACTCCGTACACTCCGCTGGGCGCGCAGGGGCAGAGGGGCTCATGGGCCCTGGCTCAGTGGTTTCCACCCGGCCGCACTTGAGTCACCTGGGAGCTTCCCAATGGCTGCTGCCTGGGACCTGGAAGCCTCAGGATGGTCTCAGAACCTGCAATTTGTGCCATAACAGAAGGCTGGAAGTCAGAGCACCTGCGGACACACAGACACACAGCCACTTCAAAAACAGAATCGCTTGTTCCAGGTACTCGGCCAGCTCCATGCGTGGCTTCAGGGGCTGGCGACAGAGACCTGGAAAACCACGGGATGGAGGAGTAGACAGACGCCAGTTTGGACCAAGGGGAGAACCATCAGGTGGAAGGCAGAGTGAGGGAAAGGAGGCAGAGAGGAGACCCCAAGGCAGGAAGCGGACACGCGGCGATGCTTCCACGTGGCCAGTTCCCAGGCATCGTCACCGCCTGGCAGGCATTTTAGATCCGAGAACTAGACAGTGTCCGTGAGGAGCGGATGCAGCTGAGACCCGAGACTCAAACCCAAGTCTGTGGCTTCCAGAGGTGGGTCTGCCCGGAGCTGCCTTCTACCAGAGGGAAGAGGAGGCTGTGCTTCCACATGGCGCCTGCGAAGAGGAAAGGGTGGTGTGGGCATCTTTTGGGAGGTTCCAGGCTCTGACCAGAGGGTCCAGTTGCTTTCAGTCCCATGGCAGGCAGCACAGCCTGGTGGGAGCAGAGGGCAGATGATACTGCCCACCCAATGGCCAGGAAGAAGGGGAGAGGGGCGGGGCTGGAGTCCGGGCCCCTTAAGGCCTTAAGGCACGCCCCTAATGATGAAAAGACCTCTCTTTAGGCCCCACCTCTTAAAGGGCCCACCACCTCCCAGCAGCACCTCCCTGAATACCGCACTGACCGCACCTCCAACACAGGGCCTTTGGGGGACATTTAGGATCAAGCCACAGCAGCAACACAGCCAGACACAGGTGGAACTGGGCAGGCTCTGCAGAGGCACAGCAGGCAGGGTTCTGTGGCACAAGCAGAGCTCACTGGGCAGCAGCCCCATCAGGGAGATTCTGGAGAGTGGAACAGCACATCCCAGGACCTGGATGCCTAGGAAGCCCCTCACGTCGGAGGCTCCGAGGGGCCTTATTTGTGGAATGCAGCGTGAGATCGGCTCATTTAATAATGGTTTAAAGT
Organism: Sciurus carolinensis; assembly: GCF_902686445.1. NCBI lineage: Eukaryota > Metazoa > Chordata > Mammalia > Rodentia > Sciuridae > Sciurus > Sciurus carolinensis. The sequence continues at coordinate 135,559,872 of NC_062222.1, read as the reverse complement.
TTAGTGGATTTGGAAAACAAGAAGTGAAAAGAAGATTTAATTTAAAGAGGAAAAGTAAAAGCTTATTAAAAGGGGTTCCGCTGATTTGGAACATGCAGTAATTCGGAGAGGTAAAAGGAAGCATTTGCAGGGCAGATTGACAATGTAAGCGAGATTGGAGGGGCCAGTTCAAAACCACGGAAGGTTCCAGGAGGCTCACATAGCAACAAGGATATGCTAACGACAGTCCTTAATGTATTCATTAAAATGAATTCTACACCTTATTAGTCTCCCCACTTGTGCCAGTCTTGGTGCACACGCCTGCCTTCCTTGGGTTGTTTCTGTGCAAATAGCACCTTCCAGCCTTGAATAAAATGATACTCAAGACGTGCCTGCCTTTAGTTGGACTTGTGGCTGAGAAGGGGGCCCAGGCTACCCATCTGCTTCATAAAGGATGTCGGTAAGCCCAGGACTCCCTGGAGATAAACTTCCAGATGCAAACCCTGCTCCTGGCTCCGGGATCTCCAGAGTCCTCATTCCTCCCAGTACGGACCTTAAGGGTGTGGGGAGAATGGGACTGTCACGGGGTAGACTGATTTTCCCTCAGGGTGTCTCAGGAAGAAGGGCATCATGAGGAGGGAAAGACGGAGCAGCCACCTCTGCATGAACACTGGACAACGCCACCCGAACACCGGGTGAGGACAAGTGTGGAGGCCAAGCTCCTGCACCTTCTTGCTCATCGCCCCTCTGCCTGGGGCCACCTGCCTCTTGGGACACAGTGTGTGACACCGTCCCCCTACACACACAGTCAGGTTTGAACGTGGAGCACGTGGCTGAAGGTGCTGGGCTGGGAGGTCTGTCTCCACCTGTCACTCCGTAGAAGCAGGTGGCTCCCCTGATGGTGCCACGTGGACGCTCCCTTCAGTCCTCCAGGACCCAGGGTGATGCTCACTCAGAAAGCTCTGACACATCAAGGCCAGTGACCTTCTGAAAACATCAATTATCAGAATTACTGGGAATCAAAGACTCACTAATGAAAACGACTACCATATCTCCACGAAAAACTCAGCGAGTCAGTTGGTGGGAGGGAGGCCAAAGAGGCGTGCTTCCGATTGCTGGCCAGTCGTCTAAATTCCAAGGTGCAGCTTCACAGTGGGTTCCAAAATCCGGATGGATCTGTAGTGTTGACTGATGTGGAGGGATTTGTATGCTAAGCAAATAGTCAGGGGTGCAGAATGTGAGTCACTGCTAATAAGAGCTGACTTTGAGACCCACCTGCTGTGGGCACCATGCCCTCGGGCCCGTGAAGCCCCTTCCCATAGAGGAGGAATCATTCGCCAGGCGGTGGTGGGGTAACTGCAGCATTCAAGTTCATGTTCAGCTGCTCTGGCGCCATGCTTGAATAGAAACGCTGCGTGCTTCGGGTGATTTATCATCCAGGCAGAGCTAAGGATGAGGTTGAGCAGAATCCTTGCCCTCAAGGGTCACACAGTCCCCTGGGGAACGGGTTGCTCCTGTTCCCTCCTCTCCATCCTTCCAAACTTCTCAGCCTATGTCCCAACCACGGGCAGGTGCAGACATCTGATTCAACAGGGCAGCTGTGCTGTCAGGGAGGACGGCTGGGGACAGAGCAGTGGTTGGGGTTGTCTTCCTCAGAGGCAGTTGGAGAGGGAGGGGCTGGGGGGCCAGGTCCACCCTGGGAACCGAGAGGAGGAAGACAAAGGGATCAGAAGGCTGGGACCTGGCCCTTCTGCTTAGATGCTGCTGTGGTTGGAATGTGGCCTCCACATCCATGTGCTGAAAGCCTAAGGTTCACCTGCACATGGGCATTTCCAGGTGTGGCCTCTTAGATGAGGTCATAGGGTTGGGCCCCAGAGTGACATCAGTGGCTTTACAAGGAGACAAGGAGAGACCCAGCTGGCAGCTTGCTCTGTCCCACCTGGGAGGCCCTCCCCAGGTGCTGGCACAGGCTCTTGGATTTCCTGGCATGAGCAAATAACTTCTGACCTTTATAAAATATCTAGTCTTGTATTTTCTTATGGTCACAGAAAATGGACTAAGACATGTGTGGCTGTGGCTCTAAAAAGTCAAAGGCATAGAAACAGAGGCCAGAGTGGAGGTCACCTGGGGCTGGTGGAGGAGGAAAAGGGGGAATGTTAGTAGGAATTTTCAAGGCTGCAGAGACAGGATGAGTAAGTCTGGGGATGTAGCATAGAGACTGCTGACTGATGGTCAACCATGAACGTCCGCTTGACCAGGCAGAAAGGCTTCTATAAAAGCAGCAAAGCCTCTGATCACGTAAGTCAGAGTGTGACCTTGATCTTGCAGGGCCCTGAGGACCAGGCCACCATGCTGTACAACAATATGGCCCTGGGATGGTGCCCCTTGGGGATGGACCCAGCAGGGGTCTCGCTGGGGACTCAACTGCATGATAAGTGTCTTGCAACGGTCCCTGGTGGTGGGTTTCCAAGAAAATATCATGTTGGACACAGGACCTCAAATGTGAGACACTGTCATTTACTACCTTCCTCAGACTCTCCCCAAGACAAGCACAAGTGGCCGTGCACAGCAAAGGGGTTTCCCGACAGCAGACCTCACCTCCCTCCTGCTTCCTGTGTCTGCTGCCGGGTGCAAGTCCTGCGCCCCAGGCACAGCGGGCCCCTGGCTAGGCGTGGGGGGAGTCGAGGGAGGACAGATGCCATACTCTGTACCCTCCCCAGTCCCCATCAGGCCTGCGCTGGCCTGGGGGACAGTAGTTAGTATGGATCTGGGATGGGACACTTTTCTTTAACCATTCATGGCTGCCTTTGAATTTACCCAGTTGCAATGTAATTTTTATTTTATTTTTTAAAATTGTAAACAAATGGGATACACGTTGTTTCTCTGTACATGGAGTAAAGGCATACCATTTGTGTAATCATAATTTACATAGGGTAATGGTGTTTGATTCATTCTGTTATTTTTTCCTCTCCCCCACCCCTCCCACCCCTCTTTTCCCTCTATACAGTCCCTCCTTCCTCCATTCTTGCCCCCCTCCCACCCCCCATTATGTATCATCATCCACTTATCAGCGAGATCATTCATCCTTTGGTTTTTTTGAGATTGGCTCATCTCACTTAGCATGATATTCTCCAATTTCATCCATTTGCCTGCAAATGCCATAGTTCATTATCCTATGATTCTTCTTTTGATCAACTCTGCTTAAGCTGGCTGTGCCTGGACCAAATTCTCAGCAGCTGTGGAGTGTGAGACCTCAGCTTCGGTGGAAGACTCTGAGGCTACGGTGGTCGTGACGCGTGAGCACAGGCTGGGGTGTGGCTCCATGGTGGGGCCTGCCCAGCACGTGTGAGGCCCGGGATCCACCCCAGGTTCTGCCCAAAACACCACCAACACCAAGAGCAGGAGCCGCAGAGGCCTTGCCCCAGACACAGTCAAACCTGGCCACCAGCACGTGAGAGTGCAGACTGAGCGGTTGCTGGCCTGGTCCCTACAGAGTCAACCCAGTCCCCAAGGGACCCAAAGGCTCCAGGAGAGCCAGAGAACTGTGGGCTCCACTTACTCTGTGGCCTGAGTCTCCCTGGCACGTCCTTCTTAACACCCGCCGGAACGCTGAGTTACTCCTAGGTCTGGAGGTGTGATTCTGGCAGCATGCCAGCATTCCTGCGCTGGGGAACCGGACGCTCCAGCCAGCTGCGTCCGTGTCTCTTTGGCTTTGCACATGTCACCAGCACTCAGGACAGTACCTGGCACGTAACAGGTGCTCAGTGAGTACGTGAACCAGGGACTCTGCAGCAGTGGGGTCCTGGTGCAGCGCACAACGGCGCGAGCCAGATGCAGGGAGCGCTGGGCCGTGGCCCTCAAGCCTCCCTCTGCTCAGGTGTTTCCCCTGCAGAAGGAGAAATGAAAACGCTCCCCCCGGGGACATCACAGAACAAATGAGACCGTGCCCAAGGAAGCCTTGGCACAGCCCGGCACACAGGAAGCTCGCCAAGGCCAGCTCTCAGGCAGCGCCACCGTCGGCCATCATGTGTGAGAGGCCGCTTCCCCTCCTTAGGTCCCCGAGCGCGCTGGCCACGCAGGGCTCTCTGCACGCCCCGTGGGCATCTGTTCCTTCGATTCTCTCTTCCGACAAGTACTCCCTGAGCAACTACCAGATGCCAGACGTGGTGCCGGAGACAACAATGTAGGCAACAGGCAGACGAGACGTTTCGACGCAGGGTGATAGTTCACTGAGATCCCAAAGAGGCGACGGGGTGCTTGCAGGTGTCCAGGCAGGGGGACCTGTGGGGAGGAGGCGGGCCTGCGTAGCCCCGTGTGGAGGTTGCCACGTGACCTGCACACCCAGAGGGTCCAGGGCCCTGCCGTCCCCGTTTAATGACCCTCCCCATTAAAAAGCATCGCATTCTAATGCAACTGTGGCGGCTCTTTGGGAAATGAGCTTCACCTAAAACTGGTCACTGAGCAACCCCAGGTGCCGCCTGCACACCCCAGCAGCAATCACCTCCGCTGGCAATTTCATGCGCCCAGATTGTCAGAGAATCTACAGATGATCATCAATACCACGGTTTCCTTGGGAGGAACTGTGATAGTGCACAGCCTCCAGCAAATGACGATTTCCATCAGTTCTTCAACCCCTGGATCTCAATGGATTTCAACCTCACAGAGCACAGGGGGGAGGGAAGTATTATCCCCATTTTACAGCTGAGGAAACTGAGGCTTCCAAGGACATGCACCCAGGAAGAGGACATGCCACGCTCCTCTGTCAAGTCCCCAGTTGCCTCGCTTCCCTCTTTCATGTGGGAGAGCGTTCTACTTCTGGAGGGAAAGGTCCAGGGCCTAACTTTTGATATTTTTGAGCCTCAGCTCTGGGCCTGACTCACAGAAGTTGGGTCTCCCAAGCGCACGGGTTTTGGTGTTGGATCTGGGATCCCAGAGCTGGGCTGGAGCCGGCTCACACAGGCGCTCCAGAATCCATCGCTGATTTTCAGAAACGTCGTTAAGTTGGTTGTGAGTGAAAGAGACCACAGGGAGCATCTGCAGCTTGCGGAAAGGCTGACGCTCACACCAGGGCTGGCGCCCCCAGGCCTCCTCCCAGGGGTGCTGGCTCTTGGGCACTTACCAGCTCACCGCTGCTTCTCACCCCAGCGCGCGCTTCCTGGGCTCTGTAATCTTGAGTATTAACGTAAGCCCGGGCGCTCGGCTTTTCTGCCAGGAGATAATAACATCTGTCTTTTCAAGGTGGGTCTTAGGATTGATTGAGAGGCAATATGAAGAGAACTGGACCAGAGGTGCTCAATAAACGGCACCGCCACTATATTATTAAGTATGGGAGGCACTGGACACTCCCACAGACCAAGGAGAATTCTGTTGACAGAAAACCCCTGGGAAGGCACGATGAGGCACTGGCAGAGCGGGCACGGAAAGGCGCCATGGTGCGCAGCGGCTGCATCCCAAGGACAGCCAAGGCACCTGGCTCCTCTGCAGGGCCCTGGATGGATCCCACGGCCTCCCGAGGGGTCGCTGGTCCCCTGCTCAGCCGCTTCCTCCTGGAGTCCTGCCCGTGGAGCGTGGTGCAGCCCACACGGGCCTCCGAGGGTGGGCGCAGCCTGGTACCTCCTGCCGCCCACTCGCCCAGCCCCACCCGGCTGCCCTCCTCAGGTTAGCACCCTGAGCCACTGTCAAGAAAATGTGGAAATCTGACATCTTCCATGCACAAGCCGAAGCCACCAGTGCTGCTGCACATGCTGGAATAGTCCAGGGTGACAGGAAACCCCTGGACGGGTCACTGTAACTCTTCCCTTGGGTGCTGGAGGTTACCATGGTGATGGGAATGTCGCGCTGGGTGCTGGGAACTGAAGATGTTACTAGTAGGAACGGGCAACTCACCAGCTTCCTCCTCTGCCTGTCACGAACGCACAGGACATCGCTTGATCTCCGGGGCGTGGTGGGTGTGTCCCCAGGCCACCAAAGGATGGTCATCTCGAGGATGGGGTGGCTGTCCGTGTGACACTCTTCTCACCTGCGAGCTCTGTGGGATGGTGCTCAGCATCCTGCACAGCACGGGGCACGCTGCAGGCCCAGGACAGCAAGCAAGGGACTCTGCAGGGCGTCGCACGCCTCCCGTACGGCCGTGAGCCAGGCGTGGTCCCCTGCCCAGGGCTCACTGCTTGTGGGGAAGGGATGAACGCAGCAGAGCTGCCCGGCACCGTGATGGGGCACAAGCTCTGGAGGGCAGCCGCCCCGCTGATGCACTTCATCCTGGACCTCAGAAATTAGGACCGTGCCTGGTGCCAATTAGAGTCTAATAAGCGCATAGGCGTGGGAAGAAGCACAGGAGTCCTCATGGTGGGCAGTGACCTGCCAGGAGATAAGAGCGAGGCAGGAGCAGCCGGCGCGGAGCTCTGGAGAGAGGAGCTCGCTGGGCCCTAACCCTATGCGGACCCCGCGGATCCTTGGCATGGCAGGTTCCAAACCCAAGACGGCAGCGGGGGCAGGTGGTGGGAGGCAGGCTGCCGTAGTCTCGCGGGCCGAGTCGCAGGAGGACCCTTGTCCTGAGAGAAGCGGGGACTGAGCTTGGAGCTTTGGTAAGGTTTGCTCCACGCAGGGCAGACTGGCGATGGACTGGCCACAGCCGGGAAGGCAGGTTGGAGGCTGTGGTAACAACCAGAGCCAGAGATGAACAGCATCTGGAAACGGTGCTGCTGACGACTGGCAGTCACTGATGGAGGGCACACGGTCCCTTTGTCAAAGGTCCCCTGGGGGCTTCCGGTCTCGCTTCTGCCCCAGCCTCTGCCGGACCCTGCTCAGCCAGAACAGCTCTGCCTTGAAATGCTGCCTGCACTTCATCTTAACTGAAGATCTTAAGACTTAGGGTTTCGCCGCTGCCTTGTACAACATCTCGAGTGGTTGTCGACTTATTCCATCACCACTTACAGAAGGTTCTAGAAACATGGTTGCTATGAGAGCCCTCTACACTGACGTGGAATATCTGTTCTTACCCTAACCTGTCTGAGTTCACTCGCACAGTTGTCTTGACGGTCAAGGGTGGCAGGTGCCTCCCTCACCCAATTTTAAGCAAAACATTTTAACACGTCCAGTAAACAGAGCCAACTAAGTAAGTGGAGATGCATTTGAACACAGGTTCTGAAAACACAACTGAACCACCTGCCTGCTGACGATCAATCCAGCTCGCAGGCTCGCACAGCATCTCCAGACGTGTCCTGCCCAGCTTGGCTGGTCCTCTCTCCTGACGCTGGTGGAGAATGGGGGAATAGGTGGTCCTCTCTCCTGAGGACTCGAGGTCGTGTGCTCCTAACGGTGGAGACCTGCTGCGGGGGGCACCCTGCCCGGGACCTAGGGGCAGGGCTGGGTGTTGTCCCCTTTGATCTGAGGAAAAGCACCATGGCAACGTTATCTGTCATTTCCATTTTACAAACAAGGAAACACACGGACAGGTGGGCTGCTGGCTCTCGAGGCTCTGCTGGTCAGTGCCAGCTGCTGCGGACGGGGCGCTACAGCTCACCATGCTGGAGGCTGGCGCTCGAGGCCAGGGAGCCAGCTGGTTGGGCTCTGCAGGGGCCTCACTCTGGCTCACAGTCGGTGTGAGCGTCAGGAGGCCACAGTCCCCAGATCAGCCCCCTTAGGACCCCAGCCAGCCAGAATGACCTCCTAGAGGCCCTGTTGCAGACAGTCACTTCAATACGGGACCTCAGGGGACGCACTTTGGTCCACAGCAGCCTCACAGCTGGTGAGGGACGAGGAGGTCAATACTGGAGGTCCCCCCAGTACTACACCCTGCCCCTGCCCACCAGGGCTCCCGTGCACAGCGTGCCCCTCCCGCTGGGCTTCCTGTTTCCTTCCTCCTTTGCAGTGACTGTCTTAAGCCCAAGATAGCCAGACGGCTCCGCGTTAGAACCCGGAGAATGCAGCACTTCCCAGCCAACTCCTGCTCCCACAGGCTCGGGAGCAGGAGCCATTCATTCTACAGGAGCAAAATCATCATGAAAACTAATCAGTGCCGGGCCTCGGTCCGCGCCAGTTCCAGAGCACGTCGGCGGGAGAGAAGGATGGGAGGCCAGCCCTCGGGTTCCCAAGGCTGCCATAATTTACCCTCCGTGAAATGCGCTCAAGAGCCGACGGGTAATTAATATAAAGCATTGGTGTCCTGATGAACCCAGGGAGCAATTCCCACAGTGTCCCTGCAGCAGGGGCGAGAGAGGCCACAGAGAGAAGCCTGCAGGAGGGTCTGCGCAGGGAAGAGGCGGGATAGGCACAGGGTCAAAGGCCCTGAGGTCCGATGGTCTGGGTTGGAATCCCATATCCTCTCCTTATGAGTGCCGTGGCTCAGCTGCCCCGTCTGCACAATGGGACCAGTTCTCGTAGGATCACAGGAAAGGACTGGGGCAGCTGGGAGGAGGGAGAAGGCTGAGACGCACACCACGTTTCCAGCAAGGCCGGTGGTCTCTTCCCCGAGCCTGCAGACAGCACGGCCAGGTGAGGGCCTTGAGTTTGGGTGGCCCATTGGCTGGCGCAGGGAGTGACAAGCTGCTGAGAGCTCAGTGGCGTGTCTGGGGAATGGGCAGCTGCTGCAGAGGCCCCGTGCAGGGCGCCGGGGAGGGGCGCGGGGCCGCGCACGTGGCCCACACGGGCTCTGCTAGTTCTCCCCTGGAAACAGCTCTGCATTTCCCTCTGCAGACCCGCGTCCCTGCAGTCTGCTCACGACACTCGGGGCCATACCCCTGCCCCTCCTCCCCAGGAAGGGGCACCGATCCACCCAGGCCAGTCAGGGCCTCAGGCTCTGCGGGGCTGCACAGCCACCTCTGGGGCCAGCCGTGGCTCTGACAGCCAAGCTAACGCGGGCAACAGCAGAGAGGCAAGGTCGGCGTGAGTCCAGGCTTGGTTATGAGAGCCAAGAGATTCCCCGTGTGCTCAGGCAAGTCCAAGTCTCTTTCCCTGTGACCAAATCAATCCTGACCCTACAGCAATGAGAGTCAGTACCGACCAGAGGATTGATGATAGCCTGATAGGTCACTGTCTGCCTGTGTGTCTGCGTCTACCTACCTGTCTACCTAGAAGTTGTTTATTTACCATCTCTCCCATCGATCCATGTACCTATCAGCTATTCACCTACCACATATCTACCGTGTGTGTATCACGTGTTGATCTGACATCCAATACATATATATACACACATACATATGCACATTTATGTCCTCGCAAAGTGAACAATATTTTCATTTATGAAACATACAGTTTCATGGCTTTTCTTCTGGTAATTCTCAAAACAGTCCTTGCAGTAAACAGGGTGTCAGCGTGTCCATCAGCAAGGGAAGACAACAAGGCCCAGAGAGTTTGGAGGTGACTCCCACGTCAAGCAATGGGCTCACTACTTCCTTCTAATGGTGGGAGCCCTGTGCCACTAGAGACCCAATTTACAGAGACATTTCTTATCTACCCAGCACTTTCGTTTAAGGAAAACCACGTGTCCATCTGTGACCTCTCCTTCGGCAGGTCCCTATAAGCTCAGGTGTGCATCCCAGCTCCTGGGACCACGCTGAGGAAAAACGCTGGGCTCCAGACAGTCATCTCAGCAGAGCCTACCCTGGCAAAACCATCAGAAGGGCTTTGGGAGAGGATAAAGGTCAGGTGGCTCATCATGCTTCTCCTCCGTGGAATATTATGCAGTCGTTAATAGCACATATTGTAGGAGTGTGCGGTGTTGAGATAGTGCTTCTACCAGGCCATCAATTTGAAAGAGTTAAATACAACATCGCTATTCGTGTTACACAGACACCCACCATCGATATGAAAACTATGAGAAAAGGAATGAGAAAAGAATCACACGCCCAAATGTAATCTGAGCACGGTGGGAGTTTGGGTAACTCTAACTTTCTTAGAGTTTTCTTTTACTTTTCGTATGCTTTCTTGTATATTTCATCTTCTGTATTTTGCAAAAAATATATGCTGCTTTTCTGATAAGAAATGTGCTTTTTTAAAAAAATTCTCTTATCCAGCAATCAAAACACAAGTTGTTTCCCCCCGTGGCTGAAGTGTCGGCTCACTGCCTGGAGCCAGGAGGACCTTTCTGTCATCAGCAGACTCTGCTGTGCACAGCTAGTCTGGATCTCCCGGTGGAGATGCCGCGTCTGGGCATGGGCCATGGCTGCCTCGATGCTCTCAGACACAACCTGGGGTCCTTCTTATTCTCCTACCACCCAAGGCCCAAAGCGCTTGCAGGAACAGACAGCAATCAACGTCACTGGTGGCAGAGAGGAACAGGGACACGTAGATGTCCCATGGGTCACCGGGTTACCCACGGGTCAGTGGGTGAACTGAGCCCAGGAGGGAAGAGCACTGGCTTTTGAAGCAGCCTGTCTCTGCTCCTTCTGCCAAGCCAGCTCAGGGAGCCCCCCACGTGTCCACCACGCCAGCTCAGGGAGCCCCCCACGTGTCCACCACGCCAGCTCAGGGAGCCCCCCACGTGTCCACCACGCCAGCTCAGGGAGCCCCCCACGTGTCCACCACGCCAGCTCAGGGAGCCCCCCACGTGTCCACTACGCCAGCTCAGGGAGCCCCCCACGTGTCCACCACGCCAGCTCAGGGAGCCCCCCACGTGGACGCCCAGAGCCAGAGCACCTGCAGCACTGCTTCCAAGGGGCAAGCTCGTCTTAGAACAGATCAGTAAACCAATAAGGTGGCGAGCGCTGGTAAAGTCTGTGCTGTGTCAACACAGAGGAAGGGAGAAACCTCAGGGGTGCCCTCCCGGCCTGTGGGCCTCGGAAGGCCCGGGGTTTCCTCAGCTGCACTCCAGGAATGCATAGGAGTTGGCCAGGACCCAGGAGGAGTCCAGGACACAACGGACCACTTCGGGAAGAGGAGATGCTGCCTGCAAAGGCCCAGAGGCAGGGAACCAGCAGCAGGGTGGGGATTCCAGGATGCAGATTTAAAGTGGAGATCATGGCCAGGGATGAGTTGGGATCAAAAGAGGGTTCTGGAAAGTGCAGCATGGCTGGCTTTATGGGCCATGGGCTCGGCACAGCCATGCTGGGCAGCCATGCGCACGGAGGGGGATGTGGGCTCGGGCAGTCCTTGCCATCAGAGCTCTGGGGGCTCTCTAGCCGCTGGACTGCCCTGGAAGACGCTACTTGGCGTTCTCTGATCACACGCCACGTGGTTTCTCAGGTACACAAACCTCTCCACTCTGTTCAGCCCTGATTCATCAGGTAAGAGCATCAGAGTGCAAGAGAACCACCTAGGATGCGTCAGCACACCGGTGCCCCCACCGCTCCCTCTGTGCGCCAGGGGCTCCGTAGGGCCCGGGCGGCGCCACTCACCACAGGTTGACCAGGAAGGGGTGCTCCAGCCCCTGCATGACCTGCAGCTCCCGGAAGACGTTGCGCACCTCGTCCCTCTCGATGCACTGCTGCTTGTTCATGTACTTCATGGCGTACATCTTCTTGGTGTCTCGCTTCTGCACGATGCACACCTGAGCAACAGCCAAAGGCGAGAGCGTTCAGGCCCGTGCTGAGGAGAGCAGGGTGGCTGCGCTTCCACCCGGGGCAAGTCCGCTGGCCCCGCAGCTCCCGCCAACTGCGACCGCCCCGTGTCCTCCAGGGGCAGAGTCGGCCCAGCTTTGCCCCCTTATGCAGAACTCGCACTGAGTACCAGCCACTGTCTAGGCTCTGGGGAGGAGCATCGGGGCCGGAGACGGAGGCAGCGGCTCACAGCCCTGGGGGAGGCGGGAGGGGGACCAGGGACCGCGGCTGTCTGTGCCCAGCTGATTGCTGTCGCCCTCCCCACAGCAGCGCACACCTGCCCTTCCATCCCCAGCCCCGCATTGCTTTGCTGTGGCCTCCCTCTGGCCGGCAGAGCCACTTTGCAGCCCGTGAGGCCGACCAGCAGGGAATCGGGGTGTTCGGCCTTGACTGATGGGACGGGAGCATTGGTACCCCAGCTCCCTCGGCAGGTGGGAGGGTAAGTCTGAGGCTGCCGTGGGCACTGTCCCTGAGGGTCTGGGCAGACGCCCCTCACAGCTGCCCTTCCCCGGCCCCTGCTCCCTGGGGATCCCCTCGCCTCTCCAGGGCCTGCACTCCAATCCTTGCTCGGAGCTGCCTCTGGGAAGCCCTCTGGGAAACCCAACCAAGGCACCAGCCGCTGAGCAATGACCACGGCCCACGAGGTCACTGTCACTGCAGGCCAGGCCCCGTGGTCTCCAATATCCCCGCAAGTCCCTGGAGAACCACAGGAGGAAGCCTCCCTTCCTCTCCAGCCGGAGGAAGCGCAGCCAGAGGCAGGAACCAACCCGCCGAGCCCCACAAGCCTCTGCACAGTGGGCTGGGCTCAGACCCACGACCTCTACTTCCAGAGACTCCCTAATCCAAGGGCAGCCAGGGGCATGGGGACAGGTGCAGAGGGCGAGGTGGAAGGGGGGAGAGCGCAGGGCCGAGGGTGCGTTCTGGACAGGGGATGGCGTCCAGGCGGGCGCGGGGCCAGGAGACACCGTGAGCAGGGCTGACGTGCAGCGACAGGAGAGTGACCGGGGCGGGGGCCAGCTCTGCCCAGCAGCCCAGAGAAGCCGTCTCCCCACCTTCTCTAACGCAGCCTCCAGCCAGGCAGCCTGAACAGCAGGGACACGTTGTCTCTCAGCTCAGGAGACCAAAGCCCCAGTTCAGGCCGTGGATAGGCCACACTCCCTCTCAAAGTTCTGGGGGAGGACCCTGGCCTGGTCCAGCACTTGCCACAATCCCTGGAACCCCATGGCTGGCAGCTAGAGAGCTTTGCTGGGCCTCTTCCCATGTCCGCTTCTGTTCCCAAACTTCCATCTTGCGAGGACACCAGCTGCATGGGTTCGGAGCCCACCTAATCCAGTCTGAGCTACCTTAAGCAGCTACGTCATACCTTCCACTCTGCTTTCCCTAACCTCAGTCACCTTCAGTCAACTGGCCTAAACACAGTACACGGAAATTTCCAGAGAAAAATTACTCATGAAACCTAAGTTGCACTGTAAGTAGTGTGATGGAATCCCACGCTCTGTTGACCTCTGCCCAGGATGTGAACCACCCCTTGGGCCAGTGTGTCCATGCTGTGTATGCTGCCTTCCCGTGGTCACTGAGCAGTCCTCCAGTGATCAGGTGCACCATTGCAGCGCCGTGTAAACAACCCTTACGTGGCAGCCGAATGCCACCTCAGGTGCCTACGCCACTCGCCTTGCTTCATCCCATCACACGGGCCTCATACCATCACTTCGTCACAAGAAGGGTGTGACAGTATAGTAAGATACTTTGAGAGAGAGAGAAATTTATAAGTTAAACTATCAGAGGTCTGTGTGTATAGGAAAATTAGTATGCACAGTATCGGTCGGCATCTTAGAAAGTATCCCTCCTAACCATGCAGGATCCCTGTGTTTCCAGATAAGGCCACATTCTAAGGTTCCAGGAGGACGCGACCTTGGGGACACTGTTCAACCCAGTGCAGTTACCATTGCTATCTCCACGGACAAAGGAAAGCAAGGCGTGGAAGGCCAGCGGACCTTTCTCCAGGCTCCAGACTCAAGCCCAGGCTCTCTGGCTCCCCAACTGCCATTTTCCCACCACCTCCTAGAGTCAAAGGTGAGCAGAAAGACACCAGTAGTGAGCCAGAGGGGGGCGCACCCGGCGAGGGAGCTCAGGCTGCCCCCCGCACCCTGGTCGCTCTTCTGATGGAAACTGAACCCCTCCCGGCTCGGAGGTGCTGTGAATTTATCCGTGGAAGATACGGACAGCAGAGAAAAGCCTGGAACACAGCTCCAGCTCTGGTCCCCCTGAGCCTCCTTCAGCCCCAGCCTCAGGTGCAGCCTCAGCCGCAGCCGGTGTGAACTGAGCTGCTCACTGGAGTGAAACTGGGGAGGCCAAAGAGGAGGGAGCTGGCAGTGTGAGGGGACGATGGACGTCAACTGCATCCCAAGGTGGCAACTGGCACACGTCACGGGACCTCCAGGCAGTAAACAAGGGGCATGAGGTTGAACGTCCCTGAAACTCCTGTTTCCAGAGAACTTGAAAATCCAAACGTGGGGAGAAGGCGCCCTGTGCAAAGGCCCTGGGGAGTGGAGCAGAGGTGCAGAGCCAGCCACGTCTGAGGGTGAGGCTGGAAACGCCACCCACTGGAATTCTCAGCCCTGTACCTTGGCTTCTCCCTGGCAATCTCAGGAGCTCAGCAGACGTGCAGAGGGCTCTTCACGCTGCAGAGTGAGGCCGCCATTAGAGTCAGTGGTGTCCAGAAGGAGACACTGGCGACGCTCAGCGGTCACCAAGGCAGAGGCTCCCGGGGAGGGTGGCGAGGCCGCTCAGCTCAGGGGTGCTTTAGAATTGGAGGAGGCTCTTTACAAGTAGGGAAGTAAAGGCTGCCGGCACCGGGTGTTGGCATGGAAGTTTGGATTTACACGTCAAGGAAGAGGCGTCTGTGGAGGGCCTTGGCCATGAGCACCGGGTATGGCTGGGACTGTCAATCGTTTGGGCCTGGACGCCTCCTCTGTGAACCGCAGGCTTGCGTCTGTGCCCCGGCAGCGGTCTGGGAATGCTGTTTCTCAGGAACGAGCTAAGAAGCCTGGCCGTGGCTCGGGGAGCCGCCCGCTCCTGCTCCTCTGGCCGACGGTGAGCGGGCTGTACGTGAATCCCCGCCTGCTCCCCGCTGGCCAGGCTGACTGGGAGACAGAGAGGCCAGCAGGGAAGACAGAGCCCGAAGCCTAAGGCCTGGGAGACAGGTGTCTGTCGGGAAGCCAGAGGCACGCAGGGAGGTGGCTCTGGGCCACTCTGACCGGGCCCAACCTCCACCTCTACTGTGTGACGCCAGGCGAGTCACCCTCGCCCTCTGAGTGTCAGTCAGCGGATGGGAGCCTCTGTGGGAAGCTCTTCTTCACGTGAGAACACAGCCGGACTGCGAGGCCCGCCTGTGACTGAGCAATGTGGCCACGCTCTCTGCGGGCTTACCGCCCCCACTGCAGAGGGGTCTACAGCACGACCGCCCAGGCGAGTCAGGACTCTGGGATGGAGTGCACGGGTGTGGCCCAGCGTGCAGGCCATGGAGGGAGCAGCCGAGGGCTCCGGTGGAGGGACGAAGGTTGGAGTTGGGACCATCCACAGCCCCGGGCCTCACGTGCTCCCAGCCTCCACTGTCCACCCAGAGCATCTGCTGAGGCTGGGGTGTGCTTGGCCTTGGAGCTCCAGCCGGGTGACGGAGGGGCAAATGCACCACTGTCACCAGCCGGGTGGGTCTGCCCAGGGCCTGGGAACCTCAAGGTCACAGCAGGAGACCAGGCCCCACAGCAGGGCTGCCCTTTCACGGGAGATGGCGGCTAATGAGGCGGGCACGAGCAACTTGGCCAAAGCCACCACGGTGCCAAAAGGCAGGCACCCAATTAGCATTCCTCATTAGCCTAATTCAATTAGGCCTCAATGCTATCATTACTAATCACAGTGTGTCGGGACAAATAAGTAAATGCCAGCTACCGTGGATTCCATTTACCCTGAAAATAGTGCGTGTCAACCACACTGAGCATCAGACATTTGGGAATGGCCCCTGTCTGTGGAGAGGGTGTCTGGTGGAGACCGAGTGCCCACAGGGCCAGCCCTGGTGGTCAGCGTCCCGACTGCAGGTCCAGAGCGCTGCCGATGGCAACTCCACAGCTCACCAAGACCCGCGGATCCTGGGATTCTGAGTTTTCAACGTGCCCCAGGGAAGGCTGACGAGCAGCCAGACCTGAGAACTGCTTTGAGGGAATCTTCCAGAAACTCCTTGTCGGGCTGCAACTTCCCAGCCAACTCTGCTCAGGACTCTGACCCCCCTAGGCTCTGGGAGGAGAGATGACTGCCCAGTGCTGCCTCTGTCCTGTGGTGGTCTGAGCACTCAGGAAGAGCAGCGCCGGGCGGGGAGCCCGTGGGGCCGAGGAACCTGCAGGACAGAGACCCAGGCCCTGCCGGACACCTGCCGGCTCCTGCTCGGCTCTGCGTTTGCGCAGTGGGGCTCAGAGCAGAGCTGACTGCCCCGCTCAGGAGGGTCCTGGGAATGGCTGCCAGCCCCTTCCTGTGGCTGCGCTCAAGACCCTCGTCTACATCCGTGCTGAAGGCGAGAGCACAGATGCCCCGGAGACCTGTGGAAGTGGCCCAGGAAGGACCTTCCCAACTGAGGGTTGTCTGGTGTGACCCCTGATTTCATGTCAGCCAACTGGATTGCAGTGTCCATCTATGTGGACAAACATGCCTCTGGATGTGTCTGTGAGGGACTGTGGGGACGCAGTGACACTTAAATTTGGTGCACTCTGAGAAAAGTGGGTGGCCCCCTGCACTGTGGGTGGGCCTCATCTAATCTGCTGAAGGCCCGAAGAGAAGGAAAGGCTGGCCTCCCTGAGGAGGATGGAGTCCTGCAGCAGGAGCAGGTGGCCCTCAGACCTGAGCTGCAGTAGCAGCTCTCGGTTGGGCCCTGGCTCAACAGTCCACTTGCAGACTCCAGGCTGGCCAGCCTCCGTAACTGTGCCAGCCAAGTCCCTAAACAAGTCTCTCTACTTAGGTGAACATCCTTCTGCTTCTGCTTCTCTGGGACCCTGGCTGCCACATTTGGCAACAAGCCTGCCGGGATGGGAAATCGGCACCTGAATTCCACTTCCCAGGGGACTTGGGAGCCTCCAGGGCCACCAGGGCTGGCACCCCAAGCTCCCCACAGTCCCCTAAAGGGAGCACATAGGAGCTCACACAGCAGGCACTTGACTGCAAAACACTTGTCTCCAGTCACTGTATAAGAGATGGCGCCACAGCAAGTCCCCTTCTGTCCAAGAGCGTGGCCCTGCGGAGTGCCCAGCTGAGCTGGAGGGAGCAGGCCTCCCTGTGGCACCGAGAAACGGCCCTTCCCCACCTCCATCTGTGAGTGGCAGCTAATTCTTGCTAGTGCTCACCTGAGATGTATGAGGACATCACAGAGATGAGGGGACAAAGACAGTGAGGGACAGGAGACCGATGGCCCTGAATGACATGCTTCAAAGTGCCATCTGATCCAGCCGTCCCACTCCTCGGGATCTATCCAGAAGAGCTAAATCAGCACAGCATGGTGACAGCCACATCAATGTTCATGGGGGCCCATTTGCAATAGCCAAGTTCTGGAACCAGCCGTCATCAAGAGAGGAGGGGAGGGCAGGGGCCCAGCGGGACAGCGCTTGCCTGGTGCGGGTGAGGCACTGGGTTTGAGTCTCAGCGCTGCATAAAATAAATAAATAAAATAAAGCTCCATCGACAACTAAAAGTATATTTTAAAAAAGAGCCGAAGGGATAGAGAAAATGTGGTACCTACACACAGTGGAGCGTCACTCAGCACAGGAAGGAGATCATGGCACTCGCTGGAAAATGGGTGGAACTGGAGAGCTCATGCGAAGTGAGAGAGCCAAGGGCTGGATGGTGGTTCTCATAAGTGGAGGCCAGAGAGAGAGAACAAAAGGAGGGGCGGATCCCATGAAAACAGAAGGGAGGTCCTGGGGCAGAGGAAGGGGCGGCGGGGAGGGAGGAGGACGGGAAGGGAGGAAGTGCAGAAGGAGCTGCACCAAATTACCCAATGCACTAGTGAAGGCACACGGGGACTTCCGCCCCCACGTTCATCACTAATTTACAGAATAAATAAATAAATAAAATGAAGGCCGGTTGAGCAGAGGAAGGGGGACGGGGAGAGGGAGTGGGGGAGGGACTGAAGGGCAGCTAATCGTACCCCACACACTCATGTCCAAACGAGCCCACTATTCTATGTGACGATAAAGCCCTAAGAGAGCACTAAGAAGTTAGTGCTGTAGGTTGAACTGTGTTCCTCAAAATCCATAGCTAAGTCCCACGTGGACAGCTGACCTCTGAAAGGTCAGTACAGCAGGGTCACTGGGTGACCCATCAGATCCAACTGGTGTCCTTATAAGAAGAGGAACTCAGGACACAGAGGGATGAACTTGGGAGGACACAGGGACGAGGTGGCCATCTACCCACAAGGAATGCGGCCTCGGGAGGAGCCTCCCGTCCCACCCTGCAGCTGCTGGTGCTGTCCTGGGGGCACCGGGAGCTCCCGGAGGGTTTGCAAGTGGGTGTGGGAGAAGGGCGGTGGAGGACGGAGGGAATGAACACCCAGGCAAGATGGAGCCTGGGCCTGGGGCGGGAAAGCCCAGGGACAATCCTAAGAGGAGACGGGCTCCCTGACCACACTACCACCCCTGCTCACGCGCACACACACCAGCCCTCTTCCGAGTCCTGGAGAGGCTGCAGTGTCAGGAGACGCCAACACGAGTGGAGGACCAGCCCACCACCTCTGCACCTTAGTGCCTTCAGTAGGAGGAGGCCAGGAGGCCAGGAGGCTGGGGCACCCCATGGATGTGGAAAGGCCTGGGGAAGCCCCTGCTGGACCCAATCGGACGTCACTGCCGAGAAGCGCAAGTGAGCCATCTGTCAGGTGGTCAGCAAGCTCTGGCCCAGGCTCTGAAGCCATGGTGAGCAAGCCTGCACTTCCCGTGACACTTGGCTCTTAGATGGTCATCCCGGGAGCCAGCACAGTCCTCCAAAGCAGGCCTCGAGCCAAGCACGCCTACTTAGTACACAATGAATAGAGACTTCCTTTAAAGAAATGGCGTCCTTCACGAAGCTGTCTACAGACAACGAAGGCTTCACACAGAAGCATCATCTTCAAGAATTCCAGAAATGATTCTTACATCACAATAACAGCGAACTTGAGGCTCAAAGAAGTTAGGCAGCTTGCCCAGAGTCTCAGAGTTGGACTAGACTTTGGAGCCAAAACTCACTAACTGAGTTAATTAACTCTTGCATTTTCCTGAAAAGAGCAACTACTTATTCTGAGTCCCTGCTTGTGGCAGGCACAGTGCTGGACATGGCTACTGCCTGCCTGTTGCTAACCTTGCTCCTGCCGCAGGGCCTTTGCTTCTGCTGGGCTTTTCTCTGCACCACTCTCTGCCCAGATCTTCACCTGCCATTTTCCTCTTAGCAGTGAAGTTTTAGTTAAAGGTCCCTTCTCAGTGAGGTGAGGCTGTCCCCACACTGCTGATAGCTCCATGGCATCAGGGACCCTGGTCAGCATATTCCCCACACCAACACAGGAACCCAGAATAACACCAGGGCAGAACAATCGTCCATGAGCATCTACTGTCCAACCCAAACTCCTGCTGAGGATTCTACTGTGCTATTATCTGGGAGGCTCACTGACTTAAAAGAAGAAAAAGATTCCAAAAGAATACCTTTAAGGAGTGAACAAAAACCCTGCTAAGCCAATTTCTTCCTGAACATTCAAACAGACAAACGCATATGTGAAATCTCATCCTCACTTAATTCCTAAATGGATTTGTTGCAGTCTGGACCCTAAATTGGTTGGTCTGCTATTAATCAAGTATTTTTCTCCCTGTGAATCTGCACGCAGCCGTGCAGGGCTGGCAGTGTGGAACGAGACAGCAGATCATGACGGGTCCTCAAGGCATGAGAAGGCAGCGTCGTGCCCGGGATTGTAATCTCTGCAGCTCCTGCTCAATTTTACCCAGCATCTTCCTTTGAGGGACACCATGAGCTATTATCACATAACTCCATGTCACTTTCGGCTCTTTAATGAGCAGCCAGCCTCCAGCTAGTCCATGAATTTTAATCATCTCTGTGTTTACTTTGCTTCAACTCTGCAGCCCTTAAAGCAGAGGGTCCACTTGCCAATCAAGCAAGACGCTCCTGAAGCAAGCTGCTCAGAGCGCTCCCGAAGGTGCCCTCTGGAGTCGTCCCTTGGCGAGAACCAGCCCTGTTGGTGACACACAGTGCCTCTTTACCTGGCTTGCTGCCGCTGGCTCAGCCATCAAAGGGTCAGGAGGAGCCCCCAGAGGGTGGAGAGAGAGGGCCGGAGGAGGCTGGGGGTGGCGCATAAGAGTGAGACTCCTGGGAACCCGTCTCAAGCAGGGGTGTGGGGGATGCCCCCGGTCCCTGGTGGAGAGGCAAGAGACACAGCCATGCAGCCTGCCCTTACCTGCCGTGTGCTGCTGTTAGGCTCTCCATCCACTCTACTCACCTCTGTCCTCCATTGTGTGTGCTGTGAATCAGGCACACTCCACGACACACCACACCCAGTGTGTCTGAGTCTGCGCACGCACTGCCCAGCAGGCTGGGGGATGCACGCTAGACACACGCCCATGCCTGCACCTCAACATTCTGCTTGGTGGGCCTGTGTGGGCTTTGGGTTGAATATGGATAGTGACCCCTAAAGGTCCACATATAAAGGTTTGGGACCCAGGGTGGTGGTACTGGGAGGTGGTGTGGACCTAAAGAGGTGGGCTTCGTAGAAGGTCCTGAGGTGGTGGGGGCAGTGCCTGGGAAGCCCACGGGCCTTGGTCTCTCAACCTGCTTCCTGGTTCAGGACGTGACTGCTGCTGCCGCCCCGCCAGGCCCTTCCTCACCAGGAGCCCAGAACGCCAGCGCTGCCCAGGCTGGGACCCTAACCTCGGAATCTGTGAGCTCAGCTCTTCCTCGCCAGTGACCCGTCGCAGGGCTCCGTGGCAGCAGTGTGGAGCTGGCGGGTCCCGTCTGAGTGTAGGCGTGTCTGTGTGCACGCGCCTGTACACACCCATGAATGTATGTGTCTGTGTGTCGCGTGGTGGGTGTGCGTGTGTGCGTGTAGGGTGTGCGTGTACGTGTACGCTCAAAATGAGCTTCTGGAGGAGCCCAGGTCTCCAGCGCGCCTGTCCTGGGGAGCCCCAGGCGGCCCCAAGGTGGAGAACTCAGAAGAGCCAGGCCTACACTGCCTCTCCTCGGCCAGAGCCTCTCCAGCAGGCTCCCTCGGCCTCCCACGTCTGTTTCTGCCTCTCTGCTTTTCTTTCCTTCTATAGATAAACCTCAACTTCCCCAACGGTGACAAAGAGGGCCACCAACAAATGCAGACCTCTTTCCTCACAGTGCGCCACACACAGGAAGCAGAGATAAGCCTTCCCTCCGATGCCACAGATGGGGGTAGGTCATGGGGACACTCCATGGACGCACTGCATGCCCGTCTCAGTGGGTGAGTGGGAGCCACATGACTGACAGCCACCCTGGACCCACAGAGAGCAAGGGAGGCGTTCCTAGAAGGAAGGGACACTATCATGGTGAGGAGGGGATGGGCGTCCAGGGCAGGCAGCACCCTCAGTGCACTGTGGTCCTCCCGGCCCCCTCCATCTCCCAGTGGGAAAGCCAGCACCAGAGAGGTGGATTTGCGTCCCCAGTTACCCACAACTCACCCGGATCGGAATCAGTCCCGTTCCCAAACAGATGTAGAGAAATTGTTCTGCCCTGCTGCAATAATCCAGGATGCAGTCGCGAAAGGGTTACAGCAGCCACCAGATCATTGGTGCTGAAAGCAGAGCCTGCCTGAGGCTGAGTACTCTGGTGCCACACTGGGAGGGACTTCTCGCAGCTCAGGAGTAAAATGAGATTTCTGCGAGTTCACATGTGCTCCTGCCTGATAACCAGGGCTATTGTTGTCGTTCACAATGAAACGTCTTCCTTGAAAACTCTTAATAAATGCCGGATATCAAGACTGCCAGAGGCAGAAAGCAAAGCCCAGATGTGCATTTGCTCTTAGGAGGATGGTGTTCTGCATCTGATGCTAGCCCACCTGCACTCTGGTTTGATAAGAGTCATGTAGACTTTGCCCGTCTCCCCCATGAAGAGCAGAAACCATTGGGGATTTTGATCGGAACAAAGCTTTGTTCTATTCCTTTAAAGAAAGCCAACCTCATCCTAAATACTGAACATTTGTGTATATTACATGCATGTGGTCAAGATATCGCTAAACCTAAGGGCGACATAAAAACAGGCCGTCTAGAAAGCTTGGATTTTTCAAAAGATCCATTATGACCATAGAGTTAAGACATTTTATGTCTAGACTAGGTTCTGAGAGCCAGGACAGCAGCCAACCAGCATCACAGATGTGGGCAGAGACGGTAGACAGATTTTTCAAGGGATGACGGCAGGCTCTAGCAGTTAAAAAAATTACCAAGTCATGGAGCAGATCTGGTAAAATGTCATGAAGAGGTACGAGCATTTAGGACCAAAAGCACCGCTGTGAGTGCTGATGAGCCTCCAGGTGATGCCAACTCCGTCGTAGATTAAAGGGGAGGCTTCGAGTTTTCGCAAGCCATGAAATCTCAAGTCCAGTGGGATTTTCACGTGATTTCTTGCTTACTGTTTAAGTTCAGTCACAGTCCATGAGGTCATGGGCAGACTCCTAAGCTCACTGGGTTAAAATTCTTCTAAGAAATCCAGAGAAGAGCGACCTTGAATGTGGCACATAAAGTCTGCCCATTGCTTGCTGGAAACAGATGGAAAGAAGTCAGCTAGAAGAGACCAGAAGAAGCCTGAGACTTGTGTGCCTGCACGGGACGCAAGAGCGTGCAGTGTTGGTCTGACCAACTCAGCCGTTGGTTAAAAATATATTTTTAAAAGGAATACAATCCAAAGTTTCTACAACTTAACATTCACCATGCCTGGGATGCAACCCCAACGTATTTGCTGTGTAAAGAACCAGGACAATGTGGCCCACTCTCAGTAGGAAAGACAACCAGTGCAAGTGTAGTTTAAACGACCCGGATGCTCTAATTAGCACAAGGAGCATGGCAACAGCTAAATGACAATGCTTCATGATATAAAGGTCAATATGACTGAAATAAATGAAATCATGGGAAGTCCAAGCAAAGAGAAACCATCTTTCACAAACAAAAAAAAATTCCACCTGGTCATATTATATTTAAACTTAAAAAAAAAAAAAAAACTTAAAGGAAAATTTTGAAAGGCGAAAGACAAAAGTAGCATAGTATATCTCAGATACTATTGATCCAAAATTCAATGGCTTCTCATCAGACTCAGGGAGGATGGCCATAATGGTACAAAATCTTTAAAGTAAATGAAAGAAAATAAAAACCTGTCAACTAAAAAATGTACATCCAGCACAAATATTCTTCAAGAAAGAAGTTAAAATAAACACATTTCGGATAAGATAAAATAAGAAAATGGATTAACAGGAGCACTCCATTGCATAATAAACTACAGAAAATTCTTCAGACTGAAAGGAAACGATACCAGATGGAACTTCAACCTTCATAAAAGAACGTCCAAACCTCGAGGACTGCTTTCTAACTGTTATATATAAGAGCATTTGTATTGTTTGGATATAGTTATACATATGCATTTTAAAGCAAAACACTAGCATTATATTGAAAATTTTTAAAATTAAGAAGATGTAATACATTTGACAACTATGGTATAGAAGCTGATGGGATGGTAATGGTCCTCTCCAGCTACAAGGCTTCTACATTTTATATAAAGTGTGACTTTAGCAGACTGTGAAATAAATTGGGGATGGATAGTACTTAGAGGGAAATTTATAGCTTAAAATATTTATGTTATATAAGAGAAATATCTAAAATCAATGAAACCTTGAAAATTTTTCACCTTGAAATGCTAAAAATATAAACTCATCAAGAAATCAGAGAAATACAATAACTGGTACTATTAGAAATAAATGAGAAGTTGCCAATACAGATGTCACAAAATTAAAGGGATTATATTGGATTTTTAAACCTAAGAATATTATGAATTATTTTATGCCAAATATTATTTGTTGCCAAGAATTTGACAATCTAGAGAAAATTTATAAATTCCCTGAAAACAACTTATCAAAATTCACATAAATGAGAAAAACAGGAAATTTGAGTAGACATATATTTTTAAAGTTGATTTTAAAGTCAAAAGCCTTACCAGATAGATAATTCAATATCCAGATGATTTAATTTCTAAATACTATCAAACATTCAAAGAAGTAGCATTAACCTTACATAGACTCTTTCAGAAAATATAAAAGAAAAATATCTCATTTTTAAGATTTTAAAAACCAACTTATGAACCACTTAGAGAAATCTTAATGCCAAAAAGTGTAAATCTCATTTTATGAGATTAATACAATCCTAAAAAGAAATTTGTCAAAAGACATTACAAAAATAAAGAAATTGTAGCTTAATAATCCTTATGGAAAAAATGCAAAATTCTCCAATAAGATATAAGCGAGTCAAATCAACAATATATAAAAAGGATAAAATACCATATCCAAGTGAGATTAATCTGAATTATGCAAGGTTGGTCTAAACTTTGAAAATCAATATTATCTGTTACAGTTACAAAATAAGAGAACAATATCATTTCCATAAATACAGAAAAAGCATTTGATAGAATTTAATGACCAGACAGTATAAAAACTTCCAGCAAACTAGCACCAGAAACGAGGTCCCCAGTCTGACAGAGGGCATCTTAAGACAACCTAGAGATAACTTCATCTGTAACAGTGAAATGTTGAATGTGTTTTTCTACTAAAAGAACAAACACGCTCTCATTCATGACCTCTCAATACCAGACTGGAGGTTTTGGCCATCACAATAATGGAAAGATTTTAAAAGCATAGAGATCAGGGAAATAGGTAAAACTACCTTTTCCAATAGATAGCATGATGACATAAAAAATATCCAGGAAACTACAAAACAAGTATCTCAACCAATCAATCAGCAACATTTCAGATCAAGATAAAAAATCAATAGCATTTTTACAACTGGTAGCAAACAATGAAAACTTAAATTTAAAACCATTCCAAGGCTGGGGTTGTGGCTCAGTGGAAGAGTGCTTGCCTACCACGTGTGAAGCATTGGGTTGGATTCTCAGCACTGCGTATAAATAAATAAATGTCCATTGACAACTAAAAAATATTAAAAGAGAAAAACAATTCTATTACAACAAGGTAAAAAAAAAAAAAAAACTCATGAACCACTTAGAGAAACCTTAATGCCAAAAAGTATAAATCCACTGCCTAAAAATAATAAAAATAACTAAAATAAAATTGTAAATACTTAATAAAAATAGAGATACATAGAAACAAAGAGACATAACATGTTCATTGATTATAGGACTCACCACTATGATCAATTATGTCTAAATTTGTATACAAATTCAATGTAACCACAACTATAACCTCAGTAGAAATTGACAAGCAAATCCAAAATTTCTATGAAAATCAAAAGATCTAAAATACCCCAAACAATAAGGCAAAATAATAAATTTGAAGGATTTACATGATCTGATTTGGGACTTAACAGAAATCTATTGTAACTAAGATATCCTGACAGTTGCACAAGTATTAGGAAGGGGGTCAAATGAACAGAACAGAGTCCCAAAGAAGAGCTTCCACTTTCATGAGTCATCTGGTATTTCACACAGATGCCAAAGCAATTCAATGAACAAAGAAAAGTATTTTCAAGAATAGATATGTTATGATTTAGATGTGGTTTCCCCCAAAAGCTCACATGTGAGACAACGTAAGAAGGTTTGGAGAGAAAAGACTGGGTTAAAACCTTAACCTAATCAGTGATTCAATCCCTTGATGGGATTAACTGAGTGATAACTGGAGGCAGGTTGGCTGTGACTGGAGGAACTGATTCACTGGGGTGGAAGCTATGGGGTATATATTTATATCTGGTGGGTGGAGTCTCTCTCTGTTTCCTGATGATGTGAGCTGCTTCTCTCTACCACATTCTTCTGCCAAGATGTTCTGCCTCACCTTGAGCCCTGAGGAATGGAGCCAGTCTTCTATGGACTAAGACCTCTGAAACTGTGAGCCCTCAAATAAACTTTTCCAAAAATTGTTCTGATTGTGTCTTTTTAGTCACAGCAGCAAAAAAACAGGCTAAAACAGAAACTGGTACCAGGAGTGGGGTGGTTGCTGTGACTGACCTGACCCTGTGGTTCACAAGTTTTTGGAGCAGTTTGAAATTTGTGGGAGGAATTTTGAGATGCTTAGCAGTGCAAGCTGGAAATTCTTTAGACTGTTGTAAGTGGAGCTTAATGGACGATTCTGGTGGGAGCTCGGAAGACCAGAATGCCAGTGGGACTATGGACAGTGAAGACAAGGCTCAAAAGGGTTTGAGGGAAAGAAGGACACTATTGGTAATTGGACTAGAGGCCATTCATGTTATGTTCTGGCTGAGAAGTTGTCTGCATTTTGCTCATGTCCTGAGATTATCTGAGGCTGATTTTAGAAGACTTGTTAATCTGGAGAAAGAAATTTCTACACAGCATAGCATTCAGGCAGAGGGCATGGATATTGCTGGCAACTTTTAACCAAACTTATTTTGATAACAGGCAGAAGGCAGAGCAGAAAGATTGGGAAAAAGTGAATTTGAAAGGCCTGAATAAAACAAGGACTAAGGAAGTTGCAGTTGTTAAAGACATTACCGCCACTGAAGAAATGCTGAAGACTATGCCTACAGACATGAAGAAGGATGGATTGAAGACATCTCAGGAGCTGGCAAGACCACACCCATATCAGGTTCAAGGGTGCAAAAATGAAATTCTCTTGAGAAGGAACCAGTGGGGCACCCTTCTTGCACAAGGGGGCCTGGGAATTGTTTTCAACATGCTCAGTCACCCAGACAGAGTTTGCTGCAGTAAGGGTCCTTGGGGACGTGGCTACTGCTCAAGATGGCAGCAGACCTTAGCATCAACCATGGGGTGCTGGTTCTGCAGGAATACAGGATGCTGGAGTTAAGACGTCATGGACTCTTCCACCAATATTTCAAAGGAAGGCCCTAGAGGTCAGGCAAGGTGCGGCAGGGTTGGAGTCCCTGCGGGCACCCCCGAGAAGTCAAAGTGTGGAGATGTGAGGAGAAAGCTGAAGCTGCAGTGGAGAACCCTGAGATTAAGAAATGCCAGTAACATGGGACAGCATCCTAGGAAAGTTGCAGGAATTGAGCAAAAACAAATCAACAGAAAGGCCACTTGGACTACAACCAATAAGGCCGCCAGGGTGGAGCTGCAGAGACTCTTCAGAGAGAGTATCACGATGCCGTGTGCTCCAGGTGCCAGACATGGCACTACGGGACCTATGTGTCCAGTTGGATTCCAGTCCTGCTTTGGTCCCATCCCTTCCTTCTATGCCTCTATTTTTGTAAATGGAAATGTTTACTCAGTAGCTTTATATTTTGGATATTTGTAAAATGCTTTTAATTTTATAGGAGCTCACAATGCAAGATTGCCTTGAGCCTCAGAGAAGATTTTGGACTTGAATTTTGAGAAATTCAAAACTATTGAGGTTATGGGAACTCTTGGGAATGGTCTAAATGTATTTTGCATTGTCAGATAACTGTGAGCTTTTGGGGGCCGGGGTGGAATGTTATGGTTTAGAAGTGGTGTCCCCCAAATGCTCACATGTGAGACAATGAAAGAAGGTTTAGAGGAGAAATGATTGGGTCATAGGCTTAACCTTAATCAGTGAATCAATCCCTGATGGGATTAACTGGGTGGTAACTGGAGGCAGTTGGGGTGTGACTGGAGGAGGTGGCTGGGCCATGGCTATGGGGTATATATATACTTTGTATCTGGCAAGTGGAGTCTCTCTCTGCATCCTGATGATGTGAGCTGCTTCCCTCTGCCACGCTCTTCCACCATGATGTTCTGCCTCACGCTGAGCCCCGAGGAATGTAGCTGGCCCTCTATGGATGGAGACCTCTGATACTAGAACCATGAAACTTTGAGCCCTCAATAAACTTTTTCTCCTCTACAATTGTGCTGATAGGGTCCTTTTAGTCACAACAGTGAAAAGGATGAATAAAATAATATCCAAGTAGAAAAAATAATGCATCTTGACCCTACCTCACACTATACCAAAAAAAAAAAACATAATTCATGATGATCATAAAACTAAACCTATAAGCTAAAGCCATAAAACTTTTAGAAAATAAACCTGAAAAACTTTATGACTTGAGTTTGTTTTCTTGAGCCAAATTTTCTTATGTGGGTTACATAAAGCAATGACCCTAAGAGGAAAAAGTACTCAAGAAATTAAACCTCATCAAAATTCAAAACTTGCCTGAATCAAAACATACTAGAGAGAGTTAGCACACCTGTCTTTTGAAAAGAGTCTCATATCTGACAAAGGACTAGCATCTGAAAACATAGCCCACAATACAATAATAAAAAGATAAACCACCCATTTTTTTTTAAAAATGGCAAAGTGTTTTGAACAGATATTTCAGAAAAGAAGATATACACCTGGTCACTAAGAACATGAAAAAATGCTCAACATCATTAGTCATCAGGGAAAATTCAAGTTAAAACCAGTGAGTGACTGACTACAACCAGCATCAGAATACTCAAATTAAAATGTTGGCAAAGATGTGAAACAAATGGAACTTTTAGTAGGAAAATAAAATGTTTCAATCATGTTGGAAAAATTCTTGGTAGCCGGGTATAAAACTAAAGACATGGGTTGAGGTTGTGGCCCAGTGGTGAGAGAACTTGCCTAGCACATATGAGGCACTGGATTTGATCCTCAGCACCACATAAAAATAAATAAAAATAAAAGAAAGAACCAATAGAGAATGTTTAAAAAAATCTGGTTAAAAAAATAAAAACTAAAGACACACTTACTCTATGATCCAGAAATTCCAATCCTAGATATTTACCTTAGAGAAAGAAATCATATGTCCACAAAAGACTTTTACACAAAGTTTCTTAGCAATTTTGTGTAAAAAAAAAGTCAACACTATAAAAGTCCTGCAGCATTTCATGATGAAAATGGATAAACAAATTGTGGGTGAATGAATTGGTAGGTGGATAGTTAGATGGGTGAATGGATGGATGGATAGATAAATGGATGAGAGGGTGGGTGGATGGATGGGTCCATGGGTGGTTGGATGGGTAGCTGGATGGGTGGGTGGATGAGAGCATGGGTGGATGGATAGATGGGTGGGTGGGTGTATAGATAGATGGGTGGGTGGGTAGATGGATGGATGGATGAATGAGTGGGTGAGTGGATGAGTGGGTGGATGAGAGAGTGGGTGGATGGATAGATGGGTGGGTGGGTGTATAGATAGATGGGTGGGTGGGTGTATAGATAGATGGGTGGGTGGGTAGATGGATGGATGGATGGATGAGTGGGTGAGTGGATGAGTGGGTGGATGAGAGGGTGGGTGGATGGATAGATGGGTGGGTGGGTGGATGGATGGATGAGTGGGTGGATGAACAGGTATATGGATGAGTGGGTGAGTGGATGAGTGGGTGGATGAACAGGTGTATGGATGGGTGTATGGATGAGTGGGTGGATGAACAGGTATATGGATGAGTGGGTGAGTGGATGAGTGGGTGGATGAACAGGTGTATGGATGAGTGGGTGGGTGGATGGGTGGACAGGTGTATGGATGGGTGGGTAGATGAGTGTAAATGAGAGAATAAACAAATGAACTTATTTTTACTGATTTTTTTAATCAACTGCACACAAACTTCCAATATAGGATAAGACACAGTCTTAGAAAAAAGGCAGTGGCAAAAGTATTGTTAAGCCCAGAGCTTTCAGATCTCCAAGGAGAATAAATGTCATCAAAGACAGTGAGCCTTGCTGGACCCCGTCTTGCCTCGCCACTCATCTGCAGTGACAGACGTCAAGCATGGTGAGATACTTTGGGACTTCGGAGTACACAACAGCCTTCCTGTGCCAATGCCATGATTATACACCACAGAGTTCCTCTCCGACAAGAACTCGGACGCCGTGCACTTGAGAACGGCCCAGGCGGTTGGCCTCCACTGCTCACTCCGACACCCAGGGCAGCCCTGTGAGTACCGGCAGAGGGCCGGTCAGGCTGGGGAGCAGGTCCAGGGCTCTCCCAGCTCACCTAGCTTACACCTCCACGGCCCCTCAGAGGACGCTGAGGAAACGCTCACCGCCAGGCTCCACCACGCTGCACAACACTGTCCCTGGGTCTTGACACTTGCCCTCGCTGAGCTACCGCACGGTGCCGGTGGCCATTCCAAGGGGAACTCTTGCTTCCCACAGATGCTGTGTAAGTCGCTCCTATAGACACTGACTAACCAGCCAGTCCTTCAGCAACCCCTTGGGGACGCAGCCCAGCAGGGTGGGGAACAGGTGGTCGCATGGACGGGGGACTTGCTTCAGGTGGGGAAGACGCTGGCACCCACCCCGGACAGTGGGGCTGGACTGAGTGTCAGAGGGAAAGTTATTCATTTGCCATATTTTCTAGAAGGGTCCTCTGGAGGAGGAGGCCAGCATGGGCTACGGGGGCTGGGGACACAAGGAACAGCTTTGCTAAATGCACCTTCGGAAGAAAAGGTTCAGCGGGAAAACTGTGGGTGGCCGGGCCCCAGCAGGGCGGGCAGGCAGCTGGGCCCTGGAGGTTGAGGGTCTGGTCCTGGCCACCCCCATCCTTAGACTCAGGAAGTGCAGGCACCAGAGGAGGGGGACCGAGTCCAGGTTGTGGTTAAGGGACGCAAAGCCTGTCTCAAGGACCACTGCGGCTCCTCCTGTGAGGACCTCCAGAGCCCCTTACCCTGTGGTCCAGGCCTGCAGCGCCGGTCACCCCTTCCTCAGACCTGGTGAGCAGGAGGAGGTGGGACTGGGGCTTGGGTGGCTCCCCAACAAGGCAGGCACGCGGGTTCACCAGGGCTCCCAGAGTGGCCCATGTTCTGTTTGAGGCGCCATTTCCAGGACGTGGCTGGGTTCAAGAGCCCCTGGCAGAGGGGCCCAGACAGCTCCCCAGGCTGCAGTCTCCTCTCTCTCCACTCCTGGCGGCTGCCCCCCAGGTCCTCCCAGGTCACCTGGCCGACGGGAGCTCCTATTCTCCTACCATCACACCAGCCTTAGTGGGGGATCTTCAGAGAGGAACCCGTAGGATGTGCATGTTCCCAACACAGACGGACAGACACCGTCTAAGGAACTGGCTCGTACGATCCTAGTGGTTAGCAAGTGTGCCACCCAGCAGGCTGGACATGCAGGGGAGAGTGGACGGCCACTACAAGGCCACCAGGAGGCAGAGCTGCTTCTGCCTCACAGAGCTTGGTCTTCCCAGGTCTCAACGCGTCAGATGAAGCCCGCCCACCTTCAGGAGGGCCCTTTGCTTCACTCAAAATCTCCTTATTTAAATGCTAATTTCACCTAAAATAAAGGACCTTCACCGTGCAGTGTTGGACCAAATACCTGTGTCTCACAGTCAGACAGAGCTGACACAGAAAGTCACCTATCACGGGCCACGCTCACACTGCTCTCTGAACAAGACTCCTGCCCACAGGATGCCCTCTGTTTTGTCAGGATGGCAAAGTCCAGTGCAGCTCATGGCCCTGGTCAGCAGCCCAGTGGCTGGCTATTAAGTTAGCAAGTGCCCTATCTCACGTGGCAGTACAAACAGCCAGCATTTTTTTTTTTTTTTTTTGATTCAGGGCCTCACTAAGTTGCTAAGTCTGGCCTTGAACTTGTGATCCTTCTGCTTCAGCCTCCAGAGTAACTGGGATTACAGGGGGTGCCACTGCACCTAGCTTGGCCGACATTTTAAATGTGTGCAATGAGGACTCAGAAATGGGATTCTGGCAAGGCAGGAAACAGTTAAGACTCAATCATGTGAGAAAGAAGGATATCTTGAAGTCTCAGAGCTTGGCTCAACTCCAGAACGTTCTGCTAAGTGAATGACTCCTAAACATATTGTTTTCAGAAAAGGGTGGGACCTGCTTGGGTTACTAACTATCAACAGAGTCTAGAACGGTGCCAGGCACAAGGTGTGCTTTCAATTACTAGCCCCGGATTGCATTCCCAGAACAAGGAAATGGGGGGAGGGGAGGCTGGTTGAGTCTATCCAACGTCCCAGGTCAAATGACTCAGCTAAATTCCGTATTTGAATGAATTGACCAAGGCATGGAGTTACTGAAATAGCAGGTCCTTGGTCCTCAAACAGACCTGGGTTCAAATCCCAGCTTTGACAGTTGCTGCCTATGCAACCCTGGGTAAGCTGCTCCTTCCTGCATCTGTTAAATGGAGATAATAGTGGTCCCTGAAATATGAGAGAACGCCTGGCATTCGGCAGGTGCCCGAAGAAGCGTGGCCCACAGGACTTGCTCCAGGGAGCCCTTCTGTTTGGTAATAGTCCCCACAACTTCCCCAGGTTTCACCCAAGGCAGTCGAGGATCCCAAACATGAACTCCCGAAGGATGAATGCCGGCTGGAAAGAGCGGCTTCTGTGACAGGCCTGCGGAATTTCCCCTTAGCCATCTTGAATAATTACCACTGTCACTCACGTCACACAGGGCCACGGTGATAACTCAATTTTCAGAATAAAATTACCCTGATTCGAAGGAAACCATTCAGACTTCCTTTCACATTTCAAATTTGTCAAATTGAAATCTCTCTGCCAACAGGAAATTCCAGGGCCAGCGACCATCCCCAGAACGACACCCAAAGACACACATAGGCATTGGCCCGGGCTCTGGACTTGGGCATTTTGTTGATGAATTTTTTGAAATTCTCCATTCTTACCTTTCCAAAACTCCCTTTGCCAATGGCCCGCAGAATCTGAAAATGGTCAAAGTTGACTGCAAAAGAAAGAGAAAACAGGAACCAGTCAGGCTTGCAAGACCCTGTCTCCCTCTCCCGGGGTCTCACCCCTGCTGCCCCTGACCGCAGGGGCTTCTGGTTCCAACCACGCCCATCTGCTACTGCCCTCCACCCTTTGGGACCCACGAGCTGCCCGGCACCTTCCGCCTCTTCCCCACACCGGACACACAGGCAAACCCTCACCCGCGGCTCGCAGGATACGAGGTCTCAGGGCCAGGGAGCGGGGACGGGACACTGAAACTCTGTGCATGCTGATCCCTTTCCTGGGCAGACCCCTCCCCACCTGTGGCCCCCAGACCTCAGTGTCCCTGCGGCAGGTGCTCTCCCTTCATGGCCGGTTCCTGCCTGTCTAACCCGGCACTGAGGGCCACTGGGGGGTGGCCGCTGTCCACACTACCCTCCCGCCAGCGCTCTGTCCCCCAAGGGGCCCGCATTCAGCTCCTCTGCACCCTCACGCCCCACCCAGCTCCGCCTGGTCTCCACCCATCCCCACGCCACAACAGGGGGCAGTGACCACCAGACGCCTGAGCTTCCCTGTCCTTCTGTCCTCCTGGGACTGGCCACTGCCTGCTTGGCTTCCTGGGCAAGGTGCCCAGTGGTCCCCTTGGCACTTGGGCTCCTGGACACCTTGACCCCGTCTGCCTGGGCGGCACATGCTCTCTGTCCACTCTCTGCCCTCCGTCCTTCCTCTCACCACGTCTGACCTCTAGGCTGTGTGGCCTGACGCCCAGGCCACCGCTCCTCTCAGAGGCTGAGCCCTGCAGCCAACAGGTGCACAGACCAGGGTGGGCAGAGCCCGGGACTCCTCCTCGCCCACGTCCTCTCCTCATTCTGCCCTGTGTCAGGTCAGGCCCACTTTGCTTCTTCCCGGGCACCACACGTGCACCCTAGAGGGCTCCCGGGTCTAAGCCACTTTTGTCACCTGCACCAGGACGGTGGCCTCTCAAGGTCCCTCTGGCCTCTGCCGGCTGGGACGTGTGTGACAGGCAGAGTGCTCCTGCTCTGCCCACTGTCCCCGAGCCCCTCCACCAGGGAAAGAGCAAACGCCCGTCAGGGCTGCAGGGGCCCTGCCGCCACTCCAGCCTGGCTTCCCAGCAGGCACTGCACCCGCTGGGCTCCAGGCGCCGGGCTCTTCCTGGCTGGGAACCACCGCCCCGTGCCTCTGCCACTCTGCTCCCTCCTCCTGCGTGCCAGGCAGGCTGCCCTCCCCTCAGATGTCCTCACAGCACCGTGGAGGGAGGCGTCAGCTCTGCATCCGCTAAAGTCCACCTTTCCCCACAGACTCCAAGCTCAGGGGTCAAAGGCCACGCTCGTTTTCGTCACGGTACCCGTAGGACCTAGCACAGTGCTCAGATCACAGGACTCAACGCGCATTCATTAAGGAGGGAAGGACTGAAGCAGCTCATCTCCATAGTGAGAGTGCGGTAAGTATTTCTGATTTAGACTGAGTCACAGCCAGTTTCCAATAACTAGGAAAGACGCGTTATTCACACAGATGAAGCGGACTGATTGGTCAGGGCGTAACGGAAGCAAAGGTGTGAAAAAGTAGACGAACCCACGCCAATCCTCGGCTACTAAGACTCAGCGGTGGAGGGTAATCATGGTGAACTGTGTCCGTGCCCAGCCAGAGTCAGAGCCCAGCACGGTGCCAGCCTACAATGCTCAGAAGAGACGGGTTAACAGTTAACCCAGCAGACCTTGCTTCTCTGACCTGGATTTGTTTACTTTCAGAATAATTTGCCAGAGAAATTCTTATTCTCACCTCTCAGTCACTCACCAAAGGTCAGGGGCAAGGGGACGCCAGCTCGGCCTGCAGCTCCTAGTGTGACCAGCAGCATGCAGCAGATGCCCATTCCCTCCAGGGAGCCCCAGGTCCCACAGGGCACCTGCCATCGGCCCACCAGGTAGCACAGCCACCTAGCCAAGGACCTGCTGCTGCCGTGACCCCGTCTTCCTGTTTGGGGACTCCCTCGCAGGCCTTGACACGCAGCTCAGCTCAGGAGCCTGCTGTCTTGGGACGCTCCTTCCCCACTGCAGAACATGCCCTCCTTGGAGCTTCTGCAGCTACCCGGCCAGACCACTTAGGCCACAGCCCAGCATGGCCACACTCACTGTGTCCATGGACGAGCCACCCAACCCTGTGTGCCTCAGTCATCCCACCTGTAAAATGGAGACAATGGTGCCTAACTTTCAAGGGGCACTCAGGACAGTGCTGGGCATGCCACCCGCCTCCCGAGGCACACGCTCTCTGTTTGGGGATGAGAAACGACGGCCTCCCTCTACTCTGGTCTCTTCTAGGAGGGAGATTTCCCTAAACACCTGTGGCTTCCTGCTCCATCAAGTGATGTGAGTGAGCAGGCACTGAGCTGGCAGGGGACTGCGTGGGCCCCTCTGTCTCTGCAGCAAGCCTCCCCTCGGCTCCACCCTGCGGCCGCTGGGCGGGGCCACTGCAAGGAGGTGGCTGTGGAGTCCAGCCTCACCTCTGCAGGTGGGCAGGGCCAGCCGCCTCCGGCTTCCCTGTCAGGGAGCCTGGCTGCTGCCCTCCTGGGTCCTGTCCCCCAGCCCCGCCCCATGCCTCCCAGAGGTGACACCAGCCCCACCCGTGCCTCCTAGAGGTGACACCAGGTCCCACCCACCTCCCTTTCCGTCTCGTCTAGGAAATGGAGGGTGGTGAGTTACTGAGAAAACAGTTGACCGCCAAAGCCACTGTTTTTTTAGTAAGTGGTAGTAGATATGTAAATGACTTCGAGCACGTGGTCCAGCGTGACATCTCCCCATCTGACATGCTGATACTGGTGCCAGGTGCCTAGAATACACTTGGAACTGGTGAAAGCCACCTGGTGGATGAACAGATGGAGGTGGCCAGAGGCAAGTCCTAGAAACGTCGCGGTTACCTAGGGTCGTCAGCCCAGAGCAGGAGGAGATGGCCAGGGGATCAGGTCAGAGAGCCCATCTCTCCAGTGACCCTCTGCCCCGCTCCACCTGGAACCTTCCGGATTCAGCCGGGTGTCCTGCATCCCTGGAACCCCGGGTCTGGGGAAGGGGCAGCTGGTCGCCCAGGTCTCCCCATCATTAACCTGAAGCCGCCACAGGGCTCGGGTGACCGGGGGATGCTGAGGTGCATTTCTGAAGAGCAGGGTCCCCGGGAACCACCAGACGTGTGCAGCTGCCAAGCGCGTTGACTCCACTAAACGTGCTGAGAGGAGGGAACAGGCCTCGCCCCACACGCGGGAACCACCCAGCTGCCCGAGGGCTGCCCTCCGCAGGGGGCCGCTCGTTCCCCAAATGACCAGGCTCTCTGCCCAGCAGGCCCACTCGCCCTTCCCTCAGTTCTGTTTGGCACCCGAGAGGCCAGCCCCAGAATGGGACATGCCCAGGAACCCAGTGGGGACCCTCAGCTCGACTGGAGCCTGGTCAAGATGGGGAGGGTCAGAGCACTGGCATTTCCAGCAAGTTCCGAGGCAGTGCTGACCTGCAGGTGCCACACTTGAGAACCCTAAGCTAGGCAACCGGGAGCTTGCGATCCCCACCTTACCAGCCACCCCCACGGCCAGCAGTGGCCTTGCCGCCCAGGTCTGTGGTGAGAGCTAAGCAGGGGACTGTTGGAGATACTCTGGAAGCACTTTTGTTCTGATGAGACAAACAAACAGACCCAAGTGCCCCTGCAACCTTCCCCCTTTCCCTGCCCTGAATGCGGACATGCTGCTGGAGCTACAGCAGCCATCTCGTGACTGAGAAGCAACAAACACAGACGCAGAGAGGCCTCTGCCTGTGGTGAGCCTCTGAAGCCAGGCCTGCGGCTCCTGACCTCTGCACTCACTAGATTAGAAAAAAGAACAACCTTACTTGTTCAATGGGCAGGTGAGCCGTTGCCAGGAGCATCGCTGTCATCCTCAAACCCCGGCACGAAGAAAGGGCTTTGTGAATGCAGTTTTACGGTTGCATTTGCAGCCCCATTGGGACTTTACTTAAGGAAGAAGAGGAGTTGTTTGGGGCATCAATATAGGGCCAGGTGCCTGGATTTGAATTTTACCACCAGCTGGGTGACCCTGGGGAAGTTGTTTAACCTCTCTGGGCCCTGGCACTTAAATCATGGTGTGATAAAATGCCTACCTGGGATGGTTGCTGTACAGGCAAAGCCTTGGGAACAGTGGCAGGCAAGAGCTAATGACTAACACACTGGGACTTGCGGTCAGTACTTTTTTCTGGGTGGCTTTCCCGGCACTTTCTGCCCCACTGATAAAACACTGGCTTGAGGATGCGCATCAGAGACCCAGGCGTGAGGAGGTGGAACACGTTCGAGGGCCGACTGGCCCTGCTGTGGCCGTGGCCCTGGCAAAGCACCCTGCCACGCGGGCCTCTGCGCTCACCCGCCAGCCCGACGCTCCTAGCGCTCCACAGAGCCGGGCAGGCTGTCCAAGCACCAGCGTGCACTCGGGAGCCCAGCGTGGACTTGCCCTCCCAGCAGGCTGGTGGGAGGTCACCCTGGTGGGCACCCTGGGCAGTGCCCTGGGGAAGCCGGCCGCGGCCCTCCCGCCCCAGAGGCGGAAGCCCGGAGCGCCGAGCCAGCGGAATGGCACCAGCTGCAGTGGTTTCTCCAGGGTGCCGAGTCCAGCGGCCCAGGGGTTAAAACCGCGTTGAGTGAGTCGCGATACTTAAGGATCAGGAAGCCGCACCCAACGGCACCCAACGGCCCCCGCTTCTGACATCACTGGAAACCGAGGGCTTCCCGGGACGGGGCCTGCCCTGCCTGCCTCTGCTTCACTGCCCACCAGGCCCGGCCAGCCACGTGACTGTTCTCTGCCTGACCCGTAGGTCTCTGGGCTTGGGTGGCCGTCTGGTGTAGGGGAGGCAGGAGGTGTGGGTGGAGAGCAGGCCGTGTCCCCTGGGCTGTTTAAACCTCACCCACCACTGGGTCAGCACGGACCCCAGGCAATAAATGAACCTTCTGAGGCTCAGCTTTCCTGTGTGTGAAGGGGATTGTGGTGCCTGCTTCTCCAAGGCAGGACGAGGCCACGGACCACCGCTCGGCCAGAGGCCGACTCTGCAGAGTCGCCCTGAGGAGTGTCCATCCACGGCCTGGAGCAGATGCAGACCCCTGACCTGTCCACGCAGCACGGCAGAGTCTCAGTTTCCTTCTCTCTGCAACAGGGGACACTCGCCTGGCGGGACCCTGCTCAGGGTAAGACCACTGCATGACCAGCACCCAGGGTGCTGCTGCTTGGTTTTCCTTCATCTCTTCACTTAGAGGTACCCACAGGCCTCCAGGCGACACCCTAAGAACAGGGCTGGGTCCTGTTTGTCCCTGGATCCCATGTGCCCCATGGGATAAGTGTTCAGCTAAAACGTGTGCATCGGCCCTGCAGAGAGTGGGCAGGGACGGGGGAACTAGACCACTTTCCCACAGACATGGCTGAAGTCCACCCAGCAAGCAGGGTGACCCAGGATCGGTCACTCTCTGGGGAAGGGCTATGGGCTCTATTGAGGGGTCCATGCTGGTTGAAGCAGTGGCTGAGCGCGTGCTGTGTACCAGGCAGGTCCCGGGTCCTGGGAACTGGCAGCGGGCATGTCACACCAAACCTGCATCCTGAGAGCTGGCCTTTGGTGAAGACGCGAAGCAGGAAGCGATGGTGGGGCAGGAAGCCCAGGCGCAGCATTTCCTGTGCCGTGAAAACACGGGACAACCTAGTGGCTTTGGTAGCACTCGCTTACTGGCAGCCCTCCGTGAGCCGCTTCTCCTGGAGGCCCGAGGGGGAGGTTGCTCCTGGTCTTTTCCAGCCTCTAGAGGCCCCCTGCTCCCTCATTGGCTCCCACATCACTCTGGCCTCTGCTCCTGATGGCACGTTATGTGACGAAGGACTTCGCAGCCTCTGACCCGCCTGCCTCTCTCTTAAGGAAGCTGTGATTGCATTTAGGGTCTACTGGACAGTCCAGGCTCGCCTCCCTGCCCAGGAGGCGTACCTTATGACACCTGCGAAGTCCTTCGTCACATAACGCCTTGTATACACAGGCTCTAAAATGCAAGACGCGAGTGTCTTTGGGGGCCGTCGTTCTGCCTGCCACGTCAGGTGAGGGGACAGACGGACGGCGACTGTCGGGTCGGGAGCTGCTTTTTCAGACGGGTGGTCAGAGCTGGCCCTTCTAAGGAGAGGACGATGGGGCTAGTCATGAGCGGTGAGGAGACAGGTAGACAGGCAGCGGGTGGCTCTGCAGGCAGAGAAGAGCTCCCTGGGCAGGAGCCCGTGTGGCATGGGACATAGAGGGACAGCAGCGAGGGACGGTCCATCAGGGCCAGGGCTGTGCAGGCCTGGGGCTCTGGGCGGACTTCTAGCCACCCGAGGGGTCCTAGAGGGTTCTGAGAGGGGGAGGAAAAGGCGCCCTGTGTGTGTCTACGCTGGCTGGAAACGTCCACGCTTCCCTGGGGTTCCAGGGAGCCACCCTCCACATCGCCAGCTGCTCTCTGCTGACAGATTCGGCTGCCTGGGGGTGGCGGGTTTTGGAAAGGGTTATCCTGGACTGGCGATTAGACCAGGGATGACCTTGCTGTGACCCACGGACACTGGGTGCTGAGCTTGCCCACAACCCTTGCTGCTCCGCTGGCCTGCCCTCTCTAGAGCCAGGGTGGCCCCAGTGCCTTGGGCTCTGCAGTAGCGCCCGCTGTGCCTGCATACCACCCAAGTTCCTCGGCACACCCTGCCCTCCCCCATGGGCACACAGGCCCCCTGCTCCTCCACCCCAGCCTCTCTGCAGCCACAGAGCTGGCCCTGCTGCCTCTGCCCGGAGCACTGGTCCCGGGCCCTGTCACCGGCTGCCTCCCAAGCCTCAGGTCTCTGCCCGCTGGAGGCAGCCAGAGGCTGCCCCACCCATCCTGCAGGTGCCCGCAGGGAACAAGCACGAAGGGAACCAAGTCACACAATTCCTCCTGAGTCCAGAAAGGTGGGGAGGAAAGAACAAGCCAGGCAGGTGGACAGGCCCAGGGCGACCTCTAGTAGGAAAGAGGCTCCCCCGTGCTGGCCTGGCCGAGCGGCTAGCCACTCAGTGTCTCCTCTCACTGGACTCAGAATAAATTCGCGACGGGTCAGAGCCAACTGTGACAGTATCAAACCCGACAGCCCACCGCCCGCCGGGGGACACTCTAGGCTCTTCCCTTCCCCTCACTCACGGAGACCACTGTGATTTTGCCTCTCAGCAAGTATCTGCTCGGTCCAGGCCACACTCACAGGCTACCCCGGGGCGG
The DNA here is from genome assembly GCF_902686445.1 of Sciurus carolinensis. Taxonomy (NCBI): domain Eukaryota; kingdom Metazoa; phylum Chordata; class Mammalia; order Rodentia; family Sciuridae; genus Sciurus; species Sciurus carolinensis. The sequence continues at coordinate 135,520,217 of NC_062222.1, read as the reverse complement.
CGTCGGCAGCTCCCACCGAAGAGCCGCTGCCCTGAGTGACCAGGCAGCTGTCCAGCCAGCCTCTGAACTGGGGGTTCCACATCCACTCCTTCAACCAGAGGTTGAAAACACCTGGGAAGAATCCACATCTGCACTGAGCACGTGCAGAAGGCTCCCTCCTGTCCTCCCGATGAGGCAGCGGGGCAGCCGAACACCAGACGCACCTGTGTCAGGTGTGATGAGGAACCTGCGGTGAAGCACAGCGCAGGGAAGGTCTACTGAGCCACTTCCTGTAGGAGACGCGCCACATGTGGGGGCTTGGGTGTCTGAGCGGCCTGGGTGTGCTTCACTCCCAATGCTGAAAGTTACCGGTTTCACCCCAAAACTCTGACTGCACCTGTACACAGGTGTGACCTGGCACTCTGGTCCTGAGTGGAGCTGTGTGTGCACACCAGCTGCGTGTGTCCCTCTCTCGTGTCCAGCTCCCCTGGGACAAGACAGGTCCTCACCGGGCTGAGGCTCAGATGGAGGGAGACTCGGCTCCTGGCCGGTGTCCATTCTGGCCAGCAGAGCCAGTGCCCTCCAGTCACTCCAGGAGACCTTCTCCTCGGTCCCGGCCACAGCCCGCGCCTGGCGCTCTGCCAGGGGCAGGATAGACAGCCAGTGTTTGCCACGCGAGCTGTGGCTGCTTCTTTAAGCCTCATTAAAAATCATCTTGTTCTCTAGTTGATAAATGTGTTTAATAAAGCCCCCAAACCTTTTCTTTTATTCACTGTACCCTCTTATCAGCAAAAACACTGAATGCGGACGCAGTCGGAAAGTCACATGCCTAATCGGGACAGGAAAATATTATACAGCAATAAACTCGCCGCAGAAGCTAATTTGGATGCTGGGGGAAATGTGGAATCCGTGATAAGAAAAGAATCGCCCGATTCCGAGAGACGGTACGAATTAGACTCTCAGTTCCTCGAAAGCAAAGCCCCTTAGACACACCCCCTCCTGCCGCCCAGCCCGTTCTTCTCCCAGGTCAGTCACAGCACATCCCACCAACCAAGGGGCTTGAAGCAGCAGAAACTTGATTCCTCACGGTTCTGGGGACAGAAGTCCATGTCGAGGTCTTGCCCGGCTTAGGAACCTTCCCGTCTCTTCCAGTGTCTACTGGAGGCCAGTGGCCCTGGGGCTCCGTGGCTGGTGACCGCATGGCTCCAGCCTCTGCCCTGACTTCACGTGGCCTCCTCCTCTGTGTGCCTCTGTTTTCCCTTCTTACTGGGACACTGGTCAACTGATTTAGGGTTTACCCTAAATCCAGAATGATTTCATCCCCAAATCCTCAACTGATCACATCTGCAAACATTGTATTCCCAAATATGGTCACGTTCTAAGGTTCCAGGTAGATGTGGATTGCGGGGAGCTCTTCAGCCCAGCACACCCACAGAGTGTCTGGCAAGGACTGATCGGTCTGGGGACTGGATGATGACTGAGTGACCCAGGGCAGGAGCCCACACTCGTGTGCACCTGAGGTTGCGCACCAGCACGTACACCTGGAGCTGTCTGAGTTGTGGAAACACAGAGGTAATTTGGAACCAAAATTTGTCCTTCAGCTCTTTGTTCTGGATGAGTAGAATCAGCGCTAACCAGCCCTGGTGAGATGGGCTTTGGTGGCTTCTGAAAGCCACCTGCAGCTGTGGACTGAAAGTGATCTGACCACGTGATCTGTAAGGTCCCCAGCTTGCAGCACGGAGGCCCAGAGAGAAGCCCCACAGACAGCTAACCCATGGCCATGCATCCCGACAACAGCTTCCTGACCTTTTTAGGGAACAACCAGCCTGGGACTCAAGACCTCATGGGAGGTTCAGCATCTACTGATACTTCAGCTCAACTCCAGGGCAGCGCAACGGGGCGGGCGTGACCCTCACCAACGCTCCTCCCTTTCCGAGGGGGGCTCTCCCAGCACTGGGCACTGAGATGTAGGCGCCTGCTCTGGATGCTGCCTCAGCACCTCATTCAGGGGCAGCATGGGGCTCGGCCAGTGAGACAGAGGCCGATATTGTGACGCAGAGGCTGACTTGGCTTGTCTTCTTGTTAAACATAAACATGAGCTGCCAGGCACTTGCAGGTCCTAAAGTAGTCAGTTGCCCTGGCGGTGCTTGTGGGCGTTAACCAGATCCTTCTTAAAGTGCAGAGCCCGGGAGCAAACTCCCAGCAGGGCAGCAGCCTGCGGGGGTCCCGGGAGCGTGGAGCTTCAGGGCTGCTCTCCACGTGCAGGAGTGGAGGGCAGGGTTGGGGCTGTGGCGGACCAGCGCATCGCCGGCCCCAATCCTTCACCCCACACGTTCACGTCCTCAGCTTGGTGACCCTGGGCTCCAGGGGTGGAGCACACGCCTCACCCACGGGTGCTCCATCAGCCATAGCTGGACTTGATCTAGCCGACCAGGTGCCAGTGAACTTGACAGAGCTAAGGCTCAGGAAGGTGCTGTGTGAGTCTCCTTCTCTCCTACTTGTCTACCTTGGCCAAGGGACACTCCCGGACAGCGCTACACAATGAAACATGTGCAAGCTTGCACCCGGGGGCCCAGGTGAAGCCACCTCAGGCCATCTGACAGCCAGCCAGTCTCTGGACACGTGGGGCTCAGCTGAGGCCAGCGGAACACTGGAGAGCAGCGGGGTGCCAAGGCTGGGCGGGCTCTGAGCTGTGGGCAAGGGTGCCGTGTGCGTTGCTGGCAACGCTGTGGATGGGGGAGAGAGGGATAAAGGCAGGAAGAAAGAGAGAGCCCAGGGTCCGGGGCCCTCCTGAGAGGAGAGGGCGTTTTAGCTGGGGAAGGGCTCCATCTTCCAGGGAAGAACACACAGGAGGACCCACCCTGCCCAACAGTAAGGCCTGCCGTGTAGCTCCGGGGCTAGGCCAGGGGCACTGGTAGAGGAATAGGGTGGCAGAGAGTGGGGCAGAGAGGACGAGGACAGAGCCAGGGAGCACCCGGACAGCTGGGGCAGCAGAGGAGGAGCTGGAGCTGGGAGAGTGGCCAGATGGGAGGTGACGGGACAGGACCCAGGACCCCAGGCCAGAAGAATGTAAAGGGGTCTCGGGACTTAATGCCCAGGCAGGGTCAGTACAAGGCCTGATGGGAGCCCGGGCCTCAGGCGGCAGCCTCCAGCACCTCGAGTGCTCAGGTGAGTGAATGAATGACTGAAGGAACAGGTGGCGACAGAGTGGGCGGCGTCACTCCTCACAGACCTGTGGAGGCTTCTCCCTCTGCCTCCCGCTGGCTGGCTGCCAGCTGGAACCAGGACAAGTTGCCTGAGCAGGATGACTGTCCCTTGCCTGTCCCTGGGAGCAGCCGTGTCCTTAGCTCTGGCAGCGAGACGGAGCACAGCCTTTGGAGCCAGGCAGGCCTGACGCAGGTCCCGGTCCCTCCACCCGCCTTGACCTGGGGCGGTTTCCATGTCTGCCACATGGGAACAAGCATCGCTCACCTTCAAGAGTGACTGCAAAAGGTAGTGCTGACTCACAGGAAGCACCCAGTGCAGATCAAACCTGCCCCAGAGACTGTGCCCGCCAGCACCTCTGGGCCCCGGGTCCCTGCTCCTGCCATCCATGTCGCTCCTGGCGGCTGGGGTAACATTGTGGTGATGATGTGACTGCGCACACAATCTGAAGCCGGCTCTTCTGCTTCCTGGCTTCGTGACTGGCTCCCTCAGGTTCCCTCAGGGGAACTGAACAACAGCTGCATGACAGGATTGCGGCAGGATCGATTGTTCGGCATGCGGGGAGTTTCAAACAGAGCCAGGCAGCAGGCCTGTTCTCCATCGCTGCCTCTAGTCATTGTGGGCTTTCCATGGATGGACGGACAAATCTCAGAAGTTCTCCTGACTTCCCGCGCAGCTCTGAACTGTACATAATCCAGGTAATATAGGCCTATCTGCCCTCAAGTCGTTGATGTCAGTGTGTACAATAATTGAATATTAAATCACGCACACGGACGAGGCAAAATGATTAGAATTTCAAGGAAATAATGGAGTCCACGAAACAAAACCCAGCGACTTTTGTAGCTCCAGCCACATGAGCTTCAGAAGCTGAAAACATGGCATCTGACATCGGATTTGCTCACATGCAATGCTCCTTCCTCCTGTTTACAAGCCCAGGGCGCTCCTTCAGAGCTGAAAACATCCCTATTTAATGTGCTTTTTAAAAAGACATTCTCGTAACTGAATTTTACAGTTATGATATCAATTGCTGAGAACGTGCTTGCATTTTGTCAGATTCCTGGAAAAAGAACCTTGAGAAAAAAGTGACTCAGTTGAGAGAAAACAGAATGAAATGACAGTGTTCCAGGATGTTCCAGGATGTTCCAGGATGTTCCAGGATGCTCCAGGATGCTCCTGGCTCCTCCTGGCAAGCAGAGCTCCAGAGCGCATTTGCGTGAGGTTGCTAAGAGAACGACGAGACTCTTTTCCTTTCTTCCATCTGGAGATGGACGGGGCTCTGGCTCCTTCCTCCAGCACAGAAGTGCGTGGAAATGACTCCATCCCCGCCCACCACGGTGCTGACCTCGCTCCCCAAGGAGCAGCCTCTGCAGCATCCTTCACAGCAGGAAGCGGGGCTGGCGCTGGGGACGTCATCTCGCCTTCTGAGGGGCAGAACACAAAAGCACAGGTGCATGCAGGTTATGGGAACAAACCCTGTGTCTTCGGTATCGTGGTCAGAGGAGAGGGAGACGATTAGAAAACACGTCACCTACGAAGGCTCCCGGAGGGTGACCGCAAAAGCAAGTTTGAGAAGCACTCGTGGGCAGAGCTGAGGCCAGCACAGCACTTTCAAAGAGATGTTTGTAAAAGTCATGCTAGGTATTTGCAAATAAGACTTCCTGAGTAACAGAGAAGCCACCTGTGTCAGACGTGGGACAGTGCCTGGGAATACAGAGTGAATGAAGAGCCACAGGTGTCAGGCTCGTGAGGTTTCGTATAGAAATGAGGACTCTCCCGGGAACTGGACTGGAAGTCGTGCATGTTACACTGGCTGAGAACCTGCCTACATTTTGCCCATGCCCTAGACTGCATGAGGTGAGGACTAGTTTACCTGGTGGAGGACATTTCAAGGCAGCACAGCCTTCAGGCCGTGGCACTGGTGTGACTAGCTGCTTTACCCAGAGTGAAATTCAGGAGCAAAAGGCAGAGTGAAAAGATTTGAAAAACTGGTAGTTTGGCCAGAAAAGTAACATGTTTAAAGCTGCAGGTAAAGAGGATGCATTTGCTAGTACCCTTAAAAATAAGCCAAGTACTTTGCACCGTACAATCAAAAACTGCCTCGAGGGCATCTCAGGACTTGACAAGACCCCACCCATCACAAGCACACAGGTGTAAAAGGGTAAACTCATTTGAAAGACTTTGCTTTGAAAGGAGACCCTTTCCTGTTCCCCAAGATTGACCAGGAAATGGTTTCCCTGGGATTTGGTTCATTTCCCTGTGTTCTAACACCCAGGCACTAGGAGGCCACTACAACCCAGTCACCGCTGGGAGCAGCCCTTGGTGTCATCCACGTGATGCTGGTTTTGCAGGTGTGTAGAATTAACACTTGTAGGATCATGAAAGCCTCCACCAAGATTTCAAAGGAAGCCTGGGAGGCCAGACAATGTGTGGCAGGCTCAGAGTCCCTAAGCAGACCTATCAGGGGCTAAGGACCATGCATGAAGCTATGAGAGTGAAGGCCAAGCTGCAAGGGAGACCCCAGGAAGCTGGAGATGCCAGGAATGTGGAATATCTTCCAAGAAAAGCTGCAGGCAGTGAGCAGAAGCAGCCCAAGACCGAGGCCACCAGGCCCTTCAGCGCTCACGTCACAGCACCATGTGACCCGGTACCAGACACGCATCTACAGGTCTTACCATTTTCCCCGCTGGTGTTCAACCTTGCTGTTCCCTGCTTGTTATTTCCTGTTCCTCTCCTTTAGAACAGGAACGTTTACCCTGCGCCATTGTATCTTGGAATTCTGTGTCTTTCTTTTGGTTTCACAAATGTTCACAGGTAAGAGTTTGCTACGAGTCTCAGAAGGGACCTTGGACTTGGACTTTTGAGCAATGCTTCGATTGGTGAGACTAAGGGTCCCCTTGGAGACAGACCGAGTGCACTTTGTGTTATGGACATGAGCCTTTGGGGATCAGGGGAGAGATGTCATGGTCTGGACCTTAAATCTCCCCGAGAAACTCATGTGTCCAAGGCTTGAGGCCAGCTGATGGCACAGTGCAGGTGGTGGGAACTTCAGGAGGTAGACTCCAGCTGGAGGAAGCAGGTTATTGGGGGTGTGTCCTTCAAGGGTATATTGGGAAATTACGTTGAGTAAAAGAAGACAGACCCCCCACAAAAATATGGATACTTACAATTTCATTTATATAAAACTCTAGAAAATGCAAACTTATCTCTTAACAGAAGGCATTTCCATTCCTTGTGGGGATGGTGGGAGCTGAAGGTAGAGAGGGCAAGACAGTGAATACAAAGGGGTCTGAGAAAACTTGAGCCTGATGAATGTGTTCAGTGTCTGATCTTGACCGACCATGATGGTGGTTTTGTGGGCACATGTGTAAGTATACATGTATATGAACACAGATATGCAGAAATCCAGACATAGACAGACAGAATGTTTTAAATACACTCATTTTAAATACATGCTGTTCAATGACCATCACTGTACCTAACAAAACTGTTTAAAAAGAAAGAAAGAAGGGTGCACTGGGTCCCCTGCCCTTCTCTCTCTCTCCTCCTGGACACCAGGAGGTGAGCAGCTTCCTCTGCCATGCTCTGTGGCCTCACTACAGGCCCCAAAGTGATGGGGCCAAGTGACCATGTGCAGACACTCTGAAACCATGAGCCAAAGTAAACATCTCCTTTGCAACTGTCACTTTAATGGAAAGCTAACTAAAACAGGGGTTAATATCCAGCATATATAAAGAATTCCCACAACTCAACAGCAAAACTTAAAATACCAGCAGAAGCCTGCAGCGAACTGTTTTCAACAGAAGACACAAGACTGGCCAGCGAGTGTGCAAGCTCCGCTCAGCATCCCTGGTCACGGAGGAAATGCAATTAAATCCCAGAGCTCTCCGGTCACCTCTTGGGATGGCCATGGTCAGAAAGAGGGCAGATGGGGCTGGCAGGAATGTGCAGGAAGAGCATCCCTTGTTCCTTGTAGGAGGGGATGCACATTGACCCCCCGTGGAAAACAGAAGGGGCTCCTCCAAAACCTGAAAACAGAACCACTGAACCATCCAGCGGAGCACCTCTGGGTGCATATCCAAAGGAAACAGAACCAGTTCCCTGGAGGGACACAGGTGAGCCCCTGCGACTGCAGCGCTATGCTCAGGGGCAGGAAGCAGAGGCCACCTGAGTCCCTCCACGGACGAACGGATACCGAAAACATGCGACGTGCATATACGCGTGTACACGTACACAGCACGAAGGAGGACTCCCGACCCTGGAACAGAACAGCATGACCGACCTGGGGGACGCTCTGTAATTGAAAAAAGACAAATTCCACATGGCCTCACGGTGGCAGCTCCTAGAAAAGAGATGCCCCAGAAGGACGGGCCTGGGCGGGGCCTGGGCGGGGCCGAGGCAGGCGGAGGTGGGGAGATGCCGCCTGAGAGCACAAGGTCACCGGGTTAGCGGCAATCTGCTGTACACCTGAACGCTGCTAAGAGTGGACGTTCTGTGTTCTAACCACAAAAAACAAGCAGAGGCGACGGCGGACACATTCACCAGCTCGAGCCAGCCTTCCACACCGGCTGGGTACACTGATATCTACACATTCGATATAAACATCGAAACAGCATGTTGTGCACCACGAGTCTATACAATTTTTATTTTTCAATTTGAAACATGAGATGTACAACACGAACAACAACAAACTATTAAAGATTTCAAGATGGTGACAAAGCATTAAACCAACCACATGGCCCTTCTAAGTACGAAGCCTGTGCAACTGCCCAGGTCACACCCGTGAAACTGGCCTGGCTTGCAGGTAATATAGGGCTGTGTGTGTGTGTGTGTGTGACATCCGAGTGGAGCAGCTGGCATTAATTCTGACCTGGAAACCAGGCTGCTGTAATTTGGGTCCGCTCCCTTTCCCCAGTCTTAGGTCTAACCCTCCTACCTACTGGAAGGAAGGAAGCCAAGGAGAGAGGGACGGTGGCCACTTCCACTCCCTGCCGCACTTCCCCTCCCTGTTTCCTGGTGCCACATCCCAAACAAAACACCTGCAGGTGGATCTGTGTCAGGATCTGCTTCTAGAAAAAGCCAAACTGAAGCGAGCCCAGCAGGGCCCATGCCCACTGCTTCCACCCCAGGCCCGGCCAGTCCCCTTCCGGCCACAGAGCCCCTCCTCGCTTCTCACGCAGGGGTCAGCTGTGGTGTGTCTCCAGGTGCCTGTCTCTCTGTGCCCTCCGCCCGGCGAAGGAATGACAGTCGCCTTCCGCCTCCCCGTCAGCCTCCCCTCGGCAGGTGGGCCGCCGTGCAGGTGGCTGGAAGGCGGCCTCTGACCGTCACACCTGAGATTCCCAGGTGAGCCCCCGGGAAGCCCTCTCACTGAAGGTGAAGGCACGGCACAGTTGTGGGACTCGCCCAGAGAGCGGAACAGAGGGACACCTGAGGACACCACTTCTGAGATCAGCACGACTTCACACAAGGACAGGAGGACAGCAAGGAAACTCAGAGGACCCGGCCAGGCCCACCATGCCCACCACCCAGCCGTCCCGCCCAAGGCACACACCCAGGACACCACGGGCACGCCAAGCACGTATGCAGGACACGTCCTGGGCCCAGTCCCAGCAGCAGCAGCAGGATGGACAGCAGGGGACGTCCACAGGCTGGGGTCCAGCGTGCCAGCAGGAGAGAGCACCTGTGACACGGAGCAGCTGGCCGTGGATCACGCATGGGGCAGGTGCTCCACTCCACGCAGCAGCAGGACATGAAGCTCCTGTCCAGGAACAGGCTCAGGGACGGTGCCCAAGCCAGGGCAGCCACCACCCCGGGGACAGGTGAGGGGAGGAGGGCACGGACGGGCCGCGGGGGCTGCTGAGGTCAGAGCTGCTGATGAGCGCAAGGCCGCCAGGTGTGTTCACCCGGGAGGACCACTCCAGCTCCACAGGACGACATGGCAGTCGCCTGGGCAGTCACGCCTGCAGACCTTATGTAAAACATGCTACAGTTTATTAAGCACACGCAGTTTACAAAAACAGTAACCTCACAATGGCTTCATTAAAAAAATAAATAAACAAACCCTCACTGGATAACACTTGGATTTTCAGAGATACCAACTTCCCTGTAATTTAAAGACCAAGGGGAAGAAGCTTCTAGTCTTCCACTCTGGAATGAACCTCATTCCATGGTAACTAAGCAGCGGAGGGCGAGGTGGAACTCCTTCACTCCACCTCACAGGGGCAAGGACAGGACTTGGTTTTAATGCCTGGCAGCTCTTAATTAAGAACTGGTGCCAGCAGCGGTCCTTACGGTTACCAGGTGGGACTGGAGGGGGGACGTTGTGAGGAAGACAGACCCGCTCGTCAGTCTGGCCGTCACGAAGTGCCACAGCCCAACACTGGATTCAATGCGTAGCCCCACGAGTGAAGAATCCATGATGCAAATCATCCAACTCGGCTCTACTCCACACTTCACATATGACTTAGGACATACAAGGGCCAGGGGACTGCACGGAAGAATAATAAAAATTCAGTACACTGAGCATTTTTTAAGACAACAGCAAATGTCATGGAAAAGTAATCTGTAAGCAGATACAACAATTATGGACAACAGCAGCAATGAAAATTTAGAGATACGGGATCTGAGGAACGCGGCAGCCGAGCCCAGGGCACATACCTGTAGCCCCAGCACTTCAGGAGACAGGTAGGAGGGTCACAAGCTGAAGCAAAGGAGTGAGGCCCTAAGTGACTGGGCGAGACCCTGCCTCAAAATAAAAAATCAAAAGGGCTGGGGATGTGGCTCAATGATAAAGCACCCCCGAGTGCATTCCCCAGTACAAAAAAAAAAAAAAAGAAAAGAAAAGAAAAATGAAAAAATATATATGGAAAACAAAAAACAGAGAATGGCTGGGCCTTTGTTTGGACCTAATTTCAATGAACAACCTATAAAAGGCATATTCTAGACAATGGTGGGAATTTTACCATGGACAGAATGACATTAAACAACTTTTATTAGCCATAATACAGAGGCTGGAAATTAAAGCGATACAAATAGGAAAGGAAGAACTCAATCTCTACTTGCCTTCCACATGATTCTATATTTAGAAGACCCATAAAACTCCATCAGCAAACTTCTAGAACTCCTGAATGAATTCAGCAAAGTAGCAGGATATAAAATTAACACCCATAAATCAATTGCATTCCTATACATCAATGAGGAATCAACTGAAAGAGAAATTAGGAAAACTACCCCATTCACAATAGCCACCCCCCCAAAAGTACTTGGAAATCAATCTAATAAAAAAGGCAAAATACCTCCACAATGAAAACTACAGAACTCTAAAGAAAGAAATTGAAGAAGACCTTAGAAGATGGAAAGATCTCCCATGTTCTTGGAAAGGCAGAATTAATTTTGTCAAAATGGCCATACTACCAAAAGTGTTACAGATTTAATGCAATTCCTATTAAAATCCCAATGACATTCTTCATAGAACTTGAAAAAGCAATCAGGAAATTCATTTGGAAAAACAAGAGACCCAGAATAGCCAAAGGTATCTTTAGCAAGAAAAGTGAAGGAGAAGTATCACAATACCAGACCATAAATTTTACTACAGAGCCACTGGAACAAAAACAGCATGGTATTGGCACCAAAACAGACATGGAGACCAATGATATGGAACACAAGACACAGAGGTAAACCCACAAAAATAGTTATCTCATACTAGACGAAGGTGCTATAGACATACATTGGAGAAAAGATAAACTCTTCAACAAATGGTGCTGGGAAAACTGGAAATCCATATGTAGCAAAATGAAATTAAACCTGTCTCTCACCCTGCACAAAACCCGAAGTGGATCAAGGACCCAGGCATTAGATCAGAGACCCTGCATCTACTAGAAGAAAATGTAGACCCAACTTTCCATCATGTTGGCTTAAGAACAAGACTCCTAAAGTACAAGAAGAAAAATCAAAAAGTCACTAAATGGAATAGTATTAAACTAAAAAGCTTCTTCCCAGCAAAGGAAACAGGGCGGTTCAGGACCACTGGATGGGCACAGGGCATCAAGCATCCTGCACATGTGCAGAGAAACAATGTAGCCTACACATGCCCCAAGGAGCAACCAATCAGGTGCCGACAAGCGACCCCAGCCAATCCCAGGAGGACACAAGTCCTCAAGCTGCCCCTCCCTCACCCTGTTAGAAAATCTCAGCTCCATAAGGGCCACATGTGACTTCTCCGGCCCAGCAACCTGGTGGACCAGCAAACCCCGTCCAAGAGCCATCCTGCAATAAAGTTTCTTTTTGAGTCACATCTGGCCTGTCTGTTCTCGGTTACCATCATCTGATCAGGTTACCCCAGTCTGAACTGACACAAAGGAACTGAATAGTCACTGCACAGAAGAAATGTGAATGGTCAACAAATATATGAAAACATGTTCAACGTCTCCAGCAATTAGAGAAATACAAATTAAAACTACACTGAGATTCCATCTCACCCCAGTCAGAAAGGCAATTATCAAGAGTACAAGTAACAATAAATGTTGACAGGGATGTGGGGAAAAAGGCACACTCATACAGTGCTGGTGGGACTGCAAATTGGTGCAACCACTCTGGAAAGCAGTATGGAGATTCCCCAGAAAACCTAAAATGGAACCACCATTTGACCCAGCTATCCCACTCCTCAGTTTATACCCAAAAGAATTGAAATCAGCATACTACAGTGACACAGTCACATCAAAGTTTACAACAGCTCAATTCACGATAGCTGAATGATGGCACCAACCTAGGTGCCCTTAAACAAATGAATGGATAAATAAAATGTGGTATACGCAATAGAATATTACTCAGTCATCAAGAAGAATGAAATATGGCATTTGTCAGTAAATGATGGAACTGGAGACTAGCATGCTAAGTGAAATAAGCCAGTCCCATAAAACCAAAGGACAGACGTTCTCTCTGCTATGGCGATGCTAACACACAATGCGCAAGGGGTAGGGAAGAACCGAAGTTTATTGGATTAGACAAAGGGGAATGAAGGCAGTAGGGATGGGAATGAGGAAGACCGCAGAATGAATCACACACAACTTTCCCATGTTCACATATGAACACACGACCAATGTGACTCCATGTCATGTACAACCACAAGAATAAGCAGTTATACTCCATGTGTGTATGGTATGTCAAAATACACTCTACTGTCCTGGATATCTAAAAAGAACAAAAACCTACATTAATAAAATAAAAAAAAACATTTAAATTTTCAAATAAATAAAATAAAGAGGCTGGGGTGTAACTCAGTGGAACGGCATCTGCCCAGCATGAAGTCCTGGGTTCCCTCCCAACACCACTGCAAAAAAAAAAAAAAAAAAAAAAAGCATGATTGTCAGGGACCAAGAAGTTCTCATTCTGAGAACATTCTGACCTTTACAATAAGCAGCAGCGCCCCTCCCCCCTCCTGGCTGATAATTCTGACAGTATGGCGCCTATGGCGCCCACGGCTTCTCTTCCGGGACTACACTTTCCCGCCGGCGCGAACTTCACCTTCCCGCCAGCGCGAATTTGCACCCTATCAGGAACCCAGCAGAAGAATACAACCAACCAGGCTGCACCTCGTCATACCCCTCATTCCCTCAGCATAAATACCCGTGAGAACAATAAAAATTTGCAGCTTGATCAGAATTTCTGTCTTGCTGTCTCTCCCTGCGTCTCTTGTCCCTCCATTCCTTCTCTCTTAGGTTTGCCGTCCGCGTTGATGTCCCGCGGGTCGGGACAGTTGGCACCCAAAGTGGGGCTCGAGCCTTTGTTTGAGAAGCGAACGCTGCCCTCTGGGGAAGACTTGGCCAAGCGGGATTCGAGATCGCCTCAGTGGACGCGACCGGGAGTCAGATCCAGGAGGAGAGTGAGGCCAGCGCAAGGTGAGTGACGCACCATGGGACAAGCAGTTTCGTCACATGATTTGTTTCTGACGGGTCTCGAGGAGGCCCTCAAGACTCGGGGAGCGCGTGTTAAGAAAAAGGATTTAAGATCATTCTTTTCATACATAGAGGATTTGTGTCCTTGGTTTCCCCTCGAGGGGTCAATTGATGGTAAAAGGTGGCTCAGAGTAGGAGACTGCCTCAAAGATTATTATGAGACTTTTGGTCCTCAAAAGGTGCCTGTCACTGCCTTTTCTTATTGGAATTTAATTAATGAGATTCTTAAAAGCTCACCCTTTGACAGTGGTACTTTAAAACTTGTAAAGATTGGGGAGCAGGCAATGCAATCCACCTCTCGCCCCCCATCGGTATGCCCTTCGGTTAGTATTCAAATGCCCCCTACTCAGCCTTCTCAGGACCCTGGGACCCTCCCAGACCCCGGGAACCTCCCAGACCCCACCTTACCAAAAAAGTCCCCTAAAAGTCCCCCTAAGATTTATCCGGTTTTAAATCCCCATGATGAGTTGACCCCAAAGGATGAGGCTACCCTGGAGGAGGCAGCAGCTCGATACCATTCTCCAGACCTGCCACCTCTTAAAAATCCACCTCCCTCTTATATATCCCCTGCCTTTTGTGCTCCGGCCCCTCAGGGACCTACTGCCCCCCCAGACATTTTTTCCCCACTTCCCTTGCCTAATCTAACCCCTTTACGCGAGTCTCTCCAACATAGGCGGGAACAAATCCAACTTTTAAAAGAACTAAAAGCCCTTGATGCCGAGCTTCGCTCACTGGCCTTGGGCACGGAGTTAACACAAACTGGCCCAAGACCCCTCAATACTCGTAAGGTGAAGCCACGTGGTCAGCCTGTTCTTGCCTTTCCAGTCACTCGCAGTCAAGCAGATCAGCCCGCACAAACTGAAGCAGAGAATTTAAAAGGAAGTCAGGAAGAGGAATCAGGGGAGGAACAAGAGGTAGAACCAGAGAGGGAACAAGAGGAGGACCAGGAATCAGGGGATGAGGAGGAGCCCACCTCTGGACAGAGTGGAGCCCTTGGTTCTTATAAAAGGCTGAGCCTCCGCTTTCTTGAAAGACTTAAAAAGGCTTGTACACAGTATGGCCCCACTGCACCTTATACACTGGCCTTGCTAGAGAACCATAGTACACAGTGGCTCACCCCTAATGATTGGAAATTTTTGGCCCGAGCCACCCTCAGTGCGGGTGACTTCCTGTTGTGGAACGCAGACTTTAGGGAATACTGTCGGGAAACTGCCCAAAAAAAATTCAACCAAGGCTTCCTCTAAATCCTGGACCTATGTTAAACTAGTGGGTAATGCGCCATTTGATACTAACCCTAAACAGGCACGCTTTCCTACTGGGCTCCTAGCACAGGTTCAAACTGCCGGTTTGCATGCTTGGAGACGGCTCCCTCAAAAGGGCTCGGCCACCACCTCCCTAGCAAAAATTCGTCAGGGTCCTGACGAGCCTTACAGTGACTTTGTTGCCCGGCTTAATCTAACTGCGGAGCGCTTACTTGGACCAAGTGAAAACGAGAGCTCCTTTGTAAAATATCTTGCCTTTGAAAATGCCAACCCAATATGTCAAGATGTTCTTCGGCTCCACAAAGATAAAGGGGACCTTTCTGACTTCATTAGGCTGTGTGCCGGGGTAGGAACAGCCCATGCCATGGGTCTCACCATTGGCGCCGCCTTCACCAAGGCCCTTCACCACCCTGGCCCACGTACTTGCTTTACTTGCGAACAGCCTGGTCATTTTGCGCGAGAGTGCCCAACAGGGAGACTGGGTCAAGGACCCATATCTCCTCAAATAGGGGCTAAACCACCTCCGCTCACCTTTTGCCCTAAATGTGGTAAAGGTCGCCACTGGGCCAAGGAGTGTAGATCCAAGACCAATGCCCTTGGACAGCCTATTCCCTCTAACTTCTCGGGAAACTCCTCTCGGGGCCAGCCCCTGGCCCCGACCACCCCCAGAGCAAACCCAGGGGCAATAAGGTTTGTTCCCTCTCAGACTCCCAACCCAATCCAGGCTCCCTGTCCTTCTCCACAATCACCTCCCTCCAACGTGCTACCCCAGGCAGCGCAGGATTGGACCTCTGTGCCTCCTCCGATACCATATTAGACTCTATGCAAGGACCTCAAATAATACCCACTGGGGTTGTAGGCCCCCCTCCACCTCATATGTGTGCTCTTATTCTTGGGAGAGCTTCTACCACCTTACAAGGTGTTCAGGTCTTCCCTGGCATCATTGATAACGATTACACTGGAGAAATTAAAATACTGGCCACAGCTATTAACGGAGTAGCGGCCATCCCTGCAGGAACAAGAATTGCACAATTAATACTCCTTCCCTTCAATTCAGGAAACACTCCCGCCGCCCCAAATTCACCAGGAAACACAGCCTCTTTAGGTTCCTCTGATGTGTATTGGGTCCAACCTATCTCCCACAAAAGACCCACTCTTACCTTATTTATTGAAGGAAAGAAATTCCAAGGGATCCTAGATACTGGTGCGGACGCCACAGTTATTTCTCAAAAATATTGGCCATCAGAATGGCCCCTCATCTCATCACTAACTGACCTTAAAGGAATAGGGCAGTCAAGAAACCCCTTAGTTAGCTCCAGGGTGCTAAATTGGACTGACACAAAAGATAACACAGGGAATAAAGGAACCGTTACCCCCTTCGTTGTTCCTGATCTCCCTGTCAACCTTTGGGGACGAGACATTCTAAGCCAAATGAAAGTTATTCTTGCTAGTCCCGACTCTTTAGTCACTCATCAAATGCTTCGTATGGGCTTTATCCCTGGTACAGGCCTTGGGAGGCTAGGACAAGGACAGGTTGAGCCTGTACAGCCCATACAAAAAACAGACAAATTTGGACTTGGGTATGTGGATTTTTAGTGTCGGTCCCTGACCCTCCTGTACCCCATGCAGACAAAATTATTTGGGAAACTCAAACTCCTGTGTGGGTGGATCAGTGGCCCCTTACCCAAGAAAAATTAGAGGCTGCCTCCATGTTAGTACAGGAACAGTTGACAGCCGGCCATGTGGAACCCTCAACCTCACCCTGGAATACTCCTATTTTTGTTATTAAGAAATCAGGCAAATGGCGCCTTTTACAGGATTCGCGCGCTATCAATAAGGTTATGCGCCCGATGGGGGCATTACAGCCAGGCATCCCTACACCGGTAGCTATTCCTAGGGACTATTATAAAATGGTCATCGACTTAAAAGATTGCTTTTTTACTATTCCTTTACATCCTGATGACAGACCCTATTTTGCTTTCAGCCTCCCCCGCATCAATTTTCAGGGCCCTATGCAAAGATTTCAATGGAAGGTCCTTCCCCAGGGTATGGCTAATAGCCCTAGTCTTTGCCAAAAATATGTTGCTCAAGCAGTAGACCCTGTGAGAGAGCGGTGGCCACAAGTTTATATATTACATTATATGGATGATTTGTTAATTGCTGCACCTAATACCTATGATCTTAACAATTGTTATTTGGATCTCTATAAAGCCCTTACTGCCTTGGGACTTCAGATAGCCCCTGATAAGGTTCAAACACAGGACCCCTACACCTACTTGGGCCTCAAACTTCAAACTAATCAAATTCAAATCCCTAATATACAATTGTGTGTGGACCATCTCCACACTCTTAACGATTTCCAAAAACTACTAGGGGATATCCAATGGCTAAGACCATATTTAAAACTACCCACCTATGTGCTTTTGCCTCTTAATGATATTTTAAGGGGAGATTCTGACCCTTCTTCTCCTCGAGAGCTTACTCCCGAGGCACGGCAAGCATTAATTCAAGTCACAGAAGCCATCGCTCAACAATTTGTTACACAAATATCTTATAACCTTCCTTTGGTTTTGGTTATATTACACACCCCTCATACACCCACGGGACTATTCTGGCAGCGGGATCCATATTTTAAAAATAAAGGTTGCCCCTTGCTTTGGGTTCATTTGCCCGCCACACCCTCTAAAGTTATTGCTGTCTATCCTGCTCAGGTAGCTTCTATCATATCCAGACAATTGATTTCCGATGTACAGATACTCTTGAGCACCATACAAGATCTTCAAGATCAGATGGATTCCTTAGCAGAAGTGGTCCTACAAAATAGGAGAGGTTTAGACCTTCTAACTGCCAAACAGGGAGGTACTTGTCTGGCTTTGCAGGAAAAATGCTGTTTCTATACCAACAAGTCAGGAATTGTTAAGTACAAGATCAAATAGCTGCAGGAAGACTTAGAAAAACGCCGACAAGCACTGGCTGATAATCCACTATGGATTCAGTGGACTCCTTCCCTATCTCCTTCCCTTCCTAGGTCCCCTCCTTTGCTTGCTGCTTATTGTATCTATAGGTCCTTTGATATTCAACAAGATCATGGCTTTTCTTAAAGCTCAAATTGAGGCTATACAGGCGAAACCTATTCAGGTTCATTACCATCGACTGGAGATGATGGATCGCGATGGTGATCTTAAAAGACCATCACCCCTGTGAGCTGAACTGGACAGCCAATGACGGGTAAGATTCGTGAGAGCTCATACCAACCTAAGACAGGAAATGAGGGCCAGAGCCTCATTATCCAATGATGGGTAAGGATGTTGCTCTGCCACGGACAACCTAAGACAGGCGCAGTTCCCGAGGGATTGTCACTCCAGCCCTATACCTGTTCAGGCAAGCTGTGCCCCCGTCTCGCCACATAACCTCTATCACCCCCTTAAAATATGGCTATCGAAAAATGGTCAATAATTTTATATAAGAAAGGGGGAAATGTCAGGGACCAAGAAGTTCTCATTCTGAGAACATTCTGACCTTTACAATAAGCAGCAGCGCCCCTCCCCCCTCCTGGCTGATAATTCTGACAGTATGGCGCCTATGGCGCCCACGGCTTCTCTTCCGGGACTACACTTTCCCGCCGGCGGGAACTTCACCTTCCTGCCAGCGCGAATTTGCACCCTATCAGGAACCCAGCAGAAGAATACAACCAACCAGGCTGCACCTCGTCATACCCCTCATTCCCTCAGCATAAATACCCGTGAGAACAATAAAAATTTGCAGCTTGATCAGAATTCCTGTCTTGCTGTCTCTCCCTGCGTCTCTTGTCCCTTCATTCCTTCTCTCTTAGGTTTGCCGTCCACGTTGATGTCCCGCGGGTCGGGACACATGATAAAGTTGATAAAGTTCTCCACTCGGCACCTCATGGACAGGTCTGTTCGGAGCAGTTGCAGATCCGAGCATGACGGGTGGAGCCGTGATTTCTGGAGGGAAGGTGGGGACATAAGTAAACGTCCTCAGTGTGGTCAGAGCGAATCAAAAGCTTTAAACGGACACTCCTGATGTCAGCATGTGAGCAGCGTTTACAGAGGACCCGTGAGTCAATGAGAAGGAAGCAAATGGAGCACAAGCACCGGCAGAGACCCAGCAGGTAAGTCACACGAGATCTAAACACAAACGGCCACATTGAAATACTGAGCATCACCATGATAAGGAACCTACGCCAAAGTGCGAAGGGGCATCAACGTCCACCCACCAGGACAGCCGACATCAAGTGCCAGCTGTGGGTGGTAGCAAGGGGGCGGGAAGAGGGGCCTCTCCACCAAGGGCGGGAACACAAAGGGGTGCGTCTGCTTCAGCAGTCGAGCTCAGGCACAGCCCGGCACCGGGATGCCCCTGGGCCGCGGGAGCGCTCACGCATGCTCAAGGCGGATCGAGGTCAGAGTTAAAAGGATAACATGGCACTGTCCTGTAATGGGCACAGCAGTGGCCACTGACTGAAGCCACACGGGACAACACGGATGAAATCACAGGCAGCGCTGAGGAAAGGAAGCCAGTCACGCAGAAACAGGTGCCTGTGATTCTGTTCCTCCCAGGTTCAAGGGCAGACTGATCCTTGGTGTCAGGATTCCTGAGGAGGAGCGGCTGTGGGAAGGTAGGGGTGGAGACCCGCGTCTGGCTGCCACTCCTGTGGACATGCTGACCTCTGAAAACGGGCCTCCTGGACCCTTGCCTCCTGCACGTTTAGGGACACGATGCGTTCCTAAAAAGCTAGAGTTGGTATCCATTCACAATAGTCCCTAGAGCCCTCAGCGACTGGGACCGCAGCAACTTCCTATCCTGTAACAGTTAAATATCAAAAACCTACAACACGCACCGTTCCTGATGGTAAGACTTGAGGAACGTTCCCAGGAAGGAGCAAGGATGTCTTCTGTGGTGGTGGCTAAGCAACGCTTCCTCCCGCTGGAGAAAAGGGCAAAGACCTGAGAGGACCATGACCCCGTCCTTGGAGAAACTGGAGTGGGTGACACGTATTTCCAAGAGGCTCGAGCTCCGTCGTACTGGGCGATGCAATCTGAATCCACAGTGAGATTCTCCATCGTTGTCCTGGAACCCGTCCTACAAGGGAATCCATCCTCCAAGCACAAACTACAAGTAATGGCAAACGGGAAAATAAGGGGAGGAATGGTCTGACTTCATTTGCGTAGAGTCTAAAACTAGGCCACGATGCTTTGGTTACATACCAATAAGCAGAAGAATAAAACCTGCACGGCCATGTCTGTGGTAAACCCCAGGGAGCGGGAGGGGAGGATAAGTGGCTGCGATGGTGTCTGATATTTCTTTTTTTTTTTTCCAGTTTTAATTTTTTCTTTCCTTCGTTCATTTCCTTTTTCTTATTCTTAGAGACTGCATTTTGATTCACCGTACACAGATGGGTGCCTCTTCTCGTTTCTGTGGTCGTGCACGATGCATCCACACCATTCGTGGAATCGTACGTGCACGTGGGGCAGTGGTGTCTGTCTCGTCCTCCGTCTTTCACGACATTTCATTTCCTATACTGGAAGGGCAGATTCCCTGGTGTCCATTACATTATTTCGATATCTGTCTGTGTGTTTGACACATGTCCTTAAAAATGTTTAACAGAAGACTCAGGGCTCCTCAAGTTCGTGAAGGACTCTAGAGACGTCCCTTGCGAACAGCCAGGGTCAGCTTTGTCTGGTCACCTCTAAGGTCTCAGTTTCTCCACGGGCAGAGGGAGAAGGACTGGCACATTTAGAGCACCTCCCCGAGAGTCGCCAGAGGGACGCTGCTTCTGAGTGCAGCCTGTGTGAGTCAGCTTCCCGTCGCTACAACGTGGTACCTGAGGCAATGGCAGAGGAGCCCACCCGCTGCGGGAATCTTGCTTTGGGCCTGTGGGGCGGTGGCACCGTGTGACAGGGAGCACCCGGGAAGCAAAGCCACCCACAGCCCAGATCCAGGAAAGGAGAGGAAATGGACCAGGGCCCTCAGTCCCCTTCAGGGCCCCCCAGGGACCTGAAGGCCTCTGCCAGGCCCCACGTCCAGAAGGGTCCCCCTCCTGGCAGCAGCACCCTGAGGCCCAGCCTCTGACATGGGCCTCTGGGGGACACTGAGGGTCAAAGCCACAGCAGAGATCAGGAGACAATGGCAGAAAAGAACATCCAGGATGACCGAGGCCCATGACTGGCCACTGCCACGCTGAGGCCAGGCCTGTGCCTTCCTCTGAGGCTGCCCCACGTCCACCTTGGTCCTTCGGAGGCCTCTGGAGTTCCCTCTCCCATCACGCACTGGAGTCTCGGTAAGCGGCTGGGCCGAGTCAGCCGGGGCATCCCTGTGCCAATGCCAGGGAGGGCAGCCCCGCAAGCCCGTGGCCAAGTGGTAGCGGGAGAGTCCCTCGGAGTGAAGGCGACTGGCTCGGGCAGCCTGGCCCCAGAAAGGCCACCAGTGCACAGGCTGCCACAGTGGAGCGCAGGGGCCAGTGGCATAAGGCAGTCTCATCCCCCAGATTAGAGGCTGCAGTCCAGGGAGGCTGGGGGCTGGCTCCTCCCACAGACCCCAAGGACCTGCCAAGCTGCCCATGGCCTGGATACATGGCCGGTCCCCACCTCCTCTTCACGTGGTTCTCTGCCCGTTTGCGTGTCAGGGTCCGAGCCCCCCATTCTCTCAGGGTCCAGTCATCCTGGGTCAGGACTGCCCACTGCCCTGGTGGCAGCCTGAGTGTCCCCGTAGAGACTCACTCTCCACCCCAGTCACCTGCTGAAGGGCTCAGAGTCAGGACCGGAGCGTAGGAATTTGGGGAGGCCACAGCTCCAGCGTGGCAGCCTCCCTGACTCCAGAAGGGAACCAAGGCCTTCCTCTGCGTGGACACGCACTGCAGCAGGAGCAGGCCGTTCTGCCTCCAGGTCCCCAGAGGACGAGGCCATTCCTCATTCACCAGGGAATGCCCAGAATCACAGCCCGAAACCGTTTTTTAGAAAACATTTCGATTATTTGTTAAATGAACAAATAAAACGCCTTTGCTTCCGGTCGTTCTTTGGGGAATGCCCCTTTCTCCTTCGCGGTGGGCAGCAGCCCTCGCACACCCTCCTGCTGCCTGGGTGCGGGGCCAGCTGCTTCCTCCCCTGAGAAGGAAGCTCACTAGGCTGGGAGGCAGTCTCTTCTCCAAGGTGCGGGTACTGGAAGCTCAGTCCCCAACACAATGGCTTTGAGCGGCAGTGTCACTGTGAGAGCTACGGGGTCACAGTCAGGCCACTGGCTCCATCCGCAGAAGGGGTTGGTGTCATCTCACCAGAGTGAGGAGGTGTGGGGACCAGAGGAGCAGCTGTGAGAGCAGGCAGTGACCAGGCAAGGCCACCATCAGGGAACTGCAAGTCAAAACCACAGCAAGAGCCCAGCTGACCCCAGTCAGAAGGGCCACTATAGCAACAAAGGCAGGTGAGCATGTGGAGGAAAAGGAGCCCGGCACACTGGGTGGGAACGTGAATGAGCCACGGCGGTAGCAGCACAGAGTCTCCTCATAAACTAAACGGGGCACCACAGGGTCCCGCTGTCCCACTTTCCGGGGTGCCTCTGAAGGAAATGAAGTCAGCATTCAAGAGGCACCTGCAGGCCATGTCTGTCACAGCTCTGTCCCAACAGCCCAGGTGTGGAATCAGCCCAGGTGTCCACCAACAGGTGGGTGGAGAGAGAAAACTACCTGTGTACACATGTGCACGTGCGCGCGCGCGCACACACACACACACACACACACACACACAATGATATATTACCCAGCCATAAAAAAGAACAAAATCCCATCATTTACAGGAAAATGGATGGAACTGGAATATATCATCTTAAGCAGAACAAATCATTCACAGAAAGACAAACATCACATGCTTTCTCTCATATGTGGAAGATAGGAAGGCAGAGAGGGAGACTGGCAGGGAGGGAAGGAGGGAGACAGGGAGGCCCCAGGGACTATCTGGGACTGGAAAGGGCATGGCAGAGGGGGAGGGAAGGAAGGGGAAGGGGGAGGGTAGAAAGGTGAATGGATATACCATCAATTCGTGATACATGCATGTATGAAAATATCAATTCGTGATACATGAATGTATGAATCCTATTAATTTGTTCAATTAATACACATCAATAATAATTTAAGGTGTTACGCATTTTATAAGAACCAAAACAAAACTAGGCTACCCCATGAGTTTTGGCTCTCCTGTCATGCTCCGATGTAGGATGAGGCTCTGGTCAGATGAAGCTGCCCAAACTTGAACTTTCAGATCCCCAAACAAGCGGAAAACAAACCTCTTGTCCTCATAAAGTTCTCATCCTCAGGTATTCTGTTATAGTAGCCCAGACATACCACAACACTAACTCTGGCTACTAAGGAACCCAAGCTGTCCCGGTGCCAGGGGCTGGGCTGTGTGTCGGCAGACACTGGGCCACCTTCTCCTCCTACGCCTTGTCAGGTAGATGCAACCACCTGCATTTATAGATGAGGTTATGGAGATAAGGTGATGCTAAGTGACTTGTCCCAGGTCACAAAGCTACAAGCTGACTATGTCAGGAAAGGGTGGAGAGCATCTACCTTTCATCCCTTTTGCTCAGGCGAGAGCAGGGCAGGGCCCAGAAGGGACATAGGGACAGAGTGCAACCGGTACTTCAGCGTTGGGAGCAGGACACTTCTGAAAGCAAACGCGGACATGAACTCAGGCCCAACCCAAGGGAGCCAGGAACCAAAGCCAGTGCTTCGGTGAAGGGGCTCGGGCCTGACTCCGCGGGGACCTGGACGGCAGCCACCAGGTAACCTGGAGCAGGGCATATTTGCAAAACTGAATTTGACTTACAAAAGGCATTTGCTTAAGAAAAGCGTGCTCCTAAATGTAAATCCAGGCAGCCACAGGGGCAGGAATCTAGGTTGCATTTCATCTCTGCACAGCCTTATTCAGCCCCAGAGGGTGGAAATGCAAATTAAAGAAATGTTTCGAATTCTTTAAAAACTCACTCTCCCAGCAGCCTAAGCCGTTTCGGCATGTAATTGGGGTACAGGATGGAATGAGACTTCCATTGTATCGGGATAAAGAAATCATCTCTCTCATCGCATTCTTAAAAAAACACTGGTTTGCGATGAGCTTTGGTGTCCGCGGTGGCAGTGGTCATAATTACCCACCCTCTTTTGTGAGCTGAAGCCTTTTCTTCGCATTGACAAAGAAATAATTTGAGTTTTTCTGTCTCTTTCTGCTTCCCCTTCTCCTGCTGCCTCCTGGCATCCTCTTTTCGTTCCTCCCTCCTCTTTAAGAGAAGCAGCTGTGGTGCATGAAGGCCACACCAACCCCGGGCCTCAGGCTGCCACTGCGAAGGGACAGTGCAGCCCCTCTGCGGAGCCCCAATCTCCTTGACAGGCAGCGTCTCATGGTGGAGGGGTGCCCTCCAGGCCGTGGCACCTCCTCTTGGCCCAAACATCCCATGGACGCCCACGGTGGCCATTGGATTTGCAGAACTGTATCAAGAGCCTGGGACTGCTGGCTCTGCTCACCTTGTAGCTGCTCAGCTGTGTGGCCTTGGTGAGTCACTCAACCTCTCTGTGCCTCAATCCACAGGTGATGACTGCAGACCCTCTGTTGTCTACTTGACCTATTCAGTGCATTTCTTTAAAGAATTGACGTAGGTGTGAACTTTAAAAATCAAAACATTTCACACAAATATCCGGATTTCCAGCCTCTTCAGAAAACCAGTAACCTGGCCACTCCTGGCACAGGGTCCTACAGGACAACTTGCTGGGGCTGGGTGGCAGCTGCCCCAAGCCAGTCTTGGAAACACAGGAGCTCGTGAGTGGCCGGGGGCTCCTCTCACGCCTGTGGCTATTGAGAACAAGGTGACACCTGTGCAGCCATGTTGTATGAACGAGCCATTTAGGGAACTGGCCCATAAAACCTCCCCCAGGAAAGGGCGCACAGGTGCTCCCTCAAGAGCCAATACAGGACAAACAGAATGCCCTGGGCCCCCGGGGTTTATCAAGGCTGTTAAGAGATACCTGTCTGAGAAATGGGCAGCTGCCCGGAAACCTTATCTCTCAAGGACAGGGAGGGGGCCTAGCCCCGACTCATCTCCTGCATAGTTCACCCCCTCCCTCCTCCCTTCTTCCCCCAGGACCATTCAGTTTTGGCAGGACCCAAAGAGATTCAAATAAATTGGCAGGACCCAACCAAAAGAGAACAAAAGTTTAGCTGTTCCAACGTTAACCAATAATGTACAGGTCTTTGTGAATGATTGGAAACTTCTTAAGTAGAGTGCTTTCTCATCCCTCGGGGCCGCCCCCACTCAGCCATGGTAGTGGTCTGAGAGGCTGGTTGTGGTCCAGGCTCGAGCTTGCAATAAAACCTCATTGTGTGTCTTGCATTACCGTGTGTGCACTTTGACTCTCTGGGGATCGGTCGATATTGAACCCCAATATTTGGGGGCTCATCCGGGATAGGATCGTCCGACTCTGCCCCAGGAGAGACAAACAGCCCACGGTACCAAGGTTTCTAAGGAAATTTGCCGCAGAAGGAGGAGTGGCCACCTCCATTTGGTGGGACACAGGTCCCCATTTGAGTTGGTTGAGAATCTCATTTGGTGGAAGGAAAGGGTTTCGAGCGACCCTGGAGGTTCCACTGTTGGAAGTCGTGGGAGACATCCCCGACGGTCAGGAGTCGTGCCGACGTCCCCATTGGACACTGTCTGGGCGACTATTTGGTGAAGGATCCGTGGTCTGATTTTGACAGTGTGAATGAGAAGGGCATTGCGCCTGTGAGAGTGGTGTGGCTGACTGGCGGGTGGATGTTGGAGAGTCCTGTGAAAATTTGTTTTACTGTGTGTATTGCCTCCCTTGTTCTTTTCGGGCTGCTCGGACCTTTTCTCCTCATTATTATGGGACAGGCTCAGGTAACTCCTAAGACTTTCCTCCTGAGTCACTTCTCAGAGGTCCGTGCCAGAGGACGGAACTTTGGTGTGGACCACCTGAAGAAGGGCCCTCACCTGTTCGAACAAACCTTAGCTAAGGACTTAACAAAGTTCAGAGATAAAACACCTGTAATTGTTCTCCAGTATGTAAATGACATCCTTTATGTGCCTCCACCCAGGAGGAATATCAAAAGGCCATTGCAGAGCTCCTAAACTTCTTAGCTGATAGAAATTATAAGATCTCAAAGATAAAGCTTAATTATGCCATCAATAGGTTCAATACTACTGAACGATAGCCACCATAGAACAATATTCTGCCCCAGGAATATCTAAAAGGGGCCTTACTTCAAGCTCCTGTCCTCAGTTTACCTATGGAGCAAGATTTGACCTGTTTGTCACTGAGGGGAAAATAAATCCTGGATAGGCAGCCATACGAGGCTCAATAACTAATGGTATATCTCAGTGAGGAGCTTAGCATAGTAGCTTCATTCTCAAAAGTAATGGAAAATAAGGTCTCATAATTTTCTTTGACATTCAAGCCTGTCCAGATAAAAATGGCTAAAATGTCCTAGGCACAAAGTTTCTGCTAAAAACTGTTAGCTCCTTCCAGATGTCAGTCAAGGCTTACATTGAAATGTAGATAGAGGAAACCTGAAGTCTGAGTAGAAGAAAGGTCTCAAACCCAGGGGAAAAAAAAAAAAAAAAAAAGTAAAAAGAGTCTTACCTGAACTCCAGCAAAAGTAAATTTTATGATACTTTACTAAAGTAATTAATGGACGTATCATTTTTCCAGGACTCTTGTTTTTTTAATTGAATTTTTTTGAGCTCATGACTTTTTGATCAGTTCTAGATTTTTATTCAACTAAAGTTTTTGAACATCTGTTACATTGCAATGGAGATTCACCTATAAAGTTACAAGGCCTTTGATTTTGTGTTATTTGTATGCCGTGCTGTCTGATGTCATGTTTTGTCTGTATCAAAATTGAGCTCTCCTAAAACTAAAATTTTAAAAAATGGATCCAGATACTTTTAACTCACATGATTTAAAAGGGTTCAGTTTAAATTGGATAAACTAATAAAAAGTAAAATGTCTTTTAAAATAACTCGCAAGTCTCTAGGTGGTCAAACTAATGAAATGCCGATGTTAATAAAATGTCTAATATCAATTGTTTCTAGGACTTTCCTTCAACAGGAAAGAGATGGCAAATACTGTTCAGGACACTTGTCTGATACCTTGTTTTTTTACAAAATAAGTGAATTATTGTTGACATGGGATTACTCAAATGTGTTAGAGACATCTGATTAATTTACAGAGTTAAAATGCTAATTGTTAAATCACATCCAATACTCTTTAACTCCTTAAATTCCACGGGGTAACATACTTAAACATTATTGGTGTTTTCATAGATTGGTAAATAAAAAGGGTTTAAAATTGCTTTGCATCATTACCAAAAACAAGGTTACTAAGAGTTATGTCCTAACAGGAACAATTCTATATACAAAGAGTTCCAAAAGTTTCAACTGTGTTTCAATTAGAGTACTATAAATAACAAAATATTTAATCTTATTAAAATGGAATAATTTATCTAAATTCAGACGTATCTTAAGAGTTGTTTCAGAATGTGAACAAAAAGGGGTCAACAGATAGGAAAGAGAAAATAAAAGGTTCTAGATATGGAAATATATTTAGTGAAGAACAAAATCTTTCTGGGTAAGAAAGTGCTTGTGTGATGAAATACATGAGGGTCTAAGTAAGTGCTAAGAAAGTCTATGTGTAAGTAAAGGGGAAGTTTCAACAAGTTTGCGTGTAACTAAGTTGGTTGTGTGTATGTGAGACAGCTAAAGCTATTTAAGGTTTTTCCTAAGGTGAAATACTAATGTTCTGATATAAACCAAAGTTTAACCTATATGGAAAAATGACAAGGATTTCTTAGAAACACTAATTTACTCTTTTAACTTTGTGTCCATTAAGTTTTATTCTTTAGAACAATTAGTCTTAAAAATTAGATTTTATACAATTATGGTTAAACAACTGTTAGAGTATTGTACAATGTTACAGTCTAAATTTTTCTTTAAAAACTAAATTTGGTAATATAAAAGTGTCAAGGTAATTGTGAAATGGTCACTCTTTGTATATTAAATGTGTTCATATTTTCCAGGTATACAAGTTTTTAAAGCAGGGAATTTATCAAGCTGCTATTCTCCAGATTAAACTTGTCTGTAATGGTAATTCTAACTTATAAAGAGTAAATTTTATTGTGGATTTATTTCTATCATTTAATGTTCTATTATAGGATCTGTTATTAATATGGTATATGTAAAATTTGTTACTTTTTACACTGAGATAAAGAATTTTTAATATAAATGTATTTTTAAACGTTAGAGCCTGATTTGTTTAAAGGTTAATATTGTGAAACATAAAAGCATTTTGCCACTTTGCCATACAAAAGAAATGTTAAAAGCTCTCTCAGCCTTTCTTTAATTCATGTTTTAGATATAATGTTAAATTGTTTTAAATAGTGTTCATATAGACTCAGGAGTCAATATATATAAACTTCTTAAAATGACATTTAAGAAAGAAGCAAAGATCAACATCAGAATTAGAACACTTAAGATTTGTAAAGAGCCACGCCTTACCTGAGATAAGGCTCTGCCTCCCACCTTACTGCATGTTACAGTGACTCCAAAATAAATCAGACTTCAGCTTTTTTAAAGTTATAGTCAAGAGATTGGTTTTTGTTGTAAAATTACTGTGATCTCAATCAGGGGATATAATGTATAGCTCAGCCAAAGTTTAAGATAGCTATTATACAAGCTGAATATATTTTTACTCTTGCTAATTTCATTTTGTAAAACTGTTACCGTTAATGTTTTGCACAAGTAGCTGCTTCAAGAACCCACAACCTAGGTAACTTGTGATAATAAACCATCACCTATAGAACAGATAGTGGTAACTTCCAGTACTAATACAGACTCCAGTTAAATAAAAGGGTAAATAACTGTAAAGTTATAGATATTGAAGTTAACGCCCAGTACTCTTACTTTATGACTGGTGAGACTGGCTTGCTGGATGGTTAAGATCAAATTTAGAGATTGAGATTAAATACAGAGGGCAAGATAGACCAGTATTTGGATCTTCTGCCCTCAGTCAGCCTAAACCCAGGGAACAAGAGGACTTCTCTAAGGAGCTTTGCAACTCTGGGCCACACAACCTCCTGATCAAGGAGATTAATGAGGCCACTAGAGGGTGAAAAGTCTAACAGTGCGCCTGCTACAGAGGAGGGTCATAGAAAAATGGAGATATCCCTTGATGCTTTCAAAGGAAGCCACCTCATCGAGGAGACCCTACCTAACCAAGGGCACTAATGGAGCTAAGAAGCTACTCTTAAGTTCTCTACAAGGGACCCCTGTGGGAACTCAGCTGACTCTTTAACAAGACAGGAACAGGTCAGTTTGACCAGCTTGATCTTAGACACCCAGCAAAGCAGTTAAAACCAAAATACAGCCATTCTTGGGCATTTAAAAGATATAATAGTTAAATGTAACTTAAGATGTACACTTGTGTTAGCCCACTAGAATAAAGACTGGAAGCTACAAGGTGGAAGATTCTTAAGCAAATGTGCCTGATAACTATCAGGAAAAATTGCTAGAGTCAGAAATTTTTAGTCAGTTTACACAGGTAAGCTTAATTCTATTTGCTGTTAGTATGATTATCTAGCCCTAAGTAACAGAAGTATAGAGATCTCTACTAAACACAGGTTATACCAATAAAGGGATATTTTACAAAAATCAGATGACATTAAGTACCTTAACTACATTTTCTGGGGACATCAATGACGTTAAGAGTTAAATGTTGTGTTTACATTCCTGATAACCTGGACAATGTTAAACTTCTCAAATAAAGGCCTTGTCCTCTCCAGTCTTTGTTAGGCCTTATTATGGGAACAATTTCTCAGTTCTTCCACCTCCTGGTGAGAGATTAACTTCTGTCATCTTCATGATATTCATTGGCATGTTCCAGATACTGCAACATTTATTTTGTGCTAATCTCATGTCAGTACTCACGTCTTTTGTTCTTCTCTCATAGAAGCACCCATCCCCAGATGACTTTACAATCTGCTCTTCCCCAACCAGACTTCTACCTTGGACCCCTCAATTGACCCGATTTTTAAAAGGGAACTCCAAACTGCTTGCCCCTCGCTGCCCACTTCCAGCTTCGAAGCAGCCAGAATGATTGGCGCCCCCTTTCCTCACAGCAGTTAGGAGTTCCTAAAGCAAAAGGGGGGAATGAAGCCAGAATTGGGGACAGGCAGTTAGTGTAGAAATAGGGATCAGGTCAAATCGAGGAAATGAAGCCATGAAGCCATCTGCCTCTGGAAGTTGGAATAGCTTTTATTAAGGACCATGTAAGGACGGTCCAACTGATACTGCTAAGGCAACAATATGAGAGAATACTGGCCCCAGAGGATGAATATGCATGACACCCAAATGAGTATGATTCCTCATTACGAACAACTGAAGGGGGGAATGTTGAGAACATGGTGACACCTCTGCAGCCATGTTGTATGAACAAGCCATTTCGGGAACTGGCCCGTAAAACCTCCCCCCAGGAAAGGGCGCACAGGTGCTCCCTCAAGAGCCAATACAGGACAAACAGGACGCCCTGGGCCCCCGGGGTTTATCAAGGCTGTTAAGAGATATCTGTCCGAGAAATGGGCAGCTGCCCGGAAACCTTCTCTCTCAAGGACAGGGAGGGGGCCTAGCCCCGACTCATCTCCTGCATAGTTCACCCCCTCCCTCCTCCCTTCTTCCCCCAGGACCATTCAGTTTTGGCAGGACCCAATGAGATTCAAATAAATTGGCAGGATCCAACCAAAAGAGAACAAATGTTTAGCTGTTCCAATGTTAACCAATAATGTACAGGTCTTTGTATGTGAATGATTGGAAATTTCTTAATCTCCACAGGAAGCCGTTCTCTACCCCGTCCCTTCTGAAGACAGGTTCCCTCTCTCACTGGCTCTCACTCTGAGGGACAGTACCACTCCGGCAGCCGCTGTGCGCACAGGTGCAGGTGTGCATCACGCACACGCAGACACACAGACCAGGCTGGAGAAGTCTCTTGACTGATTAAAGTGAAATCACCAGAACATTCCGATGAAGCACCAAGGCCTGGCTAGCCAGGAGAGGAAGAGCCAGGGAGAGGAGAGCTCCACCTCCGGTCAGCCTTTCCACAGGCACCTCCTAACCACGGTCCCTACCGAAAACGCCCTGGCAGGCTTTTCAATGGACACCGTGAGGAGTTCCTTCTTACACTCGGTAACTTCTGAACACTGTAGGGATGCGGCCACAACACCTCACTGCTAGACCAATGACGGCTGTCCCAGCTGTCACCTCCTCGGCTTAGTTCTCAGAAATACGGCTCTCGGGGAGGGAAACATGAGTCATCTTGAGTTACGCTGCCTGTGGAGAAGGCCACTTGGCAGTGACGGCCACAAGTGCTTCGCTGTCTTTGTTCTGCACCTGTGAACTACGCACCGTGGTGGTCCTGGCCACGTAGGTCAAGAGCTACACCTGCCAAAGTGGCCTTGGTTAAGGAAGGAGGCCCAACTCCCTATAAATGCCCCTGTGACCTCAGCTCAGGGCCCAGAATTTCAGAGCGCTAGCTCCTCTGTGTCCACCGGCATGCATAAACCTGACCTCTCCAACCCTGAGGGTGCTTGGCCTCTGACGCGACGTCTGTAACAGACAGAAACACGGACTCACCTGCTCCACAACTTAGCACAATCCCTTCAGAGGGCAGGATCATGCCCCTCCCAGCGCCACTTCCATTTCCTGGCACCTGCAAATGCTGTGCTGCATGGAAAGTGGAAAGTGGCTGCAGTGGAACTGGGCCTACTGACCCCCTGACTGAGGGGAGACCGTGCTGGGTGGTCTGGGAAGGACCAACGTGACCACTGGGACCTGAGGGGTGTGGTGTGAGAAGACTCCACCGGCCTCTGCCGGCTTTGAAGACAGAAGGTGCCGAGGGCCTGGGCGCACAGGCAGCCTCCAGGAGCTGGAAAAGGCAAGGGACAGGCTCTCCCCTGAGCTTCCAGAAAGGTCCAGCCCTGCTGACCCGGGATGCTACTCTAGTGAAATCCCTGCAGACCTCAGATCTCCAGAACTGCAAAACAAAGGAGGAGAAAGGGAAGAAAAGAGACAAGTGCGTTGCTTTAAGCCGCTGACGACGGGGTGGCTTGTTAGGGCAGCAACAGGAAACCCGCCCGCGCTGCCTTCACACAGGCGCTGACGTGCTCCTGCAGATGCTGAACCGGAAGCACCCTCTTTACCTGGAATCCACCAGGACTGACTGAAGAGCTGCACGTCACCCCCACCGCTGAGCTGGGGGGTGCACAGCGGGGGTCCCCACGAGAAGCCCGCTGGCAGGAGGCAGAACAGCTGGGAAAGGAAGAGGGCTTGGTATGGCATGGGAGGGGTTGGAATGCGGCCCATACCTAGCAGCCAGGGGCCTGAAGCAAGTTATTCCACTCTGAGGACCCCAGTCTCCTCTCTGTGAAATGGGGCTGGCGTGACCTCCCACAGAACCGTGGCCAGAGGCAACTGGTGCACACACTCATGATAAAGTCCTGGGGCAGCACGGCCACCCTCTGCTGTGGACAGTGGGTTTCGTGACCAGGACACCAGCTCATTTCTTACAAGCCCGGCCCCAGGGTATGCTTGTTCCCAGGTCCTTGAGCTACGAATCATCCGGGCAGATCCAAATTGCCCACCCTCCCTGCTCTCCGGTGAGCACGCAGATGGCTCCGTGGCTCGCCCTCCTTGAGGGGCGGCTTCCACAGCACACTCTGCAGTGTAACTTTTCAGCTCCTGCCTCGAGGAGGCAGAGTTCCTTCCTGTCCTCTTGCACCCAAGCTGGTTTGGAGAATTGCTGTGGCCCATGAAATGTGGTGGCAGCGATGTCACATCAGTTCCAAGCCTGGGCCTCAAGACACTCGTGACAGTGCCTTCCCTCATGGAAGCCTGGCACCACCTGTGACCAAGCACAGGAGAGCCGGTGGGCAGATGAAAGATCCCATGGGGCAGGGCTGCTTCGTCCAGCCATGTCCACCGCAGACCAACCAGGACCTGCTGACCCACCAAGAACTACGGACTCCTAGTGATCTAAGCCTAGCCCACACCAGCAGCCAGCCCAGCTGACCTGCAGACACATAAGCGGTGATAATGGTCAGTGGTCTGAGCCATTGGGTTTTGGGCTGGTTTGTTATGCAGCAATAACCAACTGATACACTATCTTCCTTTTTAATGAGTGAAGAGACATCCAAATTGCGTACCAGGGTGAACAATGAGTGGATTATCAGAGTCATACCTTCAGTGCTAACCTTTAAATCCTTCAGAGAGTATAACACCAACTACCTTCTTCGCAGAAACAAACAATTCAAAAATTCACATGGAACCCCAAGACACCCCAAGTCACCAAAGCAATCCTGAGCAAGAGAACACTTTGAAGTCACATTTCCTGACTTCAAACACTACCAAGCTATCGTAGCCAAACAGCACAGTGCCACCACATACCAACGAAACAGAAAGCAAGAGGCCAGAAATAAGTCCACACATTTATAGCCAAGTGATTTTCAACAGGTCACCAAGAAAACACATTGGGAAAGAATAATCTCTTGATTAAATGGTCCAGGGAAATCTGTATGTCCACAAGCAGAGGAAGAGGCAATGCCCCTCATCCAACCATGAATGAAAGTCAATGTGAGCTGGACGCAGCACTTTGCCCTGAGACCCAGGACCGTGAACCTGCAGGGAGGAACAGGGAAACGCTCCCAACCTCAATGGGGGCAGGTGTGTTTTTTATGCACCTGATCCCAAAAGCACAGGGGACAAAAGCAAAAATACACAAATGGCTTATGTCAAATTAAAAAGCCGCTTCACAGTGAAGGAGATAATCAACAAGTAATAGACGACTTTCAGCAAGGGAGAAAATATTTGCAATATTGTCATCTGACAAGAGACCAATATCCAGAAT
This sequence comes from Sciurus carolinensis, assembly GCF_902686445.1. Lineage (NCBI taxonomy): Eukaryota > Metazoa > Chordata > Mammalia > Rodentia > Sciuridae > Sciurus > Sciurus carolinensis. Next base: position 135,486,861 of record NC_062222.1, on the reverse strand, counting down.
CCATGAGGAACTCAGCAGCAAATACACCACATGGTCCAGTTTAACAATGGGCAAATGATCTGAATGCACGTTACTCAAAAGAAGCCCAACGGATGGCCTCCAGGTATGTGAAGATGTGCAACAGCGCTGATCATCAAGGCAAGGTGAAGCAAAGCCGGAGGGAGCCATGCCTCACCCCAGCTGGAGCAGCTGCCTGGACAAGAAAGAGCCACAGGTGCAGGTAAAGGTGCAGAGACGGGAATGCCCACACAGGTGCTGGGAGTGTGGAACAGCGTGCATAGGGAAAAGTGGGAAGGTCCCTCAAAAAGGGGAAAAAAACGCTAAACCCGCCATGGGTACAGATCCAAAGGAACTGGAATCGGCATGCAGAGGACTGAGGGGCTCCGAGTCACCACAGCACCGCTCACCCCGCAAGGACTGCAAGCGACCCCGCACTCGCCCATGGACGAAGGGGTGAGGGAACGTGGCCATGTGCACAGTGGAGTAGCACTCGGTCTAAACAAGGATGAAGGCCTGCCACCGCGTGGAAGAAGCCAGACACGAAGGACAAGCGCCACGGGGCCCCACCCACACAGGGAAGCAGAGACGCTGGCAGGAGCAAAGAACTGCGGCACCCGTCTCAGCCAGCTTTTCTGAGCTGGGACTAACAGACCTGCCCAGCACGACTTTAGGGGAGAAAAATTATTTGGGGGCTCATAGTTTCAGAGGTCTCAGTCCATAGATGGCTGGCTCCATTCCTCAGGGTCTGAGGTGAGGCAGGACATCATGGTGGAAGAATGTGGTGGAGGAAAGTGGCTCAGGACCTTGCACCACAAAGCAGAGAGAGACTCTCCCGTCTCACCAAGAACAAAAGACATACCCCAAGTCACACCCCAAATGGCCCACCTCCTTTAGCCACACCCCACCTGCCTGTAGGCACCATTCAGGAAATCCCTATCATAGGTCAACACGCTGATTAGGTCCCAGCTCTCACAACCCATCATTTCACCTTTGAACCTTCTCACACTGTCTCACACATGAGCTTTTCAGAGCCACTAAAATTTAAACCATAACATTCCGCCTCTGGCCCCCAAAAGCCTACGCCCATCTCACAATGCAAAATATATTTAGTCCATTTCAGGAGTACCCATAGTCTTAATAGTTAAGAGAACTGCCCAAAAGTCCAAGTCCAAAGCCTCCTCTGAGACTCAAGGCAAACTCTCAGTGTGAGCTCCTGTAAAAATCAAAAGCAAGTTACATGTATCCAATGAATAAAGGCACAGAGTAACCATTTCCATTCCACAAAGGAAAAACAGGGGCACAGAAAGGAGGGTGGCCAAAGCAGGACTGAAATCCCCTGGGCAAACGAGTCCCGCAGCTCCAGGTCGGGCATCTGGAGCCCGTGGCCTGGCATGCTCTCTCCAAAGGCTGGAGCGGCTCTGGCCCTAGAGCTTTGCTGGTTTCAGCCCTCGTGGCTTCTCTCTTGGCTCGTCTTTGACTGATTCCTGCAGTTTTCCTCAGCAGATGTTCCATGGTACTGGCATTTCTTAATCTCGAGGGTCTAACTGCAGCTCTGGCTTCCTTCTCACATCTCACACAGGATGTCCTCCAACCCTGCTGCACCACACCTCCCAGGCCTTCCTCTGGAATCTTGGGGGAACCTCCATGCCCCCACATTCCAACATCCTGCCTTCCTGCACAATCAGCACCATGTGGCTGACACCAAGATCTGCCATGATCTTGAGCAATAGCCAAGCCTCCAGGGACCATGTCTGCAGCAGCCTCTGATTGTCTAGGTGGCTGGGCATGGTGAAGCAAATTCCTAATCCCCCTGTGCAGGCGGTCTCTTCTCAAAAGAATTTTTACTTTTACTCCCTTGAACCTGAGATGCATGTGGTCTTGCCCATTCCCAAGATGCCTTCAAAGTCTTTGGGTAAAGTCTTCAGCATTTCTTTAGTGGCTATAATGTCTTTAATGTCCACACACTCCTTAGCACCAGTTTTACTCACAGTTTTCTGGTCAAACTGCAAGTTTCTCAAATCCTTCTGCTTTGCTTTCAGATCCTGATATCACAATTAATTTGTCTAAAAGCTGCCAGCAATTTCTATGCCACTGCCTGAGTACTATGCTGTCTAGAAATTTCTTTGGCCAGATCCATCACAATTAAATTCAGCCTCACAGAGACTCTCAGTCCAAAGGCAAAATGTAGACAACTTCTTAGTCAGAATGTAGCATGAATGACCTCTAGTCCAATTTCCAGTAGAGTCCTCCTTTTCCTCTGAAACCTCGTGAGCCCTGTCTCTACTGTCTGCAGTCTTGCCAGCGTTGGGCTTCTGAACTCCCAACAGAATTGCCCACTAAGGTTCACTTACACATTCTAACGCTTTTCCAGTTTGTAACGCCAAACTTTCCAAAATGCTTCCTACAAATTTCAAAAAGTCCCAGAAGCTTCTAAACCACATGGTCATGCTAGTCATAGAAACAACCCTACTTCTTAGTACCAATTTCTGTTTTAGTCAGCTTTTTTGTTGCTGTGACCAAAAGACCTGACCAGAACAATTTTAGAGGAGGAAAAATCTATTTGGCACTCATGATTTTGGAAGACTCAGTCCAAAGATGAAAGGCTCCATTGCTCTGTGCCTGAGATGGGGCAGAACATCATGGGAGAAGGGTGTGACGGAGGAAAACAGCTGGGAACATAGCACCGGGAAGCAGAAAGAGAGACTAAGCTCAACTCACAAAATATACACTCCCAAAGCATGCCCCCAATACCCAGCTCCTCCAGGCACATCCACCTGCCTACAGTTACACCCAGCTAATCCCTATCAGAGGACTGACATATTTATTAGCTTAAGGCTCTCACAGCCCAATCGTTTCACCTCTGAACTTTCTTGCATTGTCTCACACATGAGCTTTTGGGGGACACCTAATATTTAAACCATAACATTACCAAAGACTGGGGGACAGGGATGTGGACAGAGTGTGTTTAAAGGTACAAAATTACTGTTGGGTGAAGTGAGTTCTGGAATTGTACAGTAGAGTGACTGTAGTCAGCCATAGTGAATTATGTATTTCAAATAGCTGGATCTTAAATGACCAACGTTAGCAGTGATGGATACGCTAACCACCCTGCTTGTCCTCACTCATTGCACACATGGATCACAGCGTACTCCCTAAATATGTACAGTTATGATGTGTCAATGTTTAAAAATTTTAAAAACAACTCTCCCCATAAGAATCTGATTGAAGTCACCCACCTCAGAGCCTGAGATTCAAATGTTACTTTTTGGAAGAGACCCTGCCCCTTACCTCCCCTCTGAGCCGCACATCAGTGCCTGAAGCCAGAACATCAAGGACAAGAGCACGGGGGAGAGGGGGTGCTTGGCAAGACCCCAACAGTCTGACAAGGAGCCCAGAAGGGCTCTACTTTCCTGATATGTAGACAATCCTATCAAAAAAGCATCTGCTGGATGCAGCCAGGGTGTCCTCCTGAGCAAGAGCAGCTGGGTGGTGTCCAGGTCCTACAAGGTGTCGAGGAAGAGCGGGCCAGTCAGCAGGGTAACAGGGAGCCGCCCCGTACCCTGCTCAAGGCCCACGCGTCGGGAGCGTGACATTCGCTCAGCCACAGCACTGAGGGAGACCGAGTCCACCTTCTGCAGCTAACATGGTTTGCAAGACTGGGTAATTCCTAAGGAAAAGCAGCGGCCTCTCACAATTTGAAGGCTGGGAAGTCCAGTGGCAGGGACTAGCACCTGCAGAGGGGCCTCTGTGCTGGGTCACCAAGCAGAGGGCACACCAGGCCAGGGAGCAAGAGAAAGCTCGCTGCCCAGGATGCCTCCCGGACGGCTGCGCCCCTCCCCGGCACAGCACTCCCTCGGCTGCAGGCGGCCCGGCCCTCAGCCCCCGACGCCCCTCCTCTTAACACGATGTCACCCTGAGTGCCAGACAGGGCAGAGCTGCCCCGTCCACCTGAGGCAGAAACCAGGCAGGCGTCCCTCGTGAGTGAGGCGGGCTCCACATTCCTTTGTCCTCCAACAACAGAGACGCCACGAGCAAGAAAGCCGACGGGCAAGAACGCAGTCTCCCATTCCTAAAGCAAGAGTGGGGACAGAGAAACAGGCCCTGAGCGCTGGGCCCCGCCCGCCCCGGGACCGGCGAGTTCCCTCTTTCTCACCTCCACTTCCTCTGCTGTGGAAGGGATTAGAAGCATCTTTCCCTGGGGCCCAGGGACAACCATGTGGCTTCCAGGTGGAAGATGGCTCTGCTGGGAGCTTTCAAACGGCCGGGTCAGGAAACTCCATCTTGGCTGCTCTGACGTTAATACTTGGTCCTGCCTTTCTGCCCACTGGCCGTAACCCAGGCTCCTTAAGTGGCAGCAGAAGTGCCCACCTGTCAAGGGTGCAGGGTCTCTGAACATGGGCTGGCAAAGTGGATGCCACCCCTGCCCCCCACCAGCTCAGGTGAGCTGCCAGATGTCCCCGACTGGCCGCAGGAGGAGCCGTGGATGCCAAGTTTCTAAAAGTTACCAATTGAAACCCACTGAGGCTTAGACTCAGACCAGGGGCACGCCTCACAGTGACGAGTCAAATCAGCATCCCCTCCAGCACAGCCAGGGTGGAAAGAGGGTGCCACGCTGAGCCGGCTGTGCGCCGGGCCTTCCAGAAGCTTCCTCTTTATTGTCAAAACGCCACCTGGAACGAGGAAACCTGGAGACGGAGTTCTCTGGATTACGGTGTCCCACCAGTGAGGACGAGGAGCCGCGCAGATGGCGCTGCCTCCTGTGTGACCGCGGCCAGTGTCTGGGAAGGGGAGGAGGCCTCCCTGTCCTCCTTACCAGCAAAGTGCAGAGGAGCTGAGGTGCCACCTGGGTGCTCACCTTGCGCCCCGCCTGAGAACCCCAAGAGGGCGTTTTAGTGTAGATCCGAAGCTCTAGCTTTCAGAAGAATGTCGTCGTCCACAATTAGGTGATGGCGTGCGCTCCTGGTAGGAAAGATCTCCAGGGCTTTCAGACACTTTCCAGCGTCACAGCACACGCTTGTAGAAAATGCTTCTCTGCACGGGGAGTACGGACACCCGCACGGGAGGCAATGAGAGCCATAACTCCACCCAGCTCGCCCCTGCAATCTGCAGCAGTGATGATTCTCCTTCCCACACCCCACCTGCCTTCCACTGGCGTCTTGAGCATCTGCCCCCACGGTTACCTGGAGACATTACTCTCAGTGGTGATGACGGATCCTCATCCCCCTCTGCACCTCCGGTCCCCGCTCAGGTGCTGGCAGTGAGGAGGGGAGCTGCAGACGTGGTCACATGACGTAGTTGGTGGAGAGACCTGCCGGCGATGGCGCCACGGACTCTCAAACCACAGGGCGCAGAAATAAACACACGGCTCACCTGATGTTTGGTTTCTCCTTTGTCCTGTATTATTTTCACAATATTTTAACTGATTTAATTCACTATCTTAAAATGCACACTTCCTTGGGTTTGAGTATGTGTACAATGCTGTGCAACTGTGCCCTAGTTCCAGAACATTCCCACCACCCCAAGAAGACGCCATGGACCTATGAGCAGTCACTCCCATATCTACCCTCTCTCCATCCCCTGGGCAAACATCAAACTACTTCCTGTTCCTGTGGATTTGTTCTTTCCAAGGCAGTTCCTATTAACAAATTCACAACACGTGTCCTCACGTGACACTTCTTTTAGTTAGTATGTTTTCAAACTTCATTCGTGTTAGGGCATGTTTCAGTAGTTCACTCTTTTCATGTCTGAATAATACTCCACTTACAGATATACCACATTTTGTTTATCCATTAATCAGTTGAACATTTGGATTATTCCTACCCTCTGGCTATTAGGAATCATTCTGGGGTTTTGTGTGAGCATGGGTTTTTAATTCTCTTCAAGCTGTACCCAGGGGTAGAACTGCTACGTTGTGTCGTGACTATTTTTCCTGTTTGGAGGAAATGACTAAGTGTTTCCTGCATCACTTTACAAACCCACCATCAAGGTGTAAGGGTTCTGCTCTCTCCACATTCTCGCGGAGTCTGGCTATTCTGTCTCACCGTAGTTATTATTCCATCCCAGTGAGAATGAAGAAGCACTCGCTGTGGTTTTGATTGGCATTTCCCTAACAACTCATGATACGCAGCGTCTTTGCATGTGCTTATTGATCTTCTGTATATCTTTGGAGAAATGTTTACTCGAGTCCCTTACCAATTTTAAAATTATGCTACTTGTCTTTTTATTGTTCAATTATGAGAGTTTTTAATATATTCTCTAAAACAGACCCTTATCAAATATATGATTTATAAAAAGTTTCTCCCCTTCTGAAGGTTGTCTTTACACTATCTCCATAGTGCCCTCTGACACACAAGCCTTTAACTTGGATGAAATCCAGCTGACCTACTTTTTCATTAGCTGCTTGTGCTGTTGGAATCATCTGTGGGAATCCTTGGTCCTGTCCAAGGTCAGGCTGCCTAGCAGGATAATATTGGCCTCATAGAACAGCAGGAGGTCTTCCCTTTTCTTAAACTATAAGAAAGATTGAAAAGAACTGGTGTTAAATGATTGCAGGATTCACCAGTGAATCACCTCTGGGCCTGAATTGTTCTTTGTTGGAAGTTTTTTGATTACTATCAAAGAGAAGTCTACCTTGATTTTCCATTTGTTCTTAGGTCCGCCTGGTAGTCTCTGTGTTTTGGGAATGTGTCCATTTGATACAGGTCATGCAACTGATTGGCGTACGACTATCCACAAGATCCCCTTACACTCTGTTATTTCTGTGGTCTCCACTCCCGCTCCTGATTCCAGAACCTCCTGTGTCTTCTCTCCTTCTGCGTCTAGCTAAAGGCTTGACAATCTCAAAGCGCAAGCTTCTAGCTCTGCTGATTTTCTCATTGTTTCAGTGTCTCCTTGTTCATTTTGACCCTTCTAATCTTTACTACGTCCCCTCTTCTGCTTGGGGTGTGTTTGGTTTGCTCCTTGTCTAGATTCTTAGGGTGGCAGAGGAGGTAGCTGACTTGAGAAGTTTCCTCTTTTTAACACAGACATTCGGCTGCACAGCCCTCTCGACCTCTGCTTTCACGGCCTCCCACATGTTTTGAGGGGCTGTGTTTTCATTTTTGCGCATTTTGAGCTGTTCTGTAATTTTGGTTATTTGGGAATGTGCTGTTTAATTTCCACACACTTGTGAGCTTCCCAACTTACCGATTATTACTGATTTCCAGTTGTATGTCACCGTTGTGACATCTGTTGGTGTCACAAACACACTTTGCATGATGTAATATTTTTAAACTTACTGAGATTTGTTTTGTGGTCAAACACACAATTCACCCTGGAGAGTGTTCTGCAGGCCCCGGAAGTTTCCAAAGCTGTCGGGCGGCTGTGCTTGTGTGGCCCTTGGATCTGGGCATTCACGGTGGGGCTGGGCCTTCAGCCTGCCAATCGTCTGCCTGGTTGCTCTTCCCGTTATTGACAATGGGGTACTGACGTCTCCAAGCATTACTGCTCAAGTGTTTATTTCTGACTCAGTTCTATCCATTTTCTCCTCAGGTATCTTGGGGCTCAGTTGTTAGGTGCACAGATATTTATGGTTGCCATGACGTCTTGATGCACATGTTTTCATTGTAGAATAGACTTACTTTGCTCCAGTGATAATCTTCCCTTAAAGTCCACTCTGTTTGACGAGAGTCCCCCACTCTACCTCTGCTGTCGATAGTGCACAAAGAATACGTTTTTCTACCCTCTTAACTCTCTCTACTTGCGTCTTGTGATTTAAAATGAGTCGTTGGTACACAGATTTGGGTCGAACCACGTTTTTAAAAAATCCATTCTACAAACATCTGCCATTGGCTTGGAGAGCTGGCTGTTTATTTTTTCTTTTGAGTTCTACATTAGGATTCATTGGGACATAGCTTTAAAAGCATGGAATGTCATTGACTAATTCAGTCCCAGTGTTTTCCCTTTCCCTCTCCTCCTCCTTCTCCCGCTCCCTGTTCCCTTCCCTTCCCGCTAGTCTAGTGATCTTCCTGCTGTTTACTTTGGTTTTCTGTTCTGCTTTGTTTTGAGTTAGTGTCATGTGCATGTGCATGATGTGGAGATGCACTGTGGTCACTTCATGTGTGTACACAGGAGGGGTGGGGCAGACGCCTTCCTCTCCGCAGCCATGAAGAAGAGTCCAAGTATGTCATTTGCTGGCAACCCATCTGCATTTAATATGATTTCAGATAAGGAGAACTCATTTTGCCACTTTTTAATTTATTTTCTATGTTTCTTATATCTTTTTTGTTCTTTGATTCCTCTATTGTTGCCTTCTCTTTATTTAAATAAATATTTTCTAGTGGACTAGAAAATAATTTTCATTCCTTTCATATATTTTTTTTCTTAGTGGTTATGCTACAGATTATAAGTAGCATCTTAATTTAGAACAATCCAGATCATATTAAGGTCAACCTAACTTCAAATACATACAAAACCTACGTTCCCATATGGCTCCATTCAACCCCTTACTGCTGCCAGGTTCCCTGGCTGCCAAGCTGTGCAGTGGGTCTCCTGGTCCCTGCCGAGAAGCAGCAGCAGGTGGGTGGAGTGGCAGAGTGGGGTCCCAAGGAGCTGAAGCACAGCCCGCAGACTAGGTCTGTAAACTCACGGGGGCCCCCGTGCTAGCCTGGGGGCCCGAGGCATTGCAAGCCAAGGCATGCCGACCCGTCACTCTCCGGTGGCCAGGCCTGGGCACAGTACAGAGGCCTGATGCAGAAGCCAGCTGCACACAGCACTGAAGCCCAGAACCTGCAAACACAGACCATCCAGCAACCTCAACCTCCAGCTTCCTGACCTGCAGTGAGAAAACGGAAGAAGGTCAGACCCAAACGGAAGTTGGGACTCGAGTTGATCACTAATGTCAGCACTTTTCCAACCCTATCAGAACGAGTGTGGACCAGCAGTAGGGCTCCACGTGCCATACAAACCCCTAGATGAGCACACTTGGTGGAGAACTCGGGGGAGGAATCCTAGTTCTTGGCTGACAGCAGTGAACGTCTCAAGTGTGTAAACCTGCGGGGAGGAGCGTTCTGCTTCGGCCACCTAGGAAAGTACACGACTGCCCCAAATTGACTCAGTGTTACCAAAGGAACCCGTGTGGGAACCTGGTGGTCTGATCCCCCATGGCACATTGTGATTGGGCAAGAAACCTATAAAATGTATAGCTGTTCCCACAATAAACGAGTTTGCAAGCTGCTCGCCACAAGCCTGCTTCCACCCAACTCCCGGAGTCTGGGTCTTGACTCTGCGGGAACCTGGTGGTCTGATCCCCCATGGCACATTGTGATTGGGCAAGAAACCTATAAAATGTATAGCTGTTCCCACAATAAACGAGTTTGCAAGCTGCTCGCCACAAGCCTGCTTCCACCCAACTCCCGGAGTCTGGGTCTTGACTCTGCGACGCATGCCCGGCGTATGAGATAGCCGGGTGCAAGAGAAGGTACAGAGAACACCTGCTGCTGGGTCCCTCCCGCCTCTCTGTTCTTCAGTACATCCTACTCGCAGGCTCGCTGCCTGCTCTGTGGGTTTCATTTTTTGAAGTCACAAGACAAGAACCGGGAAAGAAGAAGAGACTGACCGTGAGCTGCCGGCGCTGCTGGGACCCTGGAGGGAGGGTCGGGGGCATTAGGAACTGGCAGAGAGGTGTGCAGCCTTGCACAGGCCCCACCCACCAGCGTGAGCCCAGGAGCGCCTGCCTCCCTGGCCAGGCCAGGCCGGGAACCGCTTCACCGGTGCCACTATTACTACGTATTACAAGCTTTGTACGTTGCGCACCCATCCACGTAATCCTACAAAAATTACTTGATGCCATTATCTTTTAGTACAGATAGAATAAAACAACTACAAAAAAACCACATTTACACTGTCTCTTACGTTTATCTATTCACTGGTGTTCTTGATTTTTTCCTGTAGGTCTGAGTTACTCTATATTATTCATACATTTCCCTTCTGAATGGTTCTGTCCAGCATTTATTGCAGGTTAGGTTGTTGCTAGCAACACATTTTCAATATTAGTTTATCTGGGAATGTCTTAATTTCTCTCTCCTTCATTTCTCAGTGCAGATTTTTCCAGATATGGAATTCTTGATTGAAAGAATATTTTTTTTATCCACTCATCTGTTGAAGGGCATCTAGTTGGTTCCACAATCTAGCTATTGTGAATTGAGCTGCTGTAAACATTGATGTGCTGCATCACTGTAGTATGCTGATTTTAAGTCCTTTGGGTATAAACCGAGGAGTGGGATAACTGGGTCAAATGGTGGGTCCTTTCCAAGTTTTCTAAGGAATCTCCATACTGTTTTCCAGAGTGGCTGCACAAAATTACATTGAGTACAACCAGAGAAATGAAAAGGTGTACCCCCTCTTTGTACAATGAATCAAAAAAATAAAATACAATTTTTAAAAACTGAATATTGCTTTTTCTAAGTCATTTGACGAGGTTATCTCACTGTTTCTGGTCTCCACGGTTCTTGACAAGAAATCAGCTGTTAATCTTATTGTACATGATAAGTCACTTCTCTCTTGATACTTTCAAAATTCTGTCTTTAACCTTTGACAGTTTGATAGATGTGATCTCTTAAAGTTTATCCTACTAAAAGTTCATTACACGTTTTTGACCAATATTATCTTCAAACATCCTTTCTTCCCTTGGCCCTTCCCCCTCTCCTAGGGCTCCCGTTGTGGGGTGAGTGTGCTTGCTGGCACCTCATGCATCTCTGGGACCATGTTAATTTCTCCTCACTCTTGTTTTCTTTCTGTTTCTGAGGCTGGATACTCTATTGACCGAGGTTGTCTTTGCATTTACGTCTCCATCTTCTCTCTGCTCAGATCTGCAACTGATCCCTCTGGTACATTTTCCATTTCAGTTTTTATACTTTTCAACTCCAGAACTTCTGCTTGATCCCTTTTCATTATTTCTACCCCTTCACTGATATTCCCTGCGTGGTGAGATGTGGTTCTCACACTTTCCTTCAGTCCTTGAGATGCAGTCTTCTTTCTGTAGCTCATTAAATATATTTCAAATACCCAACTTAAAGTTGTTGCCTAGAAAGTACAATTTCTGGTTTTTTTCAGAGACAGTTCCCATTGATGTCTTTCTCCATCTATAGGTTATTCATTCCTATTTATTTGGACTCTTAGTGATTCTTTGTTGGAAACTGGACATTTTAAATACTACGATATGGCCACCTGGAAATCAGAGTCTTTTCTCCTCCTAAGGTTAGTTCTTATTGTTCTTTGTTGTAGTGCTTGGTTTGTGTTTGATTTTTGTTTAGTGATTTTTGTAACTAATTCTGCAAAGTCTAATTTTTATCACACGTGGCCATTGAAGTTTCTATTCTATTAGCTGAGTGGTTAAGTGATGCTTGGAAAGGGATATCTGTAAACTCCTGAAAACAAACCAAAAAAAAATCCCCGTTTTTACAGAAGGACTGTGTATCTTGGAGCATTCCTTCCACATTCAGCCAGACAGCTGATAGTTCTATTTCAGTCTTCACTTCCTGCTCAAGGTTAGCCAGAGGTGGGAGTTTAAGGTTCTCACAAGTCTTTCTTGAGCATGCGCACTGAGGATGCACACAGTCTTATAGGTTTCTAGAAATAGGTAGGAACTTTTACAAGTTCTATTTCCCAAAGCCTCTCATTCCCCAGTCTTTCTTCCAAAGCTTTTTAGTCTACCGTTGGCCCTACCTGTTATCTATCACCTCGTGCAGTAGTGACTAAAACATTTGCTCATAAATGTGTTAAATAAATGCATCTTTTCCCTCAGAGACAGCAGTGGACCAGTTCCAAGCCAGGTGATGTAAGGATAAGCCTTTCCTGCTAGCATTCTGCCAGGGCACCAACAGATAAACCCTATGATGACAATTGCTGTTTGCTCCCTCTGGGACAGGTTTGTGGTTGCTATTTTCAAGGCTGTTACTGAACTAGGAAGCAGGGAATGAGACTTGAGTAAAACACATAAGGTTGTTCTTGGTTCAGCTCTTTTCTTAAGTGTCTCTTGGGTTGTCTAAGCTTGGGCTAATTTGCAGGGTGTTGTTTCTGGCACATTCTGCAACTTCTCCGTTGCTGTGATGGAGGCCAGGTATCTCAGAGTGCTTACTCCGCCATTTCACTGATGTCCTGTTGGTGATTAGCTGAACTTGGGAAGGGTGACTGAAATTGTACACTGTGCTTGCTTGGAATCCCCTGAACCATTTTCCCACATGTTCTCCATGGAAATAATGGGTACAACATCCCATCATGAGATGTGTTTGTGACGCACTGCTTTTAAATAAAATCAAATACCTTTCCTTACTGCACGATTCTCAGAATCCTTAACATGCTATCTCATCAATCCTACACAACTTCAGGAGGAGGACAGAGTAGAAACATAATTATAGGTAGGCAACCTGTGGGTCAAACACTGATCTGGACGTGCTACCTTCACTACCTCATTTCATACTCATGCCACCATACAATATAGTCCCCATACAATATAGGCATGGGAGTTGAGGTAAATGTTCCCAGATAGTAACTGCCAGAGTCAAAAATGTAATCAAAGCAGCTCCAGACTGTGCCTTAAGCCAGTTCCTCACATTGCAAGATCTCCCTGACTTGATTTGGCCTCAGGAACAGTTGTTCACAGAAGATCTTGAGCATTAGTGTGTCTCAAAGTACATTCTGGAAAATGCTGAGCTAAAGCCCAGTTGATGGCTGAGGAGCTGATCTTGCTTTTTTCTCAACACTTTTTCTGCCATAAATCATGCCGCCAGCCCTCACAACATTAGATATTGATTGAAGAGTCAGACACAATCGTTCATCCTATGGATTTCCAATAGGAGCTTCTGTATTTGGACCTGTGCTCTGGGGTTGGGGAACAAAATCCTGTCTTTAAAAAAAAACTAAGATTCTACCCTGAGGCAGAAGGTAACAATGTAATTTTAACTTATGAAACTATAGAAACTTAGGTGAACTAAGTTGATATTACAGATTTATTTTCCTCAATTTTTATACAAGTTATTTTTTTCAGCAAAGAAACTAATTTATCCCCAGTACAGACAAAATATTTTTTTTAATTAGGTAAAGGAGCAGAAGATAAAAATCTCAAAACCTTCCACACAGAGATCATTTCTGTCATTATATCTCTTTTCCTAATTTTGAGTATTTTTATTTTATTTTCATCCTGAATTCCCACCACAAACTTAATTTTTACTGCAATTATTTTTCAAGCCATGAAAACTTCATAAGCATCACTATTTTCATGACTTCAAATATTCTAATATAAAGGTGCATCCTATTTTGCTGAGCCTGTCTGCTCATGTTGATGTCTTAGGTTGCTGCCCATCTTTCACTGTTGTTAATAAGGCTGTGATGAACTTCTCTGGGCAGTTGTACTTTAGGATTGCAGAAGCTGGCACTCAGTGGACAGATGCCAGGTGACAAAGTTTCTTGTGGTGGCCACTTCTCCGACACTAAAAAGTGAAGGCAAAATAGGCAAACGAGATGGAGAGATATGGCTGGAAATCACAGATCCTCCAAAGCAGTTATGTCTAGTCATGAGACGTCCAAGGAAGCACAACACAGAACTGGGAGAGACAGCTTACGGACAAGCACGGTCTGGTGGAGAGAAATGGCCAGAGAAAGCATAACTAGGAAAGCAAAACAGAGGCGAACTGCCCTTTGGATGTTTAAATGTAGATGAATAAACAGGGGCTTGATTACTGCTTCTGTCCTTGGTGAATTCTGGGGATGACTCTAGTTCTCACTGGCTTAAACAGCACTGATGTCCACATCGAATTATTGAGCATGTACTGCATGTCTCTCTCTGTGGAAGGAGCTATGTGAACTCCATCTCATTTAACCCTTGTAATAAAGTAAATATAATTTAGAGGTGGCTGATAAATGCAGAAAATGAAGCTCAAAATTAGAGTAGCTTGCCCAAAGAATTTCAGCAGCAAGTGAATAAGTCAGCATTGAAAATAAAACTCAGGCCAGAGCCTGTTTCTTTCAACAGAACCAAGTAGTCTCACCTCAACGTCCTCCACAAAACAAAATGAAAACATCTCACGGAGTACTTGAAGCAAAGCGAATACAGATTTCTAATACTTTTTGAAGAGGAACATAAAACATTGAAGCATAATTTTAACTATTCCAGGGCTCTCCAAGAAAAGTGGTAAAGTAGACAAAATGTTAGAGGCTCAAAACTGCTCAGCTTTTCAACTTTAGAAGGTCTAGTCCAAGAAAACGATCAGAAGGCAGAGACAGAGGAGTATACTAGTAAGTTCACCACGACGTCACTCAGAATGAGAAACAAGGTGGACACAACACAAACACCCCACATAAAAGGTGGAGAACTTCCTGTAGAGAGTATTTCCAATCACTGGAAATCTTATGTAAGACTTATTATCGTTATTATCATAGCCATGAAAACCACACTTCCGTCTCAATGAAAAAGTGGAAAGTCGATGCAAAATTGTACGGAACAATGAACACACTGTGAAAATATTTATGCTTAACAAGTCAACTCGAGGCAGATCAGATAATCAGACCAGAAACTGCAGCTGCTAGAAGGAAACATGGGGCAGTACCCTGCCACACAGGCTCAGGCAATGACTTCCTCAATAGGACCCCCAACGCTCAGGAAATAGCGCCAAGAAGGAATAAATGGGACAACGTAAATTACAAAGCTCCTACACAGTAGGAGAGAACCTGTGAAGAGAGAACCTGCACAATGGGAGAGAATCTTTACCAGCTACGCCTCCAAGAGAGGGTTAGTATCCACCACATGTATATAAACTCAAAAACCTTAACCCCGCCAAACTCAATAACCCAGTTAGTAAATGGGCAAAGGAACTAAACAGGCATTTCTCAAAAGAAGATATTCAAATGGCCAATAAATACGTGAAAAAAATGTTCAAAATCTTTAGCAATCAGGACATGGCAAATCAAAACCATACTGAGACTGCAGCTAACTTGGTTGGAATGGCAATCATCAATACAAATATAATAAATGCTGACAAGGACGTTTCTTTCGAAACACACACACTGTTGATGGGATTCTAAATTAGTACAACCACCATGGAAATAATATGGAGTTTCCTCAAAAGAGTAGGAGTGGAACTGCCATAAGGCCCAGCGGTCACTTCTCAGTGTCACTGTGGAAGGATTAAAGTCAGCATATGATACCAGCACACGCATACCCATGTTTACAGCAACACAATTCACAATACCCCGTGTACGCACCAGTCTAGCTGTCCATCAACAGATAAGTGGATAAAAAATATGAGATGTATATTTTTTGCAGCCATAAAAAAGAGTAAAATTGTGTCATATTCAGAACAATGGATAGAACCGGACAAAGCTATGTTGAGAAAAATAAGCCAGACTCCAAAAGTGAAGGTTTATATCTTTTTTTTCATATGTCGAAGTTAGAGAGAAAGGGACTTCATGTGAACAGAAGAGGGACCGGGATCAGAGGGGTGGAGGAAGCAAGGGAAAGGAGAAGTATACACTAGGGAACAAAACTGACCAAATCATGCTATGTACATGTATGAGGATGGCATAATAAATCCCACTGGTGTGTATAATCATAATGCACCAACAAATAAAGAGAAATTCTTTTCCATAAAAGAAAAAATCCTCCCAGTAAACAAAGCAAAATTTAACACTGATATCTTTTCAAAGTTAGATTCATACAAATGATTTTTTTTCCTTTGGGGTTTAAGGACTTTTTTACAATTTGTTTGTGATGAACACACATTATTCTTATGAGTGGGAAATCTTAGTGGGCATACCCGACATCCAAATGCAAAAGGGACCAAGGTAGGAAGGGCCCTGGAAAGCAGCACATGTGCATCCCTTCCTGCGGAACACTCAGCTGCTCCTGCGGGGCGGGAACACACAGAGGGGAGGACAAACATCACAGCAGGGCCCACCCTCCAGGAACGCCTGGCAGACTCCATCAGAAAGTCTTCTCACAAGGCGGGACACGGCACCTGTGCGCTCTCACCTGGGGTCCCACGATGCCCCGCAGGCCGGCACGCACCTGCTGGGACTTCAACGGGGAACTTCTGCAGAAGTTCCCAAGCTCACACGGACAGCTGGCCTGACTCTGCAAGACGGGGAGAAGCCACACCAATGAGCATCTCAGGGTGCCCGAGGGAAACCACAGAAAGCTCTCAGGACTGGGCCCGACTGCAGAGCAGATCACAAACCAATGAATCCAAGTAGAAAAACAACAGAATAGGCAATACATTAGTTCTCCAGAGGAAAAGAACCCACAGGAGGTATGATTACAAAAGGGGGATTTATGAGACCGGCTCAGACAATCAGAAGCTGGACAGTCCGCAATGACCTGCAGGCTGGAGAGCTGGAGGAACCAGCAGCTGTGCAGTTCAAGAGGCTGAAGCCTCAGAACAACAGGGAGCAACGATGCTACCCCAGTCTGAGACCAACAGCTTCTGGAAACCCCCTGGACAATCACCGGCAGAGTCCACTTTGGAACAGTGAAGGAGCAAGAGTCTGAGGTCCTCAGGCCATGGCAGCAGCAACTGAGAACCCGTTGAAGAACGGAGCTTGCATCTGCTCCTGCTTCCTTGTTCTTACAACTTCTAGTCCATCCAAGCCTCCTACTTATTGGACGATGCTGCCCATCTTAGGGAGGGTCTCCAATTCAGTTCGCTATCCTACATGCCAATCATTCCTAGACACACCCTCATTGACACACCCAGAAGCCTCTTAATCTGTTAATCCAATCTCTTATTCCAATCAAGTTGACAACTGAAACCATTAATTAACCATTACGGACAAACAAGGCCAAAAGTTGGTTTTTGAAAAAATTAAAATAACAAACTTCTAACTAGACTAAAAGGAGAAAAGGAGAGAACACTCAAACAGAACCAAAGAGAAGAGACATTACAACTGATATCACAGAAATGCAAATGGTCTGAAAAGACCACTCTGAACAATTATGTTATATATTATCCTGACAAAAGATGTAACCTGGAACAAATGGATAAAGTCCTACAAAAATAAGCTACCAAGACTAAATCATGAAGAATATAAAATCTTAACACATTGATATCAAGTAAGAAGATTCAAGCAGTAATAAAAAATTTCCCAACAAAGAAAACCACGGGACCAGATGACGAATTCTGCCAAACCATTAAAGAATGAATATCGATCCTTCTCAAGCTCTTGCCAAAAACTGAAGAGGAAGGAACACTTTCTAACTCATTTTATGAGACTAGTATTATCCTGATGCCAAATCGGACTAGGATGCTACAAGGAAAAAAAATTCCAGACCAATGTCTCTGAGGAACATAGATGCAAAAATCCTCAACAAAATGGCAGCAAACCTAATCCAGCAGCACATTAAGAGGATTGTACATCATATGTGGAAGCTGGAGAGAGAGAGGAAGAGAAAGGTGGGAGATCTCATGAAAATCAAAGGGAGATCAGCAGAGGACTGAGGCATAAGGAAGCTCTAATAGGAGGACCCAGGGAGGGGAGGAGAGGGAAAAGGGAAATACTGGGGAATGATAATGTCCAAATTAAATTGTTATATTGTGTGCATGTACGAACATGGAACAAGGAACCCCCATTACACACAACTATAATGCACTAACAAATGTTGGAAAAATAAATTGTTGTCCTTTGGATTAGCAAATACTTAAGGTCTTATATAACTCTTTGCTGCCTGAGATGTGGTGAGCCAAGCACTGGCATAGATTTTGTGAAAAAGAATTGGGAGTAAAAATCAAGACTCTTAGCAATGTCCACAAATTTCACCTTTTTTATTTCCCTTCAAGTGATCTAAGAAAGGAGCACGAAGTGTAGGCAAGAATTTATGTTTCCAACTTATACATTATTATTTTTATTAGAGCAGAGTTATACATAGTAGCTGCATTCATTTTGACAAAATCACATCTACAAGGAATTTGATTTCAATCCCCATCCCCACTTCCCTCCCCTCCTCCTTCCCTACTCTCCTTCCTCTCCTCTACTGACCTTCCTCTCCCTTGTTTATTTTTTATTTTTGATTGGCACTTTCTACATGTAGGGTAAATTCCCCTTGGTATGTAGACATGCATATGATGTGATTTTGCTAGACCTATTCCATATTTCCTCCCCTTTCCCATCATCCCTCCCTACCTCTCAACCTCTCTCTTCTACTCCACTGATCTCTCCTGGGTGTTGATATCCTATTCTCCCCACTCCCCACCCACACTGCCTTCTTTCTCGTTTTATTCTAACTTCTGCACATGAGAGAAGACATTCCACCCTCAATTTTCTGAGTCTATTTCATTTAGCATGATGTTCTCAATTTCCATCCATTTACCAGCAAATGCCATTATTTCACTCTTCTTTATAATTGAGTAAAACTCCATTGTGTATATATACCACATTTTCTTTATCTGTTCATCTATTAACGGGCATCTAGGCTGACTCCATAATTTGACTATTATGAATGTGCTGCTACAAACACTGAAGTGACCTTATCACTATAGTATGCTGATTTTAGTTCTTTTAGATAAATACTGAGGAGTGGGATAACTGGGTCATATGGTGGTTCCTTTCCTAGTTTTTTGAGGAATCTTCATACTACTTTCCATAATGGATGCACCAATTTGCAGTCCCACCAACAATGTAAGAGTGTACCTTTCTCCCCAGATCTTCACCAGTTTTTATTATTGTTTTTATCTTAGTAACTGCCATTCTGAAATGAAATCTAGTGTAGTTTTGATTTGCAGTTCCTAATTTCTAGAAATGTTGAACATTTTTTCATGTATCTGTTGGTATTTTTGTTTCTTCTTTTAAGAAATGTGTGTTTCGTTCTTTTGCCCATTTATTGATTGGATTCCTTAGGGGGGGGGTGGTGTCTTTTTCTGGCATTGAATTTTTTTAGTCCTTTAAATATTCTGGATATTAATCCCCTGCCAGAGGAACAGTTGGCAAAGATCTTCCATTCTATAGGCTCTCTCTTAATCATATCCTTTGCTGTGCAGAAGATTTTAATTGGATGGGATCCCACTTACAGATTCTTGGTTTTATTTCTTGAGCCTTAAGAGCATTGTTGAGGAAGCTGGTGTCTGCATCTATATGATGAAGTGTTGACCCTATGTTTTCTGGCACTTTCAAATCTTCTGGTCTAATTCCTAAGTTTTTGATCCATTTTGATTTGACATTTACTCAAGGAGATCAGATTTCATTATTCTACATATGGATATCCAGTTTTCCCAGCACCATTTGTTTAAAAAGTTGTCTTTTCTCCAACAGATATTTTGGGAACCTTTGTCAAGTATCTGAAGGATGTTAAGTATATGGGTCTGTCTGTGTCTTCTATTCTATTCCATTGGTCCTCATGTCTATTTTGATGCCCAGACCATGCTGTTTTTGCTACTATAGCTCTGTAGTATAGTTTGAGATTGAGTATTGAGATGCCTCCTGTATTACTTTTCTCGCTCAGACTTGATTTGGCTATTCTGGATCTCTAATGCTTTCAAATGAATTTAAGGATTGTTTTTTCTAGCTCTCAGAAGAATGTATTCGGTATTTTGATGGGGATGGCATTGAATTGGTATAGTGCTTTTGTAGTACAGGAATTTTGACAATATTAATTCTGGGAGATCTTTCCATTTTCTAAGGTTTTCAATTTCTTTCTTCAATGTCCTATAGTTTTCATGGTGGAGAGCTTTCACCTCCTTGGTTAGATTAATTCCCATTTGAGGTAATTATGAAAGGGATCACTGTTGGAGTATAGGAAAGCTACTGATTTGTGAGTGTTCATCTTGTATTCAGATACTTTGCTGAGTTCATTTATCAGCTCTGGAAGTCTTCTGGTGGAAATTTTAGGGTCTTCTAGAAATAAAATCATGTCATCAGCAAACAGAGATTGTGGGGAGCCATCCATGCCTAGCAGAATCAGACTTGGTTGAGCCATAGGATATAGAGGTCTGACTCCCAGGAACTGGCAGTCATGAGAGACTGTTCCAGACCACTGGGGAGTAGGTGGCCCTGTATGGAGTGACTAGCCATCTAAGGATGTGCTATTTCCCTGAGCAAATGGGTTCCCTAACTTCACCCCACCCTGTTCCTCACAGAAGTCCCTCCCAGTTCGGGCCTCTTTACCTGTGTGACTATAAATAAAGGTGAAAGTGGGGGCCCCCATCTTGTTGGAGGTCAGATCTTGTATGGCCCGATCCACCACACTCCCTTCCATTTGAAAAGAATTTTGGCTCATGTGTTTACTGATTAGGTAAGTTTATTAGTAATTGATTTATAGCCAGCACCATCATTCAACAGTTATCCCTTCCCTTATCCATGCTGGATGTGGCTGAAACCCCCATAAGAGATAGTTTAAGTTCTTCTTTTCCTGTTTGTATCCCTTTGATTTCCTTCTCTTGCCTAATTGCTCTGGCTAGAGTTTCAAGCACTATATTGAATACAAGCAGTACGAGTGAACAACCTTATCTTGTTCCTAATTTTAGAGGAAAAGGTTTCAGTTTTTCTCTGGTATGTTGTTGGCTTTGGATAGCTTCTATAATGTTGAGGTAAATTCCTTCTATCCCCAGTTTCTTCAGTGTTTTTAACATGAATGGGTGCTGGATTTTAGGGAAAGCCTTTTCTGCATCTATTGAGATGATCTAATGATTCTTGATCTTAATTCTATTTAAGTGGTGAATTACATTTATTGATTTGCATATGTTGAACCAACCTTGCACTCCTGGGATGAACCCATTTGATCATGGTGTTATTATCTTCTTGATGTGCTTTTTGTTAACTATTTTTTAGTTGTAGATGGACACAATACCTTTATTTCTTTATTTTTATATGGTGCTAAGGATCAAACCCAGTGTCTCACACATTCTAGGTGAGAGCATTACCACTGAACCAAAACCCCAGCCCCTTGATGTGTTTTAGAATGCAGTTTGTTGATATTTTATTAAGAATTTTTGCATCTATGTTCATCAGGGATATTGATCTATAGCTTTCTTTCTTTGATATGACTTTGTCTGGTTTTGGTATCAGGGTTTTACTGGTTTCACAGAATGCATTTGGGAGTGTTCTCTCCCTTTCAATTTCATGGAATAATCTGAGAAAAATGAGTTAGTTCTTTAAAGGTCTGATAGAACTCAGTTAAATACCCATCTGGTGGTCCTAGACTTCCTTTTGTTAGTAGGCTTTTAATTACTGTTTCAATTTCATTACTTAGTATTGGTCTGTTCAGGTTTCTGTATCTTCCTGGTTCAATTTGAGTTGGCCACATATATCTAGAAATTTGTAAATGTCTTCTAGATTTTCTGGTTTATTGGACTATAAAATTTTATTTTAAAAAACAAAAAACTGGAAAGAGCCCAAATGTCCAACAGGGATAAAACTCAATACATTATTGTATGCCCACATAATGGAAAGTTATGCAGTCATTCGAAGTTTTATTAAGTTTAGAACACAATCTTAAAGAAAATGGTAAAATATAAAGCACAATGTCTACAATGTAAAATAAGTCATGTAAACCAAACAAAAACTCTTGGGAGGATTCCCTGATGTGTAGCAATTATCTCCCAGTGATGAGAACTTTTTTTCTTCTAACTGCATCATTTTCAACATTTTCATTTGAATTCATAATGGAAAGCAATTTCATTTTAAGGGAATGGTTGCTCTAATCTCACAGCAGTTGTGATAGAGAGCAAAATGCACTGGAACCTGTGAGAAGCCAGTTCCACTGAAGTGCTCCCTTCCCGCGGGGGCTCCTCCTCTCAGAGGCAGAGAGAGGCTCTTCTGGAGAAGACGAGCGGAGGAGGAGGGCTGGGGCCAGGCAGGAAGTGCCGGCCACCTTGCCTTGGCCAGCGAGGAGCTGGGTGGCTCCCAAGTCCCGGGTGCTCTTCTGCCTCCAGCAATGGAGGCACCCTAGGTGATGCCTGGACCCAGCAGACCAGCCGAGGGACCGGGACCTGGAGGACCTGGACCAGAGTCAGACTCTGCAGTGGAACCCCAGTGTCTAGCACCTGGGGAAGGCTCGCAGGGCACGGTCGGCAACCCCACAAGCGTGAGGGTTCACGGGGCTGAAGTGCCAGCCGCCCCTCCCGTCATGGCAGCGCGCTCTGTTCTGCCTTCGTAGGCTGCAGCAGGCAGCAGTGGGCTCCCTGAATCATCCCACCTTCTTCCCGGCTGCCAGTTCCTTCGGTGCAGTGCCGGGGAGCAGCTCCTTGATCCGGACACATTGGGCAGCTGGGCACATTTTGGGCAGTGACTGGTCCTGGGTGTGGACGCCTGATCTACTTATGACCACCGAGCTGCCCTGGGTGGCTACGGCAGGCACGGCTCCTGATGGAGAGGAGGCACTCCTTCCTCCTCCCGCTCTGCTTCGGATGCCATCCCTGGAACACACGGAGCTGTGGAGCCTCAGGGGACCTCGAGAGGCGGCCTTGAGGGAGAAAGTCCTACTCAAACGGGTGGAGCTGGTGGGAAAGAGGCGCGTTTCCATGGCTACTGCATCCTGAGCCATTCCTGGACCACTTCCTTCTGAGTTCTTGTCAACCACACAAGAAATGTCCTCACAGTTACTGTCTGTTGCATTCTCTGTCACCTAAGCCAAAACCATCCCACAAGATACAGCTCCTGCCACAGGGTCGCCCTCAAGTGGGCTTGAAGCTGTCAGGATGCTGGGATCCTCCAGGGCCCTAGGACCCTCCGCTGGTAGAGGGGAAGCTGTCTCCTGCCTCCCCACAGCCTCTTTGCTAAGGATGCGGGAACTCTACAAAGTGCCAGGTACCTCAGACCCAGAGCATCTGACCTGGGTGGAGAGAAGGAGAAGCAGCCTTGGCGAGAAGGCGGGGAGATATACTCACAGGAAGGCTGAACAACGGGTCGGCCGGGGGTTGTCCTCGGTGCCTGTTCTAACCACTGGAGGGGACATGCTGGAAGAGCCCTAAGGAGGACTTTGAAGCTGAGCTGAACTCATCAGGTGTTTACCCCGACAACCGTGGAGCTCAGCAGTGACACCTCAGTGCCAGGGGTAAGGGAGCTCTCACAGGAGGACTGGGCTATAAAGGGAAGTCCCTCCAAGCAGCAGAAAGATGGACAGGCCTTGAAACAAGCAATATTTTTGCTGGGATTGTTTTGTCTCTGTCAGTGGTAAAACTGACATGGGACAGGCCATATTAAATGTGACAAACACTGGCAGGCCCACTTATCACTCAACGAATATCACACAAACACTACTGTGGGTCTCACGCTGTTCTGGCAGCTGATTGAAGGAAATGTGGCAATGAGGGTCCTGCTCCCACGGAGCTGCCGGTCCAGGAATGCAGCTCAGAAATGACCGTTCAGGAGAAAAAAGTCCCTGCCCAGGGAGCTCTACCGGGAGGAGTAAGATTTCCTCTCTGACCCAGGCGTAGCTGCGAGAAAAGCCCCAGTACCTGATGATATCCATACCGCCTCCATAATGGCGGCCTCTGGAACCAGGGCAAAGACTTAGACACCGGTTTGTCCTCATTACCATCTGCAACCTGTAATTACCATACGCACAGCTCACCAACATAAAATTCAACATCGTCTTAGCACATTTTCCACAGTATTAACTGACAAGATGCAAAACGAACATTATGTCAGTATAGATTGACCTTATGAATATGTAGTATTTACTAGTCAGTGAAAAAAAACAGTAAAGAAAAAAATTTTGTCAGTGATCCAGAGTAACATTATGATTCATAAGACATTAAATATGCCCCCATGCTTTGGCCCAGTAATTCCACCCTGGGGGATTAGCAGCTGTAAGAAACTGATCTGGAACACAAAGGAAAGGAATTATAAACAAAGATGGTCAATTTGGAATCATTTATGAACTAGGAAATGAACTAGGAAATAAACTGTATGCCCCAAAATAGGGCTCAAGTTAAGAAAATGGAAGTACTTCCTCACAAGGGATAATATGCAATTGTTACAATGTAACACAAGCCCACTGTTTTTTAGATTAGATTGTTTGTCTTTATTCTTCAGTCCCTGTGCATTCACCTGGATACCAGGACCTGAGGGCCGGCAGAGTCTGCCTCTGGCTTCGACTTTAGGGTTTCCTCGTCATGTAACTTGCCTCAGCCAATGGGATGGTAACGGCATGACCCAAACAGGACCATGCAGGGTGCACAGGTTAAACTGAATTGTCAGCTTGATTGGATTAAGAGATGCCGATGATTAAGAGGCCTCTGGGTGTGTCCATGAGGGCGTGTCTAGGAATGATTGGAATGTGGATAGTGAACTGAAGTGGAGACCCTCCCTAAGTGGGCAGCACCGCCCAATAGCATGGAATAAAAGCTGGAAGGACAAGGAAGCAGATGCAGGTGCAGCTCGGCTCTTCTTGAACGGGTTCTTGATCGCTGCTTTGAACGTCTGAGGATATCTGACTCTCTGACTCTCGCTTCTTCACTCTTCCAAAGCGGACTCTGCCAGTGATTCTCCAGGGAGTTTCCAGAAGCCTTGGTTGTGGACTAGGGTAGCACTCTTGACTTTCTTGTTCTGGGGCTTGTGTGTCTTGGACTGCGCAGGTGCTGGTTCTGGTTCTTCCAGCTCTCCAGCTGCAGACGGTCATTGTGGACCTCCAGCTTCTGGTCATGTAAACCAACCTAATGAATCCCCTTTTATCATCATACTTCCTGTTGATTCTGTTCCTCTAGAGATCCCTAAAACACAGGAGTTGATCCTCCTGTGCCTCATGTTTTTCCACTTTCCAGCCTGGTCGCCATTCTACAGAAGCATGATCCAGAAAGAAATGCTGATCCCTGTGCAGTACTGGATGTTAGTGGCAGGCTATGGGCTGACACTGTTGGACAGACAGGTAGCTATATGGACACTGGCCCTGTGGACAGCAGAGACACAGTGATAAATATTTTTTGAAGAACAGGAGACTCTCTATGCAACGTCATTAAGTGAAAAGCAGGCTAAAACTGCATTTTCAACGTAACGGGGGAAAAAGCAGAGCTTGAAGAGAGAAGACTAAGAAATCCATTAAAAGGAGGTTTACTGGCAACTTTTTCAAGCTGCTAAATTTTTTGACAATAAGAATGTATGAATAGTAGGAAGAACTGAAATACTGCACAACAGCTGAATTTGGTGAACATTCAATTTATCCAGAAACAAACTAACCTTAAAAGAAGGAAAAAGTAAATTGGACAGGAGGTAGACGCACCAGGTAGCAGCTGAGATGGGCTAAGAGCCTATTGAGATAAATGTGTAAAAAACCTTCAAAACAGAAAATATGGGCAAGCATTTAACAAAGCAATTTCCACAGAGGATGCATGAATGTGTGAGCAGAAGTTACTTTGTATGGAAATCAAAGTTGTAAGCATTAAACCCTCAAGTTCCATTTTAAAGTTGTTAAATTAGGAAAACAGACTCAACAATGCCAACACCTTTTTGAAGGGAAGTTATGGCAGAATTATACTTGGGCCAGCGACAATAAAACTTGAGACAGATGTTTCGAAATGTCAATATCTGATGAATTATAAGCCATTATGATATCCACACCCTTTATTCCAACAATCACATTGTTGGAAATTTTACTAAAGAAATAATTCAACAAACACAAAAGTTAATTTTTATGTTCCTAACAGCCACGACCCTGGGCTGGTTCCTGAAATGGGCAGGAGTGGGGTGAGACGCCAGTGAATGCAGTCAGAGACAGGTGAAAATTTCAAAGAGCTGAGCAGAAATCACAGCTGCTGCCCAGGGCTGGAGTAATCTGGAGTAAATTAAACCCAGGTAGAGTGTGTACCAAGTCCCAGAAGGAAAGGATGCGCACTGGAATGAAAACAAAGCCAAAGGGACCCAGGGAAACAAGGCCTGAAATCAAAGCCTCAGCATCAAATGAACTGCGAGTCATTTATTTTCCTCTTGGAACAAACACAATAGTCTTCAAAGAAAGATAACAGCCAAGTGAAAAGTACTTCGACCAAAAAATACAATAGCTGAGATTAAAAGGTCACTGAATAAAATAGCATAGAATTCACAAAAAATCCTAAAATAAGAATTCCTGCTAATATATATTGTGCCAGGTGTGCGTTTAGTGCTTTCCATGTGACATCTTTACCAGGTACCACCTACATGTTCAGCAAACAAAGAAAATTACCAGACATGTGAAGAAACACAAGACGGTACTCCATGGTGAAGAAGGTGACATCACAGAAACAGGCTTGAGATGACTAAGATGTCATAATGAGCAAAACTGCTGAAGAATTCACAGGGGAAATGAACACAGAGGATAAAGACAGGAGGGATTTCTGGGAGATCTGGAAAATTTGAAAAAGAAGCAAATGAAAACCTGAGGACTAGAAAATACAACACCTTACACTTTAAATTTCACTGAAGAGAAAGAGCAGCCTGGACAATAGGCAGGAGGGAGGATCTGTGAGCTGGAAGGCAGATCAAGAGAAAGCTCCCCAGCTGAAGCAGAGCCGGAAAGAAATCTCACTCACACACACACACACATGTGTGCTCACACACACGCACACACATACACACACATGCTCAAACACAATGCACACACATGCTCACACACACACATACACACATACCCTCCAGGAGGCTGCAGCATGCTGTCAAGTGGTCTGACATAGATAGAGTAGAATGTGCTAGAAAATGGGAAAAAATATCAGCGAATGTTTTTCTAAATTTGATTTAAAATGTCAATGCGCAGTCTAAGAAGCTCTGCAAACTCTAAGCAAAAACACAAAAAAAAAAACAAAAAAGAAAACCACACCTGGACACATCATAGGCAAACTGATAAAAGCCAAAGAGAAAGAGAAACCCTCAAAGCAGCGGAGGACAGATGCACAACCTAGAGAACAATGTGTGGGTGACAGCTGGCCTCTCATCAGAAACAAGAGAGGCGAGACGGGACAGTGGAGGAAAGGCACCGACAAAGGCTGCGAACACGGTCAACGCAGAGTTCCGTCCAGTGAAAACACTCTTCCAAAATGAAAGTGAAATGTAAAGACACTTCAGTTCAATAACAGCTGAAATGGTCCGCCGCCCGCGGCTTGCACCGGCAGCAAGGGAGGTCTTCAGGCTGGAGCAGCAGAACACAAGGAAAGTGTGAAGCACGAAGACATCGGAAGTTTATATGTGTGGACAAATAAAAGACATTTTCCTTTTCTTAGAAGCAATTGATATTAATGAACATATTAATCACATAACGTGGTTTTCATATCACATGCAGAAATAAAAATATGTGACAAGATAGGACAAAAAATACGGAAATGGAGTTATGCTGTTGGAGGCCTCTTTTACTACACAGGCAGTGGTGTATCAATGTGAATCAGACTGTGGCAAATTAAGGAAGTATATCGTAATTCCTAAAGCAACCATTTAAAAATGCGAAGAGACTTAGCTAAAAAGCCCAGAGTTGAGATAGAATATAAAGCAGAAATCATTAGGCTAACAAAAAACACAAAAAGGAAAAAAGGAAAGCAAAAAACATAGCAAGTAAACAAGACAAATAGGTGGCAAAATGAGACCCAAGCACACCGAAACCACATTAAATATAAATGAACTAAACACCCCACTTAAAAGGCAGAGAATTTCAGATGACACTAAAGGAAGACCCAACTACATGCTGTTTAAAATGAGACTTAAATTAAAAAATGAGGATGTATTAAAAAGCAGTGATCATGTTAGTAGCAGCCACACTGAATTTAAAACAAGCAGCATTTCCAGAGGTAAGGAAGAAACCTTCATAATGATATGTCAATTCATCAAGAAGACACAGTAATTAATCCTAGATATGCTTCTAATATTAACATAATTTGAAAACATAAACACCGACAAAACTCAATAGAAAAATCCACTATTGTACATAAAACTGTTAACACTTCCCTCTCAGTAATTAGATTTTTAAAGAGCAACAAAACTCAGCAAGGGTGTAGACAGCGTGAACAACCCAGAGTGACATTTGCAGAAGTCCATGCCATGACTATGAGATGCACGTTCTCTCCCAGTGTGTGTGGCCCGTCTGCCAAGCTCAGCAAGTGCTGAGCCCCGAGTCTCGACAGATTCCAAAGCGCTGAGAACAAACAGAACTGGGAGTGGAATCCTCAGGCTAAGAGAGGTGAGTCTCTTCTGGACTCCTCTTCCAGGCTTCCCAGAGTCCAGTGTTGAAGTGGTGGGGGTCCAGGGACAAGACAGCAGGAGTACAGGTCAGGGAGCATGTGCAGTGTGCAGGAAAAGTCCAGGGTGACTCGAAGGGCAGTTTGTGAAGTAGGAGAGGCTGAGGAAGCAGTGGACTTGACAAGGACAGAAGGGAGGGTACAACTGCAGAACATTAAATGTCAGTTTCCTACCTAGAAAGCTATGTAAAAATTCAGGGTTGCCAGTTAAAAATTTGAGTTTGCAGGTTATAGGTTGAGCCTGCAAACAGCAACATCATAAAAAGAGAGAGGGAGGAAGGGGGTTGTCAGCACATGACACACTAGTGATTTTAAAATAGGTATTACTTTCAACTCATCTCAAACAAACCTGATACTTGGGAACTTCTGTCCAAAAGACCTCTGCCATGAAGTTACACTAGAATCCATTCTCACCAACTACAAACAGTAAATGAATTCAGAAAGAGGAAGCTGTGTGGTAGTCAGTTTTCCATCACTGTGACAAAATACCTGAGGAAAACAAATTAAAAAAAGAAAACGTGTGTTCTTACTCATCGTTTCAGAGGTTTCAGTCCGTAGACAGCTGGCCCTGTTGCTTTGGGTCTGTGGTGAGGCAGAACAATCATGGGAAGAGTTCATGAAGGAGCAAAACAGTTCACATCATGGCAGTCCAGAAACAAAGAGAACAAAGGGCCAGGGTCTCAATATCCTCTATGAGGGCCCAGCAACCCAACTTCCTTCCTCCAGGTCCCACTCTTAAAAGTCCAACAAGCTCCCAACATCCCCACAGACAGATGATCAGTCCTTGAACACATGGGTTTTGATGGACATTTAAGATTCAAGTCATAATGAGCGGAATCTGCCACAGGCATACATCAGAGGCACACACCAAGAAACAAACCGAACTGCCAACCAACATTCCAGGGCCTGATCCTGTATTTTACTGGCCAAGAAAGGCAAATAATCATGAATTATAGTTTAATTTCTCTCCCTGATCTCTGCTGTCCTCTACATCCCAGAATTAAAGGAGCTGGTAAAACAGAAGTTTTGCAAGATTTATAACCTCCGTTTAAGACCATGATACTCTGAAAGATCAGAAGCATTTGTTATTTTTCTGGGAGGAAATAAAATGCCAATGCAAATTGCTTTCAAATGCAAATCCAGAGCAAGCACAATTCTAGTTAATGCAGGAAAGGTGTGTTCTCCTAAACCCCTTTGATTTCTGCGGCAAGATTGATGGAGTAATTACACTCTGGAGAGGAGGGTTAAGAAACGGTGTTGGAACTTATTAAATATTACATGCAGCGACTTTTAAGATTTTGTTTGAAAAGTGTGCTTTAAAATAATTACGTTTTTAATGGGATGTATAAATATCTTATACCACTTAAGTGATCAGCAGAGAATTCTGCTGCGGCACTTTTGCTGAGTTTGAGGAGCTATATCGCCTACAGAGGGAGCGTACTGGCGTTTTCCATAGGATCGAGGAGGGGCTAGAGGCTGGCAGAGCCCCTGTGGGTGTATCTGTGTTAATTGTGCGTGGTGTGTTGTGACAGCAGGAGCGGGACCCAGGTGTGCAAGCCAGGCCAACGCAAGGCCCCCAGGGCCCCCCTCCCCTCCGTGAGTCTCCCAGCCCCTCCCCGCCCTTCCCTCCCCTGCCAGCCCAGCAGGGTCTTTGTGAACATGAGTCTGGTGGCCTCTTCTGGGATGGCAGCCGGAGCACCTCTGGGCCCGGGCCGTGCACTAGGACGCGTCTCTGCTCCCGCTCGGTTGACACTCTGCTCTTCCTCGTCCTCTCCCAAACTTTGCCTGCATGTTCCTGTCCCCCTCGCACCTGTAGCACCGTGCATCCTCCCACGTCCTGGGAGGCGGGACTCTGGGGATCCACGACGTGGGAGGTTCAGCAAGACCCAGAGGGAGTGGACAGGTCAGCGGGCTTCGTCTGCAAGGGAGTCGGGGAGAGAGCCCGGGCCCTGGGCAGCAGCACTCTGTCCCAACAGGAGGCCAGCAGGCGCGCTGAGACTGCTGGCCACAGGGCCCTGCGCCATCCTCTCCTGCTGGCCACTGGCTTTGTGCCACACCCCGCCTACTCCTCAGGCTCACCTCCGCCAGGCATGCTGACTAGGACCTCACTGCCACCCCGTCACCTCTGCTCTGAAGTGACGGGCCAGGGCTTGGACAGCTCAGGTGGGGGCACAGGCAGCCAGCACTGCTGGTACCCCGTCTCCCTCCCTCCAGCACCTGGACGACAGAGGTCCCTACAGGACAGGGCTCCATGTCTGACCCCCACTGCCCTGCCTCCCTCCGTCTCTCCTCAGGGCTGCCAAGAAACTCCGCAAAGGACTTGCGACTACAGAAAGGCCAGAGGGCCATCAGCGCATCGGCCGAGGCAGCACAGAGCACGCTGTTCCCCGCCGCTGGTTCCACATGACTGGCCCCAGTCGGGCTTCTAGAAACCGCCCGCCTTCCTGACAGCGGTAACGAGGACTCGACTCCCTCAAAGGGTCCTCAGCACAGCCGTCGCCTAGGAGAATGGAAATGAGGAGAGCCTCCTGCCTGGCTGATGAAGGTGGACTGGAGGAAGCAGAGCCACGGTCCCTAGTGCACACCCAGCTGCCCTGCTCTGCAGCCCCAGCCCCTGGGTGTGGACCAGGCCCTCGTAAGCCCTGCACGCTGCACCCCAAAGCCCTGGACACACTTCCTCACTCCATCTCACCTACATCCCCACCCTCCAGAGGAAGAAACTGGAACTCAGAGAGGTTAAGTCCCTGGCCCAAGGTGACACAAAAACTATGTGAGAAAAACAGGATTTGGACCCCGATCTGTAGGATCCCAAAATCCATTTTTAAACTCCATGTAGTAACCTTCAGTCACAAAATTCAATCTTAATAAACCTGGTATGTGCTTATTACTGCCAGAGTATGAAGCATTTTACATGGATTAACTCACCTACTACTCACCACAGTTCATGGTGGAAGACCATTTAACTGCCACTACACAGACGAGGAGACTGAGGGTCAGAGAGGTGAATAAACTTACGCAGGATCATTCAGCTAGTAGGAGGCAGAACCAGCACTGGGTTCAGGGCTATTTGGCTCCAGGGCCTGTGCTCTTAACCACTGTGCTGTGGGAAGAGAATACCTGCTGGAAGATTCCACGGTGGATCTGAGCCAGGGTTTTTGCACACGCCAGATGCACACGCCGGGCCCACCACCCATCTCTAAGCTGAGCTGGAAGATGGAGTATGGGTTTGGAAGGAGAGCTGACGGAAAAAAGAGAGTCAAGCTGCAGCTCCATCGTAGGCTGCCGTGAGTTCCCATGGTGAGCTGCTGAGCCAGGGCTGCCCTCAGCGCTCTGCCGTTACATGAGCACTCAGGCTAGATGCATCCCCAGACCTCCGTGACGCCCACCTGCCGGAGGACATCCACCCATGCTGCCCGAGGTCGTTCACTGAAAAACCCATTCAAAATCCACCGGCTGGGCCCTCACGAGCCGAGGTTCTCAGGGTGGCTGACAACGTGTTGGTGACCACCGTCAGTCACAGTGTCCTGCGTACCTGGAACCTGCCACGTCGGCCCAGCTCACAGGTTCTCCCCTCACACAGACACAGAAGGGGACCACGTGAGCTGGAGGCCATGCCCATTAGAAAAATCACCCGGTGCTGAACAGCGCTGTTTGCCCTCCACCATACTTCTCCTTGCTCGCTATCTGCAGATGTCTTGGTGCATTTCTAATTTAAAGCAGAAATGCCGAGTTCCGTTGCAAACGCCCTGTTACAGCGGTTATCGGTCAACAGGGGACTGCACGGAGCAACAGTACAGGCAGCACGTGGCTGTGGACCACCTATAAAAGCCGCCAGATTCTGCAGATGGGATGCAAGTGACTGAGTCTCGGAAAGACTGGCCCAGGGACAGAGTGCTCAAGTCATAAAAAAGAAGCGAGAGCGGAACCACAGTCTGTCACCCGAGAGAGCCTGGCCAACCTCGACCTCCCCAGGCAGCGCATGGGCTCACAGCACCTCCCGTCCGCTGCTGGTCTAAAGACCTGACACCACTGTGTGCGAATGCCTACAGCAGGGGCTTATTAAACTCCCTACGTCCTTTAGAAACCAGGAGGGTAGCAGCGATAGTCCAGGAGTCAGGTGAGGTGCCCCTGAAGCAGGACCGGTGGGCGGCGACCAAGCCGATGGGCGCAGGGATTCAGACAGAAGGACAGCTGGTCAGGGCCTGGAGCAGAAGAAAGGGAGGAACTTCCAAGAGACGGAGGAAAGGCCACGTGGTTGAGCGTGCAGACTGAGGCTGACCGTTAGAGGAAGAGGGTGGCAGCTCTCTAGGACGGCGCCCGCGGCAAAGACCTCCAGCTGCACAAAACCAGGCGAGCCGGGAGGCGGGCGGGCCTAAAGGCCCCACGACAGCCTGGCCTTCACTCTAAGTGCGGCGGGTGCCATGGGAAATGGACAGGATCCCGTGGGACCCGAGGCCATCCTGGAGCTGGGCGGAGGATGTTCTGAAAGCACAACAGGGTGTCCAGGGAGGCCAGGCGGGGACACCCCAGGGGAGTCCAAATGGGATGCGGTGTTCGAATCGGGGTGACGGGGTGCGGCTGGAAAGGCGGACAGACCTGGGAGATATTCAGGACATGCGATCAACACAGCCAGGTGCCTGCGTGGAGTTGTGGAGGGGAGGAGAGGGAAAACCGGAGCTATCGTGGCTTCTGCAGCGATAGATAATGAAGCTGCACTAAGCAGGCAAACCCTGGAAGGAAGTCAGCGAGGCAAAGTCCTGTTGACTTGGAGGGATTCACTCTTTTGAGCCATCCAGAGGCAATTATAAGTAGGAACACAGGTTTGGAAACCAGAAGAGAAATATGCATCATAGTAATGTCACTGAGTCACGGTCATATAGGACTATGTCCAGTTACTGATGTACTGTCCCTCAGCTCCAAGTCAAACTGGTAATGCAGGAGCTGGACCCCATGGACAAGGCTCCTTTTGCCACTGGGTTCGTGTTAGGCATTGCCAACAGGGGGCGCAGGAGGGCCTGCAGGAGCCGAGTGGAGGGAGGGGCCTTCCTTACTCATTCCCAGCTGCACTCTCCCACCTGTCGTCCATCGGGTGAGCGTGTGCGGGCCTGCTAGCCCTCACCTTGGGGCATCAGCTGCAGTCTGTCCCTCTGCACTGCCTGTCCCTCTGGGGACCATGCTTTCCACAAGAGATGGGCGTCACAGCCTTGGTGGTGGGGTCAGTGTGGGCCACTCTCACACTGAAGTTTCCTTTCCTGACCACTCTCTCCCAGCCCTCTGAGGACTGGCTACTTGCTGGGCTGCTCCTGCCGTACCTCCCAGAGCCCTCGCTGACTGCCAGCGTTGAGTAGTAAACCTTTGACCAGCTGGCAGTCCTTTGAATTGCATTTTCCCTTTTGAAAACCAGTGTGGCTTTGGGCTCCCGCTGTGCCCTGAGGATGCAGAGCGACTGAAGGCACAGAGGTCCACCGGTCACCCAAGGAGGCAGCACAGAGAGCTGAGGAAGAGACCCTCGGGCGCCGTCTTGAGACCTCAAAGCTTCGTTGCCAGGGAGGGGAGGCTGGCCTTGTAAAGATGAAGAACCAGCCGCCAGGGACAGGGAGGGAAACCCAGGAGGGTGTCCAGCTACGGAAGCCACGGGAAAACTGAGCTCAACCACTATTAAGCATAAATCTCCAGGTGGAGGCTTTCTGATACATAGAAATATAAACCACAAGAAAAG
The DNA here is from genome assembly GCF_902686445.1 of Sciurus carolinensis. Taxonomy (NCBI): domain Eukaryota; kingdom Metazoa; phylum Chordata; class Mammalia; order Rodentia; family Sciuridae; genus Sciurus; species Sciurus carolinensis. Next base: position 135,452,991 of record NC_062222.1, on the reverse strand, counting down.
TTTAAGAAATATGATTACATTGAAATTATATTTATGATGTCAACCCTCATGATAAAGGACTTGAAAAGTGACATCACTGTGTTAGTCAGCTTTGTATCTCCGTGACCAACATACCAAACAAGAGCGACTTAGAGGAAGAAAGTTTATTTTGGTTTATGGTTTCAGCTTTAGTTTACGGTTGGCCGTCTCCAAGGCTCTGTGCCAGAGGTGAGGCAGAACCCTGTGGTGGAAGGGTGTCGTGGAGGAAGGGTGCAGTGGAGGAAGGGCGCCGTGGAGGAAGGACGCGGTGGAGGAAGGCCACTCAGTCCCTGACAGCCAGGACGCAGGGAGAGCCTCTGGGTGCAAGAAGCCAGGGACAAGACAGATATAATCCCCGCAGGCATGCCCCTGGTGACCCGTGTGCTACCTTCCTACAGTTACCACCCATTACCATTGAAATAATTAATCCATTAATGGTTCAATCTACTGACTAGGTCACAGCCCTCATAATCTGGTCGTTTCACCTCCCAACATTTCTGCACTGACTCACACATGAGCTTTCAGGGCACACCACGTATTCAACCACGACATCACAGAACAGGAGACATATTGTAACACATAACTGACAAAGGAGTGTAATCTAGAATATGTAAAGAGCCTCTACAAATCAAAAAAGACGGACTTATAATAGAAAAAATGATTCAAGTTATGAACAGGCCCTTCACAAAAGTCAAAACATCACTGCCAACCAAAAATAAGAAACTTCAACTCATTAGTTAGAAAATGAGTTTAAAGCAGCAATGAAATACCCTTTCAGGTTCATTTGATTGGCAAGTATGAAAAAGTCAATATTAAAAAATATTGGCAAGGCCATAAATATGTGCTGTCCAATATGGAAGCCACTAGCCACAAGTGGCTTTTGAGTGCTTTAAATGGAGCTAGCTCAAATTGAAACATGCCATGTAAGTGTAAAACTCAATTTCAAAGATTTAGTATTAATAAAAGGATGCAAATACCTCAATCATTTTAAAATTCATTTGTACATTGAAATGATAATATTTTGAGTATTTGTGGCTAAATGACATGTATCATTAAAATGTGGGTCACCTCCTTCTTTCTACTTTTATAATGGTGCTACTGTGGTTCGCAGTTATTTGCAGAATCTTATTTCTATAAAACGGTGCTGACAAACAGGAATGGCTTGCATAGATTAGTGTAAACTTATCCTACCACTTTGGATAACATCTGTCATTATCTCAGGAAGCTGTACCTGTAGCTACTCCAGAACAGCGGTTCTCATTTGTCACACTCCATAGAGAAGTCTTCCATATGAGCATCAGGACACTCGGACAAGAGTGTTGAGTTCATTGTCCGAAACAGTCAGAAGCTAGATGCCATCAAATATCCAGTGTCGGAGGAAAGGATAAGTGCTTTGGGTACAGTGGCAGGATGGGACCTGTCGCAGCTGTGAAGGTGAGTGGAATACTGCAGTGTGGGCGGGCCTGAGACATTCAGTCTACACAAAGCAGCAAGCTCTGGGAGAACACATAAAACACGCTACCATCGGTACAGATTTCAAAAACAACACAAACGAAACACTACTGCTTAGGAAGGAGAAAGCCTGGGGCAGGGGAAGGAGTCCGGGCAGGTCCAGGAAGCGCTGACTGAACTGGGCAGGATCTGTTTCTTTAGTTAGGTGGTGAGTTCGTGGGTGACTTAATTTTGCATACAAGAAAAAAATGACTTACCTTTTTCTGCTGATTTTAAGTACAAAAAGATCATGATGACCCTCATCAAAGCAGTTTCCCTACAGTGTTAAAGAGAAGCCAGATGCAGGGGTGTGAGGATGAGTGGCTGAGACAGTCAGAGCACGGGGGGACTGGTCTTGCATGAAGCCCAGCCGTGAACGTGCGGACAGCTGGGGGAAGAGGCACCGGCGTCCAGGAGAACGCACGCGTGGAGTAGAGAGCTCCTTCCCGTCACAGACTGAGGAGGGGCTTCTGCTTCAGTGAACTGGAGGACTTTAGGCCAGTCATACAGTTATAACTGTACAAAAGTGACATTTGAAGAAGTTGTTTAAAGAACTAGAGAGCTGTCAGGGAAGAAAGGAACTGCAGGCCAAACACCTAGGAGAAAGGAAGTTCAAAAAAGTGGGCCCAGGATTAGAGGCCACTGTCCTCAAGTGGCATGTCAAATCTAAAAGAAGATTACAAGAGGCGGAGAAGCCAAGCAGGCCTTGGAAGCCCTCACAACCTGTGGGGAGGGAGCGACCCCAAACATCAGAACCTGCGAAAGAGAAGGAGGCTTGCCACATGCCCCAGGCTTCCTATAAGGACACCTAGGGACTAAACGACTTTCTAGCAGTAAGTGTGAATTAGATTGAGTCCAGCCTCATGGGCTTTCAAACCACCTTGGTCTTTGTGAGGATTAAGATGAAACATGATTCCTAGCACCTGTAGCACAGTTGCCTACAAAGAGCAAAAGGAAACTCTTTCTTGAGAAAATATCACTCAAATTATCTCTGAACTACTTCCTATTAAATGCACAGCATGATGTACAGGTATATCACACAGAGAAGACAAGATACGTCTAAAGGGAAACAACAGATAATAGAAGTAGGCCCACAGGGTTGCCAAATAATGAAAATATCAAACATGTCTTCCAGATGGACTTGATAAGTATGCTTATGAAATTAAAAGTAGGTTTTGAGAATTTCATCAGAGAATTAGAAGCCATTAAAGAGAACAAACTGATAATTCTAGAACTAAAAAAGACAATAATTAAAGTTAAAAACTTAATTGATGTACGGACTTGAAATGATTAAAAAATAAGCATGTCAGATGAAAATATTCAGACTGTAAATAAAGAGAGATAAAAGGACACAAAATACAGAAATACTGTCAGAGTCAAATGGTGGCATGGTGATAAGGTCTAATATCTGTGCAATTTGAGATTGACAATGTGAGGAGGAAGAGAAAATGTCAGAAGCAATGTAAAAGCAAAATAAAAATCCTCCAAAACTAACATAGTCGCTAAGTCACCAATTCAAGAAGCACTAACCACAAGCAGAAAATAGTCAGAACATCACACCTGTGCACACCGTGGTTGCATGTTTGAAAACAGAAAGTAAAATCTTAAAAACAGCCAGGCAAGAAAAACGTATGAGCTTAAAAGAAACAAAAATAGTGCTGACAGCTGTCTTTTAATCATAAACAATGAAGAACAAAAGACAATAGAAACATATCTTTAGGGCTAGGGTCGTGGCTCAGTGGTGAAGCGCTTGCCGGGCATGTGTGAGGCCCTGGGTTCCGTCCTCAGCACCACGGATAAATAAATAAATAAGTAAATAAATAAATAAATAAATGTCCACTGTCAACTAAAAAAATATTTTAAAAAAGAAATACATCTTCAAACTGCTGAAGGAGAAATCTGCCATATAGAACACAGCCATAAAAATAATCAGTCACAAAGTCTAAATAAAGATATTTTCAAACAAACAGAAAGTAAAAGAAATTGTCACCAGTAGGCATACACTAAAGGAAAAGCTAAAGAAAATTGTTGGGAGAAATCCTAAGTCTTGGTTAGCAGCTGTGAATGCCTCAAGTGTGTAAGGAAAACCTTCGCACATTCACGCCCGTCAGGAATACCTACAGAGAGGACCATTCTGCTCTGGTCACTTAGGAAAGTAAACGACTGGCCCCAAATTGAGCTAGTGTTACCAAGGGAACCTGTATAGGGGCCTGGTGGTCTGATCCTCCGTGGTACATCATGATTGGGTTAAAAGTCTATAAAATGTATGGTTTCTCCTGCAATAAATGAGTTTGCAGGTTGCTCGCCACAAGCCTGCTTTTACCCAACTCGCGGGGTCTGGGTTATGACTCCGTCGGCTCTCACCTGTGCCTGAGCTAGCCTGGCACACCCTACAAAAAATACTTCAATCAAGGGAAAAGACTTCAATGGAAACTTGTAAATGAAATAAGTAATCAAGAATAGATCTATGAAAAATATAATCCATGATTCAATATTGTCTCAAAAATCTAGAAAAAGAATATAAATTAAACCTGACAGACAAGTATACAGAAGAGAAGGATTAAATTTAGAACAGACATCCGGGAATAAGGAAGTAAACAAACAAGAATTAAAGTTGAAAACTATCTAAATTCAAAAGAACAAGTGCTGCTAAACTACACAAGACGGATCAAGAAAAATATGTAAGAAAAAAGTGCAAATTAGGAAAATCAAAACTGAAAAAGGAGAAATCACTACAGATAATACAGATTTGGAAAAAGATAACAAGAAGATATTATGAACAACGTCATGCCGATACAGCAGAAACTTACCAATAAGAGCAGTCCTTCACAAGCTCTCCCAGAAAATACCAAGTAAAAGAATACTTCTCAATTCCCTTAATGAGACCAATAAACCTCCTTAAAATAATAATCTGAAAAATTGATAAGGCCATCAGAAATGTATTATTTCTTCCTACTTACTGGAAGAGTTTAGGGAGGATTATTATTATAAGGTAATCAGCCCTTGACCGACCTTCTCCCGCTGGCACGAACTTGCACCCAGTGGGCACTTGACAGACCTTCTCCTGCCAGACACGAACTCACACCCAATCGGTGCTTGACACCCCTAGCAACAAGGCTCACCCAATCAGCTCTCACCCCATTTCATGCCCCAACCAATCAGCCTCTTCCCGGCCCTATATAAGTGTGTACATTTTAAAAATAAAACGGAACTGCTCTGGCGTTTGGCTTTGGCTAGTGTCTCCGTGTGATTTCTTTCAATTATTATTTCTAACATTTGGGAATTCACCTAGGAAGACAATGAAGTCTAGACTTTTCTTCATAGGAAAGCTTTAGTACCAATTCAATAGGTACATAGCTATAGAGGTTTTTTAATACTTAAATTCTCTTCAGGTTATTTTCAGTTAATTGTGCTTTTTCAAGTGTATCAACATCACGTTCATAATATCTTCCCATGAAGAAAGTTATACACAAAATATTAGCAAGTCAAATTCAAGAATATACCAAATCTAAGTGAGGAAACCCAGTAATGAAAAGTTAACTTAACATTTTAAAACCAATCAATATAAAAATTATTTTGAACAGAAAAAGAGAAAAGTTTGCATACCACCCCAACAGATGCACAAAAATCATTTGCTTCAATTTAACCCCCACCGAAGATTTTAAAATCTCAGTAAATCAGGGTAGAAGAAAATTTCATCAGTATGATAAAGTGTATATACAATAACACCACCACTAACATAATACTTAAACCATAAGCTAGGGAATGCTTCCTGCTTGAAGGAGGGCTGATTTTGGTCAGTGTACCAGTCAGGATAGGCTGGGGTATGCTTCAGTAACAAGCAACCCCAAATCTCAGCAGCTTAGAGCAGCACTTGTGCCACGCACATTCCACTGCAGACTGGCAGGTAGAGGGTGTGACCTCTGCTTTATGTCCTCACTCTGGGAACCAGGCTGAGTCAGTTTCATCATGTGGGTCTCTGTGGTGGTCCCAAAGTAGAGAGCTATGAAGTGACACCCACCTGATTACTTCGACCGACATGTGACACACATCATCTCTGCTTGCTTTGGTCAGAGTAAATCACGTGGCCCATAACTTCAAGGGGACAGGGATACATAATTATTTTTGTATGTATGGAAGTAAAAGTGAACGAGATATTGGTGAACAATGGTAATATCCCACATTGATGGACCTTTTATATTAATGACTTCACAGAAGTCTTCTGTGAGTTGGCCCAGGTGCCAAAATATTCAATGACTAAGGACACAGGGACACTCCCAGGGGGTCCAGGGTTGGCAACAACACTGCACTCCATGTTTTCCTCTCCGGGTTCTGGCTCAGAGAGTCACCTCAGTCTAAAACTGTCTTCTCTTCCTGGGTGGCTCAGGTTTGCCAATTCTCAGGCCTCCTAAATGGCTCATCCTCATTACCTTCTGAACTAGAACAACCCTCTAGGGTGGAAGGACCCTGAGACCCTGTTTAGAACAGTGTCTACATCTCTCTGCAGTTGCTCAAAGCCCTGACTTTAGATAACTGGATTGTTCTTTGTTCCTTCCAATTCTCTCAGGAAACTGCCTAAGCTCAGTGCTAGCTTAAGCTATTCCATTCTCCTAGAATACTGATCTTTCTTCTCTCAAGGCATTTAAACCTTCCCTCAAGACTCAACATAATTCTGCCTCTGTCCTAACACCCATCACTCCCTATAGGAGAGCCATCCCCTCACCAAAGCAAGGGTTTTGTCTTTCCCAGAAATGGGGGAGGGCTCTGCCTTCCTTCTCAATGGGAGGTTGCTATCCGGAGTCATGATGTGCAGGCCTCTGACAGTGGCCAGTCATTACAGGCTGCTGTGCGGATGTGCCTCATGGACTTGGAGCACCGTGACTGGGGGCCACCAAGCTGCTGGCAATGTGGGGTCCATTCTGCCGAGTCAAGTCTCTGCTCCAGCAACTGTCAATGTCGAAATGGAGGGACAGGAGCAGGAAGGCCATTCTGGTCTCAATTCCGGTGCATGATCTCCAAACAAAGTTTACTGGTAACAAATCTGAAATGCCTGTGTCTCTAGATAGCTTCAAAACCAGAGGAATGCAGGAAATCGGCCCCTGATAAGTTATTGCTTTCATCTTTCATTAAAAAAACTAGCTGCCACATGCCTTCATTGGTCCTGTTCAAGGTTTTGCAGACAGAAAAGGATAAAATAAGGAAAAAGTAATTGCTGCTCTTACAAGGTCCCAATCTAGGGCAGAATGTGGACATAGGATGTCTTCTGGATGTCAAAAGTTCCCCAGGGGTCCATATGGGAATGTTTGCCCACGGTGGTGCCATTGGGAGGTGATGGAACCTTTAATAGGTGGAGCCTGGTGGGAGGTCTTTGGGGTTTACCCTTGAAGGGATAGTGGGACCATCATCCTTTCCTCATGCATTTACTTCCTGATCATGAGGTGAGTAGTTTTCCTCCACCACTTTCTCCCCATGATATGCTACCTAACGGCATGTTCAAAACAACAGGACCCACCAGTCATGAACTGAAACCTCTAAAATTGCAAGCCAAGAGAAAACTTTTTTCTTTATACATTGATTATAGCAGGTATTTTGTTATAGTAGTGGAAAACTGATTAACACAATATGCAATCAAACAACTGAATGAGATAAGACAAAGTGTCCCAAACTGTGTTCCAAAGAACACATCAATAACAGGTACTGGAGTGAATAGGCTCTTTGTTTGTTTTTATCTGCCTGCCCAGTGGTGTGCACCTGCCCTTCTGCTGATATTCCAGAATTCCTTAGGAGACTTTTTCACATACACCCTTAGTCCAAATGCCTCACCACTGCTTAAATTCAAGCAAGGTTTGTGATCCAGCTTGGCCAGTTTGAACCTTCTACCTCCCAAGAATAGCCCAAGACCTACTCAGAACTGATAAGAAGTAACCCCGGGATGTTCTCTGTAGTACGATGAGAAAGACGCTCTCTCTTCTACGCTGAGAGGAGACTGTGAGCCTGGAGTCCCCTGAGGAGGCAGCCTGTCGAGAATAAAACTCAGAAAGGAGAGCAAAGAATACGAGACACGAGATTCCTAACGTGATTGGGAACCTGTGTTCCGCCGGGGCTGATGTGATTGGCATCTTCGTTCATTCACTTGCTGAAAACCTAGCAGGCGTCTCTTATGTCCCAGGTCTTACTTCAGGCCTCGGGATACAGCACTGGATAAATCCCACGAGATCCCATTCTTAAAGAGATGGGATCTTTAAGGAGAGGCAGTGTCACAGAAGCCTCTGCTTTATTTTATTCTTCAGTACTCAGGATTGCCCAGAGCTCTACCATGGAGCCACCTCCCTGGCCCTTTTTTATCTTTGAGACAAAGTCTTCTTAAGTTGCCTGAGCTGCCTTTCAACTTGCCATCCTCCCGCCTCGGCCTCCTGAGGAGCTGGACAAAATCCCCGCTTTTAAGACACTTGCAAATGTGACGGGAAGGAAGATGGACCATACTGAGAAAATAAGTAAAATAAGTAGCACGCGGGATGGAGGCGATCGCTACCAAGAGAAATGAAGCAGAGAAGAGGGCTGGGAGCGCTGTTCCGCCAGGAACCCCAAGGAGGTGCGGAGGGCTGCGGGGAGGAGCCGTAGCAAGAGGAACGGGGCCAGCACCAGGTGGGAGGGCATCAGGCCCGCCTGGGAGCCGGGATGCAGGCGGGCTGGGAAGGAGGCGGGAGGTGAGGCCCGGAGGGCAGGGTCTCCGCAAGGACTTCCTCTATTATTCTCCCCTGATGCCAGCGGCACCTGGGGCCAGAGGGGGGGCAGCAGTAGCGGATTACGCAGAGGCCGCAGGCAGCCTGACCTTTTATCAGGGTCACAGGACGGCCTGGCTACCGCATGGCGGCGGCTCTGAAGGGTGAGGCAGAAGTAGGAGACTGGCGAAGGAGGCGCTGGGGGCCGTCCAAGGCAGAGCTGCGGCCAGGGCTCCAAGCAGCATGGCAGTAAGGAAGGGAGCCAATCAGATCCCTTAAAGCACTTGGTGTGCTTTTCTGTCGTTCATGAGTCAAGGAGGCCCGGCCACTGCGCCCCCGTCCACCTGACTCAGACGCCATCCACCGAGGAACGCTGGTGTTTTATGCACCACTGAGGAGCAATGCCGCCAATTAATCTATGACATGATCCTTTCTCACGGCATGAAAGAGCTCTGGCCACTTGTATGTGGTGTTCGCATGGACAGCTGTGCTCACACTGGGCCAAACTGTGCCCTAAGAATGGAGATGGCCGGGCACAGTGGTGTAATGACGAACTTTCAGCTGTGGCTCATGTTAAAGTACTTAAAACGCAGACTGTCTCAGGTGCTTGTGCCTCGGGTCACCTGATGGCTACGTGGGAGAGCATGCACATTCATCGGGTCATGTCACCCCCCTGCCCAGTCCTTTCGGGGGCTCCAGAATGCCTACAAGATCAAGTCTGAGCATTCTTTTCTGGTCCCTGGGCCCTTCATGACTGGGCTGGAATTCCAGGGGCATCTCTGTGCCCTCCATTATCACAGTTCACACTGCAGGAGTGCTAACCAGCCCGGGCCCCCACGGGAGCCATGACTACCCTTCACCTCTGCCTCTGCCCACTCTGTTCCCTCCTTTGCCCACATCCTTCCTCTTCCAACCACTCCTTTCCCCGGGCAACTCCTGCCGTTTCTGCAAAATTCAAATCTAAAAGGAGGAGTTTTCTGACTTCTCTCCCCTCTCAGGGTTAGGGACTTGCCAACTGCTCTATATTCCTGGCATCCCACACAGGGGTGGGTGCAGAAAAAAATGACCAGTAAATGCCTGTGAAATTAATGAGCCTGTTGGTGACGAATAGCATGGTTTATTTGCACAGGGAAATACGTGAGAAAGACACTGGCAAAATCAAACAAGTTAATGTTTCACGGGGCTGGAGAGTTCTGACCTTGTATTTCAACCAGCACCAAAATATGCAGCCAGCTTAGGCCCAATCCACTTTCAGAATGAGGAACCCCAGCAGGAAAAGCACAAGGTTGTATGCCAAAGATAAGTATTTTGCCAATAAATATTTTAAAGCACATTTTCTGGAATAAAAGAGATAGTGGTCAATATAAAGGTGGTGAATTTCCTCTCAAATAAAAGAGTGAAGGGGGAAAATAAAAAAGGAAAGCAGCTAAGAAAATTACCTAAAGCATGACCTTGACCCCATCAGAACCATGAACCCATCAAATTAAGGGTGATGCTACACAGTGTCCAAACTCTTCCCAGGACACACAAGAGCCTCCACAATCTCACCTCTGTACCCAGCTCCTACTTGCCCACACTCCATACTACACACTAGGAAGAGCTGAGGCCCCCAACCCTGACTGGCCCTCACTGCCCTTGTCACCACGGATGGTCATCCAGTTTCACCAGATCAGGAACTCCATCCAGGATGGACACGGGACTTTCTCAGCCCAGCAGGCACTGGCTTAACTGGCGCTGACGTGCTCACCATCCTTTCCAGAGGAGCTGTTCTGGGGCCTCTGAATAGCACCAGAACCGTAGCCCTAGACACCATGAGCTGTGTGCCTGCAGGCCCACACCCAGGTAGTGATGGCCAGCATGGATCCCAGGACAGACTGTCCAGCCTCAGAGCCAGCTCAGCCTTGACTAGCCATGACTAGGGCAGTCCCTTCCGTCCACTGTTATAAACAACAATGTACATTTCTGTGGGGAGTCACGCAGGCTTGAGTGAACACAGCACCTGGTACCAGGAAGGCTCCACCTCCTGGGTCTTATTTTGGGTCCATGGAGATGGGTCAGCACAGTAGGAAGCAGTAACGGTGGGGAACTCCGGCTGCCTGCACTTAGAAGGCACTAGGTGGTTAAGCCTCTAGCAATTCTCCAAGGGCACGTGGGGGTACTCTAATTCTCATTTCATAGGTGAGGGAAATGATGCTTCAGAGAAATTAAGGAAGTTGCCCAGAGCCACACAGCACTGGAAAGAGGGTTCTGCTATCTCCAAATATCGAGCTCTGTCCATCTGAGCCTGAAGGCTCCAGAGCCCTAGAGTCTGGAAGGGTTGGGCAGCCAACACCACTCCTTGACCAGGGAGTCTGCCACCAGAAGGACGCCCTCCTCAGAGCCATGGAGTTTGGCCAAGAAAGTTTCCCTAAGCTGTCTTGGAAGAATAAAGAAAGCGACCTCCAACATTCCCATGGGCGGTGGGAGCGCGCGCGCGCACACACACACACGCACAGACACACACAGACACACACATACACACACACACACACACACACACACAATGCAGCCTGCCCACCCAGGCCACCTCCTTCAGCTTCCAGCTCCGAAGGCGATCTAGGCTCCCCAAGCCGGAGCAGCCTCCGGACTCGCTGTGAAGCCAACTCCCCACAGCTACACCCCAAGTGAAGGCTTGGGTCCCACTGTCCCCGCGGATCCGCAGCCCCAGCCCCAGCCCCGAGCTCCGCACCGTCCCGGCCCCTCAAGGGCACCCAGTGCATAGGAGTTGCCTCGTAGAAGCCCGGCGCTTGGCACAGGGCCCGGCGCACCGCGGGCGCGCGGCGACTTGGCTGTGCCCAGGTCCCGGCGCCCGGAGGCGAGTGGCACCCAGCAGGCGCTCGGCAGAGGATGGCGGAGGAAGGGATCCCCGCGACGCCTGAGCGCGGCAGGGAGGGGGCCGGCGCCCTCTTACCTTCTTCATTCTCGTCAAACACGGGGGGCTTGTGGGAGTGGTTCCCGCCCATATTCCGCCGCGGCGGCCGCTGCTACATGCCCGGCCGCGGGGACGCGGGGTGCGGGGAGCTCGCAGGACGCGGGGTGCGGGAGCGCCGGGAGCGCCGGGAGCGCCAGCCCAGGTTGGAGCCGCGCGCCGAGCGGAGGGGCCGGGGGCCGGGCAGGGGCGGGACCGCGCCGCCGCGCCCCCTTCTCCCGGGCGCCCCCAGGCCGCGCGCGCCCCGCGGCCGCGCCTCGCACAGCGCTGTTCTGGGGACCCGGGGACTCCCCGCGCCCGGCCACCGTGCCGCGCGGCCGCCGGCTGCAGAGGGCGGGAGACGGTGGCGGCGGGGGCGGAGGAGGAGAGGGAGGGAACCGGCGACGACCGTACGGAGGGGGCGCGGCGTCCGGCGCCGCCGGGGGCGGCCGGGGCGGGGCGGGGGCCGATCGCCGGCTGAGGGCAGCCGCCCGCCCGGCGAGTCGCAAGACGGCCGCGTCGCCGGCCGGTGTTGTGAACCTCTGCTGCCCGCCCCATCCCAGGACCCTGTCCAGCCCCGAGGGCTGGAGGGCTGCGCTCGGGCGGGGGCTCGCGGGACCGCACGGGGCAGTGCTCCCCAGCCGGCGGGCTTGCTCTTTGTGCTTTTCTGGATGGGAAACGGGTGAAAAGTACAGCCTAGGCCCTCCGGGGCCTCATCTGCCCTCGCCGGTATCTGGAAACTCAGGCCCGAGACGGCGGCGCCTTGCCCTGGTCCGCCCTCCCGGGAATGGCCGGGCGTGGGTCTCGGGATTCCCCAAACCGTGCCGCGTCGGTGGCCGATTTGGAGGCGGGGGCTCCAGTTCGGGTGCCTGGGCTCCCGTGTGGGAGCTGGGGAGCGTAGGTGGGAGAGACAAAGGACTGGGGTGAGACCGGTGCACCCCGAGGCCTGAGGGGCGGGAGTGGGCGGGCACGGACTCAGGGCACGCTCCCTGAGCGACAGGCTGGTACCCGCGCCGCGCTGCGCTGTCCGCGCGGCCCGCCTGGGATTTTTGGCCACATCCTGCCATCTGCTGGGCACCTGGAGCTACTGTCCGTGCTTTGGTAGAAAGCAGAGGTTCTTTTTGTCTTCCCACCCTCTTTACCTCTTTATCCCCACCTGTGTGTCTGAGTCGGCCTCTCTCTCCCTCGCCCTCTCCCCTCCCCCCCTCCCCCTCTCTCTTCCTCTCTTTCTCCTTTTCGCTCTCTCTGTCTCAGAAAGCGCTGAGACTCAGACTTAGTTAAGGCAGCTAAAACCTCCAGGGACAGTAGCAAAGGCTGAACTTGGAACCAGCCCCCTAGGGCAGGTTCCTGCTCATGTTTTGGTCCTCCGCTGTGCAGCTGGGCTTGTAGTTCTCTTCCATGAAATGGAGTGGGTGAGACCCAGGGCTGCTTTTCACTGTATGAGACAAAGCAGGGAAGGGTGCCTGGATGAAGTACCTGATGGTAACTGTGTCCTCCTTTTCATTCTACTGACAGGCATGGCAGGGTGTCCAGCCTGCACCAGTCCAGGAGCTGGCAAAGGAGGCCCTCATGAAGCAGGGGAGGAACAGTGGACTGGTGCTGATTCCTGGCTTTCTTCCACTTCCTGGCAGGTAACCTGAGTAGGTCTCTTACTCTTTTCTGGCTTCAGTTGCTACATCTGTAAAATGGGGCTAATAACAGCACCTCCCCTCCACGGGTGTTTATGAGGATTGAGTGAATCGATGCTGGTCCCTGGAGCATAGCAAGTGCGGCTCAAGCAGCAGCTTTATCCTCAGCAGCAATCTATGGTGTAGATTATGCCTCCTTTCCATGACCTGGCTCTGCTCTCTGGAGGAAGTGACTGTGCCACTTCAGAGATGTCACCGCTTCTACCATGCACCACAAGAAGAGTTGACCCTGGGTAGTCTCTGTTCCAAGAACAAGACATCCAAGATGCAGACCTGAACCCCACATGCACCCAAAAACAACTGAGATCCTATAAGCCACTGAGATGAGAGGGGCTGTTTGTTCTGAAGCATTATTACAGAAATAACTGACTGATACATATGTGAAATTAAGAGCCATGCATACCAACAAAGACCCCGAACGTGGTTTATGCTGTGCTGGAAAGAATCCCAGGAGTCTTGGGGACAGCAGAGGTACCTGCCCTAGCCCTGAGAGACCAGGAAGGCAGAGGGTCCCCCGGGACAGGTTTCAGCACCTGTTTCTTGCCCCTTCCTCTCCTAGCATTTTCTAAACACATTTTGTGGCCACACAGGTGAGTGAGCCAGTCTGACGTCTGAAGTGCTGGACAGTCCTGGGAGCGTGTGGGTGGCTTTCGTGGGGTGGGGCTGTGGTGAGCCCAAGGTTGGGAGGGCCAAGGGGGTCTCCAGAACCACACTTTGGGTCAGAGGGGCTTTCCAGGAAAAATGGTGCTTGAGCTGAGGCTGGAAGGGCAAAAAGGAATCCACTGGGGAGGTAGAGAGGGGGTGCCCAGGCCGTCCCCCGGGCCAAGAGAGAAGGGCCCTTCATAGCAGCCAGGAGAAGCTGGGTTGTGGGTAAGGATCCTGTGCCCTCTCTGCGGAGCTCTGTGCTAGCCCTCCATGGGCCACCTGGGCCTGGCAGGCTTATAGATAATGTGCCAGGCCCTGGTACTTTGGGTGCTTTCTATGGATTACCCCTCTCCCACCCCACAAGGACCCTGGCAGTCAGGTGTTATCTTCATCCTGGGCTGAGGAAACTGAGTCACAAAGAGGCTATGCCAAGGGCAAGGGGTGAGCAGGGAGGGTCCTGAGATTCAGGGCCAGAAAGGACACACATATATCAAACCTACAAAAGGGACATAGGTGATCATCCAAAATGTAGTAGTGGCCATTTCCAGAGTTGTAAAAATTCAGATTTTTAAAAAATTTCCTTTTTAAAATGCCTTTGTATCATTGGACACATTATTTTAATCATTGAAAACAATGGTAGTTTCACTTTGAAAAAAGATCTTTGGGCACTAACCCATCCTGATTTTGTAAGACATGTGTCACAGTTTATTGCTACAGTTACTGTGTCAGAAGGCAGTACAATTGTCCCCAATTTACAGATAGAGATGAGGAGGCTCAGGGAGACAAATGACTTGTCCTTAATGCCACAGTTATTATATTCACTTCCCAGGACAGATGTAACAAGTTAGCACAAACTTAGTGGCTTGAAACAATAGGAATTTATTCTGTCGTTATTCTGGAGACCAGAAATCCAAGATCAAGCCCTGAGCGGTGCTGTTTCCTCGAGACCCTAGCAGGGAGGTCTGCTCCAGGCTTCTTCCCACTTGTGGCTGCAGACATTCCTTGGTTTAGGGCCGCAGGACTGTCCTCTGCTGCTGACCTCCTGTGGCATCTCCTGTCTGCCTCCCTGGGCCATCTCCTCTTCTGTCTGGATGGCTCGAGTGGCGTGGCAGCCATGTGTGAGAGGGTCATCCTGCCCTGCTGAGGACACGGAGGCCAGGTGAGGTGGAGCAGCAGCCCTGCAGAGGTAATGCAGGCAGGCAGTGATGGTGTGGGCTGAACAGGACAGGGGCAGTGAGGAGAAGGGTCAGGTCCCGGACATATTTCAGAGGCAGAGCTCCTAGGTCTTCCTGGGAGATGGTGGGAACATACAAAAGAGGAATCAAGGATGGCCGGAAACCCTGGACTTGAACACCTGGAAGGACAGAGCGCAGGAGTCAGCAGGTGGGTGGGATCCTTGTGTTCTGGTGGAGATCAAGAGTTGTTTTGTGGGGCCTGTTAAATTTAAGGGGTCTGTTAGTTTTGTGCAGCCTCTGGGCAGATGGAATGAGGTTCAGGGGAAAAGTTGAGTCTAGAACTTTGAATGGGGAGTCCTGAAAGTATCAGTGATGACTGACGCTCTGATCATCTTGGGGATGCAAGGACCAAACCCTGGGCCTCCAATGGAAAGAGGCTGGGGAGACACAGAGGGAGCAGCCAGGGCAGAAGAGGAGGCCTGAAGTCTGAGAGGTGCTGGAACCCCCCGGAGGGGGAGCAGCACAGGGTCAGCTGCACCCAGTGGAGGGCCTGAAGGACGGCCCTGGAGGGCACTGTGGGAGTGAGGCATGCCAGCGCCCGGCAAGCAGGCAGGCAGCTCCTGGTTCGCTGCAGACCATTGCAATGTGCTTATTGTTGGCCACGAGGACAGCGTGAGAAGTGGAGCTGATGAAAACCTAGTTGCAGACGGGGTCTAGACGGCTGGCAGAAGGCTTCCTCGCCATCCCTTAGTGCTCTAGCTAAAATGCCCTCAGCCGGTGTTAAGTGTCAGGCCCTGGGCTGGGGCAGCAGCAGCCAGGTAAGTAAGGGTGCACACGCCACCACCTCCTGTGACAGGCCACTCAGGTGCTGTGAGCAGGGCAGACTCTGCATCCAGGCACACATAACGGCATCAGCTCACTCTGTGGGACGCAGGGCACCAGATTCACAAGAGACCCAGGTGAGACTGCACAGGGTTAGCAAGCAGACCTGAAACCCAAGGTCCTGTCTTCACTCCTCTCACACAGTTCAGTTCTCAACTCTTCCTCATTATGGATTGCCAGTAGATGCAGGAAAAGAGATTTTCCAGGTATTTCGGGAAAGGACTGAGGTGGCAGACTCAGCAGGCATTTGCAGTCAGAAGCCCACTGCCTAAGAGACAGCTGAAATTCCATTCTGCAGGCACCTGGGCGAAGATCTGTCAGGGGACAGGGTCAAACGTTTAGCCTAGGCACCCTAAACCAGGCTGCTCCCAACCTGCAAGGTCCACTAGGAAGTGTCCAGGTATGGGAAGGGATGGATGAGCAAGCACTGGCCTCTGTCTCCCTGTGGTCTCAGCAGACAGCAGAGTGGAATCCTGACGCCTCACGGGCAAAGGCCCTGGTCGCGTAACACTGAAGACAGTCTGGGAGGACATTTTTTTTTTTTTTTTTTTTTTTTTGCGGTACTGGGGATCGAACTCAGGGTCTTTTGCTTGCAAGGCAAGCACTCTACCAACTGAGCCATCTCCCCAGCCCTCCAGGAGGACTATTCTAAGTACCCACCTTTCCTGCATCCTGCACAGTGTCAGCAGCCAGCCCTCTCCCGAGAGGAGTTCTAATTTCGGTAGGTTGTGAGATTCAAGCAGCCTTTCAAGGAACTGTGAAAGATTCTGATTCTCTCCCTATAAAAACGGTCAAATGCACACATACACACAAGTTCAAGGACAGTTACAGTGTATTCCTGATGACTCCCTTGTGCCTGTAAGAATCTTATAAGCCCAGACAGCAACACGTGAGACTCACTCTGTGGATGTTGCTGAACTTGACACCAGAGGCGGCCAGCTGCGGGTCTTGCCCTCTCCTCTGTCTCACCACGGATTCCTCTGTGGAAAACAGTAGCATGACCTAATGCAGACTAGAAACCCACCTATACTTGCGCTGGGCCTATGGGCTTCCCAGAGAGGGAGGCTTCCAGGGCACAGAAGTTACCCTTGGGGCTTCTCCTTTGAATCTGACAAGGGATTGAGTATGTGATGTGTTACTTTCAACCCCAAATGCAGGCTCAGAAATGTTCTGCGTTCTTGTTTTGACCTAACCTTATGTGAGTGGAGTCCTGCCGCTGCTGTTCCAGGGTGGAGACATGAGCCAGGATCGGCCATACTTGCATTTGGAGCTATCAATGCCAACGGCAGCTCTCAGGAGCAGGGTGTCTTCTGTACCGAGCCAATCTTTAGAGTCTGCCAGATCAAGCTTTATTATCATTTTAAAGCCTGTTTTATTTAAAACTTGAGTCTGGTTTGCTTAGAGTAAATACCGCCTGCTTGCACTCCCTTTCAATATGTTCCGTTTGGCAGCATTGTACATTACAGAGAAAAAAAAGATAAGACTGTTCCGTGGCAGGCCAAGATAAGAGATGGCTTGCACATGCAGTTCTGCTATGGAAAAGCATCGCGCCCAGAGAGCAAATTATCCCTGATGGTTAAAAGATGATCATTTCAAAAGCAACATCTTATTAAGAGTCCTCGTGTGTGTGTGTGTGTGTGTGTGTGTGTGTACACTCATTCCCAGTAGGGATCATAAATTGCACGAATGTGGTGTGTCTACATTTCTTGGCATTTTCATAGATGGAACTTGGTAGCCCAGCAGACCTGAGTTTCTTGTTCTTACATTGAAACGATTTGCAGAGCAACTGCGTGGTGACCTCAGAGGAGGTGCTGGTGGAGAGCTCCAGCTGGGAGGCAGACCAGGCAGGGCAGGGAGGAGCCCTGCCAAGCGCAGCATCCACCCTGGGCATCTCCCTGTGTTGCTACCTGGGCTTATAAGATTCCTGGAGGCCTCAGGGAGTCATCAGGAACACACTGAAACTGGATTGAACTGTGTGTGTGTGTGTGTGTGTGTGTGTGTGTGTGTGTGTGTTTGACTATTTTTGTAGGGAGAGAATCAGAATCTTTCACAGTTCCTTCAAAGGCTGCATGAATCTCGCTGACAAACAGGGCTCAGGAGCACTTGCCTAAAGGACATTCTACACAGGGAGAAGAGAGGCCAGCTGCAGGGCGCAGGAGCCACATGTAGCAGAAGCAATGACGACTTCCCCAAGGACAGACGTGCTGAGGTGGAAAGAGCGTGGCCGGGAGCCGGGAGACAGCCCCAGCAGGTCCACGGCCTCTGCCTCATCATATGGCCTCAGATAAGTCACTTCCCCGCTGGGCCTCAGTTCTCAGTCTGTAACCTGGAGTGAATGGGAGTGCTGGGCTGCGTGGCAGAGCCTGTGCGGGCTCTTTGCCCTCTTTCTTTTTATGCCAGCTTCCCCCAACCACATGACTTCCTGGCTAGAAACTGCCTTTCCAGCTTCCTCTGCAGGTTGGAGTGGCCACTTGACTAGGTTTCAGCCAATGGGCTGTGAGAAATGATGGGCACGTGAATGCGCTCTCTGGCCCCTCCTGTAGGCAAGAGGAGCCTAGGCAGAGGGCAACAGCCTAGCGAGTGACAGAGCGACCAGAGGCAAGGAGCCATGGTCAGGGACACGCATCTGGAGCACAATGCCCCACTTGCCTTGGACCGCCCACTATCTCCGTTGTTCCACGGGATTGTGGATTTGGGGATTGCTTTGCTTGAGCAACTTAGCTCCCATCTTAGCTAAACAGACTGGGTGAGGCCGAGGCCATCACTGATTCCCTCACATCTGGAAAGACAGGGACACACACCAGACATTCAGCAAACTGAAGGAATGAATGAACAAATGAACGACTAAGAGGTCTTACGGGGCGTGTCGTGGCATCGTTCACGAGCCAGCGTGGTCGTGGCTGAGACCACACCTCAGAACTCTTCCCATGCGACAGCCCTGCCATTTTAGCATGGACCCTCAGAACAGGGTCACTGGGGAACACAGGGGTGACTCTTTCAAAGGAAGGGTGGAGGGTGGGGCGGTCCCGGGAGCAGAGCTGTGCGGCACCCCCACCTCCTCCCGCCCCGCCTGCTATTCTCTCACTCCACAACCGTGGGTCTCACCTGCCGGTCCCCAGGGGGCACAGAGGCAAATAAGCAGTCCTGCACCCGCCCTCCCGAGTCAAGGAAGCAAACGGTGCCAGGGTAAAAAAAAAAAAAGCCATGCTGAGCCTGCTCGAAGCAGAAACTGGACGGGCGTGGTGATGTTTTAGCACCTGTGTCTTCAGAGGCCCCGGGCGCGTTCCGTGGAGAGCGTCTCTGCCTCCACCACCTCACGCTGGTCGTGGAGGGAGCGCAGTGGGCCCTTCGGAGCTGATTCTCAGCGCCCTCACCCAGGCGCTCCCCCCCCCTCCCGGCCCAGGCGCAGCCCTGGCCTGCAGAGCAGTCCAGCCTCTACTAGCTACGAACCAGGGATGCTGGGGAGGGGGCTGCAGCCCGGGATCCGAGGGTCCAGGGTGAGTGGACATCTCCTCTGTCGCTTATGTGGTCATTCGACGTGAACAAGTCACCTCTTCCAGCGTCTTCATTTGTGAAATGGGGATACTTTTTCCTAACGTCTGGACTCAGAAAAGCGTACCCCAAAGGGTGGTGCTCGGATACACAGAGCGGGAGAGTTTCAGAACCGGGATCGCTCTGATCTTCCCGCCCCGTGTCTCAACCATCTTTGATCCCCTTGTTCTCCAGAAGCCGTGCAGAGAGGTTTGCTCTGAAGCTCTCATCTGGCTGAGGACATTTCTTCCAGAAGAAATGCAGTTGCCTATCCCGTCCTCACGTGCACGGTCCCATCCAGTAACCGGGAGTGCCTGTCTGCAGAGGAGGAGGCTGGAAGCCTTACCCAGACAGACAGGCATGCCTCTACCCCAGGCCAGCTCCCAGAGCCTGCCTGGGGAAGGTTTCCTGAAGTGAGAGGATCTTCGTTGGGCGCGGATCCGCCCCTCCCCTCCCAGGAGCCAGAGGCACTTTGTCACACACTGTCATCTGTGCGTGGCCCATTCGCTTGCCCTACAAACCTTTCCCTACCCGTGGAGCTGCCTGCACTGCCCTCCTCCCCGCGTGACAAAGGGCATATACATTGCTGACTCTCACTGGGCTGTGGGATAATCATTCTGTGAGTGCCTGTGTTTGTGCACTTTAATAAATGCGTATGCCTTTTCTTCTGTTAATCCACATGCTGTCAGTTGATCAGACAGACTGTAACCTTCAGAGGAGAGAGCGAAATCCCCCTTGTCCCTATGCTGTCTCGTGGTGTTACTGCGAACTTTGCATCAAAATATCCAACAGAGTGCCTGCCAGGGGGTCTAGAGAGAGCCTGCAGGCTCACCACCTATGAATGGGTGCTGATTTGGCGGAAACATGTCTCTAGCTGTAGTTAGGCTAGTCACCCGGGTGGGATTCCCCCACCCGGGGATAATCAGCAGTGCCTGGGGATATTTCCGACGGTCATAACCGAAGGGAAGGCAGAACAGTGCTCCTGGCATCCAGCAGATGAGACCAGAGATGCTGTCACCATCCTGCAGTGCACAGGACCAACCCGTCAGGGGAATCCCCTTCGCGATGTCAGTAGTATCACTCCTGAGAAACCTTGCGCTGGCCAACCGGAAATGACTGTGTCCACAGAACGCGTCCACGCGCTCCCCAGAGGCCTGTCCCATGCGATTCTCAGTGCCATCCTTGCCTTGGTGTTTAACGTACGACTATAAAACAGCAGCCCTGTGACTGCTGACTGCAGTTGGGAAGCCTTTGCCTCTAAATCTGCTTAGTTCCTCTCTCCGTAGGAAACATGCCTGGAAGGACCTCACCTGGCCCTCAGGCCCTCTGGAGCATCCACCAAGAGGCATCCCTCTTTCCTGGTCTGGTCCTCAACCGTGGAGTTTATTTTCCGACTTCAGGAACACCTGGATCCAGTTTGCAACGCAGAACCAAAGGGAACCCGCAGAGTGGAGAAAAAGTGAGGCGTCAGTGACACTTTCCAGCGTGCACTGCCGTGCTGCCCAGTGTCCTTCGGTCGACTTGCACTGAGCACCTACTGTACTTCAGGTTTGTGCTAAGCCCTGGGTGTTCAGTGGTAATAAGAGTCACATAGTTCCTCTCTCGCCGTGACTCTCGGTGGCATTAGCACCCATTCCGATTCTTCCTTTACACAGCCTTCTGTGATAGGAGGAATGGTATTTGTTACAGGTGAGAAAGTTGTATATTTTAAAAGTAAAAAGGCAGAAATATTTTGAATTTTTTCACAATTTGCATTTCTGATAAAATACATTCAAAGTTTGTAAAATGTAAATGTTTAAGAAGACCCTCTAGTTCACTGAGTGTGAGTCCAAGCCTGAATGTGAGTGGGGGCCTAGGACCCTTTCTCCAGTGTCCCCCAAGGCCAGCTCCCCCATCTCTCCTCTGGAACGCAGCACTCTGGCGTCCCCGTCTCTGACAAAGCGCAGATTCCTCCACCGGCAGTACTCTGGGCTCACCACAGGTAGGTCTGGGTAGGCGGTGGGGTCGCCCGAAACACTGGGAGCCAAGCACTGTGCAATGTCTTCCCCTGCCAGGTGCCTCCTCCAGCATGGTGCGCCTGTCCCCAGCCACCAGGACTAAAGACGTCAGCTGCCACTCCCAGGCCCTGGGCAACGCCGTGTGCCCACTGTCACCGTCCAGACGCTACAGGCATCTTAAGTGATCACTTCGGCCACCCTGCAGACGCTAGGCTCCGCTCAGCATGGGAAAAGCAAGCTCCGGGACTGGTTGGTAGATTGATCCCTATGGTGGGCACGTGTTCAGACCAACTCCGAAAGGGGCACCACCAGGCATTGTGGGTGAAAGGCCGAAGGAGTCAGGGGCTGCTTACGCCTTGGGCAGTGTCCATGCGCAGCCGATGGACCCGAGCTGTAGGGACACGGAGTCAAGGCATGATTCTGCGGACGGCCTGTGTGCCGGCTCGCCAGTGTTTCCTTTAGGAGGCAATTCACCCCGGCCGTCGCCCCGCTTGGGCCTGAGGCAGTAGGGCCCGTTTTATTCCTCTACCAAAGCCTGTTATCCACAGGGCCACTCTCTGGACTGAGGAATGTTTGTCCAAAGACTTCCCGATAAGAAGAACACAGGCTACCCTGAAAGGGGCACTGGGTGACCTTTACACAGACCAAAGATTCCAAGACTCAGGAAAAAGGATGATTAAAAGCAAAGTCCACCAACCATAAAATGTGTTAAAACAATTAGAACCAGCTGGCGCAGACCAAAGTGACCAAGAGCACCGTTAGACCTCAACCTGTCCTTTAATTTCATTATAATAATAAAATTTCTCTGGGCTTTGCTTGGACATCTCTGTCCCCATGGGCCTTGCTTGGGTACTCGTGGGTAAAATCGTGTACAGTCAGAACTTTAAAAATTAGATGCAATGCTTTCAGCCCAAAGTCAAGAGGTGGTGCCTGGGCTGGGCTCCAGAAAGTTCCCTAGGACCTTGTTGAAACTAGGGGACAAAGGGGCACAGTGTTGCTCTCCTCTCAGAGATGTCCCACTCTCTGCCTTGAGGGTGCGCCTTCCAATAAACTCTGCTCTGCTGCTACTACACCTCATGTCTTGCTTGAAATCCTCTCTTGCAACAACAGAACCGAGAGACATAATGTGACCCCAGGCCCCTGGTGATAATATGCATGAGCTTGGTTCTGGAAGCCCACAGCTGGTATGTGGTTGGGCCCAGCATGCCCAGCCAAGGCCCACTGGGATCCAGATTCCACTAAGATACTCCCCAGTGGAGCCGACCGCTGGGGGTGCAGGTTTGCAGGTGTCATGGAAGTGCTTCTGGGAATCTGTGGCCAAATCTGCATTCACCAGGCAAATGCAATGGAAGGAAGCCCCTGCTGGCCAGTGGAGGGGGGTGAGCAGAGACCAGCGCCCATTAGCTCTGTCTACTTCCCTTAGCTCAAGACCTCTGTGACCAGGCTGCCGCCGACTCCATTGCGACCCAGCATCTGGGACGGAGCCTGGAGAAGAATCCAGGACACCCCTCTGGCCCTCAGTGGATTTGTCCCAAGGTCTAGATCAACTCCAGAATCAGCTGAGTGGGTGTAAAAGTGAGGGGGTGTCTCCGTTCTACTTTTGAATGATAGTTCAAGCAGGAAAACACGAAGATCACTCGTAGGACACCTGACAGGTACACGACGGGCCAAAGCGCGTTTAAGTGTTAAGATCAGTTTTGCAAAGCATGAGGCAAAAGCCGTGTGACAGTCAGGGCAACAAGGAGAAGGCCCAGCAGGCAGCCCTGGGAGCGTCTGCTCAGGGAGACGTGGGTGGGATTCGCTCTCTCTGTCCCCTCAGCCCCGTGTGGGGGCAGGGAGCACAGAGAATATTTCTGGAGGGCTCCAGGCAGGGGAGCAGCCTCCAGAGGCCCAGGAGCTGAGGGAAAATAACACACTAGGGCACAGGTTTTCTAGACGTTTGAAGCCCACATGTGAGAGGTTATTATTATGGGGGAGGATTTATCTCCTGCCATTCTCTGCTTCCTTTTTCAAAAGGCTCACTGTATGGTCTTAAGAGTCACAGTGACTACCTAATGAATCCCTGATGAACCTCTTGCTAAGCACTGAAATAAGAGTCCGAGCTCCACACAGCTGAGACGGATTAGGAAGTGCCCTCGACGTCGCTGGCCAGCAACGTGAGCTGCAGGGAATCCGAGCCCACCTTCCTGGATGGGCTTCCTTTCCCTCTTGTTTGGCAATGTCTGGTGGTGTCATTTTACCACGGGCCTCGCCTCTCCCCGGTAGCAGGGACTTCAGCTCACTCCACCAAAGGCCTTCTGAAGTTCGGGGCGAGTTAGCACCCACCAGCTTCCGCGCGTGTGGGAGCCACGAGAACAAAGCTGGCTTTCAGACATCCCAGGCCGCAAAGTCGGGGTCGGGGTCAGGAAGCCTGGGCTTATTTCCACCGTGGGCAGCCGGCGGCAGAGCTTTGGCACATCATCTTGCCACCTCTTCCAGCGCAGGGCTTCCAGCATAATGGGGTTTCTCCGTCATCTCCCAGGGTGACTTTAAAGAGAAAGTTCTAGAAGCAGTAGCCCTGGTGTTCAGTGTTCCGGCCTTCTTGCCTCTTTAGGCTTAAGAAACTACATCTTCCTCACGAAGTGGGGAAGAAAGGAGCTATTCAAGTAAAAGGTCTCAAAAAAAAAAAAAAAAAAAAAAAAAAAACAACCTGGAGGTCACACTTAACAGGGCTTAGCGTGCCAGCAGCCGGAGGCCCAGCCAGTTTCTGAAATGGCTTCTGACCAGGCTGAAATGCTTTCTATCCGAGGTTTAAGTTACTCTTGCCCACTTCCTGCCCTGGGTGTGTGTTGGCGACAGGGCTTCCTGGAAGGACAGAGGCCAAAATACTCAAAATGCTTCCCGAGGGAGGAAGCCTTAGCTTCACAGAAGCTGGAGGCCACGGAACTGGAGGGAGAAGGGGCTGCCAGGGGCCAGGCCCACAGGGAAAGGTTGTTTGTGTCTCTGTGCTGCAGCTGTGCACTCTGAGTGGCCGACCCTGTTGTTAGGGGGACAGCAACAAAGGGCACCATTCATTCGTTCCTCCCCCCAGCCTCCTCTTCCACCCAGCAGGCCCCAGGTCCTGGGCTCCGGTGCCAAGCCCGACCCCCGCCCCTCAGTCTAGCGTGCATGGTGGATTAGGACCCAGGTTTATGGGGCTGGAAGTGACATGAGTAGCAATGACCAACCTGCAGTGCCCGCCCTACCCGGGAATGAGTCTCAGGGGCTTCACATACAGTTTAATCCTCTCTCGGGGGGTTGTGAACGTTCCGATCACAAGGTGATAAGGTGATCACCCTGATCCTCTCATCGAGATGTCATGTGACAGCCAGGAAGATGGACAGTCTATAAAGAGAATGGTTTAAAACCTTTCAATCCCCTCCAGCCCGAGTGGAGGGTACCAGTGTTGTCTCCATTTCACAGACAAGTAGAAAAAGTGGCAGAGCAGACAGTGACAGGGCGGTGCGTGAGGTCAGCTGGACTGTCTAGCCTGCGTGTAAAACTAACTCAAACTGAGCCTCTGAAACATGGGGTTAGAATGGGCACTGCCAGGGCCGGGCTGGGGGCTGGAGGGTCAGTGTTGAATAGGGACAGGACTTGAGTTTGGGGAGATGAAAAATTTCTGGAGATGGATGGTGGAGACGGCCCCAGGACGGGAGGGTGCTCAATGCCCCTCCACCGGGAACCTCGTTAGAAGGGTGTATTTGTGTTGTGCATATTTTCTTGGACTATTTTTTTCACCAGTACAGAGAAAATAGTTCCAGAAATAATCATCCCATTGCACAAGAAGTGGATCACCTTCCACTATAAAAGGCTTCATTAAGGGGGAAAGCCGCAGGCAGGTGTTTTATAGCTCAAGTGTCATGGCCGGCTCCTGGTCTCAGGTTCTGGTGAAACGGAACCTGCAGGTAGCTGTCGATGCCTGACATGGACACCACAGACATGTCCGCTCATCCCAGTCATTCTGCTACCCTGCTGAAAGCACGTCAGGTGAGCATCCAGCCCTGCAAAGAAAGCAGACAGCAGAGCCAGGCCACCTCTTCAGATAGGGCGTCTAACACAAGCTGGGACCCTGGGGGACATTCTAAGTGCTCCTGAGACAGGGCTGGGTGGGAGGCTGGCACTGAGGGCCGGCAACGATCTTCAGTCCTCACAAACACAGCGTGGTGAGGGCCCTGAGGAAGAGACCCCCGCCTGGGACAGACACCTTGTAGACATCAGTAAGTGTGGCACTGGATGGACCTGCCCTGCCCACAAGCCACACTGTGGCCTCCACAGGGGGCTGCTTCATAGCCTCCCAGGAAGAGAATCCAGCATTCCAATGATGGAATCCTCAAAAGCAAGGAATCGCCACATGTGGAATGGAGTCACAGAACCACGATGTCATAATAGGTGAAGATCCCCTCATTTTCCAAGGACAGTGACGTCCATGGCTCTCCCAGGGTCATGCAGCAGGGTGGTTAATTTCGTGTATCAACATGACTGGGCCATGGTGCCCAGAAATTACTCAAGGCGTGTCTGTGTAGTTCAACGAGGTCAACATTTAAATCACAGATTCTGGGTAAAGCAGGTGACTCCCATAACATGGGTGGGCCTCACCCAGTTCACCAAACGCCAGAAAAGGATCGAAGCCCATCCCAGAGAGAATCCTGCCTCCCGACGGGCAGACCCGAGCTGCAGCTTTAGCTGGTCCCTGAACCTCCAGTCGCCCACCGGCCCTGCAGACCTTGGGCTTGCCGAGGCTCCACTGTCGCCTGAGCAGTTCTTTAAGATCAACTGCTCCCCACGATGGATGGATGGAAGGATAGATGGAGAGACACTTATGGTTTGGATGTGAGGTGTTGCCCAAAAGTTTACATGTGAGACAATGCAAGAAGGTTCAGAGGAGAAGTGATTGGGTTGTAAGAGTCTTAAGTCAATCAGTGATTTAATTAACTGAGTGGTAACTGAAGTGGTGGGTGTGGCTGGAGGAGGCAGGAACTGGGGCATGGCTATGGGGTCCATATTTGCATCTGGCAAGGAGTCTCTTTCTCTCTCTCTCTGCTTTCTGATTACCATGTGAGCTGCTTCTCTCTGCCACATTCTCCCACCATGATGTCCTGCCTCACCTGGAGACCTGAGGAATAAAGCTGGCTGTCAGTGGACTAAGACTGAAACTGTGAACCCTCAAATCAACTTTTCCTCCTCTATAGTTGTTCTCATCAGGTCTTTCAATCACAGTGGTGAAAAAAACTGACTTAGATAGATAGATAGAGACAAGAGATACATAGAAATGTATATAAAGTATGTATCCATGCTTAGATGCATTTACACACACATAGCACAACACACACACATTCCACGGACTCTGCTTCTCTGCAGCCCCATGCCCTCCAGCCCCTCGTCTGTGAAGTGAGGATGTGGTAGTCCTGCACCCGCCCTGTAGGGTCTTAACTGGTTTCGCCTTGGTTGCCATACCTAACACCCTAACCAAAGCACCGGCACCAGCCCCTGCGGTAGCTGTGTTGGCTAAAATTCATTTCAAGGAACCCAAAATGTGCATGATGGGGTGTGGCAGATGGGCAGGAGAGTTCCACAATGTCACAGTGCTGCCAGATGTCAACCTTCAGAGCATCTCTCCGCTCTGTGCTGAGCTGCAGGATTGAGAGATGACCAGCACCACACCTACCATCAGGAAACTCCAAATCTGATAAAGAAATCAACACGTAAGCCTGGCAAGGCTGCGTGGAGACGCGTACACAGGAGTCACTAGGTGGAAAGATTGCAATCCCCAGTGAGTACCCTCACATAGTCATGCGTCCGTCAGAGTATCAGTTTTCTATTGCTGGGTAACAAACTGAAGGCCTGAACAGCACGCATTACAGAGGTCAAATGCTTGGGTAGCATCAGCAGAGTTCTTGGCTTTGGCTTTCCCAAGGCCAGAATCAAACTCTGGCTGGCCCAGGCTGGTATCTGGGAGCTCCGTGAAACAAATTCGCTTGCAGGTGCATTCAGACCAGTGGTACGGCCCAGGTCCCTGCAACTGCGATTTCTGAGCTTCCATTTCCTCACTGGTTCTCCACCAGGATCACTGTCCTCCTGAAGGCTGCTGGTATCCCCCTCTTCTGCCTCACCCCACACACCTTTGAGTCAAAAAGGGAAGCTGTATCCTTTTCGCACCTGGATTCTTTCTGACTCCCTCATCACCTCCTGTCAACCTGCAGAAACCTGCCTTTAAAGGATTCATGTATTAGATTAAAAGCTGGATAATCTCTTTTGACTAACTAGAAGTCAATTGATTAACCTTTACTACAACTGCAAGATCACTTTTGCAGCATGACTAACCCAACCACATGAGGTATAGCCCATCCTATTCACAGGTTCCACCCACACTCAAGGGGAAGGGCATTACCTGCCCTTGGTAGAACTTGCCTACCATGGTCAGGATAGGCTAGGTAGAGCTGCAGTGACAAAAAGTCCTTAGGGCACACCACATGTTGGCTGGGCATTGCTCTGGGTCATCTCTGCTTCAGCATGAGGCTGATACCTTGTACTTGGGGTCAGAGAGCAGAGAGGAAGAGGTGGCACGGCAGAGTGCAGGCAACGCACACACAGGCTCTCTGTTTCTGCCTGTGCTAAACCCCAGCACTCCTTTTCCATTTCATTGGATAAAATGACCCACTTGACTGTGAGTGACTTCAAGGGGAAAGGATGCTCAGTCTTTACCTGGGTCCAGGAGAGAGGAAACTGGACATGTCTGATGACCAGCACTGATGACTGGCACAAGGAGAATCATCCAAAATGGAGCAACTATAGGAGGGCTAGCTCCACCCAGGCACCCTGCAGGGATTTGCAAGACAGAAAGAAACCTCCCGGAAACCAGCTCAGGCCAAAGAACCCTGTATCAGCTCTGTTGCTAGAAATGGCCCAGGACAGCTGGCAGAGTCTGAGGAGCTCAGGACTCAGCTTCTGGAGCTGAAGCCAGGGGTACAGCTCCGTGCTGGTCTTCCTTCTCTTTCCATCTCTGAGCTTTGCTTCCGCATTCCTGGCTTTGCCCACTCCTCCTGCAGACAGGCCTGCTGACCACTCAGCCCAGACACCTCAGCGGAATGAGTGGGTGATGACCCTCCTGTGCCCGTCTGTGAGTCCCAGGGAAGACTCTGGCTTGCCCTTCCTGAGTCATATGCCCACACCATTCCCACTGCAGGGAGGAGAGACATGGCCCAAGAGGAGGTTAAGGAACAGGGTCTCTGACCAGAAGGAAAGAAAGGGAGGGACAGCCAGCTCTCAGGGTCTCTCCAGCAGTCTCATGTTTATTTTGTCTTCACAAAAATTGTTTCCAATAAGTGTTATAATCCCTGCACATCCGTGGAAGCCAAGTGATGTCACGGTCTGCTCAGCCACCAGGTAGCGGGAGTGCGCTCTAAGCTGTAGCCCCCGAGCCTGTGGTCTTTCTGCCGAGCCCAGCTGGGACCCTTCTTGGAGAACTTCTGCTGAGTCCTTCCTGCACGATCGGACCCAAGGGAAGTGTTGAGGACAGAGCTGCTGCTGTATGTCTGCCCTGTGAAAGCTCGAATCCGTGTCCGGGCTTAGGGAGGGCTCTCTTCTAAAACACGGGGCTCTTTAATAATCCCTGCCCCGAAGCAAAGTGTTTGTCTTCACTACTGCACTCTGGACGGGCTGGGCCAACTTTCCATTTGGATTTGCCAAGGGCCAAAGTAAAAGCTCAAGAACATGTCCGTAAACATGGTAGAAGTACAGCTTCTACCGAAGGATGTCAACAGGAGCCCTGGGGAAAACATCCCAGCTGACTGCTCACCCACGCCCCTGCCCACCTCCCGGCCGCCACTGGCTCTTGGCTTCTGACTTCAACTGCTTGCAGAACCAGGGAGGCACAGAGGGGCCTGTGCCATCAAGGGGGCCTCCAGGGCTGGCTCTGGCATTAGCGTCCCAGACGTATGATCTAGCACACTGTCTCCTGCAGAAATCAGGGGGCCATGGCAGACAGCTATTGGCTAGGGGTTGAGTGACAGGAGAACTGACAGTGGTCACAGCCATTTCAACCTTGGGTGCCTCCCGGTGGCCATAGGACAGGAACACCTTGCAGGAAAGGTGCCACTCTGTGATGCAGCCAAGATACATAGGGCCAGAGCAAACAGCCAGTTCCTGTTTCTTACGGTCTTCTCAAGATTGCCCATAGCCCCTAGGGGCTGAGAGTAAAGAGTATTTCCCTGGCCACTGCACCACTTATTGGAACATGCTGGTCTGAACAGTCCGAGGGAAAAGGCTAACTGCTCTTTCTCCACAAATTCTCAAAAAGAGTCCCAGGTCCTGAAAACACAAGGCCACAGACAGAAAACACAAGGACACTATATTAGTCTGTTTTCTGCTGCTATGAGACTGGGTAATTTATAAGCAATAGAAGTGTATTTGGTGCATGGTTCTGGAGGCTGGGAAGTCTACCAGCTTGGTGCTGGCATCTAATAAGAGTCATCATGGTGGAAGGTTGAAGGGCACACGAGCACACACAAGACGGTGGAGACAGGATAGGGCATGCTTATATCACAACAGAGCCACCCGGTTCCCCAGTGATGGCATTCATTCATTCATGAGAACAGAGCTCTCACGCCCTAATTGCCTCTCCACGTTCCACCTCTGAACACTCTTACAGTGGTAACTCATGTCTCAGAGGGAACTTGAAACCACATCAGAAGTTAAGCCCTGGAGACTGTTCTCTTTCTGTGTGAGTCTGCAGCTGAAGAAGGTCTGCAGAGAGAGGGAATTGTGGACACTTAGAAAGGAGACGTAGAGAGATGTTGGCCGTGGACGTGATGTCCTGTTCATGATGCACTGCTTTAGAGAAAGACGAGGGCAGTGTGCATTGCAGTGACCTCTGGAGGGCAGCCTTAGGAGGAGTGAGCTCCACATCCAGGGAGGTATACAAGCAGATTCTGGATGAGCACTTGACAGAAAGGCTGTAAATAAAGCATAAGCATCAGACAGGTTGGTCTAGATAATTTCTAAGGTTCCACTGTAAACGTTTGTTACTATAACAAAATACCTGAGACTGGGTATATAAAAAAAAAGAGGTTTACTTCACTGACAGCTTTGGAGACTGAAAGTACAAGGCCAGAGGTCTTCTTGGCCCAACTTCTGGGGAGGACCCCTAGGCCATGTCACAATGTGAAAGATGCCATCACAATGGCAGGAGCACTTTTGAGATAGCGATCTCCTGGCCAAAAAAAAAAGCCAGCCAGAGACCAGGGAGGGGCCAGTCTTGCTCTTTTGAAAAGGACTAACAACCCAGGAGGCCAGCACTTACCCTTCCACCGGCCATGCTCCCCGTGACCTAGCCCCTCCCCCAGACGCCGCCTCTTAAAGGTCTCACTGCTTTTTGATTCTGCCACATTGAGGACCAAGTTCCAAGACACAGACCCTTGGGGACACTCTCGACCCCTACCTGATCCTCAGCACCCCCAAGCTCAGTTCCCGTCACTCTACTGCCTGAAGAGAGGGTGTCTTCCTTTCCTGTAGCCGCTACTTCAGATCACACAATGCGAGTGGCTTTAAATGACACCAACTTGTGATCCGACAGTTCTGGAAGACAGAAGTCTGCCCTGCACCCCTGGGGTGAAGTCGTACGTGGGTGGGCCGTGTTGCATTCCTATGTAGGAAAGAAGCTCCGCCTCAGCTTCCAGAGACCTCCTGATTCCTCCTTGTGGCCCTTACTGTCTTCAAAGCCAGCAGCATGGCACACGCACAGACACACACACGGACACACACACACACACACAGACACACACACGGACACACACACACACACACACACACACACGCCCCTCCCCACCCACCCGCCTGCTTCTCCACCACATCCCTCAACTCAGCTCTCACCTGGGATGGAGCCGCTGCTGCCGGAAACACCAGGATTTCTGCCACTAACCTCCTGTGTGGCTCCGTTCACTGTTTCATCCCTGTCGCCATCTCAGTGCCTGGCACACAGCAGACTCAGTAAATAGATGTGTCCAGTGAACGGAAGGAGAGTCCATACCGGGAGACACTGGTGCCGAGCTGGGAAACACCCGTGGGCCTGTAGCCGGGGCCTTCAGCCTTCCCGGCCTGAGCAAGGCCTGGCGATGGGGTCCCAAACTCATCTAAGACACCAGCGGGGACAGGAGGGCTTCTTGGGAGGACAAAGACCTCCGCTGGCCCCTGGGAAAGCTTCTGCCTGGATTTCAAGGAAAGGGGCTACGGGGGGAGGGGAAGAAGCCAAGGACCTTTGAGAACCCAGCGTACATGAAAGGATGACCTGGTCAGCTCCCCAGCAGCCACTGCATTGGGGTCCCTTGGGGGAGCCCATGGGGACAGCTGGTTCCAGCTGTGCTGTGTGGGGTTTCTTCCCTGGCTCGTGCCCCAATCTCTGAGCAGCAGGAGTGGCCACAAAGTCACTTCAGCACTGCCTTACCGACCAGCTGCTGTGCCTGGCCAGGTGCCGATAAACCGAGATGCCCTGGAGGAGGGAGTGATCAGCGGAGAGACCGGCGGCAGGCGGCTGAGCCAAGGACCCCACTTAGGATTCCCAGGAAGTCCAAAGCGGCTGGAGAGGAGAGGGAGGGCCCGGGCACACGCTTGCACCCTCAGGCCCGGGTCCGGCTGACCCTGCTCACCTTCCTGTGCCCAGGAGTCAGAACCAGGCAGCTCTCCTCGGCACCTCCTCACCTCTCCTTGCCCGCAGAGTTAGGTGTGGGCTTTCCTCGGGCTGCCCAGCGGCCTGCCCCTGCTTCTCTGTCAGCCTCCACACTTCCACCGCGTCTCAGCTGGGACCTGGGGCCGCTCCAGATCAGCCTCTCATTCATTCTACTTACAGGTGCCATGAACTCCCAGCAGCTCTGAGCTCTGGAAGCCCCAGCCACACCCCATGCCATGTCCTAGTGGGGAACAAGGTCCTTCTCCCCGCGACACACTTATCTCCTCTCACACACGCTGCCCTGGGTGTAGATGGTACAAGGTTGCTTTCCTTCCCTGGCCTGAACTCCAGGCCCTCTGCATGCAGAAGCCCTGGATCCTTTCAGAGCAGGCCTGCAGTCCCAGGCCGGGACCAGGGTGTCACCCAGGGGCACAGCCCAGGCGCCAGCACAGAGAGGAGTGCGCGCAGTGACTTCACGTAGAGGAAAACCTGCCTGCCCAGGGCAGCCCTCCCGACCCGGGTTAGCCCACCTGAGGGGCTGCCGACAGGCACACGGTGCCAGCAGCTCCTGACGTGTTTAGAGAACACGCAGTTGCCTACAAAACAGGAAGGCACCGCCTGCCATCCCTGCCAGGGCTTGGAAGACTGGAAACTGGATAGACATGAGGGGAGGAAGGACCAGAGGCATGTCCAGTGGGGCCAGCTGGTGAGACGGGGAATGGCCACCAGGGTCAGCAGGGGCTTTCTCCAGGCAAACAGTGGGAGAGGCGGGAGCCGGGTGTCCTGCCTGTCTGACCCCAGGCCTGCCCACGTCCAGGATGCCACCCCGATGCGCTCCTCCTTTGGTTCTCATCTTCAGCTGGGTTCTTCTGGGAACCTGCAGCCTGCCCTAGGCCCTCGTCTGCCCTTCCTCGGAGCCGGAGCGAGCCTGCCCAGACCTGGGCCGGGACCCCCTGCTCCGCCCCTCCACTCCCCGGGTTTCCCACAAAGCTTGCGCATGCGCATTGGCAGCTGCTGGAGGGCCGCAGGAGCAGCAGCACCGCTCGGGCGAGGCGGCGATCCTCCTCCCTCTCCTGACGGCCCGCTTTCCTTGCTTGCTCCTGGTGTTGGGCAGCCCAAGGATCCAAACTGGTCTCTGACTGAGACACTCTTGCTCCTCACGGCTCCAGGCAGGAGTCTCCCCTGGAGGCACGTGCCTCGGGCTCTGTGGCCTCAGGCATGTTGTTGCTGGAGCTCTCTGAGCCTCGGTCTCCACCTGGGAAATGGGACGATTCTCTGTGGCCTATGCCTGTCAGGGACGCAGATAGGATCGAGTGGAGACGGTGATACTGGCTCAGACCTTGTGGAAACGCTGATGCTCAGGCACGAGCTCTGCCCAGATGGTAGGGCATCTCCCTTGCGCCTGTGCAGGCACAGGAAGTGAGGGAGACTTGAGAAACAGGCTGGGCCCTGCTTTGCCCCTGGGCATCTAGGTGGGAGCTCACGCCTCTAGCTGGAGCTCCTGGGCATGTGGAGCCCCTGCCCTTCCTGCATGCACCGCGCGTCTGTGCTGAGGCTCAGGGATGCTCACTCAGACAGAGCCACACGTTGGCCCGGAGACAACGACACTCAGGCCCCACGACCCCAGGCAGCCATCGTGGTCCTATCCAGGCAGCCGAGGGAATGGCACTCAGTCCTTCACTGCTAGTCCCTCCCGCACCCCAGCTCTGCCCCAGGAGGTCAGCCAGCTCCTGAGATCAGCCCTCCTGGCCTCTGACTGGTCTTCCTATTCTTCCATCTCTCCCGCCCTGGCTTCTGCCCCTCTCTACTGTTCTTGTCAGTTCAAGAAAAACTCCCGAGGAGAGAAACTGCCGGAGGAAGGGCCGCTTCCCTCAGGTGTCACCCCCACCCAGCGGCCATCCTCACCTCGTGGGATCCTAATGAAAGGTCTGAGTGTGTCGGCTCAGGTGGGCGTGCCGCGTCCTCTCTCCCACCCGGCTGGGCGAGCTGACGCTGGCTGGGCCCACAGGAAATGGAGGCGTGGAGCCTGGGCCCTGGACCACCCCCAGCTGCTGCTTAAAGGGGAGGCTGGCCGGGCTGCAGGGAGCCCCAGCACCATGACGCCCCAGACGTCTCTGCTCCTGCTGCTGCTGGCAGGGCTCCCCGCTGCACGGCCAGCTCCCCCGACCTGCTACTCCAGGATGCTGACCCTGAGCAGGGAGATCACCGGTGACTTCCAGAGCCTGCAGGCTGCAGAACCGGTGGTGAGCCCCCACACCTGCCCCTTTGGATGAGAAAGGAAGGAAGGAAGGGTGGGAGGGAGGGAGGCAGGGAGACTAGATCTTTTTTTCTAATAAAAGATAATCTCAAGGGCATTTGCATATTTCCCTCCTACTAAATATACCAATTATTTGTGTTTTTTTAAATATAAGGAAAAGTAATCAAAGACATCACTAGTTTTGTTTGAACTTATTAGAAAATATCAGAGAAGCTGTAGTAAAAGTACAAAAAGGAAAGATCAGCTCCCCACAGACTTTAGAACTTCAGAGACCCCTCATTAGCCTAGGGACCCCTGTGGGTCAAAGGAGTGAGCCAGGGTGGCTAACTTGGGTCAAGAGAACACCCAGGAACTCAGAGTCGGTGTCCCAAGGGGTGGCTGAGTAGAGCATCCGATAGAGAAAAGAAATGCATTAAGCTTCATTAAGAGCTTCCATCCGTAAAACTGAAAAGTGTCTCTTGACTGCTTGTAAATGCTTCAGAAAGAACCTAATGTCTCTCAGATGTTGGGGTTTATAGGGCTCAAACACCCTCTTTGTATTTTCTTTTTTGAAGCCGAATAACATGTATTTTTGTCTCATTATAAAAGTAGCATAGTCTGTAGAACATTTGGAAAACGCACACAGAGGAAAATAAGCGTGCTGTAACTCTGTCACCCAGGGGTAACAGCTTCTACTGCATTCCAAAGGATGGCGCGTCCGCCTTCCGTCTGTGCCAAGGTATCCCAGTGCCAGGCTGTAACAAAATTGGGATCAAATGGCACAGGCTGCTTTGCAACTTGCTTATTAACGACATCATGGAATAAGTTAATATTCTTTGGTACAAAGGACCTTTGTTGGCTAAGGGCACCACAACTGCTTGCCATGGAATGAACATACAGAGCAATCGTCTTTTAAAAGAATCTGATTTTAAAAGGTAAAAAAGCCAAAAAAAAATCCATAGGCTCAGAATGTTAGAACTAAAAAGAAGTGGAGAGAGTATGCGTTCCTAGTCTTCCATTTTGCAACTGAGAAACTAGGTCACAGAGGAAGATACAAGCCCCAGTCTCACAGGGTGTTATAGGTGGGGAGGAAATGAGTTCTCCTGGTATGCACCCCTGAACAGACACAGGAGTGAAATGCAGCAGTAGAAAAGTACACACACACACACACACACACATACACGTACTGCAGATGAATATATAGGGCATATTGTACTATGTCTAGATAACTGTCATGTAACTAATTTACAATAATACATATTTATTTATATATTTGTATATTTTAGATTTATTTATATATATTACACGTATCTAATTATACATAACTATAGAACTATCATATAACTAAACAGCTATAAAATTGTTTTACATATACATATATAGACATATGCAGCCATTATTATATATTACCATGTGTTTATGTGTGCATCAAATAGTGCCTTGATTCAGAGTAAAACTGATAATGTTGTGTTCTAGAAGGCAAATTCTGGAAGACCGGTTGGTTGTTTTAGGGTGCATGTGACATACGTGACCTGAAAGTATTGCAGGTGTCATTGCACCAAGAAAGACCCCAGGATCGGGGTTGGGCTGGTTGGGAGCCCTCTGTGACCAGGCTGAGCGTGTCCCTGTGGGCATCCCTACTGCTCTGTCCTTTCTGCAGGAGTCCTGTGTGAGGTACCTGCCTGGGCTCTACCTGGACATCCATGTAAGTGGGCTCTGCCTGGCGGGCCAGCGGGGGTGGTTTGCATCCTCTGTTGCTGCCATCCAGCAGGGGCAGGAGAGGCCCCGTGAGGGAGGACTCAGGAGCTTATTAGCTCCTGTCCCCCTGGCTGCTGACTTCTCCCCTGAGCCCTCTTCTGTCGCCCACTGCCAGAATTACTGTGTGCTGGCCAAGCTAAGGGACTTCGTGGCCTCACCCCAGTGCTGGAAAGTGGCCCAGGTGGACGTGCTGAAGGACAAAGTGCGGAAGCTGTACACCATCATGAACTCGTTCTGCAGGAGGGTAGGCGGTCCCCGACCGCCCTGTTCTGCTTGCTGTCAGCAGAGATGTTCTCAGCTTTGCACGGAGGCCTGGGGGGAGGGTTTGAGGGGGGCTTCCAGTCCACAGAGCCCTTCTGTAGCTCGGTCTCCCTCGTTAAGCGATGGGACTCAGGAGGCTCTGGCCTCCACCACAGCTACACCCGGGGCCACTCCCCTGCCACCTGGGACAGACTGCCATAGGCAAGCAGAGCTGTCAGAGGCTTTCTGGAGGATCAGCAGCCCAGGAGCGCCCCGTGGGAGGAGGTTCTGGTAGGAGAACCTCAGCACCCAGGTTACCCTGAGCTGTGGCCTCGTCCTGCCTCCCAGTGTGAACATGCAGTATCCTTGGGGGTCAGGTGGTGACACGCTAGTCCTCCTCTCACAACATCACAGGAAGGGTAAGACTCACACCCTATCAGAACCGTCCTGACCACCTTGATCCCACGACACCCAGCAGAGCACCTGCCCAAGGGCTTTCCAGCCCCTGCCTGGCCAGAGTGAGTCCCTGAGAAACCCTGGTCACTGGCTATGCGTTACCGTTTCTTTGAGTAGCACAGGTTTGTTATATGTTTCCTGTTCCACTTCCTCCTTGTCCCCCTCTCCCCTTAGTCTGTGGGGGCAAGATGACAGAGGCAGGGTGCAGTGCAGGCAGGGTGCAGTGCAGGCAGGGTGCAGTGCAGGGAGGGTGCAGTGCAGGGAGGGTGCAGTGCAGGGAGGGTGCAGTGCAGGGAGGGTGCAGGGCAGGGAGGGTGCAGAGCAGGGAGGGTGCAGTGCAGGGAGGGTGCAGTGCAGGGAGGGTGCAGTGCAGGGAGGGTGCAGTGCAGGGAGGGTGCAGAGCAGGGAGGGTGCAGGGCAGGCAGGGTGCAGTGCAGGGAGGGTGCAGTGCAGGGAGGGTGCAGTGCAGGGAGGGTGCAGGGCAGGGAGGGTGCAGTGCAGGCAGGGTGCAGTGCAGGCAGGGTGCAGTGCAGGGAGGGTGCAGGGCAGGGAGGGTGCAGTGCAGGGAGGGTGCGGGGCAGGGAGGGTGCGGGGCAGGGAGGGTGCAGTGCAGGGAGGGTGCGGGGCAGGGAGGGTGCGGGGCAGGGAGGGTGCAGTGCAGGGAGGGTGCGGGGCAGGGAGGGTGCGGGGCAGGGAGGGTGCAGTGCAGGGAGGGTGCGGGGCAGGGAGGGTGTGGGGCAGGGAGGGTGCAGTGCAGGGAGGGTGCAGTGCAGGGAGGGTGCAGTGCAGGGAGGGTGCAGTGCAGGGAGGGTGCAGTGCAGGCAGGGTGCAGGGCAGGGAGGGTGCGGTGCAGGGAGGGTGCAGGGCAGGCAGGGTGCAGTGCAGGCAGGGTGCAGGGCAGGGAGGGTGCAGTGCAGGGAGGGTGCGGGGCAGGGAGGGTGCAGTGCAGGGAGGGTGCAGTGCAGGGAGGGTGCGGGGCAGGGAGGGTGCAGTGCAGGGAGGGTGCAGTGCAGGGAGGGTGCAGTGCAGGGAGGGTGCAGTGCAGGCAGGGTGCGGTGCAGGGAGGGTGCAGGGCAGGCAGGGTGCAGTGCAGGCAGGGTGCAGGGCAGGGAGGGTGCAGTGCAGGGAGGGTGCGGGGCAGGGAGGGTGCAGTGCAGGGAGGGTGCAGTGCAGGGAGGGTGCGGGGCAGGGAGGGTGCAGTGCAGGGAGGGTGCAGTGCAGGGAGGGTGCAGTGCAGGGAGGGTGCAGTGCAGGCAGGGTGCAGTGCAGGGAGGGTGCAGTGCAGGGAGGGTGCAGTGCAGGGAGGGTGCGGGGCAGGGAGGGTGCGGGGCAGGGAGGGTGCAGTGCAGGGAGGGTGCGGGGCAGGGAGGGTGCAGTGCAGGGAGGGTGCGGTGCAGGGAGGGTGCAGTGCAGGGAGGGTGCAGTGCAGGGAGGGTGCAGTGCAGGGAGGGTGCAGTGCAGGCAGGGTGCAGGGCAGGGAGGGTGCGGTGCAGGGAGGGTGCAGGGCAGGCAGGGTGCAGTGCAGGCAGGGTGCAGGGCAGGGAGGGTGCAGTGCAGGGAGGGTGCGGTGCAGGGAGGGTGCAGTGCAGGGAGGGTGCAGTGCAGGGAGGGTGCAGAGCAGGGAGGGTGCAGTGCAGGGAGGGTGCAGTGCAGGGAGGGTGCGGGGCAGGGAGGGTGCGGGGTAGGGAGGGTGCAGTGCAGGGAGGGTGCAGTGCAGGGAGGGTGCAGTGCAGGGAGGGTGCAGGGCAGGGAGGGTGCGGGGCAGGGAGGGTGCGGGGCAGGGAGGGTGCGGGGCAGGGAGGGTGCGGGGCAGGGAGGGTGCGGGTCAGGGAGGGTGCGGGTCAGGGAGGGTGCGGGTCAGGGAGGGTGCAGGGCAGGGAGGGTGCGGGGCAGGGAGGGTGCAGGGCAGGGAGGGTGCGGGGCAGGGAGGGTGGGCCCTGATTGTCCGGCACACTATTCCAGAGCCCGGCCCGAGGGTTGCCAAGAAGCACGGTGAGCTCATCGCTTGCCCCCTCGCCCGTTCAACCAGTGTGACATCACAATAGAGCAGGAGATCCCCTGGGAATGTGGAGAAAGAGGGACCGGCTCTCCTGGGGGGGGGAGGGGACACTTGCGCGGTCTTGGAGGACAACAGAGTCCTGGAGTTGCACCCGGGCTCCAGGGCCACTGTGTGGTGTGTCTTTTGCAGGATCTGGTTTTCCTCTCCGATGACTGCAATGCCTTGGAACACCCAATCCCGGTGACCACGGGCCCTCCTGATGGTCAGAGCTAAAGCAGCCGCCTGGAGAGAAGCCCAGGGGCCTGAGGCCGCAGCATCTGCCCAAACTGGAGGGCCTCCCGCCGCTGGGGCACCTGAAACTGCCATGTGTCTTAGCCCCTCTGGAAAGCAGCGATGGCACTTCTGGGACCCGCCGTGAGCACCGGGCTGGAAGTCCGGCTCTGCTGTGCCTTGGTGGTCGATGCACGAGGAAGAGGGCTCAGGCCTCCTGTGTGGACGGGTGCTGGAGCACGAGCAGCACCGGCGTGCCCCCTCTGCTTGGGTGGCACATACGGGCACCTTCCTCTTTCTTGGTGGGAACCTGCCAACCGCCACCAAGCTTCTGTCTTATACCTTCCCCCGCTGCAGCTCCCAGCTCCTCCTTTCATTTCTAAAGAAATGTTACTGCTTTTAAGATGCGTATGTGAGGCCCTTACGTAGCGCTGCAAAACCCTCTTTCAACTGAATGTCAATGAAAATCAAATAAAGAGCATCTTCACCACAAAACCCGTGTCCGCCATGACTTGCTGGAAGCTGCTGCTCTCCACGCCGCCCGTCTTTCTCCTTCTTTCCACCAGGCGCGGGTGTGTGGGTCAGCTTTGCTGGACTGTGTGAATGTCTGCTCCTACTCTTAGGAGATGCACCATCTGCTGGGTGGGCTGTCCCTTTGGGGTGTAGGTGTTGGGGACAGATTACATTGCACCCACAGGCAGAGTGGCACCCCACCCTTGTCAGGAATCTCAGTTCTTTGACTTCACTAACAGACAGGCACCCCAGGGGGCCGAGGCTCAGGTAGCCAAAGGGCTTGAGCTGCCCAAGGTCAGGGGCTAGTGAATGGGGAAGCTGTTGTGGCTGCCAAGCACCCCAGGGCTGGCTCCCTGGAGGTGGAATGTGCTTGTTTAATTAACGTATAAACCCAACTATAAAACCTCAGCTAAGTAACTGAATTGTAGAAAAGTATTGCAAATGTTGATTTTGTGAAATTCCACGTTATATTGGGTATTTTCATTTCTTTGATTCCCTGCTGTTCATACAGGCCAGGCTCTTCCTCCTTGATCTCAGACGCCTCGGCTTCTCAGATGGTTCATGAGAATGAACGCTTTGGCTTTCATCTTCTATTTAGAAGCCCAGGTCTGCAGAATCCCTGTGCCCGCCCCCTGGGGCTGCTGAAGATAGTGTGGCACCAGAAACGGGGTGGCTTGAAATAAGAGTCACGCGGTGGTTCTGGAGGCTGGAGGTGCTGAACTGAGGTGCTAGCAGGGCCGTGAGTTTTCTGGAAGCTTCAGGACAGAGTCCACCTGGCGTCTCTAGCTTCTGGTGGCTGGTGGCAGTCCTTGGCATTCCTGGACGTCAGATGTGTCACATCAACCTCCCATGGACACATGGTGACCTCCCTGTATGTGTCCACAATTCCATCTTCTTATAGGTATAAGCTAAGGGGCACGGTTAGCGGCCAAAAAAATCAGACAGAAATGGCTGAAGCAAGCTTTATTGGAATTTGGCTCTCGGGCGAAATTTCCAGCCCCGCCCACAGGTACAGGTCAGGGTAGGGAGCCGAAGAGAATCGCACGTGACTCTGGCTGCTTGGGGTCTCTATAAGCCAGAATGGGCAGGGGTCCTGCTGAGTGACAGGTGGAGGTAAGGGTCAGTAGAGTTTTCCTGCCCCTGTTTGATTGGTCACCATGTGGTACGCTGTCCTCTGCCTTAGTCACTCCGCTCTCCCTCATATTGTCGCTCAAATTCCCACCTAACATCAGGGACACTGATTATTGGGTTAGGACCCACCCTAATCCAGTATGACCTCATTTTTTGTGTGTATGTGTGCTGGGGATCAAACCTGGGGCCTGTGTATGCAAGGCCGGTACTCTTCCACTGAGCTACCCTCCCAGCCCTTGACCTTGTCTTAATCTGATAACATCTGCATAGTCCTTATATCCAACTAAGGTCACAAGCACAGGTGCAAGGGGTTAGGATTCAGCATATATTTCTGGGATACCCAGTGCAACCCCAAAAATAGAAGAATTAGCCCCTTCACAAAGGAGAGTAACGCAGCAGACCAAGTCTCGTCCACGAGCCCCACCTGCGTGGACCGCAGCCTGGCACTTGGGTGGGTCACACCAGCCCACAGCACCTTCACCCCAACGCTGCAGGGTGGGTGTCAGCAACCATGACTGACAGTGGAGGAAACTTCCTCAAGTTCAAAGGTTGAGTGATTTCCCAGGCAGCTAATAGGCAGTGGCAAAGGGATTCCAGACAGATGGACGAAGGCCAAGGTCTTCATTTCACAACTCTGAGAACCCTTTGCTCTTTCTAAGTAGTAAAGGAGACCACTGAGGACCAGGCTCCGTGTGAGCATTCCACACATCCCTCAGCTCCTTTCTTCCATATTTACTAAGAGTTTATTACAAATTCAGCACATTGTGAGATGAAAAGTGAAGAATTCCTCTTTGTAGTTCCCCAAGGAGACATTGGCAAAATCTGGGAGCTACCAGAGGAAGGGGCAAATAATTCTGAGATGAAGCAGGAAGTTTCCTTAGAGGATTTGGAATTCGAACAAGGACTTGCAATAGGACTGGGGACTTGCTGAGCTGGAAGCCGCAGAGGCAGAAGACACATCAGAACTAAATGCAGAGTGACTCCCCACAGAGATGACTGCCTCCCACACAGGAGGGCGGTTGGGGAAGCCAGGAGAGGAGCTGAAAATGTGGTGGGGTCGGAAGGCAAACAACGCTGGTCACGGAAAGCCTGTGCCAACGTGTGCCCAGGAGAATCCCTTTCCTGCAGAAAGATTGGGATGAGGCTGTCAATACCTGAAGGGGCCCCTATCCCAAGCCTGAGGTCTGAGCACGGCCCTGGTCTCTCCCTCTGTCTTTCTGCAGAGCCAGTCGGTCAACCCTGTCTTCTCTAGCTCTCTTGACTTCTCCATTTGCACTTTTCTGCCTTAACATTAGTTCAGAAGCTTCTCAGAACTCACGTCACCCAGGCTGTGCTCAGGATTCAATCTTCCTCAGTAAGGGTCTGCCAGTCACGGGTCCTTCTCCCCAGGGGCTCCCCATTAGAAGGGGACTTTTTTCTTCTCACGGGCTTCTGAGTTGCTGGAGCCTGTGTTCTGTTTCTTCAGCATCTGTAACACACCTGGTGAAACCAGCAGAGGCACAGGGGCCCTGAGTGATGTGGTTTCGAGGAAAGATCTCGGCCCAGTTCTGCTGCTGTTAGTTTTTAGGGGGCTATTTACTTAGACACCGTGTGCCTCAGTCTCCTTGTCTGTAACATAGGGGTGGTGGTAATACAAGTTTGTGGGTCTATTTGGGGAATCATATGAGTTGATACAATCGGAATCCTAAGAGTGCAGTGCAGTTGTTGCTCAAGTCTCCAGGGACACTTGTGTCCATCAGAGCACCAGTAGTCCCAAAGCCCATGTGCCCCACTTTTCCTAAACAAGATCACAGGTCAAGGTGAACCCATCCTGGCCCGAAGCCTGTGGAATTCTTCTACCTCTCAGTGTGATCTGAGACC
Organism: Sciurus carolinensis; assembly: GCF_902686445.1. Classification (NCBI taxonomy): domain Eukaryota; kingdom Metazoa; phylum Chordata; class Mammalia; order Rodentia; family Sciuridae; genus Sciurus; species Sciurus carolinensis. The sequence goes on along the minus strand of NC_062222.1, from coordinate 135,410,751 downwards.
CTCGGTGGAAGAACGACTCTTTCCCGGACTGCGTTTCTCCTGGACTCACTCCAGTCTTGTGACCACCATGGTGGACAGACTCACCCCAGTGGGCCCCTTCCTCCCCCTCCTTACACTCTCCCCATCCAGCACCCGAGGCCCATCCCACCCCCTCTTGCCCCACTGGCTGCCCCTTCTGAGCCTCTGCCCCTTGCTGGGTCCTCTGCTGCTCCCGGCCCTTGCTCTGGCCAGGCTCAGCCCTTGGAACTCCTCTGTCTCGCCTTCCCGGAGGGGGATACCCCAGTTTCATGGCTTGAGACCCTCTTTACGTTTGGACCATCAGATTGGACTCTTTTTCACTTAAACTTCATCCAGGACATCAAAACCCTGCTCTCTCTAACTTCAACATCTGACTGCTGCTCCCCAGTGCCACGGCTGCCCTCTGCTCCAAAGTCACTCCAGGTCCCTTCCCCAGCTCACCGCCACAGCTTCTGAAGTGGCCTCTCTGATTCTTCCCTGGTCCTGATACAGCTTATTACCGGCGCATTGGCCAGAGTGATCCATTAAGAAGGAAGTCAGCTCACGTCCCTCCGCTCACACCCTTCAGAGCAAACTCTGATGTCCTCACTGTGGTCACAAGGTCCTTCATCAGCTGGTCCCTGTCGTCACAAGGTCCTTCATCAGCTGGTCCCTGTTGCCTCTGACCTTAGCTACTGCATTTGGGTTAAACGCCTGATCTCTTTCCACTTCCCCTCCTTTCCCAGTCTTCACGGGACGCTGCTGACACCCTTCCCCAGAGGCGACTGCTGTGGTGAGTCTATGAGGCAAATCAGGTAAGTCTCTGAGCACCAACTGGCACATAGCAGCCTCCGCGATGCCCCATTCTTACTGTCCTTCCGACCTGCGTTCCAATCCCACCACCATCACAGCTCACAAGGTGAGGCATGGGTCCCAGATGCCGAGCAGTTTTCTTTTCAAATTCTGGTACCATCTTGATTATCCACAATTTCCTATTTTTATGACCCCTTAATCCATTGTCCTTGGACACCCTAGTGACCAATCCGAGCAGGTCGTACAATAACTTACAATTCTTTAGTGGTTTCCCCATTGTTCTTTGAAAAGCGTCTGCGTGTTCTCACACCCAGTGCATTCTTGGGACACGTCCCTGGATTCCACCACAGCCACAGATCTGCCTTGTAGAAGCCACCAAGGAGCTCAACACTGTCAAGTCCATGGTCCTTTTCTGCCCTCTTCTTAACTGACCTCTAAGCATCTCTGGACTTTTTGAACTTCTGTATTGTTTCACTTCTCTGCTGCCAATTGCATAATTCTGCAGTCTGTGTAAGTGACATAGTAGAGGCTCATTGTGGCTCACAGTGCTGGTCCAAGGGAGAGGCCACGTGTAATAATTAAGGAGTCCCTCGGCAGCACAGGGCATCAAGTAGCAAGAGATAGAAGGTGTATGTGTGTGTGTGTGTGTGTGTGTGTGTGTGTGTGTGTCCTGGATTCAACTGTGAAGTTCCATCCCATGACCTTATCTAATCTTAGCCAGTCTTAAAGGTCCTACCTCTAAACACCACAGCTCTTACTAAGTTTCCACCCTCTTAATGCCTCACAGTGGAGAGTAAATTTCAACATATTAGTCTTTGGGGATTCACCTGTATTAGTCAGCTTTCCATTACTGTAACAAAATACCTGGGATCGTCAATTTATGAAGAGGAAAGGTTTAGAAGACTTCAGTCTGTGGTCAGGTGGTGCCTTTCTTTTAGCCCTGTGGTGAGGCAGTGCATCTCATGCAGGGAGCTTGTGGTGGAAAACGGTCGCTCACCTCATGGCCAGAAAGAAGAGAGGCGGGAGGGGAGGAGATTGGTGTCCCACATCCCTTTCCAGGACATGCCCCCAGTAACCGAAAACCTCCCACTAGCTCCCCTTCTTAAGGGTCCCACCACCTTCCCACAGCCCCAAATGGAGAACCAAGCCTTCCACATGGGGCTTTGGGGGTCATTCCAACCACAGCAACACCCAAACCCCACTGAGGCCCAGCACCACACCCCCCTGGCTCGACCCCTTCCTTCTGCTGACTTTGTCTTCCTCTTCTTTGCCAGTCCCTCCTCCCTCACCCCACGTCCAAACACCGGAGCACCCGGCGCCTTGTCCCGGACCAGCACCTCCCTTCTCTGGCGGTCCTCGCCTGCCTCTGCAGCTCGCGTGCCTGGCCGCATGGCCACTCCTCCTGCTCAGAGGCTCATGAGGTGCAGACTCAGTTCTCACCCAGCTCTTCATGACGTAGACTCCTGGAGGTCCCCCAGATACTCAGAATTACCTTGTCCAAAGCCCACTCTTGGTTCTTCCTCCCCGTCTTAGTGAAACAGCCCTCCATACCCCACTGGTTTCTCCTAGAAACATGGGCTTGTGCCAACTTCTCTCTTTCTTCCCCACCCCGCCCTCACAGTGAACTAGCAAGTCTTACGCTTTATGCCTGTAAAACGGGCATGGAATGGTTAATTTTATGTCAACCTGTTGGGGACAGGGTTGCCAGATAACCAGTTAAACCTTATTTCTGCGGTGGGGAGGGGGGTTCTGGATGAGACCGACGCTTCAGTTGGTGAAGTGAATAAAGTAGGTTGCCCTTCCCAGTGTCTCCAACAATTCCCTGGAGGCCTGAAGAGAACAAACAGCAGGATAAGGGAGAATTTTTTCTCTCTGCCATGGCTTGATCTGGGCCATCTGACTTCTCTTGCCCTTGAACTTGGACTTCCACATGGACGCTCCCTATTCTCGGGCTGTTGGCTTGGACCAGAGCTTACTCCATCCTGATCATCAGGCCTTCAGACTCCTACCAGAGCTACGCCATCTGCTGCCCTGGGTCTCCAGCTTGCAGGTGGCAGATGGTGGGCCTCCTCAACCTCTGTGATCACATGAGCCAATTCCTGATAATAAAATGCACATGTGTGTGCGTGCACACACACACACACACACACACAAATTGGTTCTGTTTTCTAAAGAACCCTAACTAATACATTGAGCCTCTGCTTTCTTCTCTATACCCATTGCCAGCACACTAATCAAGGTCACCACAACCTTTGCCTGACCACTGCGATTGCTTTCACCCCCACCCCCCATCTAATTCCCACACAGCACCCAGAACAACCTATTTTAAATGTGCGGCATCAATTAGCCCAAGTCCTTCCCTGTGGACAGACTTTCTGTGGCTTTCCACTCTTCCTCAGCTGGACCTGCAGAGCCCTCTGCCACCACTGCTGTCCCTCGGGCACCTGCAGCGCTCCCTGTGGGATCCCACGCCTGCCTGCGGGCGTCCTCGCTTGCTTTGGTCTCTCCGACTAGTCTGCACACTCCAGATAGCAGGGACCATGGCTTTTCCCCCCATTTCATCTCCCGCACCTAGAATCATGCCTGACTCAGTGGATCCTTGGTAAACACACCTGGGACATTATGGCTACAGGATTCCGCTTACTGCAGGGACCAAAAAAGTCACCAGTTAAGATCCTGCAGTGTCCCAGTGACCCAGGTCCCTTCCTTCTTCATGAAAGACGGGAGATCTGCACACCGAGAGGTACACACGGCCTCAGGAGGCTGGCCGTGTATTTTCAGAAACTTCTGGTCTCATTGACTTGGTCAACTTCAATATCTCACACACACGCGTGCGCGCGCACACACAAACACACGTGGGCATTCATTCTCGGGGTGCTCTGAGCTCCCTAAGATACGTCTGTCTGGACCAGCGCCAGGAGCAGGGGCCCTGAACGGAGCCCATATCTCCCTTCCTGCGTACATCTCGGTGCTTAATCAGCAGCCCGGCTGTCTTGGAGCGCTTCGCTGAAATCAGCAGTGCACCATCACGCCCAGGGGCGATGGCAGCCAACTGAGAATGATTAGGCCCAAATCCCCCTCGTGGAAGCCTGGCTGATGTGCAAAAGTGCGGCGGCTGCAGAACTGCCTCCTGGTTGCAGAGCGATCAGGTCTGCAGATTGTCAGATCAAGAACTTGCAGGACAGAGGAGGGAACTGTCCTGACATCGATCAAGTGTGAGGGGAGAAGAAGAAGGGAAAAAATAGAAAAATAGAGTGCAATTATGTGAAACAGTCAAGTCAGCAGTAGTCACCGAGATTTATGTTCTTCATGGTGAGGCATCCCAGGAATTATTTGGGCACAGATACACATTTCTCAAATGTTTGCAATCAAGTTTCTGAAATGCTGTTCTGCTTATTTTTCAAGAATTTCCTGGCTGGGAGACAAAGACAAGAAAACTTGCCGGTGAGTCCCTGCTTTTCAATCCACTTGCTCTTGATCCTACGTCTGCAGCATCAGCCCTGCTCAGGACGGTCCCCAGGGGGACAAGGGGGTCATTCTTAGCACTTCTGCACACTGGCTTAAGTGATGGGGATTTTTGCCTGACAGTTTCTATGCTGACATTGGAGAATGGTAAATCAGGAAAGTTGATCTCTATTTCTACATTTAAAAGCAAAGCTTCAGATAAACACTTAAACCTACATATTAAAATTATAAAATATGACAATATCGAGTGTCAATGGGAGGCCTAGGCAGCCAGAACACTTCTGGTTACTTGGAAATAGGATTTGGTGTCACTTAGTAAGTTTGAAACATGCCTATCCTGTGATCCAGCAAACGTTGACCCTAAAGTTGACCCTAGAGAAATTCTTTCCCATGGTCACCAGCAAACGTGCCTAAGGATGCTCCCAGCAGAACTTCACAATAGCAAAGGACTGGAACTGACCCCAGTGCCCGTCAACAACTGGAAGATACATAAACAGTTGGGAAGCCACACAGTGACCCTGGTAATTAACACATTGCAAAGATGCACAACAATGGGGCTGAGTAATGGGGCTGACCACACGTGCCTGATTTTTTAAGTTATTCGTTTTTGATTTTTTTTTTCTGTTTGTTCTGTTTAGTTATACACGACAGCAAAATGCATTTTGAGTCACTATACACAAATGCCTAATTTTGAGGAAGGAAACCAAGCACAGAAGATACAGAGAGTGATTCTATTTACATTGACAGCAGGAACAGGCAGCGCATCAGATAGCTATGTGGGCAGAGAAGCATGTGGACTCCAACTTTAAAGAAGACGAAGTAAGTAGCTGAAACAAAATTCAGAACAGAATCCACCCCAGGGGCAGAGGAAGAGGGTGGCACTGGGGAGAACAACCCAGGGGACTTCAAAAACAATAGTGACACTCTGTTCCTAAACCGAGCGACAGGTACCCAATGAATCATTGCTTTTTTACTTGTATAATTAGCCAATACTTAATAATAAAAGTAAAATTCAATGGCACTCATGAAACATCAACAACTAGTTAGAAAATTCAACTTAAAAATTAATCTCATTCACAATGTTAGCAAAACCCACAACGTACCTGGGAGTCATTATTAGAAAGTATATGTACAAGTATCCCAAAGAAAATCATAAAACTTTGTTGAAAGATATAAAATAGTGTCCTGTATAAGTGGAGATATGCCCTGTTTATGAATCTCAAATGAGCAAGAGTCCACGTATCCAGGGGACATCCTAACAGAGTGGATCTTTCCGGCTGAATATAAAATGTGTAGAGAAACGTCAAAGATCAATGCATTTTGCAAAAGAACAGGGCAAGGTGCCAAGGTGACTTGACGAGGGACCAAGATTTCTGACAAAGCTGTGGAAATGGATAAACTGGGGTACTGTACACACATGGCAAAAACCAGTGAGCCAAAGCAGAGCCCAGAAACAGACCCACAGTACCATGGTCACTTACTGTGAACACAGACGGGTCAGTGGGAAACCACAGAAGAATAAATGGAGCCAAGACAGCAGGCTACCCCTCCCCACCCCGACCCCGAGAAAATTAAAAAGGGACCTCTCCCTCCTAGCACACCTGAGAGTAAATCTGAGATGACAGAGTTAAAAGACTAGCCAGGCTTGCAAGTGTTCGGAAGAACATGGTGGAACACCTTGGTACTTCCCAAACAAGGAAAGGGTTCTTAAATAAGAGCTAGAGTGTGTCCACCCAGGGAGACATGGGAAGCATTTGAAAAATGCTGACAAATACAGGACAAAAGACCTCACAAAGGAACTTACAAGACGTTTTTAAAAGACAGTAGACGAAGCTAAAGGGAAGCCCCCTGCATTGGGGAGAATGACAACCATCTTTATCCCCAGGGCCTGGAGACCACAGAGAGAGGAAGATGGGCATGGCCTGCGTGACCCAGGAGAAGATGGTCACTCTTCCCGTAACCAGAGAGGGGCTCCTTAGAACCACGGGATGAGACTTCATTCCCATCAGTGAGAGAAGGCTCACAGCTTCCACTGTCTGTGCTGAGGAGGAACTCCTGAATGGCTTTGGGAAGTGCAAGGTGACAGACCAGTTTTACAATCGCCTTTATTTTAATGGACAAATAAAAATTGTGTGTCATCAATCACAGTGCTTCACGATGTCAGTCGAGGTGCTTCACAAAGTCAGTCAAGGTGTTTCACAATGTCAGTCGAGGTGCTTCACAATGTCAGTCAGTCGAGGTGCTTCACGATGTCAGTCAAGGTGCTTCACAAAGTCAGTCAAGGTGCTTCACGATGTCAGTCAAGGTGCTTCACAAAGTCAGTCAAGGTGCTTCACGATGTCAGTCGAGGTGCTTCACAAAGTCAGTCAAGGTGCTTCACAATGTCAGTCGAGGTGCTTCACGATGTCAGCCGAGGTGCTTCACGATGTCAGTTGAGGTGCTTCACAATGTCAGTCAAGGTGCTTCACTATGTCAGTCCAGGTGCTTCACGATGTCAGTCGAGGTGCTTCACAATGTCAGTCGAGGTGCTTCACGATGTCAGTCAAGGTGCTTCACTATGTTTTGCAGCATGTCAACACTGGGAAATGGAAGTGCCACGAGGTAACGTGTCCACCACCCGTTAGCTCGTTTGTGGTGAGAACACGCCATCTCCACTCAGCAGGTTTCCAGTATGGGGCACACTGTTACCAACTACAGTTCCTGTTGGGCCCTCTGGTGACACCTCCCCAGGAACCCAGGAGTGGGGCTTCAGGACCCCATGTCACTCTGCTCCCGTCTGTTAAGGACCCTTCCTACCTCTCTCCAGGAGCTGTGCTAATGGCACTCCCAAGGCGTGAAGCTCCCTCCCTGCGCATCCCAGGAACTCTTGATAAGCTGCTCCAACAGGAGAGAGGTCAGAGCTCCTGCGGTTTTAATTTGCACTCCCTTGACAATTAGTGAGGCTGAACCTTTTCCCATAACCCTGTAGGCACTGCTGGGTCCTCCTTGCAGAGACTCCCCGCCCGCTGTCCCTTCTCAGTCAGGTTGTCGATATTCTCGTGACTGAAGGTTCAGCTCCTTTTTCTGGATAGCAACTCTCCTCACACTGACACTATTCCGCCCTTTCTGTAGGTGGTCTCTTCACCCTCTTGGTTTCCGTGGCTGTGTGGAAGGTTTCAAGTTCAACGGGAGCCCACTTGTCAATTTTTTGGTTTCGTTTTCTGTGCTTTGAGGTCATATCACAAAATTTCTTGCCCAGAGGTCATTGGAGCTGTTCACTATGTTTTCTTCTAGTAGTTTTACAGTTTTCAGCCTTGATATAGATTCTTCAGGGAATAATTTCATGATCATTGGTAACGTTATTTCATTTCTGGGGATGTGTCTTAGGCAAAGCCTCATAAGGAGAAAGATAAAAAGGATGTTCATCTTAATCTTATCTGTAATAGAAGAAAAGAGATTCTGATATGTTTATTTATGAAATATCATACAGCAGTTAATATGAAGGAATCAGATGCCCAAGATTCTATGTGCATCAATCTCAAAACCTACTGTCAAAAAAAAAATTGCAAAACCAAATGTCCTTTCTGATATCTTTGTTTTTAAAGACTTTAAAAAACTTTTCAGAAGCCTAGAAAAATGAACTGAAACATGTCCGGTTCACCAGGCGCTGCTTCTGCAAAGGGCGGAGGGCATAGTGCTGGTAGGGACATAGGACTTCAACTTTACCAGGAACTTTAACTTGAAAAAAAAGATCACATGCTTGAGAAAACGTTAATATTTGCTGGATCTGGACTTTGGGTACATAGTGCTTCTTTGTCCTTCTCTTTTTTCAATATGTTTCAAATATTCTAGAACTTAAACCATGAAAAGAGTTCTACTCATTGAGATAACTGAACTTCCAATTAATGTTATAATTATTCCATAAACACCCCCCTACACTTTCCTAATGGATCACATCATCCAGCAAAGAGCATAGCCGAACTCCAACATGCTTACAGCAAGCCCAGAGAAGGCTTCCTGGGGACAGGGATACTCGGAGAGACCCAGTGATTTGCTAACCGCAGCACAGGCTTGCCGTGGCAGGGCTGGCCGGCAAACCAGATTTCCAGCCCCTGAGCCCACTGGTCTCTCCAGGGATAAGGATTCCCTAAGAGGAGCACTTTCAGGGACTGTTGTTGTGCCTGTAAGTTCGGAGGCAGGGCAGGAGGTTAGATAATCGCTCAAGAGACCCAGAGAGGCAGAGACTGGCCAAACAGTTGCTCAGATGCAAAACCTGCAGATGGGGTCCGCCCACTGACCTGTCCCACACGCCCACAAGGGTGCACTGGGCTGGTCACCAGCCACACAGCCCCTTCCACTGACCTGTCCCACACGCCCACCAGGGTGCACTGGGCTGGTCACCAGGCACACAGCCCCTGGCCCTTCCTGCCCTGCCATCCAGGCCTGGAGGAGGATTCACAGCGCACTCTCCAGTGGGGCCTCCAGCTAATCTGGAGTGGGCACCCCGACCCCCAGGGAGAAGCATCACCTGTGGGCCTCGGAGGAGAAGGACAGGATTAGCCACAGAGGGTCTCAGCCCAGAACCCATGTCCCTGGCGTCTTTGTTGGCATGGTCCATCCTTCAAAGCCTCCTGCTCTGTACTGGGCCGTCCCACCTAGAACCTTCTCTGCTCCATTCACGTTGGCATCTGCAATGGCCAGAGGGGGCACTGCCCGCTCCCACCCAGGGCCTCATGGGTACTTCCCACCAGACAGGCCCTTCCCTTCCCCCTCCCGGCCTCCTCTCCCCTCCACTCAGTGTGGAGGGGCCTCCAAACTCTCCCAACACGCCCCCAGCCCCCCTCTCCTCCGTCTTGTTGCAAATGGAGATTCCCGAAGGACGTGCAGCCCAGACCCTGGAGCAACGCATTTCATAAGAAAATTGCTGTTCTTCTGGTTTAAAGTGTGGAGACCGTGAAGGAGCCATTATGGTAAAATTAGTCCGCTACAGCAGCTCCTTTTCTGGAAGGCCTAACATCCTGGCTAAGACACTTAGTGAGCAAAGAAAATTAATTTGGATGCAGTGTTGATGCTGGAAATTTTATCTGGAGCCACAGCCCCGCGGTGACAAATTGAAAACGCTTTTCTAAGGAAGCTCACCACAGGGGGTTACGAGCCACCAGCGGCAGGATGCCCTTGACTCCTGTTGGCCTGTGAGTCCCCAGCCTGGCGATGCCTCCCTTAGTCACTCTGTCCCCCAGCAGCCCCCTCTGGAGTCGTGAGGGCCGATGAGCTCCCATTTCCTCTTATCAGTGCCACAGACCTCCTGAGGTGGCTGATAAGCCTTCTGCAGCTGGCTCAGCCTGTCCTGGGCGCAGCCTGGCTTTGGGGGTGGAGCCTGGATACCATAAAGCCACACATGCTATCTGGGGGGACCGTGATTCTGGCCGCAGTAAAGTGGATTTATGGCCCCTGCTTATCTCTGGCCTCAGGGGGTGCTTTCTCCAAGGAGACTGGAGAAAGGAAGAGGGTCTCCTCCCAAGCATGGACATGGCCAAGGGATCTGGCCTGCAAAGCTGCAGCCGGCTCTCCCTGGAGCCGAAGGTCTGAGTGGCCCCGTCCCTGCTGCAGGTGCTTCTCCTGTGATGCTGCGGCTGAGGCTCACAGGCAGGTGCGCTGGCTCACGCTGCCTTTCATTTCAGAACAAGCCTGAAGTTCATCCGGAATAAAGCAGATTTCTCCCTCTTAAAGATGCTGGAGTGCAGCCTTTAGATAGGGGCGCACAGGTTGTCTGGCAAAATCCGTCCTCGTCCTCGGACCAGCTCGGCAGCTGAGGTCACGTGAGGCCACTCCCACCACCCCTTGGACCTGCTGCTGCAGGACGCCCCTCCTCCCTCACGCCCGCGTGTTCCTAAATGTCATTTAAACAAAGTTCTCCTGGGTCCCATGTTTGAGGAGGGAAGTGGCTAACCCTGACCACTCCTAGGTGGGGGAAGGGATGGGATGGACAGGAGGTGGGACTGGGGACACTTTAATGGCCTGCAGGCGTTGTCCTTTGCTCTGCTGCAAAGCAGGGTTTGGTTCGACCTTGATATCAACCCTGCTGGTCACTCTCTGGTCAAAAAATCAAAGTGGACCAACCCATGGACCGTACGCTAGCATCACAGAGGGGTGGCGCGGCCAGCCAGGAAGAAGACCCCTCGGGAAGACGGGAGGCACGCCTGCTGCGGGCACGAGCAGGGGTGCAGAGACGCGGCGGAAGCAGAGAGGAGGCGCAGTGGTCGCTGGCACCTGAGCACAGGTGCAGACCAGTCCCCGCAGGTGCCAGCAAGGGCTGACAGCAGGAGGGCTCCCTGGAGCAGCCTGACAGGGGAAGGAGCGGCGGCCAGAGCAGAGGGGAAAGAGCTCCGGACTCCCTCACGCCCAGGATGGTGCACGGACGCTAAAACGGACCCCTCTCCGGCTGGCACAGCCTGGCTAAGCTATACCTGCGTGTCACCTGGCTTCCGTTTCTATCGGTTATGACCTCTTCTGCAGGAATGGCAGAGAAGCACTCTAGCTGCTTCTCCCCAGTTGGATCAACCCGCATACAGCTCATTTCCCTCTTCACAGTGTTTGCCTATTTCTTACGCAGGAGGACAACAGAAGGTCCAGACAGGTTCCCCAGCTTGGCTGCCAGGACAAAGGCACAGAGCGTGACCCCACGGTGCCCGGGCACTGCTGCGTGGACTGCACAGCACCTGACTGAGAAGATGCTCCCTGCGGCAGGGAGCCTGGGCGCCAGCCTGCCGGCCCTCTAAGCAGCTCCTTGCCTCAGTTCCCACATCAGTACCTACAGAACAGAGATGCCTGGGGAGGGGTCTGAGTGCCCGGGAGAGAGAGGGGCGGGCTCGTGGCCACCACCAGGGCACAGCAGTCTGTCAGCACCTGCTGTCCCAGTCACACCAAGCAGTAGGACAGACAGAGCAGAAGCACAGGACAGGCCCTTCCCAGGCCTTGCCCGTCATGCAGCGAGGCAGGAAAGGGATGCTCTCCGTGAAGACCAGAAGCTTGGCTGGACACGCTGACCAGCAGCAAGAAAGCTGAGCTGCCCCTGGCTGCCCAGGGCTGTAGAGCAGAGGCCCTGACGCATGTCATTAATTATAAACAGATTTACACGTGCAAACAAATCCTCGGCTAGCAAATATTGACACAGGGACTTTCAAAGCATCAATGTGACCTTTCTGTGTGTGATTGAAGAATCTAGAAGGTCAAGTTGCAGAGGTACGTACTGCTTAAAACTCAATCCGCACTCATTAGTGTCTGATCACCAAGCCCCTTAGCTCTGTCTGCTCCCAGGCCCTGTATGAAATACAGACCAGAACCTGGCCAGCAAGAGGCCCCAGATAGCTTCTCCTTGGATGCAAACTGGCTCTTCTGGCCACACTCTCCTCTCTGGAACCAAGCAACCTTCTCAAGACCTGGTGCACCTCTACAACCCCGTGTCACCTGTGATTACAGGTGCCTTGTATCACAGAAGCTGTCACCTGGGAGGAAGCTGGAGCTGGTCCCAGAAGTCTGAGCAACCCTACCAGCACCCTGTCCCTGTGGCCTCTGCAAATCCCTATGCTTCTTGGCCTCCGTTTCTGAGGCATAAGGGGCCGAGGCTGTGGGTCTTGGAGGTTGTGTCCAGTCTCCCTCCTGGGTCCTCGGGTGGGTTCTTTCCCTCGGGCTCGGGCAGAGGCTGGAGTGGGTGGAGGGGCGCTCACAGCCATGCCCCTCCCTTCCTAAATTGCAGCGCCCTTGACGCCCTGGGATCAGATGGGGCAGGCCGGGCAGCGGACACCAGGCTGCAAACTCCGCGGAGGGAAAAGGCACCGCCGCCCTCTAGCGGCCATGGGCGGGAATGACCCTGTGCTGTGGGGCGGGCTCCCTGGTGACACAGAAAACCCGGCTCTGAAACCTACTGTGTGCAGGATCCAGTGTGCTCAGCGTGGGGCACGACTCGGCCAGGCAGACCCTGCCTCTGGGGGGACAGGCGGGTGGACTACGCGGTGCCACACGTGGCCCCTTCCCTCTTAACCCTCTGCCTCCCGCGTCCGCATGGCGGGACTGAAGATAACAGGACGTCCTCGAGCAGCCCTGTGTCCACTCCCTCTGTCCCTAATGCAGCCCCATCTGCACCCCACCGCCTCCCCCGGACCAAGCCCAGAGCCTCTCCGCCCCCGCTGTGGCCACGGAGGCGGCCCTCCAGGCCCTGGGACCGCAGCTGGGCCGGGAGGCTCTGCCCCAGGAGCAGCCGCCTGCCCTGGCCTCCACAGGACCTTCCGCACCCCACGTCCCCTGCCCTCCGCCCCCAGTCGCGGCTCCCACCCACACACCGCGGCCCCCGGCTCCGTCCATGGCCGTTGCTGTTACGCCGAGTGCTGACAGGCACCCCGTCCAGGGGCCGCCTCTCCCACAGGAATGCCCGCTCCAGGGACAGGGCCTCTGCGCGCTCAGTCCCCTGCTGTGTCCCGAACCTCTTTAGTCTGTGACTGGCCGCAGGCCTCTGGGGAATAGCTGTTGACTAAATAATCAAGCGAACGATGAGTACGAAGCAGGGACTGAGCCGCGAGCAGAAGCTGAGACTCCTGGGAGCGGGGCGTGCCCGGGACAGCACCCACCAGGGGAGGCTCTGCAGGGGCTCGGCAGGGGGAGCAGCAGGTGCGCAGCAGGCCACCTGGACCCCATGGGCAGGGCCAGGAACTCAAGAGGGAGGAGGCAGGCCGGAGCCTCTGACTGAGGCATTAAAGAGCACGTCCCTGTCCCTACCCACGACCAGGGCGCTGAGGGAGTTTCTAGGAAGCTGCTCTGTCTGCTGAAGGAGGTAGAGGGCCGGGCAGGGCTGGGGGCAGGGAGTCCCCAGGCCGCTGCACCCGGGGGCTGCACTAAGGCAGGGCCGGGGGTGGGAGGAGGGACAGGAGCAGATGTGAAGTCAAGGGCCAGGTCCTTTGGGAGAGAGCCGTGGGGTGACAGGCGCCACTCCTGAATCCCTTGGGTGGTGACCTGGATGTGTAGGCTGAAACACGTCCCAAGTCCCTGGGCCACTGACCATAGCACAGGCCACGGCTTTTTGGACCACTAGCCACTGATGTGATTCAAGACCTGCTTCATTTCCACTGAAAACCTAATCCACAGGGCCTCCCAGTGAAAGTTGCTGTCACAGCGCTGGGTGGCATCGCCATAATAGTGCCACCGTGGGCCACATCAGCAGGAGAAGGGGCCAGACCAGGGAGGGACATTCACTGAATACAGCTCGAGGACCTGTCTGGGCGTGACCCCGTCCCAGGGCAGGGGACCTGCTGGGCTCGAAGAGGAGGACCCGGCTCCTCAGAGGTCGGGTGAGGGATCTGAAGGTGTCCGGCACCAGGACGGGAGGAACCAGAGCAGACAGAACCCGTGGGGCCTTGTTCTTGGTGCCAAATGAAGAGTCATGAGCACAGGAGGGTAGCAAGGAGCAGAGGGGCTCCGAAGGACCTTCTCCCAGAAGGTCGCCTGGCCCTGGCGTGGGGTGAGCTCCGCAGCCTGGAGCAGTGAGCAGGGACGCCGTGTCACCTCTCGGGAAAGACACTGAGGAGCTTCAGCACGGTGGTCGGCAAGGAGACGGTGAGGCACTCCGGATGCAAACGCACGAATCTGGGACTCCCATTGCTGGGAACGGCAGGCCTGACCCAGCTCCGCTGCTGCCCGGGTCACCCTGTGCACAAGAAGAGACCTGTGCCTGCTCTGACCACTTTACAGACCAGAAAGCAGAGGCCAGAGGGCCGCCAGGCCTCATGGAGGCACAGAGCTCCTGGGTGCCCCAGGGACCCCACGGGGACCCCGGACGCCCAGGCCCACCCTCTGCCTGCACACGCCCCGCTCTGGATGTTTCAGAAGGTCAGTGGTGTCCTCCTCAGCGTGAGGTGGAGCCGGCTGGGCGAGGCTGAGCATGAGCTGTTTCCCATGAGCAGGAGAAAGTCCTCCCCGCGTCCCTGAGGCGGAGCCTGGGCCTCGTTGAGGTCAGCCTGCCGCCCGGCCCACCCCCCGCCCCGCCGCCTCCTCGTCCTCTGAGCCCCTGCCCTCCCTGCTCCTCAGCCCGCCGGCCCCGGCCGCCAGCGCTGCGCTTCTGTCCCCAGCAAAGGTCAGTCCGCAGGCGCGTCATCGGGTGACTCACAGGATTGCCAGCCAGCCCTCCCGGGTCCCAGGGGCGCTGCCGTGCATCATGGGCAGCCCAGCCAGGGTGGGGACAGACTTGTGGCCGGCCAACCTGGGCTCCCACATCCAGTTCTGCCCAGCACTGGGGCCGTCCCGGGCGTGGTGGGAAGCTCAGCGCACCCCGGCCTCCACCCGCTGGATGCTGGTCGCGGCACCCGATGGCACCCAGTCATGACAACCCGAAATGTCTCCAGACATTGCCAAATGCCCCAGGGGTGGGGGACAGACCAGCCCCAGCTGAGAAGAGTTAAGCCAGGGCCAACGCTTCTTCCCCTTTTGCCTTATTCCCAAAATATTCTGTGAGGTCTGACGGCAGGGGAAAGTAGAGATTGTGTGTTGGCCTATGCACATTAATGGGTAGGCAGAGACCCTGTCTTGACCTGGATGGGGAGCGGAGGCACTTCTCCATGGTTGTCTCACATGGACAATCACCAGTTAGCACCTGAAGGCATTGAATGTACCATCCCAGATCCAATCCAACCTTCTCCTTTCATGGAAAAAGAAAGAGTAGCCCAGAGAGCTTGAGCAACCAGCCTGAAGTCACACAGCAGGTTGAGTTTCCCACTGCCTCACACCAAGCCTACATCAAGTCAGCACCAACCAGGGGGCTAACACTTTGGAGGAGGCAAAAAGTGCCCTTTTGACAGGAACCAAAGACAGGGGCAGAGCCTCGCTGCCGTGACAGATGCTGGGAAAGCGAGCACAGCGAGGTTGTAAAGCACTGGCCGGGCCGCGGTGACGAACAAAGGCTTTTCTCCATACGAGCGGCTAATAAAAGGAAGAGCCCAGAATGGCTTGTTGCTATTATAAGGGTCATTTTTTCCCTTATTAAAAAGGGTGATTTTCGTTTACAGGGGTCTCGGCAGTCTTCCATCCAACTTGGCGTTTCGTAACGTCTGCGGGGCTGCGCGGCCTCCGCGGGCTGTGGAGCCCAGAGCTTTATTTTCAGATTTCCAAGGTTATTGGTTCATCAAGAGCAGCGGGCTCTGCGGTCCGGGGAGGGGGTGGGACGGTCTGGAGACTGGAAGCCGGGTCCCGGGAGAGCCCCGCGGCAGGCCAGCAGGCTGGGAGGCAGGGGACCCCGCCCCAGGCCCCAGCCGCCCCAGTGCCCGGCTCTGGGGGCGCCACGCCAGGCCCAGCCAGCACTGCCTGGCCTGTGGTCCGAGGACCGCCCGGCGGATGGACCAGGGAGGCCAGTTAGAGAAGTTGCCCCTGGCTTGGGCCCCAGCCCCCGTCTGACCTGCACTGTCCCCACCACCATCACCCTGGCTTCTCCTCACCGACCTGCTCCTGGGGCTTCGCTGGACTGGACCCCAGCTGGCGGCAGCGCACAGCACCTGAGGCCCTGGGGCTCAGGGCAGAGGGTACGGTCCTGACTCCAGGTGCTGCCGGGTCTCTGGGGACTTGGGACAGACGGCCAAAACGGATCCCAGTGCTCAGCTCATCACGAGGGCCTCAGTGTCCCATTCTTTAAAATGGGCAAGACGCCATCCGCTTCACTAGGCGGTGGTGAGGCTTCCCTGAGAGAACGCCTTGGGGGACAGTCTCAGAAGAGGAGGCGTCAGCATCTCACAGCAGGGGGTTGCTCCCTTCTGCCCAGAGAGCAGGAGGAAGAGGGACTACGGGAGGGAGGGCTAGGCCCAAGGGCGAGGAAAGAGGTGTGGCCACGGGGTGAGGGGCAGGGGCCCATCTGTGCAGGACACACTCAGCACGAACAGGACCTGCGTTCAGTGAGCACCTACTATGTGCATAAAGCCACTCAGCTTGCACCTAAGAAGAGCGGGGGTAGTATTTGTTTTGCAGAAAACCCCTCCATGGGGAAGCCGTGAATGACATGGGGGTCTCACCCCACGGGAGCCTCAGTAGGTGCTCAGCCCAGCCTGGGGCCTGGGAGGCAGGTCTTGGAGCCAGAGGGTGACAGTCCATTCCCAGCTCCTGGGACAGACCTGTTAATTCCTAAGATCTCTCTTTTTCCAGGGTCATGTCTGTGCCCCAGACCCCAGGTTTGGTGTAAGACAGGGAGGACCCTTGTAAATTAAAACGTGCTTGTTTTCCTTTTGTTCTGGGGTTAGAGACGCCATAGATAAGCATTGATAAGCACAGACTGAAATCACGGTCTGTAGACATAGTTGCCTATATTTCCAAATATATAACCAAATGGGATCGCAACGCAGATCACACTTGGAAGGTCCCTTCTGAGATCGGTTATCACCAGGACCGACTTTCCACCTGGTTCATGCCCTCCTGTAGCGTCTGTGGGGCAGCAGGGTGATCCCCGCAGCGTGGCAGGGCGTTTCCTCGCCCTTCCCCGACGCTGGACAGGAGGTTGCTCCCAGTCTCCCTGGTGAGTTAGAAAGCTGAGCTGGACGGGCTCAGAACCCAGGTGGGGCGTCAGCAAGAGCCACTTAAAGGCAGGCAGGGTGGCCCAAGGGGCTCAGCCCCCAGGAAGTCAGAGCAGCCCAGCGCCTCCTGCGAGGAGCAGGCCAGTGACCGCAGGACTCGCCTGTGCGGCAGGTGGAAGCCCTGCTTCCTGCCAGCTGAGTGGCTGGACTCGCCGGCACGTGGCTCTCCAAAGCCCCCCGGGAAACCCAGCGGCTGGGTGGGGCCTGCCCTTGGAAAGGCCACAAGGAAGCCCAAGGAGCCCTGGGGTCCCGCGGAGGAGGGCCACCTGGGGAGAAGGGGAGGCGGCAGCCGCCGATGGGCAGCGGTGGTTCCTGCCAGCTGGTGGGCCAGTGCTCCGGGCCCCCTGGACGGCAGAAGGAGCAGAGAGACCTTGCACCAGGTCACAGCAAAGGGCAAGGCCCCCGTTGCGGGGTCCCGAGGCGCCTCCACCAGCCACCGTGCTGCCCCTCTGTGTGCCTGCCTGTCTGGAGGACCTCGAGGACCAGGGCCACGTTCCACCCCTTCTCCACCAGACCTGGCACAGGTTCAGGGACAGGGAGTGGGCAGTGGACGAGTGACCTGGGAGGAGCGGGGGAGGCTCAGCAGTGCTGAGGGGGGCGCAGGGACACCAGGGATGTGCCCCAGGTGGGTTCCGGACCCAGGAACCCCAAGATTCTGACTTGGCTCGTCCCTGCAGCTGTTTTTGTGTGTGACTCTGGTAAGTTCTTCATTCAGTCAAGTATCCAAGCTGCCAGCTCTCCAGTTTCCTGGTGGGTAAAGTGGCGGCAAGGGAAACTGTACTGGGACCGGAGAAGATGGCAGGAGTGACAAGTGACATCTTACATCCTAGGTAGAAGGGAAGAGGCGGGGGAGGGGGAGGGAGGGGGAGGGGGAGTCAGGGGGAGGGAGGGGGAGGGGGAGGGGGACCAAGGCGGAGCCCCCAGCAGCTCCTGGCCCAGCCGCTGTGAAGTGAGGGAACCCGTGTGTCCTGGGGTCCCTGCGCACATGCAGTGGGACCACGCACACACCAGCCGGATGGTACTGAATGAAGGAGGGTTCGCACTGCAGATCTCTAGGATCCGGGGACAGGGGTCAGCAGGAGCAGGAGGCTGGGGGGCCTTTATTGTGGTTTCCGTGGGAAAACGGGAAGGCAGGTGCGGGCTGAGGAGTGGGCGACTCTGGGACGTAGGAACCGTCCCTCCTTGTCTGGCACCTGGTCCTGGGGTGAAGGGAGGGGACAGTACCCAGAACATGAGCGGGGTGGTCAGGGTGTGGGCCTGGACCGATTGGCTGACTTTGGGACTGAGAACCCTGGGAGGACAGTCGCTCCTGGTCAGCAAATGCCAGAGGAGCCTCTGAGGTCACGTGCCTCTCCGTGGCTCATCAGCCCCAGGGCTTTCAGCAAGTGACCTCGCCTCCAGCTGCACACGAGGAGTCCTGCGACTTCCTTAATGGGCCAGCCCGACGTCCACCTGGACAACCGTCAGCAAGGGCACAGAAACGCCCGGGCAAGACGGGGGGTCCAGAGCCGGGGGCCCAGGCTCCGCACAGGGCTCCCTGCACCAACCCAGCAGGGCCTCAGCCCTGGCCGCTGTCAGGTGCTGCACGGAGGGGAGGGACGCCCTTAACTGGGCACCTCTGCACGGCTGACCCAGAGGCAGGACGAGGTCCTACCAGGGCTGCTGGCCTCAGATGAGGGCTCGCGCGTGTCGTCTACCCTTTAAACTCTAGCACGCCTCCCAGGATGCCGCCTGGTTTGGAAAATGGCCTCTAATGAATGCACATAAGAATGTCTTAGTTTGAACACAGGAAACTTGCCATTTTTATTAGTCGAGGAAGCTCCTCTCTGTACCCCGCCAAATACGTGTCAGCAAGTATTTAAAGAAAATCCATTGAAGGGACGCCTGCTGGTCAACTGGTTGGAGCCCCTGGACACTCGGCGAGTCCTCCTGCTTACAGGTGGAAGGGTGTTCTGGAAGGTGCCAGCGTCTGTTCCCTTCCTGTCTCCATGGGAGTCTTGTCCACTCCCAACCTGGGCCAGACCATCCACTCCTGCTGTCCTCAGAGAACCCACACAGGCCTTGTCCTCGGGGACCCCCATCCTGCCATCAGGACTCTGGGGCTCCTGGTTCCCTCCTCCTTCTTCAGATGCTCTGCACATGACCACCCTGGGACAGGGGGAGGAGATGGCCTGGGAGAATGAAGGGAAATGGGATCCGGGGGTGTAGACGCTGTGCGGCAGGATGGTGGGTCTTAGGACCCCCCCCAGGGCGAGGAAGGAGGAGAGAGAAGGGAGGAGGGGAGGCGGGAAATCAGAGGCACCACCCAGTCAAACCCCATATGTCGCACACGTATTCTCAGTAAGACCACATGGGGCCGCGCAGGGGAGGGTGAACGGGGTGCAGAGGAAGAGGAGGGTGGACGGAGGGAAGCTCGCCCATCAGAGGCCCACCAGGCGTCAGGAAGCAGGACACGGCCACCTCGAGCTCCGCACCCAAGGTCCAGCAAGACCAGGAGAAGCCGAGGAAGAGCACACGCTCCCAGGCACGTGCACGGAGGGATCCGGCCCCGGGTTCGAGCGCTTTTTCAGTTATTGCAAAGGCCGGGCCTGGAGCCGCCTGCCACGTGGTCCCCACCCTCAGCCCCTCCGCCGTCCCTCCAGCCTCCTCCCGCCTCGTCCCCTGGATCGCCTGCCCTGCTGGGGCCGCCAGGGTGGCCCGCCACAGACCAGGTGGCCCAGACAGCAGAAGGCAAAGGCCCGGAGGACAGCGCTTCTGGGCGTCCTCATGTGGCTTCCCTGAGCTCATGGGGAAGAGGCTCCCCTCAGGAGCCCCTGGGGAGAGGAGCCCACTCTGACCTCCTCCAACCTCTGTGCCTCCTCTCTGCGTGTGGCCACGTTGGGACGCGGCTCGGCTCCCTCCCTCCTGGCCTGCTGGATCCTCTGGAGTCTCTGGGACACGGTAGGTCCCTGCTCTGGGCACCCTGGAGTCGGCACCTCCCGCCAGTCCTCTCCCCGCTCTCACATGGCCACAAAACCCACGGGTTCTGCTGGCCTTTCTGTTGGCAAGTCCAAAGGCCCCCAGTCCGAGCCCCTGGGCCTGGACCACCAGAACCTGCTCTGCTGGGTTCTCGGGCTCTGCCCCGCCCGCACGGCCTGGCTGCCTCCAGCGCACGCCCTGCTCCTCCTGCAAGCCCGCCTCCCCGTCTGCACCACCGCGATGGAGCCAGCCTGGGATCCGCCCGCCTCCTCTCAGCCCTCCACCCCACAGAGGCCAAGCTGTCACCTCTGTCCTAGTGCTTGCCTTTGGTGGCCTGGTCTTGGCCCCATTGAAGAGTCACCAGGTTGCACCCCGACCCCGTGCTGGTCTCCTCACAGGATGGCGCCTCCTCTGGAGCACGGGAGGCTGAGGGCAGTGAAGCAGCTGCCGGGTTCCAGAAGCTTTGAGGGGAGTGGGGTGTGGACGTGGAGACCTATAGCCGGAGTCAGCGTGAGAGGACGGGCTGAGACCTTCTCAGGGTGGCTGGCTGGGCCCGGAGGAAGTGTTCCTCTAGTTTCCTGGTGGCTCTGTTCCTGGTGTGCCAGCCGGAATCCTGGCAGGAAACGGGCAATCTCAAACTGCGCTGAGAAGCTTATGATGCCAAGACCGTGAAGTCACGGACCAAGATCGGGAGCCCAGCAAGGGACAGAGCAGAACCCAGGGCTGGCAGCAGGGGGCGCTGTCACCCTCCTGGGCCTGGAGGAGAATCCTAGGCGTTGTCACTGGACCCAGAGGTGGGAGACGAGAACCGCGGGGCTCCTGCAGGGAGGCAGCCGGCCTGTCCCAACCAGGGGTTTGAATATTGGCTCCTGATTCTTTAGTCTGGGTAAGGTCAACAGTAAGGAGCTCACTGCCTTGAAAGAATAGCATGTTGGAGTCACACATCCCCGAGGAGGGGACGCCATGCCAGGGAGGGCTACCCAGGGAAGCACTGGGGTCCTCAGGAGGCAGAGGGAGAGGAGAGCCATGGAAAGAGTCTGGGAAGGAAGAGCCAGGCAGGGCCAGAGGCTTGGGCTTGGCTGATGGGGTGATTCCAACAGCTTTGGGACATGCGGCTGCCCCTAGGACACTGCCCCTGCCCTGGGTGATTAGGGCAGGCTCGCAGCTGCAGGGGTGAGCGCCCACTCAGGAGGTGCTTGGAGCGCGTGGCTCAGGGTTGGCTGCGTGGCACTGAGGATATGCTGAGGGAGAGGCTCGTTGTCTGGAGTGACGGGCTGGCCCTGGGAGGGTGGTCCCTTCAGGAGGGTCTGCAAGGTGAAAGCATCAGAAGACATGGTCAATACACCACCCAGAGAAGCAGCCAGAGCAGCCAATGCCCACTTCTCCCTCTCCTCTCACCCCAGAGCTCCCGAATAAGGCCCCAGCTGGCCAGGCTTCTTCGGCCTTCTGAAATCTCCCCAGTGGCTGTGCATACCAGTCCAGGGCAAGACCAGGAGGGCTTGCTGAAGGTGGTCCCTCCCCAGCTGCGTTTGGAGGGACACAGGGGCGTCTCCAGGCAACGCTCGGCAAATGCAGGAGCCTGGCGAGGTGCTGGAGCTCAGCACATAGGTCTGGCAAGCCGCGAAGCCTGGCCAGAGCTCCGGGTTGCAGAACTTCTGGGGAGGAGGGTGGCTGCCCGTGCTCGAGGCTCCGGGGCTGTCTCCGTCCTTAGTCATCTTCCGCTCCACTCGCCTCATCAGCAAAGCGATGCGTTCCTGGGCAGGAAGTGCTTCCGGGGCACTGGGACAGGGTGGCTGCTCAGTCAGGGTTGCTTGTGGCCATGGCGACTATGAGCATGACTAACGGGGTCTCCAGGCCTACTTCCCAGGGCTCTGGGGAGCCTCGAATGGACAAGGCATTGGCAAGTGCTTTGCAAAAAAGAGGATCTGCACAGCCCACAGCACACACAAGGACGCGGCTCAGAGAGGGTCTCCTGTGGGGAGTAGTCTGGTGTCAGGACAGGGCGGCCACAAAGGCCCTGGCACCTCGGATGGAGTGAAGCTGACCTGTTTGGGCTCGAGACCTCACCCATCAAACAACCCAGTGGACCAGGGCGAGGGCAGGGGCCATTCCCAGCTGTGATCAGCCTTGACTCTGAGCCCACACTCCATACCCAGGGAAAACAGCCCTCAGGGGCTGGAGAGTGCAGCACCCTTGGATGCCTCTGGCTGAGTGAGACGGTGGCTGCCAAAGTCGGCCCTGACCCTGCTCGGGAAATTCCTGGCTCTGCCTGTGAGCAGCGGCTCTCTCGCGGAATTAATTCCAGCCGATGTGATGCTAACGCCGTGCAAACAGAGACATATAAAACAGCACTCCCGAGCCCTTGCACGGCAGTAAACACTGAACCGTGCTCAATTTGTGCACGTTTTAAGTCTGCCCCTCTGCAGGAACGCGCAAAGCTGTCCGCGCGGGTCTGCTGGGTAAGAGGCCCCTGGTGCCCTCGCCGAGGAAGCTCACCCCTCTCTCCAAGCTGGTCCGTCCTTCTGCTTGGACTTGGCCCTGGCCCTTATCAGTGGGCAGCCAAGGCGGAGGCCAGGTGTGCGGGACGTGGAGGGAGAACAGGCCTGAGTCCTCAGGTCCAGCCAGCTGCCAGGGAGGTTCGCTTGGGGGCTCTGCCTCCGGGGCAGTCACAGGCCGAGCTGCAGATGCTGACCGACGGGCCAGCCCACTCCCGTGAGCTCAGAGGCCTGAGGGCCAAGGACACCCAACGCTCGTGAAGACCCAGACTTGGAGCTGGGAGTGGAGAAACAAGGTCAGGGACGCAGTCAGACCCTCCAGGTCAGCCCGCAGACTGCCAGGGCCCCGCTTCCTGACCTCGAGCAAGTTATCTCAACCCTCTGGCTTTGGGTTCCCTGTCCACAGGGTAGATAGGGGAGCAGCTCTGCCTCTGAGGGTCCGGGAGGACAAAGGAGCTGATGCCTGTTCAACACGGCCACCATGCCTGGGGGAGCATGCCCAGCGCACCGTCGCCATGGTGACTGTGACTCCTGGGGAGACGCTTGCGTTTACCCCAAGCAGAGACCAGGATGTAGGCCTGGTTTCTTGGGCAGGTAACTGCAGAAAGCAGAAATAAGAAGACAGGAGGGAGAGGCGAGAGGAGGGGAAGCAGGTACGCGGGTGTTGTCTCGGTCTTTCCGGCTGCTGCAACAAGAGTCCCGAGACGGGGTGGCTTTCGAGCAGACTCTCTTGGTTCTGGGTCTGGACGTTCAAGAGCAAGACAAGGGGCAGACTCAGCGTCTGGCAGGCCCACTTCCTGCTTCATCAAGGAGCCTTCCTGCTGCGTCCTCCCTGGCTCTGGGGGCGGGCAGCTCCTGGGATGCTTTTCCCACTCATGAGGACCTCACCTTTGTGACCTCATCACCTCCAAAGACCCTGCCCTCAACACCGTCTCCCTGGTGATCACGTTTCACCCAAGAATGGAGTGGGGGCCCACAGGGGTGCTGTGGGCAGTGGAGACTCAGTTCTGCGGGGAGGCTGTGAACCTTTATGAAGGATGTAAAACAGACCTCAGTCCAGGCGTGGAGACTTGCCTACCATGGGATCAGATCCCCCCGGGGCCTGACTGAGGAAGAAACCGCCCAGGTCCTGTGTTAGAGAGAGATGGGACCTGGGATGAGCGGCTTCCACAGTCTTGGGATCGCTGAGGGAGCAAAACCCAGGAAGGCCTCTTCCCAGAATTCTCAAGGATCAGGAATCATAGGGAAGGTGCGTGGGCTTCTCAGGAGGACACACAAATCTGCCATGGAAACTCCCTGTGTTCTGCAAAACCCACAGAGGCCTCCAGAGAAGAAATCGCCCCTCTTCCTTCCTCCAGACCGCAGGTGGGGCTGGTTGGTGGACTCCCACTGGACGGGACAAGGATGCTGGATACAGAGTCCGCAGGCTCAGGATCGGCAGAACAGGAGGCTCAGGACAGCAAACCTGGTGCCAGGAACAAGCACATGACATCTCGTGAGTCACCGATGTCAATCCTGGGTCACCTGCAGGTGCCAGGAGAAGCCAGCTGAACCCCGAGCAGTTCGAGAGTCGATGAGCAGCCATCTGAAGCAGGGGACGGAGGGGGCAGGGTGCGTCACGGCCCCCAGGCCAGCCCAGGCCCCTGGACCACCAGGAGGCTCCGCACTCTGCAAGCAGTCCAGAGGGTCCACTGAGCCCCAGGGTCACCTCCCAGGGAAGCCACACAAACTCTGGCCACGCATCTGCAGGAAGGCCACTGGAGGCTCGCTATGCTTTGGATGTGGCTTGGATGTCCCCAAGGATTGTCCCTGGGGTGGTGATCTGAGAGGTGGTGGGATCTTTAAGAGGCAGGGTCTGGTGGAGAGGACCAGGTCACTGGGAGCCTGCTCTCAGGATTAAAGTAGCTCTCACACGCTGTCACTTGGTTTCTGAGACACTGGATTTTCATCAATGAGCGAAGCTGGGCCACCTACTTTCCAGCTCTGTGTCTCACCAGGTGAGCCCCTCTGCAGGCGGCTCTTTCCCATCCCACTCCTCTGCCACATTGGGATGCAGCCATGGGGAGGGGGTTCGTCAGAGGCTGAACGGAGTGGGCTGCTGCATCTTAGACTTCCAGCCTCCAAATAATGAGTCAGATAAACACTTTTCTTCATAAGGTGTCTGATCACAAGTATTTGGTTATAGCAACAGGAATAAAAAACACACTAAAACAAAAAATCAGCACTGAGAAGCAGGGTTATTGCAATAATTATCTCTGAAAATGTGGAAGTGGCCTAGAAAGAGGCAGGTGGGCGGAGGGTGGACGAGGTTGAAGGAGTGGGAAGGAAGAGGCCTGTGTTACTGCAGAGTGTTGTGGGCGAGTCCAGGGAGGCCTCAGAGGACAAGGAGACTCGGGACTAGTCTCAGGTGAAAACGAGGTCCCTACCAGAGTCTGGGTAAAGGCCAACCTCCTTAGGAAGTAGCAAAGAACTTGGCTGGACTGTGTCCCAGAGCTTCATGGAAGGCTGAACGTTAGAGTGACCAGGAATGTCACATCCAGCCTTGAGAGCCCGGGTGGGAGGCTGTGGGCTAGGATAGAGCTTGTCCCCACAGAGGTTGCCCCAGTGTGGCCGTGTGTGAGGCGGTGGAACCTTTGAGAGGTGGGGACACTGGGGGCGCTGCCCTTGCAAGTTGATGTTCTTCTCACGGGGTCCCAGTTAGTTCCCAGGAGAGTGGGTTACCAACCCTCCCTAATCTCCGGCTCCCTGTCTCACCATGTGATCACTTCCTTATGATCTCTCGCCATTGTGAAGCCACCTGACCCAGCTATCCCACTCCTTGGCCTATACCCGAAGGACTTAAAATCAGCAGACCATAGTGATGCAGCCACATCGATATTTATAGCAGCTTAATTCACAATAGCCAAACTGTGGAACCAACCTAGATGCCCTTCAACAGATGAATGAAAGAAAATGTGGTACATATATACAATGGAATATTACTCAGTCTTAAAGAAGAATGAAATGATGGCATTTACTGGTAAATGGATGGAACTGGAGAAAATCATGCTAAGTGAGATAAACCAGTCCCAAAAAACCAAAGGCTGAATGTCCTCTCTGACATGTGGATGCTAACACACAACGGGGCAGGTGGGGGTAGGAAGAATAGAAGTTCACTGGATTAGACAAAGGGGAATAAAGGGAAGAGAGTGGGGATGGGAAGAGGAAAGACCATAGAATAAATTGGACATCACTTTCCTATGTTCATATATGAATACATGACCAGTGTGACTCCACATCACACACAACCACAAGAACGGGAAGTTACGCTCCGTGTATGTATCACATACCAAAATACGTTCTACCGCCATGTAGAACTAAACAAATTTAAAAATTTTCTTTAAAAAAAAATGGTTTTGTCACAGCCAAGAAGCCATTTGAAGACAAAGTTGGATCCCTTCTCTCTCTATTCATAAAAATATATCCCTTCCCAACAAAAGACTAGCATGTGAAAAATAAAACTAAACATTTTCAAAGGCAAAAATAGAAAAAAATAGGGGAAAAGCTTAACGATATTGGATTTGACAATGATTTCTTGGATATGACACCAAAAGCACAAACTGGATTTCATCAAAACTTAAAGTGTTTGTGTGCCAAAGAACACTGTCAGCAGAGTGACGAGGAGGCCTGGAGAGCAGGAGAGAACATTGAAAACGACAGGCCTGATGAGAGTGTGAGGTCCACAATATGTAAAGAACATCTACAACTCAACAACAACAAAATTCAAAATGGGTGAAGGACTCAAATAGATGTTTCCCCAAAGAAGGTGCACAGATGACCAAGAAAACATGGAAAGATGCTCAACATCCCTGATCTCTAGGAAGAAGCAGATCAAAACTGCAGTAAGAGACCTCCTCACACCCGGTAGGCTGCTGTGTAAATTAGGAAAGAAAAACAGTAAAGGAATTGGAATCGCTTCTGATGAGAATGTAAAATTTCCTGAGCGATTGCTCACCAATCAGACCAAGGCAGCAGACCAAGGCAGGACCAGAGCATGGGACTTTGAGCTGCACTTGCAGGGCGGAGCCTGGGGCTGAGGCCAAGATGACCGCTGGTGGCCAGTGGTTAGATCCATCCTGTCTACACAGTGGAGTCTCCAGGAAAAGCTCTCCAGTGTGAGAGCTTCCTGCCAGCTCAGCACCCGGAGCCCCTGGGTGGCTCCCTCCACACCTCGCACCAGGCACCTCTTCACCCGTGTCCCTTGGAATGTCCTTCACAGTCAACCAGTCGGTGAAGGAAGCGCCCCCTGAGTCAGGGAGCCACTTGAGCCACCCGATGGAACCCAGGGAGGAAGATGCGGGAACCTCGACCCACGGCGAGGTCACTGCCTGGGGCCGGGGACCAGCCTCCAGAGTGGAAGAGGGCCCCAGCCTGGGGACAAGCCCTCGCCCTGTGGGCCTGCGCCCTGGGCGGACCCCCAACCGTGTTTGCCGCACAGGGTTGCCGCTGCTGCGGGACAGAAATCCCCACAACCCGAGGGTCGCTGGAGGTTCTGGGTTGTCGGTGGTGCGAGGAGAGGAAAAGCAGCCGGCGGTCAATCTGTCCAGGACAGTGAAGGCATGAGGAGCACCGTGCCCAGCACGCAAGGTCATCCAGGCCCCGTAAGAATGGAAATCCTGGGCCAACCCGCAGAGTCGCGCTGAGAGAAATGAGCCCGTCGCAGAGCACAGGCAGTGTGCCGTCTCCGCTGCAGGGTCCAC
Organism: Sciurus carolinensis; assembly: GCF_902686445.1. Lineage (NCBI taxonomy): Eukaryota > Metazoa > Chordata > Mammalia > Rodentia > Sciuridae > Sciurus > Sciurus carolinensis. Next base: position 135,383,706 of record NC_062222.1, on the reverse strand, counting down.
CCCAGGCAGGAGGCAGAACAGTGGTCTCCAGGGGCTGCTGGAGGGGCGTGGGGACTCAGTGTGGAAGCCACGTTCTGGAGCTGGATGGCGGTGGTCCCAAGCGGTGAGAACGTGCTTAGCGGCACAGGACTACAGACTCTCACGCGCTGAAGAGGTCACAGTCACGTGACACGCAACAATGACCAGCACAAAAGGCACAAATCACAAGCAGATGAATACATGGACCCATAGAAATGTAACACTACGTGGCAAAGAGCACAAAAACCTGGCCAAGATTATATATTGATGACCTTAAAATAGGCTATTGATGATCTTTAGAACTAAAATACTTTTAAACCAATGAGAAAAAAAAAATGAACAATGTGATATGAAATAAATGGACAAAATTTATGAACAATTCACAGAACAGAAAATCCGAGTGGTCTGTAAGAAGATGCCATTCACACCAGGAATCACAGAAGTGCGAGATCAATCAGCGATGGCAGCATAGCACTGTCCCGGCAGGCGCGTATTAGTCTGTTAATGCTGACATTTAAGGGATTGGGGCAGGTGAGAACTTCTACACAATCCAGAGGAGAGGCTGCTGCAGCCTCTTGGGAGCCATTCAGTAATATTTGGTAAAATTGAAAATGCACTCAGTTTGGAGAAGATAGTGGCCAAATGCATAACTGACAAATTCATACTAAAAACTAAAGAACACTTAAGCCATGCCACAGAGCCTAAAGCTGGAGTGTAGCTACCCTCAGATCCCTTAGGAAGCCCCACAGTCACTTAAAGGAAAATCAAGAAGACCCTCTGTAGCAGAGACAGGATGGGTTCTTCAGATGGAGGGAGAGATGTGGCTAAACAGAAGCTAGATGATTTTCAATTGTTAAGTCATTAAAATAATTGAAGGAGAGACGATAGTGTCTGGTCTGTGCTACTCTAACAAAATACCTGAGACTGGGTAATGAATAAATCAGAGGGATTTATTTCCACAGTTCTGGAGGTAGGAAGTCCAAGGTCAAGGTTGAGCATCTGGAGAGGGCCTGCTTCCCAATTCCAAGATGGCACCTTGTTGCTGTGTTCTCACATGACAAAAGGCAGAAGGGCAACAGGAACAAACCCTGAGACTTCACATGGTAGGAGAGATCAGAGGGCAACGCCCCACACCTCACACTCTTTTATGCAGGTCTGATCTCATTCATGAGACCCCCCACCCTCAGGACAATCATGAACCACTGGCCGTCCTCTAAACACCAGCACATCAGAGATTAAGTTTCAACACATAAACTTCAGGGGACACATTCGGACCATGGTGGATGGATGGATGGATGGATGGATGGATACATAGGTGCGTAGAATCAATAAACATACAAGCGACCCATGCATGGAGCAATAGTGAGTGTTTGTTCCAAATTGAGAATTTTGAAGAGTTCTGTGTGCTAAGAGGGAAAGAAGAAGGAGGAGAAGGTTGGAGGGAATCCTCCGTGACCCAGTAGCTGCACTCTGGTCTATATGTGCAAGGAAGCTTTCCACAAGAAAGCACAGAGAGAGATGCTCACTACAGCGTGGTTTATAATGCTGAAGCCTGGAGGCAAAGCCTCCCTCGGGGGGAAACAGAAAGAGGGCGGCCATGGAGGCTGTTACTGAATGGTATCAAACAGAGTTTGCCAGACCTGCTGTGCACATCAGGGTTAGGACACAAGGTCGAAGAAGACAAGATGCCCAGAAGCATTTCCAGCATGAAATCTGCCACATCCGACGGGCACGGGAAACGCTCTGCGCCGCTCATGGACGTCCGCACGCCACCACAGCGTGGAGGGCCCGCACGGTCACCTCTGCTTCAGACTGCAGTTTCCCCTGGGCGGCACAGAGGTCAGGGAGGTGAGCCCCCCACGTGTGTGTTTAGCTTCTTTCGGAAACGAAAGTCTGAGCAGACAGGACAGGCCGTGGCTCTGGAGTCCTGGCTGGGGATGAGGAGGCCGCTCTGCTGCCCTCAGAACTTCCGGTGTGCCTGGACATTTTTGAGTAAGAACATAAAAGACAGGAAATGGTCCTCTGCCGTGTCCAGGGGCCTGCTCCACACGAAGCCCCTGAAAGAAAACCAAGGTGGCCAGAGCCTCTGGCAGGAGGGATTCACCTACGCGAGCCATAACCTCGGCCTGTGGACTTCCTCCCCACACCTGGGTTTCCTCAGGGACAACACGGGCTGTGTAAGCGCCTGTCCTGCGGCTGCTGGGACGGAGGCCGGGCTACACCCTGGCCTGGGCTCACCCAGCCAACACTGCTGCCTTCCGCCGCTGGCTTCATCCTGCCAACTAATGACCCCCATGCCAGCTGCGACGGAGCGTGAGGGGGAAAGCCAGCCTAGCCGTGGCTGCTGCCCAGGACCTTCGTCCTGAAGCCCGAGGTCAGCAGGGACGTCTTCAGCATCAGAAGACCACCAAGGGAGAGCCGCACAGGCAAGCTGCTCCTGCCAGCTCAGGGCGGGAGCCTCAAGCCGCACTCTGTTCAGCGAGGGGAGCCAGCCAGGGGGGCGCCCCCGACATCAGCAGGTGGGGGCTGCACAGCCGCTCTAGAAACCGAGAAGGAAACCTGGTACCAGAGACGAAGCGGGTGATGCAGAGAGATCCGTCAGTGGCTCTAGAACTACAATTAGGAGGGGCACGTTCGGTGACCGGAGTCAGCAGGAAGGCCGAGGAGATGCCTAAGCAGAAGAGGTCTCGAGAGTCACCACGGCCAATGCCGGGCGCTGGGGGCGATGGACACACGGATCGCCCTGACTGGACTGTTACATAACATCACGTTGCGCTGCTAGAGATACGAAATAAATCAAGTACAAACTGAGCCTCGGAGAATGACTTGGCAAGAGTCGCAGGGTGTCGGACTCAGAGGGACTGGAACAGACTCCCACACGTGTGCCCCCGGTTTAGTGCAGATTCCAGGGCCCGGCGGGATCTGAGGGATCTCAGGGACCAGCCCATCTCTGAGCTGTGCTGACGTTCCTTCCAAACAAGGCCAGGAGCCCGCCCTGGTCAGCAGAGGCTCCGAGCCACAGGCCGTGGCCGAGGCTTGTGTCTTTGAGTCACACAGACGGGGCCCAGGGCAGGGCTTGGCCCTCGTGTCTGTTAGTCACTAAAGTCTGGCTCAGAGTTGATCCTAGGGGCCTGGTGTTCCCAAGGTTCCCATCGGGAAGTGACCTGGAAGCACGTCCTGGGCGGAGGCCCCGGGGTTCCCGTCTCTACGCTGGGCCTGGGGCTGGGCACTGCAGACCCGAGAACTGCTCTGTCCACTCCGCCCTGTGCCAGTCCAGGTCCTCCGAGAAGCAGCCACTGACATGGACCCGGCAGAGACGGTTGGGGAAACGCCTGAGGGAGGGACGGGGCGGCCGGGACAGCCTAGCCAGGGTCCAGTCAGCCCAGCGAAGACAACTCGGGGAGGCAGGGCGAAGGTCCCAGGGGGCCGTGCAGCCTCAGGAGGCTTCCTCAAAGCCAGCCGCGGAAACGCAGCTCCTGCTGGGCACGGTGGCCAACCTCCCTGAGCATCCCTGGGCGGTGCTCTGGAGCGCCCTGTGGCCAGAGGTCTGGAGAGCAGGCGCTCCTGTGCCCGGCACTGTCGGACTCCCCTGTGATCCAGCTCGACACCTTGAGAATTCATCAGCACATCCCAGGAGCCCCGAAATGATGCAGCTGCTCCCCAGTTCACGGTGGTCGCTGTGTCCTAAGGAACATGACTGCCCCAGGAAGCCCTTGGGCACATCCTCATGGAGGGCAGTCGGCCGGCAAACACGCGTACACAGAAACGTCCACCAGAGGGCAGGAGGGAGGGCCCCGGGGGTGAAGTTCAGATATGGAGCCTGTGACTCCCCTACCCGTCCCAAGGTGTGAAGGTTCATTACTTATGCAATAGATGTACACTGACTCTGGAGCAAGCCCGGGGTCTCGGGGGCCCGGTGGGGTCCGCTGCACCCTGGGCAGCAGCACGCATGGCTGGAATCCCCTGCCTGCACCAGCACCCTGAGCACAGGTTTTCTTATCCACTTCCCCAAACAAGAGGGAGAGGGAACGGGGAGCCTTGAGGGTGGTCAGGGGTCAGACGTCGTCAGAGGTCAGACGTCAACCGTGCAGGGACTCCTCAGCACAGAGGCCCACGCACAGGCGCTTCTCTCAAAGAGCTGTGCTTATGTGTTAAAAGCTCCTGCTTCTGTGACCTCCCGCCTCAGTCACCCCAAAGGCTGGCACTCAGACAGGGGCCAGCTAGCCCGCTGGGGTGGCAGAGGCAAGCTGGGTTCTCCCACCAGCAAGCACTGAGATTCGGCGACTCCTGGACTGGTTTTTTAAACTTGAGTTCCCACACTGAAGCTCCTCCATCCCAAGGCAAGTAGGGCCAGAGCTTCGGGACCTGGGACCGTAATGACTTCAGCTGTGACACCTGAGGCTCAGGCAGCAGAACACGCAGGAGGAGGGCCCAGGGAGGCGGCAGCCGAGTACAGAACACAGAACAGGGTCCGCGGTCCGCAGCTCCACCCTGACTGCTCTTCACAATTCCCTGGGTCTCTTCCGAAGCCCCAGGAGCCAGAGTGCCGAGCTTCCCGGCACAGGAAGGCAGAGACGTTCAGGGAGAAGGAGATGCTGTCGCCCTGACTGATCCTTACACGCTGTGTACATGTGAATCACCACCGTATACCCATCGATGGGCACAATTCAAAAGTAGCAATTTAAATTCTAGTGGAACTATAGGAAGGAAACGACATATTCAAACATTTTAATAATTAAAAAAATTAAGTTCTTTTGAAGTTTCCATTGAAAGAGGATTTTCACTTCTTCCTGTCAGAATCACGTGGTACGTCAGCAACCTGAACAGTGAATCGAAGGCCCAGAGCTGGGCGTCCTCCCACTCCTCCACCACACATCTTCCACAGCCTCCGCAGATGTGTAAGTAACGGACACAGCCGATGTGGCTCCACGGGACACAAACGCCCTCTGCAGATGTAAGCAGGCTACCTGTTGGTGCTGATCAGGCTCAGTTATGATATTTAAATATCCTTTGTGTCTGCTCTCATAGTTCACCATTAAAATGCCTTGGCATTCAAAAAGTAGGCAAATTGAACTTAATGAAAAGATTTAAATTTTGTGCATGAAAAGATGTCAGGCCCAACATGGTGGTACAGGCCTGTAGTCCCAGCTACTAGAGAGGCCGAGGCAGGAGGATGCCAAGTTCAAGGCCAGTCTGGGCAACTTAGTGAGACTTCTATGGTTTGGACCTGGAATGTTCCCAGGAATTCACGCATCGAAGGCTTGGTCCCCTATGCAGCAGCGTCCAGGGGTGGAGCTCTTGGGAAGTGATTGAATTACGAGGGCTGAAACCTCATCTGTGGATTAATCCATTTGATGGATTAATAAATTGAATGCACTACTGGGAAGAGGTAGAAACGGAGCAGGTGGGGCCTGGCTGGAGGAAGTAGGTCACTGGGGGTGCCCTGGCCCCTTACCCCCTCTCTCTTCCTGTCTCTCTGCTCCCTCTGCCACCAGCTGAGCAGCTTTCCCACATCATGCCTTCCCCACGACACTCTGCCCCATCTCAGGCCCAGAGCCGTGAAACCAGCTGACCATGGACTGAAACCTCTGGCACCATGAGTCCAACTCACCCTTGGCTCCCCAGGTTGCTCCCGTCGGGTACTGTGGTCACAAGGAGACGCTGACCAACACAGAGCCTGACTCAAGGTAACTAATAATAAAGAGTTGAGGCTGTAGCTCAGAGGGAGCTCACCCCTGGGCTCAATCCCCAGGGTGGAAGAAAGAGAAGTTGCTATGGACAGAATAAAAGAGCAACATGCAGAATGGGAGAAGGCATCTCCAGTCACGTGGTAAGAAAGAATCGACACCTAGAACATGTACTCCTGAAGCTCGGCACGAAGGAGACGCTCCTCAAAAATGGGCAAAGACAAAGGCAACAGAATAGAGGCCCTGCAACTACTAGAAGAAAAAGTAGGCCCAAATCTTCACCATGTCAGCCTAGGACAAGAATCAATAAATGGATGGACTCAAACTAAAAAGCTTTTCATAAACAAAGGAAACAATCAATATGGTGAAGAGAGAGCCTACAGAATGGGAGAAAATCTTTACCACATGAACTTCAGATAAAGCATTAATCTCTAGGATATAAAAAGAACTCAAAAAACCAAAAAAAACAAATAACCCAATCAGTGAATGGGCTAAGGAACTGAACAGACACTTCACAGAAGAAATAGAATCAATCAACAAATATATGAAAAAATGTTCAACATCTATAGCAATTAGAGAACTGCAAATCAAAACTACTCTAAGATTTCATCTCACTCCAATCAGAATAGCAATTATCAGCCTCATCAATATTTATAGCAGCTCAAATCACAATAGCTAAACTATGGAACCAACCTATATGCCCTTCACAGATGAATGGATAAAGAAAATTCGGTTTATGTGTATGATGGAATATTACTCAGCTTTAAAGAAGAATGAAATTCTGGCATTTGCTGGTAAATAGGTGGAGTTAGAGAATATCATACTAAGCGAAATAAGCCAAACCCAAAAACCCAAAGGTTGAATGTTTTCCCTGATATGTGGATGCTAATTCGCAATGGATGGGGGGAGAGAGGGAAAAATAGAGTTACTTTAGATTAGGTAGAGGGGAGTGAAGGGAGGGGAAGGAAGGATAGTAGAGTGAGACAGACATTATTACCTCTTGTACATATGTGACTGCATGACCCATGTGATCCTGCAACATGTATAATCAGAAGAATGGGAGATTACAGTCCATTTATGTATGATCTATGAAAATGTATAAATGCATTCTACTGTCATGTACAACTAATTCGAACAAATAAAATAATTTTTAAAAAAGAAAATAATAAGTGGGCAAAGGAGTGAATAGATGTTTCTCCAGAGAAAATACACAAAGAGTCAGTCCACACCTGAAAAGATGCGCCCCACCAGTAATCCTAGGGAAATGCAAATCAAATCTCCGTGAAATGCGACACCCCCCATAGGAATGAGTGCTACCAATCAACCTGAAGGAACAAGGATGAGGGGGTGACTGGACCTTGGCCGCGCTGGTGGGCATGGAAAAGGGGGCGGGGTCACGGAGAGCAGGCGGTCCTTCCTCAGCAGGCGAGGGGCAGCACGACCCTGCGATCAGCAATTCCACTGAGTCTCTTCTAGGAAGAACTCCACGCAGGGTCTTAAGGAGCTAAAGCATGGAAGCAACTCAGGTGCCCGCTGGACAATCCGTGGATTAGAAACAGGCGGTAGAGCGGTACAATGGAATATCGTTCCACATTGGAAGGGAGGAAACTGGGACCCGCGCCAGACGAGGACGGGCTTGAGGACATGGTGCTAAGTGAGATAAGCAGCCCGAGAAGACCTGCTGTTTGACTCCTCTCTGTGAGGTGCCCAGAGGAGAAAGCAGCGCTGGCCGCCAGGGCAGGGATGGGGCGTTACTGTTCCATAGGCAGCAGGACCCTGACTGCCCTCCCCAGGAAGTCCCACTGATGTCTCAGGCCACAGGAGGCCAGCCTCCTGAGATGGGGACGGCTGCCCCTACTGGCAACGTTTAGGGTTCGCCGTCTCACCGTCATCAGAATCCGCCCCTGTGTCTGTCTTTCATGCTTTCCCAACGAATGCTGTAACTTTAACATAAAATAATAAAAATGAAAATGTACGTTGACAAATGTTTATAGCTTTATTTATAATAGCCACAGCTGGAAGTCGTCCATTAATGGGAAACCAGGTAAACAATCTGTGGTATTCATGAAATGATTTACTACTCGTAATAAAAACAAATGAACCTCCAGTAGACCCACCAGGCACAGAGAATCTCCAAAATATGCTGTGCACAAAAGAAGCCTCCAAAAATATGTCCTGTGGCCTCCATCGACGTGAAGTCCTGGGACAGGCACGTCGAGTGTGGGAGGAGGAAAGCAGAGGCAGGCTTGGTGGCAGGCTGTGGGGTTGCTGGGGAAGGAGGAGCAGGGTGTATTTTGGAAAATGCTGAGACCCTCAACTCTTTGTCTAGAAACCTTCTCAGCTAAATTTCCACTTTGAGAGCTGAGAAGTTCTGCTCTTCCTTTAAAGTGGTTCTCGATCCCACTCAGTCTTCCGCCACTGGGTCACAGGACCCCGTTCACTGGGGTTCCCAGCAGCGTGCTCCTCTTTTCCTCTGAGCTCCGCAGCACCTTCCAGGCCCACGTCTCAATGACAGCCGGAAGGGAGGAGCAAGACATTCTCCAAGACAGTGCAGGCTTCTCCGCCTGCCCCCTGCTTGATCCCGAGGACTCACCACAGACATGTCCACACCTGTATTTCTACTATTTCTAGGCTGTTCAGGGCAACTTAGACCTTTCCTAAAAATCTCAAGGTGCTTCTAAACTGTGCCTCTTGTCCAAGGCCACTTCCACACATTTCCATGTTGGTTAGAACAGCACTTCCCTTTTGGTGCCAAATCTGTATTGTTGCTTCCTGTTGCTGCTGTACCCAATGCCAAAATATTAGCAGCGAAAACAACACAAGTTTATTATCTGACTATTTAGGAGGCTAAATGTCCACGATGGGTTTCAAGGAATTGGCGGGACTGCATTTCCCTCTGGATGCCACAGATTCTTCCCTCGTCTTCCCAGCTTCTATAGACTGCCCGCACTTCTTGGTTCGTGGTCCTTGGATTGGGACCAAGTCCTTCTCTTACTGCCATCTCTCTGGTCTACCCCCGCTGCCCCCTCTTTAACCTTCAGTGATCCTTGCAATGACAGGGTTTCACTCGGATGATCTGGAATAATCTCCTCTTTTTAAAACAGTGAACTGATTAGCAGCCTTACTTCCATCTGCAGCCTGACTTCTCCTCTGCCAAGTAGCATGACATATTCATAGTCTCTTGGAATTGGAACTGGGATATCTTTAGGGGGTCATTTTCCTGTCTACCAAACTCAGTCTCCAGAGAGCATCTTGGAAGCGGCAGGGGAAGCAGTAGCCAGGTGGAGCACAGTGATCTCCGCACGTTGGAATGGTCAGCTGGGCGCCCAGGGAGGCTGGAGCAGCCAGGGCTCTTGAAGAGACAAGGGAGAAGCAAGAGAATGTGAGGAGCGCACTGACCGAGGCTGGGAAGGAACCTCTGAAACTGGGAGAGGGCCAAAGCCCTGGGGCTCACCCAGGTCCAGGGCCAGCTCCCCTTCCTACCCTGGAGTGGAAAGCCTGACTATTTGTGGAAATGGGGTAAATGCTCAGGAGTGAGGAAAAAAAATCTTCCCTAGACTAAGTGATGTTCTACTCCTGCCTAACAAAACTCTTTAAATGACCCAAAATAATTTAACTGTTTTCAAGTAATTACCTACATCCCAAAAGTAAATTCAAAATGACTTATGGGTATACCAAAGAACCCAGCATCCAGCAAGGTCAAATCCACAATGCCTGGAACCAAATGAAAAATCACTAGGCATGAAAAGAAACATGAAAACATGACACACGAATGAGAAAGGACGATCAACAGAAAGACCCAGAAGTGACACAGATGTTAGAATTAGTAGACAGTGATGTCCAGACTATGGTTATAACTACATTCCACCTGCTCAAAGATCTAGATGAAGGTTTACATATTAAAAATGAGAGATTACACTCCATTTATGTATGATCTATCAAAATGTATAAAGGCATTCTACTAATATATACAACTAATTAGAACAAATAAAATATTAAAAAAAAAAAAAGGCAACACAAGCCAGACATGGTGGTGCACGGCTGTGATCCCAGCAGCTCGAGAGGCTGAGCCAGGAGAATAGTGAGTTCAAAGCCAGCCTCAGCAACTTAGCGAGGCCCTAAGCAACTCAGTGAGAACTTGTCTCTAAATAAAATATAAAAAAGGGCTGGGTATGTGCCTCAGTGGTTAAGTTCCCCTTAATTCAATCCCCAGTACCAAAAAAAAAAAAAGGCAACACAAAATTTACTAAAAAAATCAAACTTTTAGAGATGAAAACCACAGTGATATAAAAAACACACTGGATAGTATTAATGACAGATTTGAAATTGCAAAAGAAATTACTAGTGAAATCTATGATATAAACAACAGAAACTACCCATAGTGATGCAAAGACAGGAAAAGACCCCAAAAAGTTGGCACACATGAAACTAGAATCATGAAAAGAGACATACAAGGATGGGAAAGAAATAGCAAGAACTTCCAAAGCTGGCAAAACTTCCTCAACGCCATGCAAACCCAAGAAACTAGAAGGAGACAACATGGAGGTGCGTTGTAAACTGACTGACATAAACCAGAGGTAAGGACAGAACACTGAAAGCAACCCGAAGAAAGAACACAGGCCACAGATGTGGTCAGGGTGACAGACTGCTCATCAGGAAAGGGGGCGGGAACAAGACAGGGAACAATATCTCAGGTTCTGAAAGTAAGGCACAGTCAACCTAGCATTCTGTGCTTTCCAAAAATACTTGCAAAAACTGAAGGCAAAACAGAAATCATTTCAAACATAGAAAAGCTGAAAGGAACCATCAACATCAGACTTCCCCTAAATGACTGATTTAAAAGAAAAGTCCCCTGGACGAAAGGAAAATAAACCTTAAACAAAGGAAGCTAGTGTGCCTATATGAGCACCTGAGAGTAGATTTCAGCAAAGACTGTTACCAGGCACTAAGAGGGTTACTTCACAATGATCATGGAGTCCATTTATGAGGCTAACACAAAAACTCTAAGCATATATACCTATAATATCAGAGTTTCAAAACATTAAGCAAAAAATGACAATGAAAAATACACAGGCAGATCCACTGTTACAGTCAGATTTCAATGCTCCATCTCAATAACTGGCAAAAATAATAAACAGAAAATTGGTAAGGACAGCAATTATTTCCCATACTATCAACCAGCATAAGCTGACTGATATTTAAAAACACTCAGTGACAGCAGAGCACCTATTATTTTTTCCAAGCACACATAAGACATTCAGCAAGAGCTGGGATGTGGCAGCTCAGTGTTGGGCTACTTGCCTAGCACGCACGAGGCCCTGGGTTCAATCCCAGCACCGGAAAAGAATTCACCAACACAGTGCAAATGTTGACCATAAATTGAATATCCAGAGATTCAAATTCTTTCAAATTATACAAAAAGTGTTCTCTGATTATAAAAGAATCATATTAAAAATCAATTTTGTAAAAGATATCTGGAAAGTCTGCAAATATTTGGAAAGTAAATAACACACTAATAAAGAAATCCATAGGTAAAAGAATAAACCAAAACATATTTAAAATGTTTTGAATTGAAGGAAAATGAAACCACAATATATTAAAAGTTCTAGAATGCAACTAAAGCAGCCTCTGAGGGATACATATAGCACAAAAATGTTTATATTTAAGAAGAAGTAGAGTCTGAAACCAACGATCTCAACTTTTACCTTTAAAAAACTAGAAAAACCAAGCTACCTTTGGCAGCACATATACTAATATTGGAACAAAACAGAGAAGATTAGTATTGTCCCACCCAAGGATAACAGGCAAATTCGCAAAGCATTCCATATTTTGGTGTTCTAAATCTCATACCAAGAACTTAATTAAAAAACTGATACAATTTTTTTAAAACTAGAAAAATAAGAAACAAAATTAAATGAAAGAAAGGAATAAAAGTCAGAATGGAATCAAGGAAGCATGAACTTATAAGAAAAAACAATTGATCAAAAAACTAGTTCTTTGAGAAGTTCAACACTATTGATCAACTCCTCACTGGACTGCTCAGAACAAAAAAGACAAATACATAAATTGCCAACATCAAGAATGAGAGAGACCACTTCATTAATGATTCTATAGTTATTAAAAAGAAAATATGCAATTATAAGCAAATTTATACCAATGAATTCAACAATTTTGATGAAATTAAAAATTCCTTAAAAGATGCAAACTACCAAAATTCTCTCTAGAAATAGATAGCCTACATAGTTCTACATCTATTAAAGACATTTAATTTATAGTTATAAGACTTTCCACAAGGTAAACTTCATGCCCAAGGGGCTTCACTGTGAATTCTATCAAGTATGTAAGAAACATGTAATATCAATTCAATACAGAATTCTCCAGAAAGCTGAATAGGAGAGAATATTCCACATCTCACCCTTTGTATCCAGTATTACCCTAAGAAAAAAGTAAAGGAAGAAAAGGAAACCACAACCAACCCCCTCATAAGCATAGATGCCAAAGAAATCTTAAGACTTTAGAAACAACAATATATTTAAAACATAATAAATCATTACCAAATGGGGTTTATTTTAGGAATACAAGGTGGTTAAACATAAAAGAATTAATCTGTGTAATTCAAATTATTAACAGAACAAATAATAAAAAACATATCATCATCATAAATTCAGAAAATGTATTTTATAAAAATCTAACATCCACTTCTGATTTTGAAAATCTCAGCAAACTCAGAATGTGAGAACTTAATCTGATAAAGACAATTTTAAAAATGTACAGTTAACATTAGAGTTAATTGTGAAAAATTCAATGCTTTTTTTTTTTTTTCTAAGATCAAGAGCAAGAAAAGAATGAATGTTTTTACCTCCTCTGTTCAACATTTTACTGGAGGTTACAGCTTGTGCATAAGACAAGAAAAGGAAATAAAATATACCCAGTTGGGGAAGGGAACTATAAGACTCTTTTTTACAGATTACATGATCCTCTATATACAGAAATCTGATATAACCTACCAAAAAAAGTTCTAGAACTAATAAGTGGGTTTATGAAGACGACAAGGTAGAAAATCAATATACAAAATCCAGTTGTCTCCGAATGCTAGTAAGTAACAATGAGAGAATGAAATCAAAAGAACCATTTATAATGCATCAAATATATAAATCATCTTGGGGGATAAGTCTGTCAAAGATGCACAAGTTACGTTGTAAACTATAAGGACTGGTGAGAGAAAGAAAGACAAGCTAAATAAATGAAGAGATAAACTGCATTCATGAGATTCCAGACTGTGTTTGCAGATCAGAAAACGACGTGTTCAGGTGCCAGTTCTTCCCAAACTGATTTATTGAGTCAACAATCTCCTAATTCATTCCCAGAAGACTCTTGTAGAAATTGACCAAGTGATTCTAAAATTCAAATGAATATAAAAGAAAAAGACCTAAAATGCTAAAACAAATTTGAAAAAAAAATAAGGTTAAAGAATTTACACTACTTGACTTCAGGACTTATTATAAATGAAACTACTCCAGCGAGTACCTTCCTGGTGTGAATGTACCAAAAATAAACCAGTGGAACCGAGTGCAGTGCCCAGAAACGGAGGTGCACACCTGTACACACATGGTCAGTTGACTTTCACTAAAGGCACGAGGACCATGCCGTGAAGCCGAGGCAGACTTTTTGACAAAGGGTGCTGGGAAAATTGGGTATCCTTGCACAACAAAGTGAACCTTGTTCTCTGTGTTGCATGACATCCAATAATTAACTAGATCATGTCGTAGACCTGAATGGAATAGCTAAAGCCATTAAGCACTTAAAAGAAACCTTTGGAGAAAATCTTTGCAAACTTCAGTTAGGCAAAGATTTCTTAGATATGACACCAAAAGCATAGTCCACAAAAGAAAAAAAAAAGATAAATTCATCTTCATCAAAATTTAAAACCCCTGCTTTTCAAAAGACACTATTAAAGAGATAAAAATAAAAACCACACAAAGGGAAAACAGCTTTGCAAAGCATATAGTTGATAAAGACCTGGCATTTAGAACATATAAAGAAATCTCAACTGGGTACATTAGTGCATGCCTATAATCCCAGCCACTCAAGAGGCTAAGGAGGGAGGATTGCAAGTTCAAGGCCAGCCTCAGCAATTTAGCAACTGTCTCAAAATAGAAAATAAAAAGGGCTGGGGATGTGGTTCAGTGACAGAGCACCCCTGAGTTCAATCTCCAGTACTGAAAAGGAGTGAGAAGAAGGAAGGAAGGAAGGAAGGAAGGAAGGAAGGAAGGAAGGAAGGAAGGAAGGAAGGAAGGAAGGAAATTTCAAGATTCAATGAGAAGAAAATAAGCAATTCGATTTTTTAAATGGTCAAAATAATCCAAGAGGCACTTTACCCAAGATGATGTTTGGATGTAAATCAGCAAGTGAAAAGATGTTCAACATTATCAGTCATTATGCAAGCAAATTACACCACAATGAAATAGAACCACATACCTATCAGTGTGTCTAAAATTAACAAGACTGACATCACCACGCTTCGGCTGGGGTTTGGAGCATCTGGAACTCCACGTGCTGCTGGTGTGACTGTGAAATGAAGCAAGCGCTCCAGGAAGCAGTGTGGCAGTTTTTAAAGTTCAGCACACATCTTCCTTAGGATATGAGCCTTCTACTCCCAGCATCTACCCGTGATTGGGGAAAATATGCATCTGTCCACATACTTCTACACAGATAAAAAGTAGCTTTATTTTAAATAGTTAAAAAAAAAAAACCCAATGCCAATCAACAGGGAAATGGAGACATGAACTGTGATATATCCACAAAATAGAATGCACTCAGAAATGTAGACAAAAATCAAAATAATTACACTGAGGAAAGAAGTCAGGCATAAATGAGTGCATAGCATGTGATTCCACTTAGAGAAAATTTGTGAGGATGCAACATCATCTGTAATGACAGAAAGTCGGCCTCTGACTACCTGGGAACGGAAGGGAATGGGGAGGGAAGGGGGTGCAGAAGGAGGAGTGCAAAACCTGGACTCCTGGAAGCTGAGAGGCGAGCAGTGGTTACCAGAGGCTGAGCGGGGAGGGGGAGGCAGGCAGGCTGATGCGCAGCTCTGTGTTGCAGAAGGTGGGAAGGGTCCGCCCGAGCGTCCTGTCGCACAGCAGGGAGACCGTAGTTGACAGCGATGCACTGCGTGTATATATACACATATATTAAAGCTAGAAGACAGGATATTGAATGTTTTCACAACAAAGAATGAATACACGTTCCAGAAGACAGATTGATCCTGATGTGGCCATTACACTACGTGTACATCTATCAAAATACCACAGGACCCCCTGTAAATACTACAATTTATGTCAATGGAAAATGAAACTCTAAGAACTTGTTTGAAAGGGGCAGTGGACGCGTGGGGATGCTGGCCTGCTCGCTGTCACCATCACGGTACTTTCGTGACGCACCTGCTGGTCCTCCACCGCGTGCACACAGCCCGCGAGGGTCTCCTGCGGCCTTCCCGCTAGAGATGTGCAAGCGGAAAGCGCACATTCAGGGACCCGTCCCAGCCCAGGCACGCTGGCTCTCGGCCCCCGGGGTCAGGTCACCACGGATGGGGAGTTTCTCCTCTTCCCGTGAAGCCTGCAGAGGACGGGCGCTCGGTCCACTTCCACTGACGACATGGAAGCCACGCTTTGGGCACTCAGGTCCTCTGAGAAGAGCGGCCGCCCTTGCTGGGAAAGAGGCTGATGGCAAGGACACCTCTGAGAGCTGGTGCCAGGACTCTGCAGACCTGGGGAAGCTGCAGGGGGCCAGGTGGGGACAGGGGGTGTGGCCAGAGGGCAGGTGTGCCCCCGGGTCTCACTCCAGGCCTCTCCTCCCCGCCGGGTTCTGAAGACGCTACAAGACAGCAGGGCCCAGGGCCTGTGCGTTCCCCGCAGCCCTCGGTGGGCCTTGGCCAAGGGGGACTTAGAATGACCGAGACCAAAGTTGCAGGTGCTGAGCCTGGAGATGCAGAGCCAGGGGTAGCAGACCCCCCGGAGATCCCAAGGTTCCTCCAGGAAGTGGGAATCAGGGTTCAAGGCTGCCACCCCGGATGTCACCTGCGGAGGCAGCAATGGAGACCCACGTCACAGAGGCGGGTGGGTCTGCGTGAGGCAGGAGCGTGGAGGGAGCTGAGGCTCTTGCTCTTCCCAGGTCTCTCTTTTCTCTGTGAACCTCTGTCTGTGCTCACGAGAGAGAAAAATTGTTTTCTTGTCTTCGTGGTGAGGCATGAATATTAGGAAGAAAAAGAAGAGACTCACAGAAGCTCCTCCCCCGCCAATTAGCTGGGAGAGCAGCCGCCCTCCCTGGGCTGGGTGAGCCCCCGGCCCAAGCAGCCCGCTGGAATCCTGGGGTGAACGGCTCCAGACTTGGGGAACGGCCCCCCTGGGTGGCGACTCACGGAGTCTGGGGGAGAACCAGCCAAATAACCAGGGCATTCACTTGAGGGGCTTTGTTTGCTGTTTCAGTGCAAATTAGCAATTAGTGGGGGCTGGCGCCCGGCCACCTCCCTCCCAAGGCCAGCTGGCAGCACTCTCGTTTGGTTCCTGGCCGGGGACCCACAGGCTGGGTGGCAGGGAATAGGCCCTGTCGGGCGCGACCAGAGCATGGGGTGCTCTACCCGTGGCCTGCTCCCATCCGTGGCGCGGTGCCCAGGGACCCACAGGCCGCCTTCGTGGGTGGGTAGAACACCAGACGGAAGGGACCCTGGGGTCGGGGGTCTGAGAGAGGAAAACAGAACAGGAAAGTAGTCCTGCTCCACCTGCTGGGGAGACCTGGAGCCAGGACCTGACTCTCCCGCGGCCAGTCCAGGCCGGTTCCCCGAACTCCAGCTAGCCGGCCACCTGGAGGACTGGTGGAAGCACAGTGGCCGGGCCACGCCCATTTCCATCACGGACTTTTCCAAACAGGTTGCGGGCGGGTGCTGGTGGTCTGGGACCGCACCTTGAGAATCACTGCCCTAAGGTCTTTCTCTAAGATGGTGAGGGAGGACAGTTCCTTTCTTTGTTCATTAAAAAAAAGGTGGGACATCAGCAAAGACTAGCAGGGAAAATGGGGGCTAGGCAAATTATTTGATTGATATTGGAAAGCAAGAGGAGCAGGGATGCTGATAAATGATCCACTTCACCAAATAAAGATAGTCAAATAAACGTGGGGGCTTTGCAGATAATACGTGGGGTCTGAGTGGAAAGCTAGAAGAACAGACTTTGTGGAAAGGGTAGGGCTTTAACTCGGGGGCTTTACCATGGAGCTACACCTTCAGCACATTTTTTTTTTTTTAAATATTGAGACAGGGTCTCACTAAGTAGCTGAGGTTGGTCGTAAACCTTTGATCCTTCTATCTCAGCCTCCAGAGTTGCTTGGGATTACAGACATGTGTCACTGCACCTGGCTGGAGAAACAGATTTAAGCAAAATGAAAGATTTGCTGATGATCTCTTTGGGATATTCAAAATAAGAACCCACCTCTCAGGAGATGGGAAGAAGGACTGGAGGAGGCACAAAGACGCCTCCCCCATAGGCAGCCCTGCTTTGTGACTGAAAGCTGAGCCTGTCCCACCTCCTGCTCACTCTCCTAGTGCCCGAGGAACAGCACACACCAGCCTTAAACCTTTGGTTTTAAAGAAGATCATCGACAAACTTACCGTTGTTAGATTTAGTGAATAAAAATACAGGGTGCCCAGTTAAATTTGAATTTCAGATAAATGGCAAACACTTATCCAGTCTGCTATGTTCCCAGTGTTGCAGAGTGTAATGACCAGAACACTGTTTCTGACAGCCACCTCCAGCGCTGCTCCAACGCCTCATTCAGCCGTTGGGCAGGGGACCCGCTGGCCAGCCTGCCCTGCCCTGTGGAGGGCTCAGGACTTAATTCTTCCGCTCGTCATGTCTGGTGAAAGGGCGGTGCTCAGGGAATGGAAGCTGTCCTGTTATGTGTGGGTGCCCGCTTTCCAAGGGTCACCTCACTGAATCCTGGCCGTCTCCTGGCAAGGTGACCGTCATCCCATTTTACAGATGCGGAAGACAAGACAGTCAGGAAGAGACGGAGCTGGTTAAGGTCACTCCAAGCCACGGTCCCTCTGCGGCACCCAGAGGTGCACAGCTCAGCGGGGTCGTGGGGCATGTGGCTGTTCCAGGAGCATCTGAGGGCCCTGGGGGTTGGCCAGTGTCCCCGCAGCTCAGCCCGGGCATGCGGCACTGTCTCCTCGGGTGCTTCACGGATGCCGTTGAGCGGAGGCAGTCCTGCCCTGGAGATGCCAGAGGTCCCGGTTTTGCCTGAGGGGACAACTCAGGGAAATGGAAGCTCTCCAACGAAGGATCATAGACTGGGTGTCACCAGACCTGGCCTTTATCCTGACTAGTGACCTTGGGAAGCGGCTTGACTTCTCATCTGCTGATCTGAAGTGGCACTCACCGTGCCTGCCGGTTCTGCCCCTGGGCTGCCGGAGACTGGAAGGCAGCGACGGGTTTCTGGGTGGCGATGGGATGCCAGGTTCCTGTGAGCCTGAGGCCTTGGGAGGCTGGCCCTGGGGCCGGGCTCAAGTGCACCTGAGACGCTCGGTCCCCGGGGGGCACCTCTGGCCAAGGCCTGGGCACTGCCTTCCCAGGGTGCTTCAGGGGGTGCGTCCCACCCACTGTTGGAAGAGGCCGCAGAGTGGGGGTTCAAGGACCCGAGTGGACTCCAGGTGTCCACCGTGCTGGCGGTGCTGGCTCGCAGGGCCGAGGTGCCTCTCGCGCCCAGGACTCTTGGCTGAACGGAGATGAGTGGGTCCGCCTCGTTGCCGTCCTCCTCGTGGCCATTAAATGCTCCCCTCCTTGTCACGCTGCTGAGGCTGCATGGCGTCCACAGAGGCTGTCCGGCCAGCGTGCCTGAGGTTCTCCTGCGGGCCTCATTCTTGGGGGCTCTGGAGAACTGATCCATCTCCTCCCTCCCTCTCTCTTGAGGGCCACCTCCATCCCCTGGCTCGGGCAGGTGGTCAGATCCCCAAGCTGCCCCTGGAGAGGGAAGCCGTGGGTCCCAGGAACCAGCCCCAAGCAGAGGAGGAAACACCCGGAGGAAGAGGAGCGTGGGCACCTGCCTTTCCCACAGGACGGCTGGACGCTCGCAAACCGGGGCCTGCAGCAGCCTCCCCAGGCAGGGGCCGGGCAGCGGAGGAACAGAACCTGCGTCTCAGGCCGTGTTGGAACCCACCACTCAGCCCAGCCAAGGAATCAAAAGCATGCGGGCGACCCCAGCGTTCCAGCCTCAGCAGGGCTGGACGGGAACTGTTGCTCTGTTGCTTTGTTTTGCTCATTAATTCACTCCAGACCTTGGGTTTCTAAGGAACTGTAATGTTCTCAGCACCCCGAGAGGGAGCACAGAGGTCGGAGAATGAGCTCTGAGAATCAGACACAGGCACTCAGCCCAGAGAAGGGCTCCGAGTCAGAGGGAAGGAGGTCAGCGTCCGGGCTCTGTCCAGGCCCAGGCAAGGGCTCCGCCTGCCCAGCTCTGCCACCCAGTACTACCTAGCACACGGAATTGCCGCCACCTGGAGGGGCAAGTTCCACAGGTGGGCAACAAGAGGAGCCAGGCCCACGTAGGTGTGGGAAGGGGTGTCCAGAGCATGGTGGTGACGGGGACAGGGGCCTGACCAGGCAGGACATCTGCACCTGGGTATGAACAGCAACACAGCAAAACACAGAAGCCAGCAATTTAGCTGTTTCTGTGATGGAATCATAGATATCTTTAAGTCATTTTAATATGCTTTTCTTTTGGTACCGGGGATTGAACTGACCACTGAGCCACATCCCAGCCCTTTTTAATGTTTTATTTTGAGACAGGGTCTTGCTTAGGGCTTCACTTAGTTGCTGAGGCAGGCTTTGAACTTGCAATCCTCCTGTCTCCCTCCCCAGCCATTGGGAGTCCAGGTGTGTGCCACCACTCCCGGCTATTTTAAAATTCTGATGACCCTTTCTCACCTGTTGGGACATTTGAGGAGTTCTGATCATAACTGAAATAAGAACAAACTAAGAACAACCCAGCTGGGTGGACTACTCAGTACCAACCAGGAACCAACCGCCTCACGTGATCCCCTAGGGGTAAAACAGGAAACGCAAGTGTGGGCAATGGAGGTCTTTGTCCCTCCAAACCACAGGACGAAGGTTTTCCAAGATCGGACACCGTGCCTGGTAAAGGCAGGACTGGCTCTCACTGTCTGCGTGGGGACCCAGGCCAGGAGGTCCCACTGGCCCCACGGTGTGTCCATTGGAACTTGGCTTGTGCAAAGGGATCCACGTGGCCCTGCTGGTCCCACGCAGTAGAGCTCGAGGTCCTGGGACAAGATGCACAGGTCCGTGGAGTGCTGTGGTTCTACCATAAAAACCTCCCCAGTATGAAACAGTGAGTGAACATCATGGTCACTGGATGGAACCCTTCTTCTCAGCCCTCTTCTCCCACAGCACCTTTCTCCTCCAGACCCAGCGGGATGTTTAGTTGAGGGCCAGCAAGTAGAGGCCAGGTGAGTGGGACAGTTCTTATTGCAAAAGGAAAATGGAAAAATGCTTATGAGGGCACAGAGTGAGGAAATCAGCAAATGGACTGGAGTAAACCGACCGGGGATGGAGTCCTGGCTCTGCCACCTCCAGGCCTGCAGCAATACACCGGTGCCTTCAACTCACTGCATTAGTCAGCTAGGCTGCGTAACAAAGCACCACAGGCTCAGTGGCTTCAACATCAGGAAAGTATTATCTCACAGTTCTAGAGGTGGGAAGCCCAAGGTCAAGGTGCAGGCAGGGCTGGATCCTTCTGAAGGTGAGAGCGAAGGATCTGGTCTAGGTCTCTCCTGGAATTCTGGATATCCACCTTCTCCCTGTGAATTCACCTCATCCAATTCACCTCATCTTCCCGTATGTGTGTGTGTGTGTGTGTGTGTGTGTGTGTGTGTGTGAGGGACCGCGTTTTACCTTACTTTACTCTTCAAAGTTTGTGCCTCCAAATGCAGTCATGTTTTGGGGTCCTGGGGATTGGGATTTTCATGGATTTGGAGCGCACTGTGTTTGGCCCATCACATTCGCCAAGCCCCAGCCTCATGATCTGCACATGTCGTGCTTCTGTCTTCCTTGCTCCATCTCTTTATTTGGTTAAAAACTTCTTGTGCCCCTCCCTCCCTCCCCGCCACAACTTCATACTTTGGAAACAACTTTTGCTCATCTCCCATCATGCACCCTGTGTAGGCTGAGCAGAACCAAGATGGCCCCGGAGGACTCCTTCAGTCAGAAGGGAAACCGGGACTAAAAGAAGAAGGTTCCAGATACCATGGGAACCCAAAGGACCATTCTTTTAAGGACTTAAAGAGGTCTTCATAAAAGAGGAGCCCCAAATGGGTCAGAAGTGGTGAGTAGGATCCACTCACTCGGAGGAGCTCGGAGCTGTGGGAGGGGAGGGGCTCTCAGAAGAGAGAGCAGAGAGCAAGCACTCCTGACGTGCCCCGGACGGGTGTCCCAGACTGTGCTCAACTGTAGGGGGTCTCGCACGTCCAGCCAGGGCGAGGGAAAAGGTTCCTGTGGGAGGGATGGGCTGGCTGCGAAATAAAAAGCCAATGGAATGTGTTTATCAGGAACAACGACAGAAGACACAACCATCTCTGAAGCAGGGGCATGACCCACTGGGTCCATAAGGGTCTGGCTCCAACCAAGGAAGGGGCTCTGCTTGGTTTATTTATAGCGGTACAGATCCAAAGGGGGCTGGTAGGAGCTTCTTCCATGAAAAACAGGGCGGGTGGAGTCAAGCAAGCCGTTGGCTCCCGCGGGGCATTCCCACCTCCAGGGCCTGCATTTGAACTTCTGCAATGAACCAACGCAGGGAAACCACGTGACTCAAGCAATCTAGAACAATTTTTCGTAATTGTCGAGTTCCTTGAGACCTGATTTTCCTGATGGTTCAACAGCTTGGCTCGCATACAGACCATGGGTGGCTTCCCACAGGGGGATCCCTCCTTACTCTTTCCCACCCTCCCAGGTTCCACTGGGCTCCAGAAAGTGAGCTTGTAGGTCACAGTGAGCCCCTTCCCTACCATTTGGATAATGATGTTTCCATGCACATTGCTCACATGTGTGGAAGTATGTGAGTGGTTTATCCAGAGGAGATTAAGGCTGCCTGCATTTGAATATGGTTAGTTCTGTCCAAAACCCCTGCTGAAATTCTACTGCCATTGCACTGGTGTGGAGGTGGGGCCTGTAAGAGGTAATTAGGTCAGTGAGAGGGATCCATGCCTTTCTTGTGGAACTGGATTTTTCACTGGGAGACAGGTTGTCACCAAGTGAGACCAGCCTCTCTTGCTTGGTTCTTCAAGTACCCGTTTGCCTTTCCACTTTCCATCAGGAGCTGGAGCAGCGAGACCTTCACCAGAAACGAGAGGCGCGAGGCACTTTCAGACTTTCTGGTCTCCAGAACCATGAGCCAAAACCAACCTCTATATTTTATAAATCACCTGGTCTCAAGTATTCTGTTACAGTCACAGGAAGGGGACTAAGACACTCTCCAAGGTCTTCAGCTTCTAGGGTCCAGCAGCCTGGTCTGTTGAGTTCACTTCTCCAAACCTCAGGTTTCCTCATCTGAAAAATGGAGAAAATAAGACCTAAAATCTAACAGGTTAGTCTATGCAAAGGTTTCCACGTGCTTCATGAACGTGCACATCCCTGGTACAGGCACTGTGGGCCAACCCTTAGGGCAATGCCATTGAATTCCGCGGGTGCTCAGTGAGCAGACCACGTTGATTTTAGGAAAACAGTAGAAACGTTTAGGTCCAAAAATACCTGGGTTCACGCGCCTGGACAGAGCTGGCACCCAAGCTCCCTCTGGTCAGCCTCAAGACCCGACTCCAGGGTGAAAAGCAGTCACTGTCTGGACCATTCCCGGGCCCCAATCGCACGTGAGAGGAGCCCAGCCCAGCCGCCCGCAGCCTGCCAGAGCGGACAGCCCGCCACGGGCTGGTTCCCTGGTACGCACCCGGCCAGCCTCAAACAACCATCGCAAATCCATTTCCTGTTTGACAGCTCGCCGGCCAGCTTGTCCCTGCTCTGTAGCCGGCGCTCCTCGGCCAGCCCGGGTGCATTTAATAAGGTTCCTCTGGGAGGGAGAGGGTCACTCGGAAGGCTGCACAAGTGGCAGGTTTGCAGGCGTTAAGTGTCCGCAGAGTCCCTCTGCTGGGCGGGGCTCCAGCTGCAGTCGCTCAACACCTTCACGGCAGAGGTGGCAACGGGACTTTTCTGTGGTCTGGTCACTCACTGCGAGAGGCTGTCAGTAGCCGCCTCACCTCACAGCCCCTCTCTCCTGCTCGGCAGGGTTGTGTGTGTGCATGTCCGTGTGCGAGACAGGGCCAGAGAGCTTCCTGACAAACTCAAACGCTGTCCCTAACTAGTCAGGTGACCCGAAAAAGTCCCTCACGTTTTTGGAGCTTGGTTTTCTCATATGGAAAATTGGCGGGTTGGATTACATCAGTGTTTTCAAACTCAGAATTCTAGAAATTTCTGGATGTGCTTGCCTAATTTAAATTCCTGAGCTGGATGGAAAGAGAACTCTATTCCACAGAGCGTCACCGTCATGAGAAACAGCATTTGCTGAGCGCGGCTGAGAGCCAAGGAACTAAGAGCCACTCCACCTGCGTGTCCCAGATTTTGCTTCGTGGTGAATTGCTGTTATCCTAACGGTAGTAACTCACAAAGCAATCAAATAACCAGGGTTAATGCCAGGGCCAGGGAAGATGCTGGAACCTGCCTAAGCTGGTCCCTGAGTTCAAATCCCACACTCTCTCTGAGCCCAGAGCCCCATCTGTCAGTCATGGACACTCAGAGCCCGTGAGACCTGGAGCGGCCGACATCCGGCACACCCAGCACACCTCTGCGGTCATCAGTAACATGTACGTTTTCTTTTCTAAGATTATCGAGGCAGAGGATTTGACTGTGCCGTGGAGAATAAAGAGAACTCTGGGCTTAAGAACGGTTTCATTAGGCTGAAGAGCATGAACAAGCCTGCTAAGAAATGTTGAAGAAACCTTTACGCAGGCTTAGAACGCGCCTGTAGAAGTGAGCAGCCACTTCCCAACGCAGGCGGAAGTCTGGCCTCCTGGATGCCTCCTCATCAAAGTATTTTTCTGAAGTTCCTACTCAGACTATGCCAGAGAAATGTTTTTAAAACCATCACTGTGTTGGTCATTTGTTCACTCGTCAAACATTCACTCGAGTAAGTATCATGCCTTAGTTTTTGAAATAAAAATGTTCCTGTCTTGTGATTTAATCATTGATGCTGTGGTTGTTGCTTTCATTATTTTTGATAACGACATCCCTGTTCTGAGGCATTTAATAGCCTAAGTTCCGTTGCTTCTTAGAGTCAAATGTTGTTTGGGCTGGGTGTGGTGGTGTACTCCTATAATCCCAGAGCCTCCGGAGGCTGAGGCAGGAGGATTGCACGTTTGAGGCCAGCCTCCTCAACTTAGTGAGATCCTGTCTCAAAATTTTTAATTTTTTTTTTAAAAAGGTCTGGGGATGTAGCCCAGTGGTCAACCAGGGGTAAAAAAAAAAAAAATTATTTTTCACTAAGTAAAACAGGTCCAGAAACTGATAATGGCAACGCCTTCAAGATGCTTTCTCATGGAGAGGCCTTCCAGACGTTTACTTACTTTACCTGCCCACACTCCTGTGAGAAAGGAATTAGCTCCTATCATACAGACGAGAAGAGCAAGGCTCAGAGAGCAGGTTCCGTCCCGGGTCACATGGCTGAGAAGCAGCTGAGCTGGCGCAGACAGGCAGATCCCCTGCTCCGGTCTTGGGAGTGACACCAAATAACCTGGCTGACTGGTTCCTACTTCTGGGCTCACGGAGGGCCCCGGTCCCCGCGCCCCAGCACGTGATCTTTCGGTTCTTCCGCTGACCCCATCGATCCTCTCCCTGCTGGCTTTGGGCTCCGCTGTGTGCTCACTCTGGCCAATGGCACGTGGGCAGGTGTGACAGAGCCAGTGGCCGGCGTGTCTGGAGGTGGGGCTACTGTGTCATTGCCTGGAGAAGAGCAGGCACGGGGGGCCCTGGTCCCTGGAGGGGATGGGAGACAGGTGGACCAGCGAGTCCAGCCAGGCCAGCCAGCCTCCGCCCTCGGCTGCCGGGGTTCCAGCCTCGTGGTGGTGACAGCTACCACCCATCCTGTTTCCGGGTCACAGTGGTGGTCCACCTCCACGTGGACGAGCACTCCAGGGGCCTCCCCGTGGCGAGGATGGGGATAAGGGAGGCAGGTGTTCTGGGAACATCGACCTTGAAGGACGACCTTCCACAGCCCGTTCTATGGGAATCGCAGGCTCGGTCACACTGCCAGCGTGGCAAGGCACCTGGGTTAAGATGAAGCTTAGATCACATCTCCTCGTCGGCGGACACCGTCACCCTTCCCTCCGGGACCCCAGGCTGCCCCACCTCTGGCAGGAGCACTTTGGTGGAAGAATGGGGTCCTGGCCTCATGGAACAGTGGCCCAGGAAGCCCTGGGGAAGGTTCCGGTGTTTTCTAATTGTATGGCTCAACGCAAGTCCCCAGCCTCCAGCGCCCGTGTCCCCATCTCTGGGCTGGCCCAGCGGGGCACCCAGGTGTGGATGACGCCTGATGACAAAGGCAACACGTTCTGCGGCCTGAACGCACCTTTCCCGTGCCCCGCAGCCGGCTGCCTTGGATGCCCGGGCCGCTGTCTGCCACGCTCCGTGCCTCCCTCCTCCCCAGGGGCGGCTGCCGTCCAGGCGTGGGGGCCCAGGCCCTGCCACTCCAGCGCCAGCTCCACGGCTACCGACCATCCCGCAGCGTTTACAGGGACGGTGGGGCTTGGGCAGCGGCCAGGACCGCAGGCAGTCGCGGTCTCTTCCCCGAAAATAAGTGAAGCCTGGAAACACCGTTTTCACGGGCGCCTTGGGTTTTCTGAAAGTCGCCGGCCCTGCCAGGTTTCCTTTCCCGGCTTACGTGCCCTGCCCTGAGCAGAAGACCACGCGAGAGGGGGCTCTGCGGTGGGCGGGGTTAAAGGGACTTCAGAGGACGGCCAGCCCCAGGGGCCCTCTGGGCGCTGCAGGAGGAGTTCAGAACCCGCCGCCTGCCCCAGGGCCGGTACCGGCTTCCACCCGCTTCCCCGCTCCACCCAGAGGCTGCAGGCTCTCTTGGTGGTCCCTCCTGATTCCCCTCAAATGAAGCCCACCCACCGGCCCTGCGCCCATCCAGGTCCAGACCCAGCTCCGCCCCCTGCACCCTGCAAGGTCTGCCCAGCCTCCCTGCAGCAGCGTCCTGGTTCTGAACCCGGATCCACCGCCATGGGCAGAGGCCGCCAGCTTCCTCCAGAAGAGAGGCTGTTCCTCGAGGGTCCATCAGCCCCGCCCCGCACTGGCACGAGACCCCCAGCCAAGGTGGCTGCCCTGGCCCTGCCACCCAGCTTCTGTGGGGACCTCACTCCACTTACCCATCCTGAGTCAAATGCGGTCACGTGGGGAAGGTCTTCCCCCTCTGCAGAGGCTGGCGGAGGCCTGGCCCCGCATGGCGATGCTCTGCTGTCCCGTCCTGTCCTGTTTTACTAATCCGTCTGTGTAAACGAGACAGGAACTTCTGTCCTGCGAACCGCGGGCCAGCCACGCACCCCTGCGCAGCCATCCTGCGTGGCAGCTCGAATGCGGTTGCAGGGGCAGGAATCAAACAGCAGAGTGAGCCCGAGTGCGTGCCCTTCCCGGCCAGTCCCCCAGCTGTGCAGGGGACACCTGGGCTCCAGGCTCCCGGGAAACCTCACCGCAAAGATGAGCTGTGACACGCTGCCTTCAAAAGGTCAGCAGCCTAAGGAAAACACACGGCAGTCAATATTCAGTCTTTCTTGAGACAATAAGAGCGCTTGTCACTGGAAATGCCACCACCAGACAGCATCGCCCAGGAAGCAGGTGGCTCCCTCTTTCTGGGATTAATACTCCCTCTGATGGAGGTGTCCGTTGTTGGACTCCTTCATGACTTTGACTGTGTCTTGTCAGTGAAGCGGTGAGCAGAGGAGCTGCGGCCGCCCGGGGACAGGAGCCTGAGTTCAGCCGGACCCCAGGTGGCCGCCGCGTAAGGTGGGGCACCTGCGACTGAGCGGCTGACGTCCCAGCAACCCCTGGGGCCAGAGCTTGGTCAAACGCAGAGGGCGGAGTGTCCAGAGAAGCCCGCCTGCTGAGCCAGGGTCCCTCCTGACCCGCTGCTCGCTGCTCGCTGCGCTGCGGGTGGGCCGGGCAGGGAGCGGAAAGACAGGCGCCCACCTTTACCTCCAGCCCCCGGCCGCCAGCGAGGCCAAGGTGGGGCGCTGACTGAAGGAGCGCGGGACGGAGGAAAGAGACACAGCCGGGTTCTGTTTTTTAATGTTTGATTTTTTTTAACAGACGACACGGTGGATTCATCGTGGACACGTGAGGCCTGGTGGGCGTGGTCGCGGAGTGGTGGGGCGGGGCTCGTTGGCAGACGTTGCTGCCACTCTTGTGCTGGGGGGGCCTTGCCTCCTACTCTCCCATTTTCCGGGAGCACAGTAGATCCTCATTACCACGGACTCTGTGCCGTATGGTAGATCACTCGATCTGCTCCTCCTCCGTGGCTGCCTTTACATAACCTGTGTTTGACGTCTCCCGGAACCCAGGCTTCCGACCCAGCCTGTGGTGCGCGCCGTTCTGCTCTCTGCTTCTAGGAATCAACATGTTTAGATCCCATGGAAGAGTGAATCCCCCCATCTTGTCTTTCTGTGCCTGGTTTATTTCATTTAACCTAATGTCCTCCTGTTTCATCCTCGTGGTTGTGATTTTCTCCTTTTCGTGACTGAATAGTATTCCGTGTGAATACCTCCATTTTCTGAAGCCACCCATTGTTGATGGGCACCTAGTTGATTCCACATCTTGGCTGTCTTGGCTGCCGTGAGCAGCTTTGCAGTGACATAGGACAGCAGGTGTCACTTCCACGTGCTGATCTCATTTCTTTGGCTACATACTCAGCAGTGGTACCTGGAGTTCATTTCATGAATCATGTTCACTGCTCTGGCAAGAACAAAATACACACACCCATGTGGGCTACAGGACACAGATGTGTACGTCCCGAGAGTCTGCATAAGAGTAAAGTACTTCCTAATTTACATTTAAAACAGCATTGCACAATTTAAAGATAAATGATAACATTTATGCTGACGATCTTAATTTTTAGTTTAACTTAAATTGTTATTGAATAGTAACTTTAAAGAACACCATGACAGGTCGGGAAGGGAACTAGAAAAGCAAAGAAGCTTTAAATTTAGTAACTTGAAAGGCTTGTTTTCTTCTTCACTAACAGGGGCCTCCAGTTGCTCTCTAGCTGGCCTCGCCTCCCAGACGCCTGACCGAGGCGTGTTCTGCCTCCAAGTCCTGAGTGAAGACCATGTGGTGTTCAGAGGCAGCCACAGAGCCGGGGGCCTGCAGCTTTGCGCCCACCTTCCAGCACGGGGGTCCTGTGTGGCCATTGCTTCTGTCCTTCTGCCCCTGGGGACTGTGCCCCGGGAGGTGGACCTGGCACCAGGGAGGTTGCTGAGTATTTGTAAAGGAAGCCCTTCAACTGACACCTTCATCGTTCCCACAATTAATGGATCCCCATCCAGGGGCCTGCTGGGTTCTAGAGATTCCTGGTTTGAATTCAATCCCTGTGGCCACTGCTTTTAAAAGGCACACACACACACACACACACACACACACACGGATGTATGTGCTTGTAAAAACACAATGCAACCGAAGCACTGAAGCAGTGAGCACGTGGAGATGAGCAGGAGGTGACATCTGCCTGGTGCCACCTAGCTCCGTGTCTCCTGTGGAGCCATTTCTGGACACCAACCTGGAGATCCAGGGGCATGTCTGGTCCCCAATCCCAGCAGCACTGGCAGCACAGGGCCAGCCTCCCCCAGCCTCCCTCTCCCAGGCACACGTCTCGCTGCGACTCCCTGCTGACATGTCTGCTTGTGCAGTTCATCTTACTGGGGAGCGAATCAGTGAATCAGTGAATCAAGGAATTAGTGAATCAGTGAATCAGTGAATCAAGGAATCAGTGAATCAGTGAATCAGTGAATCAAGGAATCAGTGAATCAGTGAATCAAGGAATCAGTGAATCAGTGAATCAAGGAATCAGTGAATCAGTGAATCAAGGAATCAGTGAATCAGTGAATCAAGGAATCAGTGAATCAGTGAATCAAGGAATCAGTGAATCAGTGAATCAAGAAACAGTGAATCAAGGAATCAGTGAATCAGTGAATCAGTGAATCAGTGAATCAAGGAATCAGTGAATCAGTGACTCAAGGAATCAGTGAATCAGTGAATCAGTGAATCAAGGAATCAGTGAATCAGTGAATCAAGGAATCAGTGAATCAGTGAATCAAGGAATCAGTGAATCAGTGAATCAAGGAATCAGTGAATCAGTGAATCAAGGAATCAGTGAATCAGTGAATCAAGGAATCAGTGAATCAGTGAATCAAGGAATCAGTGAATCAGTGAATCAAGGAATCAGTGAATCAAGGAATCAGTGAATCAGTGAATCAAGGAATCAGTGAATCAGTGAATCAAGGAATCAGTGAATCAGTGAATCAAGGAATCAGTGAATCAGTGAATCAAGGAATCAGTGAATCAGTGAATCAAGGAATCAGTGAATCAGTGAATCAAGGAATCAGTGGATCAGTGAATCAAGGAATCAGTGAATCAGTGAATCAAGGAATCAGTGAATCAAGGAATCAGTGAATCAGTGAATCAGTGAATCAGTGAATCAGTGAATCAGTGAATCAGTGAATCAAGGAATCAGTGAATCAATGAATCAAGGAATCAGTGAATCAGTGAATCAGCAAATCAGCGAATCAGTGAATCAGCGAATCAGCGAATCAAAGGATGAAAGAACCAGTGGAAGGGGGGCAGAGCAGAGTGGCAGCTGAGCGCCTGCTCCCCTGCAGGTGGCAGCGGGTGCTGGGGTGCTGGCTGGGGGAGCTGCATGCCTGGACCCCATGGCCCTGGCTCCTTTGCCTGGTGCAGAGCCAGGACTGGCAGCCAGGTCAGTTGCACCAAGATCCAGTTTCAGAGGCTGCATGCAGACGGGGTGAGGGCACAGGCTTTAGAGCCACACGCGGGGATTCTAACCCTGAGGGTCTGCCACTTTCAGTGACTTTAGGCAGATTGTTTGTCCCTTGTAAAACTCAGTCGAGGTTTCTGCAAAGTAGAAAACATACATACACACCACATGGGCACTTAGAAGTGACTTCATGCCGTGTACCTCAGTTAAGTTGGCAGTTACTAGCATCCACTCGTTTTTCTCTTTTTTCAGTACTGGGGATTGAACTCAGGGGCACTGGACACTGAGCCACATCCCAGCCCTCTCTTGCATTTTATTTAGAGACAGGGTCTCACCGAGTTGCTTAGCGCCTTGCCCTTGCTGAGGCTGGCTGTGAACTCACGATCCTCCTGCCTCAGCCTCCCGAGCCGTGGGGATTACAGGCGCGTCCACGCACCCAGCTGCCAGCATCAGTTCTTATTCCTGTTTCCACCTGTCCCTGAACCCGCACAGAGATCCTAAGGCGGCTGCTGAGGAGGAGCAGCTGCCCCTCTCTGAGCTCTCCCCATCCACGTGGCCCGAGTGCTCCACGCGTACCCGCTGATGGGGAGGAGAAACCGGCAGACGCTTAGCGCACGGTTACTGGGCGGCTGGGATCCAGGCCCACGAGGCTGAGTCGCCCCCTCTTCCAGCATCTCCTTGCCCCCCGCCACTTCCTGTGCGCCCATGGTGCCCCGGCGCTGTGTCCACCACCACAGAGCTAATGGGAGGAATCAGAGAAGGCCCTGCCTTTGTCAGCTATGGTCTGTTGGAAGAAACAGGCCCTACCAAAAACACACCACATACAGAGTCCACACCAGAGTGCAGTCGGGGCTCCAGCGACAGGAGGGGCAGGCATGGGCTGCCAAAGGGAGGGAGAAGAGAGCCGAGACCTACAGCATGAAAGGAGCTGATCAGGCAAAAAAACATAAGTGCTTCAATAGCAGAGGAAACAGCACGCACAAAGGCCCTGAGGTAGGGAAGAGGTCGGTGGGTCAGGCAGGAGCATAGCAAGCAATGTGGACAAAGTAGAGCAGTAGTTTTACTCACTGAGCTGCTAGGACATGACAGGCCCTGCTGTACAGCCTCACAGGCTTGCCCAGCCTCTGACAGCCCTACGAGAAGGACGTGTGTGTGTGTGCGTGCACGTGTGCGTGCTCGTGTGCACACATGGTGCGGGATGCAACCCAGGCCGTGTGCATGCTAGGCGAGTTGCAGATTCTGCAGATGGAGACACTGAGAGCCAGAGGGATTAAGGACTAGCTCAAGGCCACCCAGGTGTTCAGAGCCAAGCCTGCGTCCGTCTCAGGCAGTCTTGCCAGCGTTGAGCTGCCTTCCCCTGGGGCTGCAGAGTCAGGCAGGCCGAGAGGCCACGCTAAGGAGTTTGTGTCTTCTTCCCAAACGTCTCCCACTGGCTGCTGGTCCGAATCCTGATTCTGCTTGTGCAGTGGGTGGTTGGGGACCAGCTCCTCAGCCACCCTTTACTTCATTCCACGAGTGTTTCCATGCGCCTGGGACATGCCCGGCAGAGCTGGGCAGAGGGAGAGCGGAGTGCGCAGCGGGTGGACTGCCGTCCACGTGATCACTGGGTGGAGCCCCGGAGGCCCAGGTGCTGCAAGCTCGGTCTCCCCTGGTGCTGTTCAGAGGAGGTGGAGCCTCCTGGAGGTGGGGCCTTGTGGGGGAAGTTAGGGATCCCCTTCCTTTTTCTTTGCTTCCTGACGCCCTGAGGAGGCAGCTTCCTGTTCCCCGTTCCACACAGGATGTGCTGTCTCTCCACAGGCCCAAAAGCAATGCGCTGACCAGTTGTGGACTGAAGCCCCGACACTTCAGAATAATCCCCTCCTTTGTTTCCCCCCCCCCCTTGGTATAGAACATTATATTTTTTTCCCATGAAACATTCAAAGTTCATATCAGTGGGAAATAATTTTAATCAAAAAATTGAACATTTTCTTCCTGCAAATCCTGCTTTGTATTAGGAAATGACATTGTGATCCATTTCACTACAAGTAAAATATTACAAAATATTTACAGGAAATATTAAAAATAACTCAAACACAAAAGGCAAGATGAAATAAACTGGGTTTTCAGAAATCTCTACTCCAGGGCCCACAGCACACAAGAAGAGAGTCAAAACAAATAAGTGACTAAGTGTCCCCTGATCACAAATTTCCAAAGACCTGGAGAAGGTGAAGAAACTGGATGAAGATGGTCGTGTGAAAGGAAATGGATGTTAGCAGCACGGCTGCAAAAGTCAATCCATTCTGAATGAAATACCCTCTCATGTGCAGTGAATTCTGAACAAGGCTAAACTTTAGGATATTCCTTGAGCTGAAATTAGAAAACACCCTGACAGTGGAAGTAGCTCTTTCACTAAGTTAATCAGAGCCTCTTGCTCCATGAACCACTGTTGTGAACAGAAGCTGTTCTGGCACCAAAAGCTGTCACCGCAGCCCTTCCATCTCTCTCATGAAAGCGTCATAAACATCATCCTCAGTTTGTACTGAGACAGGAACAGAAGGACCAGATTTGGGGCTGCTTTGGCAAGAGGCACAGCAGAATCGTCCTCTGGCTTTCTTTGGGGAGCAGCGGTAGCCCCCGTATTCTCCCGACGTACCCTCAGTGGGGTGGGCACAAATCGGGTGATCTCTGCCTTGGGATTAGTGACCTGTGGCTTTCTTCCCAACGGTGGCTGCACTCGTGTCACCCGCCTTGGGTCACTGAATCAAGTTGGGTGGGGCACTTAACACCCCCGGGTTCAGCAAGGGAGCCGGAGGGAAAGCCCAGGTGGGGCAGGTGCAAGCGGAGGCACCAAAGGTGGGCGCATCATGCCAGGGTGAGGTGGAGGGGGTCCCCGAGGAGGAGAGCCAGGGGGCAGGCCTGGAGGTGGGCCTGGGGAGGGCCAGGGGGTCGGCCTGGTGGTGGTCCTGGAGGGAAAAGTCATGGTAAAGGCCCTTGGCATTCCAGGAGGTCTCAAAAATGGAGGAGCTGCTGGAGGTGGTCCAGGAGGGAGGCCCGTGGGTGGCCCAGGAGGCCATAAAGAGGAGCGGGTGGTGGTCCAGGAGGGAGGCCCGTGGGTGGCCCAGGAGGCCATAAAGAGGAGCGGGTGGTGGTCCAGGAGGGAGGCCCGTGGGTGGCCCAGGAGGCCATAAAGAGGAGCGGGTGGTGGTCCAGGAGGGAGGCCCGTGGGTGGCCCAGGAGGCCATAAAGAGGAGCGGGTGGTGGTCCAGGAGGGAGGCCCGTGGGTGGCCCAGGAGGCCATAAAGAGGAGCGGGTGGTGGTCCAGGAGGGAGGCCCGTGGGTGGCCCAGGAGGCTCTAAAGGAGGAGCGGGTGGTGGTCCAGGAGGAGGCCCGTGGGTGGCCCAGGAGGCTCTAAAGGAGGAGCGGGTGGTGGTCCAGGAGGAGGCCCGTGGGTGGCCCAGGAGGCTCTAAAGGAGGAGCGGGTGGTGGTCCAGGAGGAGGCCCGTGGGTGGCCCAGGAGGCCGTAAGGAGGAGCGGGTGGTGGTCCAGGAGGAGGCGGTCCTGGCATGGGAGGTGCTTGTATCTGAGGAGGAGGAAGCGACTGTGGGGAGCTGCTGTGAAGAAGCAGCAGGCGTGCCATCAGAACGGGGTCCTCCTTATGCCGCTTTGTGATTGTTTTTCTGCTTCAGAGTCGTCAGCATCATCTTCATCACCCTCTGAAATTCCTCTACCTCCCGTCCTTCCCGGGGATTTCCTGACCCGCATAGGAAACACCATGGCTCAGGGGAGTCAGTTCCTTCCTGTTCTTTTTCTTCCTTGATTTTCCAGGCTTATGGGCAAATCCTACACTCAGACCTGACTTCTTTTCTCCGTTAGTGTCTCTCACTGTCATCGCGGTGCCCAAGTTCATCCCCTCACTTTCTCCATCCGATCCGTCAGTGTCACCGTCATCAGTTGTCATGGTGCTTCTCCTGATCCATGTCCTAGGATAGCCATCATCGTCACTGGTTCTGGAAACGTCCTCGTCATGGCCCGTCGAGCAAGTTCTGGACTGTACGACACGTCTACAGGGGGGATCTAAACAAAGCCCACCTTAGGGCCATACATCTGCATGACCTCGGGAGGAGGTGGACCAGGCGGTGGCCAGGAGGTTTCCTGCCAGGGGGCAACGTGGAACAAACACCATGTCCAAGAAGAGGAAGGATAGAAACTGCTCGAGTCGGGGGTCCACAGGCTGAGGTCTTCCTAAGGATGGAGGGTGACTGGGCACCAGGAAGTGGAATGTCCTGGATCAAGACGTTGGAAGGAGCATGTGGCGTATCTGGCAAAGGAACCCTCTCTGCTTCCACGTGCTGCACATTCTTGACAGCATCAAAATATTGGCTAAGTTGAGCCCTCTTCTGTTCATATTCTACTTCCAGCTGTCTCAATTCTTTGTAAATATCTGGATTCTCTTTTTCATAAAGTAAAATACATTCAAAAGTTTCACGCAGCTCATTTATCTTCCTGTACTTTCTCATTTAACTGTGGCTGTTGCACTGGGTTAAACTCCATTTCATCCAATTTCTCCATGTCCCGGACAATCTGTTTGGGATCTTTCATCTTCAAAACGGCGGCTCGTACCATCACGCCCTGTTTTTTGTTCTTTTTTAATTCTCTTTTTCGGGCTTCCTTTCGGGCTTGGTCTGTAGGGTTCATGAATTTTCCACTCTTGGTGGATGATGTTGATCTCTGTCCCATGTTGACAATGTGTATGGTTCACTTATTCATTTAAAAATGATAATAAACAAACAGTACTGCTGGGCTCCCAGGACTGCGAGAAGCGGGGAGGGGACGATTCCTGGCCACTTTGACTTCGCAGGGGCCTTCGCCTCTACCTTTCGGTCAACCACCTAGCCACCGCCATCTTGAAACCTCCCCCCTCCTCTTTTTAAGTTGATTTTCTCAGGTGTTTTGTTACAGTAATGAAGAGTCACCCCACACAAAGGGCGAGGAGTAACCGTGAGGGGAACTCCTCTGGGTGGAGTCAAGGAAAGGCTTTCCTGAGGCCTCTGCACGTGGCTGAGGTTGGAGGACAAGTGGGAAATACCCAGGTCAGCTACGGGGGTTGGGATGGAAGTAGGGTGGCCAGGCAGAACACAGGAATCCAGATGACAGTGCGTAGCGTTCCATGTAACATCGTCTGGTGGCATGGACATGGCTACCCTAGGGACCTACCCGTGGCTTATCGGATCTTTGGGGTCCACAGCATGTCCTGTTTGTTTGTTGGCTTAGCTTGGCTTTGTGTAAGTACCTGGCAATCCAAGGTGGGAAGGTCTCAGGACAGAGGGAGCGACTTAAGTAAAGCCGCGGCACAGGAGGTGACACAAGGTAAGTGTAAACTGCAGGATGACCAGTGTGACGCGCAGGGAAAGCCTCAGCCTCCATCTGTGCAGTGGGGCTGGTGACGGTGTGGCACCCACAGGATCGCCTGTCTGCAGGTCGAACTGACGTGGGTGAGTGCTCAGTGCCCAGTACTCAGTGCTCAGTGCCCAGTGCTCAGTGCTCAGTGCCCAGTGCTCAGCGCTCAATGCTCAGTGCTCAACGCTCAGTGCAGGTAGACACTACCCTGCCTGCTCCTCCCCAGCAGGCTCCTACCTCCACCCAGTCCCATAGCCCCGTCTCAGGACCCTTGCTGTTGCCTCCTAACTGCCTTCACTTAGGAAAAGAAGGCTCAAATTTTGATCCAAAACCCTTAGAAGTTGGAAATTTTGTTTGGAGCCAGGTTACGCTATTTATGAAATCCCGGCTCTATCTGGGGTGGGGAATATCCCCCAAAGGTGCATGAGTCAAAAGCGCAGTTCCTAGCTCAGCGCCGCTGGGAGGCGGAGGGACTGTAAGAGCTGGCCTAGTGGGAGGTTCCAGGCAGCGGGGGCTGTGCCTTGAAGGAGACTGTGGGCACGGCCTCCTCCTGCCTCTTCCACTTCCTGGCTTCCCTGCAGGACACGACTTCCTCCACCACATACCCCTGGCCAGGGTGTACTGCCTCACCACAGGCCCAAAAGCAACAGGCCAACTGACTGTCGAATTAAACCTCCAAAACTGTGAGCCAAAATAAACCTTTCTTCTTCCTAAGTTGGCTCGTCTCAGGTATTTGTTACAGTAACGGAGAGCCAGCGCAACGTCTGTGCTAGTCAGTGTGCTATATACCAACACTTATGGGACAACAATGACTTGTGAGTGACAATACTGCTGCAGAAAGGCCCTGCGCAAGACCCAGACGCACAGTTGGCTTCTGCAGCAGAGGCCAAGGCAGACCCAGGCTTCCTCTCATGTATTCAAGCTGGCTGGGCAGCCCCCGGGGCCAGGGCCGGTGCATCTCCTAGCTGGTAGTTCTGTCTTCTCCGTGATGACGTTTTTCAGTCTTTCTCTGATGAGTCCGATATCTGAGGTCTTCACAGGTCTATTTCTATCATCTGTTATTTCTGCTGGTTGTCCCTCAGGGAGTCTTATTTCCTTGTCTGCTGGATTATGTAGTTAAATGAACAAATGCTCCCAGAGACAGCAGTGCACATTGTGTTCCAGCCACTGGCAAGGAACACACCAGGGAGTAAGAAGCAGGCACAGACTGTCCCTCTGGGGACACAGCCCAGAGCTGCACCAGTGTCATCAGACCCTGTGGTAAAGCTGACCCACCGAGCCGCAGCTTGCTGCAAAGAATCCTGGGAAATCTCATCTCTGCTCTGGGGGAGGCCACTTGCTCAGCCAAAATGTCAGGCTTCTATTACCAAAGAGAGGGGTGGTGTCAGAGCGCAGCAGCCTGCCAACAGCCACGCTGCAGAAGTCACTCGAAACAGACTCAGCTGGCACTCCTCCCTCTGGGCTCTGTCCTAACTGCACAGAGTGAGGATGCAGGGGCCCTGGAACCAGGGTGGCTGAGAATACAGGGTCGTTGGTGAGTAGCAAAGCAGAGAAGCAATCTTAGGGTAATCGGGCAGGCGGCTGAGGGTGACGTTGGATGCCAGTCTCAACCAGGGAGCAAGCTTTCGCCTGCACTGGCTCATAGATTCAAAACAGCTCCAGTGAAGCAGAAAGCAGCTTAGAAACCTCTGTGTGAGTGTGTGTGAGTGTGTGTGTGTGTGTGTGTGTGTGTGTGTGCGCGCGCGCGCGTAGGGACATTGAGAGAGAGGAGGGAGGCTGCAGCTTAGCCCTGGAAGAACACCAGCCTTACGTTATGTCACATAACCAGAGACAACAGTTGATTCTAATGAGAAAAGTTACCACATTGTACAGAACGTGTTTGTTCTTTTAAAATTGGTCCTTGTTCTCTGTCTGTATTTATGTCTGCCAATTAGGGGGCAGCTGAACATTTGTGTTGCTATTTAAATAAAAGCAGTCCTGTGTGAGGTCCCGGTTGGCTTCACCGAGCTGTCGCAGGTGCCTGTGCTCTGCCACCCACGGCTGCAGGCCAGGTGGGGACGGGACACTGCCGTCGGGCCTCTCGCCCAGGGATGTGGCCACCCCAGGACGGTGTGACCACCAGGCCTACCTCCCATTCCCAGCAGGAGCCTGGGCTGCAGTGGACACTAAGGAAGCAGCCTGGAGAAGGGCATCTGTGTCCAGTCCCTCCTCCTCGCCTCCTGCTGGTGTGGCCGTGGGCCCTGTGAGGTTCTCATGGGGAGGAAGCCAGCGGCCCGCATGGTGTGAGGAGAGACCAGGGGCTTTGGGACTGGGTGGTCCTGGCTCTGAACTTGGCCTGAAGCCTCCAGGGTGACCAGCCATCCTAGTTTGTCCCAAACTGAAGGTTTCCAGGAAAGTAGAAATGTCAGTGCTAAAAGAGCAAACTGGGCAGCGGGTCACCTGCTACCCAGCATGTGTCCTGGGCAAGTGTCTCAACCTCTCTGAGCCTCAGTGCACACATGTCAAAGTGGGCAAAGCAATGCCTACCTGGTAGGAGACTCCAGGGGACGGGAAGGCCCGGTGCCCAGCAGCCGCTGTGTTTCTATTATTAATATCGGTAATTTCCGGCTCTTGCTTGGGCGCTCCTGCTTTATATGTGCCCTGGACGAACCAGGAGAGTTCACACAACCATGGCAAAGCAGCCATGGCAAAGGGCTCTCCCCGCTCCCGGGGCTTTCTCTCCAGGAAGGACTCAGGAAGCTTCCCAGCCTCCAGGAGGACAGGGGCAATGCGGGAGGGGCAGGGGTCAGTGAGGAGGGTCCCTGCAGCCCCAGCCCATGGCCTTGTTGGTTACGGCCCTTGCTGGACTCCGACCTCTGAGACGAGCCCAAGTCTGACCCCAAGTCTGCCGGCACCTTCATCACCCTCAAGAGTGCGTCCTAAAGTAACTGCCAGAAAGCAAAGCCAGACACGCTGGTGCTCCTCTGCAGAGGGAGGACCGCTGGCCCAGCCTTCACAACTCAGCGGCCTCCTCGGGCCCCTCGAAGGAGCTGAAGGGCTCAGGACGCAGCCGAGCACAGAGCCCAGGGAAGGTGCGCGTGGGCCGGGACGCGGGGCTTCATCTGTCCTCCTGGTTCTTGCACCCAGGCCCCAGGCACTGGAACCGGAGCCGCAGGCCCGGAGGAGGCAGACCAAGGGACAAGGCCAGCACAGGTCTCTGTCTCTCCCCTTCTTAAGAGACACACGGAGACACACCCTGGGCAGCTCAGCCCATGCTCTGGTTCCCTTCCTGAGGAAGCCCCTATGGGGTGGTATCAACGGGGGCCACCTTGCAGAAGTTACCAGAAGGCTGCCCCGCCCCAGCCGAGGCCTGAGCCACAAATCCACAGGAGCACCTGGGGCACAGGA
Source organism: Sciurus carolinensis (assembly GCF_902686445.1). Classification (NCBI taxonomy): domain Eukaryota; kingdom Metazoa; phylum Chordata; class Mammalia; order Rodentia; family Sciuridae; genus Sciurus; species Sciurus carolinensis. Next base: position 135,345,148 of record NC_062222.1, on the reverse strand, counting down.
GCTCTGGGCTTCCCTGAGGTGCACGGCCAGGTCTCTGGGGAGGGCGGTGCCCCCTGACTCCCAGAGCAGGAGGAGCAAAAGATGCCCTGTGGTCAGCCAGGGCCCCAGCTGGGTGCTGGACGGCAGGCAGCACCCCACGAAGCCACGGCCATGAAGAGAAGTGCTGGTGCCATGGGGCTTGGGGGAGACTGGAAGTTGGGGTGCAGAGGATAAAGGGCTGCCTGCACAGCGCACCACGGGCGGGGTTCTGCCGCTGAAGCCGCCTCAGGCGATGCTCGTGACACCCAGCTCTGTTATGGTCCCTATTTTGTGCAGGTAGCGTCCAGTTTGGAGGAATGCTGGGCTTGGGGATCCCCTTGCTTGCAAGGGTGGTAAATGGCGGTGGGACTGGAGGCAGTTCTGCTGCTCCTCTTCCCACCAGCACGCAGGCTGGCTCGGCCTCGCCATTTCTCTTCTCAGCTGCAGGATTGATCAGGGGACTTGTCACCACATAGCAATGTCAGCATCATTGTTAGGTCACCAGGACGAAGACGCGTCCCCTGCGCTTGGGTCACAAACCCTCACAGGTCACAACGTCCATCCACCAAGGTCTCCTCTGAGTCCTGCATCGCCCCACAAGGTGGGCAGGGGAATTTCTTTCGACCTTTGGATGCCAGGTGACTTCTCCCAGGCTGCACAGCTAGAAGACAGCGGAGGAGGGAGGGGCCGGAAGGCAAGTCCCCACCCACATCAGGACTGGCTCAAGGCTCCGGCCCCAGGGCTCCGGTGTGGGAGTCCCCGGCTCTAAGAAACCAAGCCTGGAGGGACTCCGCAGGGCTGGGGACCCGCCCACGAGGACTCGCAATCATGAGTCGGTTTCAGAGGCCTCTTCTCTCCTGGGTCCTCCTGCAACCTGCCAAGTCGGAAGGACACAGCCCAGCTGCCCGGGAAGCCAGGCCAGGGCAGCGTCCCCAGCAGGCCTGCAGAACGGGGAGGCCAGAGTCTGCCTGCAGGCCAGGCGGGAGAGCTGAGCGGACCTGGAGCTGGCACCCACGGCTTCATCCTCCAGAGACATCCCCACCACCTCACCTCCAAGGGGCTGAGCAAAGAAGTGGGCACACGGAAGCTTCGGGAGGCTGGAGCTGGCCGAGCTCTTGACATCAGCATGTCTAAAACTCTTATTCATAGACCAGGGAAACGGAGGCCCAGGAGGGATGACTCACCCCCCAGGTTCCACCACTCAGAGTTAAGGAAGCCAGGGCTCCCAGCTGGCAAGTCCCCTCCCAGCGCAAAGCTACTGCCTCACCGGCCACTCTACGTTTAATAGGAAAATCATTCTTTCTCACATTCGAACCTGCGTTTGTCTTCCTAGCACCCCATGAGGCTGGCAGAGGGAACTACCTTCCCGTTTCCAGGAGAGGAGACTGAGGCCCAGCATCACCTTGCCGAGGTCACCCAGGCTGTCCGTGCCTGTGTTCATCAGCTCTTCATAGCTGAGACCAAAACGTCCAACGAGAACAACTCGGAGGAGGAAAGGTCTGTGTCGGCTCGCGGTTTCAGAGGTTCAGTCTGGGTCAGCCGACTCCACCGCTCTGAAGGAATCTGCGGCAGAGCACCGTGGTGGAAGGGGGTGGCGAGAAACAGAACGCGGAGGGAGGAGGTGCACCTTCCAGGGCCCCGCCGGGCGACCCACCTCCTCCAGCCACGCCCCACCTGTCCACAGCTACCTCCCACTGAGTCCCTTCAAACCGGGATGGGCTGATTAGGTTACAGCTTCCATAATCCGATCATGTCACCTCTGAACATTCCAAAATAACAGGAGCTTGGGGACATCTCATCTCCAAGCCATAACAGCACCTCACAGCCATGCAGGTCTGGGATAGTCAGAAGGCAGTGGCGAGAAAGAAATTGAGGCTGGAGTGTGAGTCTGGCCCCCAGGGCGGGCCGGGGCTCCTGTTAGCTGCCGCGTAAGTTCCGGGACCTGGCGGCCTTGAAGGAGGAGGCCTGACTTGGACAGATCAGTGCCCAGTGATGAGGTTCCTGAGGCCTGACCTCCTAAGAGCCAGCTCGTGAAAACCTGGAAATTTAAAAAGTCCATGTTGAAGAGGCGCAGAGACTCGTGAGCCTCTGGGGTGTCCTGCCCCCCACGTGCACCTCACCCCCCTTCCGTAGGGCACAGGCAGCGTGGGTCTCGCGGCCTCACCAGCTGGAGCACCACAGAAATGCCCTCAGGTCCACCCCCTCTCTCATCCCGCACGGTGACCATCTACCTATCAACTGGGGCAGAAGGTCATGTCCCGTGTTCTTCCATGACCAGGGGTTTCCAGTGGGTGCCTGGGCGTGGCTTGATGTGGGTCTTCTCAGATCTGTGGATCCTGGGGTGGAAAGTGCGACTGGTAAGTTCCCAGGTGCCCACCTCCTGCCAGGTCTTCTTTTAGGCTCAGAGAATGTCAGGGCCACCCGCTGGTTCTTGCTGCGAGGAGCTCAGTCAGCAGGAGGCAGCTGGCAGCCGTCGCAGGGCAGCGAGGTGGGCTGCCTGAGCGTGTGTGTGTCCGAGGCTCCTCCCCGGGGTGGGGGCGTGGGTAGGGAAGGCTCGGTGGAGCAGGGACTGAGGGCTGTCAGGAATGTGTGTGGGTGGGACACCACTGTGTCCTCTGCCCTCTCCTGTCCCAAGAGGAAGAGGAGGAGGCGGGTGAAGGAAGAGGAGCTAGATGGTGAAGGCAAGGGAACAGGGCACAAAGGCCCAGGGACTTGTGCCTGGCTGGATGACCAAGGGGCTGCTGGAGCCTAGAATGTTCCACAGTCCTAGAACCTACAGGGTTCTGGGGTTGTAGAGCTAGAATGTTGGTGTTATGGTTTGGAAATGAGGTGTCCCCCGAAATCTCCTGTGAGAGACAGGCACACCCACTCAGAAGGGAAATGGTCACATTATGATGGATTAACAATTGAAAGGACGCTGCTCTGGTGGTAACCATAGCAGGTGCGGAGTGGCTGGGAGAATCGGGTCACCGCAGGGGCAGCCTCCAGGGTTTATATTTTGGCCCTGGCACCTCACCCTCTGTCTGCCTCCTGGCCGTCCTAAGCTGAGCAGCGTTCTCCACCACGCCCCTCCGCCCCGTGGTCCCGCCTCACCTCGGGGCCCAGAGCCCTGGAATCAGCTGACCTTGAACTGAAACTCTGAAGACTTGAGCCCAAAATAAACTTTTCTCCCCTTCCGTTGTTCTTGTCAGGTACTTTGGTCACAGTGACACAGAGCTGTGACACAGAGTCAGCAGTGACGCAGAGTGAGGAGGGCTTGGTGAGAGAGGGGCTGGAGATGACAGGGACCACAGGTGGCGCTCATGAGGATTTAGATGTCCCTGAACTGTGGCCGAGAGAGTGGGGAGCAGGGGAGGAGGAAACGGGGCACAGAGGGGGGACAGAAGCCCAAGGATGGCCAAGGGGTCTGCTCTTCTGCACACTGTCCATGAGAGTGGTCACGTGGTCCTCTGCAGGGGCCTGAGAGGTGGGTCCCCCCGGATCCACTTTCATAAATGGGGATGCTGGGGCTTGGGAAAGCCCTGGATGCACCCACGATCCCGTGACTTAGAAATGGCCACCCAGAGCCTGTCACAGGGAGAGGAGCCACTGCCCAGAGGCTCTTGCCCCAGGCTGACCCTGCCCCGCAGCCCAGTTTCAACCTGGCCCGGAACGAGCACATTCCTCCCTCGCTTCCCAAACTCCATCAGCCTCTGACAACAACCATGGCAAGAGAGAGGCCCAGCGGAGCCCAGGCGTGCTTCAAGGGGCCAAGTCCTTAATGCTACCCAGCTGTGCAGGGGGTGGGCCTGGGACCTGGCCGGGCAGCCAGAGGCAGTGATGGAGCAGGCTGGGCGGAAGCCAGTGAGTCACGACCTCACAGCCAAGCGGGCCTTTGACCTCCGGCTCCGGGTGGTACGGAGCGTGCTCTCTGGACTGCTGGCACAAAGTGGGTTGAGCGGCTGCTGCTGAGGCCAGGTCCCGGTACCCGTGACAGTCTCTTTGCTTTAAGTGGAATGCAGGGTGTGCCCTCATCACCTGAGAGCTGGTTTGCATGAATTGAAGTGAGGAAAAGCCACCCAGAACCCTGGTCCTGAGGTCATTCACTCAGAGTTCTGGGACAACCTGGCCTGGCCAACAAAACCTATCTGCTTGGTCGGATGGGCTCTGCAGCGCCTCTAAGGTAACGGTAGAGGGCGCGTGTCTGGGCCCCACTCAACCCAGCGCCTGTCCTTCATCTCCACAGCCAGCCGGTGCGGGGTGTTCTGCACCTCGCTGTGCACCTGCGACCAGCCAGGGAGACAGGGAGGTGCAGCACAGAGCAGATGAAAACACGTCCTGCCCAACACCAGCCCTGAGAGGGCCCGACTCGGCCCTGGAGCAGCTCTGCAGACGGGAGCTCTGGGGCACCGGCCAGCCTGGCCCTGCCCTCCACCCGGGTCCACAGTCCACTAGGAAGCCCCTGGGGATGGGAGCAGTGAGAGTCCCCAACAGCTGGACAAGCTGACCTTCTGTGGGATCTCAGCAGCAGGGGCTGGCTGGCCGGGGAGTCACGGCAGGCACAGGCCGCAGTGCTCTGCCGCGTGGGTGGGGACAGAGGTGCCTAGACGCAGACTGGACAGGAGCTGTCCTGCCCCGGGCACAGGGCCGCAGCAGGCAGAGGGATTCTGCAGCACTGACCCCCAAGGCAGGCAGGAGCCAAGCCCGACAGGCCCAGGGGTGGGAGGTGTGATCCACAGAGCTGCGTGCGGGAGCTCTGCTGCCCCAGGTCACCCCCGAGGCTAAAGTGACGGGTCTGAGGGGAGCTCATGACCAGCCAGGCTGACCCAGTCCTCCCTCAGGATCCACCAGAACCCTAAGACAGAGAGCCTTTCCTCCCAGGCCTCAGAGACCCTGGACCTGAATCCTGATAAACCATAGTCATGTGCATAAATAAACAGCCATGTGCATAAGAAGCCGTGGCACAGGCACAGAAGAGACCGAGCCTCTGGCTGTGTGGCCCCTGGTAGCCTCCACTCTGCAGCCTCCGATCTACAGCCTCCACTGGCTCTTCTCATATTTAAGAACTTGAGTCCGATGTTCCTCAGGGACTGGTTACCTTTGGGTTTGGGCACCTGCAACTGAAGACACGTTTTAGTCAGCTTTTTGGCTGCTGTGACTAAATGACCCAGCCTCCTGACTGTCGAGGAGGAAGAGTTTATTTGGGGGCTCATGGTTTCAGAGGTCTCACTCCATCCCCCAGGGCTCTAGGTGAGGCTGAACGCTGAGTAGCATGACGGGAGAGTGTGGCAGAGGGAAGCAGCTCTCCTGGCCAGGAAGCAGAGACTCCCCTCGCCAGGAACAAACACGTACCCCACGGCCACGCCCCCAGTGAACCCACACCCCACGGCCACGCCCCCAGTGAGCCTCTTCCTCCAGCTACACCCCACCTGCCTCCAGGTGCCCCTCAGCTAACCCCGGCTAAGACTCTCACAGCCCCATCCTTTCTCCTCTGAACCTTCTTGCATCGTCTCACACGTGAGATTTTGGGGGACGCCTCACGTCCAAGCCATAACAGCATAACCACCAGCCAGGATCCAGTCCTTGAAGGACGTGGCATCGTTGGCCTGCCCAGCCCCCCAGGGCCCAGTGCCCACCCCAACCCCTCAAATGCTTGTTGGTCCATTTGCTTGTCTGCCTCCCCTTCTCCGGATTTTCAGCTTGGTGGACAGACCCCGTTGGTTGGAGACCCATGGCATCGTGAGAGCTGTCAGTACCAACATGGAGAGCAGAGTAGGGAAGGGGCACTGCTATGCACGCCTGCCTGATAACTAAGGCCATCGTGGGAGACTCCCCAGCACCACTGCCTGGTGCAAAGGTCACTGCAGTTTTACACGGAGATAATTCCACAAGGATGTCTGCCCAGCCACTGTGTCCAGCATTGGAATGACACCACCCTTGCCCTTGGTCCTTGTAGCCAAGGTCATTGTCCCAAGATGACCTGTAACGGCTTCCCTTCACCTTTAAAAGCCCGGGTCTCCTTGCCTCTCTGAGCACACCCACGTTTCCGGGAGCACTCAGGGACGCAGTGCCACGGCTCCTGATCGAGCCACACCCCTTGTCCTCAGGTTGACAGCACTTGTCTTTAATGCAGGCCTGGGAGCCCGCACTGCCCAGTGCCGCCGGGAACGTGGGGTCAGGGATTTCCAAAGGCGGCAGTGACCAGAATCAGGGAAGGGCGCGGGCCCAGCATCGCGGTTCAGGTGAGCGGCAGAGGGGAGGGCAGGTCTAACAGCCCAGAGTGGGGTGGCACCCGTGTGGATGGGGGAGAACAGGACAGGTAAGGGACAGACACCTCGCCAGCAGGAGACCAGACGGGTATCGACGTGTACTCTGTCATTTAACAGCAGTTCTGAGCAGCCATTTGCCGCAGACACTGTGCTAGACACACAGGGTACAGTGCTGAGCGAGAGGCTCGGGCCCCCCTGAACTGAGCCTCGCCTTGGGGGGAAGACAGACAAGGAAACCATGCACAAGGCAGCCTGTCACCTTGCGAATGGTGCCTGGACGCGGAGGGCAGACGAAGCTGCACAGAGGGAGCGCGGGGGCAGAGTCCCTGGTGGCCCGGCTGTCCAGGGACCCAGACCCCCGGGCAGGGAGACCCTCCTTCTTCCCACCCAGGCCTGCAGAAGGACACAAGGTAACAGCAACTGCGCCTCTGTGGGCCGGAAACGGGGAAGAGGTGTCTCTGGGGCCGAGAGGGGAAGCAGAGCCTTGGAGTGCAGGACGGAGGTCCTGGGACGAGGGCTGACAGGACAGTGTGGACCCTGCCTGTCCAGGCAGAAGATTCCAGAGGGAGTTAGGGTGCTGATGCCTGAGTTACCGATGCAGGACCTGCTGGGCGGCATGGCCTCCCTCGAAGGCAGGCGCCGTGGCGTGAGCCTATCTTCTCTGAGTCAGGCATAGCGCCCTTTACCCCTTTAGCTCCTTGAGCCAGTCGGGCAGGTGTGCGGCAATCTGGTGAGATCTAAAAGCCGAAGCGGGGAGGCTCGCCCCACGTCCGGGCCGCCCAGCGACCAGGAGAGACCTGCAGTGAGGCTGTGGCAAGATGGGGCGAGCCCCGGCTCAGCCCAGCCCTGCGGCAGGCCCCTCTGCAAATCAGTTCTGAGCTGCCTTCTCCATCGGGACCCTGGAAGGGCTGCGGGAGCTCAGGGACACTGAGGTGGTGACACCAGAACTGCAGGGAGGGATTGTCACTGTGAAAAACGCGGCTCAGAGCCCAGACTTCTGCCCATCTGCCCACAGGGTCAGGCAGCTTTCTTTGCCAGCTGTGCCCCTAGGGGCTGCTGACCCAGAAGTGAAACCTGGTGCTCTGGTGTGGACCAGGGGAGCTCTGCAGGGCTGTCACCCTGTGTCACAGACCCAGAGTACCAGATCCAGCCGGGGTCTGAAAGCACTGCAGTGGAGGACGAAGCCCCCCGAGACTGCAGCACGCGCCCCCAGAGAACATGCAACGGGGGCCGGAGGGTGGAGGGGCTGCGCGCTGGTCCTGCTCTGCTCACCCTGCAGAGGTCACTTGTCCCTGGCTTTGTTGACACGTCCCGACACTCAGGTAGTAACTGGATGAGCAAGGAGGGTCCCAGGAAAACACTGGGGTGTTGGGCGGGCCACTCAGCAGCCCAGGCCAACGGGCAGGTGGCTGGGCTTCAGCCCCTGCCAAGCAGAATGCGGGTCCAGTGGTTTCACTTTCCCAGTTTCTCAAAAGAAGCCAGAAATGCAGATTTTTATGTGATAGTTCCAACTCTAAATGTTGGCAATTGTGGCTTTTTAAAAAAATTTTAAAGAAAACAGCATATGGTTCAAAGCAGACATATCTCTGGGGACCAGCCCACAGGCTGCGTCACCCAGGATCCCCTGCACCCTGCCTTCCCGTGAGGTAGATGGGGTGAGAGGGGAAGGGAGGAGGGGAAGGATGTGTTTTCTGAGGTCCAGGTTGTGAACTCCCAGCCCTCTTGGGATCAGGCACATTCCAGCTGTGGCTGACACTAGGCAGTCCCTGGTCCCCACTACCAGCCTCCAATACCACCACTGCCTCCCTGTCTCTTGACACTCAGAGGGAACGACCTTCCGAGTTGCTAGTCCTAGGGCCTCTGCATTTCTTTCTGGTTTCCTCAAAACCTTCCACAGCTCTGTGAGTGGTCCCTTCGTTAAAACTCACCTCCACGGACCTTTTGGGTGGAATTGTACCTCCTATGGATTCTGGCTTTGCACAATGTCATGCTTCTTTGCTAAAAAGCCTTGTAGGTGTCCCGAGGCGGAAGGGAGGGAATGAACTGGGGTAAATCCTGGTTCCTCCCCCAGGCTGCGTCACATCTTTGTACGACTCAGCGTCCTCATCTGTCACACGGAGGGCCCACAGACAGGATCACTCCTGATGATGTCTCCCGGCCAAGGAAGTCCAGCAAACTGACTGACTTTGAACCTGAATTTAAACAACAGTCCATTTGTAAAATCATGGTGCTTTCTGGGAATGAAGGGCCAGCAGTCTTCAGACAGTGTGACTGACATCTGAACAAGGCCCTGGACTCGGGTTCCCTCCTCCGACTCAGCCCGTACCCTTGCTCACGGAGTCCCCCTTCCATTCTGAGAGCCAGGACGTTTTGAGTACTGAGGACAAGAAGAGTATTAGTTTTCCTGAGACCCAGGCTCAAGTCCCAGCATGGCCACTCTTGACTCTGTGCAGGTCCCTTTCCCTCTCTGGGCTATGTCCACGTCTGCATAAAATCTGGAGCCTCCATGATTTCTACCAGCTTCCGGGTGCCAGGGGTCCACGGTGAGTCTTACCTCAGCAGATGAAATGAAAGTTCTTCTGCACATGCTGTACGACACTTTATCTTAATTAAGCATAAAAATTAGGAAATTCCAAGCTAAGCTTTCCTGAATCGTGTGGGTAGAAGAAATGTTTGAATCTCTCCTTTCTTGGCTGAGTCTTTGCAAGGCAAGCGTTTCCAAATGTTTGGCCCAGTCCCTCCGCCTCGGCCTCCCCCTCATCGCCTGGCCTCAAGAGGAAGGCTCCACAGATAAGGGGGGCAGGCAGGAGCCAATCAGAAGGCCACCAGTTGACCCCGGGTGACCCATTGGCTGGGTCTCCCCAACACCTGGATGACTGACTCTCTTGGATTTCCTTTGTGCCAGATGTGTCTGGCAGCCGCCCACAGTCAATCAGGGATCTGGGTTTGGAGAACTGGAGAGTCGCAAACAAAGGCCAGGGTGAGAAGGGTGAGGCCTCTTAGAAAACACTGAAGTGCAGCCTGGTTGCCTTTCAGCCAGAAGAACATGCTGTTCCGCAGTTCCCAAGGACTGCAAGGGAGTGAGAGAGTGGGCCCTTTGGCCGCCATCTTGTAGGATTAGTGAAACCCTTTGCTCTTCCCTTACTGCTCACCCCAAGGAGAAGCACCTGAGGGGATGGAGTGGGAAGGACCATAGATTTGGAGTCAGGCTCTCCCGAGTCTGGAACCAGAGTTGCTTCTTGCTGGTTGGGAAAGTGGAGCAAGTTACTTGAGCCTTGTCTTAGGTCATTTACTGTTGCTATAACAAAATACCTAAGACTCAATAATGTATGAAGAGTAAATGTTCATCTTGGTTCACGGTTCTGGAAGTCCATGATCAGGGGGTTTCACTGTGTGAGGGCCTTGTGCCTTGTGCTCCTTTAACTTGTGGTGGACAGTGGACGGGAAAGCAGTTTATGTGGAAGAGACAAAACCCAAGGGTGGAGCAGCCTTGCTCCATGACCATGCACTCCCATAACAACTCATCCAGACCTGTTGAGCGAGAGCTCCCCTCCCTGTCCTGCCACCCTAGGGACCAAGACTCCACGGGAGCTTCGGTGGAGACTAACCGTATGCGTCTACCATAGACGCGGCTGGTGAGTGTGTCACCTCGGCATAGAACATAACCTCAGGGACCACGCCCCAGAAGTCAGAGGCTCAGCTGAGAAGACTGAGTCTGAAGGAGGAGTTCCTGAGCATTCTCCCTCTTCACCCAGACACTCGAAGCGGTTCCCACCCCCAAGGAGTACTGCTGAATTTCCACTGCGGGTGACCAGCTGCTGCATTCAGGGCTCCTGTGGGAGCCAGGGCCCTGCGGTCACTGGATGGCATTGTTGAGGACACTGCTCTCTGCTTCATAGTGTCATGTTCAGAAGGTCCCCAGAGACATGTCTCTGAGCTCCAGTCCCCAAAAGGGCTATGTCACCGCCAGTCCCGTCCAGGCATCTGAACAACTGGCTCGGTTTTACTTCTCAGATCCTTGAAACCCCGGGGCTCATCACTCACGTGTCTGTGGCACTGGCTGCTGGACAGGCCGGAACAGAATCCGAGACCCAGCTCAGCCAAGTTTCCTGACCGCCGTCCAAACCCTGTGCACAAATTTTACCCTTCTAGTCTTTGACTTTTCCCACCCTTATTCTCCTCAGCCTGATTTTTTCCCCCTCAGCCTGTTTTTAACCCAATATTTGAAAGTCATCTTAGATCTTCTGAGGGCAGTAGGAGATGGATCGCTGGATGACGGGGGACAGAGATGTGCCCAGCATGTGCTCAAACGCTGGTCCCTGCGCCCTGGTCTGCTCAGGCTGACATGGCGAAGTGCCACAGACTGGCTGCTCAGGAACAAGACGTCATTCTCACAGGCCTGGAGCCTGGAGGGTGAGGTCAAGGTGCCCCTGTAGCCGGGCTCTGGAGAGGGCCGTGCTGAGCAGTGGTGGACTTCCCCCTGGACCCCCACAGGGTGGCTCTCTGCTCTCCTTACTAGGACTCAGATCCCATCCCAAGGACTCCATGACCCCATCACCCAAAAAAGGGCCCATCACCTTGGGGGTTGAGACCTTAAGACATACAGCTGAGGGGACACAAACGCTGAGTGGGTGACACCGTCTCCTTTTCCTACACACTCTGTCACACACTAGTGATGAGGCCAGAAACCATTTTCCTTCCTTAGACCCGGGGCAGGCTAGCTTGCGGGGAATCCTTCCCTGGCCCGAGCCCTCCTCTCTGCTCTCGGCTGCTGCCATCCTGGGATATCGTGGGGGCAGTCAGCACTGGCACCGTCCTATTCAGACCTGGCTTCCCCGCGGTGACCCTTGGTCTATCAGAGGATGACCTCGGGCCACTCCCTGGCCACCAGCTGCTCTCTGCCTGCCTTTGCTCCCTGCCAGAGTGGCAGTGAACAGGAGTTCCCAGACGGAGATGGGAGAAGCAGCCCCAAGAGAGGCTCAGAGACCCACTTGCGTGAGTTCTGGGGAATGGTGGCGGCATGCCCTGTGCCATCCTGGAGAGTCATCTCCCCTCCCAGCTGTCACCCGTTCCCAGTGGGAGCTGGGGAAGGAGGAGAAGGGGAGGCCCTGGGGGTCTGAGGCAGGAAAGCCTGGGTACTCCTCTGCAGTTGGTTACTGAATACCTGCTCCGTGCCAGGGCTCTGAGGCTCAGGAGTGAGCAGGACAGGCTCAGCTCCAGCCCTGGTGGAGATTAGGTTCCTCCCAGAAGGAAGAGCTACTAAAGAAATGCAGGCCCTACAAAAGCGACGGTGGTAAGGCAGAGAACAGAGCGGGCTTTGGAGCCGGGCCCGGCTGGATGCTCCAGTTCTGGCGTTGCAAGCTCAGGGAGAGATGGTTCTTGGGGCATAAGCAGAAAGGAGCTCCCAGACATGGTTCAGACCAGGAGGAGAGTCTCTGGAGTGGGGGTATGCCACAGCAGGGTGGGAAGCAGGACGACTGGCCTTCACGTCCTAGTCTGCAGTCTTCTACTATCTGGAGAGGGGAAAACTAGTCACTGGCCCAGTTGGGAGAGTGGAAAATGTCAGCCACACATTGCGGCGATTTGCAGCTGCACATGATGCAGCCACCACAGGACAGCTTCTTGGACATGCCGCTTTGCCCCACTCCCGGCTGAGAACTTAGAAAACCTGCCTACTGTGTGCAGGGCGCATCTCCCGTGGTGCTGCCTGATGGCTGTCAGCTGATAACTAAACCAATGTTTCCACGAGCCAGTTTCTCAAGGGCAGGGCAAGCAGACCTTGATCTAAACCCAGAAAGGGGCAGACAGAGAGGGAGAGGGATGAGCACAGCTCCTGACCGCCTGGCCACCACATCTGCATACAGAGAAACCCCTGTGCCTGGTTCTCCAGGCTGGAGCATGACCACATCTGTCAGCCGAGCCTCGGGTTACAGCTCAAGAACATCACACACGTGCTCGCCATGTCTGCCTCTGCACACAGGGACGCACACAGGCAGAGCCCACAGAGCACACAGAACGGGCAGGTCTCACACGGCCAGAGGAGAGTGCCCGAGCCTGCCTCCGGACAAAAATTAAAAGTGCCAGAGAAGATGCTGACGGAAAGGACCAAACTATTCCCACGGACAAATAGTAGCATTGGTAATGGTGCCAGGTAGACCCCACATACCAGGGTGGGCACCCCGCTCATCCCAGCCACCATTGCCTGTAGCCTTTGGGAATTCGTTGAGGAGCTACGCCCAGTCCCATGCTGGCTGGAGTCTTCTGCAGCCAACCTCTGTTAACTTGTAGATGCAAAGTTTCGTCCACCTTGCTCCAAACTAGACAGTCCAGAACCCCCTGGCATGCAGCCAAGCCCAGGCTGACCACAGCTTTGCCACATGCTCTGCCCTGTCTGGCTTCCCTTGCTCTCTTCCCAGTTCCATCTGGAAGTTCTCTCTGTATCTTGGTTACACAAGGACCCCTACCTCAGCTCTGATCTTGGGGAGCCCAATCCACCACATTAGGTACCAGGAGTTGGCCTAGCAGACGCAACGGGCAGGAATCTGGAGTTGGATTCCCTATCAGCTAGATGGCAACAGAACCCCCTCACTGGCCGTGGGGATCCCTGGCATGGCATAGCTGCACAGCTGGTAAGGACTTCACCTGTCTTCACCCGGCAATACACAGGTGGCAGGGGGCACACTCCTGTGCAGTGTGTGAAGCTCGAGGAGGACTGTGGATAGAGGCTTGGGTCCCTCCCCAGCTCATGCACTGAAGTCCAGACTCCACGCAATGACATTAGGCGTCCAGCCTTTGGGAGGTTATTGGAGTTAGGCGAGGTCATGAGGCATGGCTTCTGATAGGATTTGGGCCCTACTGAGCAGAGACACCAGAGAGGTGATCTTTCTGCTAAGTGAGAATGCAGCCAGAAGGCACCTATCTGCATACCAGGAAGAGGGCCGTCACCAGTGTCTTGAACCAGTGTCTTGATCTTGGACTTTCTAGTCTCAATAACTGTGCAAAGTAAATTTCTGTTGTCTAAGCCACCAGTTGGTAGTATCTCCATTATAGCCGCCCAAACTGACTAAGAGAAGAGAGAGAAAAACAGTGACTTTAAGATCTGTGAGATGGAGTGACTGTTGCTTAACACTGTGACGGTGGAAGGAAGAACACCCAGACCAGAGTGTCACCCATTAGAAGTCCAATGTGAGGCTGGGCAAGGTGGTGCGTGCCTACAATCCCAGCAGCTTGGGAGACTGAGGCAGGAGGATCCTGAGTTCAAAGTCAGCCTCAACAAAAGCAACTCAGTGAGACCCTGTCTCTAAATAAAATACAAAATAGGTCTGGGGATGTGGTTCAGTGGCTGAGTGCCCCTGAGTTCCATTCCCGGTATCGAAAATAAAAAGAAAAGCCCAACATCAGGCCGGGGCTTCCCTTTAGCAGATCAAGCTGAAGACCAGCCACAAGGTGGCAGAACTTCAGGGCAAGTCAGACTTCATCCTGGATGAGGCTCCTATGCTGAAGTCAGGGCAATGATAAGGACAGAATGGCATCTTGAGTTTGGGACTAGAGATATCCAAATGGATGTTACTAAGAACTTTGAATTTCCCTTGAAACTTTAGAACCTGCAGAGTGGTCTATCTCCCTGTTGGAAGTGGCAGGGTTGGCTGCACAGACTATGCAGGGGCCTCAAGTAATGTGGATGCCCGACAAGAAAACACTTGACCCCTCTGCGTTTGACTCACTTCCCTTCCTGCCATCAGACCACTGATTAGGCCCATGTTTCAGCATGTCCCAGTGAGGAAGTGATAAGTCTTGTAAGGAACCAGAGGGACAATATGTCCCCCCGAAGTTTGAGATTGGCTAGCATACATCAGCAAGATATTGAGAATCGTCTTGGAAATAGATCCTGAGAGGTGCTCAATCAAGGAGATGGAATATAAATGGGATAAGGAGGATTTTGTTGACATGGAGCATGCTCCCATTTTATAAGATTTAATATCTTGGCAAGGGATTTAAGAGATGGTTCTAATACCCTATTCTTAGAAGATCAGAAAAAGCGCTGAGCCCTAGTTACATAGGGATTCTAGAACCATGGTGGAAGTCTTATGATTTACAAGGAGTGTCCTCCAAGCTCCTGTGTTAATGCAGGAATGTTCAGGGGTGAAATTATTTGATTATGAGAGGTTTAACTCATCAGTGGAATAGATCTTTTGCCAGATTAATAATTTGAATGAACTAACAAGGTGGTATGGTAACTGCAGGCAGGTGGGCTGTGGCTGAAGGTTTCTGAGAGTACAACATCAAGGATGATATCCCCTTGGCTCCTCCCTCTTTCTGCTTCCTGGCTTCCACGAGCTGAACAGCTGTCCTATGCCACACTCTTCTGCCATGATGCTTTGCTTCACTTCAGGCCCAGAGCAATGGACTTGGCTAACCATAAACTGAGATCTCTGAAAATAAACTTTTACCTCCTCTAAGTTATTTTTGTCACATATTTTGGTTACAGCAATGATAAGTTGACTAATGCAGAAATTGGTACTGAGAAATGGGATCACTTCTGTTATAATACCTGACCATGTGGGTCAGAAGCCTTTGGAGCTGATGATCTGTGTGAGGAGTTTGGAGGTGATGGATAGAGAAGACTTAAAATTTTGTAATCAAAGTTTAGTGGGTGATTCTGGTAGGAGCTCAGAAACCCAGAATGCTGATAGGCACATGGACAGTAGAGACTGCTCATGAGATTTCAGAGGAGAATGAGAACTCTAGTGGGGGTTGGACTAGATTTCATCCATGATGCATTCTGGCAAAGAACTTGTCTACATTTCACCCATGTCCTGAGACTTTGAGGCTGAATTTAAAAGTGATGCACTAAGTACTTGGGCAAAGGAAATTTCAAGACAACACTGCATTTAGTGGTATAGATACTACTGGAAGTTTTTAGTCAGGTTTGCTGTAAGAATCAGAATCAAAAAGCAGACAAAATGTATTTGAAACTTACAGCCATAAAAGCGCATGTAAGATTGGGGCCAAGGAAGATATGGTTGTTTAAGAGATTACAACCACTAAAGAGAAGTTAAGTACTTTGCACAGCAACAATAGGAAAGATGCCTTGAAGGCGTATCATGAATCAGCAAAACCACACCCACTGCAAGTTCAAAAGCATAGAAGTCAAAACTTGATAAAGACATCTGTACTCTAATTGTACAGGGGTGCCTAGGAGGTTGTTTCCCCAAGAATCATGTTCAGTCACCTAGGTATTCACAGGCTTTCTGCAACCATGGTCCAAAGGACCCAGCTACTGCTAGA
Organism: Sciurus carolinensis; assembly: GCF_902686445.1. Classification (NCBI taxonomy): domain Eukaryota; kingdom Metazoa; phylum Chordata; class Mammalia; order Rodentia; family Sciuridae; genus Sciurus; species Sciurus carolinensis. The sequence continues at coordinate 135,329,594 of NC_062222.1, read as the reverse complement.
ACTTATGGCTGACTTTGTTGTTATCCACATTGTTCTGGTTCTGCTGAAATGCAGGATGCTGGAGTAAAGGGGTCATGGAGGTTTCCACCAATATTTTAAAGGAATGCCTGGGAGGCCAGGCAAAGTGCAGCACAGTTGGAAGCCCTGTGGGAAGATCCTGAGAGAGCTGAAACTGTTAAGACCATGTGGACTCCTGGAGATGGACTAAAAGCATTTTGTCTTGTAAGTTGGACATGTGGTTGGGGGTACAGAAATAGAATATTATGGTTTGTATATGAGGAGAGTTCCCTAAAGCTCCTGTGTTAATGCAGAAATGATCAGAGGTGAAATGATGAGAGTATGAGGGCTGTAACCTAATCAGTGGATTATTTTATTTAATGGATTAATAATTTGAATGCACTAACTAGGTGGTAACTGTAGGCAGGTAGGGCATGGCTAGAGGAAGTTAGGTCCCTGTGGAATGTGCTCTTGGGGATTACATCTTGTTCTCTTGACTCTTCTCTCTCTTTCTGCTTTCTGGATGTCATGAGCTGAGCAGCTTTCCTCCACCACACCCTTCTGCCCTGATGTTCTGCCTCACTCCGACACACAGGAATGGAGTTAAACAACCATGGACTGAGACCTCTGAAACTGTGAGCCCAAATTAAACCTTTGCTTCTCTATGTTATTCTTGTCAGGTGTTTTGATCCCAGAGGTGAAAAGTTGACTAACACAGAGACTCTAAAGAAAATATCAAAGACTAAAAGAAGTAGGCCTGCCATAGGATCCATACATCTGACCAGAAAGCCCTTGGCTGACTCTGTTCTCCAGGGAGGTTTGGAAGATGCTCTATTTACCAAGGCTACATGAAATGTACTGGTAAGTAGGGAGAGGCATTGCTGAGAAGCTCCTGAGTGGCTGTCCTCTGTAATCTTGGGCTAATGGTAGAAGATGAAGTTATAAACTAGGACACATAGCAGTAGGACAGGAATGATAAGATCCCAAAACAGCAGAGGAGAGGTGGAAGCACAAGTGGGAATAAGTACTCTCAATAGACACCCAGGAGTCCCTACTCACAAATGTCACATATGTAACAGGACTTGGTGTTCCTAAGGCAAAACAGCTAGGAAGCCTATAAAGGGCATCACTTAATATATAGTCAAAAGAAGTCAAGAATCAATGAATAGAAATGTGATACCAGCTACTCCAATAGAAAGGCATAATGCCTTGCCCATTTTTAAGAATGGATCCTCAAAATCTCATTTATTATAAAAGAGCCCAATTTACTCTACTTGAGATCATGTGACACCAAAGAATGTATAGAAATGATTCTCTATGATATTTCCAAAAACAGCCTATAGAGTCTTTTTGCCTAGTGATACACTAGGGAAAGGAAATGTCCAAATCTTTTGAGAAATTTTGAATACATGGTTTAAGACCATGTGATAAGTGTCAAAGGGTCATCACGGCAGAGAGGTAGAAAATCAGGTATGGGTGGAGTCTGGGCCCGGGTCCACATCACAGTAGACCTGCTCAGTAAGTTCCTTGGTACCCCAGGTATAATCAGAATAAGCACATTGTCAGAGCCCTCGCGTTGACTCCCAGAGCTGTGGAGGAAGAACTAGTGTAGTAGGAAACGTCTTCAAAACAGCCTCTGCTTCTGGCGAGGATAGCAAATCAAAGTTAATTTCACATACAGGGAGATTAGCACCACCCTCAAAGATTTAGAGAATGAACAGATGATAATCCCTGCCATGGCCCTGTTGGATTCACCAGCCTCTTCTGAAAAACTGGATAGAGGGTGCAGATGATAGTGGATTATTACAAATGTAGCCAATTAATAGCCCTACTGAAGCCGCAAAGACACACATCCTGTTTTTACTGAAGTACATATAGCACAGTTTCTGATACGTGTTCTGTGACTATTGATGTGCAGAATGTATTGTTTTTATCTATTAGGAAAAGAGCTCAGAAACAGAATGCATTCACGTGGGAGGGGCAACAGTACACATTCACAGCTTCTCCCCAGGTCCAAGCTCACCCTTCTACCTCCTGCCCCAACCTGGAGGAACCTGGACCATCTGGTCATGTCTCAGAATATCATATTGGCCTCCCATACTGATGGCTTGTGTTCATTGGATCGGATTCCTTGCTAAGATGGATGAGTTCCAAAGAGCAGGAGCTACCACCACATACTCAGTTTTGAAAGGTTTAGTGAGAGAGGATATGCTGGGACATCCCCTCGAAGACAGGCCCAGGCCACTGAACTCTGTACCTCCTACTGTCTCCTGCATAACTTTTGGTAGATTACTTTGGGCTATGAAATCAGTGTATTCTACACTTGAAATATAGGTTGATCTACTTATCAAGCAATAAAAAAAGTCTGCTAGTTTATTTTTAAATTTTTTAAAATTGTCAATGAACCTTTATTTTACTTATTTATATGTAGTACTGAGAATTGAACCCAGGCTTCACACATGCTAGGCAAGTGCTCTACCACTGAGCTAAAATCTCAGCCCAAGTCTGCTAATTTTGAAAGGGACAATGGTCAGGGAATATCTCAGCAGCAGGTCCAGGCTGTGGGAGAAGCAGCCCTGAACCAGTGACCACATAAGCCAGGGTACCTAGAGATTAGAGATACTGTAATAGGAAAAGAATGCATTTACATGGGAAGGGCAACAGTACACATTCACAGCTCTCCCCAGGTCCAAGTTCATCCTTACACCTTCTGTCCTAACATAGGTTGAAGGAACCTGGGCCATCTGGGACGCATCTCACAACATGGTCCCCATACTGATGACCTCATTCACACCTCACTGTGTGGGTGTCTAAAGGGTTAACCCCTAGAGTTCTGGAGTAAGTCCATGCCATCTGCACATCTGCCATCTGACCTTTTGGCGAGTAGAAGCTACTGTGCCAACAGACCCCAGTGGAGAGGGTCTGACCTCAGGACAGGGGTGACGATGCAGCTGAAGTGCCCATCACATGGTGGATGCTGTCAGACTCTCACACCCTGAGGTCAGGCATGCCCCACAGCATCCCCCATCAGATGCGAGGGGTGCAGCTGAAACTGAGATTAAATGAGTCCCAGGGTACAAGTAAGTGGCACAAACAGCAGGCCAGAGCCCCGTGTCACCAGCAACTCTCCCTCAGCTTGCACCACGCAGGGGGTTCCCTGAGACAGACGGAGGCAGTCCAACACCTTGGTGAGAGACAAAAAATGGACCGCCACTCCTAAAGCCCCACTCAGGGACCTCAGAAGTTCCAGGTCCACCCTGCACCCAGTAGTACTCCAGCTCACCTTCCCTTCTGGGAAGAAGCCATGGCGGGCGTCAGGACACGCAGGCATCCACAGGCAGCTGCAGTGGCTTGTCTGATTCATCAGTTTCATTTGTAACTGGGGAAAATAATGCTACTACTATGTGGGCATTTCTGCTGTTGTTTTTAAAGTGGAAATGTCCAGTGGATTTTTTTAAAGTGGCCATAGTGGGTTGAAGGGTGGTCTCCATAGGTTATGTTCACCTAGAACCTCAGAATATGGGTCTTTGCAGATGTAACTGAGGTAAGGATCTTAAGAAGGAATCATCCTGGATCAGGATGCACCCTAAATCCAACAAGTCCCCCCAAGAGACAGGAAGGGAGAAGACAGAGAGACACGACAGAGGAGGCCACATGAGATCGGAGGCAGAGACTGGAGTTAGGCAGTCTCCAGGAACACGTGGAGCCCCAAAGCTGGAAGAGACAGGAGGAGCCTCCCTAGAGGGTTTGGAAGCAGCGCAGCCCCATAAAGCCTGGGTTCCAGGGGGAAGTGTGACTGGCGGGAGGGACGGGTACAATGTGCTGACCCTCCCCTCGGATGAATCCCAAGCCCCTCCATGCCCGCTCGGGCCCTGGGGCCCACTGCTCTGCTCCCAGGCCTGGCCGTGGTTCCCAGGTCTGCCCAGGCTCTGCCCAGCTCCCAGCAGTGGCAAGCTGACCTCTTCTCACCCGGGCACTTGTCTACCGACGCTGGACTCAGGTGCCACAGGACACCGCTTGTGCCCACACGTGGGCTGACCAGAACTGTGAGGAGTTGACATCACGTGGATCAACCTTTGGCCAGCAAGGGGTGGCCACCAACAGCAAATGGCTGTGCTCGGTCCCCTCTGGATGGTCACTCTGAAGCAATTCTCCTGGGGAAGCTTGAGGTGGTCATATAGCCAGTCCCCAGTGCATCCTTCCTGGTCACTCGGTTGCTGTGCCCACCCCCAGAGACACACTCCCCGATAAAGGCCTCACACCAGAGCTCTGGTCTCCAGGCTCTGCCCTCCGGGATCCTAGCTCTGCCCTCTGGGATCCTGGCTCTGCCCTCTGGGATTCTGGCTCTGCCCTCTGGGATCCTGGCTCAGGCAGGGCACACACCTGGCTGTCCATTCATCTCTCCATCCTGCTGCAAAGGGTGCTGCTCCCAGCCAAGGCCAGGGAACAGCACGTGTTAACAAGCTCCAGCTGAGGCTGCTGAGCAAGCGCCCTCGAGCACAGTGACTTCAAAAGGAAGAGGCTGCAGTGCGCTGGTCTCAGAACTGGGCGGATGGTCTGGGGCAGGAGCCGGGGGCAGGCTGCCTCCGTCTCCCATCACGGCAACCTGTGCCCTCGCTTGCTCCGTCACTCTCCGGCCAGAGCAAGAGGAAACAGGGAGCAGGCTCACGTCAGCCCTTCTGCTCACGCCCCCTTGACCAGAACTTGGCCTCATGGTGGTTCTTACTATATAGGGGCAAAGAAGAGCAGTTTTATCTAGATGATCCTGTCCCCACCAAAAATGGGGTATTCATTTTCCAAAGGGGAATAGGAGTCTGGATACTGGGAGACAGGAGCATCCTCTACTGCACCCCAGACTGCTTCCTGGAGTCCGTAGTTCCTGACACCCTGCTTCACACAACAAAGAACCAGATTACGTACTTCACGTTCACAGTGAGTCCTCCACGTTCAGGATCAACGAGAGACCTCATAAGAGTCTGGACGGTGCTCTGTCATTCCTATCTTACAGATGAGGAAGCCAAGGCTCAGGAGGCTGAGCAGTTTTCCCAAGTCCAGAACGCTCCGTAGTTGGCATCTGACCAAAGCACCTTCTCTGGAACCTGTGCTCTGGGTTCCCACGTCACCTTGCTCTGCTAAAGTCGCAGAAGTCCTGCCTCCGCCTCTTAACCATCTCGTCTAGGGCAACTCCCACGAGCTGATGTCCTTCCTCTGGCACGATCCCCTCCCCTTGGATGTGCGCGGGGCTTGCTCTGGTGCTGGGATGTTTTAGGATCACGATACCTACGATCCTACCTCTGTCTCTGGACAGGAAGAGGCACCTGTGTAGTAAGCCGTCCCATGGAGGGGCACGTGTCGTGACTGAGGGCTCCAGCCACCAGCTTCCACCCAAAAGCAAACACAAGCCTTTCAGTTCAACAGCCTGCGGGAAACAGCCCCCCGTGAGCCGGGAAGGGGATCCCTCCCCAGCAATCCCGGGATGAGGCGCCAGCCTCAGTCATCACCTGACTGCAGCCTGGGAGGCTGAAGCGGAGCCCCGGCCAACCTGGCCCAGACTCCTGGCCCCAGAAATGAGAAGGTAATAAGCTGAGTTGGTTGGAGCTGCCAAGTTGGTGGTAACAGTGCCACACAGTCATACACAGCCAGTCAGCCTTCGTTCCCCTCTGAAAACGGTGAGACACCACCTTTCAGACGCACACTTGGCAGGCAGGGAGGAGGCCCATCTCCTGCCCAGCCATCCCAGTTTTCTGATGATGCCATAACAGAACGACTCACCCAGTGGCTTAAACAGCACCGGTCTATTCACTTTCAGCGCTAAGAGTCAGGATTCGGAACACAGCCACTTTGGGCTAACGTCAGGGGCTGGCTTCTGGAGGCTGCCGGGGACGCACAGTGTGGCTTCTGCAGCTTCTCCGTGGCACCTGGGCTCCTCCATGTCTTCACAGCCAGCAGAGACACATCTTCCAATTCCACCTCCATCGCTGCTTTGCTTTTCTGCCTCTACCTCTCAGCCTCCCTTTGAGGGGATCAGATTGGGCCAACCCAGGACATCTGGGATGGCTAATGTATATTGTTTTAAGATGCTAAATCTGTGGAATATTGTTATAAACAAAAAACTAGCACTATCTGTGTAGAGGCTCCTGGATCTAAGACAGTTACGTCCCCAAGGACCATCGTCAATCGAAAATGGTGTGAGTCAGAAACGCGTGCAACCCACCCGACATACCACCACAGCCCAGAGCTGCACACCAGAGGCCACTGCCAACGGGGGCTGCAGGCCACTGCCATGCCACGAGGGGGAGGGGGAGGGGCAGGAATCACAGCCCTGTGATCAAAATTCAAAATTCCAAGCATAGTCTCTACGAAATGCATATGAACTTTTGCAACTTTGTAAGATAAAATACTGGGCTTGGGCTGTGGCTCAGTGGCAGCGTGCTTGCCTGGCATGTGTGAGGCACTGGGTTCGATCCTTAGCACCACATCAAAATAAAGTAAAACAAAGGCATACTGTCCACCTATAAGACAAAATACTGTAAGTCAAACCTTCATAAGTGAGGGACTGTCCCTATTTGTCAGGTTCTCCAGAGAAACAGAACAAGCAGGGTATACACAGGTACAAAATAAGGATTAGCTCATGGGGTTATGGGGCTGAGTCCCACAATATGCTGTCTACAAGCTGGAGACCCAGAAAAGCCCATGGTATAGTTCAGTCTGCACCCAAAGCCTGAGAACCAGAGGTGCTGATGGTGTGACTTCCAGTCCGAGGCCAAAGGCTAGGAGCTGGAAAGGGGTGGTCTTGCTGCGAGTCTGGGAGTCCACCCGCCTCAGGCTCTGATTCCTGGTGTCCTTCCTAGCGCAGAAGCCAAGGTGCTCTTCCTCCACTCAGCGGATTGGCAGGTGCCCAGCCACACTGGTGAGGGCAGAGCTCCTTGGCTCAGTCTGAGTCCAGTGCTTTTCTCTCCTAGGAACAGCTGACCTCCCACAGAAACTGTTCCTCCAGCTCACCATGAGCTCCAGTCAAGTTGGCACAAAATTAGCCGTCGCGCTCCCTCAAGTCCTTTAACGTGACCACCTGTGCAAGTTCCCTTTGCACATAAGGCGATGTCTTCAGAGATTCTGGGGACTAGGATGTGGGGGGCACTCTTCACCCCGCCACACCACCACCCACCGACAGTACCACCCCTGTTGCCCGAGCGACCACGTGTTCATCTATTCTAGAATGCCCACTGCGAGCTTGGCACTGTGCTGATCATCACGGGAGAGCTCGGCTTCTGCCCTCTAGCGGGTGAGAGAAGGAGCATCTGAATTGCGAAGAGAAAGCTCCAAGCTGGTGTCTCTGCAGCTTCTACTGCGTTGCCTTGCCACTGCTGCTTAACGCACCACAAACTCAGTCGTCAACATCGGCAAGATGTCCTCCTCGTCGTGTGTGTCGGAAGTCCAGCAGGGGTCCGCTGGCCCAGACTCCAGGGCCAGCCCGGCTGTCCTGCTCTCTGCCTTGCTCCCTCCCCAGCTTCTTCAGGCTGCCCGTGCTCCCGGGCTCCGGATTGGCCCCATCTTCAGCAGCAGCTTTGAGTCAAAAGTTGACGTGCTGCTATCTCCCCCGCTCTCTTCTGCCTCCCTTTTCCACTTATAGGAACGCTCGATAATCCACAACGATCTCCTTGTCTCAGAGGTGGCGGGTGAGCAGCTGGAATCCACCCCCCACTGTTTCCTTCTGCCACTATCCTGGGGCTACTACGCGCCACACCCAGGGCCAGTGTTTTGAAAGTATCATCCTCATGTAGGACAGAAGAGGCTGGACACCCAAGGAATTTTCAGGAAGCAGCTTTATTGACTACAGGGTCCAGAGGGGCTATCACCTAAAACTTTCTCTGGACTCCAAGTGTGGAAATGGAACTTTACACCCAGTAGTGGGCAGGGGGACAGGGGAGATGGAGGTCAGAGGTTTTACAAGTTTAATCACAAAAGCAGATATAACATCATAAAGTGCATGCCTGTAATCCCAGCGACTCAGGAGGCTGAGGCCGGAAGATTCCAGTTCAAAGCTAGCCTCAGCAAGCGCTAAGCAATTCCATGAGACCCTGTCTCTAAATAAAGTACAAACTAGGACTGGGGATGTGGCTCAGTGGCCGAGTGTCCGTGATTGGAAACCCCGGTACCAAAAAAAAAAAAAAAAAAGAATATCATCAAGTCTGTGGCCAAACTTGCCTTTTGCAGACAGAGCGATTTAGTGCTCACAAAAAATAGGAAGTCCTAACCCACATTGAGTTTTTGTGGAAATTTTTGCTGATATTCTGGTATAAAGCTTTCTGACAAGAAGAGGAAGTTCTATGTTACAAACATGGTGGATGTTTCTGCTTAATTACGGTAAAGGTCTTCTGGGTGGGGGTCTCTGGTCTGCTTCAACCCCCCTAGTCCTCAGAACAGGCAGTGAGTGAGCACTCAGGCGGGAAGCCGATGGAGAGGCACGTGCGGACCTCCCAGAGACACGCAGCTTGTGGGCGTATTCAAGACAGTGTGGCCCTCAAGTCCACTCTCACAGACTGGCACCTCCTGCCTCCAGGGAAATGCCTCCGGGTGCCAGCCCTGTGTTGTGTGTTCTATAAATGGTGATAAACAGCCAGTTTCCTCAACATAAAGAGACTCTTAAAGTTCAAGTCCTCAACAAAGAAAGAATTTCCACTGAGGAATGGAGTGGTTCCCACCGAGCCCCAGTACTCTCTGCTTCCTGGACCTCGAGCTGCTGGCCGCCGCGAACACAATCCACCTCCCTGGCCTCAGGGAGGCTGAAAGGAGCAGGGCCCCTTCCTTAGACATCCTGGACAACTGCAGTAAGGACCAGCTGCTGAGCACACCCTGAAACCAGCCCAGGAGAGGGCAAAACCACCCCTGGGACGGTGAGACGAAACAATCACAAAGAGGGAGGGCCCGGTGGTAGACGGACGAGACCCCCAAAGGCAGGCCGGAAGATGGGCGGCGGCTGGTCCTAAGCAGGAAGCTGCAGTTTTGCTGTGCTCAGTGAAACTGCGAATTTGGGCTAGAGCAGAATTGCTGTGACCAAAATGAGGATCTGGAGACAGACACCCACCATGCCTGCCGCCCCTGGCCTCCCCGGCACAACTCTGAGTCAACTTGTTTGAAGGGCAGGTTGTTAGCTGCTCAGATCTCCCCTGGGTTTCCAGTCTCTTTGCTGCGGTTCCCCTTTAATATCCTGCTGCACGGTTGAAAATGACTCAAAGTTTCTATCAAGATGGTTTTTCCCCCTAAAGACCAACAGATTGCAAAAGGGAAAGAAATGTGGAGAGTAACCGAAGCATCACCTTAGTGAACTGCACCCCCCTGGCTGCTGAAGTCTACCTGGCCAGATCCCCGATTTGCCTTCAGGAGCCTCCTGCAGGCAGGCTTGCCCCAGCCCCAGGGCTCAGCCTGGCAGGGTGATGCCCAGGTGACCCTGAGGCGGCTGTGGGAAAACTCCACTTCTGCTCAGTCCTTTTTGATAAGAGACACACGCAGACCAGAAAGGAGACACAGCACACTCCTGGAACTCACAGTCGCTCCCCACAAGGACACAAGGAGGAGCACTTTCTACAGAGTGGGAAACCAAGGCTCTGGAGATGAGGCCACTCTCCAGTCCACACAGCAGGCTGCGGAGCCACAGTTTGACTAAGCCTTTTGGACTGCAGAAATCACAGTGCCTCCCTACGACAAAAGAAAAACAAATAAATAAGTGTACACAACGTTTTTGGCCTGGCTACCCTGAAGCCTTCTCAAGTCACCACTTAATATTCAAATGTGCAGAATTTCCACACTGGAGAATAAAAAGTCCAAAGATTTTTCCCTAGAAGGCCTCAGAGCTTAATTTCTCACAAATGGCCCCAAGGATGGAAAAAGTCTCCCAAATTGAGATTGGCAGGAGAGTGGGGCTCGTTTCGTCTGAGTTTCTTCTCTCCTTTCTTGGCACCAGTAGGTTCAGCTTGCGCCAATGGAAAATTCCCAAGTGCCAAGCTGTTCTCAGATAATCTGCATGAAAAAAAAAAAACAAAAACAAAAAAAAAACAGGGAGGGGGGAGAGAAGAAAGAAAAAGAAGGAAAAAAGAAATCCTTTCCTTTTAAGAGAGGTTAGGGCGGGGCTCCAGCCAAAACATATTTTTTTCAGATTCCTGAGATCCTTTTCTTGTGAATCAGGATGTTCACACCCGGCCTCAGCCTGCAATGGCTTCAGTCTGCCTTTGAGACCAGCACTGGGCTGTACCAGAGCCTGAATCTGGGGTCAAGAGGGCACCAGGCCCAGAGAGTCAGACCTTGGGCAGGCCTGGGCATGAAAGAGCCATGGACAAGAGAGAGAGAGCCAGGGAAAGGTCCCCACAGATCACTAGAAAACAAAATCTGGTAAACAGCGCTTAATGCATAGACAAAAGCCTTTTTGACCCTATCTCGTACAATCTCACGTTGACAGTAACACTAGTAGATCCATTTACCCAACGTTAACTAACAGCGAGTGGAGGGTCTGAGGGCCCGTCAGCAGGCGACTTCATCCTGACAATAGAGACAAGCACTGAAAGTGCCCGCGGCCAGTGGAGTCCAGGGAGTGCTGTCCAGGGAGCGCAGTCCAGGGAGCGGGAGCGCACGGGATGGGAACTGGGGGTTTATTTGGTGTTGATGTGTTTATAAGGCACGTTCCTGCCCGCTGTCGCGTTTAAACTACCCAAACTTGCAAGGTGCTGATACTGTGTTACGCTTGTAGTCAGGGCACAGTAGAGAAGAGGAGCCGAGGTCCCACGGGGCAGTCCAGAAACCAGGCATGACCTTCCCACATCAAGATTTCCCGTCTGCACAGCACAGCCTCCTCACAGGCAGCGTGCAGATGGCTGACTGGCTCCATGTCCTGCCACACATGTGCCCAGAGCCCTTTAGGGGGTGGTGGCCAGAACCAAGGCAGAGACGTGAGGAACTGACCAGAAGACCCTGCAAGCTGACCTCTGGTACGAGGTGCTGGTTGAGGGGTCCTGTCTTGGTTTTGGCTTAGCACGGCCTGTTCCCTTCCTTCCCTTCTTCCACTGGCTCTTTCCATCCTTAGTAGCAACGGGTGTTCTGTTCCTCCAGTGTTGGCAGATGTGAAGAGGCACAAGGAATTTCTTTACTAAAATGGATTGATTTTCTTCTGTCTCATTTTCATCTAGTGGCTCTAATGTGGGATTTGGTCACATTGCCTCAGCCCACACGTGGAGCCAGCATGATGCATTCCCAGTCTCAGAGATACACATTACGTGCATGCCTGTAATCCCAGCAGTTCAGGAGGCTGAGGCCAGAGGTTCGCGAGTTCAAAGCCAGCCTCAGCAACAGTGAGGTGCTAAACAATTCAGTGAGATCTTGTCTCTAAATAAAATACGAAAAAGGGCTGGGGATGTGGCTCAGTGGTTGAGTGCTCCTGAGTTCAATCCCTGGTACCCCTGCAAAATAATAATAATAATAATAATAATAATAATAATAATAATAATAATGGAAGCAGGAATTTGGAGTCAGGAGACCCGCCTCCTCTTGGGCTAATGTTCCAGGCTCCCTGTCATTTACTTGCTGCAACACCCTTTGGAGTGATCACTACCTTAGTGCCTATTAGTTGCCTGGCTCATACCTGTGGAGCACTTGTTCAACTTTCTTGTGCAAAAATCACCAGCCTTTAGAGGAATAGCTCTTGACACAAAAGAGGGTGGTAAAAGCCAAAAAAGGAGCTCAAAGAAGAGGTGCAAGGCAGCAACCGGGGGAAAAAATTAAATCTACAATTCCAAGTCTTGGAGGGAGAAAACATGGCATGTGAGCATGCCATGAAAAGGGACGTCCAGAGAAGGTGGAAGAGTGCATAAGAGTTAGTTACCAGTACAGGAGCCAACATGCAGGCAGCGAGGAAAACACAAGAAGCAAAATGGAAGAAATCTCCTAGAATAGAACACAGGAGAGAAGAGGTTTTGAAAGATTTTTTTAAAACTTAAAGGATCAATCTAAGTAGCCTAAGATCCAAATAACAAGATGTGATAAGAATTCTGAAATGATAAATGATCAAATGAGACACCCAGGGTACCCACAACTGACGGCTGTGAGTTTCCAGATTGAAAGGATTCATGTGGGTCCAACATGAAGAACCATGCCAACAAGAACCATGCCAAGGTAATGATGTCGAGACTCCTGAGCTACAGGAATAAGGAAGACACCCCAAAATCCTGCAGAGAGGAGAATAAGAATCTGAAGGACATCTGGCTACCAAGAGCTGGAAGTCAGATTACAGAGATATGAACTGTTCCGAGGATGGAAGAGCTACAATTCTACTTGAGCTGACTGTGAACCAAGCAAATGGAAGGCACAGAACCCAACGAATTAGGGATTCAGCCCAGGGGAGAAGCATAAGAGTCTCTTGTGATGATGGAGAAGGGAAATCCAGCGCTGACACCTGGGTAGTGTCTAGAGGACAACCAGTGGTGAGAAGGTAATGCTCTCCAGGAGAAATGATGCCAAGAAAAAATGGAACTAGGAGAGGAGACTGCCTGGCATGGTGCAAACTTGCCAGGATATTTCTCCATTTCTGAGAGAGTAAGGAGAATAATTAATGTCAGGCAAGTAAGAAACTAAATAAAACATAAGGGCAACTGTTAACTCCAGGAAAAACAAAAGGTTATATAAGACAGGAAGTGTAATTAAAGTTAGCATATTATGTGACATGACTGTGGACACTGTTTACATGGTCATAATAGTCAACCCTGAATATTGACTTAACAAAAAAAATGAGATTTTAATTAGAATGGTGAGAGAATAATTAGAGGAAGCAATGTAAGAGTAAATCTTCATCTTTGTAGTAGGAAATCCACCAACAAAATTTACCAGAAAAATCAAGGATTTTCTATGTAGAGATGTTATTAGGAAAAGGTAAGAAAATGCAAGAAGACATAATTACAAGTTGAAATTTTACATCTGGAGAAAAGACTTGGGGTGGTCAGAGGTGGGGTAGGGGTTGCTCTTTTTCACTAGAACCATTACTTTCAAAACTATGTATGGTTTCTTTAATTTCAAATAAATATAAATTAACTTTACAAACAACTTTTAAAAACTGATAACCTCTAGGGAGAAGAGTGGAAAATATGCCTCCTTTTTTTTTTCTTTCTTTTTTTTTTTTGTTTTTTGTTTTTTTTGTTGCTGCAGATTGAACACAGGGTCTCACACATTCTAAGCACAGGCTTTTACCACGGAGCTACAACACTATCCCCGTATATGCTGTATTTTTTAAACACAGTGGACATATGTGTTTAAATATGGATTGCATCAAAACAAAACTAAATTTTAATGGTTAAGAAAAACAGTCTAACTTGAACCCGGGACTCTGACCATCACTGGGGACAGGGCTGGCATCTAGGGACAGCAGAGAAGCAATGTGGATCAGCAGGATATGGAGGACTTTGACCAAAAGAGAGAGGGGGAGGGAATTCCCAGCTGGGAAAAGACATGGAATATTTGGCCCAAAACAAAAAACCCACACAAAGATTTTGGTTTGAAGCTTCGGAAAACATTTGTTTTTGTTCCTCATAAAAAAAGTGGATGACGAACGGAATTATTTGAAATGAGATTTTAACAAGAAAAAAACTCATAACATTTCATTAGCATTCTCTTACCAGCCCCTATGAACAAGGCTGAGGGCTGACTTTACAAGGCTCCGCTTCTTTATGTTCTCTAGTGAAAGCCGTCGACACCAGGCAAGGGCTTGAGTTTGCTTGTTGTTTGCATTTTTTTTTAACATTCTTTCTTTTTCCTTTAAGCATTTTACTCAGTGTTTTATTTATTTATTCTTTTGCAGCCACTTTCCGGAGTGTTTCTGAAGTGCATTTACTCTATTTAATGGCTCTTGAAGCAAACGTAGGCCCTGGGGTGAGCGCCCCGGGAGAGCCTGGGCCTGAGAGTTGCATAGAACCTAATCTGAATTCCAGGTCTGGGTCTCGAGCAGGCAACTCACCCACCCTGAAATCCTGTATTCCCGGAAAAACAGCCATGGGACCTCCCCTTCCCAGGGCTGTTGGTGTGAATATTAAATTTAGGAACAGGCATGATGAATTCAGTCGGTGCTCAGCAACCAGAAGTGGCTCTTCCTTTCCCCCAACTGAATACAGAAGAGCACTCAGGTGCTGAGGTGGAAATGGCTTCTACCATACTTGCACCCAAACTGGATTTCCTGCCTTTGCCGGCATTTTGAGCACTAGAAATCTTTGTCCATAATTATCTCACGGACTCAGAGTAGAACCTGGAGAAAGCTGATGCTTCAGAGCTGCGTGGTTGCGATCTGGCCTAGGGACAGCAGCAGAGCAGGTCTGCTCTCTCTCATTCCTTGAGGCTCCAGCTCTCCCAAGTTGTGGGAAAGGAGATGTCCGTTAGCTGTGGTGCAGGAGGCAGATCCGGGGGAAAGCAGCGAGGCCCATCAATTTGATCAGAGCGGATCGTTAGTTCAGGATCCCAACGTCCAGCTCTGATCCGGCCTGTTCTTCCCTGTGCAGCCTTGGGCAAATTGTCCAACCTTTCTGATGGTTTCCTCATCTGGCAAAAGGAAACTCATTTGTGCTGGGTCCACCTCACTGACCTGTGGAGGGACTCCATGGGAGGTCAGCTGAGGATACATCTAAAGTCTCTTCCCCCACGGCCCCCCACCCTTGCTTTTCTGCTTCCACCTGGCAGAAATGTCAGGTCCCCAGACTTACCCCTCACCACCCAGAGGCAGTGGGCAGCCACGGGGCCTCGGTTACTTCACCAGTAACGTGGGCACATTGCCTGCTAGAGGATGATGATTAGGGAAAGGACGTCTGTCCTTTGGTTTGAAAGCAGACGTGCCCTTCAGCTAGACGGAGCATCACCGAAGCACGTTCTGTCTCATGAGTCGGCAGGTCACTGAGCGGGCACTGTGCATCGCCGGTCCCTTGTCCTGGAATTCCATCTTTCTATCCAAATGCCAAGTCCCCTCTTTGGGGACTGTCACATCATCCTGTTTATCTGTTGGTGGCAGCACTTCCCCTCCTGAGGTCAGCATTTTTGCTTTCGTGAGTTGCTGGGAGAAGGGTCACTGTCCCAGTCCAGCACTGTCCTCAGCTCCTCCTAGCATGCCTGTGCCCTAGCTGTCACCAGATTAATCAGTGTCCTGGTGCCAGGGAAGCTATCTGATGCCTTTTAACCTAAGAAATCACGTGAATCACAGTGAAAGTAAGTTGCAGGTAAAGAAATTTGGGGGTGGCGGTTGAGAGAAGAGTGAGGAGAGGACCTCCTAAGGCCCTCCATCCCAAGCAGCCACCCCAGCCACCACCTGGGATTCAGGGCTCACCTTCCGGAAATGGGGACCCAATGTAGGCACCACTCTGAATCCAGAGCTCAGGGGTGCACCTGCCAACTCCCCACCAGCAAAACCAGAGGACTGTATCATACTAGTCCCTATGCTGGGCCCTGCCCACCTAGGCCAGAGGAGTCTGATTTACCACCGGAGTTGCTCCGGATTTTAACCGAGGGGAGGCCTGGCTTCTCCATGGAGTGTTTTACGAGCAGAAGCTCTGCAAGAGGGCCAGCAAGGTGCCTCCTTGAGTCCCTGCCAGCATCACTGAAATCTCCATCTCAGCCCCATTTTTTGAAGTTCTCCTTGGAAGCCTCCCATGGCAGTAGGGAAAACCCAGTCCAGTCTCTGGAGGTCACTGCTTGGTGACTTTGGGCATGTTGCTTGACATCGCTTGGACCACTGTTGACCTGTCCCTGAAGGGGAATAAACTGAACCTTTCCCCATTAGAAGTGATGATGTGGATTAAGTGAGATAAGGCCTGTGGGGCTCTGGCACAGACCCGCTCAGAGCAAGCCCTCACTGGAGACTGCAGGATGGACTTCCCACACAAGGCATCCTGGGAGCTGGCATGAAAATTTTAAAACTTTATCAGCCCAGTCTGTCCTCGGTAGCTCATGGAAGAGGGCGAGGGACAGATGTACCCAGGGCAACAACTGAAGCATGGAAAAACCTCGGGTGCTGGGAGAGGCAGGGGGGCCTGGCAGAGATGGAAGATCAGGAGACTGAGCTTCCAGGTCTCCCTGTGAAATGGGCACAGTAACTACTCCAAAGAAGCCGAGCAAAGAATTATTCAGAGAATTAGGCAGGTGCCTTCCTCCTTGGACACCCAGGTGCCCTGGGCCGGGGCTTGCCTTCCCAAGTTGGCCCACCCAGCCGCAGCCCTGAGCGAGTGCTTTCCCGCCTCTGAGCCCGGGTTGCTCACGGGGTCGCTGCAATGGCCATCATAATCCTGTTACTCGGCCCTTGAGAGGATTAAATGGCAACGTGCAAACCGAGCGTTTGGCGATCCCCTCGCTGCGCGGACACCGGGCCTCGCTCTTCCTAGCTTGCGACGTGCGAGGACGGGAGCTCCCAGAGCGCGTCTGGCGGACCGGACCGCACAGCTGGCGAACAGCTGGGCGCGGGGAGCCGGCAGGGTGTCAGAGGGAGGGGCACGCGAGCCAGTCGGGAGCTGCGGTTGACCCGGCGTCTGCGGCAGACTCCGCCCGCATCTGAGGCCCAGCCCGCAAAGCGATCCCGAGGCTCCGGGCGCGTGCTGGGGGCCCAGGCGGGGCGCAGGGTCTTGGAGCTGGAGCTCAGCTGAGACCTTCACTCTGAGAGACCTGGGAAGGCCCCCGGGACTCCTTCCGGACCTTGCTGGGGACACAGCAAAAGAGGGGTTTTCTGAGAGAAAGACCTCTCCAGCGGCCACCCGCCCGCGAGGCCGGGCTGCCACCACTTCCCCTGTACGTGGGGCCCAGGGCCCCTTCCAGGCGCAGGCAACTCTCCCCTCCCAGGACCCACAAAACGGCCAAGTGGACCCACGGTCCTTCCTCCAAACAGCAGAGGCCAGTGCCGCCTGGCGCCCTTTCCCTTTCAGTGCTGCCCTCTCTGTGGGAGATTTCTTCTCTTGGCTCCTCTTCGAAGTCCCTTTCCTCTTCATCCTTAGGTCTCAGCTCACAAGTCCCCAGCAAAGAGGCCCCGACCTTGACCACTCTGCCCAAACACGCCCTCACTGTCCTGAGCCCACTGACTCTGCTGTGAGTGTGCTGGTCTAATCCAATGCCTCAGAGGAAGGAGTGAAAAAATACGGGGTGGCAGTGAGGGATTCTGGCTCTGCTCAGACTTTCCGCATGACCTTGACCAGATCGCATGACCCCTCGCAGCCTCAGTTTCTCATCTGTAAACCACGATGGAGGATGTTGTCCCAC
The DNA here is from genome assembly GCF_902686445.1 of Sciurus carolinensis. Lineage (NCBI taxonomy): Eukaryota > Metazoa > Chordata > Mammalia > Rodentia > Sciuridae > Sciurus > Sciurus carolinensis. The sequence continues at coordinate 135,312,341 of NC_062222.1, read as the reverse complement.
TGGTGACAAGGGCCTATCTCCCAGATGACACTCAGAAGGACTTCTCCACCTGAGCCTAGTGTGGATTCTGCCAAGTGCAGAAACGGCCCGGTCCTGGGCAGCCCGGCTCCCTGAATGCCCGGTGGGCAGTGGATGTGCTTCTGCATTCGCACCGGCATTAGTGGTGAGGCTGGTGGCATGCTCGAAGGGCGTCTTAGATCCCTGAGTGCCTATGGCAAGCCACCTACCCTCGGTGCCTTGTTCTCCTCACCTGTGGCTTTGGGAGATTGAAAGAGGTGTCTTAGTCTGGGTTCAGCGTGGCACAGAGCCAAGGCCTTCCATCCTTCCTGACCTGGCCCAGGGTGCGAACACCCGCATCCCTGGCCTCAGACCGCCCTCCCCCACACTGCAGAGGATGGGCTCACAGAGATGTTGTACAAGGTACCCTTCCACCCAACCTGCCAGTGGAGTGGCTACCCTGCCCCTGTGCAGCACGTTCTCAACCTCTGCTTCCTCTGCCCCTACCTGGGCAGCTCCCAGCAGAGGCTGCCTCGGGCTAGAAGCTGCGCTGGGCCCTCACTGGCTGGCGACCTTGCCTGAGCTCTTCAACTGTCTCCGCGTCCTCCTCTATGGAGTGGGGATGACAGTGGTGCCAGGGCTCCTGGCCAGGAGAATTCGTTGCTGTGATTGGCATGGTGACATTAGCGAGGATTCCACCCCCAAGGATCTACCGAAGTCTCATCAGGAACAGCTGCAGTCACCCTCCCACCACCCCACAAACCGCAACGCCAGCCCGTGGAGCCCCTGTGGCTTCCAGGCTGGCAGACCCCAGGGGACTCGTGGTTGTGCCCATCTGAGAGACGGAGGCCGAGTCTCAGGAAACCTGAGCGTAGGGGAGCACCCAGAGATCGGACGCACGGTGTCTCTGGAGAAAGTTCCCCCGCCTCCAAGGCCCCAGCCTCCGGCGAGCCGAGGGGACACCATCCGGAGAAAACGGGGGTATCTTTTAAAAAGTAGCATCATCGGAGAGGCGGCGGCGCAAACCGCGAGTCCCGCCCGCGCTCCAGGCGGCCGGAGCAGCGGCAGAAACTCCAGGTGGGGAAGCCAGGAAGGTGGCGGGGACGGGTCGCGCGAATCTCGCTCCCTTTGGGTAAACGCGGCAAAGGCCCTGAGCCCTCGCGGGTCAGTGCACACTCAGCCGCACAGACCGCCGCCAGGGTCGCCGCGGGGTCCTTCAACGCCTGCTCAGGCGCGGGCAGACGCAGCCGGGCGGCTCTGATCCTGCTGCGCTCTCTTCTCCCGAAACCTGGACCCGCAAAGTCTGGCACAGGAGGCTGCTGCCCCGCGGGGATTAAGATCGCGGGACCCACAACCCTTCCTTTACTCATCCCCCGCCCCGGCTCCATCAGACCCCCAACTGAGGGCAGGCCTTTGGATTCGCTTTTAACTATCACCCAGCAGCAGGTCTTTACTGCACCGTGGGTCCAGGGCGCTAAACCCTGAGAGGCGGGCATTAGGGTCTGGAAGAGGCACAAAGACTTACTAGGTAGAGGTCACCACACAGAGCAGGGTAAACCTGAATTTGAGCCCTCGGTCTCAGTGTTGGTCCTCCTGGCTTGGAGGGAGTCTCTTTGGGAGTCTCCTGGGAAGTTTTAAAATCGGCTTGAAAGTACTCATAATCAGCATTTATTACAGGAAGTACCAAACATCTCACCAAACATTTCACAGGAAATAGGAAAACATCGTTATAATTCCACACTTTATATGTGGGGAAAGTGGGGCTCAGAGAAGTTAAGTAACTTGTCCAAAGTCACACAGCTAATAAATGCCAAAACCCTGAAGATTCTAACTCCAGGCAGGTAATACAACGGGTGGACTGCTGGCTGCCGTGGCAGCACTACTTTCCAGCTTGAGAGGCTGGACAGGCATTTCAGATCTTGAACCAGGTTCCCCAGGAGCCTAAGCAGGACATTAGGTCTGATTCTGGGAAGTAAGACATCCTGAGACCCTCTGCATAGGTGGAAGCTGTGCAGGAGGCCCACCTGGTGCCACCCAGCTGGGAGAGAGGAGGGCTTTACTTGGAAGAGGGCTTCCAACTTCCTCTCAGGTAACCCTAGGATCGTCCCAGCAAAAGTTCTGTGTGACTGAGCCCACATAGATGTGTGTCTGGGAGCTTGACTCCGCCTCCTATCACATGCACCCTCGGCAGCAGGGACGGGGCTGCCTCAGCTGAGCTTGTAAGGAGCACTTGGAGTCTGGGGGGAGTCTTTGCATCTGCTCTCTAGGTTTATTTCTCTCCTTCTGTGTCATCTCTGAGTGTCCCTCCACCTATCCCCAAGGCTATGTGCATCTCTCTCATTGTCACCAGGCCTTAGATCACAGAACTCCTGTGCAGACACTGGGAGGTGACCTTGATGGGGTAATGTTTGTCTCCACACACTAGGGATGTGTAAGTTAAAATGTGTGTATCGATTGTGGGTGTTGTGTGTGTGATTGTGTGTCATTTGGGGGTGTGTATTGGTATGTGTTGGCTTGTGTTGTGGACGTGTGTTGGCTGTGTGTATACGGGTTGTATGTGTAGTTGGTGATGTGTGATTTTATGTGATGTGTGTTGGGACATGTGTGTTGGCTGCACGTGTTGCACGTATTGGTTGTGCGTGTGTGTGGTGCGGGGTGTGTGGTCGATGATGTGTGCATGCACTGTGGGCTCTGTCTGTGGTGGAGAGAGTCCAGCGTGGGACGCACGGGACTAGGAGCAGCAGGGCGGTGCGCGCAGGGCTCGGCCGCGCGGCGGCGCTGTGAAGCGAGGGTCCCGGGCCGCGGGCGTGGTGCGCGCCGCCGAGTGGGAGCTGTCGAGCAGAGCTGGGGGAATTCGGCGAGCGTGGGCCGGGGGCTTGGGGCGCCCTGGAGAGTGGGCATTCCTCGTGGCGGCTGGGGACGAGGTGCTGCCCGGGGCGCCGGGGGACTGTGTGGCGGTGCGAGCGGCTGGGAGGGCGGGACGGAGCCAGGGAGACCGCGCGGCCCCGGGGGCCCGGCCAGGCCGGCGCCAGCCGCCGAGTTGAAAGGCGGCCGCGGCCTCTCCTCGCCGCTTCCCATTGCGCCCCCGAGGCTCCGGGCGGGGCGCAGGCTAGGGCCGGGCTGGGCTCACCTCGGGGTCTCGGGGTCTCGGGTCACTAAAGGGGGCACAGCGGCGGGATGGCGCTGGAGGCCCCCGCCTCGAGAGCGACGGTTTTCATTAGGCCTCCTGCGCGATCTGTGCGGTCGTCCGCAGGGCCAGCGAGCGGAGAAGGAGCCCTCAAACAAGGCGCTCTTCACTCCGGCTCTCCAGCCCCACCCCGGCCTCCCGGGCGTCTAGGCCCAGCGCTGGGGCGCCCCAGGTCCCCTGAGGCCGGCTAACCTCGCCCCTGCCCGGGCCTCCACCCACCGGCCGCTCTAGTCTTGCCAGCGCGGTCGGAAGCTGAGTTTGCAGATTGAGGCTGGGTCTCTTCCCCAACGAAACGCAGACGCCGGCGGACAGCGGGCGGGCAGGGCAGGTGAGACCCTCCCTCTCCCTAGTCAAAGGACATCGCTTGCTTGGTCAGGACTCCAAGGAGTTAAATTCACAACTAAGGCCCAGACCCCTGGTTGCAGATTTTCCAACACTAGGAGTCCCTCAACTAGAGGGACTTGGGCAATGGGGGGAAGCGTGGATCTCCAGTGCAGTCTGTGTTGGAATCCCTGCTCTATCCCTCAATTAACTGTGTGACCTTGAGAAAAACCGCGTCTCTGGGCCGCAGTCCTCCCGGCTGTAAAAATCTCCTAGGTCTGATGGGAGTCGCGGAGCCGGCGGCGCGCACCGAACTGTAGCACACACTAGGTGCCTTCTCCAGCACAGCTCCCCAGAGCGGTAGTTGGCGACTCCGCTAGCGGTGGCTCCGAAGTCCCTTGCCAGAGCAATAAATTGATCCGTGCGGGACCTGGGAAGGCCCAGCCCACTCTGCCCTGTTTTGATAACGGAGTTTGGATGACCGCGTGGGTGAGGAGCTCCCGGGACACTGACGCGGATTCCCGCCGCACCCGGCTGAACAGGGCTCAGAATCTTCATCCCACACCAACGTGCCGCTTGTATCCAGGAAAAATTTATTGAGCACCTTCTGTGTGCACACCCTATCGAGGAAGTGAATCCGGAAACGAAAACAGGGAACGAAGAAAGGGCTAGACGAAAAGGAATAAAAATGGGAAAACGAATAGGCCCAGAAGTGGAGGGAAACCCCGACCCAAAGCCCGCAGCCACAGGCAGAATAGCGCGCGGGCCGGGGTCCCGGGGCCGAGGGCCCCTTCCACCCGGCTGAGCGCAGGGGGCGGGGAGGCGCGCCCGCCTCGCCTGCAGCTACCGCCTCTCTGGAGCCGGCGCGCGTCTGCAGAGCGCGAACCGTTGCTCATTACGGCAATTATGTTGCTCTAAATTTGCCTAGACCCTAAATTGCTAAACTCGGGGGAGGCGGAACGGCCCTGAGCCTGGGACGGGGGAGACCCTCGATCCACTCCTGCCATTCCCCCATCCGGGATGAGCGGAAAAGGGCCCAGGGAAGACGGAAGGCCCCGAGCTGAGAAAACTCAGATCCACCCGGTATTCCCTGGAAACCTTCCCATGCGGGGGCTCCTTGACACTAACTCCAAACCCTGGGTGGGGAATACTATTCCCCTGGTGAATTCCCTAGGTGAATACCTCACCTGGGGTGAGGAGTCCCAGGCCCACTGGCCAGGTGAGCAAACGCATGCACAGAGATGGTATGATCTTGCCAAGGTCAAGCTATCAGTAAGTGGCAGGCAGGCTGGAACCACATCAGACCCCATGGGCTTGTCTGGTTTCACAGGTCCCCAGTGGTGTCCTGGGGGTCAGGGTGTACTACACACCATCACCCCAGGTGCTGCTTAAATCACAGAGGCAAGCCAGAAAGGGGGAACCTTTGCAGTGTGGGCCAGATGAGGGGGGCAGGGGCAACTTCCACACTGCTTTAACAGGCCACGTGCAGCTGGGGCGGGAGTCAGAGATCTTAGGTGTGAGGTCTCACTCTTGGGGATGGGGACGCCCAGATCCCTTGTCCCAGCAGTGCTGGAAGACTGAGGCCAAAGGCCAAGGCCCAGGGTCTCCCTAGACTGTCCGGTGTGGAACTGAGAGGGTGCTGTGACAAGTTCAGATTATAAACCCAGCCCAAGGGACAGGACCTTAGCTCAAGCTACAAGGGGTCAAGGGCAGGGAACCCCAAACTTGTCCAGAGACAGGTAGAACCCATCCAGGTTGAAGGGCTACCCTGACCTCCCATGAATTCCAGGCCAACCTTGAGCCCCTGGGGCTAGAAAAGCACAATGTGCCCTAGACTCCATTTTTACTCTTTCTCTATCTGTAGAAATGATGGCTCCTTCCCAAGTCCAAGTCCTAGTTACCCTTGGTCTATTGGAGGACCCTCTTAGGGCCCAGGCAGAGGTTGTCTCAGGCTTCCTGTGTGAAGTTTGGACACACAGGCCACTACCAGGCAGTCTGGGGAAGGAGGAGTGAGCAGATTCTGTGAGAGGTGAGAACTTATCAGGTGGCCCCCAACAGGAAAGAGAACAGAGAGGTGTGGGGAACTTAATAGACTCCATTTATTAAGGGGTTGTTTTCTGTCTTCAGCATCCTTGCTGAATTCTTCCCAGAAGGCTAAACTTGGCATGTGTGCAAACATATTCACCTTTGGAAGGCTGAACTTGACTTACTACAGAGAAGAAAAACCAAATTTGGGAAGCAGGGCCCCGCAAAGCAGTAACCAAGGTGAGAGTGTGTGGTGGCCTTGGGTTTTCTTTGAAGCTGTTGTAGTTGTGTTGTATGTGTGTTTGTGAATTGTAAGGGGTCGTGAAAGGGTGTGAAGGCACTCATATTCTGGCGACTCAAAATTGGTTCCACAGTCTACACAGTCATTCAGAGAAGCAAAGCAATCGCTTCCATCCCCCCTACCCGCCCTCTTGTGGGAAAAACAGGTTTGTGGGGGGTGGGAATTGTCTGGATTAGCTGTCTACAGTCATCAAACCATTTGAGCGATTCACTTTGTTTTCACAGACAGGTTAAAAGGGGAGGAAAAAAGAAAGAGTCGGTTATGGGTCGCCTGAGCAAGTGTCGATTTCAGCTTAAAGTGAATTGGAAAATTGAGCCTAATTATCCTAGGTAATTGCTTCAATTCTCCACTTGACTTTGCTAATGCAGATCTGTCCTGTGTGTTCTGAAGATACTCGCTGTCGCCACAGATCCTCTTGTTGCCTTTGAAACGTGCTGGAATAAAACTGTCATCAAACTGAAAAGCAATTGTCTATGTGAAGAGACAAGAAAGTGAAAGACAAGAAGTAATATTAAAATACAGGACTAAAATAGCAAACAGATTATTTCTTGTAGCTTAAAATTAATTTATTTAACAAATATAGCTATAATATAAATGATAATAAAATTTCAAATATACAGTATATTACATAGTACACAGAATCCCTTCCAAAGGGAGGCTTGAGAGCCACGAGAATGTACTGTTAAATAGAAACAGATTTTTTAAAAATTTTACAATCTTTTTCTGGCACTGGTAAGAGAAAAGTCCCTTCGACCTACCTTTGCAATGCATCTGTATGCCCTGCCCCCCAAAGCAATGTTTGGCTGTTGAAGCTCTTAAGGTTTCCAGTGGAGGGAACTGGGGTCCATCTCCTGGCAGGCTCTTCTTTCTCTCAAACTGTTCTTATTCCTAGAATCCTCCAACACTAATTTCTCTGTGCTCTTCCTGCCTGATGTCAGGACAGGAAGCAGCTCTGCAGGAGGGGTGGCCTCTACTCCTAAGTCTGCTGGAGACCTTGGGCAAATCTCTGCCTCTCCGGCCTTGGTTTCCTCATCTATGACTCCAGGGTGTAGATCTAGATTCTGGAAGAGAAGTAAGGACCCTTCCAGTCACTTTTTTGGAGGGGATCAGACATCAGACGGTGAACTCAGGGAGAAGCCAGGGAAAACGAGAGCAGTGTGGGGTTAGAGGGAAGGGGCCAGGTGGTGCAGAAGAGGGGCTGGAGGAAGCGGCTGGTACCACAGGTGGGTCCCTGGGGCCACCTATGTCAGGTGGTACATGCTGTAGCCCACGTGAGCCGTGTAGAGTCCCACAGGTGCCACTGGCAGCGCAGCCCGCTGGAAGGGGCCAGAGGCACTGTAGAGTGAGGCTCCCGCCGCGGCTGCCACTGCGGCAGGACCGCCAAGAGGGAAAGAAAGGCCGAAGGCAGCAGGCGGCAGCATGGGCTTGGCTGCCATCTTCAGCTTCTCCAGCTCTGCTTCCTGCAGTCTCTTGGCCTTGGCGCGGCGGTTCTGGAACCAGATCTTCACCTGCGTCTCGGTGAGGCTGAGCGAACTGGAGAACTCCGCGCGCTCGGCGATGGACAGGTACTGCTTCTGGCGGAACTTGCGCTCGAGCGCCAGCAGCTGCGCGGTGGTGAAGGGCGTCCGCGGCTTTCGGTTGGTCTTGTGCTTTCGCAGGGTGCAGGCCGGTGGGCTCAGCCGCCCTAGGGTGCAGTGGGAGAAATAGGCAGGGGGTTAAGAGAGCGGCCCTGGAGCCTCATCAGCCCCTAAAGTAGTAATAATTGTCAACAGCAATGTTAGCTACTGACTTCCGCCACTGCCCGGGTGCTGAGCACTAGGGCAGGTACTTGAAAAGGTTTTGTGGAATCCCACTGCAACCCGCAGGGAAGCAGTTCTTGTTCACCTTTTTCAAATGAGTAAACTAAGATTCCAGATGAAAGAAACTCACTTTCAAGGCTGATGCCCTGTTCAAGGCCAGAACAGAGCTGAGCAGCGCTGGAGCCACCTTTATGCTCAGGGGCAGCTTAGGTAGCCATTCTCAGCAGGGCCTGCTCCCATGCCAAGCACAGAAGGAAGGAGGTATTAATACAGATGGTGGCATGTGCAGAAAGAGGCCCTGTACCCAGCCCAAGGTCACATTGAGTTTCATGAGCTGACCAAGCATTTATCTGTGCCTACCAAGTGCTCAACTCTGGGCTAGGCCAAAGTGTGGCATAGAATCCAGATCTCCAAACTCCACTCTTCCCTGGAACAGCATGTTCCTATAGGGCTCCAGGGGCAGGACTCCGAAAACCAAAGGTGGAGAAAGCCAGCCATCACAGAGGTCACACTGTGGCCAGCTAAGTTTGTAAAGAGCCACATGGAGCAGTGAAGAAGCCTCTTCATATCAACCGGGTTCCTTCAGACTGTCTCAGTTTTCTCTTGGGCCTCTCCCTCCACCTGTGGGGCCTTTGCCCTGGAACATGCCTCAAACTGTATGGGTAAAGGGATGCAGAGCCCACGACTTGTGGCTCAGTTTGCAAAGACCAGTGGTTCCCACCTATCCTTTCCTTTTGGCTTCCAAATGCACCTCAAGGATGGGCAGAAAGGCGCAGCCATGGCAGAGGTCAGGGACTGGCGGAAGTGTGCCCAGGACACGGGCCCTGCTCAGCACTCACTACCGCCTTATAAAGCACACACGAATCATTCCCAGGAAAATGGGGATCAACTCGCCTTTGGGGTCCCAGGATCCAAGGCCCTAAGCCAAATTCTCAAGTCTTGGGGAGGATGATTTTCCTACGCAGCAGGTTTCCTTGCCAAAAATGAATTAAAATCGAGGACGTTTTACCATGCGGGTTTTGCCTGACCTAGCATTGTTTTCCCCGCTTTAAAAACACACGCGCGCGCGCGCACACACACACACACACACACACACACACACACACAAAGATCTTTTGGGTTCTCAGGCCACTAGGATGTGAGTCAAACGAAATCTCCAGTTAACATCCCCTTCTTCCCCGCTCCAGGCCTCTGCGGAAAAACGGTTGGCCCCTGGCTTGCTTTCCGCCGCCGGGCTGCGCGAGAGGCGGGCGCCCAGGAAAATTCAGTCTCTTCGGCAGCGACAGCCCAGCACTAGGCCACCTTCTCTGGCCATTAGGCCCAGGGAGGGGCTGGCTTTTCAAAGACGTTTAATCCCCAGATAAAAATCATTCCTCAGCATCACGCCATTGAATTCGCGCTGCTATTATGCCGCGCAAAATAATCGGAGGAAACGAGGAAAACTTGGGAATTTCCCGTGCTCCTGAAATATCTCCGAGACTTCACTGGGCAAAGAAGCCGGGGCCCGTGTGGATCACCCGGTCGGCGACGCGCGAGCGCCCGGCAGGATGGAGGGGTCTCCTCCCCCCAACTGCCCTGGTGCCCCTCCCCTGGAAACTTAGTGCCCCCTCCCCTCAATCATCCATCCGCCCGAAGCACCAAGCATTTGCCTCTAAATTGACGGGGAGGAAGGAAGGAGTTTTGTAAGAACTTCGGAACCTCTGGGCCTAGAGGACTTTCTATGAGCGGCGGCCGGCTTCCACCACGAGAAAGTGAAACTCGCGCACGGGCTCAGGATGTCCGCGCCACGCCGACCCGTCCCCTGGGGTCAAGAGAAGTATCAGAGTTTCGGGTCAGATGGGACAGCAGGGACTCGCGGGGTCGTTGGTGGAGGCAGGGAAAGAGGGTGCCCAGGGAACAGCGTCCTACAAGTGAACTGTGGCCGCAGCGTCCCCGCGCCAAGGCAAAGAGCCCGCGAAAACGGATCGCGAACTGGGCCGCAGCCAGGTCTCTTACTGGGTGGGAGTGGGAAGAGGCTCAAAACCCGGCCTCCCCGCCGACGCCTCCGCAGCTCGGCCTCCAGGTACCCAGTGGCAGGTACGAAGACGCCCGAGACAAGCAGGCGCCGGCGCGCGGCCTGGCGCCCAGGGTCCCACACCCTCCCCGCGCCCTCCTCCGCCTGAGTTCTGGCTACTCACTGGCTGGGGGCGGGGAGAAGCGAGGGCTCTGCATCCACGGGGTCCTCTCTGGCTTCTCGGGGCTCTCGGCCTTGACCAGAGCATCCTCTGGCAGCTTGAGGAGTCCTCCCACGGAGAAATGGCCCAGCGGCCGCGGCGAGGAGGGCGCGTCGGGAGCGCCTAGAGGGCCGGGCCGGGCGCCCAGGGGCTGTACGGGGCCACCCGCCGCCTGCGCGCCCTCGGAGGCCGCCAGTGCGTTCTCCTTGGCCCCAGGCTTCCTGTGGTCGGCCATGAGTGCCTCCACGCTGAAGGGCAGGAGCGAAGGGGACACTTTGGGCTTGGCCCCCTCCTCATCTGCGCCCATCGCGGCCGCCGTGGCCGCGGCAGCTGTGGGGGCCTGGCCCGCGCCTGCCCCCGCCGGCTTGCCGAAGGCAGAGTCCTCCACTTTGACACTGAGTGGCAAAGAAGTCATATCAGCAGCCGGGGCCATGCAGAGCCGGGCCCCCCCTCCTGCCGTAGCACAAGCCAGCCGCCGGGCATGGGCTTCGGGCAGGCCGGGAGCGCGGCGGGCCTCTGGGAGCGCCCGGGGCCCTAGCCGGGCGGGCCCTCCCGCGCGCGCCTCTCGCCGCCCCCAAGAGAGCCAGCTCTGGCGCGCTGGGCCTGGCTCCCCGCTGCCGCCGCCGCCGCGCCGCGCAGGCCGCGTTCCCGGGCGCACTAGCCGGCTCCGGGTCCGGCCGCTGTTCCCCAGAGAACTTGTTAATAAGGCGAGGCCAGCGCGGCGGCGGCCAATCAGCGCGTGAGGGGGCGGGCCCGGAGCGACCCATTGGGCCGCGCTCCTGGGGACAAGCCCCAAGGCGCGCCGGGCCTGGGGGCGCGCGGGGCAGGGCTCCGCCGGACCCGGAGGGCAAAGGAGGGAGGGCGCCGGGGTGACTTCCCTTCGCCCTAAAGCCGTAGCGGCATCTGTCCCTCCGGGTACCCGGGGTCCCTGTCGTACCGTGTTCCTGGGGCCTGCCCTGGTCACTTTTCTTCTGCCCTCTCCGGCCCTTCCTGCTCTTATCGGCCCCGTCCACTCCTCCTTTTCCTCTACTTTCCTTGTTTCTCTCCCTGCCGCTTCTCCCGATGTTCTCTTCAGGCTGTTGCCGCTTCCGCACCCCACCCCGCTATCTGCCCGTCCTTCTCTATCACTGTCATCTGAGTTGAGTTCATTTCTTACAAATTCCTTTTTCATTTGAAAAAAAAAAAAAAAACGCATTTGTCTTAGTAGAAAGACATAATACTCATTTCTTTTTTAAAACGCAAGTCGTGTTCTTCTTTCAAAACTTCACCTCGGGACAAAAGCCGGTCTTCGTCTCTACCTAAAAGCTGGGCTGAAGTTTGCCAAAAGAAGCCGGTTCCTGGCGGTGCTATGGCTGTAAGAGTACAAAACATAATTCGAAATACAGAATCGGTTTTCATGCGATGTGTATTTTTCCTGCTCTGAGCATCTCTCCCGAGGGTTACACCTATACTAGCGACCGACTGCCGAAAGGAGTCCCTGTATCCTTTTGAGAGAAATTTATTGAAATAAACCCAGCAGAAACGTCAGCAAAACACAAATCTGGCCTTAACATGACCTCAGACAATGCTCTCGTGGAAACAATAACACGTCCCTATCTCTGGGTCGCTGATCTCTGAGGGGAGAAGCACATTTGGGGGAGGGGGCCAAGAGAAAGAGAACGGTTCCTGGAGGTGGGTCTTCCGTGCAAAGCTCGAGAACTTTGACCAGTTTCGGAGGAAACGTGATTTTATTTTTGCTGTTTAAAAAAATGAGTTGAAAGATGTGATCTTAAAAGTCAGATCTACTCAATCTGGTGTCGGGGTCCGGCGGGTTTTTGTGCCACCTCTTTTATGGCCTCTTATCCCCGGGCCCAGGCCGGCGGCTCCCGGGGAGCTAGCAGAGGTGATTGGCGGCTCACCGGGACCGGCCATTGATGACTGCAGGGTTCTAATCTCCAGGAAACACAAGGGGCTGCCGTGGCCATTTAGGGGTAATTATCCGAGCGCGGAGGGACAGCGAATTCCCTCGCCTTTTAACTGGACGCAATAAAAGCTGTAGATTAGGGGCGTCCAGATTAAGGGAAATGAATTACTAGAGCAGGAACTTTATTACCCGGACGGCGTCCGGGGTCTGGCAGGAGGGGTCGGGCTGCGGACGCCAGTGAGCTCCTCAGCCTCATGTCTACCCACAGGCCCCGGAGATATGTGAGGGCCTGGGCGGGTTCTGGAATACTCGCCTTCTGGTGAAATTTACGCCGCCTCTCCGCGTTTCTTAAGGATCCAAGAAGCAATTTGGGCACTGGTCAGGGCTGGGGCCTTTAGATTACTTGGGGCCAGGCTGGTCGCGCGTTGCTCTGGGGGCCCCCAAGCTTTGCCCGAATATACTCGGATAGAAGGCGGTACTACCCCCTTTTAAACCTGAGAGAGCCAAAGACGAGCACAGCTGTGGGCCGAACCCCTTGCACGCAGCCCAGCAGAGGCGCGAACTTCTGTCCCGAACAGTTCTAATTAAACTGTCGCCAGATCAACAACCCGCTCTTCATCTTAGCCAGAATCTCAGTCTGAACTCGGGTTAAAGGGACAGAGGAACAGACACCCATGCGCTTTTTAGGACAACGTTTTAAAAGCGATGAGAGTATGTCTCGGTCCGGTCCCTCTTCCCCCAAATCAAAATGTTTGACTCCCAGATCACAGCAAGAATCTGATAAAACTAAGAACTCTCCGCGGAATTGTGCACATTAGCAAGAACACATTGCACGCAACTGTGCCGACGACTTCCGGGGCTCCGGACCCACTTGGGCTCCTTTAGGGTCCAGGGGGGCTCGAACCTGAGAGTGGATCTCTGGACTCGGAGGGATCCAAGGAACACCCAGCGGTCGCGGGCGACCGGAGCAGCGAGGCCACGGCCGGTCGGGGGGCCGAGCGGCCTGAGAAGGGCCGCATCGCTAATTGTGGGGATAAACAATCTGTCACGATCCTTCAGCGCGCCTAATAGGCAGACGAGGATGTTGTTTTTAGGCGCCAGCGGCGGCCGGATCAAAGGCTGCAGCCGGCGCAGGGGCCCTTGAAGTCGCGCCCCCGCCTCCAGGGAGCAACAGCCTGTGCCCGCAGCCTAGGACCCTGCAGCCCGACGCTCGGTTTCCCGAGCTCAGTTCCGAGCCCCGGCGTATCTTCTTTTTAGTTTCTATGTGCATTCGTGTCTGCTGTCGTTGGGAGCGGTGGGCTAGCCGAATGCCAGCGTCGCAAGGCCGGGGAGTGCGTCTGCGTGTGCGGATGCAAGGGTGCCGAGCACAAAGCGCCGGGCTCTTGCATTTATCTGCCACTGGACTGGGAAGGAAAGGTGCCCCGGTGCCCGCAGACTCGGGAAGGGAGTTAGAGAAAAGAAATAAAGTGTGTTGTTGGTTCCTGCCGCAGGAAAGGCACGAGTTTGGGAGCAGAGAGAGCGAGCATTCTTTGAGTTAATTTTTGTCTGGGCCCTTACTGATTTCCCGGTTGGTGGGTTCAGCGAGCTGACAGGCCGGGGGGTGGGGGCTGCGCCTGTTATCTCGCCGCCAGCACTAACCCGAGGCGCTTCTACCTCGGCATTTCTTCGGGCGGCCGCTGCAGCCGAGAAAGCCCGGCTGTAATTCATGCCTGGCAAGGGCAGGGCTGGCCCGCAGCAGATAAAGCTCTGGGGCTGGCGCGCTGTGTGCATCCTCGCCGGCTGCCCTCCCCTCCCCCTCGCCCCGACGCCCCTCGTCCTCCTGCAACCTAAGGCACTCCCGCCCCCCAACAAAGCGCCTCTGGAATTCGGATTCTAAAGACAGTTTGTCCTGCGTCCGCTTTCTGAGCAACTAAGCTGGTGTGCCCACCACCGCAGCTTGTTCTAGGGGGTGCAACGGCCGGGGCAGAATAATGCTGTTCCTAGATATTTTTACCCTGTGGGCAACGATTAACTTTTAGAGGGACCTTCGTCTTACAGCTGTCACTAGCTAAGTATTGTCCTACGGACTGGAAGAGCCAGCGGGCTGGCCCTTCACTTTGGGGAAGGTGTGCCTCCGTCGGTTATTTTTGTTTGTTTTGTTTTGTTTTTTGTTTTTTGGTCTTTTTGTTTATGCCCCCTTCCCCCTTTTCCAATGCATTTTGTGGCCTCCGCCCAGGAATCCCGCGTGCATTTTTTAAAATGTGTAGCTCAGTGGGATCCCCCGGCAATTAGCGAGCCCCAAACAGTCCTCTTTAATAGAATGAATGTGCTATGAAAACCGATTACCCGGAACGATTTATTTTGGTGGGAATTCACCAATCGCCAGGAGGGCGGCAAAGGGGGAGAAAGAAAAGGTATTTTGTCCCGGGCTGGGGGTGGGGGCTGACGGGCGGGCAGACAGCAGCGTCAGGGGATCTCCCAACCTGCAGAGAGGCCCTCCCGACCTCACCATCTCATCTTTTGGCCTCTGTCGCCTAGGAGTGAGGCGCTGGGAATCGTGTTTAAGAAACTCCCTGCGAGTTCCTCACTCGAAGATTTCGCTGCTTTCCAGAGAACAACCCCCAAAGAGCAGATCACTCCGGAGTCTTCAGCTGCAGCGGATTCCGAGCAGAACGCTGTTCCCCGGGAGCTGGGTGGAACTTGTGCCTTTGAAGCGTTTGGGTACCCTTCCTCCATGCGACGTCAAAATAAAAACTATTCATACAAACTGCTTTTTTCTCGCAAATGCCTCCGCTGAGCCGGCCCAACTTGTGCGGCGGGACTAAGGGCAGAGCTGGGGATTTCTACTGCGCGGCTTCGGCCCTTTCCCCACCCCCACTAGCCTGCTTCCCCTCTGCTCCCGCCAAGCTTCCTTGTGTCTTTAAATTCGGGAGGGGGTCAGGGGGGGTCAGGATCCGCGGAAGAGAGAACCCCCTTTCAAATGGCCCAAATTAATGTGATCGCGACATGACGGTGCACTTGGGGAAGATGAAAGCGGAGGCCGGCCGGCTCCTCCTAGAGCTCTATAATTATAGATAATATATCCCATTTCAAAGCAATTAGACCAATCAGGCGTAACGAACCACTTTGCTGCCGACGAATAACAAAGACGCAGGGTTATTAAGCCTGGAGATGTCAGGCGGACCCCCAGGCTCCAGGCTGACTAAACCTCTTCCATCCTGGCTCTGCTGCCCCCAGCAGAGGAAGGCTCCTGGGCTCCCTGCCGGCCCTGCCAGCCCTCCTAGCACCCCATCTCAATTCCAGCAAGGGCCTGGGAGGGCAGGGGGTGGAGGGAAAGGGAGAAAGAACTGGCCTTTCCTAAGAAGTTGAGTTGTCAGGCCTGTCTGAGGTTTCTCAAATTTTATCTGATTCAATCCTCTCCACTCTGGGAGAATAGGTACTAGTATTGACCACCCGCAACCCTCATGGAAGAAGGGAGTCACAGAGGTTACGCATCTTGCTCAGGGTCACACTGCTAGTTACTGGTGGTTGGCAGGGTGGATCTGAGTCACCAGAATCCACTTTTTCAGCTCCTAGAAGCAGTCTCAAAGATCCAAGAGCATTAACATACAGCAATCCTTGCAGCGTTTGGTGGAAAGTGCCCCAGCCATGCCCCTAATCCAGGAAATGGGTCTTGGGTCCAGCACTTACTACTCCTTTCTCCTGCTCCTTCTCCCCCTCCACCCTCTGACTGAGATCCCTGAAGGATGTCTAGTTATTTCCATGAATTTATCAAATGTCCAGGATCTCAGGTCTGTCTGAGAAGAAAACAGGTCTGTCTGCAGAGCCAACTGAGGACCTCGGTCTGTGGGCTTTAAAGTGGGCAGAGATGGGAAGAATAGTGATGGAGAAACTCAGGAGGCAGAGAAACTGGCTAGAGGCACAGAGTGCAGAAGCCAGAAGCATGCAGAGAACCAAGGCCCCAAGCCCAGAGCTGGGGAGTCCCAAGAGTCGAGTGGAATGGAAGGCCAGGTGGGGGTGCCCAGAAGGATCGGAACACAGGGGACTCAAGGGGAGTCCAGCAAGAGTGTGCCTGGAAATGCGGACCCACCCCATTGTCAGGGGCAGGGGACAGTGGGACTGCCAGGACCCCCTGGGAAGAGCAGGGCACGGGAGGCTCTTTGGACCCACTTGGGGACTTCCTCCCCCTCCCTTTTTCAACCCTGTGGGTCCAGGCTTTTCACATTCCTTTCCTCCTGTCCATGCCTGACTCTGAGGCCCAGTCTCTTGTCAGTCTCTGTCTCTGAGCTGGTCACTTGGTCTCTGTGGGTGGATCTCCCGGCCAGGACTCGCAGCATCTCTCTGTGCTCCGTGCGTGCGTACTTCTATCTCCGTGGTCACCATTTCTCTTTCCCTCCGTTGCCTTGCTGTCACTTTCTCAGAATCTCCAGTCCCCTGCCCTCCGCCCTCCTGCCCTGGTGACTCAGTCTGAATCACTCCCTCAAGTCACTCAGGAGCTAGCGTGACTCCCTCCAGTGCTCTCTGCAGCAGGCCGTGGCACACCTTCAGGCCTTCGGGAGTGGCAGGAAGTGCCCCTCCCGCCAGCCTGCCCCTCCAGCCCTGCTGGGGCCTCCATTCCCAGGATACCACGTGGACTGTGAGTGCACCATGGGCCTTCCCTGTGTGCTCTCCTGAGGACCCAAAAGGAAGGTGACAAAGGCCACAGGAGGCCTGGCAGATCAGGGGGTCATCCCCACTGTGCCAGAACTCCAGGATGGAAGGAGCTAGTGAACATTTGGAGGGCCAGGGTGTCCAGAACTGACTGGGAGAAAAGCCCATGCTCAGGTCGGGGACCCCAGGCAGGTCCCCTGTGGCAACTCACTCCCCCTCTCCTGGGCCCCTGCTGCCAAAGTCTCCACCCTCTTGCACTTAACCTCTAGACCTCAGAGTGCCCAGGAAAGAGGGCGACCTGCCTCCACCCTGCAGCCTGCTCCCCTGGGGCCTTTGCCTTCTCCAACCTGGTTTTGCTCACCCTGGATCGCAGAGCAGAGGGGCTCAAAGAAGTGAAGAGAGGTGTGTGCCGCTGGGCTCCCTGCTCCCCACAGCAGTCCTGGAGGTGGGCAGGCCCTTTCCAGGTGAGGAGAGCTGGCCGGGGACACCAGGACTGGATCTTGCAAGGCCAAGGCAGTCCCCGCTGCAGCAGGCTCTGTGACAGGCTCTAGTCTGGCCTCTGCCTGGGGTGGCTGGCCGAGGAGTGGCCAACGCCCTGCAGCTTTGGTTCAGTTCTGTGTCTTCCCCGCACTGCACCCCAGGAGCAGGCTTGGTGTAGGAAGGTGGAGGCTGCTGGGACTGTCCCAATGTCAACAGGAGCAGCAGGGGTGGGGTGTGACTCCCTGCAGAGCAAATGGCCAATGACTGCCCCTGCCAGCCTTCAGTCCCTCTGTCTTCCTCCCTGAGAGAGGAGGGACTGGGCCCCAGGAGACCAGAAGACCGAGGAACCCAGGAACCACACATCAGGAATGAGAAGTGGTTCTGAGATTAAAGTCCACACTCTTGAACGTGCATCACGCCAAACGCTTCTCTGAGTTCTCAGTGTGATTTAGCTTAGTCTTGACAGCAGCTCTTTCTGTCTCTAGTTTACACATGGGAACAGTTTACGCTCGCAATAGCACACAGTGTCCTAGGAAGTCCCCTGGCTCCTCGGGGGCTTCTCAGCGTGCACCACTCACGGACGACCCCTGCTGTGGACCCCTATGGGGCCCAGGAACCAGCCTGGTGGGTCTGGTGCTTGTGGCTGTCCCAGCTCTGTCTCTGCCAGGCGGTGGCTGCGGCTGCACTGGCAGAGCTGGTTCCCAGAGCCTGCGTGGGCCTTGAGGTGGGACCAGAGCTTGGCATAGATGGGGCACCAGAGGGATGTGAGTGGATGACCACCGGCAACCCCTAACCTTTGCCCTTGCTGGCCCCTGGCCCCAAACACCCCTACTTGGCCAGCTGCTCTGGGGTGAGGGTCAGGGACAGAGAGTGGAGCTTGCGGTCAGTGTGAGAACGGCGCACCTGAGTTCTGGTCAAACACCCCTTAAGGAACACTTAAAACTGGAACCACCGTCCCTCGGTCCTCTGCTGTGCCGTTAGCTCTCCTCTGAACCCCAAGATGGACCTAGTTTTCAACTCTGCCACAGACAGAGTGGTTAGACAGGCACCCCTGTGTCACTCAAAAGGTCTATGTGGCCTCCAGGTTGGTGGCTATCTCTGCCAAGGGGTCCTGCCTCCCCCTGGGGCACCTCCCTGGCTGCTCTGTTCCTGCTATGTTGGGACTGTGGGTAGTGGAGGCAGTCTGGGGAAGGCCCAACCTCCAGAGAAGACAGGAAGGATCAGAGCCCCACAGGGCTGTCCCTATTCTGGGGTGCTCCCTGCCCCCTTTGGTTTCTCCTGACCTGCCAGGGCTGCAGGACACCCCACCTGAAGGGGACGCTTTCCATCTCCAGGGAGACCCCCTATCTGATCAAATGGTGGGCTCCTGGCCACAGTCCAATTAAGTGAAAAGAGATCTGGCCTTATCAGGTTCAGGCATAGTCCCTGGGGTGGTCCCCACAGTGGCCCTGGAGGGTCCCTGTCTGTTTGATTTTCCTGCTCAGACACACTTGTTTAAACAGACCCCCGGGGCCTTCAGTAACTTGAGCCAGCCTGAAGCTTGATTGCCAGGTAAGGAGAGGCCGGTTCAGAGACTAGGTGGGGAGCAGTGCAGGAGAGAGGGAAGGGGCCTGGGGAGAGCAGAGCCAGGCCACCTTTAAAGGCCAGCCTTAAGATTCCCTGGAGTGCTGTGCAGTAGACTCGAATCCCGGCTCGGCTCCGCTGCTGTCAGCTTCGGGCCAATGGTAAGTCACTGAGCCCCTCGGGCCTCCATTCCTCATGGTGACGAGGATTAAATGAAAGAGAACACCTTTAAAGTCCTCAGAGCTGTGACCCAGCGCAAGGGCCCGTGGTAGGGTGCCTGGAGCCTCTGCAGTCACAGCAGCCCTGCGAGTGGGTGCCACTGCTCCCGCCCCGGCAGATGGCTCCTCGGCAGGTCCAGCTGCATCTGCATGGTGAGGCGAGGTGGCATGCAGTGCCTTGGGCCGCCTGGTGGAACTCCTCTCCCAGCTCTGTCCTGACCAGAGTGGGCAGGGCCCTGCATGCCCTGCTCTCCCTTCCCCTCATCCTGTCATTAGCCCACACTTACCCCTCTGCCTCAGCCTTGCAGTGTCCCAGCAGGCCAGGCCCACTCTCACCTCAGGGTGCCTGCACTGTCTGCTCCTGCTGCTTGAAATGCCATTCTCTCAGCTGTCCTCATGACCCCTCCTGTCTCTACCTTTTCAGAGAAAGCCTCCCTGAATTTTGGAAAGCCCCCCCACCGCTTGGCCTCCCCTCAGGTGTGCGTTGCCACCCAGCATCTCCTCGTCATTGCGGTTTACTTATGCTCTTCCTTGCACTGGAATTTCAGCACATAACCAGCACATAACAGATGCTCAGCAAATATTTTCGAATGGCTAAATGAATCATTCGCAAATGCACTGGGACTTTGGAAAATAACTGACTTCTGCATGTCTGTCTGCTCGTCTGTACTGTAGGCCTAGTCACCCGCCTGTGTTACACTATTGTGAGGTAATGCCCAGCACAGAGGAAGCTTGCAGGAAATGTTTTTACTGACAAAAAAGAGGACAGTGGGATTTCCAGAAACTTCCTCCTTTTGAGAGGAGTAATATTACTAAAAATGTCTTGGGTCCAGGTTGGTACATAACACCTGGAAGTAAAACCACTTCCACCCACTGCTTCATCCAAGCCTGGAGATGATTCTGAGTGAACCAGGAGATGTTTGGATCTTTTTGCAGGTGGAAGGACAAGGCCCAGAGAGGTCAAGGCACCTACCTGGAACTTACACAGTTGAGAAGCTCCCTCACACCCCGAGAGTTCTCAGTCCTCTCTGAGTCCCTGTCCGAGGGCTGGCAGCTGTAGCTGGCTCTCTGGACCCGGCCCCAGCATGCCGTCTAGAAGAGCAGGTCTGAAGAGGCAGGGTTTGGTGCCAGTTTCCCGAGAAGGAAGCCTGCTAGGTGTGGACCAGGAAGACCCGAGGGGTTTGCACAGCCAGAGGGGCACAAGGCGGGCTGGAGAAGGCCCTGGCTCCTGGCATTGCTGGGGGGAGGGCGGGGCGGATGCGGCTTCTACGACTCTTCCCAGCTACACTCATTCCAGCTGCTCTCCAGGCCTCCTTACCGTGTTCACACCCCTTCCCCAGCAGCAGCAGCAGCCTGCGCCCACCCGCCGGCCCGCCTCCTTGCCCTCTCCCTTCTGCCGCAGGGAGGAAAGCCCTCCTGGAGTGCTCCCGGGACTGGCACGGACTTTGCAGGCTGCGGTTGCCTGGGGTGAGTGGGGGTCGTGGAGTTCACGTCTTGTGCTTTGCTTTGCTCTTGTGCTGGGGTGGCCCCCCGGGGCCTTGTGTCTACCACGGAGCTACACCCCAGCCAGGGTCTCCTCTCCTGGTACACAGAAGGCAGGGAGCAGAGGCGGAGAGCTGAGGCTGGCGCTGGGCGAACCCTCGCTTATCTTCTGGGATGCGCTCAGTAACCCTCACTGACCTCTGAACGGAGGAGGCTGAGGCCAGGCTGGCCTAGTGGACTGTGCTTGTTCTGACCTCAGTGGCACCGTACCGCCACCGAGCTTGCCAAGCACCTACTGTGTGCACGGTCCTCACACATCACCGGCCTCACGCTGTGCTCTCTGGTCTCCGTCAGATCGGTGGACAGAATGGAGGTCACTCTGCGGGGAAGACTAGGGGAGTGAGAAACCAAAATGGAAGAAGCAAATGTTTGTGTTGCCTTTTATCCTGGAAGGAAGGGGCTGCCCTGGCTCATGTGTGCAGGGCCATCAGTGGGCACCTGTGACAGGATGGCCCTGAAGTCCCAGGCAGGGCTGGGTCCCTGCCAGGGTGGGATGGGGGGGGAGAGGGGGAGGGGGCGGGGAAGGGGAGGGGGCGCATGGCGGTGTCCCTCTCTGCCGGGTTAGCTGTGCCTGTGCAGGGCTGAGACGAGGTGGGGCCTTGGAAGCGGAGCCTGAGGAGCCCCACCAGCTTCCAGGGACACCGGGCCCCATGGCGACTCAGGACTTCCCAGAGAGAACTTCAAAAGCCTCAGTGCTGTAACCACTCTGGAGCACATAATCCCATCAGCTGGCAGCCCTTGGACTCGCTGCCACTCAGCTTCACGTCCGACGTGAGGTTGCTGTGGGATCCCCTATTCCTGGGGGACTGGGTTGAGCGGCCTGGGGGAGACCGTTAGTCCAGTGGCATCAGGCAGTGCATCTTCTGCCTTGGAGTCCCGTTAAGAGGTGCCCCCCTCTCCGAGGGCAGTCGCAACAAAGAGCACCAATCGGGTGGCTTAAAAACAACAGGAATCCTCTTCCCTGCGGTTCTAGAGGCCGGGAGTCTGCAGCAAGAGGCAGGCAGGCCACACTCCGAGACCCTGGGGAGAGCCTCCACGCGTCTCCTGCCTTCAGTGGCTGCCGGGCTTGTGCTCCTGCCTGGCCTGGCCTGGCCCCACATCTCCACCAGCTCCTCTCTCCTGCGGTCACCGGCCACGTGGGGCGAAGGGCCTGCCTTAGGCAGCGGGACCTCACCTTAGTTACTCGAGCAGGACAGCATTTCCAAACAGCGCCTTCGCTGGGACCAGGGGTCAGCTCTTCCACGTGTTTTCGGGGGTGACACAGTTTAGCCCATAACAGGACACACGTGTCTCCTCTTCTCCCCGCAGAGCACCCGGTCTGCTGGACACTCACACAGCAGAGGGAAGCCATGTGACGACGTCTCCTTGAGAGCCCTGCGCGTTCCTGATCCCCATCCCAGCGGAGGGGACTGAAGTCTGCAGAGCTTCGCCAGCAAAGCCGGGATCGGACCCAGTGGCTGTCCCATCCCAGACCCACCCACCAGCCCCGCACCCCTCGGCTTGGCGTGGGCAGGCAGGGGTTAAGGCCCAGCCCGGGCAGTGGGCCGGGCGCAGGCCCTGCTGACTCACGGGCCAGGCAGGCATTAATGCCACTGCCCGCAGCGCGTCAGTTGCCTGGGAGCTGATTAAGATGTCATGGGAGATCATGATGTCAGGTGCAGCGATCACACTCCAGGAGGGGTGACTGCTGGCCCCAGGAGGTTGCCTAGCAACGGAGACCAGGCGGCCTTGGCAAGCGCAGTCTGGTGGGAAGAGCAGGGGCTCCAGGGCTACCTGTCCCGGACGCAAAGCCTGGCTCCCCTTCTCCACAGCAGGCTGGCTGGGAAAGCGGCTTCTCTCTCTCAGCTTCCTGCTCCTCATCTACAGGAGCCGGGGGAATAAGTCCTCCCGTGCGATGGCAAAATCCCCTGTTCTGAAGCGGCCAGGAGCTGGTTCCCAGGGATCCCCAGGTGGGCAGGCGCCCGGGCACCGAGGACTGGGCATGGCCGGGCTTGCCCAGGGGACAAAGACAGGGTGCAGGAGCCCACTGCCAAGCCCCGAGGCCGCCTGCGTGCTGCCCTCCTCGTGCCCACCCACAGCTCGTGCCGCCCCAGAGCGCGGCAGCTTCCCTGGTCCACGAACCCAGATCCTTTCAGTCCCCAGAAACCAGAGTCCCGCAGAGTAAAGTCTTGAATAAACAAAGCGACAGATGAAGGCGTTTTCTCAAGTCCCCCTCGGAACCCATCTCTCCTGTCTTCAAGGAAGGGGCAACGCTGCCCTCCCGGCCCTCCACCCCCACCGTCCTAGCCCCCAGCTCCCGACTCTCCCGACTCCAGCCGCTCACTCGCCATCTGCCCACCGACCCACCCACCCGTCTACACCTCCACCCACCCACCCACCTACACCTCCACCCA
Source organism: Sciurus carolinensis (assembly GCF_902686445.1). Classification (NCBI taxonomy): domain Eukaryota; kingdom Metazoa; phylum Chordata; class Mammalia; order Rodentia; family Sciuridae; genus Sciurus; species Sciurus carolinensis. Next base: position 135,289,770 of record NC_062222.1, on the reverse strand, counting down.
CCCACCCGTCTACACCTCCACCCACCCACCCGTCTACACCTCTACCCACCCATCTACACCTCCACCCACCCACCCATCTACACCTCCACCCACCCACCCGTCTACACCTCCACCCACCCACCCTCCTTCCTTCCATCCACCACATTATCAATTCACCACCCCACCCTAGTTACTCATGCTAACCCCTGCCTGTTCCCCACTCATCCCCCAACCAAGACAGCAGACAGTGACTGAGTAGCCTGTCCTGTGCTGGTCCAGGGGTCCACAGGGTGAATCGTACTGGCACTTGGCCCCGTGATCCACAGGGAAGGCAGGTGGCCTGAGAGGAGGGAAAAGGACAGTCTATCTGGGAATCCAGGAAGGCCCCTGGAGGGGGGCAGAGGGGGCCTTTTCTGGAGGGAGAAGTGGGGCCCAAGAGGCCGTGGGCGGGACAGGGAGCCCCTCCTGGCCCTCACGGCAGGTCTGCATCCCCTCTCCTTTGAGCGCCCTCGCAGAGGATCCAGGCCAGGTAACCTCTCCAGGTCCCCAGCTGGTCAGTGGGAGAGCTGACCCAAGAACCTCAAAGTCAGCCCCGGAAAAGGCTTTCCTGGACCCATCTGCACTCCTACTTCCGGTCCCACCGGGTCCCATCTGTAGCTCACGTCCCTGCCCCACGCGGGCCTTCCCGGGCTCCTGCTCTGTCCACAGTGCAGGGAACAATGTTAGGTGCTCAGAGCATCTTTTCTGGAATTCAGTGGATGCCTTGTCACTGGCCTTGGGCCTGGTGACTTCCCTGTTCCCTGGCCTCCTTCCCGCTCAGCCTCCTCTCCTCAGAGCCTCTACTCCCCCTGCTTGGTGGCCTTTGACTCTGGCCGAGTGCTTCTGGGTCTTCCAGGTGTGTGGGTCCGTGAGGCACCCACTGGTCAGGCCCAGGGGCTGCTGGCCAGGGCTGGCATCCCTGCTGCCCACTGCCGATCATAGGAGGCCTGCACTGCGAAGCAGATAATTGAAAAGATGGCCCTGAGATAGGACTCCTGGGAGTTGATTTGCTGTGTGTCATCCCTGCGGCAGGGATTTTATTAGAAATTGAAGAATGGCTTTCCAGCGGAGGCTGCGTGTAACCTCTGGCAGGCCCCAGGACCGGCGTGACTCCTGGGTGTCGGCAGAGTCGCTGAGCACGGGCTCTGGATGTGACAGCGGCTGCCATCACCCCCAGATGGAGCGCCTCCTCTCCTGTGCCCCTGCTCCTCTCACTCCCCACCCCCTGCCTCTGCTCTTGGGGCACTGAGGGGAGAGGGCAGAGCAGGCACCCAGGAGCTTGGCTCCGGGTTAGCTGGATGGTGCGTGGGCTGAATGACACCCCCAAGTTCATGAGTCAGAAACCTGACTCCCAAATCCAGGGCGTTGCTGGATTTGAAGCGGGGCCTTTGGCTGGTGATTGGGGTTTGAGGAGGCCGTGGGGCAGGGTGGTGTTAGTGGCTTTAAAGAGAAGAAGAAGATGCCAGCTACAGCTTGCTTGTGTGCCACCTTCTGCTGCAGCACGAGGCCTCAGCAGGTGCTCAGCAGATGCAGGCGCAGCGCCCTGGATTTCCTGGCCTCCAGGACAGGGGCCAGATAAGCGCCTATTCTTCATAAAATACCTAGCCGCTGGCATTTTGTTATAGTCACAGAAGATGGGCTAGTACAGATGGGGCAGGGCTTGGAGGAACGTGAGGCCCTCACAGAGGGTGGTGGTGCCACAGACTCCACCCGGCCACCCTAGCCCTCCCAGAGCCAGCGCAACCCCTCTTGCATGAGGGAGGCCCCTGGCCCCTTCCCCACGTGTTCCACAGCTCTGGGGAGGTCCCTCTGTGTGTGGCCCCTGCCCTGCCTGCCCGTGTCCACCCTCAGTCTCTCCCAGCTCTTCAAAGGCAGAGGACACCTTCCCCTGGACTCTGGGGGCAGGCTTGGTACCTGGGAGTGCCACCAAGATCCGCTGGGGACTGGCACCTTAACCTGAGCGAGATCACAACGCAATATGCACCATGTTTAGCAGCTGTGTGTCTTTTCAAATCGCGGTACCTCTCTGAACCCACCATTCCTCATTCTACCCACCCTGAGGGACCAGCTGGCAACTCAGGAGGAGGAAAAGCACGGACCCTTCCCAGCCCTGCAGAATCAGGAGTGCAGCAAGCCCTCCGCGGCAGCTGGACACACACTGCTGCAGTTTGCGTGCTGAGTGTCTCCAAAGACCCAGGTGCTAAAGGCTGGGCCCCCCGGGACCCCCGGGAAGGGGTAGAGGTTTTAAGAGGCAGGGTCCAGTGGGGAGCTGCTCTCACGCCACAGTCACCTCTCAGGTTGCATGACTGAAGGAGCCCAACTCAAGCCATCACTGGGACTGGAACGTCCCCAAGCCCCTGCAGCCAAGGCTCGGTCTCCAGCCCTGGTGTCACTGGGAGGAGGTAGACCTGGTGGGAGGGACTCAGATCACTTGGGAGCGGGCTTGGAGAGTGGGACCCCAGACCCTCTCTCAGGCTGCCTCCCTGCGTCATGAGGTGCAGAGGCTCCTCGGCTACCCTCTCCCACCGAGGGCCGGAGCAACAGGGCCAGCCTAACATGGGCTGAACCAGGAGCCAAAAATCCTTCCCTCTCTCTCTCTCTCTCTCTCTCTCTCTCTCTCTCTCTCTCTCTCTCTCTGTCTCTCTCTCTCTGTCTCTCTCTCTGTTAAAAAATAAAAATAAAGGAAGAAAATGTGTATTGGCTGCTTTCCATGGGTTCCCCAGACACAAGGTGCAAGTCTTCACAGTGGTGAAGAAGAGCCTTCGTGGTCTGGTTGGAACCTTTTTTCTCTTTAAGCTGACTATCCCAGGTGTTTGTCACAGTATGCAAAGCTGAACAGAAATTAGACCTGAGCAACTGCGGTCCTCCAGTTGGCTTAGCACCCGCTGCTCAGAGCGTGGTCTCCAGACCACCCCGTCAGTCTCGCCTGGCCATTGGCTAGCCAGGGTTAGCACCTGGGGCTGTCCCAGACCCCCCGAGACAGAGAGCATTATGACAAGATCCCAAGCAGCCTGACTGTCCTCTGGAGTCTGAGGCACTGGCTCTGCACAGCCTGGAGGGCTCTTCGATGGCCGTGGCTGCCTCAACCTAGGGAAGGCCCCTGTGTCTCAGGAGGGGCTGTGTGCGACAGACGCAGGAGTCAAGATTGTCCTCTCCAAGAGGAGCCCTCCTTCCACCTGGGTTCTACCATGGGGGGCTGTGTGACTTTGGGTCAGTTTCTTAACCTCTCTGAGTCACATGACCACATGGCTCACAGAATGAACCAAGTGTGGCTCACAGTGTGGCTGTGGATTCATTAGTGGACTACTGAGTACCCCCAAGTGGGGCTTTTGTGGGACAGAGGCTGAGCTGGAGCAGTTCCAGGACTTGTGGAGGGGTGTCCTCAAGGCCAACTCCATCACCACTGTTGCCAACCCACTAAGCTCCCACCGTGTGCCCAGGGAGGGGTTGGGGCTTGGGCACAGGGCGAGGCCAAGGGCAGCAGGCCTCCCCTCGCACCTCCTGCCTCCTGGGTCTCCCTCTCAGCTCCGCCCTCCGTGCGTCTGTGTTGGGTCTCCCCTCCTTCCTCACCATGGACACTGGTCTTAATTCTGACCTCCCCAGAGGACCAGCTGCAGGTGAGGGGGCCCAGCCTGGGGCTGGGGCACAGCGCTCAGCGGGCGGCTGCGTCAGAGGCTCGCTTTCTTTCCCCGGAGGGCTGAGCTGTCATGCCAGGCCTGAGCCCCTTAGGGAGGGACAACAGGAGGACAGGTCGAGGCTGTGGGGTCTGAGGACCCCTTGATTCCAGGTGGTCTCTGAGGACAGGGACCCGGGAGCTGGGTCTCCTGGTTGAGCCTCTTCCCCTCAGGTTCCCTTTTATCCAGCAGCTGTGGGTCCACGGTGACCGGGCCAGGGGTGTGAGGAGGACGGGTGGGGAGAACAGTCCTCTGACTCCTGCTCAGGGTCAGCACTGCGGGCAGTGCGGGCTTGACCTGGCTCCTCTCGTGGCCTGGGGCCTGTCTCTCTCCATCCTCTGCCTTGCCAGAGACGGACCCCTGATGGCTCAGACCTTTAGGAAGCAGCCTTCCCCCTCTGCCGCCCACTCTGGCTGAGGCCAGAGTCAGGACTAGGATTTGCAGGCAGCGGAAGCTTCCTCTGGTTGAAAGGCTCCATTAAGGGCCCTGGAGGAAAAGGGGTGTCGTGCTTCCCGTTCCTGCTCCTGGAGGAAAAGGGGTGTCGTGTTTCCCGTTCCTGCTCCGGGCCTTGAGAAGGGGACGTTGGTATTCTTGTTCAGTCAGTCAGCTGCAGCCTGGCTTTGCAACCTCTCACTGTGTTGTCGAGCAGCGTCCGCCTAACACACACGCACACGCTCACACACACCCCCAGGCCTGCACATGCATCTATACACACATGTGCACACGCTCACGTGGACACCATACACATGCAAACACAAAACTGAGCGTCCGCGTGCACTCACACCGCAGGTTTCCCCAGCTCCAAGGGAGCCAGCACAGGGACGCCCCACCCCGCTCAAGACCACTGACCCTGCCAGGGACCCTCAGAGGCCTCTGGTCCAGGGATGGCAAGCTCACTTGCCCCAGGAGCAGGTGACAGGCACCAAGTGGATCTCTGCTGACCTGCACAGGACTGACCACTGGGCAAAGTGGCAGCCAGGACTCAGGGTGGCCCTGGGGCTGGGTGGGAGCCCTGGCCCGGGTGGCATCTCAAGAGAAGCTGGATATTTCTATTAGGAATCCTACTTTGGAAACACAGGCCACCTATTCTACTAACAGCACCAGTGGGAGCTCTTGAGGTGAGACCTGTCTGTGGGGAGGTCCCTCTAGGACCTCTTGGCAGGGCCTGTGCCCCTGTGTCACAGGCAGGGAAAGTGAGGGGCCACATGCCTGGGACTTGGGCTGAGATGGTCGAGGGCTTCTCCACAGCTGGAACCTCGTCAGTCTGCATCATTCACCAAACAGATGACGGCGTCGACGGAAGCAGTGGCCAGCCTTGACCGGAAGCTGCTACCCCACAGCCAAGGGTCCTCCAACTGCTCGGAGGAAAGGGCTCCCTGCCCTTCGCTCCCCACCTCCTGGACGCGACAGCTCGCTTTGTTTTCCGCTCTTGATGGTGGTCGCGATGCTGAGTGGCCGCTGGCCGGAAGCTCAGCCTTCGTGGTTGTCGGCGGAGCTGTTTTCTCCGCCTGAAAGTGGCAGAGTTTGAAAACTCCCGCTGAGATGCCATCGCCACTGTGGCCACATGACGAGGCGGAGCCTAGCGGAGGTGTGTGGCCCCAAAGGCCTGCACACCACCTTCACCAAGGGGTGAATGCTGCTCTGGATTAATGATGAAAATGAGGAGTTGGGAGCAGGCATGGTGGTCCACACCTGTATTCCCAGCGACTCAGGAGGTTGAAGCGGGAGGATTGCGAGTTCTAGGCCAACCTGGGCAACCCAGGAAGATGCCATCAGAAAAAACCAAAAACCAAAAAACATGGCCAACTCCTGTCCTCTGTCATATGATGCGCTCCTGCCCTTCTCTGTCCCCAAGGGATGACACAGCAAGAAGGCTCTTATACATTCCGGCCTCCAAATCTATGAACCTAACCAATCTCTGTGTTAATCAGTTTTTCATTACTATGACAAAATATCAGAGAAAACAACTTAAAGGAGGAAGGATTTATTTTAGGTCATGGTTTCAGACGGTTCAGTCCATGGTCAGCCGCCTCCATTGCTTTGGGCTGGAGGTGAGGCAGAACATCATGGTGGAAGGGAGTGGGGGAGAAAGTTGTTCACCCATGGCAGCCAGGAGGCAGGAGAGAGGAAGGAAGGGCCAAAGACACGTTATGCCCTTCCAAGGCACACCTCTAGTGACCCACTTCCTCCAGTGAGGCTCCACCTCCTACAGTGCCCGCCATCTTCCAATAATGCCACCAAACTATGAACCCATCCATGGACTAATCCACTAATGAGTCAGAGCCTCCATGATCCAATCAGCCCCCAAATCCCCACCTCTGAACACTGATGCACTGGGGACCAAGCCTTGGACACATGAGACTTTGGGGGACATTGCAGATCCAAGCCATAAGACTTTATAAAGACTTTATAAAAATTTATAAAGACTTTATAAATTATCCAGTCTCAATATTTTATCACAGCAGCAGAAAACACACTCAGAGGAGAACATTCATTCCTTAAGAATGTATGGGGCCATGGACTGTGAGCAGCAGTAGCTTGTGCTGCTTCCAGGTAAGAGTTAATGGCTGTTGTAAGAATCCCTAGAACACTCTCTTTCCCAAGGGCTGGTGATCAACAATGTTTGCCTTCAGTCTGGTCCTGAGTGATGAGCAGAAGCCCCTTGGTGACCCATGGTGGATGTGCTACTTGAGCAAGAAATAAACCTCTTTTACGCTTGGAGGTTTGAGGAGTTGTTTGTTACTGCAGCATAGCCTATCCTATCCTGACTGATACGCTTAAAAAAATTAAAGCCTAAATATATTTAGAGCAGTTTTCGTTTTACACTAAAATTGAAAGAAAGGTACAGAGTTATCCTGTATGCTCCCTGCTGCCACATGTCACAGCCTCCCCTATTATCAATACCCTTCCCCATCTGGGTGCTGTGGTGGCACATGCCTGTACTCCCAGCTACTCAGGAGGCTGAGGCAGGAGAATGGCAAAGTTCAAGGCCAGCCTGGGTAGCATGGCAAGACCCTGTCTCAAAAAATAAAAATACACAGCGTCCCTCACCTGAGTGGCACGTGTTAGAATTGACGAACCTTGGTTGACACGTCGTTATCACGGGAAGTCCATGGTCTGCACGGAGCTCGCTCTTGTGCAGTCTTTGCGTAATGTGTAATGGCATGCAGCCAGCACCCAGCTCAGGAGGCCACTCTCCTGCCCTCCGGGTCCCTGTGCCCCACCACCCACCCCTCCTCTTCCCCACCCCTGCCAGCCACTTACCTATTAGGTCTCTCAGTTTTGCCCTTTCCAGAAAGTCGCAGAGCTGGAAACACGTGGTCTGTAGGCTTTGGACATCGGCTGCGTTCCCTCGCCGACGTGTGTTGAAGGTCCCCCGTCTTCATGGGGCCTGCTGGCTCACGTCCCTCTAGAGCAGAGTCCTATGCCCTGTCCAGTTGTATCACAGCTTAGCCATTCGCCTGCCATAGGGCATTTTGGTGCTTCTTAGTTTTGGCAAAAACTCATTTTTCTGCTGTAGTCATGCGTGTGCAGTTTTTTGTGGACATGAGTTCTCAACGCCCAATGCCAAGGAGCATGGTTGCTGGGTCACTTGCTGAGAGGTGCTTAGCTCTGCACCAAACTGTCAAGCTGTCTGGCAGAGCGCCACACCCTGCAGGCCGCAGTACCGAGTGAGATCGGCTGAGGCTCACGTCCTCACCAGCACCTGGCCTCGGCCGCGTCCTGACTCCCAACATTCCGACAGGTGCGTGCTGGTGTCTCCTTGTTTCCATTTGCTTTTCCCTGATGAAGTGGAGAACCCTTTCAGGTCCCCGCTGGCCATCCATTGCTCTTTTTGGCAAGATGTCTATTGAGGACTTTGGCCCATTTTTGAATCAAATTCTTTGTGCTTTCATCATCCTCATTGTTGTTGTTGTTGTTGTTATTTTTATTTCGTATTACTAAGGGTTGAACCCAGGGGAGCGCTACTGCTGGCTGTATCTCCAGACTTTTTATCTTAGTACTTGGAATGGAAGCCAGGCCCTCCCGAATGCTAGGCAGGCTCTCTGCCGTGGGGTTACCCCCAGCACCAGCCCTGCCCTGTGATTTTTTATTTTGAGGTCGGGTCTCACTAAGTGGTCATGGCTGACCTGGACCTTGTGATCCTGCCTCTCTCCTGAGTATCTGGAATTACAGGTGTGCCACCGAGTCCGGCTTCCCTGTTGAGTTTTGAGAGCTCTTTGCGTACAGTGGATTAGACTATTTTTTTAATTCTTAAAATTTGTCCTAATTGGTTTTACATGACAGTAGAATGCATGTTGACACATTGTACACACATGGGGGATCAGACTCTAATCAGATGTGTCTCCTGAAGATACTGCTACCAGGCTGTCCTTGGTACGTTCATTCTCACAACAGCTTCCTTTGCAGAGCAGACGTTCTTAATTTTAATGCAGCCCAACTTAGCAAGTGTGTCATGGATCATGTCCATGACTTTGGGGTTGTACCTAAAATGTTGTCACCAAAGCCAAGGTCATCGAGGCCTTTTCCTCAGTTATCTTCTATGGATTTTATGGTTTGCGGTTCCACCTTTATGTCTGTGGGACACTTGGAGTTGGTCTTTGTGCAGTGTAAGGTGTGCGTCTGGATTTCCACATTCCACACAGCTGGGTACCTGATTCAGCGCCATCTGTTAAGAGATGACCTTTTCTTTACTGTATTGCCCTTTGTCGATGATCAGTCGATAAATCTGTGCATGTCTCCTTCTGGTCTGTGCCCGCCCTCCACTGACCTGTCTGTTCTGCTGTGACCACAACATCCCAGTACATTCTCGGTTGCCGGAGCCATGGCAGCCTGGAAGTTGGATGGTGCTCTTCAACAAGACCCTGCTGGCGATTCTTTGCGTTTTGTCTCTCCACAGTTATTTAGAATCAGTTTGTCAGTATCTACAAAATAACTTGGTGGGATTTGGATTGAGATTGTGTTGAAGCTGTAGACTGCTCTGTGTGGAACTGCCCAGTGGGTGCTAAGCCTTCCGATCCACACATGAGGAAGCCTCTGGGTTTACTTAGTCCTTTGACTTCTTGCCTCAGGGTGTTGCACCTTATCTCGCTTAGGTCTTAGACATGTTCTATTAGATTGATACCCACATATTGCATTTAGGGGGCAAGACAATGTAAATGATGCAGCTTTTAATTTGAAACCCTGCCTGTTTTTTTCTAGAGTGTAGGACAATGGACTTTTGTGTATTAACCTGTACCCTGCCACTCTGCTGTCCCCGTTCACTTGTCCAGACATTTTGTGCGGGTGTGTGGGTGGTTTTAAGAGCTCACTTCTCATTCTTGCAATGTAGGGAGAGACTGTACCTGTTTTGTTAACTGTTGGTTTCTAGCAAACAGGTTTGATCTTGGCATTAATAAATGTCTGGCACTTAGTAAACACTTAATAAATATTTGTTAATAAATAGATACAGGAAATAGCACAGTCTTTAAAACCAGACAGACCCAGACTGGGAATCCAGCTCTGCAGTGTGACTTTGAGCAAGTGACAGCAAGTGACAGCTTGTCCAAGCCTCACTTTCATCTCCTGTAAAATGGGGGACTCTGAGTCCCACCTTGCATGGGTGTCCCATGGATGCTCTGTGCTGTGATCATTCACGTGTGCACTCGATCCAGCGCTGTCTGTGCCCATCACCCAGCGCCTCTGATTTCTTGCCTCAGAAACAGGCGTGGAGGATACGCCCATCAGCCAGTGTGATCCCTGGAGCCCAGGGAGCTACTTCCCCGCATCTCCCTGGGCACGCGTTAAAAAGTCCACTCTGGGGCTGAGTCCCGGGAAGTCTAATCCAGAGCATTTAAACTGATATGGCAGCTACACCTGGCAGAAGCTGGCCTGGGGCCACTGCAGAGACGGGCCGGTGGGAGAGCAGGTCTGCTCGGATCGACTGGCATGGCATTTGACAAGCTCCCTGATTTCCTCGCCATAGTTCTCCAGTACTGGATCTCGCCCGTGCCCCAAGGCCTCTGCTAAGGAGGCTGGAGGTCCCAGCTCACAGCGGTCCAAGAGGAAGTGGTTACCATTCCATCCCATAGATGAGGAAATAGCTCAGAGAGGGGCGGCAATTGCCTGAGCACACCCAGCCACGGGTGCAGAGCCTCTGGAAGCACGGCTGGAGCAGGACGGCCTGTGGAGGGGGCCACCTGCAAACGCCCTGAAGGCCGGCGAGGAGGGTCTGTGGGAAGTCCCTCAGGATCCCCGGCACTCCCTCCTGCAGGAGGGCCTTATCCCGCTGCTTATCCAGTGCCCTTCAGTCTAAACACTGAGATTTAGTTAAAAAAAAAAAAAGCTTTATTAACATACAACCAAAATCAATAAATATATATGTTTAAAGCGTATGATTTGTTAAGTTTCATCAGATGTAAACTCCCGTGAAGTCTTCATAACCCAAACCTGCACCTGATGTTCACCTTCACCTCCGTGGGCTGCCAGTACTAAGCACCAAGACCCGGGTTTAAGCAACAGAGGGTGCTTTTGCAGAGTTGAGGAGGCCGGAAGTCCAAGACCAAGGTGCCAGCAGGTTGGCTCCTGAGCAGGGGGGCTCTTTTCTGGCTCGCAGATGACAGCCTTCTCACTGTGTGCTCTCATGGACTCTCCCCAAAGCCTCCTGTCCAAAGACGGCCACATGGAGGCTTAAACCTTCGGTACAGGAATTCAGGAGGTGCACAACTCAGTCTATCACAAAGTTCAACTTTTAAAATCTAACTGTTTATCCAAGTGTGGGCAGAAATTTTTGCCCATAAGTTTACTGTGGAATTATTGTCATAGTGGAAAATTAAAACCACTTAAATACCACAGGAGAGAGACTAAATAAATTATGGTGCATCTGTAAAGTAACTTATGAATGTAAACTCGCGTTTGGAACAATCCTTGACACTTAGCAAATGCTTAATAAATTTTTAAAAAAAGTTAGCCAGGCACTGTGGCACACGCCTGTAATCCCAGTGGCTCAGGAGGCAGGAAGATGGCAAGGTCAAAGCCAGCCTCAGCTACTTAGTGAGGCTCTAAGCAACTTAGTGAGAACCTGAATCAAAAGATATAAAGGGCCAGGGATGTGTCTCAGTCATAAAACACCTCTGGTTTCACTCTCTGGTACCAAATTAATTAATTAGTTAGTTCATTTGAAAAAATTTAAAAAGTTAAAAAACTATGCTTGCAAAGAGTTTTTAAAGATGTGGAGAAATGCTAATGATGTAGTAGGAGGTGAAAAAGCAGGATTTAAATCAGCTTTAGACTGACTTGATGCTAACACAACAAACATAAGCAGAGATTAGAAAATGTAAGAGTTTGCAGGGCTTGTCCTGGGGTAATGGGATTAATAGAAATGCTCTGCTGCTTTAAATACGTTTCTTTTGTTTCCTGAGTCTCTAAAATGAGTATGCACTATTTTTTTTTTTTTTTTTTTTTTTTTTTTTTTTGGTACTGGGGGTTGAACTCAGGGGCACTAGACCACATCCCCAGCCCTATTTTGTATTTTATTTAGAGACAGGGTCTCACTGAGTTGCTTAGTGCCTCGCTTCTGCTGAAGCTGGCTTTGAACTCACGATCCTCCTGCCTCAGCCTCCGGAGCTGCCCGGGATTACAGGCGTGGGCCACCGTGCCTGGCCACACTACTTTTATAATGAAACCTGTCTTTTCATGTAAAAAGCAGATTGTCCAACTTAATTGTGCAGGAAGCAGAGACGAGACACCCCTCTGGGAGGAAATTCAGAGAATGACCACAGATACTTGAAAGACCAAGACAGGTTCAGAGAGGTGGCGATTTGGGGTGATTCTTTTGAACTCCGCGGGCCCCTGGGGAGTGGGTGTCACGCGGATGTCGTGGGAGCTTGCTGGGAGCTCCGCTGAACGTGGCTCCACTCCTCCCCCGCCCTGTGCACGCTCTGTCACCTTTTGTCTGCTCTTTATATCTCTCATTAATTTCCAATTAACATTTACTGGCAGTTTGTCCGAGGCTCAGACTGGCTTCTTGAGATGTGAAGGTAAATGAGGTGTTTCCCTTTGTCCTTGAGACAGAGGAAAGGTCACTGGTGAGCCAGGGCCAGGCCATGGCTCCTGGGGCCAGTCACTTCTCATGGTCAGGAAAACAGGCCGGTTCACTCACCCACCAGGAAGGAACCCTGGACAGCCTGCAGGCGGGGATCGTGGGGTGCTGGACCGAGGCTCCACCAGCCAGCTCCGCAGCCTGCTGGCCACCTGGCTGGGCTGGGGGTGAGCACGTGTACACAGCTGAGGTATCTGCTGCAGCCAGAGGGCGAGGAGGGGGCTCCTCAGGGAAGAGGCGCAGCCTTCTCGAGGGCGTGGCTAGTTCTGGATGGAGTGGGAAGTAGGACCAAGGGGGTACTTGGCCATGCCTGAAGGACAAGAAGTGGGGATGTCACAGCTAAGGGCAGAACCCACTTCCCAAAAGGCTTTGTAAATAGTGCCCTGAAGGCAATAGGGAGCCATTGAAGGGCGCAGGCAGAGGGAGGTACTGGGTCAAATCCTCAGGCAGAGCCACCTTGGCTCACTGAAGATGGGAAGAGAGAAAAGAAGCAAGAGCGAGGGGGAAGCAGATTTGCAGCACACGGAAGGCTGCTGGGGTGGAGGGGAAGCTCCAAAAGAGAGAGAATTGGCAAAGCTTCGTGATGGGCTGCAGGAGGAGAGGAGGGAATGGGCTGCACGGGGCTCTTTAAGTTAGGGGAGGACGGAGAGGAGGGAGGGGAGGGGAGGGGGAGAGGAGGAGGGAGGGGGAGGGGAGAGGAGGAGGGAGGGGAGGGGAGGGGAGGGGGGAGGAGGAGAGAGGGGAGGGGAGAGGAGGAGGGGGGGAGGGGAGAAGAGGGGGGAGGGGAGAGGAGGAGGGAGGGGAGAGGAGGAAGGTGGGGAGGGAGGAGGAAGATGGGAAAGGGAGGACAGAGAGGAGGGAGAGGGAGGGGAAAACCAGAGGAGGAGGACGGAGGGGAGGAGGGGCAGCAGCCAGTCCCTCCTCGGGGAAGTCAGTCTCCCCCGTGCCCTTGGGCGAGCCCCCTGCCCTCAGAGTCCTGCCAGGCCTAATGAGGGTCTGCGGTGTGCAGAGACTGCCCATTACAGAGGAGAGTTTATTTTGAAGTCCACGATGGGAACGGCGGTGTCTCGACCAGGTACGTGTTTACACCTCCCGGCCAGCGAGGCCAGAAATAAACTCTGCGCCATGGCCTGGACACTGAGCCCAGCCCCAGAGAGGTGCTGCGCTCAGTCTGCCCTCCAGACTGGGGGTCGGGGGTGAAAACAAGCACGCATGGGACCCCACCTGAGTGCCAGGCAGGGCCGAGCCCCGGGCGAGAGCGTTGGGACTTCTGAAGCCCCCGGGTCCCCAGGAGGCGCGCATGCCAGCAACGTCCCCCATGTCTGCGCGGTCGAGACACGGGGAGGAGGGAGACATCCCTGCTGAGGACCGGAGGACCCCCCAGGTGAGTGGGGCCACTGAGGACCACGAGGAGCCTGTGCTTGCTTCCCAGGGCCGTGGTGACAAATAACCACAAACTGGGGACTTCCCACAGGAGAACCCGATTCTCTCCCAGCCCGGGGGCCAGAAGAGCAAGATCCAGGGGTCGGCAGCTCTGGACGCCTCTGAAGGGGAGCTCCTGGTGTCCACTGGCCATCTTCCGTCCTGGGTCCTGCTTGGCTCATTACCCGGACCTCTGCCTGCGCCTCCACGTGGCCCTTCTCCTCTGCGTCTACTCCTGCCCTAATCCAGGAGGACCTCATTTTAGTCACATCTTCAAAGATCCTGTCCCCACCAGGGTCACATTCACAGGTCTCAGGCAAACAAGAAATCTGGGGGACACTTCCCGACCCAGCACAGACGGAGCAGCTGGGTGTGACTGAGACTTCCTGACACGGGGAGGCACAAGCTGTGCTGGCCAGGGATGAGCTGGAAGCTGGACGGGGTGGGCAGGGGCCAGACTTTGGGAGACCCAGAAGGACACGCAGAGAGTCCTGGACCTGACGGCACAGTCAGTGGACAAACATCGCCTTTCCATGTGGACAGACGGACATGTCTCTGAGCCGCAGACCCCTGCAGAATGAGGCAGAGAGGGGCGCTCAGTTCTGATCTCTGAAGGCTGTCTGATTTGGAGGGACTCTGTGGCACGGGCTCATCCACGCCTGCCACCTCTGACACCCTACAGATTGATTCCTCAGCAGCAATTAAGGTGGGGAGATGTGGCCAGCGCAGAGGCAGCTGCTTCCTGGAGTCTGGGGTGGCTCTCCTCCTCCTCCAGTGTAAGACAAAGGCCCCTGCTCTGCTCCAGAGGACCCCCACCATCCTCAGCTCCGGCCTGACTCTGCCAGGCCCAGATCGCCACAGGCTCCCTGAGCCCAGGGGGGCACATGGGTATTCATGGTGACCTAGTGCCCAAGCTCAGTCTCCTTTGAGGAGGCTGGCGACCTGGGGACCTCTTCTTACCTCCTGTGTGCTCAGCACGTCAGGCTGGCTTTTGGTTTGAAGTCCACTGACCACTGCATGCCACACACTTGCCTGCCCTCTGGACACAGGCTGGTGCTGTAGGCCAGAGAAGCCGAGCAGCTTGCGAGCTCCTGTAGCCGGTGAGCTGGGTGATTCTTAATTGCATGTTAGCTTGGCAAGGCTACGGTGCCACGTATTTGGTTGAAAACTGGTATGGATGTTGCCATGAAGGTGTTTTGTAGATGAGATCAACATTGAGAATCAGGCAGTGAACTTCCATAACACAGGTGGGTCTCAGTCAATCATTTGACGTTCTTAAGGATACACACTGAGGTTTCCCCAAGAGGAGGTGATTCTCCTCAGACTACAGCATCAATTCTCCTGAATTTCCTGCCTGCTCACCTGTTTCAGATTTCCAACTTGCCAAACCCACCACTGCATAAGCCAATTCCTTACAATCGCTTCCAGCCTACAGGTTTTGATTAACAGGTGGATATATAGAGAGAGTCGAATGGACACAAACGTGCGTACATATGTGGGTGTGTAAGTAGACAGATGGATAGACAGGTAGCTGGGTGGGTAAGTAGGTATGTATGTACAGATGTAGCACATATGTTTGTGGTGGATGGATGGATGGATGGATGCACACATATATATTTGAACATATGTACTTTTATATCATGGGTCTGTGGGTGTATGGATGTGTACAGATGGGTGGATGCATGGGTAGATACATACATACATATGAACGTACATGTACACATACATGGCGGGTGGATGCATGGGTAGATGGATGCATAGCTGGGTGGGTGGTCAACATGCTTTTGTCCCCCTCCCCACAGCACCTCTGAAGGAGCTCAGCCAGGCCCACAGGGTCCACGCTGAACCATGGTGGAGCTCGGGCGCCCCGTGTAGTGCAGGGTTTCGGCACCACCGGGAGCTGTCAGCCATGCGATTCTCGGGACCCGGCCCAGCGTACCTGAGCAGAAGCAGCATCCTCATGAACCCTGGTGACCAGGAGAGCATCTTCCTCCATTTCTACATAGAAACGCTCTTCTGCAATGGCCCTGCGGTTCCACTTTCTTTTACACACAGTAGGCACTTAATAAATGTCAGTGGGATGCTTAGTTGAGCCATGTCCGGGGTGGAGCTTTAGAATTGGCCTTCCCATCCACTCTACTCTCACTTCCTGTCCAGGCCTGAGCGTGGATGGTGCTGGGGACGGGACGAGGGCCTACGCTGAGCCCTCCCAGGCCTTTCCTGTGTTTGGGAGATACAATCTATGTAGGGCAAAATTTACCATTTCCACCATTTTTTTTTCTTCATTGGATACCTTGGCCACTGAGCCACACCCCCAGCCCCATTTTATATTTTATTTAGAGACAGGGTCTCACCGAGTTGCTTAGTGCCTCACTGTTGCTGAGGCTGGCTTTGAACTCGCGATCCTCCTGCCTCAGCCTCCCGAGTTGCTGGGATTACAGGTGTGTGCCCCACGCTGGGCTCCATTTCAACCATTTTGATGGTACGATTCCGGGGCATAAGCTAGTTTCACATTGTTGTGCCACTGTGTCCACCACCCGTCTCCACCCAGAACACCTCCCTCTTCCCTGGCTGGTATTTATAGACCACATTTTGCCTGTCTGTTGTTATGGTGTGGATGTGAGGTGTCCCCCAAAAGCTCACATGTGAGACAAGGCAGGAGGGTTCAGAGGAGAATGATCAGGTTGTGAGAATCCTAACCTAATCAGCAAATCGATCCCTGATGGGATTAACCGAGTGGTAACTGAAGCGGGTAGGGTGTGACTGGAGGAGGTGGTCCCTGGGGGCTTGACTTTGGGATATATATTTTGCATCTGGAGAGCGGGGTCTCTCTCTGCTTTCTGATCACCATGTGAGTCCCTTCCTTCCGCTACCCTCTTCCACCATGATGATCTGCCTCATGTGAGCCCCAAGGAATGGGACCAGCTGTCTGTGGACCGAGACCTCTGAAACTGCGAGTCCCAGATACACTTTCCTCCTCTGTGTTGCTCTGGTCAGGTGGTTCGTCACAGCAGTGAAGAAGCTGACCAACACATCTGTCCACCTGTGGGTGGCACTGGGCTCTGCCCTCTGTTGGCTGGCGTGGATCATGCTGCTGGACACGGTGTGCAAACACACATGGAACCCCTGCTTTGGGTTCTCCAGGCGCGCCCGGGAGCGGGGTTTCTGCGCCGTCTGCCGGTCCTGCGTTGGAGCTGGCGGAACGGTCCTGCTGCTGCCCCCCTGCGTTCGCTCCAGCACGCACAAGGCTCTGATTTGTCCACATCCTGGGCCACCTTCTTTGTCACGGCCATCCTGGTGGGCAGAGGGTGATCCTTCTCTGGGATTGTGATGCAGAAGGAAGGAATCCCGTTTCATGCCCTGCATCCCCAGTCCTGGCTCCGTGCCAGACTAAGTGGAGACCCAGGGACCAGCGCTGAATGAATAAATGAGTGGGTGGGCGATGGAAGGGCCCAGGGGAGCTTCTCGCCTGGATTCAGGGAGTCGGCCTCAGTGGAGAGGCCCCATGTGATCGGATCCATCTGCTCTCCACCTCCTTGCTGCCGGTGACCCGGTGCCAGCTGGGGAGAGCGACGCTCTTCCCCACTACCCTGAAGGTCCGGGAGCTGCAGGCAGCGCAGCCGTGGCCAGCTCAGGCCAGCACCAGGAAGGCTCCGACTGGGAGGCTCTGTTCCCTTCCCTGTCGTGATTCCCCTGTGGGCCATCATTTCACCAGCACTTCATGATATACGGCGGGCGTGTGATGTCCCTTCCCGCTGGCAGCGCCCCGGTGCCCGGTGGAGGCAGCACGGCTGTGAACCAGGTCTCAGCCCGGGGACTGGGACAGGACTGGGGGGCGTCAACCTCCCCACCTGGGAGTTTGGAGGATCCTGAGGAGGAGGGGACATTTACTGCCTCTGAGGGTGCTTCACACGCACCGATTCGGGTTGGGCAGTGGCGTCTCCATTTTGGAGAGGAGGAAACACTCAGAGGGACAGATGACCTGCTAAGTTCAGGCAGCAAGAGAGCAGCAGCGCTGGCGTTGGAACGGAAGTGCAGCCCTGGAACGCACCCCCTTGGCCCCTTGTGGTGACCAGACAGGTGTGCGCTGAGCTCCCGGGGCCTCTGGTAAGGTGGACGCTCTCTGCAGGGCCGTGGCACAAACCACCCGTGGTGACCACTGTGCTCTTGCATCTGCTGTAAAAAGCCTGCTGGTTTTCTCGCAGCCATCCGAGATCCCACTGTCACCAAGGTCCCCTGGTGGGGGCCTCGCTGGGGGCGAGCTGAGGCATTTTTGTGCAGAGCCCTGGGCTAAGTGGCCTGGGCCTGATTACCTGCTCTCGGTGGCTGCTGCCCTGGACTGTCCCCATCCAGCAGTCGGCTGCCTTCCTGGCGTCCCCACCCCCGCCCTCTGCTGGAGTTGTCACAGCAACCGCTTGGGCATCTCAAAGGCGTCTCCTTCAATAATCTTGGCCTCTGATCTCCGCAAGCCTGTAATGAAGGGACAGTTTGTTAGCGCTGACATAAACATCAGGAGCTCGAGCCGCCTATTTCATGTCATTCGAGAAGTCAGCTCGACAGCCCAGCAAACTGTGAAGATATTTATTTGTTCAGCTTCCTACGGTGAAAACCAAAGTCTGTGAGGCCAGCTTTTTTTGAGTTGTGGATTTTTTTTTTTTTCTCAGTAAGGAAAGAACAATATCTCAGGACCTGACCACGTGCCCTGGGCTCAACCCGGGCTGAGCCGGTGGGTGCCAGTGTCTGAGGAGGAACGCGGAGTAGCCACTTGCACCGGCTCTGGTTTGCTTCAGGGTCACGTGGGTTCTGAGAGAGGAGGCTCCTGTCCCCTTGGGCCCATGTGGAGGAAGGAAGCAGAGTGGGTTAGTGACATTCCCAGGGTCACACAGTCAAAGAAGGACGGACCCAGGGCTTGCGTCCCTCAGGGCTTCCGATGACAGGCCAAGATCTTCCCTCGGCCTTGTGCTGGGGCGCCTGCTCCCAGACACCTTAGGAACAGCAGCAGCGGCTGGGAAACGTGTCCCCGATCTTTCCAGGTATCGTCGTTACTGTGATCATTATTATTACTTAGCTGTAGGTGGACACAATACCTTTTTTGATTTCCCTACTTTTATGTGGTGGTGCGGGTCGCACCCGTGCCTTGCACTTGCTCAGCAAGCGCTCCGCCACGGAGCCACGACCCCAGCCCTCGAGCGTTCGTGTCTAAATTGATCTGATGAGCTGGAGGGGCACTGCAGGAAGAGTCACCACACGAGGACTTGGAGAGCTGCTGTTGGTTTCACGTCTTCTAAACTGTGTCCCTTCACCGGATTCCAGGAGCCAGGGTCCGGGTGCCTTTGGTCATCAGTCTCTGGCCTCAATCCTCGGGCCCCTCTCTAATCGGGTCAAAGGCTTTTGCCCTGGCTCCAGCACCGTCCACTCTGACCCCGGCAAGTTGCCCAACCACTCAGAACCTCAGTTTTCTTATCTGTAAAATGGAGTGACGTCCCCATGCTTTTCTGGCATTGGGATTCTGATTGGTAAAAGTTGTGGATAGTGTCCTGCAATGAAGGAAGGACCGCGCCTGGGTCAGAGGCTCTGAATCAAGGCTGCTTTCTGAGGGACTCCTGCTCCTGCGCTGGCCTGTCCTTGTTGGTTAGGAGAGGAGGCTGGCAGGGTGGCAGCTGCTCTGTGCCACGTGTTTGTGCCTCTGCTGACTGTTTACCTGGAGCTTGGCTCTGCACCCAGCTGTGCAGTCTGTGCCTCTGGTTCTAAGGGCCCCCTGAGCACATGCACCCGTTTTACAGAAGAAGGTGAGACTCTGCAAGGTTGAGCAACTTGTCTAAAGTCCCTCGAGGCCTCTGTGGCAGATCTGTGATCGGAAGCCAGACCCGCCCAGCTTCTCCCATGGGAGAAGCCAGTGCCTCACCAAGGGGCATCGTGAACCATCAGCCTTGCCAGAAGGGGTTCCCCAGTGACTTTAATTCCCCTCTCCTGCTCCCCTCCTCCAACCCAGGAGGCTCCTCTGTCCCCCAAAATAGATGCCACCAGGCCCAGACTTTCCAACTGCAGACGGAAGAGCCAGGCCCTGGGGGGAGCCACCCTGGCCTCAGGGCAGGGTCCACTCAGGCCCAGGCGGGGCGGGCAGCAGGGGGCGGGGCGGTGCCCACTCTCTGGCAGCCGCTCTCTGCAGGACCCGGTCCCCAGCTGTCCCCGGGGGTCAGATCCATCACGCCGTGGCTGCACTCCATCAGGCGCGCTCAGCCAGAGGGTCAAGTGGCCCGCCGCCGCCGGGCGCTGGGAGCCCATCACGGCCATATTTAATTTAATTAAGGCTGTCAGCACTATTGATTTCGGCAGTTTCAATTACTAGCCTGTTATGGTTTCTGGATCAACTGATCTGTGATGGGTCCTATCAGCAAAGACACACATTGAGGAGAGGGCCCTTCATCTCCTTTAAAACCTGACACACGCTGCTGCAGGCCGTAAGTTATTGCTTTTATCCGGCACAGCCCCCTTCCCTTCCTCATAATTAATTTCTCATTAGACAGCTCTTTATTGTTTAATTTGTGCAGTTTATAATCAAATTGGGCACATTAATTGTCGTTGAATTTAAGGCTAATGAAAAATAAAGGTTTTCAATAACTTATTCTTCCATTACTCCCGACAAGATAAAATAAGGCCCTCTGAGAAGTGTCAGCTTTTTAAATTATAAATTAGGTTTTTTAAAGAGCATGGGCATTTAAGGAGCAGTTATCACGCATTTAGTAATTATAAATCCTATGCTGCAAAACAATTATTAAGATATAATTACGCGGCTGTACTCGCGGGCAGCCCCAAAAGAGGGTTCAAGGCTCGACTCCTCCTGGTCGGTGGGGGGCCTGTTGGGTGGGGAGGAAAGAGTTCCAGCAGGAAGCTGCACTGCCAAGCGAGGGGGCCAGGGGGTGTCCCTGCTTCTTGTGGACCATGTGATGCAGGTGTGTCAAAGGGATTGCCTGACCCTGACCGTCTCTTTTCCATCTTGGAAATGGTGCCTGAGACCCAGCTGTGTGTCTGGCCTGCACCGAGGCTGAGACACAGTGTCAAGCAGACATGAGTCCAGACCAATGGGCACACAGACCGGAGAAGCGCAAGCCAGCGGGAACCAACCAGGGCAAGCTCAGACCCACCTGTGAGCCAACCACTTGGTGACTGTCCACCCGTGGGGCGACATCTCACCTGTGGGGAGGTGAGTTCCTCCTGGGGTGGGGCCCACTACTGGGGGTGGCTGGATCCACCTGTGGGAGTGGCCACATCAGACTTCCTAGAGGAGGTGACATTTGAGAGTCCAAGCAGGTGAAAGGTGAGGGGTCACTGGGGTGCAGTCCCAGCCCCCCGCAAAGGCCTCGACGTGCTTAATGCGACTGTTGCTCTGGCAATAAAGAGGGTGACTGGGGAGGAGGGGTGATGCTTGGACCTCAGGAGC
Source organism: Sciurus carolinensis (assembly GCF_902686445.1). NCBI lineage: Eukaryota > Metazoa > Chordata > Mammalia > Rodentia > Sciuridae > Sciurus > Sciurus carolinensis. The sequence goes on along the minus strand of NC_062222.1, from coordinate 135,269,135 downwards.
GTCATCTACTCTGCAACCATTGCATCCTCGCAAAGCAGGCCCAGAGGTGGGGACATTTGCTCCCCTTCTATAGATGGGGAAGCCGAGGTTGGGGTATCAGGGAGAGAAGGCAGGCTAGCCAGCTCTCTCCTAGGAGACAGTCTATCATATAGCTCAGGAACCCAAAAAGAGGTCCCTGAGAGAATTTTCTGTTAGACTTTAGCAGAAGCTCTTCTCTGGACGGGTAGTTTGATTCTCAAGAATCATCTTCCCAGAAGATGATCCCAGGCACAGACAGCCCCGGAAGGCTGAGACCCCCTCTCCCTCCTCCCGTCTGACTCTGGAATCCGCACGTTCTCCGTGTCCTGGAGTTGGATCTCCTGGGAACATTCCACAGACAAAGTTATCAAACACACGAAATCATTTACTGGATGTGGTTCCTGTTATTAAAGGACAGTAAGCTATTCTAGTTGTCTAAAATGTCCTGACAATTAAGCTCTTATTAAAAATCTTGTCTCCTGCTGCCACTTCATCACCAGCTGGAGCTCCGTGGGTCCCGCCTCGGGCTTCCCCGCTGAGTGGCCTTTCCCGCTCTCCTGACGAGGGCTGTTCAGGCATGCGCACTAACGCGGGGGCTTCTTCATGGTGAAAAACTTACCTTCAGCGTGCTCTGGTTTTTCATCCTGAATCCTTTGCTTACCTCACCATGCACCCACCCTGGCTTCAAATATCTCTTTTCTAGTCCTGGGAAAACTATTATCAAGAAAAGACCTGCAGCAGGCATTTCACCCCAACTTGGCAGACTGTCGGTCTCCTCAGGGCATGTATGAAGAGAGCCAAAAGCTTTATCCTCGTCAACACATTTTGGAATCCAGTAAACATAAGGGAAATACTTTGTGTTGGAGAAAGGTCCTCACCGTGTTCCTGAAGCTCCACCATCTAGTCAATGACCTACTTCACTCGGAGTTGACACCAGACGTGGTTGCAGTTTTCACTACGTCTCTCTAGAACGACCTCCCCAGAACAGCACCTGATTTCTCCAGGGGTAGGAGAAAGCCAGACATCAAGTATAGAAGACCACTCTGCTGCCTGCAGGGGTCCCTGGTCTTTGAGCCAGGAGGTCCGGCCTCTAGCTAGTCTTGGTTTAATCAGGAACTTCTATGACCCTGAGCAAACCACTTATTGTCTAGAGTCTTCGGTTCACTAATTTATAACACATGGTTAGATGAAATAATGGTTAATTTCTAAAATCCCTTTTAACTCTTAGGAACTATTATAAGCCTCTCTCTCTTTCTTTCTCTTCTTAGCCCCTGATCTTACCCCTGACAGAACGCATCCTCCTCCTCCCTCCCAGCAAGGCGACATGACAGGAGAACACGTCCAGATCCAGGGTAGGATCCTGGGGAATCCACGCAGGCAGCACGAGGGCTGATCCCTCTCTTCCCTCCCCGGGAGGAAATCTCGACTGCTAGTCTGAGGCCCATATAGGGGCGCAGTGGGTTCCAGAATGGTTTCCCTCCACTCTCTGCCCAGAGCAGAGTGGATGCACAGTGATACCCTGTGGAGCACCGCCATGGGCCGGGAGCTGGTGAGCAGTCAGCCCAGGGCCACGCCCAGAGAGCCCAGACTGGGACACCGAGGAGATCCATCTGGACGGCGATAACAGCAGTTGGCGACCCTCAGGTGACGAGGAGAGCTGGGTCCAGGAAGAGGCCAGAGCTGGGGGCAGCAGGTGGGGAGGTCTCCTCGGAGAGACCCCACACCCTTGAAGCCAGCCACCTGCGAGGACTCAGCAAATTCTACCTCTCTGTGCCTCAGTTTCCTCATTTGCAGAGTGAGGACGACAACAGTGCCTACTGCCAGAGAATCACCTGGAGGGCTGAACGCGGAGCAGGGGTAGCCCCTGGGACAGTGCCCTGCACCCAGGATGCCTCTGCTGCCCTTGTGATGACTGTAGGGTGCCCAGGGAGCTCTTTCTGGGAGGGACATTTGAGACGTCTTGGGCCATTGTGTGGGGTAGGAAGAGGCAAGAATGGAAGCTCCGGACAAAGTAGGAGGGGCTGCGGTGGTGGTGGTGGTGGGGAGCCCATGGGGCTGGGATGAAGGAGGACGGGGGGAAAGGGAGTTCAAAGGAAGACCTGCAGGGCGGATGGGGGTGAGGAAGTGGAGGGAGGACCCAGGACAGTGCTGAGCTTTGGGCCTGAGCAAACGGATGAAAGGCAGTGGTGTTGGTTGGGAATCAGGATGGAGGACTGGAGAGGAGGGAGGAAGTTCTCAGTACAGGCCATGCTGGAGATGCCAGTGAGGCTCCTAGAGGAGAAGCCGGGAAGGTGAGAATCTGGAGTTTAAGCGTGTGGACTGGACACAGGCGCTCAGGAGAGGGAGTCTCGGTCTGAGGTGTGTTTCCAGGGCCCTCTAGCAACTTGCAGATCTGGCTAAAGGGACAACCAAGTTCAAGGGAAGGCCCTGAACACTGACCTTGGAGGACTGAAGGATCAGAAAGCCCCCCGCTGGGCCAGGCATTTACCCTTTTGTTTCAGCATTATGAGGAGGCCCAGGATTCCTGGGCAAGAGTCTCTAGAAAGTGGGAGGCCCAGGGAGGCTGGGGAAGCAGCTTGCCAGCCAGCAGGATGTATTCTGACCGCTGAACCAGCACCGTCAGCACCCAGTGCCCACTGAACACCACCCGACTTCGAGACCCCGTGGCAGGGTGGCCCGGGTGCTCCCAAGTTCTTACATCTCCATCCCAGCTGGGACATTGGCTTGGCTACCAACTGGCCACCGCTTCCAGCTCCCGAGTTTTCATTAAAATCCTGGGCATTTCCCAGAGCTCAAAGGCGTCCCGATTAATTACAGGCAAATGTTGGCTCTCCCCCCGGAAATCTGCTACCCCGGCCTGGCTCCGTCCCCTATGATTTTATTAAAATCCACCTTGCCAGCCAGGGCCCCAAGATTTATGGCCACAGCTAATAGGCTGCCTCCCTAGGAGACATAAATCTGGGGCCTGCCCAGGGAGCTGCTTGCTGCTAAGAGGCCGGTTAATTGTTCCACCTAGAGGGTTCCACAGAGGAATGTTCAATTAGGCCTCAGAAAATTTGGAGCATTAAATAGGGTGAACAGGGATTTGGGCACCATTATTTTCTGAGTGCGAAAGCCCTTTTTGCTCCCCTGGCCTGTTACAGGCCCCTGGGCCTCCTAGCCTTTTGCAGGTCAGGAAGGGCTCTCCAGAGTCGAGAAGCCGAGCTCTTAGTGGACAGCTGATCCAAGAGGAGCCCAGGAGTCACCGTGCTACTAAAGCCCTTGAAACTTTCTCATCCAAAGTCAACTAGCCAGGGTGTCCTTGGGGAGTTGGCTCGATTCTCAGAACCTCTGCTTCCCTTTCTATGAGATGGGGCGATCTGTCCATCCCACATGCCTCATGGCATGGACAGAAGATTGAATTCATTCATTTATTCGACAACTATTTGCTGGGGACGGTTGTGCCATCTTGGTCTGCTCAGACCGCTAGAACAAAATACCATACAGTGGGAGGATTGAGCCAATAATTCCTATTTCTCACAGCTCTGGAAGTGGGAAACTTCCAAGTTTCCGTGGTGTCTGGGGAAGCCCGGCTACCTGGTTCATAGATGGCGCCTTCTCACTGTCTCCGCATGGAAGAAGGTGGAGGGAGACCTGTGGGGCTCTGCTGTGAAGGCACAAACCCCATTCACAGGGATCTTACCCTCATGACCCGGTCGCCTCCGGAAGGCCCTGCCTCCATACCATCGCATTGGAGAGTAAGGTTCCAGCTTATGAAATTTGGGGTGAACGCAAACATTTAGCCTCTTATGTGCCAGTTAATGTGCTGATCTGGTTGGGGGTGGGACTGTGAGAGAAAAAGGCAAGTTCTCTGTCCTCAAAGAGCTCGCAGGTCAAAGGAGAAAAGACCAAGAAGACCCTGAAGACGGGACTTATAAATGCCATGATACGGACGTGGGGAACGTGGGGGTCCAGCAAAGACGCCTGACTCAGCTGGAGGGTGGCATCAGTCTGGGGAGACTTCCTGGAAGAGGTGATGGGAATTACCTGGTCCTGTCTGTACAGAGTTAGGCTTCACGGTGTCACGCCAGCACTTACCTCGTGACTTTTCCTTCTCAGAGGGCCACTTCATGAGTGCACTTTGGGTGACCTTACTTTCACAAATTCACAACCACCAACCCCAAGTCCACGCTATAGATGAGCCAACTGGAGCTCAGAGATGTCAAGTGACAGGCACACAGCCACACTACTGGTAAGTAGTGGATAGATGGTCAGATCGTGATCTGGTCAGACCTGGGGTCTCTGAACACCTGCCAGAGATGGCCACGCGCTCCAGACCACAGTTCCTGCTGGGTTCCCCTGTGGAAGCCCTTTCTCTGAGTCACTGTTTCTGGAGATCTGAATCCCGGGCAGCCCTGGGTTTGTTCAACAACCCTCTGCCTGAGTCCGCCTGCTTACCAGCCTGGGATCTTGGCCTGACCTTCTGAGTTGCACGGTTTTGTCAGCCCCTGGATGTGGTGGAGGCCGGGCTCTAGGCTAACCCACTTGTTAATAGCCTCCTAATGAAATCCTCCCAGGAGGATGTCACCTAAAGGTCCCTGGCTCTCCCATTGGCTCCTGACTGGTATCAAAGCTAAGTAAGATGAGCAGTGGCAGATGTCACCGAGGGTCAGGCCCAAATGATGAGCACGTGATTCCAGCCCTACTGGAGTCAGTCAGCTTTGGTCCCTGCGGATCTGATGTTTCTGGTCCCGCCCAAGGTCACCTAATAGCTTCACACGGCATTGCACAACAGTGGCCCATTCTTGAAAGCCAAGGCCTCGTTTCTCCATAAAGACAAGTTGCAGGGCTGAAGGGCTGCGTTGGAGCCGAGCAGATGCGGGCTGAGTCCTGGTGTCTTGCTTTGCTGCCCTGGGCCCTCTGTGCCTCAGTTTACCTTTCCACTGTCAGGAATGAAGCACCCAGCCTCCAGCGCCTGCCGCGGAGGTCCACAGTGACAGAGGGCTGGGAAACATACTTTGCAACTGGAAAGTGCTAGGAAAACAGAAGGGATTATCATAATGCTTTGCATTTTTATTTTTAACCTGCGTGAAATCCTGGAAGCCATTGACTGCCAAGAAATGCTAAGCTGCAGTTTATGCTTCGTGGGGAAATGGGGTTTATTTTCAGTGGAGATTTGCACGGTGCACAACTTATTTAGGAAACACAGACAGTCCAAGGCAGCCCCAGCCGCCCGGATCTGTCCCTGGCATTGCCTACTGGTGCACCACCGGTCTGTTTGCCCCCCGTTAAGGTGCTTTCCGGAATCTGGGCTGGGTGGCTTTCATCTGTGGTTGCCGCCCCTTGGTCCCCTCACCTGTGGGGCTGGGTCCCTCCAGCCTTGTACAGCCTGGCCGGATGGCGGTGCTAACATTCTGCTCCAGGGTTGCTGAGGCTGCTGGATTTATCAGCACAGGGAAACAGCATTGGTGAATTCTCACAGGATCACAGCCAAGGAGGAGGCCAAGGAGGGAGACCTGAGCCCCGCTCCCGCTGTAGGGAGCTGCACTGACCGAGGTCAGACCTGCTCTCAGGGAAAGAGCACACTTGGCCAAGGTGGGAGGGGGGAGCCGGCCCACTCAGCCTGGAGGCTCAGGGGCAGGTCTCCGCCCCACGGCCACCTCTGGGACCCCGGATGCATCTGCAGGCAGGGGTCCTGCCTCCCCTCACTCTTCCATGCACTTTCGTCTCAGGCACACACATCACAGTCTGTTTCCCAGGGAACCTGTGACAAACCCTACAGCAGCTGCCCCCACTGCAGAGGTGGGGAAACCGAGGCCCAGAAGGTGAGAATCTCACGTGAGACTCTGCCGCCAGCAAGAGGCAGAGCTAGAATCTGAGCTGAGGCTGTCTGGCCCCAGGGAAGGGCTACACGCCACCCTGTGCTCCCCAGGAACAGAGCTAGACGGTGCCATGGGGCCCCCTGTGCCCCGTCACCGCCCCCACCCCCGCCCACGCCGGGCCACACAGACAAGCACGGAGCATGGAGAAGGCCACCAGGCTGCAGCCCCGCTGCGGGGACCTCCACGGGCCAGACCTGTTGAAGCCAGAAGCTCTGCTGCAACGCCCGCGGGACACGGCTCAGGGATGGCCTGAGGAGACCGGTGCTCCGAGCAGAGCCGGAGGCTGGGACACAGGAAGGACACTCCTGTCCTTGGTCCCCGCCCCAACTCATGATCCTAAAGTGAGACTGTGCTGTGTATGAGACACAACACACACTCACCATCAAGGGCCGCACACCCCAAGTTCAGGGGTCTGCCCTGTGGCTGGGATGGTGGCCTGGGGGGCAAGAGAGAGGGTGTCTCCGGTCAAGGGCGCAGCACCAGAGCAGCTGTGGCCCACCTACCCCTCCAGCACCCCAGAGCAGGGTCTGCACCGCCACCTCCTGCCCGGTCAGGCCACACGGCTTATCCCCACACCGCAGCCTGGGCAGCCCCTGCCCGGCAGCCTCCCTGGGCCACCAGGGCCTCCCGTCACCAACACCCGAGGCCTCTCCTCTTTCTTCAGAGGGCGACTTACTAGAGGGGATTAAGTCATTGGGGAGACTGGGGAAGGGGCTGGAGACTGTCCCTGGAGTCATCGACCAGCGTAGTCCCTGTCCCTTCCATAGTCCCGTCTGCCACCCGTGTGCTCCCAAGCACGCATTGCTGGGGAGGTGGACGTGTTTTACAGCTGAACAGGGAGGTCACATGGATGCATCTGTACATGTGAAAACTCATGCTGCGCCCGTGTTTGTGCCCTTGACGAGGGAGGTCGTTTCTCAACCAAAATGACCAGAGCTTCGGCAGCCGTCAGCAAGCGGAGTGGAAAGGAGGCGGCCGCCGCTGACCTCTCCACACCCTTGGAGACAGAAAACGGAGCCTGGAGCAGGGAGGCCAGCCAGGGCCCGAGACTACAGGAAGCCCTCCAGGGCAAGCCCTCTGGCGGCAAGAGCGTCACTTAGACGCTACGAGAATCACCCAGATCCAGCAGAGAGAGCAGCTTGCTCCTGCGCGCTGCAGCTCCAGCTGCGTTTGCTCGGTGGAACCTAATGTGTCCGGATCCAGCGCTGCAAGGAAGGCCGGGAAGGCGGTTTCTCCTTCCAGCCCCTGCACAGAGGAAGCCAGGCAGCGGCTGCACCCCTACCCTCGGCCGCCGCCCGCTCTGGCTGCTCTGCCAGCCGGATGCTGCCCTGCGCATCTGTCACCTCCCCACCCTACCTAGGCACTGCCGCTCACCGCCCAGAGCCTGCCCGGCGCTTGGCTCGTAGTGTCACTGAGGGATGATCAAGGTCCCGCTGAACCAGTGCAACTGGCTGCAGGATCTCTTCCGTGACACTGCGGCCTCCTCAGTAAGCAGGCACGTCTCTCCTGCTTACAGCTCCCTCCCAGTCAGCTGGCACCCCCTACTCATCCTGTTCCCATTCCTTGCTTGCCTCCTAAAAGAGGCAGATCTTAGAGGTGTCACCTCTGTAATCCCTGAACCCGAGTGTGGCACCAGTGGGCATATAGGAGACACTGGCTGGCTGAAGGCCACACGGGAGAGGCTGGCTGGCTGAAGACGCAGGACCAGTTCAAAACCAGTGAGTGCCCGGCTCAGGGAGGACGGGCCTGGGACCCTCGAGGGAATGACTCAGGGGAGCCTCCTGACTTGGTCCTCACCTCTGGTGCCCCGGGTTGTGAGGGGTAGTTTTTCCACTCCCATTTTATAGGTGAGGCAACGGGCCGCGAGAGGGTTAGGGACATGAGGGACAGTGGCGAAGCCGAGCAGACACAGGAGCCTGGGAGCGCAGAGTAGGCAGCCACTCACTCAGCTCGCCCCAGGGCAGTGCCAAGTGCCACAATTAAGTCTTCATGGAGAGGGGTCTTTTGATCCAAATTATATGGCCCCTGTGCTCCGAAGCAATTAACACTGGAGCCACCGGATGGTGTTCACAGCTGGCGCAGCCGCGTGGGCGACGGGAGGCATTATTATCTGGTGCCACGCCGCCTGCCCCGCCCTGCCCCTGACAGAGGGTCCCGCGGTGCCCAGCAGAGCTGGAGGAGAGCAGGCATCACAGGAGCTGAAAAGGGCCCGTGTCCCAGAGCCAGGGGAGGACCCTCCACTGCCATCTGTTTCCCAGCCTCACCCCTTCCTTACCGGTTCAAATCTCTCCTGTCCCCAGAGGCCCACTCGGACCCCCGATTGACTCTACAGCCCTCTCCCCTCCACGCACACACTCCCAACCCCTGCTGCCTGCTCGTGGCTCTGCGATTCTTCCCAGCACCTCAGAGGAGCCTGGCTTTTACGTGAGCAAGAAAGGCTTGCTGAGTGAACAAGGGACGGCCTGCAGAAGTTCTGGAAGGCCGATGGTGCCTGGGCTGGCTCTGAGCCAGCTGCCTCACCCTCCCCAGGCCCCCGGCCCCTCTGCAGCCCGGGGATCCCGGGGGTGGGTGTGCTCAGCAAGGGCCTGGCACGCAGCGGTTCCCAACCCTTTTCTTCCTGCCCCTCTGCCTGGGGCACGGGGCGGTCATGTAGTGCGACGTTGCACCCTGAGGAGGAGGCTCCACAGCTGAGGCCCCAGGCGTTGGTCGCCTGCTGCTGCACGACCCACAGGCCAAAGCCGGAGCGGCACACATTTCATTCCGCGTCATGGTTTGGGGTTGAGGGTCAAGGCTCACCAGGGCGAGTCTGTGGTCCGAGTGGTAGGGATGGAGGCCCCTGGCTGGGCTGGGCCTCCGTGCAGGCACGGAGAGGCAAGTAAAGCGTGGCCCTTGACCTGTGGGATCGCCGTCCCAGTCCTGGCAGGTACGGGTGCTGGGGAAGCAAATGTCGGAGAGAAGAGTCCCCAGCGAATCGCCCTTTGCAGAGGGTCCCGGCAGGCCCCCCTCCGCCCAGCGCCGCCTCGTTAAAGCCACCATCAGCAGCTCTCGGCATCTGACGCCCAGGACCACAGCGCTGCCATCTGACAAGCGCTTCTTTCCAGTGGCATTTCCTGAGAAAGGGTCCCCGAGAGCTGCTTTGCTTGCAGAGCATGTTCTGCAGCGTTTGAGTGCCCAGGACAGCAACGCCCAGGAGGGTCGAAGGCAGCAGCCCTGGGCAGAGGGAGAAGCCGACGGCCACGTGGTGGCGTGAGCCCGGGAGCCTGGGAGCTGGGGTGAGACTTGGAATCGCCCGTGAGCAGGGCCGTGCACCCCCGCAGGCTGCCCCAGAAAGGCGCAGACGTGAGGCGAGGCCGCTGTCCTGGGGACGGGGAACAGCGGGCTGGGACAACAGGAGGGCGGGGGCAGGCCTGGGGGCACCCAGCTACTACCAAGGCTGCGAAGAGAGTTGGGGATTTGCAGAGAGGCACGGCTCCCTGGAGTAGGCTCACTGAGCTCGCCTTCGCTTCCTGCGTCGGGAAACACACTTGCCCGAATGCAGTCACTTCAACACGCCGCCTTCTCATCCTGCCGTTCTAGAGGTCGGAAATCTGAGACGGAAAGTCGCACCCCCTTGGTGTACAATGAATCCAAATCCAATCTGCAAAAATGAAAAGAGAAACCTGAAAAGAGTTTGCTGGGGCTAAAATCAAGGTTGGGCAAAGCTGCGATCCTTGAGTGGACCCTTGACGTCCCTGCTGTTCCAGGCCCTCAGGGGCCACCTGCATGTCATGGGTCACTGCTTTTTGTCCCTCCAACCTCTGGGTCCCTGACCCTCCTGCATTCCTCTTGTGAGGACCCTGTGCTGACACTGGGCCATCCGGACGGTGCAGGGTCACCTCCCATCCAAAGGTCCTTCACCTCCTCACACCTATAAGGTCTTCTTTACCACGGAAGGGACGTGTTCATAGGTGCCCAAGGATTGGGACGAGGACATCTTTGGCACCGTTTTTCTGCCCACTGCCCTGTTCTTTGGGAATTCCTCCTGTCAAGCAGAACCAGGGACAAGTACCGTGCGGCGGAGTGAAATCAGTGAACGCAGTGACCTCAGGGGCTGCCCTGAGGTCAGGTCACAGAGGCTCCTGGGAGCGCTGGCCGGCGCCCTGGCCGGCTGCGTCCTGCTGTCCTGCGATTTGTCAGGACCTCCCGAAGGACCTCCTCTGGTCTCTTGACGGGTCGCAGGCATCAGTGCAGTTTTGATGGACTGAACGCCGTGAAGTATGAGTCAGACCACGCTTCACAGAGGAACCTCATTAAAAGGTGAGCCCGTTAGCCTCCCTGTCCCGCCGCACTTAATGCCTCCCCCAGAGCCCTGCTCCCCCAGCCGGGCTCTCCAGCAGACGCTTCATGGGGCACAGGACACAGAGAAAGAGCAGCCGTCAGCATGGTCAGGAGGCCCTTGAACCCTCACAGAAGTGACCCCCAGGTGAGGTGCTGGCTCAGCTGTCAATCAAGCAGGACGGTCACGAGAGTGTAGGCACAGACGAACCAAAGTGCCTGGAGGGCTCTGGAAGGCTCTGGAAGGTCTTCCAAAGGTGTGCTGCGGTAGCTGGGGGAGAAGGAAGGGAAGAGGACTACGACTCACACTGGAAGGGCAAGAACCACTGGAGGTCCCCAGAGGCCCTGCCTGTGATGCTGAGAGCATCTTCCCGAGTAAGGAGCAGAGACCCCAGGAGGCGGGGAAGCGTGGCGGCCAGGAGCCCGGGCTGCTGAGCAGGAGCTCCGGGTGGTGTTTCGGCTCCATCACCTTCCAGCTGTGTGACCTTGAGCAACTGACTTCACCTCTCTGCACCTGTTTCCTCATCAATAAGGACAATACAACTGCTATGGTGTAGATACGCGGAGTCCCCAAAGGCCACATGTGACATAATGCAGGAAAGCTCAGAGGTGACGTGACTGGGCTACCAGAGCCTTGGCCTAATGGTGCAGATTAACAGGATGGTCACCAAGGGCAGGGAGATGGGCTGGAGGAGGCGGGTCACTGGGCTGTGCATTTGGGGTTTGTGTTTTGTCCCCGGTGAGCAGAGCTCTCTCTGTGCCATGTCCCGAGCGGCCTTCCTCCCCCTGCCCTCCTGCCCTGACGTCACCCGCCTCGGGTCCAGAGCCGTGTCATCTGCAGACCATGGACTGACACCTTCGAGACTGGGAGCCAAAGTGACTCTCCTCCTCTGCGTTGTTCTCGTCAGGACTTTTGGTCACCATGGCACGAAAGTGACTGAGACGACACCTGAGCACGTGGAGGGAGCGAGCTCTCGCTGACCCGCAAGTCCAGGGAACGCACTTAGACGTGGGCCGTTCTCTTGCTCAGGACTCTTCTCACCCTTGGACCGCTGTCTTCCCACTTAGGAGAACGTCACGCCTTGAACTCGAAGCTTGTCTTTCAAGCCTCTTACCCTGACCTGCTTCCTCTTCTGCCTTTGCCTTAGAGCCCTGCATTATTGAGATTTGATTGGCTGCAGGTATTGTAAGTACGTGATGTAGTGAAAATCGACCTGCGTCTCTGACTACCTTCTGTGATCACAGTGAGGTCAACCACCCTCAAAGTCATGCCTCCCCAACTTCTTCATGTCCCAGAGCCCTTCCTGCCCCTTCTGTGCTGCACGCTCACAACCACCAGCCTTCTTTCCATCACTACAGAATTTCTAGAATTTCATGGGAACGGAGTCACGAGTTCCCACCTGCCTGCCAGGTGTGTGAGTGTCAATTGTTCTACTGACCCTGGGCACCTGGCATGGTCTGGTCTGTCTTTTTACTCTTAGCCATTCCAGTTGGAGTTCTTACAGACCTGACTCTCTAATGATTGATATGGGGCATCTTTTCATGTGAATATTTACCATCTGCATGTCGTTGAAGTGACCATTCAGATCTTTTACTCATGTAGACAATTAGTTTGAATTCCAGGGACTCAGGAGGCTGAGGCAGGAGGATTGCAGGCTTGAGGCCAGTCTCAGCAATTTAGTGAGGCCATAAGCAACATAGCAAGACCTTGTCTCCAAATAAGTTTTAAAAAGGGCTGGGGAGGTAGCTTAGTGGCAAAGCACCCCTGGGTGACCTCCCCAGCCCCCCACCACATTTGTCATTTGCAATTTTTATTAGTGAGTTGTGAGTCATAAGAATGTTTTACATATTCTAGATATGACTCCATTTTGGGACCTATTTCACAAAAAAACAAAACAAAACAGAAACAAAAACAAAATCCTTTGCCCACTTTGTACCTTGCCTCTTTGTGAAGTGTGTGTTGAAAAGCAAAATTTTTAATGTCAAAGAAATATGTTTTGTTTTTCTTTTATAGTACAAGGCTTCTGTCCTATTTAAGAAATATTTGAAAAATCCAGGATCACCATCGTTTTCTCCTGTGCTCGGCTCTTGAGCTTCTTTAGTTCTAGCTCTTACATTTTACAGTTATGGTCTATATGAAATTAGGTTTGCAGTGCCTTAGGTAAGAGTCAGGGTTCCTTTTCTTGCACATGGCTGTTCAATCCACAGGTACCCACTCTACATAAATGGAATCTTCTCTCTGCCTTTCTGACCCATTCTCCCTAGTGTGGGGTCCACCTTTATTGCTCCCACCCCTTCTCTGTTCTTCTGTTCCTCGATCCTCAGGGTGGGTGCCATTTTGTGGAGGTGTAAGGCCGAGCAGATTAATTAAGGTTTCAATTTTCTGACCAAAGGACTGAAAAGGGAAGTCCCTGGGATTTGGAAAGCACTTGGAAAAGCACAGAGAGGGAGAAACTTCAAAAGTGACCCCACAAACCTCCTTTTAAATTCCTAGTCCCTACCTGGTGAGTGTGTGGTTCTTATCCCATTTACTGCACCTATGGCTTTGATAACTGAGGTAATAGGCCATCACCCAAGGGCTAGCCAAGGACACAACATATGGAACAAATCTGAATAGCATGGTGAATGCTCAGGAGAAACAGATCACAGATTAGAGACTCTCTAAAAATTTCACTTTATGGCTATGAATTTTCCTTTACATACTGCTTTGACTGCATCTCATCAAATTTGGTAAGTTGGGTCCTACTTTTTCCATCATTTCAAGCCCTTTGTTCTAATTTCCTTTCTCCTCTTTGACCTATTGGTTAATTAGAAAAGTATTTAGTTTCTAAATAGTCTTCTGTCATTGATTTCCAATTGAATTTCCTTGTGATCATAGCACTTACTTTTTATGATGTGAATTCTTTTAAGTTTATTGAGATTTGTTTTATGGAACACAGTGTCATCTATTTTGCTAAATATTTTATGTGCATTTAAAAATGTTCATGCTGCTCCTATTGGATGGAGTATTCTAGAAGTATCAATTGAGTCAACTTAGATGAAAAGTTTGTTCAAGTCTTCTATGTCCTTGGTAATTTTTACTCTGCTTGTTTTATCAGTTATTGAGAGGGGTATTCAAATCTGTGACTGTCTATTTTTTCTCTTCTTATTTCAAGTATTTTAAAACTCTGTTCATAGAAGGATTATTTTGTCCTTTTGAATGACCCCTTTGGCATTTTAAAATTTCCCTTTTACCCCTTGTGATAGTCTTTGCTCTGAAATCTACTTTGACTGGTCATAGTGGCGCACACCTGTAATCCTAGCAATTCCAGGCTGAAGCAGGAGGATCACAAATTCAGTGTTGACCTGGGCAATATAGCAAGACTCTGTATCAAAATAAAAAATGAAAAAGGGCTGGGGATATTGCTTAGTGGTAGAGTCCTTGGGTTCAATCTCCAGGATTCAACATTAATAAGAAGGAGGAGGAGGAGTTGGAGGAGGAGGAGGAGAAGGAGGAGGAAGAGAAAATCTGCTTTATCTGATGTCAATATAACCACTTCAGTTTCATTTCTATTGATTAGGGTTAGCAGGGTCTTTTCCTGTTTCTTTTGTAAAAATCATTTTGCATGTTTATGCTTGTAGTGGATTTTATGTAATCAACAGAGTTGGAGTTTATTATTTTATTTGATCTGACAATATTTGCCTTTTAATTAGTGTTTAGAACATTTATATTTAATGTAATTATTTATGTGGTCAGGTTTAAAGCTACCATTTTACCATTTGTTTTTTTACTGGTCTCATCTGTTCTCCGGCTGCCTTTGTCTTTCTCTGTCCTCATTTTATTTCTGAGAATCATTCCACTGATTCCCTTCCTGGGCATATCAGCTGTGACCTTTCTCTCCTCAGTGGTCCTTTGGGGCAGATGTGAGTCTAACGTACCACAATTTACTTCCAAGTAGCACTGAGCAGTTGGCAGGTAGGGACCAGCCCCTGCTGGCTTGCTGCACCTTCACACAGATCATGAGTCACATGACGCATACTTATCATCTTGTTTAAAACTGTCAGTTATATTTCAAAGAGGTAAACAAAGGACCCCCGCCTGCTCGCGTTCAGAAATGCTGCTGTTTCTGAGATACAGCCACATCAATGTTCATAGCTGCTCAGTTCACAATAGCCAGATTGTGGAAGCAACCTAGATGTCCTTCAATTGATAAATGGATAAAGAAACTGTGGTATATATATACAATGGAATATTACTCAGCCATAAAGAATGATAAAATTATGGCATTTGCAGGCAAATGGATGAAATTGGAGAATATCATGCTAAGTGAGATAAGCCAATCTCAAAAAACCAAAGGACGAATGATATCGCTAATAAGTGGATGATGACACATAATGGGGGGTAGGAGGGGTTAGTGTTAGGGTTAGAGTTAGGGTTAGGGAGGGGGGCAAGAATGGAGGAAGGAACGACTGTAGGGAAAAAAATAACAGAATGAATCAAACAACATTACCCTATGTAAATTTATGATTACACAAATGGTATGCCTTTACGCCATGTACAAACAGAGAAACAACATGTATCCCATTTGTTTACAATTAAAAAAAAAAGAAATGCTGCTGTTTCTGATGCTCTTTTCCTTTGTTCAGATCTGATTCTCCACCGCCATTATTTTCCCTCTGAACTTCCTTAACTGCTTCTTGCCAAGCTGCTCTGCTGCTTTTCAAATCTGTACGCCCTTGTCACCTTTTCTAATATCGCATTTGTTTTTAAAGAATTTTCACTGGGTATAAAGTTTTCATCTGCAGCTTTTATCTCCTTTTATTCCTTGAGAGACTTTGCTCCACTCGTTTGGGCTCACGGTATTTCCAGTGAGAAATACGCCCCTTATCATTGCTCCTCTGCACATAATGTGCCTGCTGTTTTAAAATCTCCTTCACGATGTTCTCTTACAAGCAGAAAATCATTGTTTTTATTTTCAAAGCTATAATTACCAAAGAAAGTAATAACAACTCTTAAGAGTGCAAAACGCACCTTACTGTTTTAAAGGTGTAAAAGCAAGAAATATAAACACATCCACCTTTTCAATAGTTGTATGGTAAGATAATGCCATTTACAAACATTTTAATAGAAAAAGAATTTATAAATCAATTTACAAAAGATCAAAATATCAACGTTTAATACCAACTTTAACTACAAATAACTAAAAGGGGAAAAACGGTTCTCTGTCCTTCTGTTTTAGTTTCAAAATCTACTTCTTCTGCTGCTTGCCTTCTAGAGAGAACATTGTGTCGTAAGGCTGCCGTCTTTTTGGATGAGGACAAAGATCAAGATCTTCCTTAATGTACCTCTGTCCATACGAGTCTGTGTGGAAGGAAAACCAACTTCCGGACGTTCTCTGGTGTGTTGGGTGGAACGCAGCGAAGTTGGAGTCTTGAGCCTGGAGCTTTCTTTTCTCCTCCTCCGGCTGGTGTGTCTGCATAACACAGTCCACACTCCTCACTTGCGTGCCCCAGCGACTTTCTTCCTTTTCTTTCTTCCGAACTACCTCAATGTGACACTATTCTATGTGACGCGGCCCACTGAGTTTCTTTACTGAGGGGTTCGTGAAGCACAGCAGCTCAGCGAGTTAAGGTTTTCATCAACTTTGGGGATTTTTTAGCTAATAATTCTTCTCCTATTATTTCCAGCCTTCCTGCGCGCCCTCCTTGGCGGACACGAACCTGAGCCCCGTTGGCCTGCTGGCAGTTGTACCACAATTCGCCGAAGCTCTATTTCTTTTCTCCTGTCCCCCCTCCCCCGCCACCCCGGGTTCAGTTCTGAACAGTTTCTGTCACTCTGTCTTCAGATTCCTCCATTTCCCTGTTGCTTCTACTCTGCTTCCAAGGCTGTTTTGCTTCTTGCTCTCTGACCTGGCTGCTTTCGTGGCTGGAATTTGTTTTAGGATCTTTCTCTCCTTCCAGTCTCCACTGATCACACCCAGGTGTGACCGGCTTCCGCTGCTCCTGGCCACCTCTGCGCTGGCGATACCGTTCCGGTGCCGGTCTCCGGGCACTGTCTTCTCTGCTCAGCTGCGGTGTCTACGCCAGTGATTGGCTTTCTCACGGGGACTGTGTGTCACTGCTTCTTTGCACGCCTGGTGATTTTTGTATCCTGCATCATGACTTTATTTTCTCCCATGCTGGAGGTTTCTATGCTCTGTAAGTTTGTTTGAGCTTTTATCTGCAACACATTAGGCAGTTTGGAAGCCATTGGTTCCTTTTGAGATTTGCTTTAAAAGTCTGTTAGACGATGTCGAGGCAGTCTTTAGTCCAGGGCTAATTCTACCCAATCCCAAGGTAGTAAAATACCCTCTGCCAGTTCCACCTGGTGTCCTTCCACCCATGAGCTGTTCTGCTCTCGCAGTGAGGACTCTAACTCTTCCAGGTCCGCTCCTCTAAATCTCTGCGGGAGAGCAGTTTCCTCACAGGCAGATACAGATCAGCAACAGAGGAGCCTCCAGAGGGACCCTCTGCAGCTCCTCTGTGCTGTTCTCACCTCCCTAAAACCCTGCATGCGTTTCAGCCCTCCCGGCCTCCCAGCCTCCTTGGCCTCCCAGCCTCCTTGGTCTCTTAGCCTCCCTCTCACCTGCAGCTGGGGCTCGACCTCCTCGTGCTGCCCCCAGGAATTGGCCTCCAGGCAATATGTGGGACCAGTGAAGGGACCCCCTTGTTCTCCCTTCTCAGGGGTCGATGCCTGCACCTCCTGGTGTCCAGTATCTGAAAGTGGCTATTTCCCTTGTCTTCTCTGTGTTTTTATTTGCTTCAATGCAGGCGAAATCTGGTCTCTGTTACTACTTCTCTGTAAAAAGCAGAAATCCTGTTACAGCCTTTGGGGGAAACGTTTTCCCTCCCCTTTAGTAGAGGAAAAAAAGACCCTT
Organism: Sciurus carolinensis; assembly: GCF_902686445.1. Taxonomy (NCBI): domain Eukaryota; kingdom Metazoa; phylum Chordata; class Mammalia; order Rodentia; family Sciuridae; genus Sciurus; species Sciurus carolinensis. Next base: position 135,252,046 of record NC_062222.1, on the reverse strand, counting down.
TAAGGGGTGACAGGAGTTCCTGTGGTCACCCAGCTCTCGGTCTGGAAACTCTGGACCCATGTTGCTTCTCCCTTGTGGCCCTCGGGGCTGCCAACCCTAGGACCCTGACTGGTGTGGACATGAAGAAGCAGAGCCAAGCCATTAGAGTCGTCACTGTGCCTGTTTCCAGCTCCTTTGAAAGTTCAAGGACTGTTCCAGACTCTTCCCCGAAGATCCCACGCCTGCCTCTTTCATCTTGCTGCAGTTTTAGGCGCCGTCTGCCCCGCTGCGGCTGGACAGCTGGTGGTCCCTTCCATCTCCACTCCCCTTCATTCTTCCTGAGAGTTCTCCACCTTTGCTGGGAAGCAGCAAAACACCCACCGTGTCCTGGTGTCCCTGCAGGCCAGTGCCCGGTGGAATGTAGGGAGAACTTTCCAGCAGAAATCTGAAGTGGGGCTGATCAGTCGGCACACAGCTGTGCCCTTCACAGTACTGTCCCTTCCTGCCCAAAAGACACCATGATGGTGGGGCTGGGGGCAGGGCAGCACCGAGATCCCAGGACAAGGACGCAGGCTGCCCAGGTGCCCCAGAGGGGAGGAGGCTCCAACCCTGGGGAGTCTCTGGCCCTGCCTTTCGGGCTGTCCGAAATGCCCATGGCAAATCAGGAAGATCTTTCTTTTTTACTTCCTTTCCTTTTTGCCACACCTTTGTCAGCTAAGATCTGTTATTTCCAGCTACAAAATTGGGAGAAGTCGAGTTGCTCACCTGAGGCCACGTAGCTGGTCGGATGTGGGACCAGATCTCTGTGGCCCTGACACAGCACAGTCCTTGCCTTTAGGGACTTACCCTGTCCATTTAGTGTGAGAGGAGCAGCCCAAGCCTTGTGCAACCCTAAGTCATGCCGCGCTACTTTGTAAGGAACGGCGTGTGAATGTTCTGGAATGTAGGTTGGAGTAGTCCAGAAACCCTCATTGTGGGAGAAGGTAGGCAGGAAGAGGAGGAGGGAAAGGAGGAGGAGGAGGAAGTCATGCTGGGCAGAAAGACCTGCAGGAGCAGAGCAGAGATGGGTTTTTCCCCAGGAGGCTCAGGAGTCATCGCAAGAGGTGAGGCTGGTTGGGAGAGAAGCACACAGACGTTGGAGTTCTCAAAAGCATGGTCGAGGGTCTTTCCAGAGTTCAGTTGGACAGTTAGCATAAGAGCACTGGGATAAGGACAGGTAGTTCTCAGAATTCACCCAGCACCGTGCACAGGAGGGCCATGCGGAGGAAGTGCCAGGCCACTGGTGCTGGTGCCGAGGTGAGCGGACAGGAAGCAGGTCGGGCTGAAAGGACAGAACAGGCGAGGACCGAGGGAGGTCAGAGCGCTCAGGGGAGAGTGTTGGGGTCCAAAAGCATGTGCTACCATGGTTCCTTTGCATGGCACACTGGAGAATTTCTCTGGAGCCTAAAGATGAGGGCAGCAAGCAGAGGGAACAGCGGGTGTGGCACCTGAGAGAGGGCTGGGAAGGGGACAGGCCAGGCTGGAAGGCATGCCGGCTTAATCCAATCTCTGGGGCTTTAATATGCTCATCTATAAACGAGAAGAAGTCTATATAATCTTGTCATCACAAGAGGACTAAAAGAGAATGGACGAAGTCGAGCACAACTTTAGAGCACATGGTGTAAGTGCTCAGTGGTGGTAGTCACCTTTACCACAACCATGACATTTCACCACCACCATCACCACCACCATCATCACCACCATCACCACCACCATCATCACCACCACCATCACCACCACCACCACCATCACCACCACCACCACCATCATCACCACCATCATCACCACCACCATCACCACCACCATCACCACCACCACCACCATCACCACCACCACCACCATCATCACCACCATCATCATCACCACCACCATCAACACCACCATCATCATCACCACCACCATCAACACCATCATCATCACCACCACCATCATCACCACCATCATCACCACCACCACCATCATCACCACCATCATCACCACCATCATCACCACCACCACCATCACCACCATCACCATCACCACCACCATCACCACCACCACCACCATCACCACCATCATCATCACCACCACCATCAACACCACCATCACCACCACCACCATCACCACCATCATCATCATCACCATCATCATCACCATCACCATCACCACCACCACCACCACCATCATCATCACCACCATCATCACCACCATCACCACCACCATCACCACCACCATCAGCAACATCACCATCACCACCACCATCACCACCATCACCATCACCACCATCACCAACATCACCACTACTATCACAACCATCATCATCACCACCATCACTATCACCATCATCATCACCACCATCACCAACATCACTATCACCACCACCATCACTATCACCACCACCATCACCATCATCACCATCATCATCCTCACTATCACCATCATCACCACCATCACCACCATCCTCATCCTCAGCATCACCACCATCACCACTATCACCACCATCACCACCAACATCACCATCACATCACCACCAACATCCTCACCCTCAGCATCACCTTCTGTATCACCACCAAGCATGGCAGAACCAAAGACTGTCGGATAGGAAGAACCCGTGGAGGTTCCCTAGTCAAAGATTCATTTTATAAAAGGGGAAACTGAGACTCAGAAACAAGCCAAGCTCACACAGAGAGCTGATGCCAGAACGGACCCCGACCTCGGCTCCAGCGCTCTTGCCTAGACACAAAACCACGCGAGAGCTCTGTCAAGCCGCAGGTGCCCTTCACGGGCCTGGGGAGAGGAGGGAGCCAGCAGACCCTCCTCCATGCAGGGCGGACTCCTGCACTGTGTCTGTGGCCAGTTATCTGGGGCTCAGACCCTCTGCGGGACTCAGGGTGAGGATGTCTCTGACAAGCTCATCCTTTGCTTTTTATTTCTTTTTCTTTTTTTTTAGTGGAAAGAAAATTTAAATGAAACAAAGAAAAAATCAGGAAGCTGTTTTTCCTGAAGCCTCCCTGAGCAGTGATTGGCTGCTGGAGTTTTGCTGTGTGTGAACGCTCAAGGAAAGCGGTGGCAACTCCTCTGGAAGACTCCGCTGTGCTTCCCAAGAACTCCTACAGAATTCCTGAACAGTGTGCATGGAATCCCTGCAGAGGATCCTCAGAATATTTTATGAGCCCTCCCAGAGGCCCTGCTGCGCTCTCTTGGGCTGCTCCCAGTTTCCCTATCAGCTGTGCTGCTTTCCCATGGAACTGTTTCACAAGTGTTCCAGAATGTTCACAGAAGAGCTGGGATTCTCAGGGAATATCGTCATGAAGACCTCCCTGAGTCGCCCCGCGACCCTCGTAGATTCTCGCAGAGAGATGGTTCTTCCGAGGAAGGTGTGCGAGCGCTCTCACATGGAACACCCCTGCCTTCCTGGAATTCTTAACTAACCCTGTTGCAGGGTTAGTTCACAGAACTTTCACTAAATTTTCTGAGTCACCACAGAGAGGACTCCAAGAAATCATGCAGGATTCTCTGGGAACATAATCCGAAGTCTCACGACTAGTGGGTGAGACAGGTCCCATCCTCGGGGTCACGTTGTCAAGGGATGGTAAGGACAACGTCTCTCCAGGCAGTAGAAGGCACCCGAGCACGTGGCTCAGGCTGCCGCTCCAGAGGTGCCTGCAGGGGCGAGACGAGTTCTGGCTCTGCCCTGTCACGCAGGCCCGCAGCTCCAAGCAGGGTCAGCAGTAAAGCCTTTAGGCTGTGAATCCACCCCAGCCCCTGCCCTGGGAGCCCCGGCCCAAGGACATTCTCCAAATCCTTAATTAAGCCTGAGTCACTCGGGAGCCCTGGGTCTGGGCCCCTGGCTGCCCCTCTGCCGAGGTAACAATTCTTTTCAGGCTGCAACACGACACCTGCGGGACTTGGTTTGCACTGAGCCCCCAGAGCCTGCTGCTTTGGGACAATACTCTGCATTTGGTGTCTGACCCCAAGGGCTCAGCATGGGGGCAGCGCTGTCACACAACAGAGGTGCCTGGGAAGGCAGGGGGGCCGCAGCAGCCCACCCAGCTGCCTGCTCACAGCTCTGCCAGTGCCTGGAGCCAACCTGGCCCTGTCCCAGGCTCTGGCCTGGGAGCAGAGGCCTGGCGAGCCAGTTCCTGCGGGCTGCCCCAGTGCCCTGGGCCGTCCTCGAGCCCGGTCTGCTGAGCAACCCCGGAGACGTTCTGGGAGCCTGTGACTCCTTCCCCACTCCGCTGGGTGGACTCCAGCTTGTTCCCGGGGACTCAGCTCACTTAGGTGCTCCTCAGGGACACCAAGCTGTGCTCAGCCCTCACTGGAAGCCTCCCTCACTGGCCTGCATCACAGCCTGACCCCTTAAGTGTGGGACGGGTCACCTCAGGTCTGCCTTCCCAGTGGGCAGACCCTCTGCCGCTGCCACAGTGCCAAGCAGTGCCTGGCACACGTAAGGGCACAGCTGGCCCTTGCGATCTCCACCAGGCGTCGACAATCACCGTGCGGCAGTTTACGCTCAGGAAGCCTGTTTCACGTGCGACTGTGGAAGGCTTTTCACACCTGGGACACTTCTGATGCAAGACAGTCAGGTGGGAGACGCTCAGGTGGAAGAGTTCTGACCGTTACCAAGCACTAAGTGCTCACTCCGTGCCGTTGGCACTTTGCCTCTTGCCACTCAAGAGGTGGCAGCAGTATCATTGATAGTCAGGAACGCCAACACGCTCTATGGTTTTAATAGTTACACCTCACTGGCCAGAATGGGGTTGCGGTGTCACCCCAGCTGGAAAGGGAGGCTGGAAAGGGAGTGGCTTGGTCTGTCTGTTGCTGTAACAGAATACCTGAGATGGGGTAATTTATAAACGATAGAGGTTTATGTGGTTCTGGAGACTGGGTAGTCCATGGCACCAGGCAGGTGTCTCCAAGCTGCACCACAACAACGAGGAAGGGCAAGCAAGCCTGAGTCTGGACGACCCGGCAGATTCAGCCTTTTAGCTATTGAACCCATTCCCAAGGGATCCCGCGAGCCCATTCCACAGGCGCCACCTCTTAGTGCCCCTGTGACGACAGGTGAACTTCAACACAGTCCCAGCACTCAAAGCAGAGCAGGTGTGTGTCTCTGCAGGGCGGCCACAGGGAGAAGCAGGTGCCGCTGGGGCTTTCCGTCAAGGGCTGCCGGATCCTGAGAGAGGCCCCGAGGAAACAGGGAGCCCCGGCCCGGCCTCCTGCACAGAGGGAGGAAGCGGGGCCTGACCTTAGTGACCTCCAAGTCCCGGAGAAGCCCCGACTCACGCCAGCTGCACCAGGGTCACTGTGCTGATTGCCGGCACGCCCGTGGGCCCGCTGGACTTGGCTCCTTAGTGCGTCTCATCACGTGCCTCATTTAATCTTCACCTGAGCAATCATATCAGTGGAATCACTCTGGGCGTGTGTGGCAATGTCTTCCCCAAGGTAGCCTTTCTCTCCTTCACTGTGGAAGAGGCCCTGGTTTCATTACGGGCCTACGCGCTGGTCAGAATAAAAACTTCCCGATTGACTTCTCTCGAGACTAGGAGTGGTTTTACAACTTATGCTGACCATCAGGAAATGTGAATGAAAGGAAAGGGATGTGTCTTTCTCCCTCCCTGTTCTCCTTCCTGCTTTCTGGGATGTGGACATGATGGTTGGAGCTATAGCAGCTAGGTTAGACTCTGAGTGACCTTAGGATGAAAGTCCTGTGCAGCTGAGCAACCAGATGGAAGGAGGTGGGGCCCTGATCTTGTGGAATACCAGACGAGCCCTTGAATTCCAGCAAAGAAGCAACAAACATTCTTGCTGATGTCACTGGCTTTCAATGCTGTTGTTTTCAATGATGTTTTGCAATGAAACCTGCTGCCAACATAATGCGCTAGAAAAAAAATTGAATGTATGAAAACAAAAGCATAAGTAGGAATGTTTTGAAAGGTTGATTCATGCGCTACTGATGTCATCCCAGCTGCCCACAGAGGAATGCTACCTCAAGGGACACTGACATCCCATGTCTTAATCTGTTCCAGGTGCTTTGACAAAATGACACAGGCCGGGAGGCTTAATGACAAACCGCGATTGTTCAGTTCTGGAGGCTGGGAAGCCCAAGAGCAACACGCCAGCAGGTTCGCCGTCTGGCGAGGCCTCTTCTGGGCTTGCAGACTGTCTTCTGCCGGAGAGAGCTTTCAGGCCACTTTCGGTTTTTCTTTTATTATTATTATTATTGTTATCATTATTATTATCATTATTTTGGTTTGTTGTACACAAACGGGGTAAACTTCCGTTTCTCTGGTTGTACACGCAGCAGTCTCACCGTGTGTGTGATCACACGTGTACACGGGGTAGTGATGTTCATCCACCCCCCACCCCGTCCTTTCGTGACCCTTCTTTTTACCTCCACGTGGGGGCTGCCTCCAAGACCTCAACCGGCCTTCGCTGCCTCCCACTGGTCCCCTCCACCCCCATCCCAGCAGGGACTAGGACTTTAGCAAGCAAAACTCGAGGGGCCACAAACCTTTGGTCCAGAGCGTCATGCAAGTGACAAAACCCTGAGACCAGAAAAGCAGTCCCCAGTCTCAGGGCCTCATGCTCGGTGCCCTGGGTCTTGCCCGGCTTCCACACAGAAGCCGCAGGCGCCGCTTCTCTGGACAGTGGAAACAAAACAAAGGGGCAAAGCTGCTTGAAATGTGAAGCCCCCACCCCAGGAGGGCCCTCGGCTCCTGCCCGGGGGCGCCTGAGCTCTCGACCTCCGTGTTCCCTTGCGGTGGCGACCTCAGAGTTGACCCAGAAGTAGCAGCTGGGGTCTCGCCCCCAAAGCCAGCGGCCTGAGTTCCAGTCCATGGCTCCCCAGGTGACCTTGGCCAGGGGTCAATTCAGCTGCAGTGGACGGCTCCATGACTCCTGGCTACTCTCCTGCTTCCCACCTGGGTCCGGCGCTGGTGCGAGGGGCCAGTCTCTGGGCCCTTGCAGGGTCCTGGCCTTGTGTGTGTGGATTCGTCCCTGAGAAAGCCAGACCTGGCCTGCCCCAGCTCCCCCGGGGGAAGACGGCGGGAGCTGCTGTCTGGCGGGTGATCTGGACGCACCCGACTTAAGCTTTGGTGCCCCAGTTCCCTGGTCTGCACTGGGCCGCAGCACCGTTTCCCCTCGAGGTGGGAGTCATCAGCTCGGGTGGCTGGGCAGGTGTCCCCCTCCGCCCTCCCTGCTCCACGGGCCTCCCTCTCGAAGCTGCTCACTTGGTCAACCAGGACGGCCTTCCCTGAGAGAGCAGGACCACCTTTGGTCGAGGGTCTCCGAGGAGCTGTGCTCCTCTGCTGGAACTTCCAGACGAGCCCTCGAGGACACTCGCTGGTGCAATGGAGCCACTCGCGGGAACCAGCTGTGCACCTGCCTTCCTGACACCTGCCATGACCTTGCCCTTGGCATGGCCGTGCTGGGAAGTTGGGGAATTTGCCAGTGGAAACCCGAATATTCTGCAGATTGGGTCTCCTGCCAAGAGCTGGTTGCTGGACAGAGGCCTGCATGCCTCTGGCTACTGTCTGTGGTGCACACAGGTGACACCCAGCACAAGGGACTTCCCCTGCAGTCAGAGATGGCAATCGTGGTTAGCACAGGGCAGCGAGGGTCCCGTGGAGCCTGGGCCGGGGGACCCAAGAACGCTCTTAGCTCCAAAGCCACATCCCTCCCTCCAGGCCTCGGACACGCCCCTTCTCTTCTTGGAACCTCTGCTGGCCTGGAAGGGCGGGTCGGAGGCTGAGGAGGCTGAGTGAGGTAGCTGGGCTCTCTGCTACTGGCCGGAGAGCACAGCCTGTGCTGGAAAGCACCCCAGTCCCAAGCGACTGAGAGCGTGGCCTCCTGCTCTGGCTGGCCAGTGAAATCTGTCACCCTGACCAGTCCCACTACCGAACACGCCACCGGGCCTCTCTGGGCCTCAGTTTCCTTATCTGCCAACGGGATCGTAGGAACGTGCCAGTCACGAGGGCTGGCCAGGAGGGTTTGTGCCACTCCCGGGGCACATGGCTAACAGCGACCTGTCCTCGCACTTCATGTGCCACCTCGCACGCTCCACCCCACACAGCCGCTCAACCAGCAGGCGGGCAAGGCCTCTCCAGCCCTGGGAAGTCGCAGGCCACAGACCCCCAGAGCCCCGGGCCTCACAGAGCAGGTGCGGGGAGCCGGGCGGCCGGCCTGCTGCTGGCCACCACTCCCCAGGCCCACCGGCCCCCACACGCTGCCAAGCTGGGGGGCTGCAGGTGGCTTCTGTGTTCCCTCCTCCCCGCAAGAGCCTCAGAAGTCAGTGGCCGGACATCACCCTCTCTTTCTCTCCCAAAGAAGAGGAGCCACAGGCCCTAAAAAGGGTGGCCACATCTTCATTTGTGGGTAACGGGATTAGCACGCCCAGGACAGAGCCGTGGGGCTGCCAGGCGCTGGACACTGGCCAGAGCAGGGGGTCCTGGCCCTTGGAGGGACACAGAGTCCAGAAAATGAAGTTAGTCCCATTCCAAAGCAGGGAGGCCAGGCAGCCCTGACTCTGTGTGCACGCGCGCGTGTGCCACGTGTGTGCACGCATGTGTCTCGGGGTGGACAGGCGTCTTTGCGCCTTCAGTTCCTGGACATCCCACTCAGGAGGGACTCAGTGAGGTCATGATTGGGTCTCCAGTGGCCTACACGCCCTTCTCAGTGGCCCACCTGGGCTGCCCAGGGCCACTTACCAGGTGCCCTCCAGGGCGGCCCTCGCGGTGACCCGGCTCCCGTCAGGCTTTGCACCCAGCACTCTGAGAGTCACCTCGGAAATTCCCACCACGTTCCTGCAGGGGTGTCACCAGTGTTGTCCCAGCGCACACGGTGGGCTCAGCCTTGGCCACCTGACGCCAGAGATTGCCACCACTGTCATGGAGGCTCCCAGTCGGCTTGGGGGGCCACCTGACAGGGTTTGCCAGTCAGTTTGACCCCCGTTAACACTTTGCATATTTGCTTTTTTAAAAAAATTTCCTCTCTTATAAAAATTGTATTGTATTATTTTTCCAACTTTTTATTTAAAAAAAAATTAAACCTACTAAAAATATTGCATGAGTTCAGTGAACACCCGCACACCCCTTCTTAGAGTCTGGATTCACCAGGGTCAACGCGTACGCGTGCGCTCTGTCCCCATACACATGCATGTTTGTTGTCTATTACACACGCATGTGTATTAATAACCGTATACCCGCGTATACACACGTGTGTGTGCATTCACACGTGGGGCACATGAGCGTACACAGGCGTTTGCCTCTTTGAGACCCATTTGCAAACATGGTGATAATGGATGGCTATGTCAGCCTGTCTCCTGTGACAAGGACGCGCTCTTCCGTACGCGCAGTGATGCGCGTCCCTCAGGAAGTTCCGCGTTGACGCAATTGCACTCTCTAAACCTCGACGGCGTGCGGACTCCCGCGGTTGGCTCGGGCTTGCTCTGCAGGCTTCCTCGTTTGCACACGCAGGCTGCACTCCAGCGTCTCTCCTCGGCTTGGCGACCGCGTCTCCAAGATGGAAGTGGAAGAGCTGGAAACAAGTTGGTCCCCAAGGACTCTGTCTCCTCGCTTCTTAGCGACAGTGTGGCCGTCTCTTCAGGGCTGGGCTTTGCAGAGGCGTGGGGCACCTTCCCCAGCCGTCTCCCTCCGTCCCTTCACTCTCCAGATTTTGCTCTGAGTGGCCGTGAACCCACCCTCATTCTACAACCGCCAACGGCCTGGGTCAGCCTGGCTGTCCATCAGCCCTTGTGAACACCTACTTCCCAGCTTCCCTTGCAGCCACCGTTTGCCCGGCAGCCAGTCACTCTAACTAGTGAAGTGTAAGGGGAAGCTTGTCAGGATATCTGCCTCTGGGGGCCTTTTCACTTTGCCAATATAAGAACACACTCCAAAAACACCCCTCCCTCGTTCCTTCCTGCCTTTGAGCTGGGTTGTGATGCCTGGAGCTGTAGCAGCCATTTATGACCATAAAGCAACCGACATTAGGACAGAAAGCCAACTGGCTGAGGACGACAGAGCGGAAAGATAGAAACGGCCGACACTACGTTGATGCTCCGGATCTGAGCTGCCGCCTCCCGCTCTGTCTCTATTGCTTAAGTCACTGCTGAGAGCATTCCTGATAAGGCTTCTGGGAAACGTCCAGACACCATGGAGGCACAAGGCACCTGGGGCCAAACACAAGTTGGGCCTCCAGGTGCGTGAGCCAGGGTGTTGCTTAAAAGCTCCAAGACCAATGTCTCTGCTACCGAGAAACCAAAAGACCAGGACATGCTGTGAGCCTGGGCAGACATACGTACAGACCCATATTTATTCAATGATTCATTCTACAAATATTTGTTGGGCAGTTTCTCGGTGCTGTTTACCCAATGAACGTTTAATGAGCACCTGCTATGTTCTGCACACTGGTTCAAGCTCTGCAGAGCCCTGGAGAAGACCAGTCCTTTCTGTGGCAAACTCGCATCCCAGAGTTTCCCTTGGAACTTCAGTCACCTGCCGCCACCATTGCTCAGCACTCAGGGTTATTTCCACTCTCCCAGATGAGGAAACCAAGGCTCACGAGAGCTGCACTGACCCGAGGCTACCCAGCCTACAGTGGGGGCGCCAGAGTCTGAGCGGGCATGGGAACCCGCACAGCAGGGTTCCTGCTGCTGTTTTGGGGTCAGTCACGTGAAACATGAGCGAGCCATAATAATTTTGCAGCTGTAAAAGGCTCTGGAGGGAGAGCAAGGTCATTTCCCACTGCACTTGGGAATGTGTTCCTGATTTCCATCCACTTTATCAGATGCATAAACTGGATTATCTGGAGAATGGACGGGCTCAGTGGTGCATTATCAGCCAATAACCTTTGCTTTTAACTTCTCAGGCCTAATGGAATTACCACGCTGAGAGGCCCCGGCCCAGCCTGGCACACCCTCCTATTTATTTTTATGGTCCCCTCTTCTTTAGCTCTGGAGGAGACTGAGAAACCCAAGTGCGTTTCCCATCACCAATTAGGGCAAAGCAGAAAAGAACTCCCGGCCAGGACATGTGCTCATGGGCAGGCACGTCTCTCCCGTGTCAGCTCTGGGAAGCCCTTGCCCCTCATCCTGCTCTGCCAGTAAAGAATCGGAGGCCTGGGGAGAAGCCCCAAGGTCACTCGGCCTGTGTAGGCCGGCTCCGGTGAGGCCTGCCGGAGCATGCGCGTTGGCCACCTCTCCCCTCTGCGACTCCCAGCACAGAAACCACGTCCTCTTCCTTTACAGCTGGATCCTCTTAGTTCAGGGCCCGGAACTTGGTAAACATGTGTGGAATTGAGATGTGTTATCTAGGACCCCTGGCTGCCATGGGAAGGTGTGGCTAAAATTCTCGGAGTCACCTGCCTCCGGCTGAGAGGGGATGCGTGGGGCGTAGGTCAGAGAGAAGTGCAAAGCCCAGCCACAGCCAGAAGACAAGGAGGGTCCAGCCACCACAGTCTGCTCTCCAGCCTCTGCAGGTGCCCATGTGGGTGAACCAAAGCCGCCTGTTGTTTCCTAAAGCAGGAAGACAGAGTGTGTGGGAGGCTGGTGGGTAAACCCCTTCTCTTGCCTGGGCCTCAGTTTCCCCGTGTGTAAAAGGAAGGAGCTTGGGGTCCTGAATCAGTCTCCTCTCAACAGAACCTTCCAGCCTGGAGGTTGGGGACTGTATTTCCAGGCAACAGCTCAAAAGGCTGACCTGAGGTGCCTTCTCTGTATCTCTTTCCAGAGTGGGCAGCTCAGCAGATAGTGACACAGGTACGCTTAACAGGTACTTGCCAGCTATTTCATTATCCCTGCTTAGCAGGCGGGTAAACTGAGGCACGGAGAAGGATCTGCTCAGGAGCTGCAGCTGCTCCGTGGTGCCGCCTGGCTCTTGGAGTCCTTGCCCCTGAGCAGCACACGGCACACCTTCCTCTTCGGTCTCTTCCATGTGCCAGGTCTGAAGCCAAACTCTCGTGCAGACCATTGTCACTGATCCATCCAGCTGGGCAGATCTTTCTGTCACACCTCTTTTCAGAGAGGGCACCCGATGCTCACACAGGGGACAAGATGGCTGAGCTTGAGCTTGCGTCTCCCTGGTGAGGTTTACTGTCACGACCCTAACGGTGATAGGGATCAGGCCAACTTGGGCTGGAATTCCTGCCCTTCCACCCAGCTCTGTGACTGCAGGAAAGTTGCTAACCTGTTCTGATCCTCAGTCTTTCTGTCCTGAAGTGTCCAGAGCTGGCCCTCTGTTCCAGCTACTCTGTGCAAGGGCAGAGGGATTACAGCCAGTGGCTTGGACTCGAGGGCGGGGACTCTCCTCCATCCCTGGTCAAATGCTCCTCCTACCTACCTGGCAGGTGACAGAATTGCCCTCACTGCCTGGTGGTGCCCACAACTGCTGGCCAATGCAAGGACGGAGGACACTGGGGACGCAGCCTTATTGTTGAGAACACTTGCTCCATTTGGAAGACTTTGCAAGAGACATGGCTTTCGTGTGAAGGTGCTATGGTGGAGGCCACCTGCCCCCTACCTGAGGCCTCTGTGCACCTGCCACACTTCGTGGCCCTAGTTTCCTGATGGGTCCAGACTGTGAGCACAAGGCTCTGGGCTCCCAGAAAGTAGGACTGGGCTGATCATGTCTGTATCCCACCACACACTTGCCACACACTAGTGCCACTAAGTGTCACCGAATGAAAGAGCCCCTGAGCCCTGTGGCAGGGACTGACTCCCTGCTCAGCAAGCCCACTTCCTCTTCCTCCTGGGCACGTTTCCCAGCCTCCCGTGCAGTCCTGAGCAACAGAATATGGGGAGACAGTGCGTGCACCCTCTCTGAGAGTGGTTCATAAAGATCTCGGGTGCCTCCCCGTCTCCCGCCCAGTGTCCAGCCAGAAAAGCACGCAGCAAAGAATCCAGAGGCTCGGGAGCTGGAGGCCCAGGGTGGGAGGATCCTGGGTGTCCGAGTCACCACCTGGAGGAAGGCCGGGGGCAGGCGCCTGCGTTGAGCGGGGATACACTTCCACGGCCGGGGCTGGGGAGGGACAGTCTGCCATGGCGTTGGGCTACATAACTCGTCCAGGAGTTTGAAGACTGAGCCTCTCCAAAGTCAAAGGCACCCAGGGTTGGAAAGGATAGTGGTCATCTCAGAGTCAAGGTCCCACGCTGCACAGGGGCTTAAACGCTCCCGCCACCGTGCTTCCAACCTGGTTTGCACAGCACGGGGACAGGAAGCTCACTCCCCTGGGCCTGGTCCTACCTTTGGACTGTCTGGGCTGCCCTGAGCTGGCCTCCTTCCACCTTTCCCTCCTGGGTCCGCCTCTCAGCTGCACGGGCTTCTTGCACAGTCAAGGTGGAGACCACTGCTTATTCCCTCCTTCACAATGCGTGCTGAGCCCTTCCACCCGCCAGAGCCTCTGCCAGCCAGGCCTGCCCGTCCTCCCCTGACCCCAGGGCCAGAGGGTGGGTCCTGATCAAACTTTGCCATTTCCTGTGGGCTAGAGATCCAATATTGCTCAGCTCCATCCCTGGCCATGACCTAGAGGGGAGAATCACCACGATGACCACGTTTCCAAACTGCCACCTGCGTGGCACTTGGCGTCTCTGCTGCCTTTCATCCTTCCCACAATGCTTCGAGCTCCATTTCACAGCAGTGGAGCTGAGACCAGGGAGGCAACCTGTCTTGCCCAGAGGATCCTAACTAGAAAGGTCCAAATCCAGCTGAGCCCATGAGGGCCTAGTTTCTGTCACTGAACGCCATAGATTCTTGTAAAGAACAGAGGTCTGCTCCACTCTTGGCTCTGGAGTTCCAAGGTCAAGGGCTGCGCCTGGTGAGCCCTTCTTAGAGGTGGGGACCCTGCGGTCCTGAGGCTGCACAGGGCATCACAGAGTGAGACAGGACACCTGGTCCAGGTCTCCTCTCTTCTTAAAAAGCCACATCCCCACTGGGACCCATTGGGCCTCCATTAACCTTCGTTACCTCCCAAAGGTTCCTCCTCCAAATACGGTAGCTGGACTAAGTCTCCACCTCTTATTACCCCTCAATGGAGAGGTTAGCTGGGGACACTCGCCCAGAGCAGGCAGCACAGACCCCCGTCCCACCTGCAGAGCGGAGCCCGCCCTGGCCTGCAGACGGAAGCTCGCGGCCCTTCCCTGTGAGCCCGGCCACCTCTGTGCCGGCTGTGACTCCTCCCTGGGTCCCTGAGAGTGCAGCTGCCACCACTTGCCCTGGTGTCTGGACCAGTCAGGGCCGTGGGGAGCTGGCAGATGTCGCTGGTAGACCTCTGCTGACGGCCAGTGGCTGACCTCCCACCTTAACCCTCTCCGTGCCAGGGGCCCAGGCACTGGTGGTGCTTCCTCCCGACCCAGGTCTCAGAGGGAGAGCGGGCTGCACCCGCTTCCCAGATGAGGACACGGCGGGGCACCCGCAGTCACTGGAGCGCACAGCCCGGAGTGGGGCTCGCTCACACTCAGACCTGGGCGTAAGTCCTGTGTCCACGCCGGGCCCGTGTCCCCGGTCTCCTCACACTGCTGTGCCCTGTGGCCAGGCCCCACTGCAGCTGCATGAAAGTGAGGATTGACCCCTCACCCTGGGTTGGCAAGAGGGGAGGCTCAGGAGGGTTAGCCGGTTAGATCAGGAGGGGTCCAGAGGGACAAAGACACGACTCCAGAGGGAGGAGGAGGGAAATGGCAGGGGATGCGGAGAGAGTCCCAGAAGAAGCGGGTTGCCCCCAACCCAGGAAAGCCAAGAGAACGACCCTCAGCCAGGGAAGGTCTCAGCCTGGACAGGAGCAGACAGCACGCCAGGGAGTCAGGGGCCACCCGGGCAGGTGGTGAGCTCACCGTCCCAGAGGCGTGCAAGCAGGGCAGCACGGACCCGCGTCTGGGAAATGCTGGCACTCGGGCCTGCAGGGGGGCTGCACAGACCTGCCCTGCCCTGAGGACTGGGGTCCTGGTCTTGATCACTTCTCCCCGTGACCAGGTGGTTTGGAGAGCTCAGCTCACCTGTCTCACCGCGTTGACGGACTGAGAGTGACCGGCAGCGCGGGCTCCAGGCTGCTCTTCTGTTTGCTCTGTTCTTGACCGCGAACCCTCAAGCCCAGCCGCAGGTGGACCGTGGTCTTGATGAAGTGCCACCAGAGGAGCGGGTCTGAATCCCCCCTGCGTTCAGGGCTAGTGCTGGTCCTGGTCCTCGGCAGCTCGACTCCGTCTGCGCCCCCTTGAGCTCCAGGTGGGCCTGTGCGCAGCCCGGTCAGGCCCTCCTCTCCCTCCCCAGCTGGCAGCGGGCGACCACGGTGACGCGGGCGCTCCGCTCATTGTGACCTTCAGCACAGCACCCTGAGCTCTGCAGCGGGGCCACGTCTCTTCCCAGGGACTTCACACGACCCTGGGCAGAGCAGATGCCAGAGAACATCTGTAGAAAAATCCAGGCGCACTCTGCCCAGGCCTGGGCCTCAGTCCAGGACGCCCTTCCCAGTGCATCACAGACCAGCCGAAGCCGCCTCCTGCATGCAGGCCAGGCCTCGAGCACACAGAGGAGTTTCAATACAGGGGACGCCACCCACGGTGTCCCTCTGTGCCCTTTGTTCCCCCAGCAACTTCAGCAGGAAAGAGCACCACCATCCCAACCTCACACATGGGGAAACCGAGGCAGAGAGGTTCATGAGAAGGGGTCATTTACCAGAGAAAGGTTTCTGAAGCCACACCCCAAACTCCAGGCTGAGGTTCGGGAGTAGGAGAACAGAGGCAGGGGCTCCCTCCCTGCTCCCCTAACTCCCCAGGGAGGATCAGAGTCCTTGAGATCTGTCTGGAGCCCCTTCTGGGGCCTGGGAAAACACCTGGTCAGTAGTGTGTGTGCAGAGGAAGGCTTGGGGCGACTCTGTCCCCTTCCGGCAAGCGTTCCGGGACTCTCTTTCCTCCAAAATGCCCCCCTGCACCAAGGCTGCTAGACTCTGTGTGGCTTCCTCCGTGCCGCTGTCAATCAGCCAGCCGCTGGGCTGACTATATGCACTTGCTTGTGAATCTCAGATGGGACAAGGCTCGAAGTGTCACTCTGCCAGTGTTGTGACACCTCCAGAGTGTTAAGGAGGGCGACCTGGTGTCAAGGAGGAGGCTGGGGTTGGGGTCTGGGGTCCCTAGTCTGCATGCTCAGGTGTCCCAGGGAACCCCCTGGAGGCAGAGACTGATTAGCATGCAGGAGGCCTCTCTCACACTTTTGTCTCAGGACACCTTTGCTCTCTTAAAAATTATTGAGGTCCTCAAAGAGCTCTTGTTTCTTTTCTAAATTACTGATATTTAGAAACATAAATAAAAATATTTAAAATGTTTATTAATTCATTAAAAATAACAAGCCTCTTGCATAAATAATATTTTCATCTTCAAAAAAATGCACCAGAAAACTCTGTGAGAGGAGGGACATTGTCTTCTATTTCCGCAAAGCCCTTTCGCACCTGGTTCAATAACTCCTGTGTTCTCGGCTCCACCTCTGCAGCCTGTTGAGAGAGGCCTTTCAGGTGAACCACACGACCAGAACCTGGCCTCACCTCTGGTTGTGCAAGCAGGTAGTATTTTAATAGCCTGTTCAGGTCATCTGTTGAAGTTGACTAAATTTGACACGTGGTAGTAGTTTAGCAGGTAGTCGTCATGTAGAATATGAAAATGTACCAATAAACATTTTGTTGTTTGTTATATTAAAATCCATTGGTCTGTCTTGCACTTTGAATGGACCGTTTGCCTAAGTGGTTTTGAAATATCACACATTAAAGAAGAATACTGGCATACAGATTTATGAGATCTGCCAATTGTGAACACACTGAATTCTACAACATGAAAAAAATCATACTTGTTATATCACCACCAAAAAAAGTCTTTAAATCTCTGGACGAAAACTCACCATGATGAATACAAGTTTCATAAAATTCTAAATCTTGTTTAAGGCTTAAATCTTGTAGGCAGCAAGTGCTGTGAGTTGTTCAAAGAGGGAGGCTGACTTTGCTCACATTCAAAAAATGTGCAGAACATGCCTGAACAGCATTAACCTGTTAGTCATTCAGCCAGAAATGATGCTCCATGAAAAAGCAGTTTGTTCAGCCTCCAGCTCATAGTAATCCATTTTCTGCTGCTGTAATAAGAAAACTGAGACCAGGTACTTTATGAAGAAAAGAGCTCTAAGTTTTAAAGGCAGAAAATCCAAAGTCAGGCAGCCTCCTCTGGCTGGTCTCTGGCGAGGGCTGCAGTGGATGACGCCACAATGGTGGAGCACATGCTGAGCCATCTCGTGGAGAGGGAGGCCTGGCCGACTCTTTCATGACAACTGTTCTCTTGGGAACTAACCGGTGCCCTGAGAAGCCATCAATCCCTTCCAGGGTCCACCACATACCCTCCTTCCCCAGCCCACCCCTTAAAGGTCCTACTCTCAACATCGCCATGCTGGGGACATAGCTTCCAGCATGTGAACCTTTGGGGGACACACACCACAATAGCAATATTTCAAAAAATTTTATTTGTTATTTTTAGATATAAATGACAGTAGAGTGTTATCAGTTGAAGGGCATCTAGGTTGGTTCCACAATGTAGCTATTGTGAATTGAGCTGCTATGAACATTGATGTGGCTGTGTCCCTGTAGGATGCTGATTTTAAGACCTTTGGGTATAAACCGAGGAGTGAGATAGCTGGGTCAGATGGTGGGTCCATTCCAAGTGTTCTGAGGAATCTCCATAGTGCTTTCCAGAGTGACTGCACCAATCTGCATTCCCACCAGCAATGGATGAGAGAACCTTTTCCCCACATCCTCACCAACATTTATTGTTGCTCGTATTCTTGATAATTGCCATCTTGACTGGAGTGAGATGAAATCTTAGAGTAGTTTTTGTTTGCATTTCTCTAATTGCTAGAGATATTGAACATTTTTTCATATATTTGTTGACCGATCATGTTTCTTCCTCTACGAAGTGTCTGTTCAGTTCCTTTGCCCATTTATTGGTTGGGTTATTTTATTTTATTTGTGTTAAGATTTTTCAGTTCTTTATATATCCTGGAGATTAATGCTCTACCTGAGGTGCATAATAGCACAATTTAAACAATTGCACAGGTACTTTCCTGGGTGGCCACAATACTCTAGTCAGTAGCAGAGTGCTTTACACAGACTTCCCTTTTTGTCACCAGAATATTAAAAAGACATAGACTCCCCAGCTACTCGTGAGGCTGGGCAGGAGGGTCACAAGTTTGAGGCCAGCCTCAGCAATGGAGACCCTCAAACACAAACACAAACAGAGTAGGGATGTAACTCAGTGGTAAAGTGCCCCAGAGTTCAGTACCCGGTACCCAAAACAAAGCACGGACTCAAGGGTAGAGATTTAGTAAAATCTCATTTAGTAAAATCTTGCTTCTTCCAGGACAAAGTACTTTTTACCAGGTGCACAGCAGTGAACCGTACAGCGAGGTTCAGAGAGTTCAGGGCCAGTGCCTTCAGTCTTGTTGATTTTCCAGTGAAATGTCAACCAAGAGAAATACAACTCAGTGGTTCTAGTATTCATACTAATATTAGGATACTATTAGCATGCAATACTGATATTAGTATTAGTGTGAACACAGATCATACTTGACAGACCTCAGGGAATCCCCAGAGGTCCCCGGGCCATTCTTTAAAAATCACCAATATTAAGAAAAATGTATTCGAGGTCAGAAGTGAGCTAGAATTCCAGGTCACAGCAGCTGTGTGATACTGAGCCACTGGCTTAATCCACCTGAGCCCCAGTTTCCCCATCCATAAAACGGAGACTTTGTGACCTGCTCACAGAGTCATCTTGGGACTCACACGGAAAGACGTCTGTGAAAGTGCTTGGCGTTATACCTGCCGCACGTGGGTGCCTTGTAAATGTGACTCTTCCCTTTGTGAACTGAATTATGTCCCCCAAAATCCATATGTTGAAGCCGAACCCCTCACAGGGCTGTAGGTAAAGATGGCAGTGCTGGAGGTCAAGTGAGGTCAGAGGTCAGGCCCTCGCCCCTAGTGAGCAGGCAGCCTCTTCAAGCCAGTGCGCGCCCTCACCAGGGACCAAGTTCCCAGTACCTGTTGATGGCCTTCCAACCTCCAGACGAGGAGAACAGTGTGTGCTCAAGCCGCCCAGTCTGTGGGTTTGCTACGGGGACTCGAGCCCACGAACACAGCCTCCTGCACCCTCCTCCTGCCAAGTCCCTGGGCTGCCAGCTCGCCTGGTTCCAAAGGCCTTCATTAGCTGGACAGCACAGGGCAAGCGCAGGGCAAGCGCAGGCCATGTGAGTTAGACAGAGCTGCCAGACGGCCCCTGGGCCGGGCTCCCGCCTCAAGAACCATGCCTTTAGGGGGATTTCCATGAGAACATTCCAAGACGCCAGCGAAAACCCCGATGCCGGGTGTGTGAGAACCATATTGGGAAGAAAGCAATTTTCTAGTTGATTTTCTAAAACAATAAACAGTGGAAAGAATGCCAGGGTGGTAGTTTTAACCACCACAAGCCAGAGAAAATCAACTCCAAGTCCTAAAACCACCCAGCAGACTCCCCAGTGGAGCTTTGTCACAAGGAGACTCCAGCAGCCCATCTGGTGGCAGTGACGGCGATGGTGGTGAGGGCCGCGGTGGCGACGGTGCTGATGCAGGGACACTGACGGTGATGCTGGTGGAGTCTCGGCGATGATGTCATGGTAGCTACAGTGACGGCGGCGGTGGTGGTGACGGAGATGATGACGACCATGGTGCAATGGTGTGACCATAGTGACAGTGGTGGTGGCATAGTGATGGCAGCGATGGTAACTATAGTGATGGTGACGGTAGTGATGGTGACCATGCTGGTGGCGGGTGATGATGATGAGGGTAATACATGACAGTGACGAGGGTAATACATGACAGTGACGAGGGTGATGGCAATGAGGGCTGTAACTTTTTTTTAACTTTTATTTATTTTTTTGTTATCATTTTTTGACAGCAATAGATTTAAAAAAAAAAACTTTTTTCATTCAAGTATTTAGGGTAATAATGTCTGTCAGTCTACCATCCTTCCCCTCCCCACCGGCTCCACCCCACCCCTCGCTCTCCTCTGCATGATCCAAAGTTCCTCATTCTTCCCTACCCACCCCCCCTATGGATCAGCATCCACTTATCAGAGAAAACATTCAGACTTTGATTTTTTGGGATTGGCTTATTTCACTTAGCATGATATTCTCCAGCTCCATCCATTTATCTGCAAATGCCATAAATTGATTCTTCATTAAGGCTGAGTAGTATTCCATTGTGTATATATGCCACATTTTCTTTATCCATTCATCTGTTGTAGGGCACCTAGACTGGTTCCATAGCTTAGCTATTGTGAATTGAGATGCTGTAAACATTGATGTGACTGCATCACTGTAGTATGCTGATTTTAAGTCCTTTGAGTATAAACCAAGGAGTGGATAGCTGGGTCAAATGGTGGTTCCATTCCAAGTGTTTTGAGGAATCTCCACACTGCTTTCCAAAGTGTTTGCACCAATCTGCAGTCCCACCAGCAATGTATGAGTGTGCCTTTTCCCCACATCCTCACCAACACTTATTATTGTTGTATTCTTGATAATTGCTATAATTGAAATGGCAATTTTTTGAGAACACACAGGAATGACGCTAAGTGCTGTGATGAGCATGTCGACACATTCAATGAGAGGTAATACCTTCAAGGTATGCCCAGTTTACAGGTAAGGAAATGGAGTCCAGACAGGATAAGACACTTGCCCAGGGCTCACAGCTGGGTTGTGACTGGGATGCAGTCTTCTCTTATGTTTCAGAAAAGGGAAGGGATGGGACAAGAAGCCCCCGCTTGAGTGGGATTGTGCTCAGGGGTGGTTCCCAGGCACTGAGCCCCTGAAGGCTGCAGATCATCACCTCTGGAGAGGTCCCCTCCTGTGGACCTGGGAGGGCTGAGAGGCAGCTGGGCACCAGAGGGCCCTTTGGGGAAAAGGGGTAGCTCTGTCTTTCATGCACTGGGCCTTGTGACAGAGGCCACAAGAGCCTGGGGGAGCAGATGAGGCTCAGGCACCCAGCTCCAAATCCTGGCACTGCCTCTCGTTAGCATGGTATCCACTGAGAAGTGACTTCATCTTCTGCTTTGGTTCCCAGCCCTGAAATGGGCTGAGAGCCCACCCTGAATAGCGTGAGGGTGACCTGGAGTGATGCACATGGAGCTGCAGAGCAGAGGAAGTGCCTGGTAAGCCTGAGACTCACCACCTCGGAGGCCAAGAAGCACCTACACCCACACAGTAGCCACCCCAGTCTCCCCTGATCGAGAAGGCACAAATCTGAAAGCAGTAAAGCTTGCTTTTTAAAAATAACTTCCAACTTCCAGAAGATCCTGGGAATGGTCTTGCACCCCTGCAGCCGGCCACGTCCACGGCTCTGACTGCCTATACTATCTCCTCCCGTGCCCGTGGTCCACGGCTCTGTCTGCCTACACTATCTCCTCCCGTGCCCGTGGTCCACGGCTCTGTCTGCCTACACTATCTCCTCCCGTGCCCGTGGTCCACGGCTCTGCCTGCCTACACCAGCTCCTCCCGTGCTCGTGGTGGGATGTTTTGGGAGCGAGTGGCAGGCATCTTGTCCTTTCTGCCTGGGCTCCATGGCAGATTGTCTGCCAAGAGGGCCACCACCACTTGCTCCCATCCTCTCCAAGTGTGCCACTAAGATGTGACATCTACTTTCCAGCCCTGGAAGATGAGGGAACGATGGTTTGTTGTGACAGATAAAGTGTGGCAGAGGCGGCACCGGGCCAGTCCTCCCGTCAGGTTTTTAGAGCACTGGCAGCTTCTGTTTGTCCCCTGGGATCCAGGCACCATGTACAGCAGCTCTGAGACTGAGACCTGCAGGGCCACAGGGTGACAGTGAGGCCCAGGCTGGTCCTCACTCCTACCAGGTGAACAAGGCTGCTGCGACATTCTGGCTGCCAGCTGAGGGTGGCCATGTGAGCAGCCACGGAGCAGAAGAGCCACCCAGCTGAGCCTGGTCAGCTCAGGGCTCACAGCAGGGTGAGGACCAATGAAGCACTGCCCTTTTAAGCTGCAGTCTTTGGGTGCTAAGAGATACTGGAGCAATCCCCAAGAACTCCTGCATGCATTTCTTAAAAGAGAGCCACAGTACAGTTTTGAAAGTTGGGAAACTCAGCGTTGGCGTACCGTTATTATCTGGTCCGTAGTCCTTGTTCAGATTTCACCCAGTGCCTCAGTGGTGGCACCTTTCTCCCCTCCAGTGCAGGAAGCATCTTCTGCATGTGTTGGTGAGAAGCATCCCTGTGCAACTGAGAAACAGCAGGGCCGAAATGCAGGGAAGGCTGCTCATCCATCCAAGCAGCTGGTGGCTCGAGGGGGAACAGGGAGTGGCCAGCCTGGGTCTGAGCAGCTCCCAGCACCGTGCAGCCTGCTTTGGAACCCCGCTGGAGCAGAAGGAACTCACTGTTAGGTTCACAGAGGGGCTGGTTTGGGGATCTCAACCCAAGTTGCTCTGTGACCCTACCCAGGGCCTCAGCTGCCCACCTGCAAAAATATCTACTTTCCAGATTCCTGTGATACCCACATGGGCCGGCCTGGGCTGGGCACGGAGGAGGCTGATGCTGTCGGCAGGCCTTTCAGTTTATGGCTGAGCTACACACAGCTTGGTTCAAGAAAGGCTCGGCACCCACAGGATGGAAACAAACATTCAGGGTTGGAGAACCTGCCTGTTCCAGCGACCACATTGCCTTTCCCAGGGAAAGCACAACCGGGTCGTGACCTGCCTGCCCACCTGGGGGACGATGCTGGACTGATGCACAACTTCATGAGTGGCTTTGGAGAGAGACTCAGGTGACCATGGCTGATGCAAAGTTTTCCCACGTCTAGCCTTACAAATTAAACCCTTCGTGGAACCTGAGATTTAGCAGTGGATGTAGTCAGCTCTCCAACTCCCTTATCCCCGGATTTCCGCTTATAAATCCACTCTGGGATTTGGCCTCCCTATCTGTCCATCTCTGCACAGTGCCTGATAGAAGTCATAAGGGAATCCGCAGCCCCCCACCCAGCAGAGGGCTGGCAGGAGGGGCAGGAAATTCCAGGGCTGGCTGTCAAGATCGGCCCTTGGTAATCATGGCCCTGTCACTAACAGGGAATCCGCAGGACTGGGATACCCAAGGTGATACCCAAGGCACAAGTCCAAGAAAGGCACCTGTGCGGAATGGTGGCACTGGTGCTGACGGGGTGCCCCTGTGACCCAGGGTCCCCTCAGGGAGCACCTGTCCTCCCACCCCACCAACAACACACCCAGAGCCTCACGAAGCCAGAGTGGCTCTGAGGGCTTGGCTCCCGGGCTCTGGAGCAGAACTGCCTGAACCAGAACCCCAGCTTCAGTCCTCTGCGTCTGACCCAGGGCTATCACGCCACCATCCGGGCCTCAGTTTTCGCATCTGTGAAATGGCTGTGTCAAGGACAGCTCAGTGCAATGTGGCTCTGAGCACTGCAGGAGAAGTCGGGTGCTCAGCAGCGTCCTCCCTAAAGCAGCTGGTATGTGACCAAGCACTTGGACCTCCGTCAGCACAGGCCCCCAGCACTGTTCCAAAGCCCTTCAAACATAACCGGGGTGGTTTCATTTTGACTGAGGCTGAACTCACGTGGCATAAAATGAACCGCTGTGAAGTGCATAGCTCAGGGGCATCTAGTCCCGACACGGGCTGTGCGGTCGCCACCTCCACCTGGTTTCCAGACCTTTCCCTGGCCTGCGGGGAAGCCCCACACCCCAGCCCTCACACCCACTCCCGTGCTCCCCAACCCTGCCCGGGCTCACCTGCTCTCCAGCTCCGCGGACCTGCTTTTCGTGGAGTCATCCCGGTGTGCGTGCAGAGGGACCTGTCGCAGTCCCCACTCGCCAGCCCGGGACCTCTCAGCATCTGTGGGCAGGCATCGTGTGGACCCCTCTCCTTTGGCTTTGTGAACCCCGGGAGGGAGGGCACAGCCGGTGGGGACCCTACGGTGACTTGTGGAGAAGTTGTAGAACTGCTTGACTTTCCCTCCGATAGGACACCAGGGTCCCAATTCCTCAGTCAACAGTCATTCTCCGTTTTTGCTTGCGGCCATCCTCGCAGGGGTGACTAGGGAGTGGCGTGGTTTTCAAATGAAGCCCCAAAGTATTACTTCCCACAAGCCGGGATTGATCCTCCGTGAGCTGGACGAGGGTGGCCAGTGGGGTTCCCCTCTGCACCTGTTCCCCCTCTGTAATGTGACTGTGTTGTGCTTCTCAAATGAGGCCTGGGGGAACGTGAGAGGGAAGAGACACTTGTCATTCGAGTGGGACTGTCCCCTTGGGTCCCGGGGCAGGACAGTTGAGCTATTGGAGGCACTCATCCAAGGTGCCAGAATCCACCGACGGAAGGAGGGCCCTGCCCACCCCGCAGCCGTTTGGGGCCCTGGTATCCACAGATGTCCTAAGACAGGGCCGCGCCCCAGCCCCACCTTGCCTTCCAGGACATCAAGAAGCCCTGGAGCCAGACCAGAAGCAGGGAGGGTCCCTCCTGCCTGGCCCCGAGGCCTCTCCAGTCCACCTCCACAGCCCCGGTCTGCAGCCCTGTGGAACATTCCAGGCCCCCTCTGCTTCTCAGGAGGAGTCCCTCGTGTCCCCAGGGCTCGGTCTTTGCCCCTGAGCGCGCTGCCCGGAACACCCGTCCCCTCCCTCCTCCTCAGCGGGTTCCTGCGCACCTGCGCAGACTGCGCATGCGCCCTGCCTCCGGCAAGCCTGGGCTGGCCCACCTGGCCTCGGGCTCCTCCGTGTGCCGCCAGGGCCCTCGTCACAGCACTGTCCATTTCAGCAGCCTTCTCCGCCGGGTCCGCGTCGGGTCCCGCACTCCTGGGGGCCACGTCTGGGACAGAGTGCCCATCAGGGACGGCGGGCGCTGGCCCTGCGGAAGCTTCCCGCGGAGATTTCCTACGGGAGAGCCCCCGTGGCACGCCTTGGTGGCAAGTCGGCTGTGGTTTCTGACTCCATCTAGCCGTGAACTGAGCCCCGGACCTGGACAGGGCCGAGCAGCGACCCCCTGTGGGACCACAGGGTGACCCCAGGCGGTAAGAGCTGACGCCAGCTTGTCCTGAGCTCTTCCTACTTTCTCCCACCCACAGACCCAGAGCCACAGCTCCCGTGGAGCCAGGTCTGGTGTCCTTTGTCCCCAGTCTTGGAACTAGCCGCCCTTGCTACATAAGGCCTCCAGAGTCCATTTCCACGGCTAGCTTCCCAAGGGCTCGGGTGGAGCTGGCACCTCCGACGTTCCATGCGCAGGTGGGCAGACCAAGAGCTGAACCTCGAGGGAGGAGCCGCCAATCAGATGGAAAGGCCGCGCCCTGGCCTTGGGCCCACTGCTGCTGAGGCTGAGCCAAGGTGGGTGTGGGACGTGGCCCTGCAGAACCCAGCCGGGCACATTGAGGACGCTGCCTGGAGGTGGGTCTCAGCCTCCTGCCCTCCGTGCACACAGGCCGCGGCTGGAGCAGGCACGTCCCTCAACCCTTCCCATCATTTCCGCCTCCTTCTCTTTGTTCATGGTGATTTTATCCAAACACAGAGGTGGCCAAGCTCGAGGGCGTGGAAGTAAGGAGGAGATAGCGTGGGAAATAAGGCTTTAATCTACACTCCCTTTCCCGAGGGGCTGCCAGAGACGTGGGGTGCAGGGCGGGACCCCACAACTCATCACGGTCCCTGCCCGAGGAAAAGGGCCGCTTCAGCCAGCAACGCGGGCATCAGAGGGCGCTGTCTTCCTTCAGTAAGAGTCGGCCATCTGAAGCTTCCCCAAAGGTGGGCCCCACGCCCTCACCATACACGATGTTAAAATTATAAAGTTAATCCCAGAAGACAAAAAGCTGTCTTTGTGCCTGAGAAAGGAATGATTTTACTCCAAAAGACCCTAACTGCAGAGAGCAGATGGGAAAAAATAGATTGGCTTTGGCTACATCCAGAAATAGGGACTCCCAGCAGGGGGACGCCTATATTCCTAGTCGCTCAGGAGGCTGAGGCAGGAGGATAGCCAGTTCAAGTCCAGTCTCAGCAACTAGCAAGGCCCTGTCTCAAAAAAAAACCAAAAAACAAAAAAAAAGGGTCTGGGGTTGTAGCTCAGTGGCCGGGTGCTTGTTTAGCATACACGAGGCCCTGTTCCATCCTCAGTACCAAACGTAGAAAGAAAGACAAAAGAAAATAAAGACCTGATGGGAAAACAGACACAGGGAGTGAAAAGGCAGAAGAGCGGCCTCAATGGCCAGGAGATAGCATGCTCCGCTCACCTCGAGAAAGCCGCGCTTCCACCAGCACAAGGGCCGACGCTGGCCGAACGTCCCGCGGAGCTGGGCCTGCTCGTGCACTGTACACCGCTGGTCAGCACAGAGAGAGGATGGGCCGGGCACACCCCAGGCCCCTGAGTCTCCACCCAGGGTGAGGTGTAAATGCCAGCACAGTTGTCCCAGGGGACAAGACACAGATGCCTGAGTGGCAGTGGTCATGTGAGTGGGGACTGGGGACACCTCACTAGGAGACACTAGCAGTCAGGGAGGGAGCTCCAAGCACACCTCACCATGGGGTGGGACAGGAAGCTCAGGGAAGGAAGGTGGCTTTCCTGCAGTAGGTGCTAAGGGAACTGGTCACTGCAAACTTGACGTCCACAGAAAGTCAGAGCACGTGTGCAGGAAAGCCTTGCCTGGCTTCCCTGGGCTGGCAGCATACCCGGGCAGTGCCCCCAAGATGGTGTGGGCACCAAGTTCCTTATTCATTTACCCTTTTGTGGTTCCTGCAGTCTCCCTCCTGCCTGTGCTGGGAGCTGTACTTACCCCACCCCACCCCCAACCCCATCCCACAAGTCCCGCCACAGGAAATGCAGCAGGGCTGATCCTGAGGTCAGAGTGGCCCTCTGCAGCGGTTGTTCCTTCCGGCCCCCCCTCCCTGGAGCCCCCCACTCCAGTTGTTGGGGGCTGTGATTAGCCTGGGTATTGAATGACCCCTGCTCTTCTTCCCCGCCTCACCTAGCAAGGGTTAATCAGCCTTCCTGCGGAGCGGCTGGGCAGCTCGGAAGGAGGCGGCAGGGCGGCCTGGCGGGCGGCTTTCATTACTTTGATGGGTTACATGTGCTGGGCTTTATCTCCGGCCCTCTCTCCGTAATTCAGGCTTGAGCGTCTCAGCTGTCGGCCGGTCTGCAGACAATTGCTCGGGGTAATACTATCCGGAAAAAGCTGATAAAACGCAGATGTGACGAGGCCTCTGAAATCTGCGGTTTGCTAAGTGGCTTGCTGCGATCTTGCCCGTGGCCAGGGCGGCTTCCCTGGAGGCTGGGAACCCAGGGCTGCGAGGGGAATTTTTTAAGTGAAAGGTTGAGCAGAGGAAGTGACTCTAGAAATTTTTTTTTCTTTAATTAGGAAGATCGGCAAATAGAAAGTGGAGGGGGGGCGGGGCTGTGCCAGGCCCTGGCAGCTGACCCGTTGCTGGGTCCCCTCCTCCCAGCCTCCTTGGAGCATCTCCAGAAACAGGGCACTGGGCTTCCTGTGCAGCCCGGAGTGGTGAGGGGCACGGGACCCTTGGAGAGTGCCACCTATCGGCTGTGTGACCGTGGGCGGGTCACTGAACCTCCCATGCTCAGTAGGATCACCCTCAGCCTCACTACTGATGCATGGGACACCAGCAGGGTGCCTGGCATGCACTAGATGCTCAACAAGTGACCATTTCCTTTTCCTTCCTTCGTTCCCAGACGGCCTTGTGGAGTACAAGCGACGTAAAGCTGATGTGGCAAGGGACCCGGCCGAGAATCTGGACTGCCTGGGTCAAAGTCACCAGGCCAGCCCCCGTGGGGAAGCCCTGCCACTGGGTCTCCCTGGGCCACGCAGGAGCAGAAGAGAGCTCCCAGACGCTACTGCGTGCCCGCGTTACCACGTGAACATACAGATGCTCATTCGGAGGACAGGGTGGCCTGAGACTCTGCATTTCTCACAGGGCCCCAGTGACTCTGGTGCCATAAGAGCAGGGAGGACCCCCAGCACCAGGCTGGAGGGGGCTTTGGTCCATCCAGCCATCTCCGCTCAGGCTCGGGAGGATTCTGCTGACCAGAGAGGGTGGGCAGTGTGACTGGCGTCGCCCAGCAGTCCAAGGCAGAGCGGCCTGGGAGGGGACCTCCGTACCCAGCTCACACACTCCCAGGCTCTGGGGACCAGCTTTCTGTAACTGGCCACGAATTTGCATGGAAGTTCCCAGAGACAGGCACTTCCTGACGCTCTTCCCAAGTTGCTTCTACGACCAGGGGGGACGTCCAAGGCAGACGCCACTAGGGGCGGCCCCAGCTTCCAGCAGCAGGTTCTCAGGAAATCCCAGCCTGACGCACAGCAGCAAGCCCGTTCCTCGCGGGCTCCGTGCCCCGTCCGTGTGCAGACTGTTCCAATAGATCAGTTATCTGAGGGGGTGTGCGTGTGGAGACAGGGCTGCAGGCTCAGGGCCCAGGGTTACATTTATGCCGAGGTCAGAAGGGTCCGCACGGCTACCCCTCCTTCCGCCTCAGTGGATCACACCCATTTTCAGGTGAGGACAACTGAAGCCCAGAAAGGTTATGTCACTTGCTGCTCCATCTCCCTGCCAGTAGGACCAGAGCTGGGATTCACATCCAGGTGCATGAGGAGTGTCTAGCTCCAGGTTACCAGTGTCTGTCTGTCTGTCGGTCCTCCTGACAGACACCTGGGACCAGAGGTCCACAGCAGGCGCTGAGGGCTCAGGCAGCCAGATCTAAACTCTGGGGCAGCGCCTGGCCTCGTGGTTGCCTTGAAAAGACCATTCTGCAATTAGAGGGTCAGTTTGCAGTTCCCGCCTTTCAAAGAAAGAGGGCGTCGGTCCCCCCGCTGGGGTGTGGGCAGACCTGGTAGCAATTTTCCCACAATGTGTAAATTAGTCAATCTCCGAGTCTGTAAACGGGGCCTTTGAAGCGACCTTAATGAAGCACTCCATTAGGGCTTAATGGTGGCTGCCTCCAGCGTTACTGGGCCAAGTGCCTTTTGATGTCTCGGGGCCACGGGTTGCAGGCTCAACTTATCTAAATGCCCCGGCAGGCTTAAAAAAAAAAAAGGCAAAAAGCCCCCTTAGAGAAGTTGAAAAATTTTTAATGAAAAAAGTTAGCCCTGGCCTGACTGATGTTGGCACTTCAAAGCCAGTGTGGACTAAATTGCTGCAGACTGCTTAATTCAAAAGTGCTCCCTCGCGGGTGACAGCCCATTGGTGACAAAATACAATTGGCAACAGGAGCCGGCAGGATCAAAGGCTGGCTATTGTAACAGTTTTGTTCCGTGAAGAATTGCTCATTGTCAGAGTTTTGAAGCCTTTTTCTTGCTAGCTTTTCTCTTCTCTCTTCTCTCTCTCTTCTCTCCTGGGCCCCAACGCCTTCGGTGGTTCTCGTGATTCTCGATTCTCTGGTTCAGAATCAGTGCACGTAAATCCTTGCCATCGCGTTCTTCCGGTAGCACGTTGTGGTCTGCAGAGGCTGCGGCTGCCTGTCCACCCCTCTCGAAGTCCACGCGTTGGCTCGTAATAGCCTTTTCTGTGTTGTTGTTAGAAAAGGTCCAGCCAGGCCGCCGGAGGGCAGGTCGGGCTGCTGGGATCCGCTCATCCTGGCGAGGACGCTTTAGGATTTGCTTCAGGTTAAACTGCTGCCCTGGTGGGGGCAGGCGGAGTGGGTGGTGTCAGTGCCGGGCCCCAAGCAGTGCCCGCTCTCCCCGCCTCGGTTTCCCCAGGCACAGCCCAGGACTCCTCTACGCACACCACAGTGTGACAGGGCTCTGACTTAGGGAGACGGGCCCATGGGGCCTGGCCTGGGAAGAGCAGGGGAGCAGGAAGGCACCTTGGAGGCTGGAGGCTGCCTCCTCCTCGCCCTCCTCCTCCCGTCAGAGGGTCTGCTTGCTCGGGAGGCCACCATCCTGCCCTAGGAACACAGACCCAGAAGGGGACACTTTGGGGGCTCGGAAACTTCTCTCAGAGGGGGTGAGCGATGGAAGGCAAGGGGCCCCCCGATCTGGAATCACATCCTCCCTTCTCCTTTGTAGGAGGTCTCCACCCAGTCCCTGGCCTCCCAGGATCTCAGTCTCCTCGCTGCTCATGGGACTAATGCTCCTCCTGCCCCATCTCCTGGCTTTTCCTGACTTGACACAAGCGTCGGCAAGGGTAAGGCTCTTTACAAATGGCCAGAATGGCTGACCTGTCCCGAAGTCCAGCCAGGCCACTTTCTGAAGCAAGTAGGAGAGGCTGGGCCGTTTGAGCAGAGTCAAGGGTGGGGACGACTGGGGACCTTTAAGAAACAAGAAGGCACTGGCTCCTTTTATTGCCTCCAATATTAGTCTCCAGGAAGCCGCCCCACGAAGCACACAGGGCCTCGTATCATTTACTTGTCTTGAATTAATTAAGAAGACGCGTATGGGGACAATTAGAGGCCCTTGGGCTGATGACATCTCGTCTCCTTGTGATGGAATTTGCTTCTGCATCCCTTTGGCCTCCCCTGCATTCACCCAGATATTGGCAGGTTTGTTCCCACCCCCAGCCCCGAGTATGTCAGTCCTATCCCAGGGCTGGATTAGTGATTCCCCGGGCCACACGAGGACTGCAGTGACTCCATGACCCTCCTGCTAACCAGGAGGGGACACACCACTGCCACAGCCCCTCCTGTTCACCATAATCACGCACAAGTATGCATAGACCCAGCTGAGCAATTATGAATAATTAAATCAATTAGAGGCAGTCCAGCGCCGGGACGGTGGTGGTTCGGGGTGGGCCTCTCTGAGATTTTAACAGTGAACGCGAGCGCCCGGCGAGCCTGTCGGGGAGGAGAACAAAAGCGTGGTGGAATGCCAGGCCGTGTTGCCGGGTGACCTCGTCCGCGGCACCCGCAGCCTTCCCAAGGACAACAATGGCAACGAAATGCCAATAAAATATTTCGAGGGCATGTATGAAAGCTTCCAAATGAGTTAATTAAAAGCGGATAAAACACACGTCTCCGAAAGTATGTGGAGTACGTTTCGTGCTTGCAATTTGACAGAAGGAGAAGTTTTGCAGCTTGAAGCAGAACTTTAAAGGGGCAGAGCGGGACCACGAGGCCGCTTGCTTCCATGGCCCACCTCCCGGCTGCTGCTCCCACCAGGAGCGAAGCTCAGGGCAGCCCTGGGCGGCGTCACCTACAGCTTTCCATGGTGGCCCGGATGGGCCAGGCCAGCTGGCAAGGGCCATGTCAGGTCTTCAGAGGAACCATGCTTTGAACGTGGGCAGCGGGCATGCGGGCGGGTCTGCAGGGGCAGCTGTACACCGAGGCCCTCGCAGGGCAAGGTCTTGACTTGGTTGCACCTGCTTAGCTCGGCGGCGGCACTGGGTGAACACCCGGTGCAGACTGCAGAGGTAGCTCTGGTGTCCCCAGAGGGGAACCCGTGAAGGAAGGGTGCTCGGAGGGGCCGGCCTCCCAGCCTGCACCGCCTGGCACTGGGAGGGCCAGACCTGCCCCGCTAACCGTGGACTAGCTGTGCTTGGTGACACCGACAGACAGGATCAGTTTTCCGTTTGCTCGTGTCAGGGCCAGAAGCGTGAGGTGCAGCCTGCTTCAGCCCAGGAGAGATCTGAACGGAGCACTCCTGTAACAAAGGACACTCTGCCTTTGAGTGACAGTTCATCCAGATTCATTGCTAGGATGTAAAGGTCACACATGATAAAAGTGCCACATAGTCCCGGGCGGAATCCGGCGCTGCCCGTAGGGAGCAAGAGAGGCTCTGCCTCCCGCCACGCCTCCCTCCAAGGCTCCTGTTTGTCCCTGTGCCTCCCTGTGCTGTGGACGAGAGGTGGGAAGGACTCGCTCAAGACCACACAGTGACCAGTGGCAACTCAAGGCCAACCCTGTGGTTTTCTGGCTTGAAGGTCCATAGCTCTGACTGCTGCCTCGGGTGGCTCCTCCGTGCACAAGTGACCGTGGCGGTGCTGAGAGTCCCGTGTGAAGGTGTCTGCAGTGAAGGGCTTCACCAGACGCCCACGGTCCAAGGGTCAGCCGTCACGCCCCTGTGCAGACCTGGCCCTGGCCTGGCGATCTAGAGGCTCAGTTCCCTCCAGGTTCCATACTGGGGCTTACACCATCATTCACTCCCAGGGGTCACTTCCCTCCTCTCCAGCCCAAGCAGGCCCCTCAGAGTCTCGTCCCCTTATCCTCCAAAGGGCCGGCCAGACAGCCTTCAGGGTAGCCTCAGAGTCAAGTCCTCTCCTCTGGCACTAGAAAAGCCCATTTCCCACACCTGCCTGGCCTCTCCCTGTGGTTGTGACTCCTCCCCTCCCCGAGGTTGTGGCTGGTGCCCATTCCCAGTGTACCTCTGCCTCCTGGGACAGCCCTCTGACCCCTCCTGGCTGCTGCTCCAGGACAGCCTGGGCGGGGGCCGTCCCTGTCCTGAAGCTGTCTTCTGCCTTGACCGGCAGGGGGGCCCGTCTCAGGGATGGATTTGAGCAAGGCTGCCCTCGGAGCCCGAGTCGCTCTGGTGACTGGCTTTGTTACTAGGTAGTTTTTCCCAAGTGCCAGAAGTTCACAAGCAAATCACATGTCCCAGCCTGTTCCCTCCAGATCTGCCTCTCTTCAGCAGGCCCGGAGCTGCCCAGACACGGAACAGGGTGTGTTCACACACGACCAGCCAGACACACCCAGAGGGGTCTGCCCCAGGGGGATGCTGCGGGCCCATGCTGAGACCCCGCTTGGTGCTTGGTGCACACAGTGGCCTGTTCATACTGAACACGGGGTCAGGAGCGCCGGGCACGCGCCAGGCCCTGGGTTCCTCGCACATCACAAAAACCACACATGCGATTAAAAAGACGTCTTTGCTACTGTACAGAACAGAGTTGCTGAATGCCAGGTCGAGTGGCGGCTGTGGGCTGAGCAAGATTGGCATCTGTCCAGGTGACCCAGGTGACCTTGTAACGACAATAAGCAAGATCAAAGCGCCCTTTAGGATCTGAGGGTGGAAGGAGGTCACTGCACCCGTTCATTGAGCAAGTCCTTGTTAAACCCTGCAGGAGGGGCGTGGGCAGCCTGTCAGAGCGCCTCAGAGGCCAGCACCCCGCAGGACCCCTGGAGTTGCGGGCCAGTACACTCTCACATGTTCATGGCAACCAGGAGGAGGAAAGGGGCCGGAGGATAACTGACTGGCCAGTTTCCCCAAATGGACACTGCCCCAGTGGCCAGAGCTTTGCCCGCTGTGGGTGGGCATCGCTGCCCTCACCAGGCAGGAAGTCCTACCTCCAGTCTGGCTACAGCCTTCTCACCCACCACCAGCAGCCTGGCTATCAACCAACCCCACGGACAACTTGGCAGGGACCAGACTTAGATGAAGGTCACAGAAACCCACATCTTCTTAGATGTATTTGTCTAGGGCCGACCCTATCCTGAATCTCGCGCCCTGGCTCACTCTGTGCCTTGAGCCCCTTCAAGCTGCTCTGTCCCTGGCTGCTTTCAATGAGCTCAGAAGACAACGTAACCAGGGGCGCCGTCAAGCTCATTGGCCAACGGGCTGGCAGTTGCAAGTTTCGGCTTCCTCATCCATGCAGTGGCAGTGACCCCAGTGCCAGCCTCGGTATCTATCTCATGGGAATGGGTCAGGAGGCCGTGAGCGGGAAGCGGGCAGCTGGCTGCGGGTTGAAGCCCCAACTGCTGGCGGGTGCAGTGTCATCAGCAGCACTGCGGAACCCGAGACTGAAGGCAGCAGCCTGCGCTGGGCACCCTGGCGTGAGATCGAGGAGCCGGCAGGCCCAGGGATACTCTTCCACCCATGGTGACTTTCCCTGAGCTCCGAGGAGCTGGAGGGGCCGGGAGACCTGGGAGCCGCTGTGGGGTGGTGGGAAGAGAGGATCAGGCGCGGCCCAGCTCTGCTCCCTCTGCCTTACAGAGGTGAGATTTCGGAAGGAGGAGGTTCTAGTCCTTGACACAGATGTCCCAGGTCACAGCGCAGCCTCTGCAGCCTTACTGAGAAGACAGAGCCCCTGGATTGCCCCAGGCAGGGCAGGCAGGCCCTCCACGGAGGGGTCAGCAGAGGGAGACGCCAAGCTCCTTGCTAAGTAAAAAACCAAAAAGCAAATCCCGTTTTCTCAGGATGTGAACAAGCCATGTGGACCCCTGAGGCTCCACAGGGGGCCGTTTCTCTAACCTGCTAGATTCCCGGGTTCGCAGGTCTCCTGCGATGGACCCCTATCTCTCTCCAGCCTCAGTTTCTCCTTCTGTGTCATGAGGGAGGACTGGGTGACTGGAGAGTCCTGTGATGCTGGCACACCACCTCGTTCACAAAGCCCCCTTCCTGTGGCCCCTTGCCACCTTCTCCGAGCCCCGCCTCTGTTCCAGGGGCTCCCGACAGTGCCCCTTGGGCCAAAGCCCCTACAAATCCAGACTTCCCCTCCCCACCTCCGCCACGTTCCCTACGAGGCCACCGCAGAAAACGCAATGCGGACAGAAAGCAAGGATGTTTTAATTTACTCGATTAAATTGCCATGTGGACAGAGGCTTGGTAAGGAATCTGCTCTACAGAACTTTTCGTTTAATAGAATTAGTTGAAACCAGATCGGCCGAGCCCCCGTTCCTGCAGGCCATCTGCCCAGACAGGGAAACGGCTTCCCTAAATAGGACCCCATGCTGCTGGAGCCTCGGCTAAAGGGCCGGCAGGGAGCTGCCCTGCTCCTCGGCCTGTTCCTGTGGGTTCAAAGTCCTTCCCTTTGGGGCAGCGGGGCCAGCAAAGCTCACATCCACTTTGAGCTTAGGGTTAGGGACTTTAATCAAATTCACATTCAGCTCCACCTGCGGAAGTCTTGACAAAATCAGGGACTGCAGAAGGAGATGCCAACTTAGAGATTTTAATTCAGAAAAGACATCTGTCCCATCGTTTGCCTGGACTGTTTAGGAAAATTAGATGAACTAACATTTACTCAGCATTTTAGAGTCTCCCAAGAAGCCTCCTCATGTTTATTTAATCCTGTGACGATCCTCCAGGAAGCCTCTTCAGTGCCCTGCAGATGAGGTAGAGAGGTCTAGTCACTTGCCCAAGGCCACACAGCCAATGCCAGCAACTCGAACAGAGCAGGGCTGGCACGTGCACGCCTGTCACCATAGTGCCCCGAATGTGGTCACTGCCACCTCCTGTTCTTCTCCTGGGCACTGAACCCAGAACTGCTGGCTCAGATCTGCCTCTGTTGGCAGCAGGTCTTAGGACTTGGGAAGCCACTGAGCCCCTGGGAACGGGAGGAGGAGCAGCACCTTTCTGCTGGGGTCCAGAGATGGTGAGGGGCTGCACACTGCTAGAACAGAAGACCCCTGGCAGGGGCCCCCGGGTGCCAACCTGTGTCCTCTGAGCCCGCCCACCCGCTGCTCAGGCAAGCTGCCGGCGCAGACACTCGGGGACGGGTGTGCCGTTAGAGCAGGGCTTGACGAGCTCTGGCCTGGGGGTCAAGTCCAGACCACCCATTTTTGTAAATAAAGTTTTATTGGTTAATATATTGTCTGTGCCATTTTTGCCCTATAACAACAAAGT
The DNA here is from genome assembly GCF_902686445.1 of Sciurus carolinensis. NCBI lineage: Eukaryota > Metazoa > Chordata > Mammalia > Rodentia > Sciuridae > Sciurus > Sciurus carolinensis. Next base: position 135,216,524 of record NC_062222.1, on the reverse strand, counting down.
TGGTAGTTGGGACAAAACCCCATGGCCTGAGAAGCCCTTTACAGACGTTTGCAAAACCTAATTTAGAGTAAGAGGGCAGTAGCACCCTCGGCCCCCAAAGGGGCTGAAGAAAGGCAGGGGGAAGAGGCAAGTTGCCCAGGGAACATTTTATTCCAATTTTTAATGAGCTCAGTCCCCTTAGGACCCTACTCCCTGATCTCAGAATCCAGTTTGGGTCTGAGGTGTTTTGATATGGCAATTTCTGTTTTAAAAAGAAAGCATTAATGGGCCCTGATTAGTTGGTCGTGGGGACTTTGAATGAAGGGAGGCGGAGTTGGGGTGGCGCTCTAGTCTCAGGGCCTCTTTATAAGGCTGGGACTTCCAGCGCAGGGAGCGGCTGCTGTATGGAATTGATGCACTTGGAGATTTATAAGGTCAAGTTTTATGGGCCTACAGCTCCTCGTGTGTATTACCACATCCTTATTACAAGCTCATGCTGCTGTCCAGTTAAACCCACGGAGCTGATATATTGCTCCTCGCCTGCCTGGGCCACAGACTGGAAGGAAACCGTGCAAATAAAATACGGCCTTTGGGAGCTGATCGGGTCCTGGCTTTTCCACACAAGTGACTCTGCTTGCTTTCCTCCTCTCTAGCCCCAAAGGGGGTGAGGGCTGCCGTGCAGCCTGCGCACCCTGGCAGCCCTCGGGAGCGGCTGGAGACGCTAGGGTGTGCCGGGCAGCAGCAACCTTGGGCGGCAGCACGGACAGGCCCGGGAGGAGGTCCTGCCGCGCTGCCGTTCACCAACAGGCCATAGATCCAGCCCGCCGTTTGTCTTTGGCCAGGGCTGTCTTCATGGAAGGACAAACTCAGCCTGAGCCAGGAGGTGCCACGCTGGCATGGTGCCTGTCCCCTCTGCTCTGGGCTGCTCGAGCCTTGCTCAGGATGTCCGTCATGCGGGACGCCAGGACAGCCCCAGGAAACAGAGGCAAGAGTGCAGACCGCTCCAGGAGGAGCCTCGGGGACCTTGTGGCTCGAGGAAGACTCAGCAAACTAAGAGCCAGGAGCCAACATGGGGCTTGCCATGGCACAGGAGGGACGAGCCGGGCAGGAGCCGCTGCCGGGGGAGACCTGACCAGCGTCGGCCTGGCTGCCTGGGTCAGTGAAGAGGGTGGCGAAGCCCACAAGCACGACCCCCCAGGGAAGGGACTGCGTGGCACCCGCCAGGGTCAGCCGGGTAGGCAGAGCTCAGGAGTCTTAGGGGAATGGGAGGTGTTTCACCAGGACAAGCCTGCACTTCGGCGAGGGGCACGCTGCGGAGCCAGGGTCCGGAAGAGCAGGAAGAGGATCCGAGAGATGTCACTCAGAGACAACATGGCAGCTGACTCCGGCAGAGCCAGGGCCTCAGCTGGCAAGAAAACCCCAGACACCGGGGGCCTCAGGGGGACACCAAGGATGAAGAAGTTGGGGAGCCTGCCTCCTCTGGGCGCCACCTTCAAGAGCCTGTGGTAGGCTTGGGCCACTCTTGGTCTCTTGGGGAGACCAGCTGGATTTGGAGCACAGCACAGTGGGGATCTGGTAACTGCCCAGGCCCGTCCTGGCCACTGCGACCTTCCAAGATCAAAGACTTCTGCTTCCCTTGGGCCTTCCTCACCCCCTCCAGCTCTTGTCCTGGGTGACTGCACCCCAGGACCACCTGCGGGGAGTTCTGGGAACCGCGTTCCTCCAGCAAATGCCCATTTTTGTCTTTCAGACCCTGGGAATCTCTCCCTGAGGGTGTTTACCTTTTCACTTTGGCCACAAGGAAGCCCAGAGTCATCTTCGCAGCTGGGCTGGGCAAATCCACAGCCCTGGTGCCTCCCCAGATCTAGCCTTGCCCCCATTTATGTTTCTACCCCTGTTCCCACTTGAGCCCAAATGCCCTCCTCTCCCTGTTCCTTGCTGCCCTAAATGTATCCAGTGCAATGTCTCAAATCCTTTTTAATGGGAGGCAGGAGGATGCAAAGGACAGAATGTAAATGAGTTGGCTGAACCCTCCGGCCCTGCGTCTGCTCCCTCCTCCTCCGCCCATTTGCCCCTTTCTAAAGATTTCTGGAGCCGCGCTGCAGCACAGGGGTCCGGAGCTCCAGAGCCCTTGGTCCTCCTGAGGGAGTTGTGCGTCTTCCACCTCAGCCTTCAAATACCACTAAGAACTCCAGAAAGCTCCCAGTCACCCCCAGCTTTTCCCTCTGTCCTCCCTCTTATTAACAGATGAAGATGGCGTCCCTTAGCAATGCGGCTCCATGCTGGCGCTTCCCACGGCCTCTTCCAGCCCTCCTCGCCTGGTCCCGGCAGCAGCAGGGGCTGGAGGGAGCCTGGTGTGGCTCTCAGTGGCCCGGCCGCAGTTAGGCCAGGGCTTGCAGCCGTCGTCACAGGAGGAAGAAACCAGGGCTTGCCGACCGCCCAGAGGCCCTGGGCAGCCCGCCCTGAACCTTTCCAGGGGTTTCCTTCTCAATGAAAGTCCTGGAACTGTCACAGATTAGAGCGACTGTCGGCCACCCTTCCGGTCTGCCAGCGGGAGCTGCGTGAAGGACTGAGCAACTCCTGGTTAAGGTGCAGACTGTGGGACCCGAGAACAGGTGGAGAGACGGCTGCTTCTGCCTGAAGCTGATGGGGCCTGACGTGGCTGACCTTCCTCCTGGACCTTGGTTTCACAGGCTAGGAAGCTGGAGGGACCTGCTCCTGGCCTGGTGGGAGGCCCACAGAGGCTTCTCCCCCAGAGGCAGGAAGTGGAGAGGAGTCCATTGTGGCTGAGGCCAGGCCTTCTGGAGAGGCCAGGAGCCCGCTCGGTGGGGTGGAAGATCCCAGCCGCTCGGATAACGGACGCCGAGCTCCCACGGGCTTGCTGGGTCAGAGAGAAGAGAGCCTCCCAGGAGGAGAAGGAAGACACGGGTCTCCACCCCATGTTGAGGACGAGTTGGGTCCACTCCCAAACCTGTCTGCTGAGGTCCTGCCCCCAGCTCCTCAATACCACCGTGCCCGAAGACAGGTCTTCAAAGGTCACTACCTCACCAGGGGTCCTAGGGTTGGCCCGCAGCCAACATGCCTGGCATCCTCAAGAAAAGGAGATTAGGACCCAGACACGCAGAGGGGTGACCATGTGAGGACACAGGAGCAGCTGGCCCTCAGCAAGCCAGGGAGAATGGCCCCAGTGGGAACCAGCCCTGTGGAAACCCTGACCTTGAACTTCAGTCTCCAGGACTGAGGAACTTAGCTCTGAGATTGGAGCCACCACTCTGTGGTGCTTCGTTTTGGACACCCCAGCAAAGCAACCCCAGCCCCTGGAGGAGCCGTCCAATTTCCCTCTCCTGATGGGCCAGGGTGAGGACTTGGGAAGGGGAAACACATGTGGCCATGTGGCCTCTGGTTTCTGGCCCTGGAGCGGCCGACCCCCAGGTCCAGATCCACCCGCGTGCCTTGCTTTGACCAAAGGGACAGGAGTGGATGTGACGAGGGTGGGCTAACACCCACAGGCTCCTCCTCCAGAGTCCCTGGGCCTTCACCATCAGCTCACCTGGCCAGCCATCTCAGTGGGGACCATTCTAGCTAGATCAGCCAGCCTGTCACCAGCCACCAGGAATGACAGTGACCTCAGTGAGACCAGAAGAAACGGGCAGCTGAGCCCAGTCTAAGTCACCAACCGACTCATGAGGAAAAGAAATGTGTATTTGTCTGAAGGCCCAGGGCCGGGAAGGCTGGTTGCCTCCTGCCACGGTGGCAGTAAACGAGTCCCCTCATTGCAGGGGTCCGAGCTGGGAGGGACCCTGGGGAAGCCTCAACCTGTCATCATAAACCGCTTTTTAGGAATTTTTCAGATGTTCATTTCATATTCCAATGTTTTCATAGGATGGAAAAAAAATAGCACAGACTCAAGTCAAAGGCACCCAGATCTCAGCAACCTGCCGTGACCTGGGGGCCAGCGTGGCTGGATTTTGTGCAGACTTAAGAAAAAAATCAAGAACAAAAACAAAAACAAAAAACCCTCTCGCGCCTCTGGTTGGCCAGGCCTTGCCTGCGACCTGCCACCTGGGCCTGTTTGAAAGGCGTTCCCACTGGCAGTGGTGGGCATTTGTGAAGGAAATGCTTTAAGTTCTGCGAATCCAGACCCACTTCTGAAATGCGCCCCATTGGCCTTGGAGGCAGAGAGCGGGTGGGCAGAACCTGGGCTCAGAACCCCTCGGCGGTCCCGTTGCTTGGCTTTGTGAGCGCGTGCTTCTGCGGATCCTAAACCTCGCGGGTGTCCTTGGTGTTTACCAGGAGCCTGCAGAAGAGTCTGCTTCCATTTTTTCAACGGGCTCCAGTTCTGAAAGTAAAAGCAGCTTCAGAGCAGGGCGTGGGGCAGGAGTGGCCCCATCGGCGCCCGTCCTGAGGGTCATCCCATCCGCGCGCCCCACCCCACCTCTGGTCACCCCTCTCTGCTGCCGTAAAGCTACAAGCACGGCTGCGTCGTGTCACAGAGCTGCTGTAACAGAACGCCACAGCCCGTGGCTTAACACTGCTGAGACCTCTCCTCACGTCTGTAGGCGGACAGCGGACGCTGGCAGGCTGCGCTCTCCAAAGGCTCTGGGAGGAGCCCCTGCCTCCTCCAGCCTCGGTGGCTCCTGGTGCTCCCTGGGTGTGGCCGCCCCCTCCAGCCTCTGCCTGTCTTCTCCCTGCGTCTTCCATGAGGAAGACTTGGTCTTAACTCATTTCATCCACAAAAACCCTATTTCCAAATCCTTTCCTCACGTTCTGAGGCTCTGGCAGACGTGAATTCTGGGGGACGCTACTCATCCCAGCACCGTGGCCAGCAAGCCTCAGGCACGTCTGGTCTGGCTGGGCCGTGCTCACCTCTCAGCAGCTCTAACCCCACAAATATGGAGCACGGAGAACAGGGCCCAGGACACAGGGAGCACGCACTTTCTCTTTACTACAGTAGCAGCAAGCCTCACCACCAGCCTAAATGGCAGGGATCATGGTCATCCCTATTTTACAGATGGAGAAACTGAGGCACAGAGAAGTCAAGCTACTTGCCCAAGGCCACACAGCCCACAAGTGGTGGCAGCAGCCTGACTGCTGTCTCATGCAACCTGGTGTCCTGCCCCTCCTAAGCTCTACCCCTCCCTGTGTCAGAGCCCTGTGTTGAGGACCAAGGTGGGAATCCTCTTGGAAAAGCTTTCTTGAGTCACTGCAATGAACTGTTGCCAAGTGCAACCCCTTCCCCATTTCAGAGATGAGAAAACTGAGGTCCAAAAAAGCAGAGTGGCCTGCCTGTGCCTGCGGTGCTGTGCCTCAGCCATCTTGGGTCTGAGCCCCAGAAGACCGTCCTCCTCGGCTGCCCCCTCTCCTGCACGGTGCCAACAGATGGTCCAAACTGGGCGGCTCCTGCTGCACTGCGGCTCCAGACCGGGATCCAGCCAGCACAGCTCCGAGGCTGCAGCCGCTCAATTCTGTTTTGTATTTAGTGCTTCAAATGCTGCTGAGTGCACAGCCTAGAGCCACTGAGAACTGCTCCGCGCCTCGAGGGCCGTGGCTGGGGAAGACCGCTGGCTTTGCACTTCCCTGCTGTGGTCATCAAGACCCTGGTGCCCCAAGCAGGCCTGTGCCCAGGGGAAGGCTGGCGGACCTGCAGAGGGCGGGCCCCGTCGGAGAAAGCCGTCCTCTCCTCACCGTGCTCCTTCTTCACTCCCCAAAGGCCTCTGGGCCAGCTGGTCCGCATGGACTCTAGCCGGGGCCCTGCCGGGGCCCACCCGTGGCCGCAACTGGAGCTCCCGTTTCTCACACACGGCCCTGTCCTCCAGGCCCTTGGGGCCAACCCGGGCTCCAAACACCAGGGGTAGAAGGCTGTGGGGTGTCCAGAGGCCACGGGGCAGGTCCCAGAACAGTACATCTTGTCGAGGGCAGGAACCCCGGGGCAGTGAGGTAGGACTGTGGAGAAGGCTGAGCAGGACGTGCAGACCCAAGGGCCCCGGGGCCCAGGCAGGAAACGGAAGCTGAGAGGGGGCGGGCATGAGGCAGGCATGGCGGGGACTCAGTCCTGGCCAGGGTAGCCGGGCAGCACGGCCAGAGCTCCTGGTTGCCAAGAGAAGCTCCAAAAGAGACTACTTGGTGGGAGTGTTTGAGTTTTGGTCACTAAAAACGTTTTTTTGAAAAACAAAATGCATGTTTGGGCTATCTATCTATCTATCATCTATCATCTATCTATCCATCCATCCATCCATTCATCTATTTATCTACCTATCATCCATCTATCCATCCATCCTTCCATCATCTATTTATCTATCTACCTACTACCCATCCATTTATCTATCCATCCATGTGTCCATCCATCTATCGAACCATCTATCTATCCATCCATCCATCCATTCATCTATCTATCTATCTATCTATCAATCATGCTGGGGATTGAACCTAGGGGCACCTTGCCACTGAGCTACATCCTCATTCCTGAGGGGTTCACTAAGTTACTGAGGGTTTCAGTAAATTTTTGAGGCTGGCATCAACCATGCAATCCACCTGTCTCTGCCTCCTGGGTGGCTGGGATTACAGCTTGTCTGGTCTACTTCACAGCCCATGTCCCCCACCTTGAGTCGGAGGCAGCACTGGTTCCAGGGCTTCTTGCTGCCCTTGGACATGCCCACACTGCACCCATGACCTGGTCCCGCCTAGGCTCAGGCACCTTTCTTCCTTGTCCACATTCACAGCCTGGCTGATTGCATTCCGACCCGTCTTGAACACCAGGATGCTTCCCAGGCTTGGCTCAGGCCTGCTTCTCCCACTGAGGCCCAGGCTCAATGGCGCAACTTCTCACTTGACACCTGGTCTGGGAAATGCCCCTCTCTCAACTCACTAGAACTTTGACTCAGCCTCAAAAACCCCTGGCCCAGCCTGTTATTTCCAGTATCTTCTCCATCTTAGCAGACACCAGCTCTGTCAGCTAGCCTCCAGTCCCCCATGCTATTTGAAGTCACTGGATTTGGGGGTGACTTGTCACGCAGCAGTAGCTGACTGATGCACTCCTCATGCAGCAGGATCCTTTCCTCCACCAGGCTCGCCTTTCTTGGTGTGGTTTTCTGCTGGGCAGCTCCAGGCAGGAGCAAGGGCTCAGTCTGAACAGCACTGCAGATGCGCAGGGGCAGCAGATGGATCACAGGAGGGAGGGTGAGGCCTCCTTGGAACGACATCAACGAGAGGCACCCTCCCTCTGCTGACCCACATGGACTTGATAGTCAGTGGATTTGATTTGAAATGTAATTGGAGAGTGTTTCTACTTATCATTTTATTTAGGGGAAAAATAATACGGAGTTATTTGGACATAATTTTAATATTTTCTTAAATACTGGTTAAAAAAATGGACTGGCATCATGTACACATGGCCTTTAAAATGTGGGTATTAAAATCAAGAGGGCCCTCCCAGGAGAACGTTCCCTGGCCTGGGGTCCTGCGGGCAGGAGCCTGTGTTCCCTCAATGCTAGGGCAGCCCCGGTGACAACAGTTTCCTGGGTTCAGCAGCGGCTTTCCTTGGGAGGAAAGAGGCAAAGGCTCGTGTGTGCCCAGTGGTGGGCACCCAGGATTCCTAGCCCTGAGGATACCCACATCCGGGCACAGACACACACCTGCCAAGACACGGCAGCGGACCCACTCGAAACCCCCGTTCCAGGCTGGTCCCAGCAGGTCCTTCCAAGGCACCCTGGCTCACTAGAACGGAGTACTGTGCAGCCACCTGCTTCCATCCGTGTTGGGCCCAGATGGAGACCCAAGTGACCCACCAACGGCTTCCCTCGGCTCTAGACGGGAGTGGGCCCTGTCCCCAGGACAGGGTCTCATGTGTGTCACAGTCTCTGAGTCAACGAGCATCTGCCTGCTGGCCTGCCGCCATGCCTAGGAGTCCACACTTGACTTTTACCTTTTCAATCTGGAAGGGAATTTGGAGGTGACTTGTGCCGTGAAGGCTTAGCCGGGAAAGTAGCAGCCGCCTTCAGACTCAAAGGGAAGTGAATGTGCTCGGCAGCGGAGGGGAGCGGAGAGGCGGGGTGCCCGGAGGCTGGAGGTGAGCTGACCCTACAGACTGGACGGGGACACCCTGCAGCTCCTCCCACACCTCCTGCAGCTCCTGGAGCCGCCCATCAGTGGACGCCGCTGGGAGCCAGGTGACAGGAGCCTGGCGAGCCGCCCCTGCCGTCACCAAAGAGCAGGGAAGGCGAGGAGTACCCCAAGTCTCACGGATGACCCTGTCTGTGCATGTCCCATCAAGGTCACTGAGTCCCCGAAATGCTGAGAGGCGACTGCAGGCCTCTGTGAGGTCTGGACAGGGAGAGTGGCTTCTCAGTCACTTTGCACCCCAGGCTCCTACACTGGGGCCAAGACACAGCATGTGTGCAAGAAGTATGGGGTGGGGTGAAAGGCTAAATGGAGGAGTGGCCAGGGTGGTGGACAGTGAGATCACTTTCTGTCTACAGGTCTCAGGGAGCACACCAGGGACCCTGGACAGTCACTGTGCTTAGTGTGGTTCCAGCACCTCCAACCCCATTCCCTCTCCCCTCCCCCAACTCAGGCAACCACTGAGCTGCTTTGTGTTTCCATAGATTAGTGCACATTTTCTAGAATTTTACCTCGATGAGACCACACATACAGGCTATTTTTAATCTGGCTACTTTCACATGGCACGATGCTTTTGAGGTTTGTCCACTTGTTATGAGTATCACTCATCCCTTCCTTTCTGTCGCCGAGCAGATTCCATTTATGGATGGACCACGGCTTGAGCTTCTCCTGCTGATGCAACTTGGGTTGTGTTCAATTCCAGCAATTACAAAGAAAGCTGCTATGAGTGTCTCTATAACAATCTTGGTGTACCCTAATCCTCTTGGATGGACCCAGGAGTAGAATGAGTGGGTAATATGGCAGGTATGTTTGTCAGCTTCTTGCCACTATAACAAAATATCTGATGCAAGCTACTCATGAAGGGAAAAAAAGGTTTATTTTGGTTCACAGTTTTGGAGAATCAAGTCCAAGATCAGGCAGTTCCATTTGGCAAGGGCACAACATCATGCAGTAAGAGCTCACATAGGTCTTGATCCAGGAAACAGGGAGGGAGAGGACAGGCTGGGGTTTCATGGTCCCCTTCAAGGGCAGCATTCGCAATGACCTATGGACCTCTCACTAGACCCTGCCTCTTAAAGACCCACAGCACCTCCCAGTACCACTACCTAGGGGACCAAGTTTTATACATGGGCCCCTGGGGAATACATATCCCCAAAGCAGCAGCAGGCATGTGCCTAACTTTTTAACAAGTGTCTGCAGGACAACCGTGCCCTTTCCCCTTCCTATCAGAAGTGCATGAGAGCTGCAGCTACTTCATGTCCTCACCAGGGCTGGGTATGGTCTTTCCTCCCCCTCTCCCTCCCCCTCCCTCTCCCTTCCCTCTCCCCTCCTCCTTCCCCTCCCCCTCGTCCTCCTCTTCTTCCTCCTCCCCCTTCTTCTTCTTTCAATTTTTAAATTTGATTTGTTCTGATTAGTTGTACATGACAGTAGAATGCATTCATACATTCTGATAGATCACACATAAATAGAGTGTAATCTCCCCTTCTTCTGGCTGCACATCTTGCAGGATCACATCATACATGCACATGAGGTGATAATGTCTGTTTCACTCTACTAGCTTCTTAATTCTAGTCATTCTAGGCAGGATGCAGTAATATCTCCTTGTGGTTTAATTTGTGTTTCTTTAATGATTAAATAATGGAGAACATCTTTTAATATGCTTGTTTTCTCCATCAGAATATTTTCTTGGATGAAGTGTCTGTTCAAATATTCTGCCCAATTTTTAAGTAATTTTCTTATCACTGGAGAGTTTTTACATATTCTGCATACAATACCCTTGCCAATATGGGATTTACAAATACTTTCTCTCAATCACTTCCTTATCTTTTCAATCTCTCACCAGTGTCTTGGAGGTCATGAAGAACAGAAGTGGTTCATTTTAATCAAGTGCAATGGATCAATTCATTCTTTGTGAATTACGAGTTCCATGTTGTAACTAAGAGTCTTTGCGTACATCGAGGCCACGAAGATTTTCCATGATGTTTTCTTCTAGACGTTTTATCATTTTCAATTTTACATTCAAATCTGTGACCCATTTTGAATCAAGTCTTCTACATGGTGGAGGGAAGAAATTGAGGTTAAATATTTGCATCTGGAAATCCAGTTTTCCAGTACCATTTGGTGACAGTTGGTTCCCTTTACACCTGGGTTGAAAATCAGTTGACCCCACATGGGAATCATGGGTGCATCTATGTCTTAAGTGATTCAGGCTATTATAACAAAATACCATAGACTGCATGGCTTACACAGCAGACATTTATTTCTCACACGTCTGGAGGCTGAAAGGTCGAAGCAGGGTGCTGGCAGGTTCAGGGACGCTTGAGCAGCACTTTCCTGGCTATGGACAGGCTTTCCCTGTCTGCATTCACGCAACCTTCCCTTTGTGGGCACATGTGAAGAGAGAAAGGAGAACATTCTCTCTTCCTCTTCCTAGAAGGGCACCAATCTCACCCGGAGGAGCCCATCCTCACAGCCCAAGCTCAACTAATTACCTCCCAAGTGTCCCGCCTCCAAATATCTTCATATTGGGGGTTTGAGCTTTAAAATGTGAATTCTGGGGACGTAAACATTCAGTCCCTAATGGTCTATTTATACTCTCTATAGTCTACTGCTTTGGGTTTGTTTCATCTTTTAGTCCATTTCAGGCTGATAACACACTCTTTTATTGCAGTATCTTTATAATAATCATTGAAACAATGCAATCTTTTTTAAAAAGTTGTCTTAGTAAGTCAAGAGCCTTTGCAGTTCTGTGTGAATTTTAGAATCAACTTGTTACCTTCTACAAAAATGTCTCCTGGGATTTTTGACTAGGCATGCATGAATCTGTAGAGCAATATGGGAACAACAAACACCCCAAAAATATGACACCTTCCAGTCCATGAACATGTCTCTCTCTCTCCATTCATTTCTCTCTTCTTTCACTTCCCTTAGCGCAGTGTTGTGGTTTTTAATGAATAGGCCTTGGACACTTTTTGCCAAATATATTCCCAGCAATGTCATATTTTCTTACTATTACGTATGCCAGGGGGTGGCAAACCATGGACAATTGGCTATATTTGTTCCACTGTCTGCTTTTGAAAATAAAGTTTTATTAGAACACAAGAGTGCCCATTCAAGTCCTATCCACAGCTGCTTCAGCCCTAGTGCAGCAGAACTGAGTGGCTGTGACAGACACTGCATTGGGTCACACACCTGTGTATTTTACTATCTGGCCCTTCATAAAAAACGGTTTGCTGACAGCTGGTACACGGCATTGCCTTGTCATTTCAAGGTCCCGTTGTTCATTGCTAGCATATAGGAATATAATATATTGCTGCTATTCATCTTGTAACCGACAACTTGCTGTGCCAGCTACTTGACTTTTCGCTGCTGTGAACAAACACCTCCACAGCTTTATTTTGGCTCACGGCCTCAGAGGCTTCAGCACAGGCTTTGGGCCTGAGGTGGGGCAGAACATCAAGGCAGAATGGCATGGCGGAGGAAAGCTGCTCAGCTTGTGCAGCTGGGAAGCACAGAGGCCTCAGGGAAGAGACCAGGGACAAGACATAGTCCCCAAGGGCAGGTCCCAGGGACCCGCTTCTTCCAACCATGCCCACCTGCCTCCAGTTCCCAAATCCATTCAGCTCTCAATGGATGAATCCACTGACGAGGTCGGATCCCTCACGGGCCAATCACTGCCTAAGAGCCCATCTCTGAACCCTGCTGCCTTGGGGACCAGGCCTCCAACACGAAGTCACTGGAGACATTCCAGATCCAACTCATAACACTTGCCAAACTTAGCTAGTTCTAGCAGCTTCTGCGTAGATTCCATAGAACTTTCTGCGTAGACGACTGTGTTATCTAAGACAGTGAGAGTCTCGATACTTCCTTTGGAGTACAAATGTCCTTCAGTCCTCTGTCTTCATTTCACTAGCTGCAGCGGACAGCAGGCTTGACGTGGGAGTGGTGAGAGCAGCCCCTCTCCTCCGGGCCTTGGCAGGGAGTCACCTGCTTCCTCTTTGTCCATCAAGGATGATGTTAGTTCTTGGGCATTGTCAATGCATCATAGTGAGGCCAGCTGTTCCTGTCACTCCAAGGTCACTGAAACCGTCTCAATGTTTTCAGGTACGAAATTACCCAGTTCTGCCAACTCTACGCCAGAAGAATCACTGGTGAGCATCGCACACATGAAGAAACAGGCACACAGACGGACAGACTCGCAGTACCGTGGCTGTGGGTGGGGGGGCTGCTACTTCAGGATGACACAGATGGCCATGACAAGCTCACTCCCTGAGCTCAAGTTCTAGGAGTTTGGATCCGATATAAGTGTAGTGGGCTGCACGTTACAGAATACCCAATATAGGTTTAAGCAGTACGGACTCTGAGTTGTCTCCCATAGGAGGAAGCCTGTAGAGAGCAGCTTAGGGTTAATACAGCAACTCAAAGGTGCCCTTGATCTTCTCTGCTATTCCCAGCCTGTTGACTTTGCATTCTCCTGCTTGTTGCCTAAGAGTCACAAGATGGTTGCTTGAGATTCAGACATCACAACTGCTGTTGAGGACTAGAGGCAGGGTGTGTGTAGGCACATACATTGGAGTATTGGGGGGAAATTTTACTCACACCACTATCACCAGGGTGAGCAAAATTTTTTACTGTTTCTCTGAGCAAATCTCTCCCGTCTCATCAGCCAGCCTTGCTGAATGGACTACACAGTGACTGAATGATAACCACTGAGATAAGCTTGAATCATCTGTATGAGTCACTCAACAGTCTGACTCCGTTTCCTTATCTTAAAATGGGGAGGGCAATATTTGCCTCACACAGAGCCACAAAATGAGGAAATGACTGTGAAAGTGAATTTGAACTTCAAAGTGCCCAATGAATGTGAGTTACAATGGTTCATCCGTCTGTGTTGTGTCAGTTCCTTTGGGACGGGGACCTTATAAAACCTGCCACCCCAGGACAGCATCTGGAGCATAAAGGAACAAGTGGAGGAACGATTCTGTGGCTGCGTACGGACCCTTCCGGTGCTTAACGGCTATCTGGATCATGGGCTGGGTGGCATCTCCAGGGCAAGCACAGGGTTCTCTCTCCCTGAGGACTGTCCCAGTGCTTTAGCCCCAAGGATGTCCTGTCATGGCATGTGGGAGTAGAGGACGAGAACACACTAGCTGCACCCCAAGCCCTGCCGGAAATAGCGGTTTAATAAGTCACCCCGCCACTCTCCCCGGAGTACTGAGGGGCTCGGGCAAGAGCTGATGCCTGAGGCAGCTCCTGGCAGCTGCCTGCCCCCGGGGGGCCTCCTGGGTGAATCCGAGGAGCATCCCATGCCTCCTTCTGAATCGAAGCCTGTGTCCTGGCCAACACAGCTCCACAGCCGCCAAGCCATGCAGCCAGCCCGCTAACCCCACTGAGGAGTAGGGTGGAGCTGGCGGGCAGGAGTACAGAGAGCACCACAGCATGGTGTGCCTGAGCAAAGCCTGCATGCCAGCACAGGCCCTGGGCACCCCGAACCAGAGCCCAGGCCAGCAGGGCACACTGACCTGTCACCTGTAGGGGCCTGGCCTGGGCCTGATGTGGGGTAAGAATAGAAGTGGGAGAAGACCCACTGGAGACTGCAGAAAAGTCACTAGGGGCTAACCAACAGCCCTGGCACTTTTCCAAAACCTAGTAGCATCAGTCTGGACCCCTAGCATTCACCAAAGAGCCGTATAATCCCTACCTCGCACATTCCAGTAGCAAGCTGCTACTGGGTCCCCTCTCACCCCGAGAGTTTTACCTCTTTTCCTCCCACTTGGATAAACCCTACTCTTCCACACTCACTCTTCCTTGTATGTGGATTCCATTCTTCAAGGGTGCAAGACACAAACCCAGAAAGGAGAACTTGACAGTGAGCTGCTGAGGCCTGCCGCCACACCGGGGGCACAGCCGGCATTAAAAGAGGCGACGCTGCACTCCACGGGAGTGAAGAATCAGCTGTGCCGGCTGCACTGCACCGGCCGCAGCTCCTGCAGACCTGGCCCCTGCAAAAGTGCAGAGACTCCAGCGTCCACTCCAGGCCACGCCCTCCCGGGGGTGGAAAACTGCCCAACACCTCTGCTAGGAGTAAAGGGGCATTATTAGGTAGCTTTGGCAGCACTCTGCGTTACAAGCAACCGGAGCCCAGGGAGAGGCGTCTCGGGGCCCTGAACAGGCAGAGCGGCTAGAGCTGGGGGCTGTGATGCGGGGCGGGCTCCCTTCTGCCCTCGTCTGTGCTCCCCACACCATCCTCCTGTGAAGAGTTCCAATTAAGACAGGAAACTGGGCCTCGGAAGCCTCCCAGACTTGCCTCTTGAATTGGAGACCACAAGAAAAACAAAAGTCCAGGTTGCAATTTAAGAAAACCTGGTGGAGGCCCCTGATTGGCCAGGCTTCCGCATGCCCACAGTCGCACAGCAAGGTTAGCATCGTCGTGGTCCTTTAGATGAAGACGTCAAAGTGCCCAGAGTTAAAGGACAGATCCAAGGCCACCACGATGAGCTGGCAGAAGCAGGATTCCACCCCCAGATCTGCCTGACCTAGTCGAACCTCGTCCCCACCCCTGCGCTCCCTTCATTTTAACCACGCGGGGGGGGGGGGGGTGTCCAGGCTGGAAGCTCTCTCCGGGCAGCCCAAGGAATGACTGGACGGTGAACGGCCAGGTCGCGGTGCTGGGTCACTAGAGGTGTGGCCTATGCAGGAATGGGACCTGATGCTTTCCCACTGGCCACTCGCTGGCCGACGTTCGCTATTCAACGATCTGGGTTTTAAAATTAAATTTCACGTTATTGGCTTGAGTCTCAGGGTTCACCGTCATCGTGTGTGCACCTACAAGAGCACTGAACTCAGGGGCAGTGGCGGGACTGCACCTGCGCCTCCGGTCCCTGCACAGCTGGCCTTCCTACCAGAAGGGCCCAGGCACCTCAGCCGTTTCCAGTTCCCCCCTGGCTCTGCGGCGCTCCGCCTGACGCCGGGGCTGAGAGGAGAAGAAACTCACGCAGGCTGCCTCATCCCTCCTCTGCCAACCTTGCCACCCTTGGGGCTCAGACTGGGAAGCCACATGAGAAAGCAAGGTGATGGCTGGGTGGCTTTTCTTAGAATGCCATGTCTTCTTTCCACATTCCAGGCCAGTTCCACTTGGACCTGAGAGTGTGGCTCTCAGGGACCCCCAGGGTCCCATCCTGTCTGAGAGGCAGCATGCTTACCTTGGACCTGAGTCTCACTGAAATCCCATCAAAGTTCCCATTTTTATTTGGGTCCCCAGGGCCACCCAGGTGCTCTATGCAAAAGGGACCACCAGGAAGTGGTGACACACTGTGCGCTTCTGCCCTGTTGGTGACCTGCTCCATTGTCCCTTTCAAGGGGAAATTGGGAGTTCACCTCAACCAGGCTGGGTGACAGGCAGGGGACTGCAGGTGCTCCTCCTCGCTCCACCCCCCAGAACCTTCGCTGCCTCCATCTCGCCAAATTCTGGTCAGGTCCCCGAAGGCACCCGGTGGGGGTGGGCCTCCAGCTTTGCGGGGCCCTTCCTTCGTGGGTCACCCAGCACCCTCTGCCCTGTTGGAGGAGTGGAGCTGTGCCTTCCTGCTTGGTGGCATCTTCTCTACCGCCCGCCTTCTACTGGGGGAGCCCTGTGCAGTGATGGGAGGGTTCTGGCCCCGCATCCTGGGTCAGATTCCAGCCCCCGGGTTACTGGGAGAGTCCCGCAGGAACTCCACGTTCTCATCTCTGAAATGAGACCGGTGCTGTACCGCAACGTGGCAGTGGTGCTGCGCGGACGGGTGGCCGCCCGCTGTGACCTGGGAACACACTGAGTGCGTGGCTGTGACTTCCCCACACTCGACTCCAGAATTCGGGCACGTTTGTCTTTGCAGTTCCTGGGCTTGACTGGGGCTCCTCTCACCAAGGGGTGCAAGGACTCTGTTCCTGCTCTAGGGGTCACGCACAAGCGGGTGGCCGAGGACTCCCCCTGCGCCCTGCGTTTCCCCCCCTCCTGAAGTCCCTCCGTGGGCAGGACAAGCAGGCTCCACCGTCCTCCCTCACTTTCCGCCCACCCCAGATAGCCTTCCCTTCCTGCCCATCCCTCACTCTCCGCCCGTCCTGGGCCAACTTGCTGCTTAGCTTTCTCGGTGGATGTTCGCCTCCCTCCCAGACCCCAGCCACACCACAGCTCCCACCCCCGTCCGCCCAGCCCCTTGGGGCAAGCGCCAGTTTACTTTCACAAACCTTAAGAAAAAAAAAAAAAAGCAACCGTGAAAGCCAAAAGCTTCCACGGAGCCCAGACACCATAATCATCTGGGGATCCGCTACGTAATCACAGGCCTTGCCAAGTTTCTGGTTTAAAGAGGGGAAATACTATGTAAATATACAATATATCAGGCTATTAGGAATTTTCAGGGTAGGTTCCAAATTATTTGCAGCCCTGAAAAGAGGTAGGAACCCTGGGTTGGCATCCCTCCTCTTCTGCCTCTGGGCTGAGGCAACCTGGTAGCCACTGTCGGCCTTCATTTTCTCATCTGTGAAATGGGCACAGCTGACCATCCTGCAGGGACCGAATAATTTTAGACAAATGAAAGATAGAGACCCTCACCAGGGCTGGGAAGACCCTGAGTGCATATTCATTTCTCCACCAATTGAACAAAATTGAAAAGAAAAGAAATGAGCAAGAGTTTACAAGCAGCCACTGGGGCGCCAATAAAACCTAAAGGGCAATTATTTCAAGCAGGAGCAGAGATGCTACTGGAAGGTCCGTGGGGTTAGGTAGAGCCAGCTTCTGAGAAGCTAAGCAGCTCTGAAGGGAGAAAATAAATAAATGGTTTCTCTAATACAGGGCCATCTGGCGATTTGATAAAAGTATTGGGTTTCTCAAGGCAATCCGCGAGTGCTCCCTGGGCGCCAACGTTTATGGCTTAAATATGACTCGCATGTGCAACCAGCATTACAAATGGGAAACAGCAGCTCCCGAGCTTGTTCCCTAATGGGGGCCTTTCATCACCCAGTTACCCTTAAGCGTCTCCCTTCCTATTGTAATTGGCCCTAAATGAAAAGCATTAGTCCCGTCAATAAAAACTAATGGTTCTACTTACTAAAGAAGAAGGGGGTGGGGACAAGAAGAGCGGTCTCTTTAAAAGGCAGGAAGGGACGGGTGGCCTCCCTTCAGGACTTCAAGGTTTGATATTGGGGTGCAGAGGGCTGTGCTGGGGAACGGCCCCCGCATGGAGTCAGCAGGTGGGGTCCCCATTCTGGCTCTGCTGGGTCTTGCTGTGTGACGCCTGATTAGTTGCTCTCCCTCTCTGCATCTCCCTTGATCACTGATAAAGTGGGTACGATGAGGCCTGGTCATAGTAAGGATGGCTTCAAGGACCAAAGGAGAAGCTGGAGCCCTGAGCGAGTCCCAGTGATTCTGTCCTTCTTGGCTATGGAGAAGTCCCTGGGTGTTTCAAACCATCTTCCACTGGGACCCAGTCTGGCCTGGGGCTGTGGGTGCACGACTAGGGGCTGTTTGGAACTGAACTGGAAAGGCCTTCTCCAGGCTGGCTCGGGCACACAGCTACTTACCCTTCTGCTCAGGACTTCCCTGGGACAGGCTGGTCCTCTTGGCCAGCAGCCACCCCCCACCGCATAAGTGGGGAGGTGCGTCTTCGGGGAGCACAGCTCTGTGTGGTGCTAGCGATGGAGCCCAGGGCCTGGTGCGTGCCAGCCGAGCGCTCTACCACCCGGCGAAGCCCCCAGACCAAAGGAGCACCGTTCCAAGAGCCTGGAGATGACCCGCTCAGGAGCCAGTGGCTCTTAAAGGCTCACTGCAGACTCGCTGCACCCAGTCCTGGAGGGAAGGAAGTAGGGTGCCAGCCTTGGGGGGCACCCTCGGGCAGGGCACGGGCCCAGCAGGGCCTGCGGCCTCAGACTGCGCCCTGCAGCACGCCTGCAGGGTGGCTCCCTGCCCCAGCCCCGGGTGGGGGGGTTGACGCCCTCCTCGCCATTCGCAGCTGCAGGAGAGACGCTCTGTCCCTCCAGGTGGCGCCCTCGGGGCAGCAGGGAGTGGGCGGAGCCCTAGCGGGGCTCCTCCACAGTCGCGCCGTCAGCGTCAGCGAGGCCAGCACCTGCAGGTTCCCGCCTGGCGGCCTTCTCTGACCACCACAGGAAGTGCTGGGAGCCCATGCCTCGCGGATGAGCCCGCGGCCGGTGGCGGCTCAGGGGCGTTGGGCCATAGATACCCCAGCCCCCCCTCGAGAGGACTGTCTGTGTGCCTTCCCAGAGTTCCCGGCAGATAGGAGCCAGAACCTGCTCCGGGATACGTTCGTCATGACCATCTTCTCTCCAGTCGGAGTCTCGGATTCTGCCTCTGGAAGAATCCAGACTAAGACACGCAAGGAGGGGCTGATGCTGTGTCCTCCAGTGCCAGGTCAGCGGGCGCCCAGACCAGGGTTAGGACACGTTCGTTCAGCAGCATTGATTGTACGCCTCTGATGGACCCACCTTGCTGTGGATACAGGGTCTCCTGTGAGAACAGATCGGTTAGCCCGGACCGCATGGAAATCACAGACAGACAGGGGAGTCCGTCAATAAGCGATAAACAGAAGAAACTGAAAGAACGGTACACGTGGTGTGCATAACTGAGGGGACGTAGAAGAGGCGGCCTACAGGAATGGCAGGATCCAGCCACACAGAGAAAGGCTGTCCCCAGGAGAGGGTGTGGCCCCTGCGGAGGCTCTGAGGGCAACAAGATCCCAGGGATGCCTTGAGCTGCGTCCCGGCAGTGTCCACGTGGGGCTGGAGGACTCACGGGCACTGAATAGGACTCTTTGAGTCACAAATAATTGAAAACCTGATTGGACCTGTCCTACGCACACAAGGGAAAACAGCCCGCTCAGGTGGATGCAGTTGCAGACACAGGGTCTTCAGAGCTGCCTTGCTCTGTCCTGTCTGGGTTCACTCCTTTGTGCCCACTTGATTCTTGGGCCAGCTCTTCCAGGATGGTTGCAGCCACCTGCCAGCCCACCCACATTCCAGCAAAGGGCTTCATTCTCATTGGACCTGCTCAGGAATCCATCTGGGCAGCTCACGGGAGCCAAGGCAAAGGGATGCATTGATTGACCAAGGCCTGGTCCAGGTGACCCTCCTGGCAGCTTGTGAATGGTGGATGCCTTTGGAAACCAGTGCCTTGGTCCAAAGAAGGGGCGGTGACTCCTGCGGAGGGGGAGGTCTCCGGGAAACACCACACCCGTGGGATTGGCTAGCACCACAGGGGTGACAAGGATGTGGAGCGACAGGAGCTGTCCCGTGCTGCTGCTGGAGGTTTGAGAGGGCGCGATGCCAATTATACAAAAACTATATGTATTGTCTACCTGACCCAGCGCCATCTCTGGGCACATACCCAGCTAAAGTGAGTGCTTATGTCCCCACAGGAGAGATCAAGAGTGTCTATGGCAGCTTTTTGCATGATAGCCATAAAGTAGATTGACCCAAATACCCACCACCAGTTGTTACGGTTTGGACCTGTAGTGTCCCCCAAAGCCTTGTTGTGGAAAGCATGGTCCCCAAAACAGTGAGGTTCAGAGGTGGGGCTTTTAGTAATGATCAGATCATGAGGACTCTGCCTCATCAGTGTCAGATCCACGGGACGCTGAATGGATCACCGGGGAGTGTGACCTAGTTGGAGAAGGTAAGTCCCTGGGGGAATGCCCTGGAAGGGTATTTCTTGTCCACAGCCTCTTCCATCCCTTCTGTGTCCCTTATCGCTTTCTTCCTTCCTCTCAGCCTCCTCTCATGACTGAGCAGCTTTCCTCTGCCACTCCCTTCCGCCATATTTTCTGCCTCAACTCAGGCCCAGAGCAATGGAGCCCGTTGACCATAGACTGAAACCTCTGAATCCATCAGCCCAGAATGAATCTTCCCTCCTCTAAGTTGCTCTTGTCATGCGTGTTGGTCACAGCAACGAAGCTAGCCAGCACAACAGTAGGACGGACATGTCCTTTGTGTCACAGGGCGTCCCTCTGGGGAAGCAACACACAGCAGTGACGGGAGCAGGGAAGTCACTGGTACCACTGTGGACGGATCTCACAGATTCAGTGAGGCCGGGCATCAAAGCGCACTTTCTGCACGATTCCATTTTCCTGAAGCTTCAAGGCCATCGAATGAATGTATGGTGGGAAATGTCCAAATTGTGTTAGCTCTCAGGGAGGTACTAGCGGGAGGAGGACAGTGGTAGCGTGTGGCAAGGGCCCCATGTCTTCAGCGGTGCCGGTTACCTGGTGAAAATTCAAGCTGAGCTGTGCACTTAAGATGGCCCCTCAAAATAGGTGCATGCTGCACCTCAATTTTAATCTTTTAAAAATTAACAATTTTAATATCCTCTAGAATATCATGTATGTCCCCAAGAGTTTCTGTATATTTCCACAGATCATCTTTTCTCTGGCTTTGTTCCATTATTCTACCTTTATTTTCTCTTCTCCTTGGTTTCTTAAATCTATTTATTTTCATCCTATTATATTGTGTCTCTGTAAATTATCCAAAACTCTTTCATAATGAGAGAAGAATTTCAGAAGAAAAAGAAAAAAAACAAGACTTGAGCAGGCGTCTGCTTTTTCAACTTAATAAAAGTGATTCTCTTTTTATTGCCTTAGCTTTGTTGCTTTTAGTCCTAAATCAAGATTTTCCTTTGTCTGCCAATTTGCAAATGGACCAATTTCTAGCAATTGGCCTTAACATACACAAATCAGTCTCATAAATAAAAACAAGTTTTCCAGCCGACACAGCTTGGTTTTCTGTCTCCAGACCTCTACCCCACGGTGTTCTTCTGGCAACGGAACAAGAAAGCGATCGTTCCCGACGCAGCATAAATTGTCATCTTTCCCTGGTTAAGGCTCAGATGCCGGCTGCCAAAGCAGACCTCTGCTTCATTCCACTGAGATTCCAGAGGGATCTGCCTCGCGGCTGCAACCAGAGATGCCTTGAGCAGACCCCATCCTAAATGAGCATTTAATCCCAGCCAGGGAACCTGGAGCCGGAGCAGCCCGTGGGACAGCTGAGCCCACCCCTGTGAGGCAGGGAAGAGCCCCACCCTCCCTCGAGTCCCCTGGACCTACCACAGTCCAGGGGCAGACAAGATTTCAAGTGCCACTGGCCACAGGGCTCCGTGGATGATACCTGTGACTTTCTCTTTTTGTCTTTTTCTGTGCTGGGGAGGAACCCAGCCCTGGCGCTTCCTCCCACCTTCCCATCGCGATTACTCCAGATATGAGCTCCCAAGCACAGGGCTGCCGTGCTCTCTGTGCCCAGCACAGCGCCAGGCACGTGGCTGGACACGGTCCAGGTAATAGATGACTGACTAGGGACCGACGCAGGGACCCACCGACGACTGGATGTAGGGAGCACAGGAGGAGGAAGACTCAGTATGGCAGCAGGATAATGGCTTGAAAAGGGGTTGGATGGTGGCACTTTGTCCTCAGAGGAAGTGCAGAGGAGAAGGAGGAGCAAGCCTCGAGGGAGAGCAGGTGCTGGTGGGTCACCAGCTCCTCTCTCCACACCAGCACCAAAGGAAGATTCTAGAAGTGCTAACTAATGCTCCTTGTTAGGTCGATGAGACCCTTGTCCCCAAGGACTGGTCCCCGCCTTACTCACAGAAGAAATCACCTCTTCTCACATGGAAATAGTCCTTGGAGACACCCTACCAAATAGCGCCCATCTCTTAGAGGTGGCTCACAGAAATGGGTGGTGAGCCTGTGGCTCACTGGAGGGAAATGGAGGTGGAAGCTCAGGTTCATTAGTCCATGTTTAGCCTCCTTGAGAAAAGGGCACCATGGGGGCCAAGCAGGGAAGAGCTCAGGTGCCCACCCGGCCTACGGCTGAAGCACACCCTGTCCTGCAGGGCTGGGCACCAAGGATGAGACTCCTGCCGTGCCTGGAATCCGGGTCTCAGGGAGCCGGGTGGCAGTAGGAGCCAAGGGGTTTCACAGGAGCCCTAGAGAGGGAACTGTATGGGACCCGAGGCAGGACAGGCACAGGTGGGGGATGCCCCCAAGTGGCACCAAGTGTTCAGTGTTCCCCTGTTGAATTTTGATCCCCAGGGACACTGCTCTGAGTCCTCTGATAGCTGGGCACACACCTGTGGGTGCCAGGGGAGGTTTCCAGAGCAGGGGTAGCAGGAAAGGGTGGGCTCTGCTCTGTAGCCTTCAGGACTGTCCCAAAGTGGGTGGCCTGTCCCTGCGGGTGGACAGGGGGCAGTAACTACACTGGATGTATACCTCCAAAAGGGCTGCACAAGTTCCAGCCCTCTCAACACATCCCATGTGCCAAGACAGGCACTTCTCACTTTGCCTGTCGTAGCTCTTCCTCCTTAGGGCTGATGAGGATCCCATAGGTCAGAATCTACTGCCCAATGTCTGGCCACTGGAAAACGGAAGGGCGGGAACTGAATGCGGAGGCTGGCTGTGGAGGCCACGCCCTGAGCCTTGGCACCCCCTCCACCCACCCACCCCTCCCCCCCCCGGGCCAGCCTGGGCTCAGCCAGGGGCCTGGGATTCTCAGCCCCCTACACACACCTGCCAGCCCAGAGCCCGTGGCGAGGGGCGCTCAGCTCCAGCCAGCGAGGTTCCTGTGTCCTCCTAAGATCTGTGCATCGTAACTACGAACGCAGTGCTGCGCCTGGGTTCCGCTCCCTGCGTCTTACCGACGGTCACCCGGGGAACACAGTCAGCGGCTCTGCGCCACCGGAGGTGGTACAGCCACTTTCACAGACGAGGAAGCTGAGGCTCAAGAGGTGGCGGGACGTGCCCCATCTGGTCAGGCTTTTGACCTAAGGACATCTGTCCCCAAAGCCTATGCCAGCATGACCTCATGAGAATAAGATTGTACTGGGGAGAAAATATTTAAAGAAACATTTATGAAGGGTGGGAAGCAGTTTGATGATTTTAGTATGAGGAACCTACCCCAAAATTGCAAGGTATTTTCTTTCCAAGACGAGCCCAGGAGTGGTGTGGTACTTTTGTGTGATTCTGTGGGATGAGACCCTCTCAGTGGGCCGGAGGCACAGGGGAGGTGGATAGGCCTCTTTTCTGCCTCTAAACCTGGTCCTCAGAGAGAAGCCCAGGATCTGCTCTCCTCAGCACAGAGTCTGGGGATGTTCCCGCCCTCTCGTAATTGCAGATTGCGGGGTAACTGAGCCATGAAAAATGATCGTACCCATGTTCCTCCACTTGCCTCAGAGAAAAAATCCTCAAGACAAATTGTTGTGGTGGAAAAAATACTGTACACTTGCCAAAGAGTTCTGGAGGGGTGAGGGGACATTCCTGGGCTTCTAAGGAAGTGCCCACAGAATTTAGGGGTTGGCTTCAGCATGGGGGCTCATGCCCTCCCCAGGTTCTAGCACCTGTGGATTTGTGACCCTGGATATGTCACTGTGCCTCAATTTCCCCATTCTGCACACACAGTGGTGGCTTCTCTACAATAGCTGAAAACATAAGGCTCATTTCCTCATATTGACAGACCAAGCCAGGCCCCTCGGAGGATCCTTCCCTGCACAATCTCCCCACGCAGGGCCGAGACTCCGATGCCGGCTCTGGAAACCTGGCCATCACAGATGGAGGCTCAGGGTTCACTCCATGCACCCACACCCACGTGTTCTCAGGACTTGAATGCTCTGCTCAACTGAGAGGCGGGGTTTAGAGCCAGGTGAGGACAGCAGGTGAGTCACCGCTCCAGGTCACGCAGCCAGCGAGCTGGTGGCAGAGCTGATATGCCCCTCATAGTTCAAATAATATTGTAAGAGGACGATTTTTTAATAGAAAAGTAAAATTGGCTTTGTGCCTCAGTCTTCAGCCTGTTTTAGCTATCTTGGGGCCAGACTATACTCCAGACTTTTAAAACCATTTTTAGATTGATTAGCCAGGAACAAAACAGCTTCTAGGGAGTGCTCTCTACACATCAGCTTCCCGCGCAAGCTGACTGCAATGCTGAAACAAAAGCTCGATAATATCTATTATTTATCATATTTTCCCCATCATCCCGTCAAGGAAAGTGGACGGGAGCCCAGAAATCCTAATTGCCATGTTTCTTCCAGATGGGAAAAATAATAATTTTCTCTGTTCTGCCTTTCTTGTACTTGAGTTAAGTTTATGGGGAGCTCAGAGTTTACTCCATCTGGTGCTATGGGAAAACAAGCTCGGTGACTCTCTTCCAAGTCCTTGGGGTCCGTCTACCTTGAGCCCCACAGATGGCCTTGGGGACCGCACTTCACCTTTCCATGTCTCAGTGAGATTGAGACATCTCCACAACCCCTTCCAAGTCTGCCCTTCCATCCGCCTCTGGTTCTGCAAACGCCCCTCTATGGGGTCCAGCCAGGGGCCAAAGTCTGCGTGGAGGGTACAGGCCCTGTCCAACGCTGCAACGCCTTCACGGCCACAGCATTTATAAGGCCCGATGTCCACTCCTGGCTTGAGACCATGGGCTACAAAATCCTGGCCTCAGGTGATACCTCGGCGTCTCCTCTTCCGCGTCTTCCACCGAGGTGAGTAGAGATGGTACGGCTGGACCAAGGCCTACTGGGGGACGTGCAGGACAGCTCCACCCAAAGCCTTCCAGAGCGAGCGGGCGGCAGAGCGCTTGGCCCAGAGGCGCCCGGAAGCCAGGCTGCCGCGCTCCCCTGCTCCACCACGCAGGCCTCTGGCAGCTTGGTGCCACTCATCCAGGGGCGCTTCATCTGGTGAGCCCCAGAGGGGCGGAGTTAGCGCCCGACCGTTGTTGGAGACCTGGCCTAAGCCCTGCTGCTTCTGGCCCCGGCCCATGTGTGCTGCCCATAGAAACCCGGCAAACCCCCCGCCCCCCAGAGCACGAGACATGCTTCTCTAGAAGGCCCAGGAAGAACTGGCACAGAGGAACACTTAAGATCCATTTTCCAGGTCCATGAGGGTCCCTCCCAGCACCTGGGCCCACACACCTTAAAATCTTCCAGGGAAAGGGGCGTGGAGGAACAGGGAAGGAAGTGTGGCCAGTGGGCCTGGACCTGGGGCAGCCACGTCTAGGAGAGAATGGCCCTGGTGTTGCCAGCTGCAGCCCCTGCAGCCGAGAACCGAGGAAAGCAGCTGACCGCGAGCACTTGGGCTCATGGGTTCTTCCCTGAGCCCTGCGGGACAGGACTTGCGAAGGGCAGCTGAGGCATCACTGGACTGACGGAGTCGGATTCCTCCTCGAAGCCTGTCCCTGCCCTCTCGGTTCCCCAGATGTGGCCAGGGTAAGCACCAGCCAGCCACCATCTCCAACGTCCAAAAAACCTACACCAGACGCTGGCTCCTGCATAAAGAGACTTGCAAAAAAAAGCGATGAACTCTTAGGCCGCACAGATGGCTATTGCTTCCCTCCCGTGAGCTGCCTGCCAGTGAGAGCTTGTATTCCGCGGTAGCCCATAGATTTGGCACACATCAAGAGCACACAGCGAAAGCAAGATGCACAGGGACCCAGGGACCACCTGGCAAGGGTGACTTCCAATTTGTGGCTTGAGCAACTGGGCAGATGCTGATGAGGTTCTTGAATAGGAAGCTGTGGAGAGCAGGCCAGCGGCCAGGGCCAGGGAGGACCATCGTCCACTTTCAAACATGGGGAGCCGACACTAAGAGGCAGCTGTGGAACACTTACGTGAGCACAGGATGCTGCTGAACCCTGGGGGACTCTGACCAGCAACACGGGACCTGACCCAGGCAACCCAAGCCCAGAACCCACATCAGCCCAGGCGGTGGGGGAAGCACCTGGTAGTGAGAGAAGAATCCAGAGTAAATGGACAGTAGCCCCAAAGAGGCTGTGTTCCACACCTGAGTGACTGAGTCGGTTTGAATCAGCAAAAGCATATTTACCCCACGATGGAATGGCAGGGCCATGAGACAGGGGAAGAGAAAGGGGGCGGAGGGGAGACAGGCTGCAGGCGGTGTCTGCGTGACCTTTGCCATGGAAACCGGAAACCGAGGCCAACGCCTCCTCACTTTCGCCCCCCGCGGAGAGTCCAATGGGAATATGGAGGCAAAGGTACTTTGCAAGTTCAAAAGTGCACCCCTTCATATAACATTTTGTATCATAAAATACAATTCTCAAAAGACGACTTTTCAGTGTCAAGTGTAAGCTTCGACACCCTCACAGAAAGTTGTTTGGTTGTCAGCTCTTCTCCAATTTATTTTTTCTTAATTTCGAAAAACAAATTTGCACCATTAGTATGTATCGATTGATTTCTTTATAAATTCACTGCAGGTCCTATTTTTGGCTTATGACCCAATAAATGACCTACAGCAAAACTTGTAGAGATGATCAAAAAAATCAGTGGTTGTGAAATGTTGGGGATGGGAAGGAGAGAGGAGGGGCGGAGAGGTGGAGACAGAGGACCTTGGGGCAGCTCCGAGGACTCCAGTCCAAGACACGCACCGTCACACATTCATCCAGACGTACACAATGTACAATATAAAGGAAAAGCCCTCATGTGAACTGTGGACTTTAAGTTAAAATGAAGTAACCACATGGGCTCTCGTCAACGGTCACCGCCTCGCCACTCACATAAGATATGGAGAATCAGGGGGACTGGGTGGGCGGGGGCGACCCGGGGACCGTCTGCACTTTCCATAATAACTGCGTAGAACTGCTCTAAAAAGCAAAGCACATTAATTTTTTTAAAAAAGAAAGTCTTGCTGGCCAGTCATTTTGTTTGAGAACTTCGCGTTGTTTTAAAACGTTTCAAGGCCCCTCCGAAATGCTTCCAGCAGCTTTCTGGTTAAACGAACGGGAGGCTCTGCGCTCCCTCCAAGGCCAGGCCCCGATCCCTGTGCAAACAGAGGCTCCTCACTGTCTCCACGCTGGGAAAGCCGCTTCCTAGAATCCTTTCCGCCCTTTCATCGGCAGCTGGAGTGAGCCTGAGGGGTGGTCCCCGCTCCTGCTTGTTTCTGGAGTTTGAAATAAGCCCCATGTTGTTATGGGAGAGAGGAAGGGACGTGGAAAGCTTAACGGGTTTCATTTCATGTTCCAGAATTCAAATATTTCAAAATCAATTATTCAGCTTTTCGCTGGAGTCTTCAAAACACGTCCTCTAAGTCATAACAGAGGGCCCTGCGGGGCAGGGGCAGGACGTCCCCTTTGTTGTCATTCCGACACATGCTTACAAGTTCATGGCCGCGCCTCTGCGCCCCGCGGCGGCACTTCCTGGACTTCTGTTACGCTCAGTCTTCTCCTTTTTCTCTTGTAATCACCCCACTCGCTCCCCCAATAAAACACTGAGCAAACCCACCCCTGCACCCTCCAGCGGCCACCCTGCCTCCGGGCCCCCTCCATCCATAGCTGCAGCAGCCCTGAAGCCCAGGTCTCCAGGCACCGCCCTGAGGACGTGCCTTACATCAGTCACATGGCCAGTGCCCGCAAGAGGCGGAGCTTACGATCACCCCATTTTCCAGATGAGGAAACTGAGGGCAAGAATGCTAAGTAACTCTATGTTTTGAAAATCCGCCACGAATATTCCTTGTCTGCTCAATTTTGGTTCTGCACCCAGCCGGTAGACGGGAGGAAAGGACCTGGGCTTCAGTCCCTGGGCACGGGGAAGAACAGTGCCAGGGACCATCGCTGCATTTTCAAGAGGCTACTGTGCACCCCAGCTGTTCCAAAAGACAGCGAATGAGACGAAGCTCACTCCTGTGAGAGCTGATGTCCATCACCCACCGAGCCTCAGAAGGAAGTAAGTCCCACCTGCTATCAGAGGGTGGTGAGTGCTCCGGCCAGTGACCTGGGCAGTTGCAAAGGGCCCCATGCAGCTGCCACCCCACCTGGTCTGACGCTCCTGGTCTCCATCTTGCAAACCTAAACACATTTGACAGGGGACCCCTGATTTTATTTTGCTCTGGGCCCTGCCAATTATGCAGCCTCTCCTGGCAGCAGAAGCTGAAATAAACCACGGCGGAGTGGGAGGCTTGGGAGGCTGGCGGGGCGTGGGGCAGCTTGCAGTGTGTTCCAGTGTTTGGGTGGGGTTCCTGGAGGAGTTAGTAAGGGGTGTATGTTTCTTAGGGTTGCTGGAACAAAGTACCACAAACTTGGTGGCTTAATGTAACAGAATTTAATTTTCTCACCCACCATTCTGGAGGCTAGAAATCCAAAATCAAGGTGTCCTCCTGCAGGCTCTGAGGGAGAGTCTGAGCAGCTCTCCGGTTACTGTCAGTCCTCCAGGCTCTGTGCTCCCCAGTGTCTCCCTCTTCTCACGTGCCATTCTCCCTGGGTCTCTGTGTCCCTGTGTCTTCACTTGCCCTT
The DNA here is from genome assembly GCF_902686445.1 of Sciurus carolinensis. Classification (NCBI taxonomy): domain Eukaryota; kingdom Metazoa; phylum Chordata; class Mammalia; order Rodentia; family Sciuridae; genus Sciurus; species Sciurus carolinensis. The sequence goes on along the minus strand of NC_062222.1, from coordinate 135,188,171 downwards.
CATTTAAGACTCCCACCCTGATCCAGGAGGGCCCGTCTGAACTTGATCACTTCAGCAAAGACCCTATTTCCGAATGAGGTCATTTGTAGTCACAGGGCCAGGGTTAAGACTCTACTCTTAGTGGGCAAGAGGTTCACCATTCAACTCACAACGGGAAGCGGCCCCGTGGACGTCAGGGAAGGTGCTCCGACAGGGAGGCAGCGCAAGGTCCGGAGTGTGCAGCCCGGCACAGCACGCGGGAGCGGAGCCGGGGCAGCCGCGGCAGCACGGGCTGGGGGAGAGAAAAGGCGAAGGGTTTGCGTGAACCCGGCTGGAAGCAGCTCCCTCCTTCCTGTTTTATGCACGAGGACCCTGAGCCCAGATCGCCTCCCTAAGGAGCAGATGCCCTCGTTTGGACATTGGAAACGGCAAGAGAGGGCACGGCCTCCGCTCAGCTTGCTCAGTCACAGATGAGGCCTGCAGGCCCAGGGTGGAGAAGTGCTCTACCCCCTAGTGCAGCCTCCACCAGCTCTCGCTGTCCTGGGGTGGTCTTCAGAACTGCGGAGCCCAGAGATGCTCCCGAAGGAGACGAGACCGCAGTCACCCCACCCTGCCCACCATGCCTGGATCCCCAAGGCCCACTGTTGGAGAGCTGTTCTCCAGCTGTGGGGCGGTGGGGGAACCTTCAGGAGTGGGGCCTACAGGGAGGGAGTCAGGTCACTGAAGGGAGCAGGGGGACCCCAGCCCCTCCTCTCCTTGGCTTCTCAGCTGCCATGAGGTCAGCAGTTCCTTCCACGATGCCCTCCAACCTGTTCTCCCTCTCACACCCAAAAGCTGCACACTGAGGATGTAGCTCAGAGGTAGAGCCCTTGCCTGGGAGGCACAAGGCCCTGGGTTCAAAGCAACAGGGCCAACAAACCCTGAACAGAAACCTCTGAAACCATGAGCCAAAAACACCTTTTCTTCATTCAGTTGACTGACTTGTTGTATTTTGTCAACGTGATGGAAAGCTAGCATGTGCCCGGCGCTCGTCCAGTTCACACTCACTACTACGAGTCAGCAAGGACATGCAGACAGGGGTGTGAGAGGGAGGGAGCTTGGTTTGGGATCCCCTGGAAGCAGATGGTGGATTTGGCGGTGGTCCTGGGAAGCTGGCTGAGGCAGGGTGGGCGAGGCAGGACATGAAGGAGCTGCAGTGTTCTCTGCTAGGGCCACCTAGCTCAGCCCGACGGGGCCCCTCTGAGGATCCAGGGCCAGCCTTTCTGAAAGTATGACAACAAGCCACATTGTGGTACTTACCTGTCCAAGCCTGCCTTTCATGGGGGCACTAACCCTGGCATTCCAAAGGTGGACAGGTGGACAGGCCAGTTGTCAGGCACCTCAAAGGCTGTGGCATAGAAATGGAGCACCTCTGTGCTGAGGTGGGAAGCTAGACATTTCTGGAATTGTCGGCCATGGCACCAGCCGAGCTCAGAGGATCAGGGATGGCACTCAGCCATTGAGGGCAGGCTTTGCAGAGTCTCTTCTGGCAGTACGCTGGACTCTGCTCCACTTTGTGGCCTCCGTGGATTTACCGAGCACTGCCAGGCTCAGCGTGGCCACAGTGCCATGGGCTGGAAGGTGCTCCCTCTCCCACAGTCTGCCCATGTCCTACTCCTTAGGACCTGTGGATATCACCTGATAGGGCAAAGGAGGGAATAGTATTCATTTTATTTGGCAAATGATGTGTTTAATGATTTTAGAGGAAAAGCTTATACTGGATTATTCAGGTAAACCCAAAATCTAGTGTCAAGTATCTTTGCTAAGAGAGAGAAAGAAGAAGATCCGACACACACAGGAGAAGCCCTGTGAAGACGGAGGCCTCGGCCTCCACAGCCAGAAGGAGCTGCAGATCACACACCAGGACAGCTGGCAGCCACCAGAGCTGGGAGAGCAAGAAGGCCACCCTGCAGCTCCACGCCGCCTGACGTCCCCAATGCGGGGCCTCTGCACTCCAAGACCAAGAAAGAATAAGGTTCTGTTCTTTATTAAGCCACTGCCAGTTTGTGATAGTCTGTTACAGCATCCACAGAAAATTCGCACAAATCCCCCCAAATCGAACCCTAACGCACTCTGCTTCCCTCAGAGGTCAGGGTCAGCACCCACCTGATGGTGGCCTGTGGAGCAAGGAACACGGGGCCCTGCTCACGTGTCCCAGGGCAGGGCATGGTGGCAGGCCCCAGCCATATTACACACCTCTGTGTCTGAATCCTTTGTGTGCGGGTGTAGACTCCACGGTTCAGACCTCGGCACCAGCACGTGCATGGCTGGGGACCTCGGACAGCCTGTCTCTGAGCCCGTTGACACTCGTGTTCTACGGGGTCCGGTTTCTAGTCCACAGGACAGTCGTGACGATTCAGGAAAGCAGTGGGAACCTCTTGAAGCTGTAAAGGAGCTCAACATTACCGTCCACTCGTTGGTAAGTGTAGAAAGTTCTTGTTGGTTTTTTTTGCGGTGCTGGGGATTGAACCCAGGGCCTTGTGCTTGCAAGACAAGCAAAGGGAAGGGGCAGTGCTGTTCACAGGAGAGAAGTCTGGGTCAAGTGTAAGGAGACTGAATTTGTTCTTTAAAAACTATGTATTTATTGTACAGTTCTAGACTCTTTCAATACACAATCAGGCCCACAAATCAACGTATCCATCATTACATTCATTCATCCCTAGGTTCGATTACCCAAACATAACAATATGCCTGCTCCGGTGTGTGCACTGCAGACGGCTCGCGGCGTTCTTGCTATTGGATCTTTCTCCTTCATGGGATGTGTAGATATTCCCGAGAATGAGACAGTGACAGAAAGGTGCCGACACCTGGCGTGTCCCCTCCTCTTGAGAAGCATAAGTAACGAAAATCTTCAGTGGCATGAGCCTGTCTGTGCTGCTGATCAGTCACCTGCGTCACTTAAAACCCTTCAGGTACGGTCAAAGCAGGAGTCAGGTCTTTATTTCTCCACCAACCAGCTATTGGATGTGGTGTCTCCAAGAAGACAATGTGGCTTTGGCAAAGTGGCCCTCGTCAGTCAAGGGCAACATGCCCAAGATTCAACAACCCGCACTCCCTGCACCCGAGGCTGTGGGCTTCGGTCAGGAAGGCGAGACTTGGGGCAATGCAGTACTTCACGCTAAGCATCCCCTCAAAGTACACCTTTAGCTGCATCCCACTTGCGTTGATGTTCATTTGCATTATTACTTGAATTTTCTAAATTTTCTTAAAGTTTTTTTGATGTTTTGTAGTTGCCTCATTTTCTGGAAGTTGTGAACTTCCCATTTATCTTCCTTTCAGCCTTTCTTGCAGTCGTTACCCTAACCTACTCTCCTGGCTCTGCTGACTAGAAGATTAAAGTAGCCAACATGTTTCTTCCTGAGCATTCTGGATACTCAACCCTGTGTGGCTCCACAGAGGGGCAGTCACTGTGGATTATGTAGGTCGCTCATGCTAGGTCTCACATCCCTTGCTTCCCATGCAGACCAGACATGTGGACAAAGCCTTCAAGACCCTAAATGCATGTCAGAAAAAAGGGAAGCAAACCTGTGCCCCAGAGCAGGGATATGGACAGATAATCCTCAGAAGCCACGTGATTTCAGGCCGTTTTCCAGGAGGGACAGCTAGTTGGACACCCATTGGTTGCAAGCAATCTAATCTATCTCCTGTGACCCGGAGCTCATTCTGCACCAGGATTCCCCTCCCGTATACAAGCTCAATGCTCACAGCAACACTATGGGGGAAAACATGGCCTGCAGCCCCAATTTACAGACCAAGAAGCTGAGGCACAAAAAAGTCAAGACTTGTCTGCCTGTCTGCTGTCCCGAGGCCAGCAGACAAGAACTCGCAAAGCTGGGATTAGAACCTAAGAAATCTGTGCTTAGAATCCATGTCTTTGGCCATGGCCTTAATCCCTCCAGGCAAGTCAAAGATGTTGCAAGTTATATATTTTTATTTCTCAGGAAATTCATATAGTAGCTCAAAATATTATTTTCTTTTTCATCCTGTTTCCCATGGAGTTTGCTCCAAAGCAGAATTCCCTTCAGGCCCATTTAATTTGGAATCAAGTATTTTATTGGTCAGACATCCATTTTATTAACATTTCATCTTATGAAAGCTCGGTATAATTGCACTGGTTTACATTTTCTCACAAAATTATTTTCACAGCAAAAAAAGAAAGTGCAGCTTAGCAGAACCTCTGTGCTTGAAATCAGGAGGTAAAAATCAAAAAGTTTCTCTTGCAAAACATTCTTCACCTCTCTTCCCTGAAAAGGGGGCTGTTGAAAAGTCCCAATAGGGTCCTCATCACAGTTCAAATTTGGAGGCCTAAGGAGACATCAAGGGAAGCTCATGGCCATTTCCATGCTCCGATTCTGTGGAAACTGTGAAATCAGAACCAAGTATGCTCAACGGGCAGAATGCCAGAGCTGGTTAGGAATGGCCACTTCGACCCTCAGCCGGAGACTGAGGTCCAGAGGAGCTGTGACTTTCCCACATCACCCAGGCCGTCAGCATCAGCTCTGAACTGGTCTTTCTGGGTTTTACGCAAGTGTTTCCCCACTAGTGCAGTCCAGGGGAAAAGACTGAAAAATCAAAGAAAGCCAGGTTCCAGGTTGGAACTTGATTTCATCTTCAACGAAGTGGAGGGATTGAGTCTTCAAGAGATTCAGTTCCCAAAAACACAAAATAAAAAAGATGTCAGGGAAGCATATGCGAGAGAGCAAGGTGAAAAAAGCAGTCCAGAGGTCTCACCCAAAAATGACAGAGCACCAGGCCTCTGTCGCTGCTCAGCTTCCAGAAGACCCCAACTTCCAGAAAGAGGACGCGCAGTCATGGCGTAACCTTCAAGCCTGTGTTGGCAAGTCCATAAACACTTCAAAAAGCAGTGTGGCCGTTCATTAAGGAGTTCTTGACGGCCTGAAATCCTAGCTCCAAGGAAATTAATGTTCTCTTAAACAATTCCAGGTTTCTTGGTCCAAGCCAGAGGTCTGCAGTGCTCGGAGAGATATTCTGGGTTTATTAAAGATTATATGGAAAGAAGGCAGGAGGCCAAGTCTGATTGTCCTTGAAGACTGGCACCAGAATAGCTAAGACTTTCACACGCTCGTGAGAGAGGCACAACGTGTATACCACAGACCAGTGTGTGTGAAGAGAGGAGCTGAGGCTTGGCCAAAAAACGAGGGAGGTTCTGCTCTGTGGATCTGGCCTGCCACTTACCAGCAGGTGGTATTGAAGAAACCTTGTCACCAGGTGAGTCATCTGAGTCCATCAGTAGAAAACATGGTGGACAGACCTCCAGGTGAATTAAGACCCAATGGAAATCCCTGCTCTGCTTGTACCAGCTATGTTCTTTGTGTGGCTGCTGCCCTGTTTGAGTTGGCATTTTTTACCTGGAAGATGGACATGATGATGTGGGTGGGCAGAACAAGTCAATAGTATATGTGAATAAAATGTTTAAAGTCCTTCTCATTGGTTACTATTACTCTTGTTTGTAGTATTACCTAGTCTCCTACTCTGACCACATAAGAGGATCCATATTCTGAGTCAAGAGATGTGCATACTGTGAACATGGTGAGAGTTAGAAAATGTTAAAAATAACAAAGTTTAGGTCTGGTGAAGGGGAAATATGGAGCCTTCAATGGAAATCTTCCTCACCAAAAAAAAAAAAAAAAATATATATATATATATATTTTTTTTAATTTAATATATATATTGAATCAGGTGATTAAGAAAGACTGGTTGCGTGGGATTATGCCCAAAGAACTAGAAGATGGAAAAGATCAAAGTTGAGAGATCAGCTCAGAGACAATGATAAACATGCAGGCAGAAGAGAGAGAGAGTCGGAGGAAACCACAAGGCATTTAAGGAACCCTCTAAGATGAAATGCAGAGACACAGATGAGGGGAAAAATGGAGCTTGGAGAACATGGACTGTGAAAGAAAAAGTAAAGCTATTGCATTCATGAAATAAGAATAGGTTGCTATATAAAAATAACAGAAAAAAATTCCTCCCCCACTGCACAAAAAATTTTAGAATATAATTGCAGAAAAAATAAAATTAAAGATGTGAAAGATACATTTGAGAAATTATTCTAGAAAATGGAGAAAAAAATGGCAAAGAAAAAAATGGAAGAAAGGGAGAGAAAAGATAAAATGAAAGCTGTTTTCAGGAAGTACTCTATATGGGTAGTAGAAGTCAACAAGAGGCATAAACCAAATAGGAGAGAGAATCTTCAAAGAAAAAATTTCAGGAATGTTTTCCAGACATGGAGGCATGTGTTTTCAGACTAAAAGGTTCTGCTGAGTGTCCAACACCCTGGACAAAAAAGGGATCCACTACAAGGTACATTATCGTGAGATTTCAGAACACTGAAGACAGAGAGAAGATGCCACAATCTTCCAGAGAGGAAAACAGTTCCCATGAAAAGGGTGACGAAGCAGTCACCTCTAACAGCACATACCACACCTGGACAGCAGGGGGCAGTACCTTGGTGACTGAGGGAAAGTCACCTTGAAACTAGAACTCTACTTCCAGCCAAGTTTTCTATCAGGGGTGAGCATAGAATATCTCCAGACCTGCAAGTTTGCCAAATATTTATCCCCCGTGTGCTTTTTCTAAGAAAACTACAAGAGGCTGTACATTGTGTTTAAAAGAATAGACTGAGTCAGAGGAAAATGTGGTGTATGAGAAAACAGGGCGGGGAAGGGGTATGGGGTAGGAAGGAAAATAGAGTGAAACAGGCATAACCATGTACTTACATGACTGCATGACCGATGTGATTCTACAACATGTACAATCAGGACAGTGAGAAATTATACTCCATTTATGTATGATTTATCAAAATGCATAAATGCACTTTACTGTCATGTATTAGAGCAAATTAAAAAAAAATTAAGAAGAAAACAGGATCCAGCCCAGGAGGGAGGCAATGGGAATCCCAGGCAATGCAGAGGCCTGGACTATACCTGTGTTACTACTACAGCTGGGATCTGGAGCATCCCCCAAGGGACCAGGTGTTTGAGGCTTGGTTTCCAGTCTGTGCACTATTGGGAGATGGCAGAAGCTTTAAGAGCTGGGGTTTCATGGAAGACTTGGGGCCATCAGGGCATGCCCTGCAAGGAGACTGTGAGCCCCTCTCTTCGACCTCTCACTTTCCAGCCAGCCAGAGGGGACCTCGCTCTGCCACACACTCTGCCACTCTGTGCTGCCTTACAGCAAGCCCAAGGCGAATTGGGTCAATCCGTCAGGGACTGAAACCTCCAAAGCCTGGAGCCGAAGTAAACCTTTCTCTCTGTAAGTGGTTCATGTCCGGCATTCACACTAGCGGTGGAAAGCCGGCTAGCAGGGTTACCCCGACATTTCAGGAATGAAACCACGCAGTCCCTGAGGTGGCTTTTACACCATGACCGTCAGGTAAGGCAGACGCCAACCTGAGCCAAAGCAGGGCAGAACCACGCCAGGAAGCTGCAGAGATGCACTGCCGGCAGACAGGGGGGCAAGATGGCAGGAGATCACACCTCATGTCCATGGCGGCATGGAAACAGCCTCAGGAAGTGGGGCACAAGCATGCTACTTGACAGCGTGAAGATCGTTACCGCCCCCAGATGAAAATAAAACCACAGGACAGAGCTGGAAGTTGTGAGCGCTGGGGACAGGGGCAGGAGGGGAAGATGAGCCCCTGGTTTTCACAGAAGGCCCTGGAAATTATTTGATCCTGTAAGCTGATTACACGTAAAATTTTGATAAAAGTAAAACTTCAAGAAGGAAGAAAAATAAGATTACATTTCACAAACTTAGAACAAACCAACCCTCTCATCGTGAGTTCAGAGGAAAACCCAGGACTAGAAATACAGCTTCTGGATTGGTGGCAGTGAGCCCTTCGCTGGACGCTGAAGCCTGGGAAACTTTCGGGGGCATGGTGTGATTTGGGACAGTCTGCCACTCCATCCCTAGCCAGCAAGAGCTGGCCTCAAGAGCGTTAAAAGGTCCTGTCCATGCATCCTGAGCCCAAAGAGCCCATGTGAGGCCATTCCCTTGCCAAACAAGGCCAGGATCCTGGTGTCCCTTGGCCGTGGGGATGACAGCCCGGAGGCCCCAGCGGCTGGTTGCCTGTGTGGTCTGTGCTGGCGGCGGCAGTGGGACGCTAGGGCAGAGCTGTGGAGCTCAGCTGCTCCTTCCAACAGGCTGGTGTGCAAGGGAAGCTCCCACTCTCACGTCGCGGCCATCGGCAGGCAGCGACCCTTAGTCCTCTCCCGAGGGTGACCTGGCCAGGTAGAGCGCTGGATACCCAGCTGGTGGCTGGTCCTGTACTCTGTGACTTCTTGCTTGAAGATCGCCCCCAGAACTGACTTTGCCAGAGCCACATGGCCGCAGGGCCCAGAGCTCCTCACCAAGCAGAGCCTGCAGTTCACGCACGGAAGCTGACTTGCAAGAGGCCACTCTCCAACACCGAGGGGCCCTCATTTTGGAACAAGAAAAAGAGACTGGAAAATTCTTCGTGACAAATCAAAACAAAACATCACACTTTGACTGTGGGTTATTTATTGAGAATCACAACGTTTTAAGAGGGATGGAGAACATAAGTGCCTGTGGACTTTGGCAGTTCCTCTAAGAGTTTATATTGCGGCGATCACACTGCCACTGAGGGAAGCTTTTGTGTGGGAACTGCGTGGCCAGGAATCTGTTTTCCAGCAGAGAACCAGAAGAGCCCTCGGCAGGCTATAAAGCATGGACCCAGATATTCTGTGAAAAAAATAAAATAGAATAGAATCCTTTCCACTCAGTGAAGGACTCCTGTGTCTCCTCGAGTCTTCTGGAAGCAGTAACAGCCTTCTGCAAGTGGTGAAAATGGCCCCCATCCCAGAATCCTTCCCTCCCCACCCCCACTTTCCTCTTTGAAAATATCCCCATACAATCCAATAAAATAAATGAGAACTAAAGAAGTCTGAGTTTAATATTCAGGGGATATAATTCATGTGTAGCCAGTTGGACAACTTCCCTGTTAATCAGAAGAATAACAGTTTTTCTCCTTGTTTTCTTTGTAGAACATAAAGTTAATACTCTGTTTAGGAAAGCCACATGGACGTGTGGAGAGAGTGCGGCCTGCAGAACTGAAGCCTGGCGTGCCCTGGCTCCGGGCCTCTTCCAACAAAAGGCTCAAGACCAGCTTTTCCCCGACCTAACTGTACCGGAAGCACTTTCAGAACTTCTCAAGAATCGGAATTTCCAGACCTCGCCCCCACCCCTGAGTCTCAACTTTCAAATATAAGGCCCCCAACCTGAGCTTTCTCAGGTTTTCCAGTCTCCCTCAAGCTGTCCACTCAGAACCAGGGAACACCGGGCTCCAGGAGTTCCTTCCTGCCCTGAGATTCTACAGCAAGTCTACCAATATGGCGGGCGACAGGGCTCGATCCTGAGCTGCACTTAAATTAACAGAGTTCCACGAGAAAATGAAAAGGAAAAAGAGGGTCAGCACACATCCCACCAGCCCAAGGAGCCCCAGCTCTCCCCTTGGCTGAGGTCCTCCTTCCTGGCTTTGGGGATTGGTAGAATCCCTTTATTCTGATTGGTGTGGAAATCATCCTCCCTAGCGCTGTGGTCACTTGGAGTTAAGAGGCTTGGTTCATGTTTCTCTAGTAGAATATGAGAGAGGACTTGGAGGGTTTCCTTCTGGCACCCCTCACTTAGCTGAGATAGGTCAGAAAGGAAATGGGGAGAGTTTCTTAGATTACCTCCTTTTTGTTCAAGAGCTCTGTTATGATTGAATCTGGAATGTGTCCCAGAGCCTCATGTTGAGACCATGGTCCCCAAGGCAGCAAGGCTCAGAGGTGGGGCCCCTCGGCCATCATTGAGTCGTGAGGACTCTGACTCCCTTAGCTAATAGTAATACCTTGACAGTGAATGGACAACTCAGGGAGGGACCTGGGTGGAGGAAGTGGGGGACATGCCTGGAAGGGTATTTCTTGTTCACAGACCCCTCCTCTTTCTTTCTCCATGCTTCCTGGACACCATGAGTTGAGCTGCTTTCCTCCCCCACATCCTTCCACCATGATGTTCTGCCTCACCTCAGGCCCAGAGCAATGGAGCCAACCAACCATGAACTGAGACCTCAGAAACTGAGCTAAAATAACCCATTTCTCCTCTCAGTTGTTCTTGTCAGGTATTTTGACCACAGCAACAGAAAGCTTACTGACAGAAGTGAATCCCAACACACTGGATACCTCATCAAACTTCGTGCTAAAACTATTCTAGCCCACCTGCCGGTCCCTCAATGTTCTGTGTGCTCACGCCTCTGGCCTCTCCATAGGCTCCCTCTGCAAGGAGGGCTCTCATGGCGGCCCCAGCCCCAGCTCCCCTCCCTCCTCCACCACCCACGCAGTAAGACTGTGTGTACCCCATCCTCCAAGAGCACCACCTCCGCAAGGGGTTAATGCCTCCTGTCCTTCCTCCCTCTGTTCCTCGGGCCTTCGCATTTACAGGTCAAAGCCCAAATGTGTGCAGGTCTTTTGGGGTAAGTGTCCACATCTGCCTCTAGGTGCTAGGTCCTCTGAGACTTGTGCTCTACGGGCTGCAGTGGCCCTCTGGATACACTTTTACCTCTGCCAAGTTGCTCCACACCCAGGAGGTAACCTGCAGGTTCTCTCTATCAGTGGAGTCCGTTTGTCCTCAGGCTTCTGGTTGGGTTAGCTGACAGCAGACAGGAAGGAGACATGAGAGGAGGAGGAAGAAGCCCCATTCCTCTTCCCCTTGTGTCTGCCTATGGACAAGAACTGGCCCCTTCCCAGAGCTTCAGCCACAGTTACCACTGGGTCCAGCGACTGCTTCTGCTCTGGCGGGACTTTCCCCCAGTATTGCTAGTCTGGGGGTGCCCCATCACATCTTGCTCATTTCCTTAACCCTGCTTTGAAATATCGCTTCAACAGCCTTTTCTGAGTGCCCCTCCCCATTTCCTAAGCTTCCTGATATAACACTATGCAACTTTGGGGGAAGGAGGGCCCCCAGTATCAATTCTTCCTCCAGCATGAGAGTGTCCAGTTGACTCTGGCCCCTGGTGGTAGATTGCTGGGAGACAATCTTCACGATTATCTTGACAGGAGGTGCGCTGTCCTGTTGCTCCAGATCACACTGCCCGTGATGGTGGTAGAGCAGCAGTCTCAGAAGCCGGACTGTCATCTGCTAGAACCATTCGTCTCTGATCCCGAAAGACAGGTAATATTTCCTTCCAGAGCAAAGGAGAGGCAAAATTAGTGCACATTTTAGAAGATTTCATTTCCCTAAGCTCAGGGCTCCTCTCCCAGAATGCAACCTACTGTGTGCACTGGCATCTCCCGTCCCTCATCACGTCACCCTGTGGGACTCGGGGCTTGGGAAACCGCACAAGAACATAAGGATGGTCTGGATCCTGCTATTGCTGTTGATAATACACTGTCCTTTGTCTCTGCTCCCAGAGCTTCAGCCTTCCACCAGCATCTGGGACTGTGACAGGCTCTACCTGTTGGCTGCGTGGAGGTGAAATCTCAGCCCCTGACAGCTCTTGATGGAGGTGAGCTCATAATGGTGGCCAAGGTGGAAGGTAGAAGTCCATAAACTGCAAGCTATCACCCCTTTCTCTAATCAGGTTTAGGAACACACCCTCAGTTGACTCTTCACCGAACGACGCCATAGCCCCAGCTCTCGTCGTCCTTGGTTTACCAGGTGCAATGGCAGGAGGGTGTGTCTTGTTCCACAGGAGCATCACCCTGTGGGTATCAGCAAGGCGGGAGGCCAAGATCCGGTCTTTGGGGGTCTGCTACCTCTGCTCTGTTCTCAGAGGCAGGGATCCTTCCTGCTGCTTTCAAAACCACTCACTTCCATCAGAGTTTAGGCTTCTGAGCAACAACAACACAATGAATAGTGAGTGAAAACTTCCACAGTGACAAGCACATTCGTTATTTTTCGTGGCAGTTTCTCTGATATATACATATGGTAAAACTTGTCAGACGGTGCAGTTTAAGTATTTGCAGTTTATTGTATATCAATTATACATCAACAAAACAGGTATTCCAGGAGGCCACTTCTGCTCTCAGGCTTACAACCCTCTCCAAAAGCAACAAAAGGCAAACACACCTGTGAGAATCTGGCACTAGGCTGTGATAACCCAAGCTTCCTGAAACACGGTGGCTCAAACAAACCAGAATTTTCTTTGTATCTCATAAAGTTCAGAGGAGAGCAGGTAGACCAGGGTGGGCTCACAAAGGCACTCAGGAGCCCAGCTGCCTTCCCTCTGCTGTCGCTCTGGACCTGCACAGTGGAAGTTGCCCCTCTGTGGCTACCCAGGACCACACTGCAGCCTGCAACCAGGGGAAAGAGCAAGAACGAGGAGGGCCGGCAACCTCCTTGGCGGGCGCACAGCACATTCCACGGGTGAGAGCAGTCATGTGGCCGTGCCCTGCAAGGGAAACTGGGAGTGCAGCCTCTGGCTATTCAGGGAGGGTATTTCTATTAAACAGAGGTAGAGTATATACGGGAATCAGAGGACTAAACCCACCGCGATGACTTCTATTGCTTCAAGAACGACAGTAGGCTTTGCCATGATGAGTGGTATATCCATTTCCTGGTGCCGCTCTAAGAGAGTACCATAGCCCAGGGGCCTTCAGCAACAGGGACCATCATGGCCAGCGCCAGGGGCCAGGAGTCTGAAATCAAGGTGTGGGCAGGGCAGGCTGCTCCAGGCCGTCTTCTCTTCATAAGTCAGTCTGTCTCTCTGTTGCCTTTTTAAAAAATAAGGACATCTGTCACTGGATCTAGGACCCACCTACTCCAGTGTGGCCTCATCCTAAGTGATCACATCCTCAACAAACCTACTTCCAAATAAGGTCGCATTCTGGGGTACTGGACGTCAGGGTTTGACCACGGGGATTTCAAGAGCCACAGCTCAGGGAAAGAACTAATCTGAAGTGGGGAAACCCGAGTTCCTGCCCCAGCTCTGCCACCGGCTGGTTGAGGGACCTCAAGCCATCGCTGACGTCTGATCTCCTGGACTTCACTTGTGAATCATGAAACAAGCACCCGTCCTCCCAGCCTGGGGTGAGGGACAGGGTAAGGACATCTGCAGAGCAAACTGTGAAGTCCTGCGTCCAGCTTTCCCTGACCCAGGGTCAGCTCTGGGGAGAGGAGCTGCAGGTACTGGCCTGTCCCCTCCCGGAGCAGTTCGTTCCTGAATTGAGTCTGGGGGAGGGTTCTCCACACTGCTCCAGTCAGAAGGGGCCTCTCAGAGAAACCACCACGGGCAAAATACCTTCGGTTCCCTTAAAGGGGGAAGAAAACCCTTTTGGTCCACAGATGGGTAATTGTATTCACTGTTTCCAAATGTCAAAACGCCAGCCGGGGCCAGCTTTCCTCTGAGATCAAACACGCTCCCTGGGCCTCCTTTCCACTGATGTGGAGGCGCGTTAGCCATGGTGGAAAAGGCTGGTGCCGCGCACAGTGGGCCCGGCGGCCTGCACCACGCGCCAGCAGGAGAGCGGGTTGCCACCTTCCCACGTGGGCCCAGGGATCACGCCCAAACCAGGGAAGACCTGGAGCGGCCAGCACCGTACCCCACACCACCCAGTACTCAGAAGCACAACGGAAACCTGAGTCAGCCCAGTCTGTAGTCCTGTGATTAAAAACCAGACAGACTTTGACCACAAATTGATTATTTGTCAGTAGTTTTAGAAAAGAAATCAGTAACTAGCACTGAAGAGGGTGGAACAGCCTCGTGTTGTCTCCTGGAGAGAGTAGAAGTAGATAAGAACTTTCCAGAAACAATCCTGGAAAAGTGTCACCAAAGCCCAAAGAGAGCCTTTATCCTAGGGGAAGATCAGAGGAGCCTCTGAGCCCTCCGTGGCTGTTGCGACCCCTTTAACAGCAAAAAGGAGACAACCTGAACGTCCAAGGGCCGCCTGCCCCAGGGCCGTCGGGTCTCCACCCCCAGCGCTCGGGGGGACCTCCTTCTGTCCCACGCCTCTCCCACGGGGTGGATGCTGTGGCAAGGGCTTGCATCAGGATTCTTTCTTCAGTAACGTTTCCCTTTTAACTACGTCAGCCTTCAGCAAAGCACCGTGGGCCAGCTCTCCACTTATTTTCATATATTAAAGTTCAGAAAATACCTACGTATTTACATGTCCTCTATGGACTTTTGAAAGGAGGCCATAGGACCCGCAAAACTTCAAATACTATCTGTCCCTTGGTAGAAAAAGTCCTGCCACCCCTGAACTATGCTACAGACCCATTGAGGAAAGAAAAATCTTATTTGCTTCTGCATCCCACAAGGCTCTGGGGGGCTGGCATAGAGTAGGTACCTGGTGGACGTGAGCTGGGTTACTGAGGAACTTGAACCCCAGGTGGGGAGAGGTTCTCACCATGCACATCAGAATCACCTTGGGCATTCGTGCCAAGGTCTGATTTGGGAGTTCTGGGTAAAGTCAGGGAATGTGTGTCCTATTTATTACACATTCTCAAGGGACTTGATGCCAAGGGGCCCTATATTAGTCCTGTCGAGAGATGATGACAGGGAATCAGGCGGCTCTCCAGCAGCAGTGTGGGCAACAACCTCAACACCCTCCCAAAACTTAGTGAAATGCAGAGCAGGCTCATAAAGTCAAATAAAGGAAACCTCTGGGGCCCGAAGAAGAGGCAAGAAGTAACAACCAGAGCAAGGGACCCGTGTTGCCCTGGGGGAGCAGTGGAGGGCAAGTTTTGGTGGCTCAGAGGCTGTGATGTCAGTGAGCTGGCAGCAGTCACAAGACACAGCCTTAGGCCCAGACTGAGTGGAGTAAGAGGACCCCACCTTCAAGCAGGGACCCCCAACAGGCCACAACCTCAGAGAAGAGGGGATAAGAAAAATTGTCCCACCAGCCCCAGGAGCTGACCAGCAAGCTAGTCTCTCTCAACCACAGGGTCCTTTAGGAATTCACATCCATGGCTTGTCTGCATTCATATACAATATTAGCATTTATATGTGGTTGGAGAACTTCGTAGCAGACATTACCCTGAATGGCCAAGCTGTCTTCTTGAACAAATATTTTGTTTTAGAAATTAAGTTAGTGGACAAGTATAT